>NC_141698.1:810324198-811711073 GCF_964263255.1 Lissotriton vulgaris | reverse complement strand
CGGGCTGACCCAGGCTAAGCAACCATAGGCTCACTATACAGGAGGCCATTCTTCTAATAGATCCAATGTGACCGAGACTGATAACCTGCTGCCTGGCTTGCAGCCTGCTGCCGCAAGCCCTCAAGAGAAGGGCATTCTCTCTGCTCCCTGCAGAATTCTTCCCTGGAGAGGCCTCCTTCTTGCTGCCAATGGGTCAGCTCAGGCAGGTCCCCCAATTCAGCTACTTGTTCCCCGGTAGTCTCCAGGGCATCCCCCTCAGGGTCTACCTCCTCCTGGGCTGTGGGAACTTCAGGGGCCGGTTTCCCGCGCCCCTTGCCACTTCTCTCTAAGGCAGGTTCCTGGGGCTCCTTCTCAGGCTCCAGGTCCTCTTGAGCACCCCTACTGGCTGCCTTGACCGGGTGGTCACGCACGCCCAGTCAGGTAGACCCACCATCCTCAGGTGAGTACTCTTCTCCACCTTCTCCCAAGGTGAGCTCTCCAAATCGTTCCCCAACAAACATCCAACAGGCATGGCGGGCCTCACAGCTACCTGGAGAGTACCAGAGAACACCCCCACTCAAAGGAAACCTGAGCCATTGGACAATGACTCTCGGTGTTGTCGGCGTTAACAACTCGGCAGAATGCATGTGGGACAACCTGCTCTTGAGACCCCATGTGACACCTGACAGCTGTCACACTGGCTCCTGTGTCTCTAAGAGCCTCCACCTTTTGGCCATTGATGGTCACCCACTGCCCATATTTCTTAGTGTTGTTGGGCAGTTGGTTTTCTGGAACCACCTCAAAGTCTCCTAAAGCGACAAGGGACATCTCTGTGGGCCCCCACTCACCTTGGACGTCTACCTCCTCCCCAAAGGCTACACTAGCCATCTGCCGGGGCGGAGCACCAGTGGGTGCTGGTTTACCAAACAGGCGGGAGCTGGGATCACTTGCCTTATGACCCAGGTCCCCACATCAGTAACATTTCAGGGGTCCCTGTGGACAGGATTACCTGTCGGGACCACTGGCTTTCTCTCAGGAAGAGGCTGGGAACCCTTCCCTCGGTTCCCTTGGGAAATACTTTGGGGCACTCTGCGGACCTCCCTCTGTTTACCTTTGTCCCCCACACTCTTCTGCTGGGGACCCTGCCCACCTATGGCTGAGTCTCCCATGTGACCCTTGTGGACCCTGGTACTAACCCAGCAGTCCGCCTCCTCAGCAAGCTTCCTAGGGTTAGTCTGCCTGCTATCAATCAGATGCTGGCACAGCTCTGGAAAACAATTATCAGACAAGTGCTCCCATGCAATCAAATCCAAGAGACCTTGAAAATCATTAACTTTGCTTCTCTTTACCCAACCATCCAATGCTCTGCAAAAGAAAGTGACATACTCTGCCCAGGTACTACTTTCTATCTTCTTGCACTTCCTGAACCTCTGCCTATAGAGTTCAGGGGTAAACCATACCTAGTCACGAGTGCCTCCTTCATGTGGCTATAGGAGTTGTGGACTTCAGAAGGCAAGTTCAACAGTGTGTCCCGCCCCTCACTAAGGAACCTTCCCCACAACCCTACTCCCCAATCTCTCTCAGGGACCCGGTAGGAAGACATGGCTACCTCATAGGCTCTAAACCACTGGCCAATATCATCATTCTTAAAAAACTCCTTTACCACATCTTTGGAGATGTACACTCTACCTTCCCCATGCCCTGGCGGTGTGCTGCTTCCAGAGGGAGTGCTCTCTAGGCTCCTGGCTTTCAGATCCAATTCCCTCAAAACTTGGTCATGCTCCAATGCAATCTTTCTTCCAGAGCCAATTTCTTGCTCTCTAGCTCCACTTCTAGAGCCATTTTCTTGCTTTCTAGCCTCAGTTGCCCATTTAATTTGAGCTTGGCTATCTCCATTACGTGCATCCTGTTTTCTTTTCTGTCTGCCAACTCTTCAGGGGACAGACCTCGGGCAGATACACTGCTACCCAGTGGGGAGGGCCCACCCCCACCCATCCTCTCAAGACCCAGTGGCTCACCAAGCTGCTGCTCTGCATCCTCATAATCTCCCAAATCACCAGTGGCATTCCTTGCTTCCACCCAGGCACGCAGCGCCTTATGGTATTGCTCCTTTTTGGTGATTCCAGCTACTGAAATGTTAAACTTTTTGCAGAAGCCCTTGAGTTGGGTGTTGGGGTAGCTTTCTAGTTTCTCTTCCTCCCAATCACAGTCAACAGATGCAATGGACGCTGCCTTTTCTATTCCGACTGAACCAGGCATGATTTTTAAAAAAAAATGAGATTTTGGCACAAACAAGTATCAGAAGTACGTGGCTGCGTTATGGTCTGCACTCACTAAGTAGTGTTCACCAATCACTGTACATGAGTACAAATGCAAATTCGGAATCCTTCCCGCTTGACTTCCAATGTTAGAATTGGGGGTCTCTGGTTGGCACAGGTAGGTACTTGTGACAAGCAGGGACCCTCTCCTCTAGTCAGGGCAAGGGAATTACCCTCTTAAAATAACCCCTGCTCACCCTCTAGGCGGCATGGCGCAAGCAGTCAAGGCTAGTTCAGAGGCGATGTAAGTTAAGCATTTGTGACCACATACAGTAACCCAGTGACAACACTACAAATGGACACCGCACAAGGTTTTATATCAAAAATAAGTATACTTTATATAGAATTATCACAAGACCAATGAACGACAAAAAGAACCCACAGTACTATTAAATTTCAAGAGTTCTGGTCAAAAAGGGGTGAATCAAAGTTCTGTGCGAGTTGGTCGCCGTGTCCGGCTACGGCGTGCTGAAAGAACACAGAGTCTAACAAATCCAGCGGACCGCGGCGGTCCGGGCCCACTCAAATGTCGACAGACTCAAACCCAGTACCTTTTCCTTGGGGCGGCCGGCACGGATGTGCGAGCAGGTTCCGGTGATCGTCGCGGTGCAGGAAAAGAAAGCGTTGCAGGTCACGGTGTCCCTTCCGTCGCGGTGCAGGCTACGGCTCATTGGCGGCGGCGGTGAGCTTAGAGCTTGCGTTGTTCGTGGCGGGCATTGCTTGTTGCGGTGCTTCCAGCTTTACGGTGCGGCATTCGAGCCGGAGTACGGGAGCTGGCGTCGGTCAGTCCGGACAGCGGTGCGAGTCGGGCGGTGCGTCGCGAAGTGTGCGGTCACAGGACTCGAAGTCAGCAGCAGTGACCGCGTCGGTCAGACCAGTTCGATTCGGTGTAACGAGGCGTTGCACGTTGCGGTGTCCTTCCAGTCGCGGTGCAGGCTACGGCTCGTTGACGGCGTCGAGACGGAGTCAGTGAGCGCAGAGCTTGCGTTGTTCGAGGCAGGCGTTGCTCAGTGGGGTGCCTACAGGACACCAGGCCGGTCGTGAGCATTAGTCACAGCTCCCTGCCTCTGTAGCCACTGAAACAGTAGCAATTCACAAAGGCTGGTGAAGTCCACTGGTCCTGGGACTTCAGTCAGGGGGCAAGCTCTTTTCCAAGCCCTTGGAGATCTTGTTAGCACAAGTTGAAAAACAAAGGTAAAATCCACAAAGTCCTTTCTCCTCTCTACGCAGCCAGACAACCACTGCAGGCCAATCCCCCAAGCATCACTTAAGCTTGGGAATAGTCTCTCGTCAGTTTCTTCAGGTTCCTTCTCCTCAGCAGAGGTTTCTAATTGTCAGTTCCAGGAGTGATCTAATTTTTTGGGATCACGGTCCCAATATTTATACCCCCAAATCCTTTGTTCTCTGAGGGGAGACGGGCATATGCCCAATCCAAACCAGTTCTGAAGCCCTCTGTTTACCAGACTTCTCCTTTCCTTTCACAGTGCAGGGCAGGCACATCCGACGCCCCACAGGAGGTGGACCCAGCATTGTGGAAGGCAAGTACAGTCCAGGAGCACTTTCTTGACAGTCTTCCTTCTCTTCTTTCAGTGTGCAGGGCAGAGACATCAGACGCACCACAGGGGGTGGAGCCAGCACTGTGGGGGGCGGGCACAGTCCTATTCAGGTTCCAGGTACAACTCCTCCCTCCCATCTGGTTGCAGATCTCCCTATTCACCACCGGGCTGCCCCGGCCTGTCTCCTGGAATTCCCCAGTCCTGTCACACACAAACCCAGATAAGGAATCCACAACTTAGCAGAGGCGGGCTCAAATGGTTAGGCAAGCAAATACCTACTTTCTAAAAGTTGTATTTGCAAACACAGAATATTAAAATAAACTTTACTAAAAGATGTATTTTATTATTCTGAGTCCAGGCACACTATACTTGAATTTCTTCCATGTTCTCTGAGTCTGCTAGGATTATAAACATGTAACAATCCAGCAGCCCATTCTAGCCTATGGAGAACAGGTAGCCTTGCAATAGTGAAAAACGAAAATGGCTGTAATTCACTATTAGGACATGCCGCACACATCAGGGCTTGTCCTACCTTATACTTACTATGCACCCTGCCCTTGGGCCTACCATAGGGGTGACTAATATGAAGAAAAAGGAATGTTTAGGGACTGGCAATTGGGTGCACTTGCCCAGTCAGCATGACAGTACTAGACTGCATGCAGGCTCTGCAATGGGAGACCTTAGACACATTTTACACGGCCGCTTCTGTGGGTGGCACAACCAGTGCTGCAGGCCCACTAGCAGCATTTGGATTTACACGCCCTGGGCACACTCAGTGCACTGTACTAGGGTTTGAGAAGTAAACCAAATATCCAATCATGGAACCACTAATCAATACATCAATTTACAGTAGGGAGCACTTGCAATGTGGCACTGGACAGCAGAGGCACAGTGCCCAAAGCATCTAACACCAGAAAAACGCATGAGGCAACAGCAAAAATGGAAGGGAGACCCACGCCAATGGTGCCAGGTCTAACAATGTGTAAGTAACTACATATGTGTGTCAAGTATCAGAGCACTTTACATAGCACCAGTTGCGTTACATGAAGACACATATTCATTTTTGTTAGGCACAGGGAGATTAAGTGATTTGCCCAGAATTACAGGATGTTCATCGTCATTGCCGAGACTCGAACCCAGTTCCTCAGATTCAAGGTCTACCGTCCTAGCCGTTAGGCCAACTCCTCTCCCATATGTTAGTGTTGGAATATATAAATGTCTTTATATGATAGTGAGTGATTGTGAGATTGACTGTATGGATGAGTGTGTGCTTGTGTCAGTGATAGTTTAAGAGAGTAAGTATGTGTTAGTGTCTGTATGAATAAGTGAAGTGGTGTGTGCATAACTGTTTAGGTGAGTAGTGATTCATTTTTTGCAAGACTGATTAGGTGTGTGAGTAACTCTATGGGTGTGTGACGATGTGTGAGTATCTGTACAGGTGTATGATTGCATATTTCAATGGCTATATTGATGAGTGACTGCGTGTATAAGTCACTGTATGGGTGAGTAGATGAGTGTGTAGACCTATGGATCAGTGAGTGGGTATGTACTAACTGGTATTGCTGTGTCTTTGGTTCGAGAATAGTAGTCTGTATTTTAGATGGGGTGTTTCAAAGGCTATATTAGGGTGTGAGGAGGTGCATCAGATGATCACGTGGATGATGTCATGAGTGATGTCATCAGTGATGTCTCTGACCATGTCATGAGTGATGTAATATGTAACGTCATCAGCAGTGCATTGCGGGGGCGCGGGTTATAGTTAGCCCAACTAACTATAACAGCTGAATTTCTCTGGTTTTGTATGAGTGAAATGTCCAAATAACTATAACGTCCCTGAAACCTAAGGTTTTTTCAGTGATTTTCAAAGGTTTTTTAAATGCTATTTTCTAACTATAACTTCCCTGAAACCTATGGTTTTTTCAGTGAATCTCAAAGGTATTTAAAATGTTAATTTCTAGGTATAATGTGCTTTAATACTTTGTTTTTTTTAATTGACTACATATATATATTTAAAAAAGTTTATAATATTTTATAGTTAGATAAACCATATTACATTTTTTGTAAATATTATGCAGAAGTCGCGCACCCTTCGCACACCCTACACGATGGGTCCACACATAGCCATTTTAGAAGTCGCGCGGGTGGTCGCAACTTCGGCATAATTTGTAAAGTATGAAATATCTTTAAATTAATTATGAATAAAAGTTTTGCATTAAGTGTTTGTCTAAATTTATTTACAAAAGTATTATTTTCAATATAATCTGTTTAAAAGTAATTTTTCTATATTCCCGACATATGTGCGCAGTGCGCCCAACCCCTCCCTGCACGTATTTCCGGAGTTGCGCTGTGATTGCGCGTGAACGCGCTGGGGTCGCGACTTCGGCGTATTTTTAAACTTGAAAAAATTACTATTGAAAATTTGAATATGATATTAGAGTGAATAGTTTTGCTAGTATAATTATTAAACGTTTATAGAAATTTCTATATATAGTGTATAATAATGTATTCGATATTTCGTGGGTGCGCGATTGGTGCGTGGCGGTGCGCACACCCTTTGCAACTTCATGTCAGCACAAAAAAAAGAATCTGATTGGTTGAACTCAATCTCATTGTGGAAGAGGGAGGATCCATCTTCTTGATATTCCCCTTCTTTTTTGTCTTTCACAGAGACAAGATCTGTTTTCTATTTGTCTTCTTAACTTTTTTGTGTGTTTGTTTATTGTACAAAAAAACTATGGCTTCCAGTCTTGCTGAAGTTGATCCTTTGGCCATTGAGGAGGAAGAACAGATGGTGGACCAAGACAAGAAGAAAAAAGAAAGTATTGTATGGGCTCTTTTCACCGTTCTTCAAGGCGAAAAAAAGGTGAACGCCAGAAAAGTTACTTGCATTATTTGCAAGAAAGTGCTGTCTAGAGGGTCCGAAAAGAAGTATTCGTGCAGTACTAGCACCATGAAGAAACATCTGGAGATGATACACCCCGTACACCTGTAAAGAGACAAGAGGAAAAGAGTTGAATGCTGCTGCCGAACGTGATCACAATGCTCCATCTGCGTCAGCACAGGTTCCACCAGCTCTAAGGCCCCACATTCTTCCCGAATTTTTAAATGCAGCAGTTAGTTGCATTAAGTGTGGCTCCAAACTCTGTATTGAAGAGCAGTGTGTGGACATCATCTCTGCTGCTCTAAAAGCACATAAATGTTAATTTTTCTTTTTAAAATGTGCTTTTGTTTTTGTTAGAGAGATTGTTTCCTGATCTTCATTTTTGTCTGTTGCTTTTAAAATCAAAAACACACAAAAATGTTAAAATAGTTCAAAAAGAACATTAAAAAAGAAAGTTGTTCAGTAAAAAAAATTACTTAAATGACTGATGATTAGAGTACTGAAAGGCCTGTGTAGAGAATTTATAAGTGCTTTGGTATTGGTGGAGTGTTTGGATTAGTACATGGTAGTGGCTGTGTGACTGGAGGAGTGCACAGGGAGTGATAGAGTGATTGCTGGACTGCATAGGTACTACCAGGGAGATTTGAAGGAGCGAATGAGAAGTGTGTAAGTGGTTAGAGCACTACATGTGTAGTGCATAGGGGATTGCAGCAGTGCATGTGTTTGTGATTGGGTCATTTCATGAGTACATGGGTACTGAGTGGATGATTTGAGTACTGCCAGGAGAGTGCATGTTGAATTTATTAGTTCCTTGGGTATTAGCAGAGTGTTTGGATTAGTACATGGCAGTGGCTGGTTGACTGAAGGAGTGCACCTGGAGTGACAGGGGGATTGCTGGACTGCATGTGTACTACTAGGGGAATTGAAGGAGAAAATGAGAAGTGTGTAAGTGGTTAGAGGACTGCATGAGTAGTGCATAGGGGATTACAGCAGTGCATGTATTTGTGACTGGGTCATTCCATGAGTACATGAGTACTGAGTGGATGATTAGAGTACTGCAAGGAGAGTGTGTGGTGAATATATTAGTTCCTTAGGTATTGGCGGAGTGTTTGGATCAGTACATGGTAGTGGCTGGGTGAGTGGAGGAATGCATGGGGAGTGACAGGATGATTGCTGGACTGTATGGGTAATACCAGTGGAATTGAAGAAACAAATGAAAAGTGTGTAAAGTGGTTAGAGGACTGCATGAGTAGTGCATAGGAAATTGCAGCTGTGCATGTGTTTGTGACTGGGCCATTGCATGAGTACATGGGTACTGAGTGGATGATTAGAGTACTGCAAGGAGAGTGCATTGTGAATGTATTAGTTCCTTGGGTGTAGGCGGAGTGTTTGGATTAGAACCTGGTAGTGGCTGGTGATTGGAGGAGTGCACGGGGTGTGACAGGGTGATTGCTGGACCTTCATGGGTACTACCAGGGGAATTAAAGGAGTGAATGAGAAGTGTGTAATTGGTTAGAGGACTGCATGAGTACTGCATAGAGGATTGCAGCAGTGCATGTGTTTGTGACAGGGTCATTGCATGAGTACATGGTTACTGAGAGGATGATTAGAGTATGGCAATGAGAGTGCATGGTGAATGTATTAGTTCCTTGGGTATTGGAGGAGTGTTTGGATTAGTAAATGGTAGTGACTGGGCGACTAGAGAAGTCCATGGGGAGTGACAGGGTGATTCCTGGACTCCATGGGTACTACTGGGGGAATTGAAGGAGCAAATAAGAAGTGTGAAAGGGGTTAAAGGACTGCATGAGTAGTGCACAGGGGATTCCAGCAGTGCATGTGTTTGTGACTGGGTCATTGCATGAGTACATGTGTACTGAGTGGATGATTAGAGTACCGCAAGGAGAGTGCTTGGTGAATTTATTATTCCTTGGGTATTGGCGGAGTGTTTGTATTAGTACATGGTAGTTGCTAGGTGACTGGAGGAGTGCACAGGGAGTGACAGGGTGATTCCTGGACTGTATGGGTACTACCAGGGGAATTAAAGGAGCGAATGAGAAGTGTGTAAGTGGTTAGAGGACTGCATGAGTAGTGCATAGGGGATTGCTGGGTGCATGTGTTTGTGACTGGGTCATTGCATGAGTACATGGGTACTGAGTGGATGATTAGAGTACTGAATGGAGAGTGAGTGGTGAATTTATAGGTGCTTGGGTATTGGTGGAGTGTTTAGATTAGTACATGGTAGTGGCTGGGTAACTAGAGGAGTGCACGGGGAGTGATAGGGTGATTGCTGTTCTGCATGGATACTACCAGGGGAATTTTAGGAGTGAATGAGAATTGTGTAAGTGGTTAGAGGACTGCATGAGTAGAGCATAGCGGATTGCAACAGTGCATGCGTTTGTGACTGAGTCATTGCATGAGTACATGGGTACTGAGTGGATGATTAGAGTACTGCAAGGAGAATGCCTGGTGAATTTATAAGTGCTTGGGTATTGGCGGAGTGTTTAGATTAGTACATGGTTGTGGCTGGATGACTGGAGGAGTGCACGGGGAGTAACATGGTGATTGCTGGACTGCATGGGTACTGCCAGGGGAATTGAAGGAGCGAATGAGAAGTGTGCAATTGATTAGAGGACTTCATGAGTAGTGCATAGGGGATTGCAGCAATGCATGTGTTTGTGACTGGGTCATGAAAACTAAACAACTGCCAGTACTGCTCGTACTATTTAATCAAAGACACAAAGAGCTGAGTGTACATTTCACAACTCCGTGGACCAAATATTCAGTCAACACCTAATGTTCATGAAAAGAAATTTATTATCTACTTACAAAATTATTGATTTCAAAAAGCTTTTTCAAATTTTTATATATATATCAACAGAGAATTAGTTCTCAGAAATCAAACACAAAAATTGGGAAAGAAATTTTAAATATTTACAATTCAAGTGAATCATGGGAAAGGAATGTGAGTGATGCGGGGTTCACAATACACCTCAAAAATGTCTGATGCAATTCACTCAAGATCACAAGCTTGGCATTCATACTACATTCATTCTACATGTAAAAACATGAACAAGTGAGGGGATGTGAAAGGGTTATGTACAAGGGGAAAGGATTCTCATCTAATATATACAACTTGGGTCAGCACGAATCAAGGCTCGGTTCTTAACAAAAAACACAACAATACATTAAAGTAGGAAAATGTCAGCTTGGTTAGCTCAATTCAAAAGCACTATATGCACCAACTAACTAAATCTCGAAAAACCAGATGACACCAGGTCACCATGGGGAGAAGTTTGGTAATTATTTAATCTAGAGGGGTCGACCCGTTTCGAATCCCATTATTCCTTGGGATTCTCCTCAGGACCAGAAACAGACATAGATCTGTAAAACATAAAATGAACAAAAAACACTCAGTCAAATGTCTGCACACCAGCGAGATACTCAACATTTCATTCAGCCTCGCACACACACGAGTAGTACCTGTCAAGTTTTCTAGTAGAATTCTTCGAGGAAAGCTGAAAAAAGGAAGGGTTGGTCCGTGAATGTTTTAATCACTCTGAGACTCAAGATTGTAAGGACGGTAACCTCGCTAAGCAACTTACTTGGATGTGTGTTGTAATCCTTTTCGAAAATCGCCGTTTATTCAAATACAGTCTCAATCAAAAGTTGGAAGCGGAGGCTGTCGTTATGCGTCCATCTGTCAAGAGATAACCAGAACGTGTAAACGCGGTTGAATGTTACTGTCCTGTTTGAGTAGACACCGCTTATGTTAAGGATTGTGTCCAGTAAGCTCCTACCATCCGCCGTCTATGTCCGTATCCCTCGTTTGGCAATGGATTTTGGCGCCGTGTTGAATGGTCATGACTTGGGCGAATAAAAAGATCGTCATCCAGGACTCTAAGGATTCTGGGATTTGTAGTTTATTGCATCTTAGTCTACAAATGATATAATTCCGCCATTTCATTTAGTCCTTTTGTGGTGGTGTGGAATTTAAGTATAAGCATTGCCTCTCGTTGTCTGAGTTTTGCTTCCAGATCCCCCCTCTTTTATCTGGGTCAATTTTGGAAATGACCGTCCACTGCAGGTCGGTTTCAGTATGTCCATTTTCTAACCAGTGTTGAACTAGTGGTGCTGTAAGGGTTTTCATCTTGATTCTTGATTTATGTTGTGAGATGCGTTGTCTTATCTCCTGATTTGTCTTTCCAATGTATAGTTTACCGCAAGGGCAACAAATCCCATACACAACATTGCGAGTTTTGCAGTTAGAAAAACTCTCATGTTTCCAGAAAATACCGTCATGTTCAAACAATGATCCTTCCAATGTTAACGAGCAATTAACACACGTCCCACATTTGTGGTGGCCTTTTATCGGTGGCAAGCCTACGTATTCTCTCAATGTGGGGGTTGATGTTTTCGGTACCATTGCACGTACAAGTTGATTGGCAATGCTCTTGTCCTTCTTGAACGCAAAGAGTGGTTTGTTGTTAAATTGAGGGTCTAGTTCTTCTAATAGGTGCCAATTTTGGTAGATGGTTTTCTTTAGCCAGTTAGATGATGGACAGTAGGTAGAAACACACACTACTCTAGATAGTTTTTCACGTTTACTTCTTTTAAGTAATTCTTCCCGTGGTGTCCACCACGCTCTTTTCTGTGCTTGTTTCAACAATTTAGACGGATAACCTCTCTGTAAAAGTCTCTCTCTTAGGGCGTTCGCATGTTCAGTGTATTCTTCCTTGAATGTACAATTCCTCCTGATGCGGAGGAATTGGCCCACTGGTAAATTTTGTTTTAAGCTTCGAGGATGATTACTTGAGAAGTCAAGGGCCTTATTTCTGTCCGATTTTTTCCGATATAAAGTTGTTACCAATTTGTCATCTGTGCAGTAAACTTCTACATCCAAAAAAGTGATTCTGGTCTTTGAAAATTGAATACTGAATTGGATGGCCCTGGTACGATTGTTTAACCAACCATGGAAATTCATTAATTCATCTTCACTGCCTGTCCATGTTAGGAAGATATCATCGATGAATCGTACCCATCCTCTTATCTGGTCTTTGTACGGATTGTTATTGTATATGAAGCATTCCTCATACTGGCTCATAAAAAGTACGGCAAGCTCTGGGGCAAAGGGGCAGCCCATCGCTACTCCCTTGGTTTGGAAGTAAAAATCATCTCTGAACTTAAAATAGTTTCTGGTAAGAGCTATTTTAGCAAGTTCCAAAATGAAACTTGTCAGGATTTTCATTGGTCTCTCTCTCTGGTCTAGGTATAGTTCTAAAACCTCTAGTGCGTGATCTTGTGGAATCTGTGTATACAATGACACTATGTCCATGCTTACGAGTAGATCTTGGTTCTCAGTAAATGGTAAGGTGTCTAACTTGGAAATAAAATCAGTGGTGTCTTGTAGGTAGGATTTTACTTGCGGCATAAATGGTTTTAGAAAGAAATAAATGAATTTTGAAATGGGCTCAAAGAGCGACTCACAACCTGAAATGATAGGTCTTCCTGGTGGTATCTTTTCATCCTTATGTACTTTGGGAAGCACGTAGAATAGTGGTATTCGTGGATGTCTATTTTGCAAATACTCATACTCATTTTTTCCAAGAAAACCCTCTGAAAAGCCTTTGTTCAATACAGAAAATAATTCCTTTTGTAGCTCTTCTGTGGGATCATAATCTATTTTGCGATAACATTCTTGGTCTGATAGTTGACGAGTAGCCTCTGTGATGTATTCATTAGTGCCCCAGACAACAATCGATCCGCCCTTGTCGGCTTGTTTTATTATAATGTTGTTGTCGTTTTTTAGAGTAAATAATGCCTCTTTTTGGGCTTTTGAAATATTGGGTTTGGTGTAATTCCGCTTCTTTTTTTCTTCACAGGAGATGGCTGAGAGTACTGTTTTTTCGAATGTTACTACCTCCTTTGGGACCTTATAAGCCGGTGGGCAGAAAGTTGATTTTTTCCTTAGTCCTGTTGTTTCTGAACTTGACGTTGTTTCTTGTCCCGAGAAGAAAGTGGTTAATCTGATTTTTCTGCAAAATTCTATGAATTCTGTTTTTAGTCTTACAAAATCCATAGCTTTTGTTGGTACGAAGGTAAGTCCTTTTTCTAAAACGCTTTTTTCAATCTCAGTGAGAGGTCTCTGCGAAAGATTGTAGATGGATGATTCTTTTAATTTTTGTAATTTTGCCGTCTCGTCGACATTTCCCATGGCTGATGGTACCTTGTTTTGCCTCTTGGTTTTGTGTGATCCTGTCCTAAAAAAGGCTGCTGTTGTTGATGCTGTAATTGGGAAGTGTTCTGTTGATAATTTGATTGAAAATTTTGTTGGTAATTTGGTTGGTAGCCTCCTCGTCTTGAAAAAGTTTGTCGATAATTGCCACTCTCTGACTCACTGCCTCACTGCCTCCGGAAGATGATGTGTCCGAAAAAGTTATATATTTATTACGTGATCTTCCTTGATTATCCGGTAAAAATCTCTTTGCCTCTGGTCTTGAGTAAAAATCTGGTTGGAGGTATGGGTACGCCTTTTCAAAGGCAAAGTTTCTCTTATCTCTCTCGAAATTGTTCTCCTTTAAAGTAACAGTATAGTCTTTAAACTCTAATATTTCTTTATCAATTTTTTCTAACAAGGCTTTTGAATCGGTAATTTGTTGGTTATTCTTTATCGCTGATTCCAGTAGTTCGATCTCCTTCAGTTGTTCTTTTGACAGTCTTTGGGCAGTCTCTATGGTTAAAACCATGAGGTCTCGGCTACATTTAGTCTCTATGAAACTATAGCCCTTTTTGTACAACGCGTCCTCTGTGAAGATGACTGGTACGTTTTTGACTATTAGGCCTTTTGGAATTGTGCCTGCTCTGAGGTGTTGAAGTAAATAGTGTCCGTGAAGGTCTGTCCGTATTTGTTTTTTCTTTAGTCGAATCAGTTTATCAGACTCGTTGTTGGTCTGTGCGGTGCTACTGAGCGTGGCTGAGCCAAATGATGGAGGATCCCTCAGGAGCTTTTTAATGTGATCTTCGCTGTATGCGAAGGTTTGTTCTTCACTCATCCTCTACGTGAACTATACGTGTCTAAGTCCCGCTGGAATGGGTCATGGCATGAAGGTGTGAATGAGCAGTGTCCAGGTGGTTAGAGGACTGTATGGATATTGCAGTGGTGAATGTAGGACTGCATGGATAGTGTTTGGGTTACTTAATCTCACCTTTTTGATAGTAGATATGAACGTCTTTCAAATAATTTTTGCATTTTTTTTATAATGTACATTTTAAATACTTTAAAGCTTTAGAATTTTGGACTGTAAAAGAGAAGAAAAAATACAGTTATAACATATAATATTATAGTTTAAAGTACACAACATAATTTTACCATTAGACAAAATATTCAGTTTCCCTTTTTTGCTGTTCTCAGATTCTATTGAATTTCACCATAGACAATGATTTCAATATTGCAAATCATGTAACAGTGAGCAAAAAATACAATCAATAAGATGGTTAAAAAACAGATCTGTGTTCAAAATATTTACCACATACACAACTATGTGCTACGATTTCCTAAAATAAACATCCTCAATAATATTGCATATAATACAAAGATCAAATATATGAAATGCTTCTTTCTAACACAATTTTCTAAATAAAATATCAAAGAACAGAAAAGATAATTGAATCAGCAATTCTTGATATTTTCTAAACTATGTTTTTGAAACCATTTTGCAGTGAGAATACCAAAACTAAACTTCTTAATTCATATTAACATCTTTCAAATAGGCCAAATGATGTTTCTGAAATCCTGTGCATTGAAAATCTCCAAAATAATCGTATTAATTCATAATGACAACTTCCCAATAGGCCGAATGATGTTTTCAGAACTTTGTCATAAAAAATATCTGGGATTAATTTGGTAATTCATTAGGCAACTGATATTTGAAAAGCAAATGGGCATCATTACAATGTGTCCATCCTTTATTGCACTTTAAATAAACAGTGTAGTGTGTAGATGTTGTAGAAGGTCCATTGTGGAAATTAATTGCTACACCTTTGAAAGTTCTTCCTGATATTGATAGTAGGCTTGATACAACATTTTTTTTATAAAAGTTTCCAATTTTCTTCTATCTGCTGTACAATGTTGTATCATTAAAAGTAGATATTGTCTAAATCTTCCTATAAATAATGTTGATAACATTTCTGACTTGCAGTGACTACACTCCATACTTTGATTAGCTGATTTAACTAATTTGTTAAAGACACTGTTTTACAATCTGGCATTGTCAAATATATAAATCTTTCAGTATCTACGTTAGTGGTAGAAGTAAATCTACAATTTCCACATTCATGTTCCCATCTGTAACAAATTCCAAACAGATTTTCAATTTGTATTCCTTTATCTTCTAATACTGCAAGCGTAAACATAAGAAATTCTTGAGCATCTTGCTGTACATTCTGTGTAAATTGTCAAGAATCAGAACATATATCCAGAAGATTCCGAATGCCAGAAACACTTTGATTTTGAGTTTTTTCAGGGCTCAATTTTTCTAAAATAGAATGCAACAAGGAACAAAACCTTTTTTCTCGATTCTCCATAAGTTGTTGTTGGAGATTTTCTAGAAAAAACATGACATTCACAACTACATTAGCATAGCAGTTTATACCTGTACTATTTTCTAACTGATATCCTACAATCTCTTCAACAGTGTCCTTTTTCTTTTTGTTTGGAATCTCAACACTCTCTTGATTTTTTTCTTCTTTCCAACCTCACAACAGAGTTTCTCATATGTTCGTTTTCAACCTACTACACGCTTTTCATATACATGATATTCCCCTAAATTCGGAGCATACAATCTTCTTAACTGATTATACTGTCTTACACAATTTACATCTGCACTAATCTTTCTCTCTTCAAAATCAATCAAATACAATCCAGATAAACTTCTGACTCGGGGCAATGCAACATATGCCATTCCCTCTTTTAACACAGTCCTTCCAATGTTTACCAAAGCACTGTCTACGCTTAAACCTTGAGATTTATGAATGGTCACCGCATATGCTAAAGAAAGAGGAAACTGTTTTCTACGAACATACAAATCTTTAACAAGCAGAAAACAAAAAATCTGTTTTACTTCTTCAATCTGATCAAATATGATCATCAAAAATTCGATTGCATCTCTATTTTGATAATTAACAAAATCAACAACTTTTTCCCATTGCTCCATTCACGGAACCTTTTTCCACATCCAAATTACACCATAAAATTACAGTTTTCACATACATATAAGTTCTTTTCTAAACCAGCAGTCTTGGATATAGATTTTTCCAATGAATCCAATTTTGTTTTTAATTTTTCTGTCAAAATAATAGTAATTCCCTTGGGCTCTATTTTATCAATGGCTTCCATTTTTATTAATTGTTGTTTTTCCAGCTTCAAAGATTTTTCATTGAATGTAGAACATTCTCGCAGTGTTGGCATTAGGCAGATTATAGATTTATTTTCAACAATGTTTTTGTATATTATTTTCGGAGCAACATTTACATTTGGAAACAAGTTTGTAAGTAGTCGACTTTGCAAAGCTTCATTGCCATGTTCTGTCAATACACCAATTCTTATATCTTCATATCTTGAAGAATGCTTCCATATTCTTCATCACTTGCCTTTCACATATTTTAATAAGTTCTTTGTATTCAAAATATGACCAAATGTTAATATTTCCAATACTTCCCAAAGATTTCTGGTGTCTTCATGTGCAGGTGTTTTAAAAAACTGGTTACCCTTTTACAGCAGTGAGCAGTAAATTGCAGTAGATCGCCGAAATGTTTTCCTCCAAATAACACATCATATTCTGTTTTAAAAATTTGCTGCATTCTTAAATGCCCAAAGGCAAGTGTTAAGTTTGAGACCATGCTCACCTTATCAATGATCAGAAGTTTAGAGTACTCTTGAAACTTCTAAACAAGCTTCTCCAGAAAGCTAGTGATATTCCAACTTGTTTTCATGTTCAACAGGTAGCATTAGTAAGCAATGTAATTCCTTTAATATTGTGTCCTGCTAACCCAGTTGGAGCGGTTACAATACAAGATAAATGAGATTCAGTGGCTTTCTGTAAATAACTAGATAGAATTTTAATTAAGAAACTTTTTCCTGTACCAGCTTGACCACCAATATACATTCTGATAGGTTAAACCATGGTCGATCTGTTGTGTAACTTGGTGATATATTTATTTCTGTTTAATATTTATTTGCTTTTCTCAGTTTCCCAACTCCATAATATACTATTGAGCTTGATGCATTGCCCTTTCTACTTCACTCATAGCAATTGCTGCTTCATTTTCAAGAATTGGTTCTCCTAGTGGATTTTGTCTGCGTGGAGCAGAAGTTTGACTATCTTGAGAACTGTCTCTAGCAATCTCAACTGCAATACTAGCTTCCTGTTCAAGTTCTTCATTTAACATTTGGAGATATCAATGCTATCTTTACATGCATTATAAGAATCTTCATAGCACTTAAAATCTCCAAGTAATTCCATTTCAGTACGCCAAGGCTTGAAGAGTTGCAGAAGGGCTAAATAGTAAAATTCCCTTGTATCAGGCATATCACAACTCAGTTTCCTGTGATTAATCAGTTTTCCTTTACTATGTTTCACCAAACATCCCTCTGAACCAATCACTGCATATTTTTCTTCATTCATGTTCTCTGTAATATTTCTCTTAAAACTGTAATATTGCAGCACTTCATAGAGACATATGTTTTCAAGATGGGCACTTCTATTTAGATAGTATGTATCCAACATGTTTGTTATAACAATATCTGTGCTTTCCGGTTCATTTAATGCTAAATATTTGTTTCTTGTATAGATTTAAGTACTCGATTTCATGTTGCAGCAAGACCTAGACTAACCCAAATGATTCCTCTTGACTTTGAATATTAATTTGAAGAGGACAACCGATCTGAACATTCGTAGGATCCAATCTCTCGATGGGACAGCATCTTCAAACTAAAGCTGTACAATTTCTTACTAAGAGTCTTATCGTGGGAAATTTCTTCCCACATTTTTTTTAACTCCGTCTTTTCAGATTTTGTTATGTATGATGTTACATACCAAGCAACAGCAATGGAATTATCCACAACATACTGTATATCCGTATTAGCATTCCACATCGACAAAATAACGGGATTATAATCATTAATATACTTTGATTGTTCACGTCTTTTTAAGTTGTAAGTGTTTTTTGGAGATTTTCTAGTGATAGTATACCTCACTGCTGACATGAAACTGTTGACTCTATATTACAGGACGTCGAAATCCAAAACAACATTTAGTACAAAACATTTCCTTCAACTTGTATTTCCGTCGACATTATTTGCCACATTGATGAGCTTGAAACCGTAAAACTTGTTGTCTTAAGCTATTTTCTTCTCTTGTTTTTGGTACAGCACATGTAACAGTCTTCAATAAAAGATAAAACAGACTCATCCACATCAGTTCCAACCTTGGGTGCATCCTTGAGCCATAAAAGCATATGTATATGAGGAGCACCTCTAGCTTGATATCCTTTCTCCAAAAGAAATCAATAACTTCTCCAAGAGGAGGATTGTTTTTATTGCAGATGAAAGACATCATAGCTTGAAACCTATGATTAAAACATCTGCGCACATTTACAGGATCTAAGGAACACAGTTCTCCAGATGTCTTGATTATAATGTTTTTAATACTTGAATGTGCTTCTTGAAGAAATTCAAGTAAATCATCCCATGCGTACTCAGCACAGCTTAGCATTACAAACCACATAGGAGTTCCTAAGTTCCTTAACATGCATTTAAGTTGTCCATGATGATGATACCAATACTCATTCGTTCCACGTTGACACGCCATCAAATTAATCAATTCATATTCTAAATGAGCATCCATTTTATGTACTTTGTCATTGAGTTCCTTTGCAGAAACATTTTGAAAAATGACTGTTTGTAATATGTGGTTGACTGCATTTGAAAGTCTAGACAAGTCACTTTCAAACAAAAGATGAAATATATGTGGGATACATTGTCGAAATCTTGGATCTTCTGAGTACAATCTTGTTGTCTGATATTGCGGGAACACCATTAACTAGAATAACTACATGTTCAGTTTCCTCTTTCTCTACACCAATAGTTTCAATATTTATTTTTAAATCTAAAGTTAAATACACAACTATTCCTTTTAATCCTCTCTGTAAATCTGTAAATCTGTGGGAGGCAGCTTACCTGTTTTAGGCTCCATACAAACAATAGCCTGAAACGGGTGCACAGATTGAATCAGAATGGATTCATAAGTATTTATAAGTATTTAAATCTACCAGCTCTGGAGGAATACCTACCAACTCTAAGGTATTATGTACAGCTCTAGCTGGCATTTTTTTTAATCCTCTAATTTAGTATAATAATATTTACAAATACGTTGAACACTACCCAAATCAAATCAATCTTCTACAAACAAATAAGTTGCAAATTCCTCCCACTTATCATTGTTTTCTTTTTCACTTTTTAAATACAGATCAACATTCCTAGATTTGATTTCCATAGGGACTTCGTCGACAACAAATACAAACATAATTTAGTCTTTCACAACAAATCCCCTTAAACTTCTCAGTACTACTATCTTGCACGTCTTCTTCAACACCTACTTCTATCAATGTCTCAGTCTCTCTACACTCTTGTTCAGGACCAAAGTAACGAAACTCTATTTCATCACAATTTTGTTTTACATTTGATACTAACCCATGCAAAAGAGCACTATTTAAATGACTTAAAATTATTGCTGGACTTTTTGCATGGTACAATCTTCTGACTAACTTCCACATTTGAGAGTGATGTACTGCTAACATTCTGAAATGATGAAAAATACTTTGACACACTTTTCTAGAAAGACAAGCCAGAGACTGACCTTGAAGAACAGTATTTTTTCTCACTTTGCAAGGATCTAGTCCTTGCAGCATCTTAATCTTTTGTTTAACACTTTTTTTTACCATTCTCTCGGAAGAAATTTCGTAAAATATCAATAGACTCCTGTCGTATGCTACAAATACTACTACAATTCCAAGTATACACTGGAGCTTTCGTACGTCTCCCCAGAACTTCATCAGCTATCACTTCTTCTACCTAGGAACCATCTTTTCTTTTTCAATTGGACAACCGTTCTTAACTTCATAAGCACGACCATTGGTATCAACTGTGTGAACTAATGTATTGGTTTGAAAATAGCTCTCTTCATTAAAAAAAGGCTCTGAACTTGAAGTGTACTTCCATTCACCCAATAAAAAATCACAAAAGTTAGTTCTGTTAATTAGCCTCTTCTTTTTACTTTTGACCTTCATAAAACGTATTGGCTTATCTAATGATCAAATTCTGTTTAAAACTAAAATGAATAATTTCCTTTTAAATTCAAAAGCCTTTTCGACAATAGTTTCAATCTGTTTCTTCTTTTTATAAAAAGCTGATGTTTTTCTATATTACTTGCCATCTTTTAATAAATTAAATAATACTCTATTGTGAAACTTTCTTTTCCTTATTTCATCAAATTAATTATTTCTGCTTTTACCATAGATTGTTTTTCAAAAATGTGATTTGCCATTAATCTGCCCTTTTTTCATTTCATTCTTCTTTGTTGTTGAGGTATTCTTCCTACTTTTGACATTCTGTTAAGCGTTTCTATTCCTTGAAAGTCTTTTAATAAATTCCTTTTGTTCTCTTACCGCAAAATGTTCACTTTTTTCCCACATGTTGTAGTTCATCTAATTCTTGCTGTTGTTTTTTCTTTAAATAATATTCTTTTCTTTCTTGTTTTCTCCTTTCTGTTTTTTTTGGTCATGGTAAGTCTTTTTAATGATGATGAAGAATATCTGAAAAAAAATAAAAAAAAATATATACTATTATTAATATTACTATATAAAAATATACTGTTCTATTACTACACAAACACAATCTACATAAAAAACCAATTAAATGCTTTGTTTTGAAATCACATTGGGTTTGCTGAACTATACAGGTACTACCTGGATAATTGGAGGAGTGAATGAGTAGTGTTTAGGTGTTAAGAGGACTGCATGTGTAGTGGACAGGAGATTGTGGCAGAGCATAACTTAGTGCCTGGGTCATTGTTGATAAGGACATGGAACTGGCTGGGTGATTGTAGGAGTGCATAGGTAGTAAAAAGGACATTAATGAACTGTATGGGTAGTGCTCAAGGAATTGTAGAAGTGCATGAGTAGTGACTGGATGATTACAGTACTGCAACGAGAATGTATGGTGAATTTATAAGTGCTTGGGTTTTGGCATCAAGGTTAGATAAGGACATGAGACTGGCTCGGTGATTGGAGGAATGCATAGGTAGTACCAGGGAGATAACTGCACTGTATAGGTAGTGCTCAAGGGATTGTAGGAGTGCACAAGTTAGTACCTGGGTCATTGCATGAGTACATAGGTATTGACTGGATGATTACAGTAGTGCAAGGAGAGTGCATGGTGAATTTATAGGTGCTTGGGTTTTGCGTAGTGATTGGATAATAACATGGGACTGGCGTGTAATTGGAGGAGTGCAAAGGTAATAACAGGGAGATTACTAAACTGTATAGGTAGCACTCAAGGGGTTGTAGAAGTGCATGAGTTAGTGCCTGGGTCATTGCATGAGTACATGGGTAGTGGCTGGATGATTACAGTAGTGCAAGGAGAGTGCATGGTGAATTTATAAGTGCTTGGGTTTTGGCGTAGTGATTGGATAAGAACATGAGACTGGCTGGGTAATTGGAGGAGTGCATAGGTAGTAACAGGGAACCTACTGAACTGGTAGTGCTCAAGGGATTGTAAAAGTGCATGAGTTAGTGCCTTGGTCATTGCATGAGAATATTGGGTAGTGACTGGATGATTAAAGTACTGTAAGAAGAGTGCACAGTGAATTTATAAGTGCTTGGGTTTTGGCGCAGTGATTAGATAAGGACATGAGACTGGCTCAGTGATTGGAAGAATGCATAGGTAGTAACAGGGAGATTACTGAACTGTATAGGTAGTGCTCAAGGGATTGTAGAAGTGCATGAGTTAATGCCTGGGTCATTGCTTGATTCATGGGTAGTGACTGGATGATTGCAGTAGTGCAAGGAGAGTGCTTGGTGAAGTTATAAGTGCTTGGGTTGTGGCGTAGTGATTGGATAAGAACATGGGACTGTCTGGGTAATTGGAGGAGTGCATAAGATTACTAAACTGTATAAGTAGCACTCAAGGGGTTGTAGAAGAGCATGAGTTAGTGCCTGGGTCATTGCATGAGTACATGGGTAGTGACTGGATGATTACAGTAGTGCAAGGAGAGTGCATGGTGAATTTATAAGTGCTTGGGTTTTGGCGTAGTGATTGGATAAGAACATGAGACTGGCTGGGTAATTGGAGGAGTGCATAGGTAGTAACAGGGAACCTACTGAACTGGTAGTGCTCAAGGGATTGTAGAAGAGCCAGAGTTAGTGCCTGGGTAATTGCATGAGTACATGGGTACTAACTGGATGATTAGAGTACTGCAAGGAGAGTGCATGGTGAATATATAAGTGCTTGGGTTTTGGCGCACTGATTAGATAAGGACATGGGACTTGGCTGGGTGATTGGAGGAGTGCTTAGGTAGTTAATGTGGAGATTACTGAACTGTATAGGTAGAGCTCAAGGGATTGTAGAAGTGTATGAGTTAGTGCCTGGGTCATTGCATGGGTACATGGGTAGTGACTGGATGAGTAGAGTAGTGCAAGGAGTGCATGGTGAATTTATGAGTGATTGTGTTTTGGCGCACTGATTAGATAAGGACATGGGACTGGCTGGGTAATTGGAGAAGTGCATAAGTAGCAATAGGGAGATCACTAAACTGTATAGGTATCACACAAGGGATTGTAGAAGTGCATGAGTTAGTGCCTGTGTAATTGCATTAGTACATGGGAACTGACTGGATGATTAGAGTAGAGCAAGGAGAGTGCATGGTGAATTTATAAGTGCTTGGGGTTTGGCACACTGATTAGATAAGAGCATGGGACTAGTTGGATAATTGGAAGAGTGCATTAGTAGCAATAGGGAGATTGCTAAACTGTATAGGTAGCACTCAAGGGATTGTAGAAGTGCATAAGTTAGTGCCTGGGTAATTGCATGAGTACATGGGTACTGACTGGATGATTAGAGTACTGCAAGGTGATGCATGGTGAATTTGTAAGTGCTTGGGTTTTGACGCAGTGATTGGATAAGGACATGGGACTGGCTGGGTAAGTGGAAGAGTGCATAGGTAGTAAGAGAGATATTACTAAATTATATAGATAGCACTCAAGGGATTGTAGAAGTGCATAAGTTACTGCCTGGGTAATTGCATGAGTACATGGGTACAGACTGGATGATAAGAGTACTGCACGGAGAGCGCATGATGAATTTATAAGTGCTTGAAATGTGGCGCAATGATTAGATAAGGACATGGGACTGGCTGGGTGATTGGAGGAGTGCATAGGTAGTAACAGGGAGATTACTGAACTGTGTAGGTAGTTCTCAAGGGATTTTAGAAGTGCATGAGTTAGTGCCTGGGTCATTGCATGAGTACATGGGTAGTGACTGGAGGATTAGAGTATTATACTTCACCCCTTCTGCTTAATGTCAGTTTCCAATGCGCTAGAGGCTTTTAACTTACTTCAAGCAAAGGCGGTCAGTACTGAAATACGCGCTATAAGCTTTTTAACCTCTGCTGCACTAGAATTACCGATTTACTCTACTTTGCTACTACTGTGCGCGACAAAGGGAAAGCACGAACCCTCTTCACTTGCACTGTTTTTTCACCTACCTTAAAATGTATTGTGTGCTAAGCTGCCTAAAACACACCTGGTGACTTCCTTGCATGTTCCCCGGTCCACTGCGGTTGTTACCGTTTGAGTGGAGGGAACGTTGCGCACACGGGAAGCACCAGGGGGAACTTCCGGCAGGGGCACACGAGAGGTCAGCGCTTTAGTGGCTGAGTTCGACCTATAAAAACAGGATGCCTGCCTTGACGCGCGGCGGACGCGCTAGAGGCTTTTAACTTACTTCAAGCAAAGGCGGTCAGTACTGAAATACGCGCTAGAAGCTTTTTAACCTCTGCGGCACTAGAATTACCGTTTTACTCTACTTTGCTACTACTGTGCGCGACAAAGGGAAAGCACGAACCCTCTTTTAAAAATTCACTTACACTGTTTTTTCACCTACCTTAAAACTTATTGTGTGCTAAGCTGCCCAAACACACCTGGTGACTTCCTTGCGTGTTCCCCGGTCCATCACAGTTGTTACCGTTTGAGTGGAGGGAACGTTGCCCACACAGGAAGCACCAGGGGGAACTTCCGGCAGGGGCAAACGAGAGGTCAGCGCTCTAGTGGCTGAGCTCGACCTATAAAAACAGGATGCCTACCTTGACGCGCAGCGGACGCCCGCAGCGGCCGTGCCGAAGGCGCGCCAAAGGCAAGCCCGCCCGCGGCCGTCCGCGGCCGTCCGCGGCCGGGGGCCAGCACCCTTGACCAGATTTTTACATACTCCAAAGCTACGCTGCTCTCTCTAACACCTGGCAGTCTAACCATCAATGAAAGGGTGGCAGACAAACTGCGTGCAAAAATCTGCTAAGGACCTCTTACGAAAACATACCGAACCCATCCCCTACTGACATCAGTGATGTCATTTGAGATGTCATCAGTGATGTCATCAGTGATGTCACTGATCATGTCATGAATGATGCATTATGTGACATCATTAGCAGTGGATTGCGGGTGCGCGAAATATAGTTAGTACAACTAACTATATAGGAGCAATTTCAATGGTTTTTTAAATGCTAAGTCCTAACTATATAAGGTCTGAAACCTATGGTTTTTTCAGTGAATTTGCAAGGTTTTTTAAATGCTAATTCTATTAGCCGATAACGTTTAAATATGTAAATATCCTTGTGGGACCACCTGAGCAGCCCTAGGGATCCGATTTTTGGACCGGAGCAAGATGCTCTCTGATTGTGCCGTATTTCTTGCCTTCTGCCCCCCTGATTGTGCCGTATTTCTTGTTTCTGCCCCCCTGATTGTGCCATATTTCTTGGCTTCTGCTCCCCTGATTGTGTCGTATTTCTTGCTTTCTGCACCCTGATTGTGCCATATTTCTTGCCTTCGGCACCCTGATTGTGCTGTATTTCTTGCCTTCTGCTCCCTGATTGTGCCGTATTTCTTGCCTTCTGCCCCCCTGATTGTGCCGTATTTCTTGCTTCTGCCCCCCTGATTGTGCCATATTTCTTGGCTTCTGCTCCCCTGATTGTGCCGTATTTCTTGCCTTCTTCACCCTGATTGCGCCATATTTCTTGCCTTCTGCACCCTGATTGTGCTGTATTTCTTACCTTCTGCTCCCTGATTGTGCAGTATTTGTTGCCTTCTGCCCACTAATTGTGCCGTTTTTTCTTGCCTTCTGCCCCCTGATTGTGCCGTTTGTCGGGCCTTTTGTCCCCTGAGTGTGCTGTTTTTCGTGCCCCTGCCCCCCTGATTGTATTATCTTTGCCAGTGTTTGTTCACTGCTGGTATTGCCTTTGTCTGTGTTTCTTTGCTGCCGTTATTGTCTTTGACAGTGTTTCTTTGCTGCTGTTATTGTCTTTGCCAGTGTTTGTTTTCTGCCATTATTGTCTTTGCCAGTGCTTGTTCGCTGCTGTTATTATCTTTGCCAGAGCTGTGTGGGCTGTGTGGGCTGTGAGAGTTTGTGGGCTGTGAGAGCTGTGTGGGCTGTGAGAGTGTGGGCTGTGTGGGCTGTGAGAGCTGTGAGAGCTGTGTGGGCTGTGAGAGCTGTGTGGGCTGTGAGAGCTGTGCGGGCTGTGTGGGCTGTGAGAGCTGTGTGGGCTGTGAGAGTTGTGTGGGCTGTGAGGGCTGTGAGGGCTGTGTGGGCTGTGAGGGCTGTGAGGCCTGTGAGAGCTGTGTGGGCTGTGAGAGCTGTGTGAGCTGTGAGAGCTGTGTGGGTTGTGAGAGCTGTATGAGCTGTGAGAGCTGTGTGGGCTGTGAGAGCTGTATGAGCTGTGAGAGCTGTGTGGGATGTGAGCTGTGTGGGCTGTGAGGGCTGTGTGAGCTGTGAGGACTGTGTGGGCTGTGAGAGCTGTGTGGGCTGTGAGAGCTGTGTGGGCTGTGAGAGCTGTGTGGGCTGTGAGAGTGTGGGCTGTGTGGGCTGTGAGAGCTGTGAGACCTGTGTGGGCTGTGAGAGCTGTGTGGGCTGTGAGAGCTGTGAGAGCTGTGTGGGCTGTGAGAGCTGTGTGGGGTGTGAGAGATGTGTGGGCTGTGTGAGCTGTGAGAGCTGTGTGGGCTGTGAGAGCTGTGTGGGCTGTGAGGGCTGTGTGGGATGTGAGCTGTGTGGGCTGCGAGGGCTGTGTGGGCTGTGAGAGCTGTGAGAGCTGTGTGGGATGTGAGCTGTGTGGGCTGTGAGGGTTGTGTGAGCTGTGAGGGCTGTGTGGGCTGTGAGAGCTGTGTGGGCTGTGAGAGATGTGTGGGTTGTGTGAGCTGTGAGAGCTGTGTGGGCTGTGAGAGCTGTGTGGGCTGTGAGGGCTGTGAGGGCTGTGTGGGATGTGAGCTGTGTGGGCTGTGAGGGCTGTGTGGGCTGTGAGAGCTGTGAGAGCTGTGTGGGATGTGAGCTGTGTGGGCTGTGAGGGCTGTGAGGGCTGTGTGGGCTGTGAGAGCTGTGTTGGCTGTGAGGGATGTGTGAGCTGTGAGGGCTGTGTGGGCTGTGAGAGCTGTGTTGGCTGTGAGAGCTGAGTGGGCTGTGAGGGCTGTGTGGGATGTGAGCTGTGTGGGCTGTGAGGGCTGTGTGGGCTGTGAGAGCTGTGAGAGCTGTGTGGGATATGAGCTGTGTGGGCTGTGAGGGCTGTGTTAGCTGTGAGGACTGTGTGGGTTGTGAGAGCTGTGTGGGCTGTGAGAGCTGTGTGGGCTGTGAGAGCTGTGAGAGCTGTGTGGGCTGTGAGAGCTGTGTGGGCTGTGAGAGTGTGGGCTGTGTGGGCTGTGAGAGCTGTGAGAGCTGTGTGGGCTGTGAGAGCTGTGTGGGCTGTGAGAGCTGTGTGGGCTGTGTGGGCTGTGAGAGCTGTTTGGGCTATGAGAGCTGTGTGGGCCGTGAGGGCTGTGAGGGCTGTGTGGGCTGTGAGGGTTGTGAGGCCTGTGGGAGCTGTGTGGGCTCTGAGAGCTGTGTGAGCTGTGAGAGCTGTGTGGGCTGTGAGAACTGTATGAGCTGTGAGAGCTGTGTGGGATGTGAGAGCTGTGTGGGCTGTGAGAGCTGTGTGGGCTGTGAGAGCTGTGTGGGCTGTGAGAGTGTGGGCTGTGTGGGCTGTGAGAGCTGTGAGACCTGTGTGGGCTGTGAGAGCTGTGTGGGCTGTGAGAGCTGTGAGGGCTGTGTGGGCTGTGAGAGCTGTGTGGGCTGTGAGAGCTGTGTGGGCTGTGAGGGCTGTGAGGGCTGTGTGGGATGTGAGCTGTGTGGGCTGTGAGGGCTGTGTGGGCTGTGAGAGCTGTGAGAGCTGTGTGGGATGTGAGCTGTGTGGGCTGTGAGGGCTGTGTGAGCTGTGATGGCTGTGTGGGCTGTGAGAGCTGTGTTGGCTGTGAGAGCTGTGTGGGCTGTGAGAGCTGTGTGGGCTGTGAGGGCTGTGTGGGATGTGAGCTGTGTGGGCTGTGAGGGCTGTGTGGACTGTGAGAGCTATGAGAGCTGTGTGGGATATGAGCTGTGTGGGCTGTGAGGGCTGTGTTAGCTGTGAGGGCTGTGTGGGTTATGAGAGCTGTGTGGGCTGTGAGAGCTGTGTGGGCTGTGAGAGCTGTGAGAGCTGTGTGGGATGTGAGCTGTGTGGGCTGTGAGGGCTGTGTGAGCTGTGAGGGCTGTGTGGGCTGTGAGAGATGTGTGGGCTGTGAGAGCTGTGTGAGCTGTGAGAGCTGTGTGGGCTGTGAGGGCTGTGTGGGCTGTGAGAGCTGTGTGGGCTGTGAGAGCTGTGTGGACTGTGAGAGCTGTGTGGGCTGTGAGAGCTGTGTGGGCTGTGAGAGCTGTGAGAGCTGTGAGGGGCTGTGAGAGCTGTGTGGGCTGTGAGGGCTGTGAGAGCTGTGAGAGCTGTGTGGGCTGTGAGAGCTGTATGGGCTGTGAGGGCTCTGTGGGCTGTGAGGGCTGTGAGAGCTGTGAGAGCTGTGTGGGCTGTGAGAGCTGTGTGGGCTGTGAGGGCTGTGTGGGATGTGAGCTGTGTGGGCTGTGAGGGCTGTGTGGGCTGTGAGAGCTATGAGAGCTGTGTGGGATATGAGCTGTGTGGGCTGTGAGGGCTGTGTTAGCTGTGAGGGCTGTGTGGGTTATGAGAGCTGTGTGGGCTGTGAGAGCTGTGTGGGCTGTGAGAGCTGTGAGAGCTGTGTGGGATGTGAGCTATGTGGGCTGTTAGGGCTGTGTGAGCTGTGAGGGCTGTGTGGGCTGTGAGAGCTGTGTGGGCTGTGAGAGCTGTGTGAGCTGTGAGAGCTGTGTGGGCTGTGAGGGCTGTGTGGGCTGTGAGAGCTGTGTGGGCTGTGAGAGCTGTGTGGACTGTGAGAGCTGTGTGGGATGTGAGAGCTGTGTGGGCTGTGAGAGCTGTGTGGGATGTGAGCTGTGTGGGCTGTGAGGGCTGTGTAAGCTGTGAGGGCTGTGTGGGCTGTGAGAGCTGTGTTGGCTGTGAGAGCTGTGTGGGCTGTGAGGGCTGTGTGAGCTGTGAGGGCTGTGTGGGCTGTGAGAGCTGTGTTGGCTGTGAGAGCTGTGTGGGCTGTGAGGGCTGTGTGGGATGTGAGCTGTGTGGGCTGTTAGGGCTGTGTGGGCTGTGAGAGCTGTGAGAGCTGTGTGGGATATGAGCTGTGTGGGCTGTGAGGGCTGTGTTAGCTGTGAGGGCTGTGTGGGTTGTGAGAGCTGTGTGGGCTGTGAGAGCTGTGTGGGCTGTGAGAGCTGTGAGAGCTGTGAGAGCTGTGTGGGCTGTGAGAGCTGTGTGGGCTGTGAGAGTGTGGGCTGTGTGGGCTGTGAGAGCTGTGAGAGCTGTGTGGGCTGTGAGAGCTGTGTGGGCTGTGAGAGCTGTGTGGGCTGTGTGGGCTGTGAGAGCTGTTTGGGCTATGAGAGCTGTGTGGGCCGTGAGGGCTGTGAGGGCTGTGTGGGCTGTGTGGGCTGTGAGGGTTGTGAGGCCTGTGAGAGCTGTGTGGGCTCTGAGAGCTGTGTGAGCTGTGTGGGCTGTGAGAACTGTATGAGCTGTGAGAGCTGTGTGGGATGTGAGAGCTGTGTGGGCTGTGAGAGCTGTGTGGGCTGTGAGAGCTGTGTGGGCTGTGAGAGTGTGGGCTGTGTGGGCTGTGAGAGCTGTGAGACCTGTGTGGGCTGTGAGAGCTGTGTGGGCTGTGAGAGCTGTGAGGGCTGTGTGGGCTGTGAGAGCTGTGTGGGCTGTGAGAGATGTGTGGGCTGTGTGAGCTGTGAGAGCTGTGTGGGCTGTGTGAGCTGTGGGATGTGAGGGCTGTGAGGGCTGTGTGGGATGTGAGCTGTGTGGGCTGTGAGGGCTGTGAGAGCTGTGAGAGCTGTGTGGGATGTGAGAGCTGTGTGGGCTGTGAGGGCTGTGTGGGATGTGAGCTGTGTGGGCTGTGAGGGCTGTGTGGGCTGTGAGAGCTATGAGAGCTGTGTGGGATATGAGCTGTGTGGGCTGTGAGGGCTCTGTGGGCTGTGAGGGCTGTGAGAGCTGTGAGAGCTGTGTGGGCTGTGAGAGCTGTGAGGGATGTGAGGGCTGTGTGGGATGTGAGCTGTGTGGGCTGTGAGGGCTGTGTGGGCTGTGAGAGCTATGAGAGCTGTGTGGGATATGAGCTGTGTGGGCTGTGAGGGCTGTGTTAGCTGTGAGGGCTGTGTGGGTTATGAGAGCTGTGTGGGCTGTGAGAGCTGTGTGGGCTGTGAGAGCTGTGAGAGCTGTGTGGGATGTGAGCTGTGTGGGCTGTGAGGGCTGTGTGAGCTGTTAGGGCTGTGTGGGCTGTGAGAGCTGTGTGGGCTGTGAGAGCTGTGTGAGCTGTGAGAGCTGTGTGGGCTGTGAGGGCTGTGTGGGCTGTGAGAGCTGTGTGGGCTGTGAGAGCTGTGTGGACTGTGAGAGCTGTGTGGGATGTGAGAGCTGTGTGGGCTGTGAGAGCTGTGAGAGATGTGAGGGGCTGTGAGAGCTGTGTGGGCTGTGAGAGCTGTGAGAGCTGTGTGGGCTGTGAGAGCTGTGTGGGCTGTGAGGGCTGTGAGGGCTCTGTGGGCTGTGAGGGCTGTGAGAGCTGTGAGAGCTGTGTGGGCTGTGAGAGCTGTGTGGGCTGTGAGGGCTGTGAGGGCTGCGTGGGCTGTGAGGGCTGTGAGAGCTGTGTGGGCTGTGAGAGCTGTGTGGGCTGTGTGGGCTTTGAGAGCTGTGTGAGCTGTGAGGGCTGTGAGGGCTGTGTGGGCTGTGAGGGCTGTGAGAGCTGTGTGGGCTGTGAAAACTGTGTGGGCTGTGAGAGCTGTGTGGGCTGTGAGAGCTGTATGAGCTTTGAGAGCTGTCTGGGATGTGAGCTGTGTGGGCTGTGAGAGCTGTGAGAGCTGTGTGGGCTGTGAGAGCTGTGTGGGCTGTGAGAGCTGTGTGGGCTGTGAGAGCTGTGTGGACTGTGTGGGCTGTGAGAGCTGTGAGAGCTGTGTGGGCTGTGAGAGCTGTGAGAGCTGTGTGGGCTGTGAGAGCTGTGTGGGCTGTGAGGTCTGTGTGGGCTGGGAGGGCTGTGAGAGCTGTGTGGGCTGTAAGAGCTGTGTGGGCTGTGAGAGCTGTGTGTGCTGTGAGCTCTGCTTCTTTTGTGTCTCGGTCTACCTAGCACATGATGAATGCCAACACTTCCTGGTTAGAAGTGTTGACAGCCAATGAGCATGCTGCTTTCTTGTGAAAGGCATGCTGATTGGCTGCCACTGTCTGTCAACACTCCAAACCAGAAAGTGTTGGCAGCCATCTTGTGCCTCGGTAAAACTAAGGCACAAGAAAGCAGTTAAACAAAGGTACAAAACACACAAAGGGGGCAGGGTAGAAGCACCCTGACCCCCTAGGCCTGCTCAGGGGGTCCCACAAGGACCCCCAAGGCCCCCAAAAAATCCTACTAAATCCTTCATCCAGACACTTATACATCCACTCATTCTTCAATATGTAACACATATTTTAACTTTACAGAAACATACAGCCACTGGATGATGTCATCAGTGATGTCATCAGTGATGTCACTGACCATGTCATGAATGATGTAATATGTGACATCATCAGCAGTGGATTGCGGGTGCGCGATATATAGTTATTGCAACTAACTATATATGCGAATTTCTATGGTTTTGTGCGAGTAAATTAAGGTTTTGTAAATGCGAATCCCTAACTATATATGGTCTATAACCTATGGTTTTTTCAGTGAATTTCAATGTTTTTTTAATAGCAAATATCAAAAGCTGTAAAATGTCAAGTACGTGGTAGGTAAAAACATTTTCGTATTTATGCACGCTGATGTGCTTTGAACGCTGCCCCCCCCCCATCTCTTTTCTTTTAGGAGTATTCTCTCTTTGCAGATAGTGAAGGGTGTGTAACGTAAGCCTTTGCCCCCGTTGTAACCCGTCGTGCCTGCTTCCCTCTACATTTGATTGATTATTATCCAAGCTGTGTTAGAATTGGGTGCTCTCATGCTGACGCCAGCTTCAATCTGAAACATCCAGAAACACTGTAGACTACCCATTCAATCAGTTCCGATGGAGCCCCAACGTGTCCCGGTAGAGAAGAACTTGCCCTCCCCTCTTTGACTGATTGTTCTTGTTGCCTGTCCCTTTTCTTGTCATTTAACAGAACTTTTTGGACTGCTGAAAGGGGTTGTATTCCGACCGCTGGTTGGTGGAGACATTTTGACTATATTCTGGACCTGCGTTGTCGCGTAATGCGTCATATGACGCGCCGCGTTAGCGCACCCGGAAGTGCTCCGGTGCGCAAGGCGCAGCTTCCCGGAAGCGATCCAGAGCGCAGCGCGTAACGTAAGCATAACAGGTCATGTGACTTGTTAATAACACTTTTCATTGGTTCATTTTACTTTTGTTATTCTAATGATGAAAGGCTTGGTCATATGACCTAAAAATAACGCTTTTCATCGCTTTCGAACATTTTTTTTTCCCAAATGATGAAAGCCCCACCTTTTTTTTTCTCACTCTGACTTGTAAAGCAAAGGACCCAGATGCATTTACAGTTTATCACTAACAATGTTCCAGGCTAATGTATTTTCCCGGGAAATTTACAACTGTCCTGCAAGTAAAATATTCCTTTTTCGAGAAAAAGGGCGTTTCTTCGTCCCATGAGGGAGCCGTTGAGCAAAAGAGGCTCGGCCTGCTGTCTTAGTCGCTGATAGGCATGAATATCAGATTCTTATCGATCACTTTATGTTGCAGGAGTAGAAAACACAACAGCCCTTGACCATTTATCTTTACTGCGTTCCTGCCTATTATACCTTTTAACCGTCATGTAATTGGACTGCTTTATTTCACTTGCCTTTTACTGATTCGAAAACAGTGGCTATTATTCAAAACTTTACCAATGTAAGTACTACTACCATGTTTTGTTTTAAAAACCTTTATTGTGAAAATGTCAGTATACAAATACGGGCCTATAACCACGTGGGCCGGCCACGGAGCAAACTGGAATCGTATATGATGAGGGGACATTTACACTGTAGAAGAACGTAACGGGCGGGCCATTAGGTTGCAAGAACTAAGGTGTCTAACAGTTGCGGAATCGATGGACGTACATTTTATAATTAAAATACGACAAGCCAGTTACAATAAAATTATCTAGATATACATTTGCGGGCAAGTACCATGGGTGACGTTAATTCGAACTTTCAATAGTACAGTAATCAATAACACATCAGAACTTAATATCAATAGGGATGTCAAAATGTTCAATCAATTCTCGTCCCTGCTCGCCATGTGCTTCAAAACTGCATACGTATCTCGTGATATCAAGGTTGGGCAACCAGTACACAACAAGGAGTTACGAGTCCCATTTATACCAGCGCCATTTTGGGCGCGGCCGGGCAGGTCCAGGATATAGTCAAAATGTCTCCACCAACCAGCGATCGGATCAGAACCATTTTCGGCAGTCCAAAAATGTTCCGTTAAATGACAACAGAAGAAATAGGCAACAAGAACAATCAGTCAAAAGAGGGGACGCTTTCGTGAATGGGGCCCATGCCCTAGCAGGCAAGCGTTCGAGTTCCAAGGTATCCCAGGGCCATTTTAGTGGACCAGGCCCAAATCCAAAGAGCTGGCCACCATTTTGAGAGTCCTGTTGCAGCCGGCTATCGCTGCACCACAAGAGTAACCGCAATTCAGCTAGATGGCGGGTGAGTCACTGTACCGCAAGAGCGGGCGGAACTCAGCTGGAAGGCGAGTCAAACGCTAAGAAGCACCCCACTGCAGATGAGGTGCCTCCACCTGGGGAAGAGGGAGAGGCCCGTTTGCGCTGCCTCCCCCTCCCCCCCCGGGCACCTCACGCCGTCTTTCGGCGCAGCATTGTAGGATGGCCACACCAGTGAAACTTGCTGGACACCACCTCGGTGCCATCCGGATCTCAGCGCGTTCGAGTCACTGTACCGCAAGAGTGGGAGAAACTCAGCTGGACACGCCGTCTTTCGGCGCAGCATTGTAGGATGGCCACACCAGTGCGGCAACTTGCTGGACACCACCTCGGTGCCATCCGGATCTCGTCGCGTTGTGCTGCCTTCGGCGTACTGTAGCAGCAAGAGTGACCGCAACTCAGCTGGACACGCCGTCTTTCGGCGCAGCATTGTAGGATGGCCACACCAGTGCGGCAACTTGCTGGACACCACCTCGGTGCCATCCGGATCTCGTCGCGTTGTGCTGCCTTCGGCGTACTGTAGCAGCAAGAGTGACCGCAACTCAGCTGGACACGCCGTCTTTCGGCGCAGCATTGTAGGATGGCCATACCAGTGCGGCAACTTGCTGGACACCACCACGGTGCCATCCGGATCTCGGCGCGTTCGAGTCACTGTACCGCAAGAGTGACCGCAACTCAGCTGGACACGCCGTCTTTCGGCGCAGCATTGTAGGATGGCCACACCAGTGCGGCAACTTGCTGGACACCACCTCGGTGCCATCGGGATCTCGGCGCGTTGTGCTGCCTTCGGCCTACTGTAGCAGCAAGTGCGGGCGCAACTCGGCTGGAAGGCGAGTGAAACGCTAAGGGGCGCCGCACTGCACATGAGGTGCCTCCACCTGGGGAGGCAGAAGAAGGCCGTTCGCGCCGCCTCCCCCCGGGCACCCCATGCCGTCTTTCGGCGCAGCATTGTAGGATGGCCACACCAGTGCAACTTGCTGGACACCACCTCGGTGCCATCCGGATCTCGGCGCGCTGTGCTGCCTTCGGCCTATTCGCACATCGGTCCGCTACTGACGCCGCCTCATGGGCCAACGGGTTTTGTATGCTTTTTATAACCCAAAGCCGCATAACAGGTCATGTGACTTGTTTATAAAACTTTTCATTGGTTCATTTTACTTTTGGTTTCCTAATGATGGAAGGCTTGATCATATGACCTAAAAATAACACTTTTCATTGGATTAAAACATTTTTTTTTCCCAAACGATGAAAGACCCACCTTTTTTTTTCTCACTCGGCAATCAAAAAAGGTTCCGTTAGATGACAACAGAGGGGACAGGCAACAAGAACCATCACTCAAAAAAGGGGAGGGCAAGTTCTTCCCTACCAGGTCACGTTGGGGCTCCACCGGAACTCATCAAATTGATAGTCTACAGTGTTTCTGGATGTTTCAGACTGAAGCTGGCGTCAGCATGAGAGCACCACCATCTCGTAGCTCCGTCGTGGCCATTCCGCAAGCAATCATGGCAGCCGCTCCCCACCGGAAGCCTGCGGGAGTCGGGGGCCCCCAAGACTTTTGTAGAATCTTCAAGGCTGAGGGGACGCTTTCGAGAATGGAGCCCAAGCCCTAGCAGACAAGCGTCCGAGTTCCAAGGTGTCCCAGGGCCATTTTAGTGGACCAGGCCCAAATCCGAAGAGCCGGCCGCCATTTTAAGAATCCTGTGGCAGTCGCCTATCGCTGCACCGCAAGAGTGGGAGCAACTCAACTACATGGTGAGCGATACGCTGTAGCCGCAAGAGCGGGCGGTAAACAGCTGAATGGCGGATGAGGCACAGTGTAGCAAAAGCGGGCGGAATGGCAACTGAAACGGTAAAGGGGCGCCCCACTACAGCAGACGAGCCTCCACCTGGGGAGGCCCATTCACGCCGCCTCCCCCCCCCCCCCAGGGCGCCCCACGCCATTTTTCGGAGCAGCATTGTAGGATACCAAAACCAGTGCGGCAACTTACTGGACATCACCTGGGTGCCGTCCAGATCTCAGCGCGTTCTGCTGCCTTGGGACTATTCGCACAACATACCGCTACTGACGAGGCACAGTGCAGCAAAAGCGGGCGGAAAACCGCTGAATGGCAAGTGAAACGCTAAAGGGGCGCCCCACTACAACAGACGAGCCTCCACCTGGGGAGGCCCGTTCACGCCGCCTTCCCCCCACCCCCCCCCGGGGCGCCCCACGCCGTTTTTCGGAGCAGCATTGTAGGATACCAAAACCAGTGTGGCACCCAGGTGACATCACCTGGGTGCCGTCCAGAACTCAGCACGTTGTGCTGCCTTGGGACTATTCGCACAACAGACCGCTACTGACCATTGTTGCTTCTGTTTTAATAAAAAAATTTTTAAGGTGTTTACTGTTTTTGTTGCGATGTATATATTTATAAGTTATTAAAGTGTTATAATCCTACTACTTTGTTGGAGTGCTATATATTTTTAATGTGACACATAATTGTGAAAACTTTGATGTACAAAAAGGCATCCCTGGAATCTTCCGCTTCAGGCTCGGTCCCACACACCCTCACAGTGAGAATCCCCTCCCCAATCACAATACAGGATGGTTATCAGATAGTAGGAACGCTTGTGGTGTGACGGATCTCATCGGGTGGGGGCCTTGATCTACTGTAACTCCTTTGAAGAGGGGTGATTCTTTACAGTTGAGGCCATAAACTACATCCGCAGGACTACGTGATAGCCTGGGACCGGCCTGGACAATCAGACACAAAGGAAGAGGAATGTCAGAGGGTGCGGTAGTGAATAGGGTGAAAGGGTGGTGTCGGGCGGGCACAGGGTGTGATTCTCAGGGAAGAGCAGCGCAGATGGGGGGAGGTTTATGGCCCATGCATAAGACAGAGAGCGGGGGTGACCAGTGCGTGGGGGAGATGCTTGCGAGGGTGGGGAGCCATGCTGAGGATCGGCGGCGTGCAGAGAGTGGGTCTGGTCAAGGCATCTAAAATGGCTGCCGTGCACGACAAAAGTGTGGCATTGGAAAAAAAGCAAGATGGCGCAGACAATGTTTATCAATACGAATTAATTTATAACAATTATTTTTAACAATATATTTACTCGCAGTGACAAAATGGTGGTCAACACTTCCTGATTTCCTTCGAATCGAACGTTAACAGACGTCACGATCGGTGGCGTGCAGAGAGTGGGTCTGGTCAAGGCATCTAAAATGGCTGCCGTGCACGACAAAAGTGTGGCATTGGAAAAAAAGCAAGATGGCGCAGACAATGTTTATCAATACGGATTAATTTATAACAATTATTTTTAACAATATATTTACTCGCAGTGTCAAAATGGCGGTCAACACTTCCTGATTTCCTTCGAATCGAACGTTAACAGACGTCACGCAGCAAAAAAAAAAAAAAAACGCTCACGCGCAGCCGCTGGAAGACAAGCATCAACATATATGAGCCTCCTCAGCCACCCTCAGAAAACATAGGGGGTCAGGATACGTCTCCCGTACCCCCTTATACCCATTTCTCACATTGTTTTTCCTCCATCTTGTAATTTAATTAAATCGAAACACAAAATGGCGAATTCCCGTTTCGCGTCCCGGTTCACTACCCTGTTCGCGAACCGGAAAGCGCTTCTACCGCAAAAAATCAATATTTTTTTATTTGCCCCACGGGACCCTTTAATAACCCCAACATCATTCCTAGGGGGTCAAGAAGGGTCTACCTTGCCCCCTTTCATTAAATTCCCCCTTCGTTTTTCTCCTCCTCTTGTCTCTCGATCCTACCGAGAGACAAGATGGCGGCCGCTACGGACTGTTTAGAATGTTGACAGACACCGGAGAGCCAATCAGCTTCGCTTCGCAAAGCTCCGTTACGCGAAAAGTACGCAAACTGGAGCACTATCCGGGACTCTGTCACAGATATATCTGTTTTTTTAAACGTTAATTTCTCAAAATCCACTGGAGCACATATATTGAGACCCAGCAAAGGCACATCGGGCTAACAGTCCCTACAATTTTGCCAAGTTTCGTGTAAATCCATTCAGCCGTTCGAGCTAAAAGTGAGGCCAAACGCCCTATGGAAAAATGAATGGGAAAAACGCGTTTTGGGACCCCCCTTTTTTGTCGGCCCCCCCTTGCCGAACCCCCCCCCCCCAAAATTTTCAGGGGCTGATCAGAAACAAAATGTGCCATTTTCCTGAAAATTTCAGCCGATTCCGTCCACAAACGCCAAAGTTATTAGACATAGAATTTTCAAAAGTTCCATAGAGAAAAAATCCTAACTATATATACGTACTGGCGACCGCCAGTAGGTAATATATATATATATATATATATATATATATATATATATATAGTTCCAATCCAATGATAAAACAGGCAACGACTCCGTGGGGTAAGAATCAAAGAATTATTTTAACCCAAAACGACCAGACACGTTTCGGCGGACAAGTCCGCCTTGTTTACTACATCTACCATATATATATATATACACACACATAGATATAGACGTCCACAGTGCATTGACAAACAGAGAGAGAGTGAACTAGGGTAATCGTTACAACAAACTGAAACAAGACATGGGTAACATGGCCCATTCAGGGCACAATTGTGAAGGGGCATATATATATATATATATTTTAAAGACTGTATTTTTTCGTGCACAGATAATAAAATATATTGTGTTGAAGTATGTATATATGTATAGTAACACCGCTAAACGGCGTGCTTCACCCATGGGGCAATACCCGATGATTTTGAGATGGTCACAATGAGACTAACAATCATGTACCATACATGGGTTTTCTAGACAAACAAGAATACTTCTGCTTTATACATTGTAGCATTGTAACATGCACGATAGATGCATATATCCTCGACTTGTAGATAATTGCTTTTTTATTATTGTTTTGTACAATTTACCTCAATGACTTATTGTTTATTGCATGTTAAAAGATGGCCACTATGAAATAAGGCCATAAGATAATTTTTTATTTATTGTTGATCACATGACACTTAATGGGCTTTTACATAAACAAGGAAGTTGTTTGGAAACACTGACATTGAAAAAGGCTTTTACGCCGAAACGCGTTTGTCGGTGCGGGGGTAGTCCGCAAAATAAAGTAACTGCAGAAAATCTATCCATGAGTGTGTCTGTTTGTAGCCCGCATTGCGCTACTGTGTAGAAATATATATATTTCGAACGTTGTCTCCGTAACCATATACATAGACGGAAGGCATAATGGTGCCAATTTGCATTGAAATGGAGATCATCCTTAAACTTTGGTTATGAAATAGTTTGTATGCCAAGAACAAGCATGTGCACTCTGAGCCCATCTGTGGGCATTATATATTTATGGACACCACAAATGTTCGTTGGAGTGTAATGACACCAAATGAAAGTGGCTCTTCTCATATGTGTAAATTGGCCTGTGTGTGAGCCCATCTGTGGGCATAATCATTTGGGAATATTACATATCTGCATATGAATGTAATATCACAATATGAAATAGACCCTGTGCATGTACACTTTTATTTCAATCATTGTTGTGAATTGTGATTACCATTCACATTTTCTAATTGCATGGATTGAATTATGCATGTTTTAAGATGGCGATGTCATTGCATGTATACTTGTCCCTTCTTGTTGTTAATCATAGCCGGGAAGTGATTGATACAAATTGTGGCAGTTTCCGGCGCCTGATTACCATCGAAAAATGCAACAGCTCAAACTCGTCTGCGAGTGCATGGAGGAGGTGTACATGTCGGAGCTGTAATATATATATATCTATCTATATATTACCTATTGGCGGTTGCCAGTAGGTAGTTATAGTTAGGACCTATTTTCCGTAGGAAATCCGCAACATTCTATTTCCAATAACTTTAGCGCCAGTCAACGAATCTTCGCGAAATTTTCAAAACGAATGGCCCGCTCTGGTCCGCTCCTATTTTGAAAGTTTTGGGGTGATTCAGCAAGAGGGGGCCGAGAAAAAAGGGGGTTCCCAAAACGTGTTTTCCCCATGCAATTTTCCATAGGAAACTTTAGCCGCGGCTACAGCCCGAACTGCTGAACGGAATTACTCCAAATTTGGCAAAGAGGTAGCCCTTGGTTCAGAAAGGTGCCTTTTTGTTAAATGGTGTAAATCCATTCAGTAGTTGCTGAGATAATCAAAAGTAAAAACATCTATATATCTATGAGCATGGAGGTTCTGCGCACACTCCCGATGACCAGGTGTATGCTAATTGGCTGTCAACACTCCAATCCAGGAAATGTTGGCAGCCATCTTGTGCCTCGGTTCACTCAAAAAGTGCGCAATATGCAAAAAAGGGGCTGGGTAGAAACACCCTAGCCCTGCTTAGGGGTCCCACAAGGACCCCCAGGGCCCAAAAAGTTTTTTTTTTTTAATCGCGGGATGCGCATAGGATTCGCGCATCCTACCGCAAAATAAAATGAAGCGCGAGCTCCTGTGCTTCATTGATAATTAGCCCCCGGGGGGGCCAAGTCCTGGGGCCAAAGGGTTTAATGTATTGGGGGCCCAGAGCGGCCCCCCAGCCTAGGAAACTGTCAACCCAGGGCTTTTCTGAATCATGGGGGGGGCTCTCAGCTGGGGCATCATGAGAATATATGCGGGGAGCTCACAGCCCCCACAGCCCCAGGGACCGCCACCCCTGGGGCTTTTAAAAAAAACCTGTGTGGGGGGCTTGAGCCCCCCCACATGCCCTGGGGACCGCCACCTTCCCCAGGCACTAAGAGTTTACGTATAGGGGTCCGTTATGGACCCCCAAACAACGGGGACCACCACCCCCTTGGGCTATGAAAATGTTGGGAGGGGGGCCATGCGGACCCCCTCCTGGAGCCATTGATGGCCCCGGGGACCACCACCCAACAGGGCCGGCTCCTGCAGTGTCCCGGGGTGCCCTCCCCCGGGACACTGCTGTTTCCAATGACAGGGTGGAAGCCTCGCAGCTCCCACCCTGTCATTGCAAACTGCTTTGCTTCATTGAAGCGAGAGCAGGGAAACCTGCTCTTGCTTCAATGAAGCTAAGCAGATTGCTTTTCCACATGGGGAGCTGCATGTTAGCAGCTCCCCATGTGGAAAAGCAATGCTGGCTGCCGCAGCAGGTGGGGAGCCGGCTGGGATCGTGGGGGTATCGGGGACCCCCCCCACGGTCCCCAACGCGAGGCCAGGCACGGGGGTTGGGGTCCCCAGGCCATCAGCGGCCCGGGAGGGGGACCACGTGGGCCCCTCCCACAAAAAAGAAAGAAAAAAGAGGCATAGCCCCGGGAGATGTTAATGTTAATGTTGCTTTTAAAGCGCAATCAATCATCCTGGGTAGGATGACTTCTGTGATAAGTGGTGGGTTAATACTTGAGTAATATAGAATTAATCGGATTTAGGAAAAAGAATGGTTTTCAGTTTTTTTTCTGAAAGTCAGGTAGCAGTCCGTGAGTCTGAGATCCCTGGGCAGGTCGTTCCATCTGGTTGCTGCCAGGTGGAAGAAGGCATGTCCTCCCATCCTGGGTCTTTTTACTCGGGTTGTTGTTGCTCTTGCTGCTGATTGAGAGCGAAGGTTCCTAGTGGGTGCATAGAACTTGATCTTATTTTTTAAGATATAGGGGCCGGTGTTATACAATGCTCTATGTGTTATGCACATCATTTTGAAAGTGGCTCTTTGTCTCATTGGGAGCCAATGGAGCTCTCTTAGGCAGCTCTTGGCTGGCTCATATTTTCTTCTATTTCAGATTGCCTTTGCCGCTGCATTCTGTACAAATTGCAGTTTTGTGAAGAGGTAGTCTGCAATGCCCACAAACAAGGAGTTTCCATAGTCCAGCCTACTCATCAGCAATGACTGACTAGAATCTTTCTACATTCAGTGGGGATCCAAGGAAAGACTCTTCTGAGCATTTTCAGTAGTGCGAAACCTTTCCCGCAAATTATTGACACATGATTTTTCATAGACAGGGTGTTATCAATAATGACTCCTAGATTCCTTGCTGTCAATGTTGGATTTGGGGGGTACCCAGGGCAGTGGGCCACCAGCTGTTGTCCCATAACTGTGTGTGTCCACCGAACAGCAGTATTTCTGACTTATCTGCGTTAATCTTTAGACAGTGGCTATGTATCCAGCCAGATAGTTCGGTGAGGCAGTTTAACAAACTGACGTTCGGGTTATTTTCCCCGTCTAGGGTTACCATTAGTTGGGTATCATCTGCAAATGAACAGATATCGATACCTCACTTCCTTCCTTTCTCTGCCAGGGAAGATACGAACACGTTGAATAACGGGACCTGTGGGACCCCATATTTGATGTTCCGGAGGGTAGATGAATAGTTGCCCATGCGCACCCATTGAGTTCTGTCTGACAAAAATGATTTCAACCAGCCTAGTGCTTTTGCCTGGATTCCTTTTGCTGCGAGGGTTCCTAATAGCAGGATGGGGTTCCTGGGACTAAAAGGAGCCTCAGGAGAGGGGCCACACAGCCCCCCTCCTTGGTAAAAATAATAAAAATAAATAGGCCATTCCCTGGGGTATGGGGTCCCCGGGCGGAAATGGCCTCAGGAGGGGGGCCCACGCAGACCCCTTCCCGATTAAAAAAATAAAATATTAATAATTAGGGGTCAGGCTCTGGGGGATGGAGTCCCCTGGGCCCAACAACAGTAAAGTAAGGTGGGCCACTAAGCCCCCTTCTAAAAAAAAAAAAGCTGTCATCGCGCTGGAGGCCCCGCCCCCTCCCACCAACACTATGCAAACGCTCCCTGTGGCGCGTTTTAAGATGAGGAATTTTTCCCCTACAATCCTGAGGGTCCCTGGGGGCTAACTAGCCCACCAGGTACCTCCAGTTAGTGCCACAGGACTAAGTTGCGGAGAGGTGGTCTGAGGCAACACCCCTTTTTACACCTCTCTGCAACGCAGCTCCGTGGCCCTTACTGGAGGTACATGGTGGGCTAGTTGGCCCCCAGGGACCCTTATGATTGAAGAGGAATTAATTCCCCAATCTAAAACGCACCACGGGGTGCGTTTGCACAGTGGTGAAGGGAGGGGCGGGGCCTGAGGTGACATGTGTGCAAACACGCCGTGTGGCGCGTTTTAAGTTGGGGAATTATTGTAAAAAGGGGCATGGCCTCTGAACACCTCTCTGCAGGATTGAAGAGGAATTAATTCCCCAACTTTAAATGCACCACAGGGCGTGTTTACACAATTGTCACCTCAGGCCCCGCCTCCTTCCTTCACCATTGTGCAAAGGCACCCCCTGGAGAGTTGTAAGTTGGGGAATTAATTCCCCTTCAATACTGAGGGTCCCAGAGGGCCAACTAGCCCACCAGTTATCTCCAGTATGCGCCAGGGAGGTTCGATGCAGACAGGTGTTCAGAGACCACGCCCCTTTTTACACCTCTCTGCAAATCAGCTCTGTGGCGCTTATTGGAGGTACCTAGTGGGCTAGTTTGACCCTAGCGACCCTTAGGATTCAAAGGGACTTAATTTCCCAACTTAGAATGGACACAGGGTGCGTTTACAAAGTGGTTAAGGGAGGGGATGAGGCCTGAGGTGACGTGTGGAAACCCGCCCTGTGGCGTGTTTTAAGTTGGGGAATTAATACCCCTTCAATCCTGAGGGCCCCTGGGGGCCAACTAGCCCACCAGGTGCTTCCAGTAAGTGACATTCCGCTGCGTTGCAGAGAGGTGGTGCAGGCCATGCCCCTTTTTACACCTGTGTGCAACGCAGCTCTGAGGTGCTTACTGGAGGTACATAGTGGGCTAGTTGGACCCCAGGGACCCTCAGGATTCAAGGGGATCCGACTTAAAATGTGCCAGAGGGCGTGTTTGCACACATGTCGTCTCAGGCTCCCCTCCATTCACCAGTGTGCAAACGCGCCCTGTGGCGCGTTTTAAGAGGTTGTTTTAACCCCCCTGCCCTATTATATACTAGGGGCTTACAGAGGAGGGCATGCTAATCACAGGGGTACCCCAATGCATAGTCTTCCCTAGTGTATGTAGGTGTTTTAATAGTATTCTAAGTGTCTTTTAGCATAGCACTGGCTCTAGGACTGGTTAGTCAGAGTCAGTTGCCAATAGTACCCATTTGAAAAAGTTGAGGGTACAGGATGATTTTGCAACAAGGCCTCTTTCTGCTCCTCTGTTTGTTCTTTCTGCATGTCTTCCTTCTTCCTGCAGTTTTCTTCGTCTTTGAGGATTTCTGTCGCTTCTTTCTGCATTTATTTTGCTTCTTTCTGTGTGTTTTTTCTTCTTTCTTCACAAGGTGTACCTCTGTAGGCATTGGTAGAAACTAGCATTTAAAATACCTTAGAAATTCACTTAAAAAACCATAGGTTTCAAGCACATTTTAGTTACAAATTAGCATTGAAAAAACCTTTGAAATTCACTGAAAAAAATTGATTTCAGGCATGTTATAGTTAGAAATTAGCATTTAAAAAAACCTTAGAAATTCACTGAAAAAAACATTGGTTTCAGGGGCGTTAGAGCTAGTTGGATATTTCACTCGTACAAAATCATTAAAGCTCCCCTGTTATAGTTAGTTCAGGTAACTATAACTCAGGCGCCAGCAATGCACTGCTGATGGCGTCACATATTACTAACTATAACAGTGGAATTTCTATGGTTTTGTATGAGTGAAATGTGCAGTTAACTAAAACATCCCTGAAACCTATGTTTTTTTCAGTGAATTTCAAAAGTTTTATAAATGCTAATTTATAACTACAATTGCCCTGAAACCTATATTGTTGTTAAGTAAATTTTAAAAAGACGTGCATACTTTTTGTAGTTAAAAACTAACTGTAACAGTAGTCTGTTATAAGTTATAATTTAACAATGTTTAAAACTTAATTAGCAGTAAATAACATATAAGTGTGGAAAAAGTGTGGCGCAGCAGCTATGAAACCTAACTTTGAACAACAGCATTCAAAGTTCGATTCCCGGCACCAGCAGCACGTTAGCCCACCACTATGTCACTGTGGGCAACACCTTGCTTAATCTTCCCAGGCCCGAGCGCCGGCACACCTTTCTGGGGGTTCCTGTACGCTTTACAACTGCTGGTATTTTTGTAATTTAAAACCATAGTGATGAGAAATATTAACACATATTTTTTTCTTCTATTCTGAACGATACATTTTTTTAATGTCTTCAATTTAGAATAACAGCAATTAATAGATGTTTTTAATCATGAGAATGGAAATTACACGGTTTGCCGGGTAACAGTTTTTAAGCTCTCCAACGTATGTACATGTTAAGGATCTTATACGTGTTAGGATCATAATCGAAACCTTTACGCTTCACATTTTGTAACTTTTCCCAACACGTACACAAGTTAAACAGTTAAAACATGAGCATGTGTAAACTGTAAAACGTGACATCTAAATGGGCGGAGTTGCATCTACCTTCCATAGACTACCTAATAACCAAAAAGTATATAAACCACACCTGTTGTTCGATTAGTTTCATTTTTGCGAGTTATTTACCCATGCCCATTCTGTGAAGCAGGTTCCCTTTTGTAGCATTGGATTCTTGTTTTGTGGCAACAAAACATAATCCAGAGTTGTAAATTGTTTGATTATGGCATAGTAGATATTTATAATACGTGGCTATTTGTGAATATTTACACATTTGTATTCAGTAAAAAGTATTATTGGTTGTTTTTGCCTTTTTTCTCTAACCTCAGCAGCTTGTTTTCAGAAACTGACAGAATACAGCAAACATTGCTCCTTTTCTGGCTCCTTTGAGCTCATATACTGTGACTTTGTGTTCTATAATATTGACACTGTACTTGACTTCAGAGGTTTTGGTGACCCATCGGCACGAAGACTAAAGATTTATACGTAATGTCACCAGCTTCTGGTTGTTACTGTGTTTCCCCTTTGGGATCATATACTGTCAATATGTATATTATAATGTTAACAGTCATGGTGATCTCAGAGTTCATGACCCATCGGCGCGAAGACTAAAGATTTATATGTAATGTCAGCAGCTTTTTGTATCTAACTCTGTTTTTTCCCCCTTGGAATTATATAGTGTGAATATCTATATATTATAATATTCACAGTGATTATGATCTAAGAGAATCTTATGAGCCGTCGGCACGAAGACGAAAGATTTCGAAGTTCCAGAGAAAAAAGCATTGAACATATTTACCACTGGAAAATATTTCGTTATTGATCATGTTTTTATGTTTATCACTTCATTTTTCTTTTCCTTTTTTGTGTTGCAGCAGTGATACTCTCTATACTGTAGTAGAGTGTCATATTGTCACACAAGAGGAATTGGAGATTTGTCGCTGCCAGGAGTAGACCATCTGAAATGCAGTTTTGTATATATTACTACTTTCCTATATATTCTTAAAGGAGTACGTGATCTGTTAGCAGAGCGGTGAGCGACCTCTAAGCCCTACGACAAACTTTCCCGACTTCTACAGAATAGAGATTGTAAAAATGTTTTTTTTTCTTGTGCTCCTTATTCTTCTTCTCCTGTGGAATACTATAAACTCAAACTGTACATTTTAATGCTGTGAACTTATAGTACTTCAGAGGGGTTGGAGATCTATCTTTGCGAGATATTAACAACATATACTACAGTTATTTCCGTTGATAACTTACTACCTCATAGTTTGCAACACTGCTAATATTTTATAAAATAGTAGTCCCCAAGAAAAAATTGTATACATAGTGCTTTATTTAATGTTTTGATGAAGTGTACATTTCTGCGTAATATGATGTAATTCGTGTTTAACTTTTTTTACTTGCTATTGTTGTTGTGACCGGAGATGTAGTGCGGGAGTGTTTCTTGTAGCACTTCTTTTCTACTTTATCTAAAAATAAATGATGCCCTCTTATATTAATAAAAATATGGGAAAATACTTTTACAAACTATAGGCAACAAAAAAAAGGAGCGTGTGGCCACGGTTAAGGGGTATTTTATGAATTGCGTTTTTATTTGTCACCCTTCTGATCCATACAGCTACACTTTCTTAAGAAAGTATATTTGTGATTGCTTGATAAAAACTGTTTCAAACCTAGACTTAATTTTTTGCTGCGCAACCACACCTACTATTTTGTTGCAAGGAATAGCACTACCCGCGACAGACGTAAGCACCGCACCATAAATATACATTATAAGTAAACATTGCTCCTGAGAAGTAGCTTTAAATGAAGACCCCAACAGCGTGCTTTCTTTTTCAACCCCCTCCTCCGTATTATAATATTTGCTCCTAAGATGTAGCACTCCCCGTCAGAAAAGTAAACACCACATTATAAGTAAATACTGCTCCTGTGAAGTATCCCACCCGCTGACTTAATAAAAAGAAGACTGAAACACACTGTTATTTTCCCGATGTGATTTGTAGGCCCCATGCAAATTATATAAATGGCCCTTAAATTATATAAAAAACTATTTTTACCTTCACAGTCCCTGTCCACCACCTTGTGACCACTGTACATAGTTAATAGTGTTCCTACCCTCCACCCTACTACTTTGTTTTTCCGTACTCCTTTGAAGTGCGTCACAAAATGGCTCACAACAGTGAACCGTTCCCACACAATAAGGAGTAAACTTGTACTCTGAACACTTTAGTCAATAAAATGCCCATGGTCTTCCGCAGAAGGGGAGGGAATGACTGCCATCACTTCTACTTTTAATGCTTCACAGCCAATGAACATTAAGCTTGGTAGTTGCTGGAAGGACACTCTCCTACTATATTGGTCTTTAACGGATGGGCTATTATTGGTGAGTGTATCTTTGTGCATTTGCCCACTTGACATTTGTAGTTGGAGGTGATACCACTGACTAAAGTTTCTTGGATATAGTATTTGGATAGGAGGATGTATGGCTGCAAAAATATGTATTCTCATCTATATTATGTTGTAATCATTATCCACACTGTTTTTCTTTGATTCTAAACCCCCTGTTATTCGCCGAATTTGAGACTTCGTTAAAGAATTGAGATGGTGCAAATGTCCTCCTGTGTGTCGTGACTAGTGATGTTTCTTTTGCAATTTAATTCCCATCATTTGTCTGAAAAACTTATTTGACTTTAGTATGGAGATTACCACACACTCCTCATTTCCCATAAATGTGTTTTTTGCTAGAGAACGTGTTCAGGTACTATATTTCCATTATCTGTCATGGCTTTGTTATAGAGTGTTCGAAACATTGTGATTGCATGGCGACGTCCTGTGCTACTCTTACCATAAGTGGAGATAGATTATAGTCGTTCAACCATTCGGATGTCTAGGAGATACAGTTTTTCTGGTGGGTTGTGTATTTTTCTCCGTTACATTGATCCGTGACCAGTTTCTTTAAACCTAAGATGTATTTGGGTGCTTACATTTTACTGTACCTGCTCTCGCATTCCCTCTAATCTTCATCACAACCTTCTCCCTCTGTAATTACTTGAGTGATGTGGGCTACTAGTTTGAGGTGGATTATAGAGCACTTTGATAATGTGTTGCAAACACTAAAGCTTTTGAGATTGTTATTTCTAATTCAAAGAGTTGCTGTTGTGTATAAATGAGTATTTGTTGATACACAGAATTTTTGTATGTGTCCATACTAAACATTGTGTAGTAGTGCAAATTATTTATGTTGTCTTGTATTTATGTATTTTTATGCGTATATATATGTGTATATATAAATGATTGGTGTATATTTCTAAGCCTTGAAAAAGTCTTTGTAAGACGAAACACGTGTCGGCAAGCCGTGTGCTGGGAATTTTTAATGAAGTGTTTTTGGAATGAAAGAATATCAAGATCACTACACGTCTTGGATCTCTATGTCTGATTAAAACTGCTGTGATTGTCTCTATACTAAAGTTTACTGGGATTACAGTTATCCACATGTGCTATTGATGTTATGATAAGAAGTGTGCTGTCGAAGCCCTTTTCTGTTCTGTTCATTAAGCTTGGGAAGGTCCTGCTTGGAACACGTTACTCAATGAGATGTCCCTGATACTCTGCGGAGGGGAAGGGAATGGCTGGCAACGCTTCCACTTTCAATGGTTTACAGCTAATCAACATTAAGCTTGGGAAGGTCCTCCTTGTAACACATCAGCCAATCAGATGTCCCTCCTACTCTGTGGAGGGGAAGGGAATGGCTGGCACCACTTCTACTTTCAATGGTTCGCAGCCAATCAACATTAAGCTCTAGAAGGTCCTCCTTGGAATATGTGAACTAATCAGATGTCCTTGCTACTCTGCGGAGGGGAAGGCAATAGCTGGCAACACTTCTACTTTCAATGGTTCGCAGCCAATGAACATTAAGCTCGTTATTGGAACACCTCAGCCAATTAAATGTTAATTTTGTTCCAGGCACAGGGAGAGAACACACCCTCCCACATAATCTTACATTTCCTGTAACAAAGTGACACTATCCATGATAAAAGTGAACACAGCATTATAAGTGAACATTACTCCGCATTATATTAAAGGAAGACCGCAATAGAGCGCATTGTTGTTTTCCTGATATGATTTCCAGAGCCTATTGAACATTGTCGCAATACCGAGCATCGTTGCTTTGCGGAAGTGATTTCCACGCCTAAGTAACATTCACACTACCTGTGTGTGCACCCTACACACTGCTTGTCGCAATACGGCGCATTGTTTTCCCAATGGGCTTTCCAGATCATACGCAACCTTGCTGCTATACCGTGCACCGTTCTTCTGCGGATGTGATTTCCACGTAAGCATGGGCATAAAATACGTTCCGCTCGCGGATTTTGCGGATTTTCGGTAAATTCGCAATCCGCGAGATTCACGAATTTCCCGCAAAATCCGCAAATTCGCACGCAGCGGATTTTTTTTTCTTGGTAATACAATTTTGCGGCGCGCGACGTTTACTTACCGTCATTCAGCGTTTGCCGAGTTATTTTTCTTGATATTTTGCGAGTGTTGCGCCATTTTGGATCTTGCTGCGGGATCCCGTGGGAATTTGGCAAGCGCGATTACGTAATCGCGGCTTGCCAACTTGCACAGCGAGAGTTTGTCAACGCGAGTACGCCGTGATCACGTATCGCGGTACTTCGCAATTGCGAGCTTGGAGATGCGGCGAGCAGCAACAATCTCGCACTCGCAAAAATACAAAATTTGCAATTCTGCGCAAGAAATCCACCAGCAAACAGCATAAACCTTCTGGAAATGATGATTTTTATCTGAATAACTCCTCAGGTTGACATTTGCCTGCACTTTTTTTGCGAGGAGTCAATTTTGGGGAGGGGGGGTGGGAGGAAGGAAGTGCCCCACAGTCTTCAACTTCCTGTTCCTGTCCAGCAGGCTCCTCCCAGTGCTTTGTCCATCTCCTGGTCACTTTTCATTTGGATCTGGAGCTGGAAGGATTACTTTTTGTGGATGCTGCTGGATATTTGGATTTGAGGCCTTTTGACTTTCTTTGGATCACTTTTGGATTAGAAATTTCACAAGTAAGTTTGTTTGGGGCATTACAGTTGCTGCAACTACAATTTTGGAATTTTCGATTTTTGGGCTGTTTTGGGGCCTTTTGCCCAGGGGTACTCAGTGGTGGGTGCACTGAGTCTTTCTGTGGGGTGTTTTGAATTTGAACATCATGGAGGGGCTGGATGGCTTGGGATTGTGCTGATTTTTCCGTGATTTTCGTTTTTTTGGCCTGCTGTGGCCTTTTCACCAGGGGTAGTGAGTGTTGCATGGGCCTAGTCTTTCTGTGGGTTTTCTTGAATTTAAACATCACGGAGGGGCTGGATGGCTTGGGATTGTGCTGATTTTTCTGTGATTTTCGTTTTTTTGGCCTGTTGTGGACAGGCCATGTGGTTGGGGGCCATTTTGAGTGCTGCTACAGGCCCTGGCCATGTGCTGTGAGGGAGGGGGCCATTTTGAATGCAGGCAGTGTTCTCAGGCCTGCACCCATTTTGCCTAGCTTTCATCCATTATGCCCAGGGGTAGTGAGTGGCGCATGGGCCTAGTCTTTCTGTGGGTTGTCTTGAATTTAAATATCATGGAGGGGCTGGATGGCTTGGGATTGTGCTGATTTTTCTGTGATTTTCGTTTTTTTGGCCTGTTGTGGACAGGCCATGTGGCTGGGGGCCATTTTGAGTGCTGCTACAGGCCCTGGCCATGTGCTGTGAGGGAGGGGGCCATTTTGAATGCAGGCAGTGTTCTCAGGCCTGCACCCATTTTGCCTAGCTTTCATCCATTATGCCCAGGGGTAGTGAGTGGTGCATGGCCCTAGTCTTTCTGTGGGTTGTCTTGAATTTAAACATCATGGAGGTGCTGGATGGCTTGGGATTGTGCTGATTTTTCTGTGATTTTCGTTTTTTTGGCCTGTTGTGGACAGGCCATGTGGTTGGGGGCCATTTTGAGTGCTGCTACAGGCCCTGGCCATGTGCTGTGAGGGAGGGGGCCATTTTGAATGCAGGCAGTGTTCTCAGGCCTGCACCCATTTTGCCTAGCTTTCATCCATTATGCCCAGGGGTAGTGAGTGGTGCATGGGCCTAGTCTTTCTGTGGGTTGTCTTGAATTTAAACATCATGGAGGTGCTGGATGGCTTGGGATTGTGCTGAATTTTCTGTGATTTTCGTTTTTTTGGCCTGTTGTGGACAGGCCATGTGGTTGGGGGCGATTTTGAGTGCTGCTACAGGCCCTGGCCATGTGCTGTGAGGGAGGGGGCCATTTTGAATGCAGGCAGTGTTCTTAGGCCTGCACCCATTTTGCCTAGCTTTCATCCATTATGCCCAGGGGTAGTGAGTGGTGCATGGGCCTATTCTTTCTGTGGGTTGTCTTGAATTTAAACATCATGGAGGGGCTGGATGGCTTGGGATTGTGCTGATTTTTCTGTGGTTTTCGTTTTTTTGGCCTGTTGTGGACAGGCCACGTGGTTGGGGGCCATTTTGAGTGCTGCTACAGGCCCTGGCCATGTGCTGTGAGGGAGGGGGCCATTTTGAATGCAGGCAGTGTTCTCAGGCCTGCACCCATTTTGCCTAGCTTTCATCCATTATGCCCAGGGGTAGTGAGTGGTGCATGGGCCTAGTCTTTCTGTGGGTTGTCTTGAATTTAAACATCATGGAGTGGCTGTATGGCATGGGATTGTGCTGATTTTTTTTGTGATTTTCGTTTTTTTGGCCTGCTTTGGACAGGCCATGTGGTTGGGGGCCATTTTGTGTGCGGCTACATGCCCTGGCCATGTGCTGTGAGGGAGGGGGCCATTTTGAATGCAGGCAGTGTTCTCAGGCCTGCACCCATTTTGCCTAGCTTTCATCCATTATGCCCAGGGGTAGTGAGTGGTGCATGGGCCTAGTCTTTCTGTGGGTTGTCTTGAATTTAAACATCATGGAGGGGCTGGATGGCTTGGGATTGTACTGATTTTTCTGTGATTTTCGTTTTTTTGGCCTGTTGTGGCCTTTTCACCAGGGGTAGTGAGTGGTGCATGGGCGTAGTCTTTCTGTGGGTTGTCTTGAATTTAAACATCATGGAGGGGCTGGATGGCTTGGGATTGTGCTGATATTTCTGTGATTTTCGTTTTTTTGGCCTGTTGTGGACAGGCCATGTGGTTGGGGGCCATTTTGAGTGCTGCTACAGGCCCTGGCCATGTGCTGGGAGGGAGGGGGCCATTTTGAATGCAGACAGTGTTCTCAGGCCTGCACCCATTTTGCCTAGCTTTCATCCATTATGCCCAGGGGTAGTGAGTGGTGCATGGGCCTAGTCTTTCTGTGGGTTGTCTTGAATTTAAACATCATGGAGGGGCTGGATGGCTTGGGATTGTGCTGATTTTTCTGTGATTTTCGTTTTTTGGGCCTGTTGTGGACAGGCCATGTGGTTGGGGGCCATTTTGAGTGCTGCTACAGGCCCTGGCCATGTGCTGGGAGGGAGGGGGCCATTTTGAATGCAGGCAGTGTTCTCAGGCCTGCAGCCATTTTGCCTAGCTTTCATCCATTATGCCCAGGGGTAGTGAGTGGTGCATGGGCCTAGTCTTTCTGTGGGTTGTCTTGAATTTAAACATCATGGAGGGGCTGGATGGCTTGGGATTGTGCTGATTTTTCGTTTTTCTGGCCTGTTGTTGTGGCCTTTTCACCAGGGGTAGTGACTAGTGAGTGTTGCATGGGCCTAGTCTTTCTGTGGGGTGTCTTGAAATTAAACATCATGGAGGGCATGGGATTGTGCTGATTTTTCTGTTTTTTTTCGATTTTTTTGGGGTGTATAACTGAACTGATGTTCCTCTGTCTTCCATTGCTTTTAGGTGCACAAGACTCAAGAGAACCACCAGTGCCAGGAAGAAGTCCTGCAGCGGTGTGTGTGTGCAGCATAACGTCACGCGACGTCACGTCTGGCCACAGACAACTCTGCAACTCATGCAACTGCGGCCTGCTGTTCTGACCTGCTCTGAAGAAGATGGCCCCAAAAAAAGTTCTCCGTAGCTCCTCTAGCAAGAAAGTTGCCAGTAAGGAGCAGAAGAAGCAAGTTACCAAGGAGGCTGGTGTGCCGGCCACCGCGTTTTTTTGGAGTAAAAAAAAAAGTACGCCTGCAGCAGCAGCGGGATCTGCTGGGGACCAAGCTGGGAGCAACACCCCCGCTCCATTGGGCTCAGTGCCTCCACCACCACCACCACCACGCCAACTTAAGTCAAAGCCCTTGAGTGCTGCAGAGGCAGTCAGTGTACTTCTTCAATCACCATCGACCAGTGATGTTGGCTCATCGTAAGAAAGTAGCAGCAATGTCCCTGAATCAACACAGGTTGTTGTAACTCATCTGACAAGTGTTGAACAACCACAGCCGCAACAACAACAACATGTGCAAGTACAAGCCCAAATACATGTGGAAGGAGAGGCAGCGCAAGGAGATGCGCAAGCAGAGGTGCATGGAGGGTCACAAGTGCCCACAATAGTTGTTCCTCCCGAAGTAGGGGCACATCAGGAAATTGACAATCAAACCGAGGTATCATTTGAGGAAGCCACTCCTCCTGATGATCATTCATTGTCTTCCACATCCCTAGCAAGGAAAAGATCAAGGGGGGTGTCTACATCTTCTTCAAGCCCACCTCCTTCTGATAATCTGGATGAAGATTGGGAACCATCACGGCAGTCTGAGAGTGAGGCACACCATGCTCTGACAAAGGTACCTAAGCGTAAAAGGAAGGTCGTCGAAAAACTCATAGCTATGGAGTGTGATGAGGCTCAAAAAGAAGTGACGGATACTGCTGCTGATGAAGCCTCTCACGACGACGAGCCAGTCATCATAAAGGTCACTGCAGCCCCAGCGGGCATGCAGCAAAGAGACATTTTGACCCTATCCCGAGAAGCCGTGAGCGTGATGATGATGTCGACGAGGATGCCATGGAAACACAACAATCATTGGAGTTAACTAGTACACCAACACCTACCGCTTCCATATTTCTTCCTCGCAAGAAGGGACCTCCATCCACCTCAACCTCAATTAGTGGTGGTGAAAGTGCAAAACGTACTGAAGTTCGGCAATCCACATCCTCCACTTCATCTGGCATTAGCAGCAGGACCACCACCACCAGTATCGCCGCCTCCTCCGGCCCCCAAAGACATTTCAAGTCTGCAGGTTGGAACTTCTTTAGTGTTTGCCCAAAAAGGAAAACGTAGCCATTTGTAGCATTTGTAAGCTTCGAGTTAGTCGTGGTAAGTTTGGTACCAACTATGGTACCGGATGCCAGAGAGGTCATCTTAGGAGATAGCACGCTGTCCAATGGTTTGCGCACCTATAGGCGATCAAGGAAGCCCGAATTGCACGTAATGAAAACGTTGATGTTTCATCTGATGATGACGAGGAGGAAGAAGACGTGTCAAACACTTCACTTACACCCAGTACCACTGTCAGCAGCACACCCCATGTGAGCCACACTAAGAGTGTGGGAGAGAGTGATACACCAATGCGAAAAAGTTCATCAGCGAGCGTAACTGGGTCGAAGATATCATCATCATCATTCCGTAAATCCTTGGTCCAGGGCAACATTAAAAAGATGTTGTTTACAGAAGCGCAATATGAACGCAACCACCCACTGACGCGTCTGTATAACACTAAGCTGGCTAAAATGCTAGCTCTGGACCTTCTCCCTTTTTCTTTTGTAGAAGGGGTTGGTTTTCTAGAATTAGTGGCAGCGCTCTGCCCTAAATGGAAGGTTCCTAGCAGGTTCTATTTTGCCCGAGTTGCGGTTCCAGCACTACATGAAGATGTTCTGGAGGTGATTGGGGCAGCTTTGCAGAAGAGTGCTGTTCACACTATACATCTGACAACAGACATGTGGACCAGTGGTGCAGGCGCTGATTACATGTGCATCACTGCACACTGGGTCTCTTTTTCAGGGATTAAAGCAAAGCTAAACACAGGTGTTGACCCGGACCAAGTTTTTAAAGCTGCTCAGAAACATGCAACACTAGCCATGTTTGGTTTGGAGAAACGTCACACAGCAGAAAACATTTTGGATGTGTTTAACACAAAGGTCCTTGACTGGCTGTCCCCAAAAAAACGCCAGGTTGGTTATGTTTCCACGGATAATGGCGCCAATGTAGTTAAGGCCATGGAGCTGGGTGACTATTTCAGAGTGCCGTGTTTAGCGCACTGTATAAACCTGGTTGTCAAAAAATTCTTGAGTGATAAAGACAGTGCAGCGTACAGGGTAGTGGACACCTGCCGAAAAATGTGCAAACATTTCAGCCATTCTTTTAAGGCCCGGAAGCATCTGAGGAGCCTGCTATATGAACGTCGAATGCCAGTGAAAGCACTCATCCAGGAGGTGGCAACACATTGGAACTCAACCTTCTACATGCTTGAGCGTCTGTATGAGCAGTATACGGTACTCGATCACTATTTCTTAACACAGGGTACAGCTCAGAAGGAGGACCTGAAGATGGGTGCGGCGCAATGGGACATAGTTAAAAGCCTGACACGCATGCTTCGTCCTTTTGAGTTCTTCACGCGTGCAGTCAGCAAGGAGGACTGTAATTTGGGAAAAGCTATCCCATTGTTGTACATGCTGGAGCACCAACTGAAGTAGATGTGTTCCGTGTTTCAAAAAGATGAAAAAAACCAAGACCCTTTTGTTCTGGCGGAGAAATTATTAGAGCGCCTACAAGGTGATGAACGTCTTAAAATGATCCACTCAAACCAGCATTACATTTGTGCTACTCTTCTGGATCCACGCTACAAAAAGGCGCTGGCAGGCCAAGCATTCTTTCCTTTTGCTGATGAAGATGTTACAAAGTACAAACAGTGGCTAGCCTCCTCAGCCAAGAGGTTTGAAAGAGAACTGCAGAAAAGTGAAGGAAAAGGCAGTACATCAGCATCAGCAGGCCATCCCCAGTCACAACAATCCACTTCTGCACTTGTGGCTGCGGCACAAGTGACCTCTCAGCCGTTAAAGACACCGGCAACCGGATCATCTGCAACACCAGACACAACAGTAACATTGGAGGCTGAAGAGGATTGGCTAGCTCGGCTTGGGTTTGGTTCACAAAAGGTCACAGCAACAGCTAAGCAAAGTGGAGGAACCTTGGAGGAGCACCTTGATTCGTGGTGAAGGACTATCTGAATGACTCAACAGAGGTCTATGTTAATGCTGACCCATTGGCGTATTGGCATGGGAAAAAAGAATTGTGGCCACAGCTCTCCAACCTGGCTTTAAACTACTTGTCTTGCCCACTCGCAAGCGTGCCTTCTGAACGTGTTTTCAGTGCTGCTGGTGGCATTGTAACTTCCAAACGGAGCCGCCTCTCGCCCAAAAATGTGGAGAGGTTAACAATGATCAAGATGAATAAGCACCTCATACCACCAGATTACAGAGTACGAGAAAGCACGCCGGATGAAGACGAGGTGGACAGCAACATAGATGAGGGAATTTCTTCTCTGTCAGGTGACACTGAGCTCACCCTGCCTGAATTCGCAGAGTATGATGACGAAGCCTTATTCTTATTCGTGGACCGTGACACCGAGCCCTGAAAATGAGACAATGAATCAATAACTTTCTTTTTCGTCCTTATTCACTTTTATTCCTGTGTGTCTGTCTTTCTTTGTTGTGCACAGTTAATATAATTCAAACTTTAATCACCTAATCACAAAAACAATCCCATCAGCAGAACTGTCTTCACTTGTTTGCTTATTGATTAGAAGGTGCCGCAGTCTGCATTCCTCAGGTTCACAAGTTTAGAAGAACATGCTCCTCTATCCTCCTCCTCCAGACTCTTATTTCCATCAAAGCAGAGGGCTGGTTTACGCCCAATGAAGAAAGACTCAGCACTTGTGGGGGTGTTCTACTTCTTTGCGGGTGAGTTGACGGCTCTGGGGCCATTGCTGGGAAGCTCTAATACCGGATAAAAGTGGTTTGGACCAAATCCGAGGCAGAAATGTTTTGGTGTTTTTGCTGACTTGCTTGCCTTTGAGGTGCTCTTTGGGGGGTTCCGGCTGTTTGTGGGTGAGTTTCGGGGTCTGGGAGCACTGCTGGGACACTCTAATCTTGATTGCATTTGCTTTTCAGGAAATCCGTGGTGGTAAACCGGAGTTATGGCCTAACTACACAGCGCGTTTGGACCGAAGGCCGAGAAATATTGTAAGTATGAGATTTTGCTTTTGGGCTGTTTGGGGGTGTTGTGCTTTTTGGCGGGTGGGTTGGCGGGTCTTGGGGCATTCCTGGGAAGGTCTAATACCGGATAGAAGTGGTTGGGACAAAATCCACGCAGATTTTTTTTTGTTGCTATTTCTGACATTTTGCTCAATGTAGCGTTTTCGGGGTCCTGTTTGGGGGGCTGGTGTTTGTGGGTGGGTTTCGGGGTCTGGGAGCACTGCTGGCTATGGATACTTTACTTTGCAAGAGGTTTGAAGCAAATCCATGGTGGCAAAGGGGAGTTAGGGCCTAGCTGCAGAGCGCGCGCGGAGTGATTTGGGAAATTGGGCAAAAAATGACTAAGTCCCCATTTTTGTACTTTTGCTCTTTGGCTGTTTGGGGGTCTTCTACTCGTTTTCTCCTGGGTTGACCGCTCTGGGGCCATTGCTGGGAAGCTCTAATACCGGATAAAAGTGGTTTGGACCAAATCGGAGACGGAATTTTTTGTGTGTTTTTGCTGACTTGCTTGCCTTTGAGGAGCTCTTTGGGGGGGTTCCGGCTGTTTGTGGGTGAGTTTCGGAGACTGGGAGCACTGCTGGGACACTCTAATCTTGATTGCATTTGCTTTTCAGGAAATCCGTGGTGGTAAACTGGAGTTATGGCCTAGCTACACAGCGCGTTTGGACCGAAGGCCGAGAAATATTGTAAGTATGAGATTTTGCTTTTGGGCTGTTTGGGGGTGTTGTGCTTTTTGGCGGGTGGGTTGGCGGGTCTTGGGGCATTCCTGGGAAGGTCTGATACCGGATAGAAGTGGTTGGGACAAAATCCATAAGGATTTTCTTTTTGCTATTTCTGACATTTTGCTCAATGTAGCGTTTTCGGGGGCCTGTTTGGGGGGCTTCCTGGTGTTTGTGGGTGGGTTTCGGGGTCTGGGAGCACTGCTGGGACACTCTAATCTTGATTGCATTTGCTTTTCAGGAAATCCGTGGTGGTAAACCGGAGTTATGGCCTAGCTACACACCGCGTTTGGACCGAAGGCCGAGAAATATTGTAAGTAGGAGATTTTGCTTTTGGGCTGTTTGGGGGTGTTGTGCTTTTTGGCGGGTGGGTTGGCGGGTCTTGGGGCATTCCTGGGAAGGTCTAATACCGGATAGAAGTAGTTGGGACAAAATCCATAAGGAAAAGCCTTTTGGCACTTTTTGTAACTTAGGGTTCGTTAGGGTTAGCCCTAGCAGCAGGATTGCATGTGTTTTGGGGTGTTCTAGATTTTTGCAACTGAGTTCTGGGGTCTTAGAGCGCTCGTGAGAATGTGTAATTTTGGTTGCAAGTCATTTGAAGAAAATCCATGGTAGGAAAGGGGGGATTTGGCATAGTTAAAGAAAGCCTCTGCCACTACTCTTAACTTAGGGCTCGTTAGGGTTAGCAGTATTTCTATTGCATGTGTTTGGGTGGGGGGGTTTTCGAGTCTTGGAGCGATGCTGGCTATGGATACTTTTGCTTGCTTGCAAGTGGTTTGAATACAATCCTCGGTGGGTAAGGGGGTATTTGGGCCTACTTTTACTTTCGAAGTACGTTTTGTCACCAGTTTTCTGCTAGGCCTCGTTTTTTGAGATCTGATTGGGGGCCTTCTACATTTTTGCAACTGGCTTTAGTAAGGGTCTGGGTGGAAGCACTGCTGGTAAGGTCTAATTTTGCTCTAAAACACAGTTTACAGTACACCTAGCTTGAGGGGAAAGATCCGCTAAATTAATTCGCCCATACTTATTTATCCTTGAAAAAGTGACTCAGACAGAGTACGCACTTTCAAAAATGTTGTACTGTCTATTAGGAAAATCAAAGTGTGACTTTTTGCACTACACAGCGTACATACCTTATATTTATTTATCAGTGCTGTTTTTCGTTCAATAATTACAGGCCGGGTTTCAGTCTGCAATGGGGAAAAAAGGATGGAGTCAGGCTTCACATTAGCGAGCCGCAATTCAGCATCCGCCAGGCAGGCAGTGTACAGGGTGTCTTCTGGTCACCAACATTGATGGACGAAGCGTCAGCTGGAATGGAGGAGTGCCGCTAATAAGAGGAATTGTTTGCTGCATGCAACTTACTTACCAAATTCAACAGGACAACTACAACAATACAGATACAGTATCCATTATTTTATTCAATGAGTGTGTGTGACTGCATTTCTTGGATCTCTCTCTGCTTCTAAATTGATCCCTACAGCCATTCTATATGTTTACTTCGGCTATTTTTTTAACCTAATTTAATGTAGCCCTGTACTGTCGCATTCTGGCATTCACGGTTGTCGAAAGTACTACTTACTTTTCTGTAACAATGCATTCAGTAGTGCATGCACTTCCTTTATGTCACGTAAAAGATTTATGGTTAGCTTTGTAACTAAAAATTTCTTTATGTTCAATTATTGTTTGTACATGCTGTGCTTTTTTTTTTTTCTCTCAACAAAACCTCCCCAAAAAGAAACCCCCATTCCTATCCATTTTACAAACCCTAACCCTCTTCCCCCGGGTTGTGTGGTTTTGCTTGATGTGTGACTAACTGACATCAATAATTCCACACACTTGCTGGGGAGGATAAGGTCATAGCAACAGGCTGGTGAAGGAATCCGAGGATATATTCTAGACTTACTCAGCTTCAGTACTATTTCTTGTAGTATTAGCCAATGTCAAAGAAATCCTACGCAAGTACAAGTTATACTATAAATACTTTACCATTTGTTAGGCTACATTGTGGCACTGTTGTAGTCTAGTGTACTGTCACCTGCTATATTCTCTATCGTACCGTTGTAATGCTACAGTAAGGACAAACCAGGTTTCATTTTCTTTTTTTCCATAGGCATGCAACTGCCACTGTGTCACACCACTAGTACCACCGCAGTGAGGACATTTCATCCGCCCTGGATTACCAACCTTATTCGCTGTTTCCCGTGGAGCCAGCCCTGGGCCTAGCCCTACTTTCAAACACAAAGTACAGGTAAGATAAGCGTTTGGTTGGAGGTAGTATAATGGAGTATTAGGAGAGACGAGAGATTGACGGTAGTACTACTAAAGTCCTAGGACTATTCAGGAAAACAAACTTACTGTTAAACCCCCACCCACCAGACTCAAAAGCAGTAAAAAACAGGTATGCTCAGATAAAGTTTGAAAAAGTATATTTATATCCCTAACAAAATAATCTCCTGCAAGACCCTCCCTAACCCCAACGGTTGTCCTTTAAAAGTCCCAAACCCAACTCCCGATTCCCACCCCCCAAAAGTCTCTAAAAAAGGGGCAAGGGACACTATGGGTGGATGCTGTTTACTTTTTGGGCCAGGGCATCAAACTCCTCGCGGAGCAAGGCGTGCTCTAAGCGGAGCCCCTCCAACACGTTGGTAAAGTGGTGGAGCTCCTGCTGAAGGCGGGACACCCTCAGGGTACTGCGGCGCAGGCGTGCCTTGCAGTTGCAATGGCTGTGAGAGGCAGCTGTTGTCCTTGCTGCTCGGCGTTGGCGTTTGGCTTTGGCAGCCCGGCTCGGTCTGGCTGGAGCCCTGTGCTGGGTGGCAGCCCGTGGGGGCACGGAGGCCGATGCAGCCAACATTGTTGTCGTGGTCGACTGCGCACTTTCGTCGTCCTCCAGGGCCACCAGCCGCCGATATTCAGCAACAGTGGCATCGATCCTCCGTTGCCGGGCCGCTCTAGCCAGCTCCTTCCTCCTTGTTGGTTTGGAAGGAGCATCTATATGAAGAAAGAAAGACATAGTCTGTAACCAATGCTCTTTAAGATTAACTCAATCTTTCAGCAGAAATTTGTGTTACAGTACAACTAGCAACTTGCAAGCGCATTACATAACTATTGAGGCCAGTATCTATCTAACCTCCCACTTCTTCATCCTTGCTCTAACATTAGTGGGAGTTTAAGGAACAAATTCTACGAGCACTATGGACTTCCATTGGAGTCGACTATGAAAGTACACCAGTCTTATTCTTCTTCTTGTCTCTTGTTTAGGAAAATTGGTACGTTATCTTCTGCAAGCCGGCATAATGCCAGCGCCGTGAACTTGCACCCGAGAAAAAGAGACGCACGCCTTGATGAGTGACCTAGACTTGCGTTACTGTACCGGTCCAGTACATGCAGGTGGTGAAGCTCTTACTTTTCTATTACGGGTGGCACTGAGAATACTCTGTTACAAGGGCTACTGCTTAATTAATTTAACTTTCACCCTACAGTGCAAATGAGTACTAGAAATGGAAAATGAAGAAGATAAATAATCTGATTATCTATCACTTCACATGGGATGTTTTTGCTTACATATGGGATGACTTTAGGTGCTTTGCTTTTTATTGAGTGACCAGTGATACATCCACACATGAATGACTGAGTACTACTAAACTTATTAAGAGAGGTAGGGAGTGGCCACCGTAATAACCGGATCTATGCTGTGCTTGCAATACAAACTACTGCTACTATTGATGTTAGTATTTGGACAAAATTACTATTTCTTTTCCTTGCCTTTCCTACACTGGAACGGACGTGCGGGTGCAGTGTTACATGCTCTTCAAAGTTACACTTAGTTTATCCACTGACCGTCTACTCTCTCTAGATCATGGGTACTCACAAACTTTCTCTCGGGGGCTAAATTTACAGTGTAGTTTGTGGCCGAGGGCCGCACTGGTGGGGGCGGAGTCAGAGGGGGCGGGGCTAAAGCAAAACAAAAACTTGTGACCATGAGGTTGCACACAGGTCCCTGCAGCAGATGCCTTCATCCACTGAGCCACCAGACCCAGCATTTACATACATCTCTCTCCCTCCTGCTCTCCCTCCTGCCCTCCCTCTCCATCTCTCTCTCCCTTCTGCCCTCCCTCTCCCTCCCCCTCTGTCATCTCACTGTGTGTGTGTCTGTCTGTGTCAGCCTTCAGCCCGGGCTGAGGCAGCTTCCTCAACACGCACACACAGACAGCCACACCAAAGTACTTAACAGGTCTTTGAAAGACCATTAACATATTATTGAGGCTTTGTTTGTTGTAGCGCCCCTGCATCTCCACCCTGACAATCACTGCTCGCCCGGCCCAACAGAGCAGAGGCTTTGTTCTATTTCACCTCTTTGTGACCCTGCATCTCCACTCTGCTCTGTGGGGGCCGGGGGAGCAGTGATTGTCAGAGTGGAGATGCAGGGGTGCTAACAGGTGAAATACAACAAAGCCTCTGCTCTGTGGGGGCCGGGGGAGCAGTGATTGTCTGCAAGGTCTGCGCACCACCAAGCAAGGCTTGCCGGGCCGCCACCGGCCCGCGGGCCGTACTATGAGTACCCCTGCTCTAGATACACATATGCTATCTAAGAGTCAGATAGTAGCATGATCCAGGCATCCATCTATTCAAAGTATATGGACATATACAGTTTCTGTGTCACCCACCCAGGCTGTTGTCCTTCCACCCATCATTGCTTCATCATTCACCCAGCCATGCATCTCATATTCTTTCCTTCCCAGCCACGTCTTCAATCTCAATAAGTAAGGAATATATAAGAGCTTACCTCTGCCCGCCACCACCACCGTCTCAACTCTCACAGCCGGCACTACAGCCGCTGCCCCCCCCCCCCTGAAGAAGTGCCCTCCGCCTCCGTGTCGAGCACCACCACCTCCGCGCTGGCCCCGCCACCAGATGTTCCACCTACAAAGTACATTTAAGAATGTTAGAATAAACCACTCACTAGTATTTGGTCTAGGAATGAAGACATGTGAAAACAATGTAATTTGTGACTGTCTACTCTAAAGTAAAAAAAAATGTCCCTTTTTCCAGGGAAGGGTGTTGTCTTGCTGCACTTTTTGGCACAACTAATGAAGGCTGGCTTTTTAACACGCACCATTTTTCTCCACACAGACAGAAGATGGACTTCTAACAACAAGATCAAGTTGAAACCAGGTGAGAGCTCGGCTCGACCACAAGAAATGTCTTCAATTAATCGTCAGCACTAACCACTTTTCCATTATCAGTTAAACGTTTAGTTTTATTATGACTTCATTTTAATAAATGTGTTTACTTTTAATAAAGCTTTTAAACTTAAATAGACTCTGTGTTTTTTGGTCCAGACTAGAGTGGCTGAGCGAAAGGTTTTGCAATTTTTGCAAGCATGAGTCCATGCCTCTGACACTTCTTGACTCTGACTCCCTACTCTTGAGCTGCGTTGGATAATCATCATTGGGGATCAATCATCGATGAATTCGGGAGGTAAATGACTGTGCCACACTATGTAGTCAGTCAGTAAGGACATTGGGGGTTCAAAGTCTGTTATCACAGAGGTATGTGGAAACTCTAACAGCGCCTATTATAATTGATAAGCAATGCACTATTTATTGTCCATAGTTCTGTTTCTGCAGAAGAACTGTCCCCGCAACAGTAGTGGTATGGATTGTCCTCCTATCCAAACCAAAAGGTAGTATCTTATTCTTTCTGGGTGGTCATTCACATTTTATAGTTGGGAAATTTCAAAGCAGATAGAACACTTCAAAAGACATTATGGACAATCCCAGAGGACTGCACTAAGTTGATAGAGCTATTGCTGACTAGAATGGGAGTTTCGCCAACCGTGCAATCTTAGTTAGCTACACAGACAGACAAATAAGAATAATCTAGTAATACCACAGGGAGTCATAGTAGAGGCAGGATAAGAATTTAGATACAGTCTACAAGAAGATCAACGACGATTTAAAAAAAATCAAATGAGGAACGCTAGGAAAAATGGGTACTAGTCTAAAATGAAAACTTACTGGGGCCAGCAAAGGAGCCCTCGCCTGCCCGATCCTGGCCCTGTTCAACAGCATCCACCGGCGCCTGCTGCTCCTGTGTCCCCCCGCCCCTGGGGGGAGCTGACGTACAACATGAAAGAAAGAACAGAAAACATGGATGATTGTTGCTTGTCAATGTCAACCAAATCAAACATTTCAAAACAACAATAACAAAATATTTCCGCAAAATTATATTGATTAGGGTTAGTTTTCATTGATTTGTGGACCTGCGACTTCGAAAGTCACGTAATAGGTATGGGCGAATTTTGCGAATCTCGCGTTGGCGAATTTTGCGGATTTGCGAACTCGCAATCCGCAAAATCCGCGAATTCCCGCGAATTTGCGGATTTTTTTTTTATGTTCGCACGGGTTTCTGCAAGTTCGCGAGGGTTTTGTACAATTTCGCAAATTGCGAAATTGTACAAAACGCGTGCGAACTTGCAGAAACCCGTGCGAACACAATGTGCCCAGTAGGTCAGAGAAAGATCAGTTCAGCAGATGAAGAGAAAGAAGCTCGGGTATTGCGCTCGTGAAAGTCAAGGATGCAAAGCCTATCCAGCATCACAGCTGATTTTCCACGGTAGATTTGGGAAGAAGGCACACCTGTCCAGCCTCGACGACGCTCACGATTGTTTTTGGGCTAATGAATGAGTCACTGAATTTGAGCATCAACTAGTTCGAGCGACCATGTGTGTGTTACTATGCAATCGCCCCGAAGGGCGCAGGGGTCCCTTGAGTGAGCTGCAGACCTGTGCCCAGCCATGCAACTATTTTACAATGGCGCCAGCAAGCTGCCAGCGCCGTTGTAAAATAGTTACAAAGTTAGCTTGCACAGGAAGCACTGAGATAAAATAAAGCAGCACCTGCTTCGTTTTATCTAGTAGTTCCTGTGCAAGCTAACTTTGTAACTATTTTACAACGGCGCTGGCAGCTTGCTGGCGCCATTGTAAAATAGTTGCATGAGTTGGGGTTCAACTTTTGAACCCGTTACGTTCGCGGATTTTTTTTGCGGATTTTGCGGGAAATCCGCAAAATTCGCGGATTGCGGATTTCCCAAAAATCCGCAAAATCCGCGAGCGTAACGGATTTCCCGCTCCTCTCTACGTAACTCACTAAACAAAGTACTGAAAGGTTCACCTAGGACTGGCAGGCAGCAGTCCGCAGGTAAGACGCAAAGTGACAGACATTGTGATTTCAGTCAGATCAGTGACAACACTAACAGTTGCCTGCTACATAACCAGTCATTTAAATAGTCAAACTATCAATCCACCGCCACTATTTTTCTTATTGTCAGGGGTACAAAGGAAGGGGCAGATTTAAGCCCCTTGCGGCTCTTTTGCTCCATTCTTGCGTGACTTTTGTGAGGCAGCAGCTGAACAAAAGAGGCGCCATGGTGCGGCGTATAATATTATAACAACGTGACGCATTTGGGAGATGCATCCCGTTATAAAGCCCTGCGCCATCAGGGGGCGTTCCGGCGCAAGGGAGGGCATTCCTGCGCTGGAACACATCCTAAAAGTGGCTGAGGGAAATCTACAAAATTTCAATCAGTCACCTTTAGGACAATGATGCGTCACACAAACCCTGCACCTGCTTGAAGCAGACGTACGGCTTGACCCAGCATTGGGGAGATAGGGTACCCCAGAGCATTGCTGGAGATGCGCCATCGTTGCGACGCAACTCCAGCAGTAAAGCTTCGGTGACGTTTTGGGCCCATGGTGCGCCACATTGCAAATACGGTGCACCATGTTTGGTGGTGGTAGCGGGCCGCACAATTACTGGCGCATCCCTGCTACTTTGCAGGGATGCAACGGTAATTGCAATTCTGCCCCTTAGGGGCATACTTACTTACGCGTTCTGGCGCATCTCCAGAGATGCGCCAGATCAAATGCGTCACGCAAAACTACCCTTGCGACACGGCAGATGCGCCTCATTTACAATGGGGCGCGCCCTGGCGCAAGAGTAGGCACTTGCGTGACGCATCTCGTCATGTAAGAGCGGCGCATCGCTGGAGTCACGTCGCCAACGCAATGCAACTCCAGTAATGCTCAGGGCCACCCAATACTTGACATGCTGTGTCAGTCCTTACGCCTGCTTCAAGCAGGCATAAGGAATTGAATTGACGTAGCAGCGTTGCAGAAGTGCCTGCGTTAAATCTTGTAGATTTCACGCCAGCACTTTTGCGAGGCGCACAGCCGCCGGACCGCCCACCCTGCATACTAGGAACGCACCCATTGTGGCGCAGGCCCATGGCTTTATAACGTGACGCATCTCCCTAGATGCGTCACGCTGTAAATGACTCGCAGGGATGCGCCACGTTTACGCCGCTGTTGCGTCACGCAAGGCAACGTAAACGTGGCGCAAGGGGCTTGTAAATGTAATCTGCCCCCTAGTGTCTAGCATTACGCAGTTCTGTAAAGTACACTCATACATAATAGTTACTCAGGCCAATGAGACCACAAAATAGAAAACAAATAAGCATAGTAGCAACGCCACTGAGAAGGAGAGCAGTGCACCTGAAATGCACAGAAGATTTTGAAATATAATTTAACTACAATGTAATCGTCAGCAGCATTATTGGCTTGCTCCATGTAAAAAACAAATATTTGCAATACAACAACACAGAGCAGGAGAAAACATAGTAGTGAGTGATGAAATAGCTACTACTACTCACCAAGCCCGGGGATCTCCAAGCCGAGCTGGTCCAGCAGGTCGCGCTCCCGGTCCAGGAGGTCCGTCCAGCGGTGGGTGGCCTGGCTGTAGGTGCGCTGGACCCCGGAGAGTTGGGACATGGCCCAGCACACCTTCTGCCACCGCTTCCGGCGCTCCCGGATGTTGTAGCCGGCCGCGATCCTGCCGCCTCCCGCGATGGTCCTGGGCAGGCGGCGCTGAACGAAGAAGACCAGCGTGCCCACTTCCTCCGGGCTGAAGATCTCCCGTCGCGTCACCTGCTCCCCCCTCAATCGCCCGCATGCTGTCCTGACACGGGGTCCAGGACTCCTCCTCCCCGCCGCCGCTGCGGCCCTCAAGTGCCTGGGCAGCTTCACGGCGCCTGGCTTCACCATGGTCTGGGCAGGTAAGGTAGGAAGTAGAAAATTAAGAAGGAATAGGATAGGGAAGAAAAAAAGAAAAGAGTTTAAAAAAGTAGTTTAAAAGTAAACAAAAATAGCAGAAAAGACAAAAATATACAGCTAGGAAAAGAGAGGGATAGATAAGAAGCAAAATCGTTCGAAAAAAACTGAAAACAAGCAAAGGATGGCAAAGATAGCAAGAGGAAAAACACCATGCCCAGACACAGGAAATGAATGAAAAACAAGATGGCCGCCCGATCACGTGCGCGAAAGTAAGTTCGCACGCGATTTTCCTCGCGATCTTGCGTGAACTTGTACTCGCAATGCGCTCACTTCGCGAGATTATACATAGCGGGCGGAAACGGAAATACGTCACGCAAACAAAATGGCCGCGTCCGTACTCGACCTTGGGGTAAATTTGCGTGTTGCGCTGCAAGCGGCTCGCGAATACTGCAAAAAACATCGCGAAATAACACACTGCAAAAAAATATAAAGCTCATTCGCACGAATTGGCGGCTTCCACGGTCGGTTTCGCACGACGCCGAGCATCGCGAATAGCGCGAAATTACCGAAAAATAATTTTTGCAAAAGCAAAACCAATGAGCAGATGCAAAAGGTCAATCTCATGATTTGTAACCATTCCCTGTAGTGCTTCCTGAGGGGGCCCTCCAGAATTTGGTTGCCTACTTGCAACTATTGTGTGACCCTGCTCTGACCCTTACTGTATGCCACAAAGGTCCTGATTTACAGCTAAGGGAGCAGACAAGCAGGTGCCAGGCTGAAACTTCAAATTCAGTGACACATTAATTAGCCCCTAATTCAATATTGTCAGTTGGGGCAGGGCAGGTGTTGTTTACTAATTTTGCAAAGCTTAAAGCACTTAGCAGGTGCAAAAGTTCAAGCACATCATTAATCAGGAAGCACTAAGGAAGCAGGTGCCAGCTAAAATTATGTGACACATTAATCAGCCCCAAATTCATTCAGGTCACTTGAGGCAGGGAAGGTGTGCTATGGTTTGCCACAATAATGTACACTGGTCAACCAGTGGGTGCTGTGATGAAGCAGAGGGTGCCATGGGTGAGCCAGAGGGTAGCATGGGTGAACCAGAGAGTGGCAGTGGTGACAGAGGGTGGCAGTGATGAAGAAACAGGCTGGACACGTACAAACAACAAGTTCGCGAAACGTGCAACCCGATAAGTAAGTTCGCGTTTGCAAAATTGCACAAAAATCCTCGCGAACTGGTGCGGACAGGTTCTAAAAAATAAATCCGCAAATCCGCGGCAATCCGCGGATTTTGCGGATTGCGAGTTCGCAAATTCGCAAAATTCGCGAACGCCAGATTCGCAAAATTCGCCCATGCTTATTTCCACGGTCAACACAACATTCAAACTCCCTGCTTCTGCACTGTACAGACCGCTTAAAGTAACTCCACAGGGTTCCTAGTGTACCCTCTTATGCAATGTTTCTCTTTTTTCCCCCCACTCCTTTAAACTGAGTCACAAAATGGCTGCCAACACTTCCTAGTTTCAACCGTTCACAGCCAATGAGCCGCAAGCTCATGCTTGTAACTCCTCTGCCAATCAGATGTCAGAATTCTCAAATGTCAATATCTGTAAAATTTGATATTTCTCAAAAACTACTGAACGGATTTGCCCCATTTAAACAAATGCGTGCTTTCTGGCCCAAGACCTTTCTCCCTGCTAAATTTGGCGTAATTCCTTTTAGCAGTTTGACCTGTAGCCTTGTCTAAAGTTTCCTATGGAAATTACATGGAGAAAACATGTTTTGGGACCCCCCTTTTTTCTCAGCCCCCCCTTTGACCTATCACCCCTTAACTTTGAAGATAGGAGCTCTAAAAAGTTTTGCAAACATTGGTCAAACAACGCCAAAGTTATAATCACGTGCAAAAATGATTTTCCTATGGAAACGTGGTCCTAACTATAACTACCTACTGGCGACCTCCGGTAGGTAATATGTTACCTACTTGTGGTTGCCAGTAGGTAGTTATAGTTACGACCTAGATTCCATAGGAAATGCATTTTTTGTTTTCCCAATAACTTTGGCGCCGGTTGACGAATCTTTGTGAAATTTTTGAAACTTGTGGCCCGTTCCGGTCAGCTCTTATCCCTAAAGTTTCGGGGTGAATTGTCGAGCAGGGTCAGAGAAAAAAGGGGGTCCCAAAACGTGTTTTTCCATGTTATTTTCCTTAGGAAACTTTAGACGCAGCTTTGTGGCGCTTACTGGAGGTACCTGGTGGGCTTGTTGGACCCCAGGGACCCTCAGGATTCAAGGGGACTTAATCTCCCAACTTAAAACGTGCTACTGGCGCGTTTTGCACAGTGGTGAAGGGAGGGGGCAGGGCCCGGGATGACATGTGTGTGAACACACCTTGTGGCATGTTTTAAGTTAGGCAATTAGTTCCCCTTCAGCCCTGAGGGCCCCTGGGGGCGACCTAGCCCACCAGGTGCCTCCAGTAAGCACCACTGGCCCGCATTACAGAGAAGTGGCCCCCCTCCCCTTTTTACACCTCTCTACAACGACGCTCTGTGGCGCCTAATGGAGGTACCTGGTGGGCTAGTTGGACCCCATGGACCCTCAGGATTCAAGGGGACCTAATCCCCCAACTTACAACACGCCAGGGGGGCGCGATTACAGAGTAGTGGAGAAAGAGGCATGGCCTTTGTCTACCTTCCCCAATTCCAATGCGTGGGGCTTACTGAAGGTAAAAGGTTGGTTAGTTGGCCCCTAAAGGACCCCCAGCAGTGAAGGGGACTTCAATCCCCATCAAAGAGCGTGCCAGGTAGTGCGTTTGTAGAGTGGTGGGCAAAATGAGCATGGCCTGGTACGAGTACTTACCAATGCTGCTGTGTGGGACTGACTGGAGGTAATAGTTTGGGAAGTTGGCCCTAAGGATGTCCTAGGGGCCAACTACCCCTCTTGTTACCTCCAGTAAGTCACACACAGTGGGATTGCTAAGATTTCTTCAGAGGCCATGGCCCCCTTTCTCTACCACTCTGAAAACGTACCACGTGACAGCCTAAGGGATGGAGGATGAAGTCCAATTTAGTCCTGAGGGAGTTTGGGGGCCAAGAATCCCTCCTGGTACCTCCTGTAAGTCCTACGCGGCGGAATTCCTGAGCATTGGTTGTAAGCCCAGCACCCTTTCTCCACCACTCTGCAAACGCGACTACTCGTTAAAGTAGCATATTTCTGCTCTTCTGACTTAGAGGTAGTTTTAATCCCCCCGCCCTATTATGTACTAGGGCCTTACAGAGGAGGTCATGCTAATCACAAGGGTACCCCAACGCATAGTGTTCCCTAGTGTATGTAGGTGTTTTCACTGTATTCTTAGTGTCTTTTAGCATAACACTGGCTCTAGGCCTGGTTAGTCAGAGTCAGTTAACACCAGTACCCGTCTGAAAAAGTTGTGGGCACAGGATGATTTTGCAACAAGGCCTCTTTATGGTCCTCTGTTGGTTCTTTCTGCACATGTCTTGCTTCTTCCTGCACTTTTCTTCGTCCTTGTGGACTTCTGTTTCTTCTTTCTGAATTTCTTTTGCTTCTTTCTGTGCGTTTCTTCTTCTTTCTTCACATGTCCTACCTCTGTAGGCATAGTTAGAAACTAGCATTTAAAAAACCTTAGAAATTCACTTAAAAACGGTAGGTTTCAGGCACGTCATAGTTAGAAATTAGCATTTAAAAAATCTTTGAAGTTCACTGAAAAAAACCATAGGTTTCAGGCACGTTATAGATAGAAATTAGCATTTAAAAAACCTTTGAAATTCCCTGAAAAAACCAAAGGTTTCAGAATGTTATAGTTAGAAATTAGCTTTTAAAAAACCTTAGAAATTCACTGAAAAAACCTTAGGTTTCAGGGGCGTTATAGTTAGTTGGACATTTCACTCGTACAAAACCAGTGAAATTCTCCCGTAACTCGCGCGCCCGCAATGCACTGCTGATGATGTCACATATTACATCACTCATGACATGGTCAGTGACATCACTCATGACATCACTGATGACATCTTAAATGACATCACTGATGACATCATCCTTGTGATATAGTGGCAGACCTCCTCTTACTCCTAATATATGCTTTGATACACACACCCAAAAATACAAGCTAACATTTTCAAAACAATGGACATACCAATACCAGTTACAATATACCCATTCAGTAATTCCAAGATCTACACACACATCCACTCATTCACCAACAGTCCTATACAGTCACTCATACATGTACTCACTCATCATATGTACTCATACACCTATACATACTGTTACACACTCATCCATAGAGTTACTCACACAAATGGTCACAAATGCAAAGAAAGTATCAAACATCCATTTACTCGCATATACAGTTATACACACACCACCCATCTTCTACAAAAAACGTACACATACTTACTCTCTTAAACAATCACTTACAGAAGCACATACATATTTATACAGGAACTCTTCCAATCTCTCACTCTCACATATAGGAACATAAAGGGTCATTCACGAGGCCTATGTCACCGCTCATTAAGATCTATGGAGGAAAGGTTTTATCAGCAGTCCTATATGGCTGGGCGGGGCTCTGATCAAGGAACATAAAGGGTCATTCACGAGGCCTATGTCGCCGCTCATTAAGATCTATGGAGGAAAGGTTTTATCAGCAGTCCTATATGGTGCGGAGCTTTGGGGTGGAAGTAATTTGGACTCGCTAAAACATGCCCAAAATAAATTTTTAAGAATGGCTACAGGTCTGCCTCAGTCAACACCATTAATCCCCCTTCTTTACGACCTGGGGTGCCACACGGTGGAGGATCAAGCAAGACTTCGCCCACTAACATTCTGGCGCCGTCTGTGGACGACGCCAGAACTCCATCATTATGCAGAAGCCTGCCTGGAGGTAAAAAATAGCTCTGGCGCCACAAAAATTGGATGGTTTAGAGACCTTAAGGCCACCTTATTTACTTTGGGTTTTGGCGACTTGTGGTCCTCGTCCGAGTCAGCCAATTTCCCATCAAAAAATGAACTTAAAAAATGTTATTGGGAATGGGTGACTCATAACATGTACTCAAAAATGAGCTCGAGCAGTCTCACTGGACTGTTTATTGTACATAAGGACACTCCCAAGTTAGAAGGGTACTGGGACACTATTACAAAACCTTTGGACCGCAAACTATATTTTCAATTTAGATGCGGTTCACTTCCCATAGGGGACTTTACTAAAAAGTGGGGAACAGATAGATCGGGGTTTTGTCCTAAGTGTCATGGCACTGGGGAAAGCCTGAATCACTTTTTGTACGTGTGCCCACTATACTCAGCCCCCAGAGCCAAATGGCTAAAACCAGTATGTAGACACCTAGGCACCAGATCGGCTGTGGAAGCATTGAGATTGTTAAAAACTAACCTGGATCCGCTTATTGTTGTGGGGGTTGCTAAGTTTCTCGGGTGGGCCTGGGTGCTTAGAAGCAGGCTTATTAAAAATAACCAAGTGGTGATTGCCTAAATATCGTGTATTCTATGGATGTATGGTCGTGCTCGACCCCCTTTTAAAGTTTTGTATAGTTCCACAAGAAGCTTATTAGATGTCAATGATTTAATACTTGTTTTAAATGTTTTATGTGTTTATACTGTATTTTATGTCTTTTATGATGAACTAATCGAATAAAGACTTCTTGAACTTGAACACCAATACTCAAATATACTAGTTTAAAACATATGTAGTTACTCATAAATACACTATTGAGACAGTCATTCACTCACCAACACACCCATACACACACTCATCCACCCATACAGACCTGCACACATGCTGTCTTCAACACATACAAACAGTGAGCCACTCATTCATGCATCTATGCACTAAGTAATGTTGTGAATGTATCTAGGACCCTAATTAAATATTCCTGATTCATGCCCTTATGCGGTTATGATAAATCATGTCCTAATGAAGGCATACAAATTGTTTCCTTGGAACTTGATCTGCAACAAAAAACCTTTCTGTCAGTAAAAATGTCAGACAGTGAGGATGAAAGGGAAAAAGTTAGACTAGCAGCTCAACTCCTAGCGGAGGACACAGTCATCCAAAATACAGAACCGGATGCAATACTCATCCCGGTCAATATAAGAAAAAACATAACTATAAAACTTATAGAAAATGGGGTATCACCGAGAGGTGGTACAGTTGTATTTATGGTAGGGGCACATGAGTATCGGCAGACAGAGGTATTCTATTCCTGGATAACTTTTCCAGCAGCACATACTGTGACACGTGAGTTCCACTATTATAAAGTAGCAGAATCTCCAGATGAAAACTCTCCTTTCGAGGAAATTGAAATTCCACTAACATACCAAGAGCACCTGCTCTTATTTAATGGCGCCCTAAAACATCAAAATCACATTACCAGGCTCGGTCCACTAGGTAGACCAGGAGCCACGTGGCTGGTTCTAGCCAGCTACACACCACACCCAGACATTGAAGGAATGTCAGATGGAGAACATTTGGTTCAACTAAAACAATTAATTAAAATTCATAGACAATTGGTCCAATATGTCATGCGGACTTCAACAGTCCAAACTACATTTAAAATTCCACAAAACACCCCTCATCAGGGGAATACAAATAAAATTACACCACAGAATATTCAATCATGTCTTGGTAAAACAACTGCAAAACGGGAACAAATTCCCTACTGGTTAGCTCAAAAAATCACTCAGATAGAGGCAGTGTTTCCTGATACTACCCCTCACTAAAAACACAGAATTCTGACTATCTGTCTCCTAATGGGGATCGCACCACATGTGGAAGACTGTGACACTTGGGGCACGGTCTTTGCTTCTATCTACACAAAAACACATGGTGTTCCGTCAATGGTGATTATACCAGATGTACTAAGACAGATTCAAAACGAATACGGTACAGAACCTGCTTTAACTCTGGGTATGAAATTACTGAAAGACTTCAAACAGGTCTCGGCTATATTATTAGCCAACATTAAAGGAGAAGCAGCATGTGTGGCAATCCGCCAAAAATTGAAGGAAACAGATATAACAGACCAACCTTTTGAGCTTGCTAAAATAATTGAAAAATGCTATGAAGAATTAGGCAGAGATAGTTTGGGTGGTAAACCAGTAAACCCCAACTAATTGAAAATCCTGAAAAAACCTTCATTAAAAACAATCTCAATTCTCAAAAGAAGAAATGGGAAGGTAATAAACAAACTACTCCCAGAGAAAAACAATTTCAGTCCAGGGGAAGGTCTCCCCAACGGAGAAATAGGTCTCCAGGAGGAGGGGACAAGTCTCCCCAAAGGGAGCCCTCTGAAAAAAGATATAACCTTAGAGATAGGGATAAACTAAGAAAACCTGACAGATATCAAGATATTGATACACCTCCCTCTCGATCTTTTCAGACTTCCTCACAGAAATTGGAAAGAAGAGAATGATCAGAACACAAGGAAGAGCACGTCAAGTCCAAAGACAAAGAACCTGCTCATCAAAGTAAAAAATCACAATTTCCCAGAAAGAAGGTAGCAAGTATTAAAATTAAACATGCCGAGAATCCTGAGGACACAACTGAAAAATGGAGAGTGGGCCCAGACAATGCTAGACAGCGCAGCTGAAGTGACCATAGCTCGCAAGATCCAGATGAATCTTCTGGAGACAGTGGACACAAATGAATACATTCAGGTGGAACCTGCAGACACGAGAGTTAGCGTGCCCCATAAACTATATGAAATAACACTATGTATAGAGGGAGATAAAACTAGGAAAATAAAAGGCCTCTTTTGGGAGAATCTTTCTAAAGGCAATGATATCCTGTTAGCTGAAAAAGACTGGCCACCAGAGTTTGTCAGGGAGTGCCTCATGGTGAAGAAATGATTATGCCTGCCTTCTCAAATCATATCCCAATTCATAAAAAATGCACATTTGCAAGAAAATGGGCAGTGGTTCTCCTCACCACAAAATCCAATTAAAAAATCAACCTACTGCACAAAGGCAGTGCCCAGTTAAACAAGAAGCTAAAAAGCAAGTCAGGGAGATCTTAGATCAACTTGAATATCAGGGGGTGATTGAAACATGTACCTCACAAATGAACAATCCTTTGTTTCCTGTCTCCAAGCCAGACAATTCATATTGTCTAGTTTTGGACTACAGACATTTAAACTCCTGCTGTAAAACTTTTGCAGTCAAAACTCTCACAGTGCAGCACTAATGAATAACATCCTGCGCAAAAAATATAAAACGACATTAGATATCTCTAATGGATTCTTCTGTCAAAACATTGCACCTGAAAGCAGGTATTTGACCGCTTTCTCAATAATGGGGGCGCAAAAACAATTTTGCCGACTCCCACAGGGATTCAAGAATAGCCCAGGATTATTCTCAGCAAGGGTAACAGAATTACTACAAATGTATGATGATGAGGCATTATCCTATGTCAATGACATCTATCTTACAGACGATGACCTGGAGACTCACTTGAAAAGAGAGAACACCGTAATGCTTGGGTTTGCATCTGAAGGTTACAAATTCAACTTTAAAAAGTCAAGAATAGCCCATTTAACTGTCCTATTTTTAGGATATGAATTATCAAGTGAAGGCAAAAGCCTAGGAGACAATTTCTTAGAGAAATGTGCAGTACTCCAAGCACCTAAAACGCTGAAGAATTTACAATCAATACTAGGTTTCCTGAATTTCGGAAGAACACACATTCTAAATTATGCAGAGAGGGTTAAACCGCTCTACGAATTAATAAAACCTGATTTCAAGTCAAATAATTGAACTCAAAAACACACAGAAATTTTGAGATCATTACAACACGCGCAAACGAACGCAATCTGGTAATCCGAAACATCCCAGGAAGATGCAGATTCACATACCTGACCTCCAATGAGGGAGAAACGGTACCTATAGCTTACAAATCACATTTGTACACACAGGCTGAAATGAAATTCAGTTCTACAGAAAAAAATCTGACAGCGGTTCAAACTGCTGTAGCAAAAGAAAGAGCCCTCGCACAAGGTAAAGGTATAATAATAGTTACACCTGTACCTGCTTTAGAAGCAGTAACAAGAGCAAGCATCCCAAATGCTAAGGCACTACATCCATGATGGATACAGTGGGTTAATTCTCTTGTTGCACCAGACGTAGTATACGAATTTGATCCTAATTTAAAAACACAAGGATTTCTCCTATATGAATATGAATATCCTCTGCCGACCGAAATCCTGCCTCTTGAACAGTACACCTGTGTAATCTACACAGACAGATTTGCACAACATTTTGTTGTGGAAAAGCAAATTTACAACAAAGCGTGCGCGATTGTTAAAGGTTGTTGGCGCTTAGGTAAATTCAGACTAATAGTCACTAAAACCGAATCATTCAGAATCTGTACAGCTCAGCGAGCTGAAATAAGATCTCTAAAGATGGCGCTTGAAGATGTCGATCGCGAATTCCCCACACTAATACTGTGCGATTTACATTACTGCGTCCAATCTTACAATAAGAACATGCAGACCTGGATTCAAAACGGTTACAAAGGTGACACAGGTGCCACAATAAAGCATAAAAAGCTTTGGGAACAAGTAGTTCTTTTTGCAGAAAGAACTTCAAAAGACTCACGTGATACATACACTGAGTCATCGATGTGATGGCGTTCACGTTGCAGGGAAATCATTGGCTGATAGAGCCACAGGTTCAGCTGGTCAACCGGTTTCCGTAGCCACTAAAAATCGTTCTGAAAAACACATAGATGGAGAAACCATGCTGACGGTAAAAGCCTCATTAAAAGGCGACTATGCGCTATTACCCCTCAACTATCCACTCAATAATACATACATAATTGATGCGAACTCCGTTCCGTTTGCTCGAATCCTTGGAGTGGGGGATAGAGTAATTCGAAACACGAACTGGTGAATCTTCTTGATACAAGAAGCACACACGGGATTGGGTCTGAGGCACCAAGAGATCCTGAAATCTCTGATAGAATTACAATTACAATACTGGTGGCCAGGAAAGAGCGTAGAAATATACAATTTTGCAATAAATTTTGAGGACTGCAACAGAGATCGCAGTTGTGAACCGGACCAGGCACCAGCCCAGACACCACTATTAGACAGCATCAGGCTATCTATGCTCAGACGTCCGACCGGACAAATGCGATCCCATAATGATTAAGACTAGATTCATTAAGGATGTGGCCCCAGCACTCGGCTGACGCCAGAACTGTTATAAAAGATTTGCGAGTCTTTATCGGCACATAAGCAATTGGCATGCTACATTCTGACCATGGTCCTGCGTTTAGCTCTCGAGCTTACAAAGAGGCCATGAGCAGCATGGGCATTGAATTGCGGTACTCTTCTCCCTTCCATCCTGAGGGAAATGCGGTTGTGGAAAGAAAAAACCGTGACATAAAGCAATCTATAACGGCGAGGGTATTAGGTTCGGATGATGGGTGGGTCAAACATCTAACAAGTGTCCAACGTAGTCTTAACAATCTGCCAAAAAATTCTTTAAAGGGTTTCACTCCATACGAACTATTGTTCGGCACTAGAATGGGAATCCAGGACTTAGATTGTCATACGTCAGTGGTAGAAGAAAAAACCTTTGATATCAAAGATTGTTTGGCTGTTTTACAGGACTTGAATGAAACAAGAAAAAGTCTAAGTAACATAAAGTCTAAGCCAACAACCACTGAAGAACCACCTGTCCCAGCAAGACCTGTCTGGATTCAAAAGATTGGGAATCTGGTCAGAGAAAAGATCGCAGTGAAGAAGGAATTTGGGCCTTCTTACAGAAAAGCAGTACCTGTCTTAGCTATCAACGGAACAAGATCAGTAGTACTACCGCCACTTGCTGGTAAAAAGGAAAACAGAATTGTTTCCATTGACCTGGTGAAACCACAATCATGTGGCCAATAATAAGTAGTAGGCTCAGTGGACTCCCAAGAAATAGCAGAAGACCAAATCTTGCTACAATCCAAGAGGTTCAAACTGAAAGACTAATCACTTTCGATAAACCATCAGTAAATAAAAAAGAACTATGCAACAAAGCCATGGAACTGGTACCTCTTGAAACCCAAATTGCAACAGTTCATGAAGAAATACCAGTCTACAACGATGTAGCCTTGGACTATACAAATGCAACAAAAGAGAATGCAAAGATCAATGGAAATCCGGAAGCAATCCCACCAATTGACAAAACTGCATCTGGCTACTTATCAACTTTGAGGATTTTTTCGATGACCCTAGTGAACATGGAGACAAGCCAGCAACAACAAATTTTCAAAATGAAAATTACAGAACTTTTTCATCAACTCTAAGATACATATCTGATTTCCCCTTGGATTGAACTATGGATTGTGTTAGGTGTACTTATCCTTCTACTTTGGCTAATCCTAGTTTTAATTTTGGGAAAATGTATTGATGGAAAATACAGTACAATGGACACAGCAAGTCAGAACATCAACTTGGTCCTGAAATCACACAGATCCTCTCATATAGAGAAAAGAGAACTATCATCAGTCACAGCAAAGCCAATACCTGGTGGTATAGCATGGGACAGAACTGACAATGAAATCTATGGCCTGGTAGAGCTCTTGAAGTCTCCACACCAATTCAAGATTTCATTAAGTGACTTTGTGACACCAAGTTCTTTCTCAGATGATTGGGAATTTGAAGACATTAATAATATGATGTCAAATTTAGAAATGTCAGCCAAATTTACAGAACATGATTATTTACAGGGCACATCGAATTATGAAGAGATGTACTGTTATAACCACTATGGTCATCATTATCTGCATAAGTCGGCGAATCCTAGAAATGTTTTTACGTATAATCAGTGGGAACATTGTCCAACTCCGTGACAAATAAGGTTCCTGAATGACACAATTCAGCAAATAACCTGTCTTGGCTTAGCTAAGATAAAAGATTTAAATAACCTGTCTATACCAAAACCTATGCCTGATAGAAACACCACTACAGATGAGGGGTTAGACGTGTCCTATATTTTAAAACAAAATAGAACAAATCCTGATTGGAAAAAATGGTTGATTTGGCCCATAGACACAAATAACTGTCAAAATAGATTCCTGAACAAAATACAGGGGTTCAAACAGAACAGGCCAGACCCTAGATATTCCCAGAGACAACATCCAGGGATAGTAACAACATATAGTGTAGGAATACTATGCCTTTACTGGCTACAGAAATCCACACTTCCCTAAATAAAGCAACACTTAACTTTACTTAAAGAAGGTGCTGACTTGCGAGATTTCATAATGGGACCTTGCAAACAGCGTCAAAAACGTTTCATATACGCCGGTATATACGCAGCTTACAATGAAGCTTGGAAATTGAAACAAATTGAAACTGCAGAAAAAATACGGGAAATTGACCGTATCAATTTGGAGAAATCACTTTCTGTAGTGGACAATGGGCTAACGACTCTGTCCTCCAGAATCTATTTACTGGACAGCATCGTATCATCTGCTATTGATATAATAGAGAAGGACATGCTAATGTTACAACATGGCCAGTCCCAATTACGTTCTATTGTACAGCTAGGTTGGACGTTACAAAACCTGCGTTCAGGCTATGTGCCATGGCGTTTAATCAACACAACGTCATTGTTTTCAATCTTTAACCTTACTGATAAACAAATCAGTTTGGCACAAAAAGGAGCAGACTATACGATACTGAGCCTTGAAAAACTTGAGAGATTACCATTGACAATGTCAGAAAGACCTGTCATTGAATGGATAATACATGGCACCATTACAATCCCGATTACGACTTTTCAGTTTCAATACTGCCAAAAATATATACCAGCAGGCCTGTATGAAAGGTTGGGTAAAGGATACATCAAATCATCCTGGAATTTACCTTATACACACAAATGTTACAGTGAAGGGAAAAAATAGGTATTTCTTAGTGGTAATGATTGTAAAAAATCACTAAGCAGTGCACTCTTGTGTCAAGGTATTAACTTGCATGGGGCCTGTGAAGGTTCTTCAAACAACCTTTCATGTCATCTTCAGGGCGCCCCTACTACACAGATAGAGCCATTTTTCAGTCAGCTTTCCAACAGTAGCTACGTTTTAATAAGTGCTCACAGCTGCTGTGGCATGGTGCCAGGAAAAGCCTATCTCGTAACTGTGAAGACCAGGGTCATTTGCTGTATGCAAGTATTGTATCCAAACAGCAATCCAGACATGGAGGCGGCAATATGGCCTTATGTTAATATCTCTTCTATTCGAATTGATACTTTAAGCAGAATAAAGTCTATTCTTTTACAGACAACTGTGCCTTTAACCTCGTCCAAAGAGACATATGACCTGCAAGTTGCCAGGATAGCGGCAGAGATACATACCCTATTATCGACAAATTGCCCGGTGCATTTCGTAGAAATGTTAAGTCAAATCTTAAACATGTCAGATACCAGTGGCATCGCACATGTATGTAAGACAATTTTTTCGGGACTGCTAACACCCTTCGAAATAGTTCTTGGCATCTTTTCGAATTTTGTGCATTCGCTCTTCGGTGGCCTGCCTCTTATTTTGGGACTCGTAGCAGGAATTTTATTTTTGTTCCTTCTGCTCCGATATGGCAAGCCAAAACACAGGTAAACCTCTGGCAATGATGGAAGAAACGATCCTAGCAATGCAATATCGAGACCGTATCACTAAGGTCCTCGGATTGGCCCAGCTAAGAGATCTGAATACTACCTGGTTTCTTTCATTCAGACCAATTTGGCAAAATTGCATCTTACCTGTGCTTCGATGTCTGCTATGCGGAGAAGAATGCGTGTTGGACGTTTGTCTTACACTACCATCAGCAGTACCAATGGATATCGATGCTTTGCTTTGTCCAGTAACGACTCATGCAAGGTGTTGTCCACAGCGGCTACCTATTCTGATGACGGCATTCGTTGAGACTTCACCATTACGATTAAGTGGCGGTGAGGTACGAGATGAAAGCGGCACCACACAGGTACAACCTTCTGCGAACATTGCTGATCCTGACATCGATGATGGCAATGCATCGCACATATGCACTATTTCCACCTTTTCGGAGTTGGCCCAACTTTCACCTACTGTTGTAGACACATTTTTTACCGGTCTATCAGAAGTAATGTTCACCCCTATCAACGAGAATAATATTTGAAAAAATGAGCTCACAGCGTTCCCTGAACTCTGAATTCGGCCTTCAGTTTTGATAAACAGAAATCCAAAAAGATAGTGACACTATTTTTTTCTCCCTTCCCGAGAACGAAATTATTTTCCCCTAAATTTCCAAAATATTTACAATTTTTTGCACATGGTACTCTGCTTAAAGTAGAACTATTCTTAGAGAACAGAGGTTCTATTTTTAGAGACTCTAGAGACAATATTTTGAATCAGCCTCCAGCATATGTACAATGTTATATAACTTTGTGATGGAATGGTCTCGACTTTTTTTTCTGTATTCAGAGCCATTTCATAAATGTAATTTTTGCAATTCATTCAGCCTATATTCATATTTGCATTTCCTGAATGATAACTCTGCTTGAAAGCGTACAGTATAATACTCATTTCGTGTATCTATACCATTTCAAATGCATTTCATTGTATTTTGGGGTGGGTTGGAAAACACATGCATACCTATATGTTTATATATTGCTTAGCATTTAGTAATGATGGACATTATACGTGGAGTGGGTGTTGTGAATGTATCTAGGACCCTAATTAAATATTCCTGATTCATGCCCTTATGCGGTTATGATAAATCATGTCCTAATGAAGGCATACGAATCTTACCCATATTCAGCCATAGCCCACGCAGCCCAAATACGGCAAGGCTACTTCCTTAGATTCCTAGAGAGCACAACGAGTTCTTTCGACACACCAAACCTTCAGCAACCTGGGAATTCCCCATGTCTTTGTTTTGATTTGTCATTGAACTCCTGCGAGCACTAAAGGAACAGTCAGTTCTTAGTGACATCTTTTATTGATGTCTTATGTCCAACCTTACGTCAAACACGGCACCTTCCAGGTATAAATATACCAACACTTGCCTTAAGCAAACACACGGTGGTGTGGAGCAGAGCGGCTATCTACTTATCCGAAGCCCAGCTGATGCGAGAGCCGAAGGAAGCCGCCCCTCCCCTTTGACACCCTGGAGAAGCTACCTTTTCTCACGCCGAGAAATCCAGCTCCGGTGTTTTCCAGTCACCCTTGCGGGTTACTGGGAGATCGAGTCCTGAGAAGCGAGATACAAGACCTCCTTCATTCTATAACCAAGGTAAGGAGCTGATTCAAACCTTAAAGAGAATTCTTGATTCAGATTCTTGGCAAAAACCCAACTTAACTTAAAACTGCAACTTACTTACTCCTTCCCACGTATTAGGCTTAGGTCAGGTACACCGGGGTAGGCGTATCTTAGAAGCACCAATTGAGTTCGTTAGTCAATGTTTTTATGTATGTAAATATTTTATCCGTTTTAAAGTATCATATGGCTAAAAACCCATATCAATGCTTTTACAGTATTATTTTATAATACTCCTTTTACTGTACGCACTTTACTTCATGATAAGTATTGCAATTGTGGCAATTAATTTCTCTTGCATGAGAAAGAAGACTGCTCAATAAAATAACACCTTTTTATTGAAAACGCCCGTCTCTCTATTTCTCTGCACCCTGGTGAAATTAAGCATGCACGATTGACTGAGTGAAATAGCTGTCTATTGTTTTCACATGACTCTGGAGATACACTCCTTATTCTGGGGGAGCAAAGTTGTCATGTTATATGGTTGTCAGAAGCTAATGCCTTCTTGTCTAAATCAGGGAAGTTAACCCCTCCCTATTCATTCGAGAAAGTTTCTAGTGACCTCTGAGCTAGCTGGCAAAACTAATTAAGTCTAACATAGTCAGTAGAGACCTAGATGACCTCAGTCCTACGTCTACACTGCTGTTTATGTTATTCCAATGCGCAGAGCCTATTTGGAATATAGGAACTACACTACAGTAATTTTATTTTATTTATTTATTTACGTTTTTTATAGAGCGCGTAGTCACCCAAGAGTATCCCAGCGCTAACCTCGAGTTCCTGATGGCTGAAAGTAGGGGATGGCGAAGATTTAAGGGAAGAGAATGGTTTTGAGAGACTTCCTGAATCGTAGGAGGTTAGGTTCTAATCTGAGACTCAAGGGGAGCGCGTTCCATTGTTTCGCTGTGTTGACTGAGAAGCGGCGGCCACCTGCGCGGGCCTTCTTCACCCTGGGAACCAAGATAAGGTTTCCATGGTCTGACCAAAGCGCTCTCGTAGGTCTGTAGGGTGTGATCCAGTTGTTAAGGATTGGTGGACCTGCATTGTGCAGTACCTTGTGAGCCAGGCAAAGGGCCTTGAATATCACTCTTTCCCTGATCGGGAGCCAGTGTAGTTTTTTCAGTGCAGGTTTGGCTGATGTTCTGGCTGGGGTATTCGTGAGCAGTCGGGCCGCGGCATTCTGGGTTTTTTGTAATATTTGGAGAGTGGTTTCCGGGGCTCCTAAGTAAATGGCGTTGCTGTAGTCCAGCCTGCACACAATTAGGCCTTGGATCAGCAGTAGTCGGGACTGGAAAGGGAGTAGGGAGAGCACCTTTCTGCATGATCTTAGTAAGCCGTGACAAATGCCGGCCGTTTTTCTTGCCTGTGTTCTGAAGGTGAGATCTTTCTCTAACCATACTCCCAGACTCTTAACTTCCGTCTTAGGGGTAGGGGGTTCACCCATACAGGTGGGCCAGATGTTTGGGGGTAGATTCAGTGTTTTGTGCCCTAGGAGAAGAATCTCCGTTTTTGACCCATTTAATTTCAGGGCTGAGTCGCTCATCCATTGATGGATATTGGAGAGGCAATCATGGAGATTGGAAGGCTCTAGCTTGGGGTGAGAGAGAGTTACCACCAGCTGAGTGTCGTCAGCATAACTGACGATGGTGACTCCAAATGGAGAGACCAACTCCTCCAGTGGGGCCATGTACACGTTAAACAACGTGGGGCTTAGTGATGAGCCCTGTGGCACACCACACCGGAGGGGGATGGAGGGGGAGCGACTTTCACATTCCCAGACTTGGAAAGAGCGTTGGTAAAGGAAGGACGTGAGCCATTTCAACGCTGTATCTTTCACTCTGATGTTTTCTAGGCGTTGGGTTAAGACCTGGTGGCTGACAGTGTCGAAGGCCGCACTCAAGTCTAGGAGGACCACTACCACTGATCCTCCTGTATCGAGAATTTCTCTGGTCTTCTCCACTGCTGCAAGAAGAGCGGTGTCAGTGCCCTGACCTGGTCGAAAACCTGTCTGTGAGTTCTTAAGGAGGTGGTTGGTTTCCAGGAATTGAGACAGCTTTTTATTCACCAGTTTCTCGGCGACCTTACCTATCCAGGGGAGGAGAGAGATTGGTCTATAATTAGATAGATCCTCAGGGTCCAGTGATGGTTTCTTAAGAATCCCTTTTACGACTGCCTCCTTCCAACTTAAAGGGACTTCCCCTTGGGCTAAAGAGATGTTGATAAGGGCGGTCAGCTGGGGCACTATGGTGCGGGTGATATCTTTGAGAAATCTTATGGGTACTGGGTCACTGGGAGCGCCACTCTTGATTGACGCAAATGTTGCTGCAACTTCCTCTGTAGTGACTGGGCCAAATAACGCCAGGTGAGGCGTATCGGGTTTCGCGGAGGGATTCCACTGTAAGGGAGGTAGGTCCTTAACTTTCCCCGTGGTGTCGAGTTTAGCAGCAGGAAGAGGCAAGGATTTTTTAAATTTTTTCGTCGAAAAAGGTGGCTAGGTTGACGCATTTTTCTTCTGCTGCTTTGGGGTCCATAGGTTTCTGCGGGGGGTCCGGGACATGGAGGAGCTCTTTAAGGATAATGAAGGTCTCCTTAGCTGAGCAGGAGGAATTCTTTATTTTTTCCTCGTAGAAGGCACTTTTGGCATTATGGAGTGCTTGTTTGTACGCTTTCATGGATAGTTGATAGGCGTCTTTCTCCTTCACTGACTTATTTTTCCTCCAAATGCTTTCTGTCCTTTTGCACTCCTTCCTTAATGCATTAAGGGAAGGTGTGTACCATGGAGCAGGGTTGATCCTTTTGATGTGTTTAAGGGTGCTGGTTAGTGGGGGAAGGCTGTCTAGGGAGTGGGTGAGCCATCCGCTAAATTCTCTGTCAGCTGTGTTGGGATCCGCGGAGAGAGGTACGGTGGATTCTATTAACTTCGCTTCCCACTCCTCTGGTATCAGCTTATGCCACCGTCTACCGAGTGTCCTGGTTTTCTGTTTAAAAGCCGGGGTGGTCTGGCGGTACCAATACATGGGGACCAGTAAATGGTCTGTCCATGGGAGTGTGGTGGGATCTTGGGTTTTAAGGTTCCTGATATTTGTAAAAATCGGGTCCAAAAGCTGGCCATTCTCATGGGTGGCTTTTGAGTTCAGAAGATGGAGGTCGGCTGATGCAAGATCTGCTAGTAGGTTAGCTGCGGTATTATCCGCAGGGTCTAGGAAGTGTAAATTAAGATCCCCTAAGAGGAGGTAGTTGGGGGCTGTAATTGTTTTTAGTATAATGTGATCCATCAGGGTGCAGGAAAATTCCCCTAGCGAGCCTGGCGGTCGGTACACTAGTAATCCCGATAGTGAGATAGTTGGCGAGATCTGGAAAGTGAAGTTGCAGTTTTCACAGTCTTTGACAGTTCCACTTTCGATCCTACAGGTGAGATGGTCTTTGTAAAGTATGGCTAGCCCGCCACCTCTGCCGACCGGTCTGTTCAAAGAGCAAATTTGATAACCTGGAGGAACTGCATTGACCATGTCGAAGTCACTGTTAGGTGTCAACCATGTCTCTGTCAGAAACAATACGTCCAGCATAGAATTTTGGGCGAGGATATTTATTTCATGAGCATGTTTTAATGTTAATGTTAATGTTAATGTTATTTGGCATTTGTTAAGCGCTCGTACGCCCGGGGGCTTCATGGCGCTGTAGTAAGGAACAGGCGTGGCCATCGGTGGGTGGAGATAAGGCAGCTTAGTGATGCGCCTGAGAGAAGAGCCAGGTCTTCAGAGAATGTCTGAAGCTGAGGATGTTATCACTAAGTTTCAGATGAAGAGGGAAAGAGTTCCAGAGGGCAGCGGCAAGAGATCTGCAGTTCAGAAGGCCGAATCGAAGTACTTGGCCGCGTTCCGTTTCCTCTGTCGGGTTGCAGAGGGTACATCCTGTGAAAGGGGTGTCTTCCTTAAGGGTGTACTTACACTGAGGATGTTTATTAGTGTTCCAAGCTCGAAGCATATCTTGGGTGTAGGTTATGCGCCTTTACGAGTTGGGGATAGTGTCTAGGCCTGAGGCCGTCTGGGCCCGGACGGGCCCAGACGGGCTTGCCTTTAGCGCGCCTTCGGCGCGCTGACGGCGCGCCCGCTGCGCCCGTCCGCTGCGCGTCCGGTGGTTGCACATCTTTTTAGGGGTGGAAAAGGGGCGTGTGGGCGTGGCCTAAGGGTAGGCGTGGCCTCGTCCCTCGCCGTCAATGGCGGCTGGATTGGTTTGTTTTCGTGGTGTTCGCTACAGCGCTGAATCCGCTGTGAAGGCGAATCTATGTCAAGCTCTGGTGATGCCAGGAGGGTAAGTGCAAGTTTAAAAACACAGAATCAAGTATTGCGTGACACAGGTGAAACAATTTTAAAAAATAGGTCAGCTCCCGGCTTCCGCCTTAGGAGTGTGCGAGGTTTCCTGGTATAGCGCGCTTTTATTCAGCGTTTTATACACAGGTGGGCGAGTGGGCGTGGCCTAAGGGTAGGCGTGGCCTCGTCCCTCGCCGTGAATGGCGGCTGGATTGGTTTGTTTTCGTGGTGTTCGCTACAGCGCTGAATCCGCTGTGAAGGCGAATCTATGTCAAGCTCTGGTGATGCCAGGAGGGTAAGTGCAAGTTTAAAAACACAGAATCAAGTATTGCGTGACACAGGTGAAACAATTTTAAAAAATAGGTCAGCTCCCGGCTTCCGCCTCAGGAGTGTGCGAGGTTTCCTGGTATAGCGCGCTTTTAGTCAGCGTTTTATACACAGGTGGGAGAGTGGGCGTGGCCTAAGGGTAGGCGTGGCCTCGTCCCTCGCCGTCAATGGCGGCTGGATTGGTTTGTTTTCGTGGTGTTCGCTACAGCGCTGAATCCGCTGTGAAGGCGAATCTATGTCAAGCTCTGGTGATGCCAGGAGGGTAAGTGCAAGTTTAAAAACACAGAATCAAGTATTGCGTGACACAGGTGAAACAATTTTAAAAAATAGGTCAGCTCCCGGCTTCCGCCTCAGGAGTGTGCGAGGTTTCCTGGTATAGCGCGCTTTTAGTCAGCGTTTTATACACAGGTGGGCGAGTGGGCGTGGCCTAAGGGTAGGCGTGGCCTCGTCCCTCGCCGTCAATGGCGGCTGGATTGGTTTGTTTTCGTGGTGTTCGCTACAGCGCTGAATCCGCTGTGAAGGCGAATCTATGTCAAGCTCTGGTGATGCCAGGAGGGTAAGTGCAAGTTTAAAAACACAGAATCAAGTATTGCGTGACACAGGTGAAACAATTTTAAAAAATAGGTCAGCTCCCGGCTTCCGCCTCAGGAGTGTGCGAGGTTTCCTGGTATAGCGCGCTTTTAGTCAGCGTTTTATACACAGGTGGGCGAGTGGGCGTGGCCTAAGGGTAGGCGTGGCCTCGTCCCTCGCCGTCAATGGCGGCTGGATTAGTTTGTTTTCGTGGTGTTCGCTACAGCGCTGAATCCGCTGTGAAGGCGAATCTATGTCAAGCTCTGGTGATGCCAGGAGGGTAAGTGCAAGTTTAAAAACACAGAATCAAGTATTGCGTGACACAGGTGAAACAATTTTAAAAAATAGGTCAGCTCCCGGCTTCCGCCTCAGGAGTGTGCGAGGTTTCCTGGTATAGCGCGCTTTTAGTCAGCGTTTTATACACAGGTGGGCGAGTGGGCGTGGCCTAAGGGTAGGCGTGGCCTCGTCCCTCGCCGTCAGTGGCGGCTGGATTGGTTTGTTTTCGTGGTGTTCGCTACAGCGCTGAATCCGCTGTGAAGGCGAATCTATGTCAAGCTCTGGTGATGCCAGGAGGGTAAGTGCAAGTTTAAAAACACAGAATCAAGTATTGTGTGACACAGGTGAAACAATTTTAAAAAATAGGTCAGGCCCCGGCTTCCGCCTCAGGAGTGTGCGAAGTTTCCTGGTATAGCGCGCTTTTAGTCAGCGTTTTATACACAGGTGGGAGAGTGGGCGTGGCCTAAGGGTAGGCGTGGCCTCGTCCCTCGCCGTCAATGGCGGCTGGATTGGTTTGTTTTCGTGGTGTTCGCTACAGCGCTGAATCCGCTGTGAAGGCGAATCTATGTCAAGCTCTGGTGATGCCAGGAGGGTAAGTGCAAGTTTAAAAACACAGAATCAAGTATTGCGTGACACAGGTGAAACAATTTTAAAAAATAGGTCAGCTCCCGGCTTCCGCCTCAGGAGTGTGCGAGGTTTCCTGGTATAGCGCGCTTTTAGTCGGCGTTTTATACACAGGTGGGCGAGTGGGCGTGGCCTAAGGGTAGGCGTGGCCTCGTCCCTCGCCGTCAATGGCGGCTGGATTGGTTTGTTTTCGTGGTGTTCGCTACAGCGCTGAATCCGCTGTGAAGGCGAATCTATGTCAAGCTCTGGTGATGCCAGGAGGGTAAGTGCAAGTTTAAAAACACAGAATCAAGTATTGCGTGACACAGGTGAAACGATTTAAAAAAATAGGTCAGCTCCCGGCTTCCGCCTCAGGAGTGTGCGAGGTTTCCTGGTATAGCGCGCTTTTAGTCAGCGTTTTATACACAGGTGGGCGAGTGGGCGTGGCCTAAGGGTAGGCATGGCCTCGTCCCTCGCCGTCAATGGCGGCTGGATTGGTTTGTTTTCGTGGTGTTCGCTACAGCGCTGAATCCGCTGTGAAGGCGAATCTATGTCAAGCTCTGGTGATGCCAGGAGGGTAAGTGCAAGTTTAAAAACACAGAATCAAGTATTGCGTGACACAGGTGAAACAATTTTAAAAAATAGGTCAGCTCCCGGCTTCCGCCTCAGGAGTGTGCGAGGTTTCCTGGTATAGCGCGCTTTTAGTCAGCGTTTTATACACAGGTGGGCGAGTGGGCGTGGCCTAAGGGTAGGCGTGGCCTCGTCCCTCGCCGTCAATGGCGGCTGGATTGGTTTGTTTTCGTGGTGTTCGCTACAGCGCTGAATCCGCTGTGAAGGCGAATCTATGTCAAGCTCTGGTGATGCCAGGAGGGTAAGTGCAAGTTTAAAAACACAGAATCAAGTATTGCGTGACACAGGTGAAACGATTTTAAAAAATAGGTCAGCTCCCGGCTTCCGCCTCAGGAGTGTGCGAGGTTTCCTGGTATAGCGCGCTTTTAGTCAGCGTTTTATACACAGGTGGGCGAGTGGGCGTGGCCTAAGGGTAGGCGTGGCCTCGTCCCTCGCCGTCAATGGCGGCTGGATTGGTTTGTTTTCGTGGTGTTCGCTACAGCGCTGAATCCGCTGTGAAGGCGAATCTATGTCAAGCTCTGGTGATGCCAGGAGGGTAAGTGCAAGTTTAAAAACACAGAATCAAGTATTGCGTGACACAGGTGAAACAATTTAAAAAAATAGGTCAGCTCCCGGCTTCCGCCTCAGGAGTGTGCGAGGTTACCCTCCACTGAACCATACAGACATTCAGACACTCATACTGATACTCGAAAAACCAAGTAATAACACATATAGAATCTAAAGTAGCTACTCACCAACCCATGCAGCCACTTATACACAAAGTGAGAGACTAATACAGATATTTACATATTTAAACATTACTCACTAACCCATGTTTTCACTAAGATACACTTAATCAGTAAGTTATACAATCAATTTTACACAAACAAAATCATCCATGTAGACACTTATATACCCATTTATTCTTCCATCGACCTTCAGATATACATAAATATGTGACATCATCAGCAGTGCATTGCGGGCGAACAAGTTATAGTTAGGTGAACTAACTATAACGGGGGAATTTCACTGGTTTTGTACGAGTGAAATGTCCAACTAATTATAGCACCCCTAAACCTATGTTTTTTTCAGTGAATATATATATATATATATAAGAGGTGTGGCGCCGCGGCCAGGGCGACTGACTCCGGAAGCTGGGGATCACGGTTTGATCCCCGACTCCGGCGGCAGATCAGCCCAGCACCATGCAACTCTGGGCAATAGCTTGCTTAATCTTCCCGACGGCCCCCAGCGCCTAGAAACCCTAACGGGTGATTGTGCGCTTTACAAATGCGGATTAATAATATTATTATTATATACACACACATGTAGATAGACACATATATGTATATATGTATACATATATATGCATGTATATATATATATATATATATATATATATATATATATATATATACGCATATATATATATATATATATATACATATATGTGTATATATATGTGTGTGTGTATGTATATATATATATTTTTTTTTTCACTGAAAAAAAGATAGATTTCACGGACGTTATAGTTAGAAATTAGCATTTAAAAAACCTTAGAAATTCACAGAAAGTAACACAGATTTTAGGGATGTTATAGTTAGTTGAACATTTCAGTCGTACATAACCAGTGAAATTTGGCCGATATAGTTAGTTCAGCTAACTATAACTCATGCTGCCACATTGACCCCCTTCCCATGGCCACTTCTGTCCCCGGGGACCCCATCCCTGGGGCCTGGTCACCCTTTCATTTTTAATTATAGAGGGGGCCATGTGGCCCCCCTGGCCACTGCTGCCCCCTGGACCCCATCTCCTGGTGCAGGCCATTTGTGTTGGGGACAGTGGGGGGAGCCCCAATGCCTCCACGGTCCCGCAGGCTCCACGCCGCCTGCGGGAGCCGGCATTGCTTTGCAAAAGTAATTGTGCTTAGGTTTTTGGAAGCAAGAGCTGGATTCCTGTTTTTGCTTCCAAATATACAGAGTATGCTATGGCAGGCCAGGAGCCGCATGGCTCCTGCCCTGCCATAGCAAACAGCAATGTCCCAGGGGTTTGAACCCCGGGACATTGCAGAAGCCAGCCCTGGTGGGTGGTGGTCACCAAGGCCATCAAGGGCTCCTGGAGGGGGGCTGTGCGGTCCCCCTACCTTTGTTTTCTGTTCCCCGGGGAGAGGATGGTCCCCTGGGCTGAGGGGGCCCCCATGGGCCCCCTCTATTTCGTTTTGACATTGCCCCTGGGACCTGGCACCCATTGCAAATTCTGCTAATTTAAAAGCAAATAATGCTTTTTTGGGCCCTGGGGTCCCTGTGGGACCCCTCAACAGGCCTCGGGGGTCAGGGTATTTTTACCCTGCCCCTTTTCATGTTTTTCACCTTTCTTTTCTATTTTCTTGTGGCTCGGTTACCAAGTCACAAGATGGCTGCCAACACACTCTGGTTTAGAGTGTTGGCAGCTAGTCGGAGTGAAGCTTGTGCCCGGGAGGGTCGCGACTCCTCCTCGGTGCTCAGATATCGATATTTTTCTTTTTTTAATTTCTCAGGAATTACTGAACGGATTTACACCATTTAAAAAAAAAAAGGTCTCTGTCTGAACCAAGGGCTACCTTTTTGCCAAATTTGGTGTAATTCTGTTCAGCAGTATGGGGTGTAGCCTGTTCAAATTTTTCCTACCGGAATTAACATGGGGAAAACGTGTTTTGGGACCCCACTTTTTTCTCACCCCCTGCTTGACTAATCACCCTGAAACGTACAGAACAGGAGCTGACTAAGACGGGCCATTAGTTTTGAAAATTTTGCTAAGATTCGTTAAACGACCCTAAAGTTATTGGAAAAACAAAAACGCTTTTCCTATCGAAACTAGGTCCTAACTATAACAACCTACTGGCGTAGGTAATATATATCTGTCGCTTTTGATGAGGGAGGGATTGCTTGGATCATGAACACCTAGGGGAAGTACGCACATGTTCCTTACAAGGCTGAGGGGATGATGGGTCTGGTGAATACCTATGACTAGTATATATAGTTCATGCCGTTCTGCTACTAATGGGAGAGTTCGACAATTGCATACAACTATAAGGCATATATCCAATGTGCATGTCATTTTGATTTCAATGTGTGTAATACAAAGTCAAGTTTTTTATACATATGGTGTGGAGTCTTTTTTTGTAGTATATTAAGGGCCCTATTACAAAGTGATTCGGAAAGCCTCCGACTTCAGGTCAGAGGCTTTCCGAATTACATCTCGGTTTCACTTACGACTGCATAATTACAATCTAGACGGTCGAAAGTGAAACTGGCCGGTCATTCCGGCTGGATACCGACAGTCGGAGACCGCAAATAATCCCATACAACGGTGCCCACCCGAAAATCCCTACACCGTGTGGCAGGCACTGTGAGGTGTCTGTTACATGGTGCATGGATTTGCACAAGCTCACATTTCTCTATGGGAGCTTATGCTACATCCGGTTTACGGCTGCAGCAGAAGCTCCAATTGAGAAATGGGAGTATGTGACTGCACCATGTGCAGTCACATTGTAATTGCAGTGTCAGTACTGCCATTAAGGTTGGTCGGTCCCTAGACTGCAATAGTGTCGGTTAGAGGCAACTCCCACTGGCATCGTAATCGAGCCCTCAGTGTGTTGCTTGGTGGTGTTGTGCCCATACTTTACACTTTAACCCTGAGGATTAGCCTGACTGCTCTGTGCCAAGCTACCCAAAGGTGAGCATGACTTATCAGACAATTATATTGTACTCATCCTCCCTAGGATGGTGGATTCTGTCTGGCTTTGATGTGTCCGAGCCAGCCAGAAACCACTGGGTCTAACATCACCTGATAAGGTGTGCCAAATTGCTGTGGCTTGCTGTATGCTACACAACATTGCTATGCTACGCAACATCCCTTACATCACATCGGATGGAGACCATGAAGAGTCACTGGGTGAGAATCCTCATATGTCAAATGAAGATGATAGCAGCGAAGAGAAAGGAGTTGACTTATGTCAAGATATCATTGACAACTTCTTCTCATGAGTGTAAGTATATCTTTACATGCTATCTCTTTTTTAATGTTATACCAACTATTGATGTGGTGATGATAGAAGTATGTTGTAGTACTTTGCTGGGAATGTCAAGTTCTGGGAAAATCAGGCCAAAGGTGTTTGTTGATCAAAGTTTGGACAAAATGAATACGGTGCTCAGTTACATTGCTCATCTCCGATTGTTTTGTGACACTGTCCTCCAAAAGTTGATTTTGTAATGTGGCCACCATGTCCTATGCCAGCGCTCTTTTGAAGGTATTGGAGTCATAGGCAATGGAAAAAAGAATTATCTCACTCTTTCAATCTGGATTTAGGTCCGACTGCTCAACAGCAAACAACATCATAGCACTGGCATACCTACACACAAGCTCTGTGGAAGAAGCAACCCCCGTTCTGATGTTTTGCAGATAACAGCCCTGCCTTTGACAGAGTGGACCAAGGAAGGCTATGGAGAAAGCTGACCACATGGGGGATTCCACCCTTGCTCCTCAAGGCAAATATATCACTATATCAGAGGATATGGGTAAGGGTAAAAACAAGCTCCACCATTGCTACCGCCAGAGTACCCATGAACAATGGGCTCAAACAGGGATGTGTGTTGGCCTCCCTACTTTTTAATCTCTACACTGCAGATGTGGGGGCAGCCCTGCAAGGTGCCAGTTTAGGGACTCCAAGGCTGGGTGGGGTGAGACTGCCTATCCTGTAATATGCTGATGATATCGCAATTATGGACCACACTAGAGCTGGGCTAAAGAGAGCCTTCAACGCCCTCCACCATTACAACCAAGAGAACAAATTGCATGTAAATCAGAGAAAAACCAAGGTAGTTGTTTTCAGTAAATACCCCCATAAAAACAAACCCATTGGCCTCTGGAGCCCTGCTCTTGGGTGTCATGGGGACCTAATAAAGTACTACCTCAAGGTACTGCGATCCCTAGAAATCTCCCTTAAGCCCTACCTGAAAACAATCTTTGAAGAGTCGGGTCCTCCACGGCATGTATGCTTAGGAACATCAACTAGCACCCCGAAGATCAGGACAGAAAGTCTGCACAATTTTCTGCCTGGAAGAAAGCAGTGAACATGGATGTGATAAAAAACTTGTATGAATGGGACACTGAAAGACTTCATGCTAGCCCCATTACTAAAACTTTGGATGCATCTTACCTCCTGGGGAAAGCACAACCCTACTTCCAACAAGCATCAGCCCAGGCGTGTAAGAAAAAGTTGCCAATTTCAGACTTTAACTCTGCCTGGGCATGTAACAAGGAGGGGTTTTCTTGTAGGCTATGCAGCTACCACAAAGAATCCGGGCTCCACCTTTTGTGCCGCTGTCCCAGACTGTTTGACTAGTGATGGCACTTGCTCCTCCCTATATTTTGGTAATGTGCTTTTCTGAAAATACGCCATGCACCCTAGCCAGATTGGGGATGTTTACGAACTCCAATAGACTTCTACTTACTGTAGCTGCTATTGGCTGACAGTAGCTCCTGGCGGGACTGCTCCCTGTATTTTAAGCCTTGCATTTTACAAATCTGAATTCTCTGTGTATGCATGCTAGTTATTACTTAGCTCTAACTTGGTGTTAGTGTGAGATACAATTCTACTCATGGAATGTTTCTGGCCAGCACTTTGCAGTTTATTCTCTTCCCCCAATAATCCTGGACAATCTAGTTCATTCCTGCAGGTAGCAATAGCTTGTGAACTAGTTTTCACCTGGTTTTAACTTGCGCTTTAGTTTTATTTATGAAATACCACTGTTTGCACTCTTTTATATGTTACCGTTCCGCTCGAAGAATGCTAACTCTTTGCAAACTAAGATTTATCTAGTTTTAATTTGTACTCAGAGTGCAATATGATCTAACCAACACATATTATTAATTATGTTCTTTTATATGTTCTTACTGTCAAAGCGCCAGCAGTACAAATTGTTGCTTTCCTTCCTTTGTGTTAATTTGTAACTGCAACGGACATTTTTCTCCTTTTTATCTTTTCAGACATTTAATGATTAATTAATCAAACATAAATTAACTCATTCAAGTGGCTATCAGGTTCAGTGTGATTGGTAATCTTTTTTGTTTTGATCTGTTTTAGGTTCCTTCACCATGTCATCTCCATTTGGACATTTCAGAGTTGTGACATTAGCTGGCATATGGTATCTGTCAAGAAGTTCAAAGGGAACCTGTCTGGGAAGGACAGACACAGAATTTGGGTGTTCAAATCTTGTACCAAGGCAACTTGCACTGTGGTTGAATTGAAGATTTGAAGATTACATTCAACTAGTTCTCTGTTGTGTGTTGACACTAAAGCAACATGTGTGCCATCATTTGCTTAACACACATGTGGTAGGGTATCCAAATGATGCTCTTCTCCCTTCAGATTGGCAACATCCTCATTGTGTGTAAAGTGTATGTAGTACTTGATGTGCCACACCATTGTGGGACATACATCGTGTGGCACACCACTTGGTTGGTTGGTTGTGACATTCCACCAGTTACTGGAACAGTGATTTGGAATGATCCAGGGTTTAAAAAATGTAGTGCTGCCCAGGTTTTGTCTTTTGGTGTTATTGATGTGCAATTCTTTATGTAAACCAGAAGATCTGACTCTAGCTGATGACATGAGTCAATGATAATTTGCCTATGCTATCTTACTGATTCTGACATATCCCCTTTCTTTCATGTTGGAAAGGTCTTGAACTGGAAATGTGCAAACTAAACTGAATAATAATGTAATGTATGGATTGTTATTTTAGTGCAAATGTTGACAGACGAGTATTGGTCAAATGGAATAAACAGAGTAGTAGATGATTGAACTGTCTGACAGTTTTTTAGTTATGTTTGGGATCTTGAGATAAACATTACCTCTTGCAAATCAACTATGTTTATACAATCTTTTAATTTTTGGCATTGTCAAGTTATGATGGAAGAAAACAAAGGCATTGATAGTGTTGAGATATACAACACCAGTCTATGAGTTTTTGAGTTGTACATTTTATCGTACTAAATGTGATAAAATGGAAGAGGGTGAACATAATAAAAACAACCAAAAAGTGAAGAACTCAGTCATGGTGAATGAAACCATAGTTGGAGAGCCAAAATTGTTTGAAATCCAATGCCCAAAATACTACTGGCATCAGAAAGGCAAATGTATCTCAAAATAGTCCACAAAGTGAATGTCAGTCACACACACACTGGAGGAAATTAGTGTTGGAATTTCTTGCTGATGGTGGCAGAGGTCTTGCCATCCTCACCTCCTGGGAATATGTGTTGACATCCCATCTTGCGGGAGGGGTGATCCACAATTTCAGGGGTTGGCAGGATGCAAGTCGTTCTTCCGGTGGCAGGGTCTCCCTTCCTGTGACAAATATAGATGGTCCTGATGTTGTAGAACTGCAGGAAGGGGTAGATGGTGTTGAGAAAGCCCTGCATGTATGGGTGTAAATTTCCTGCAGCACCCCAATCAGGGAGCCCACATTTGAGGTGTGGGACTCCACCTGATAATTGAGCTCCCTTTGCAGCTGCTCCATCTCCTGGAGCTCGATGAATACCTGGTCCATCATGTCTTGGGATTGTTGGTAGGCTCCTAAGACGTGGTCAATGGTGGTTTGGGTGACAGTAACCAGAGTGGCCTTACTATGCTGGCCCACAAATAACCTCCCATGACACCGACCCCCACTACCTTGTGCCTTTGGTGAAGTGTACCTCATCCAACTGGTTCCTGGAGATCTGCAGCTGGTGGTGGTATGACATTGCCCATGTCTGGGGGGCACATCATTGGTGCCACAGTGGTAGAAAGTGGAATTGGAGTCTTCGGTTTGCTCAGGTGTTACAACTGGGGTGGGAGGAGTCAATGTGGGTGCAGTCAGTGTCACTGAAGTTGACTCCCCATACTGCCCAAAGGGGCCAGCCTCTTCATCATCCTCCATATTCCCAGGAGTGTTGTCATCACTGAATGCTTGATCCTGGGCTGGAATGGAGGTCTCTTCAGTGGCAGATTCCTGACTCGTACTCTGCCAGTTGGACCAATTGAGAAATTTAGTCACGTTTTATTAGCAATAGTGTGTATCGTACATTCAAATCTTTTGCGACTAAAAATGTAGATACCTTGTAGACAAAATAGGAAGAGATTATTGTGATGATAGTTTTCAATGGTATTGCACATATTACCTTAACCTTCACCAATTTCGAACAGTGCGACTTCACATAAGCAGGTAATAAGATGTCCTGAAATTCTCATGAAGTTATTAGGAAGAAGATCTAACATCTCCTAACCATTCAGCTCAACACAGTGGAGAGGTGAAATGTGTAACTGACAATTCCAATGCCTAACTGATGTCAAAACAGACATTTCCACAAATAGCATGGAAGTTTGGCATTAGTCATCATTTGGACAGCGCAGAGTCAATTTTTCAAGTGCCACTTATATCCAGCATAGTAAATTTCATATGTTAAAAACGTCAACACAGTTTGATTTTTGAAACTCGTTACATCAATTCAATTGTTTGAGAAGAACAGAGAAGAACAGCACAACATTTTGAAAAAAATGCAAACCATTTTCAGAAGAAAGCATTGAATAGGGATTGATCACTACATGACACTTTACCATATGTTGAAATCTTTTACACAAGAGAGAATGAACAATATGGGATAGCAGTATTCTTTTAAGAAACAGAAACAGGGCATCATGGTTGTTGTAGTAATTTCAAAGACAACTTACCAACACTTGCAAAATGGTAAGTGGAACATGCCTGTGGAAATTGTGAAGTTGTAACATTTGCAATCACCATACCATCATGTGACATGTAATGAATTTTGACACCTGTAATCTTAGATGCAACACAATACATTCAACCAAACAATCTAAATTCTGTGATACTGATAATTTGAGGTTTCTATGTGATGAAAGTATGTGCAAACACATTTACAGCAGCTGAAATTAGAACAAACAGGTCATTTAGGTTTACTGAGAGTTTGTAAAGTGCAAATTACCAGACTCCACTCCCTAGGTATTCCTGTCATGCCTTCAGTGTTTAGGATCTGCAAGACTTTCTTCTCCTAGGGCAATAATGGTATTGGGGGCCCGGGAGAACCACCACCAGTCCTGTTGGCCTCCGTGTGAACCTTGGAGACCAGGAAATGCATCCTTCCCCACAGACAAAACAATTATGGCTCTGCTCTCAGGACTGACAATTATCCCTCAGTAAAACATGGAAGTTTGGGGCCTGGCATTGTGCAAAAAATAAGAATAAATTAAATAATTGACCACAGGGTACTAAATGAAAGGGGATAACGGGACACGAGACAGGGAGAATGAACAGAAAACCCTCACTTGAATGGCAAAGCCTCTGGTAGCAAAAGCGTGGTGCAGTGGAATGCAAAGGATCATGGTCTGAAATGGGGTGTGTTTTATAGTGTGGTATGCAGGTGATTCTATTTGGCCAATGGACATCAGGTGTGTTCTACTAGACTGACTCTCTCCATCTGGGAACTGTTGGTAGTAGACCGCCAACACAAATGTGAAATCAGAATCTGCTCTGCAGGAACCCGCGGCCCTGACGGTGATGGAGTAGTATTTGTCAGCATTGGAGTATGCCTTGTTGGCAGTGGTGTGTAGCAACCACGGTAGGAAAAATTCTGTTGATGTGGATGATGAGGCCACCCACATGCAACTAAACACGGAGGGAAAAAGACCGCCGACTCGACGGAGTACTAGGGACCGCTGCTGCGGAGGGATGGCGGTAAGATCTAAACAGGGCCCAAAGTCTTTTGTAAATGCTATTTGCGTAGTCTACATCATTGTCCTTTATACCTACCTCAAAATTCATCTAAGGCTTCATGGTATTCTCCATAATAATGGTTGCTTTTTTAAAGAATTTCATTTGAAAAGCATCATGGTACCCTTCAAGGACTCATTTGGGTACAAGAATGTTTAAGATGCAGATGGTTTGAACATCAGAAAAAGCATAAGTAAACAGCATATGCCTAAATAAACAAAAAATAAATAGAAATAGATAGATAGATAGATAGATAGATAGATAGATAGATAGATAGATAGCTCGATAGAGAGATAGATAATGATAAATAGATAAATAAGCAAAATTGGTGTAAGGTAGTTTTTAAACCAACATAATGACTTGCATAATTCATGGCAAAATTATGTATTTGTAAGAGAGAGAAAGGCAAAAAATCAGTCCCCTCTGTTACTTGTTGCGCTATCAGCCACATAATGATGTGACCATTTTGTGATGTATGGATTTTCCTCCTTTCTGTATAGGTGTAGATGGAGAAATACATAAGCCAAAGTATTCCATCTTGCACACCACCAGGAGGGACTCAGCTGCCGCAGTCCAGACAGACCTGAACTGTAGAGCCACTGTTCTTCCTCCACTGCCTCCATGACATTTTCTTAGAGAGAGCTGAAGAGACTGTGAGCTCCTAGTTGGTATTATGTTCAGCCCCTGCCACTACTATATTTTATGTTATATGTATTTGTATAGAGCATAACTCACTCTGGAAGGTATCCTGGCACTGAAGCAGAAGCTGTATGGGTTGAGCCAGGGCTGGGGCTTGGTGAAAAAGCAGTTGTTCAGTTGCCTGCAAGATTCAAGAACTGAGGAAGTGGCTCTGAAATGCACAGGCACGATGTTCCTGACTGTAGGAACGAGGTAGGAGAAGGCATCCCTATCTGTTCTGGTTCTGTGTATACAAGGAGTGTGTGCAATGAGTCCGGCTGAGCAGAGATTTCTGATAGTTTGTGGAAGTTTGTGCAGTTTTTGAGGCGTGTTTTGCCAATATTGTGTAAGGCTTTGTGTGTGCTCATGGGGTGTTTGAAGACTGCTTGTTTGTGGAGCTCTTTGAGTTGTTTACATTTGGCTGGATTTTTCCGCTCAGTTGAGCATTGATTTCAGCATAGGGTGCATTGTTGTAGTCCAGCTTTCTGATGATAAGGGGTTTGAGTGAAAGTTCTGCAAGTGTTGGTATGGAGGCATTTCACGATCGTCTTGGGTATTTTGAGTGTGTGGATGCAGGAAACTGTATTCAGTTAGTTGGTCATGGTGAGGTAGTTGTTGAATATTATGTAGAGGTTCTTTTTTTTATTGATAAAATATTTTATTGTAATTTTTTAAACCATGAGGTACGGTACAAAGATGTAAAATAAACATACAATAAATACTTGAGGAACACAGCAGAATACAGTACAAGATTCATACTGTTTAGTGCATATTAAAAACCATTTGGGCATTAATTCATCTGTAGTATTAATATTTTACCAATCGAATTAGAAATGTATTCAACATACTGAGATGAAAGCAGGACACTCTGGGGGGGGCGTGGCCAGCCGTCGATCATGGCGGGCATGGAGTGAGGGAGCTACAGAGCCCGGGAGCATTTATCCGGCGATACTGCGGTAATTTGAGCTCTGCTGGGCTGTGCCAGCCTGGCATGGTGCAGTGTGTGGAGGGGGCTGAGATATTCGCAGGGCCTATGGCGCCGCACTACGTATACCACTAATGAATGGACACACACTCATGCTGTGCTCGTGTGGACCGGAAGTGCCGTGCCACCTCCGTCCGTTTATTTAAAGCCTTCTGGCCACGCCTGGCCAGAAGGTGATACAATTGTGGGCAGTGCTCCCGGGGCTCAACCTGAGACCCTCGGAGCACTAGAGCGCTACATCCCTTCCCAACTTGGATTTTGAAAAGAAATAAAAATAAACAGTTCAGCATGCAAAGTCTGCCAGTCTGTGGTTAGGCCGGGGATTGGGCCTAAGGTTGTAGTGCCACTTGCCTCTCAGGGGTGTCGAGTCTTGAGAGCGTCCCGGTGACAATGGAGTTGTTACTTCTGCTGTGGTTGTGGGCAGGAATGTGTTTGTTACTGCCGTGTCTCCTTCTTCTTCCCTTGTTGCTGGTTGATCATGGTCGTGAAGTTGTTCCCGCGTTGGTGGTATTTGCTTAAACCATGATATGTTTCGAGTTACTTCTTCCCCATTTCGGCTGGCTGTGATTGCTGTTCCTTTGGTTTCTTTGATGATCCAGGGTTCTGGCTCAAACGGTGTCTTGAATTTTCCTCCTGGTCTCCTTGTTCGTATTAACACTGTCTCACCGGGGTTCAGGGTCCTTGTCTGGGCTCTCCTCTTGCAACTTGCCTTCTCGTTCGTCCTTCTCCTCCGTTCTTGTGTGCTTGCTGGTGAGTATGGCGCCGGGACCCAGTTGTCTGCCATGGGTAACAGATCCCTCCTTGGTCCAGCCAGCATCAGGGCCCATGGTGACTGCTGAGTGGTGCTATGCGGTGTGCTCCGGTATTCTCTTAAGAAGGCTTGCAGCGCTTCTTCTGGGTCACTCCCTTCCACTGAGGATATTCGAAGAATTTTGTTTACTGTCCTCATAAACCTTTCCACTTCGCCATTAGCTTGTGGCCATTGAGGAGTGGCTCGGTGATGCTTTATCCCCAGATTTTGCAGAAAGTCTTTGAAGTCACTCCCTTGGAACGGGGGCCCGTTGTCCGTCTTGATGACGAGCGGGATACCGAACATTGCGAATGACTTGCTAAGAATTGGGAGAATGTTCGTGAAACTGGTTGACGCTGCTGTTTCTACGATGGGGTATTTAGTGTAGCTGTCAATTAGTACCACTGTGATCCTCCCATCTGGGAAACTCACAAAGTCTAGACTCAGCCATGCCCACGGTGACGGGGCATGGTCTTCCGTGATCACCGGAGCTGCCACGTCCGGGCTACTGGTTATTTGGCATGCTCGGCACTCCCGTACTGTGGTGTCGACGCTATCTTCCAAGTTGGGAAACCATATTTTCTCACGCATCCGAGCTTTCATCCTGCGGGTGCCTTGGTGTCCCTCGTGTGCTAGGGTGGTCGCCCTTTCTTGTAGAGTCTTGGGGATTACTACACGGGAGCCCCTCAGTATTAGCCCATTGTCAGCACAACTTAGATCATTGTGAATTCTCCAGAATTGGTTCAGGTGCGTTCTGTCTGTCTCGTTCCAACCACTGACATTCTTCAAGAAGTTTTCCCACGAGCCTGACTGTATTGCTTCTTTCACCCGTTGGATGACTGCATCATTGTCATAGTGGGAAATGATGATGTCTGCAGTTAGTGCTCTGGGGCATGCTCCGGTTGATATCATGTTCATGAACTCTTCGGTCTGGCACTCTTGTTCAGAGTTGTGGGGTCCTTCAGCAAATGGGTGCCGTGACAGAAAATCCGTCGGGTTTCGCGCTCCAGGTCGATAGACGAGATCCATTTGATATTGTTGGATTTGGATGGCCCAACGTTCAATTCTCGGTGGTGGGTGCGGAGCTGTTCCTCGGAATAGAGGGATCAGTGGCTGGTGGTCCGTCACCATTCTGAACGGGTGGCCAGATATGTATAGGTGAAAGTGGGTGCATGCCCATTTTACTGCTAGAGCCTCTCTTTCGATTTGCGAGTATCTCGATTCTGTCGCTGTTAGGGCCTTGCTTGCGAACGCTAATGGGGCCCACACACCTGGCTCTGTCTCTTGTGAAATTAGAGCTCCCAGTCCGACTGGGCTAGCATCCACCAGTATCTCTGTGGGTTTCGCAGTGTTGAAGTATGCCATTGTGGTGCTATCCAATAGGGCGTCCTTGATTTGGTGGAATGCCCTGTTTTCGGTATCTGTCCACTTCCACGAACTTTCCTTCTTCGTCAAATTTCTTAGAGGTTCCGCGATTGTGGCCAGGTTAGGTATGAACCTTGCACAGTATTGTGCCATACCCAAGAAACTCCTCACTTCAGACGCGGTTGTAGGTGCAAGGGCATTCTTGATAGCATGGGATTTGCGTGGGTCCACCTTCACTCCTTCTGAGTCAAACACGTAGCCAAAGAATTCGATGGATTTCCTGAAGAATTGGCATTTATCTTTATGTAATGTTACGCCATATTGTGCGAGCCTCTGCAGTGTGGCTTTCAGTCTGTGGTGATGCTCTTCACTCATTTTGGCGTGGATCAGGATATCGTCGCTGACGTTTAGCACCCCTTGAAGTCCGGATAGTATTTCCTTAATTGTGTTTTGAAAGATCTCGGCTGCGGACGAGATGCCGAAATTCAGTCTTTTGTATCGCCGCAGCCCCAGGTGCGTTGAGAATGTTGTTATGTAGCGGCTCTCCTCGGCTAGCCTCAGCTGATGTTTTCCTGCGTTAAGGTCTAGTTTAGAGAACCATTGGGCCCCGTTTAAATCCGTCAGAATGTCATCTACGGTGGGCGTGAGGTGCCGCTCCCTCCGTATGGCCTTGTTTGGGACCCTCATATCTATGCAGATCCTGATTTTGCCTGGTTGGCGTGGCTTTTCAGCTATTACCATGGGGGACACCCATGGTGTTGGTCCCAACACCTTCTCAATCACTCCCTGTGCTTCTAGCTGGTTCAGCTCTTTCTCTACTGCAGTGCGCAGGTGAAATGGTATCCTTCGGTGCCTCAGCGCTACTGGTTGTATGGCGGGATCTATGTGTAGTTTGATGGGCGGTCGTTTGATGGTCCCGAGGCCTTCAAATAGCGTGGGGAACATTTGTAGGATATCGTCGGTCTGGAGTGCTTTTACCGTGTTGGCAAACGCGATGAGGCAGAGGTCTTCCGCCATGTTGCTTCCGACGAGTAGGTCTGCTTCCTTGTCTATTACATGAAAAGTCGTCATTACTTCATTGTCTTCCGCTTTAACTTGAACCATCATCTTCCCTCTCAGCGGAAGTGGTTCCTGGCTGCCATAGGTCAGTATTCGTGCCTTGGAGGGAACTCGTTTGGGTCTTGGCTTCAGTGATTTATAGTGCTGGATGCCCATTACGTTCACGGTGGCCCCAGTGTCGATGACACCGGTCACTGGTGATCCATCAATTTGTATTTGGCACTTTGGCTGGGGCCTTCGACGTCTCTTTAGCTCACTTACAAGCGACACGTAATAACATTCGTCGTCCTCCTCTGTGGATGACTCATCGAATTGTGGTTGTGATTGTCGCTGCGCTTTGCCTGACCGGGATGACGCTGCGTCGTCTAATGATAGTTGTCTTACGGCTCCGGTGATCGTTTTCCTTCCTGATGCTCCTCTTCCGCGAAAACCGCCTCTGCACATGCTCGCGAAGTGGTCGGGTATTCCGTACTTTGAGCATGTCTTGCCTCGTGCTGGGCAGCCATCTTGGTTGTGCTCTTCTCTGCCACAGTAGCCGCACGGCGCTCGGCGTGGCGTTCTGGTCGGCCATCTTCCTCTGCTTCCTCGACTGGTGCCGCGAACCGCGTCTACCCTTTCCGTCTTCACTGTGGTTCCCGCTTCTGCTCGTGGATTTAGGGCTGCTTCCATCGCGGTTGCTCGAGCATCTGATAGCTCGTGGGATCTGGCGAGGATTAGTATTTCTTCGAGTGATATGCGCGGTTGCCTCAGAATCAGCGTTCTCAGGTGTTTGTTGCGACACCCTTGGATGAGTTGTGCAGTTACTTCCTTCTTTTCATCGTCTTCCGTGCACGTGCTTATGAGGTCCCTCAGGCGTGCGTGAAATGCGTCCATTGTTTCTCCTTCCCTTTGTTTGGATTGGCGGAATTTGAAGCGTTCATAATGTGGATTTAATTGGGGGTCAAAATGGGCGTTCAGCGCGGCAACTGCTGCGTTGTAGTCGGTGTCGGCCCCCGTGTTCGGTAGGTGCTTGAATAATTTGTACAGTTTTGTGCCTCCAAAATGTAGCAGCAGGGACCTCTTCACCTCATCGTCTTTCTCCCTAGTGGCGGTGAAGTAGTTGTTTAGTTGTCCCAACCACACGGCCCACCTTGGTGCTGCTGTGCCCGGGTCTATCAGTTCGCTGAAAGGCGGCAACGCTTGAATTTGAGAGTGTGCTGACGGTGCTGGTGGTTGGGCCATGGGAACTATTGCCTGTGCTGGGGGTCCCGCTCGCTGTGCTGGGTCAGCTGCCTCCTGTTGCTCCCCCTGGGTTGGTGGACATGCTGGTGCTGGGCAGGGGTGTGACGTCTCCTCACTGAGCTTCTAGGTGGTTGCACTTGCTTATGCTTGTTGTGTTAGATGTTTAGCCTTTGGGTCATGCCTTTCTTACAATTAGCATACGGGGTATCAATGTTTGCTTAGGGGTGTCTCTGTGTGCCCCACTCGTTTCATGCGTTTTGGTTTGACCTTGTTTTTTTTTTTCTCATGCACCTGTGCTTGTTTGTTTCTCTTCCTTTTGCTTTGCGTGTCTAACGGTCTCTGTGGCAGGCGTGGTTGCTCCTCTTCACCTGCGGTGTGCCTGTGTCCCGTCTGGGCCTCGCGCTTGTGTGTTTTTGGATGCCTCTCCTTCAGCGCGCTCTCACGGAGCTTCTCCCAGGGGGCGTCGGCTCCTCACTGTTCTGCGCATGCGCGCACTGCCGGGCCTGCCGCCGGGCTGCTTGCCTTGGCGCGTCTCGTCGCTTGGGCCGTCTCGACGCTTCTGCCACCGGTGCCTCACGCAGCTCCTCGCATCTGCTGCTTACCGGTAGGTGGTTTCTTCTTTAGGCGGCTGGCCTGCTTCGGTCCTCTTCGTCGCTCCGCTCCGGCGCTGCAGCCGGTATGTTCGAGCGGTGTTTCGCGGGGCGGGTAGCGCTTTCGGCCCACGCTGCTTGCTTCAGGCGGATCCCACCCTCTTCGCCAGTGTGGAGGGGGCTGAGATATTCGCAGGGCCTATGGCGCCGCACTACGTATACCACTAATGAATGGACACACACTCATGCTGTGCTCGTGTGGACCGGAAGTGCCGTGCCACCTCCGTCCGTTTATTTAAATCCTTCTGGCCACGCCTGGCCAGAAGGTGATACAATTGTGGGCAGTGCTTCCGGGGCACAACCTGAGACCCTCAGAGCACTAGAGCGCTACACAGTGGATGTCAGGGGCTGAGTGTTCAAATGCCGCGACTGCACCAATCCCGGACAAATAGCGAGGTTGGGACAGCGGCCCGTGTGATGATTGCCATTTACTGAGAGGACGCATCCTGCTTGCACAGCTCATCGGCTAGGCAATGTAGAGCGGATGGACAGGCCGGAGGCGGCCCCGATCTGCTGTGCTGCGGACCTGCCTGTGAAAAACTGAGGAATTGCCCTGAAGCCGGGAGGCGGCTGCGACTTGAGGCTGAGCCCGAGCTGGGCCGGAGCGGAGCAGCCTTAAGGCAGGAAGGTGGTGGTAGGGCGTCTGCCCTGACACTGGTGTGGGCCTGCGTGTCCCCTCTCTGGTGGAGCGGATGGATCAGTTGAATGCGGCCTGGGTCTGTGGGGTTGTGGACCTACCGGCAGGATACCGGCGCTGTGTGCAAGAGAAACCCCAAGCTGCGGCCTGCAGACTGGGGCAGAGAGCTGCGACTGGTGACTGGGCCCGGACAGAGCTGGAGGTACGTTGCCGGAGGCCGTAGGGGGTGTGCCAACCACCCCTATGCCGGGACGGGGGCTCGTGAGCTCCTCTGCGGTTAAGCTGCGGCCCATCTCTGGAGGCGGGAGGACTGGAGAGCGCTTCCCCTCCCCCCCTGGTCATCGGAGGCAGTGGCGGTGGACCCTGATCCTGGGGCCTTTCCCACCTCCCTCCTCCCCAGCCTGGATGAGTAGTGGATGTCTGCACAGAACGAGCTGGAAGGGGGAAACATGGCCATAATAGGGCCTCTGGGACCAAACCACGGATGGCGTGACCACCCACACTATTGCCCATAGTAAAGCCCGGCTGGGAGGCTGGGACTCCCCACTGGTATCGCCCAGTGTTGGGGACTGTGACCTTTGCGCATACTGTTGGTGAGGAGGAGGGGTGCGTGGTCACTGGATGTTGCCACGTTGCTGCTCTCTTCTTCCCCCTCTTTCATTCAGTCTGGCAGTTCCATAGAGGTCCTCACCCATTGACCTGCCGCTGCCGGTGGTGACCCCTTGGGCGAGGGGCGACCGACGCTCCCTGCTGAACACGCTACTACATAGCTGGTGACTTTGGTTGGGTCCTGCGGCTCAGGCTCCCTGACTGCTCCCAGAATTACTACCGCAGATAAGCCTGGGCTGGCAGAGGGCTCAGCACAACATGGTTCAATCTGCATTGCGGCCCTGACATGGTCCTGACGGTTCGGGCCACAAGTCAGTGGCTTTATAACTGCTCAAATCTGACACACTGCCCTGCTGACTCTGGGGGCTGCTGGGCAGTCCGTCTCTCCCTGCCTCCTGTGGCTGGACTGTCAAGGGAAACTGACGCACGTCTTACTTTGGAGACTCAGCTGTCACCCTTATTAGCACTGCAACTACCTATCTATCATACACGAATACCTACTGACCAGAGGCATTTGGAGCAGAGAATTCCTGATGAGAGATGGGACAAGTAAAAGGGAAAACACAGGAGATGGCCGCCACACACTCCCAAGACACAGAGGATGGAGATCTCGCCTTGAGTATGCAATCCACTAACACAGTTCCGCCTATGGGCGACACGGGATCCCAGGATAAGCTGGACATGATACTTAACGAGGTCCGAGAATCCAGGAAGGCCATAGAACAGCAGATAGGAGCTCTTACCATCGGCTTTACTCTGCTGAAGGCGGACCATCACAAATTAGCTGCAACGGTAAAGGACCATGGCTCCACCCCAAATGACTTGGTGCCACAACAGAAGGAGCACTCAAAACAGATCCAGGTCCTCAAAAACAGGTAGCAGGGCTGCTGGACAAGGTTGAAGATGCAGAGGGAAGAGGTAGGCACAACAACATCGGCATGATTGGACTTCTGGAACAGAGCAAGGGGATAGCGCTGACAACTTACATCGAGCAATGGTTTCGTACGCATGTAGGCCCGGAGGCCTCTAGGACTTCTTTTGTGTTGAACGAGCGCACCGTATTCCTACCAGGAAACCGAGAGTGGGCGCCCCTCCAAGACCCTTAATAGTGAAGAACCTTAACTACAGGGACCGCGATGTGTTGCTCCAAAAGGCACGAGAGAAGCTGCAGATCCAATTTGAGAATTGCCAGGTCTCATTGTATCCAGACTACACGTTAATGGTGCAGCGCCGCAGATCTTCATATGAAGCAGTGAAAAGGAAGTTACGCACTATGAATCTCAAATACGCGCTGTTATTTCCTGCACGTTTGAAGATACTCTACGACCAAAAGACATACTTCTTTGAAAGTCTGGAGGATGTTGAGGAGTGGCTGGAAGTCAAGGAACCCAAGCAGCTTTCCGGACAATCTCTCCCTCAGCAGACTCGAAGCCCTGGAAAAACTCGCCGACATCGACCACGCCGTGGGATCAAAACTGGGACTGTGAGGCTCTTCCCTGGCCCTACACAGCAACAGCCGCAAAAGAGTAAGGAGATGGCCTTGGCGTCTACGACTGCCTTCAGAGAAGGGGCCTCCTGGTGGAACTCTGAGTCGTTGGAGCAGAGCACTGTGCGTTCAGACTCAGAAAACATTGTGAATCTCTTCCTTAGTGTGACTCCACAACCAGCAGATTAGCTACTAGGGCCATAGGCCCTCCATATCCTATGGAACACTGGGCGCTTCCATGCCAGAGGGCATCGACGGCACACATATCTGAAGACTCACATATCCTTTTTGCTCAGGTTCCTTATATTATTCAATGTCACAATGATGCTATTCAACATATACCCGGGCCCGGAGGGGCTCCTGATCGTGTGTTTCTTATATGATGGGTACGGCTATTGTTTCCCACTTTGTAAGTGCTACAGTTTATTATGTGTCAGTTCAATGTATATTTTGTTTGGTCTAGCCTGGTTTAGTGTATTGGCGAGACCTGGTATTATGTTTACAATGAGGGTTTGCAATATCTCACACAACAACATGGGCATCATACTGGAATAAGTACGACACAATTTACTGTGAATGCATACTCTGAACAGCTATACATTTGTAACATGGAACGTCCGCAGGCTAGGTCCTGTGCACAAAAGACACAGGGTACATGCACACTTGCTACGCCGTGGGGCACAAGTGGTCCAAGAGTTGCACTTGATGGAAGTCGAAGCTGCTAAAATGCGGAAGAAGTGGAGAGGGCAAATAATGTCCACAAATTACTCTGCCTTTGCCCGTGGTGTGATGATTTGGATAATAGGGGGAGTCCCATTTGTTGTACTGGACAAAAGGTTGGATGCACAGGGTAGATATATATTTCTGCGAGGCACACTGGACGGAGCGCCGTTAATCCTGGGGAACATCTATGCTCTTAATTTTGACCAACACAAATTTCTTGCGAGCCTGAACTTTATTTTGACTGGGTGGGAGGCCTACCCATGGATAATTGGGGGCGACTTTAGCGCAGTGATGGACATTGCCCTGGATAGGTATCACCCACCGCTGAGATGCACGGTAGCCGGCAAACAGGCAGAAGCATTACATGCCTGGGTGGAGGGCTGGGCCCTTTGTGACACGTGTAGGCTTAAGAATCCAGCACATAGGGAGTACTCCTTTTCCTCCCCGGTACACCAAATACACACCAGGATAGACAGAATCCTATGTTCCAATTCCATAGCAAACCAAGTCACAAACACCACCTACTTAGCGAAGACATTCTCAGATAATAATCCCCTGGAAGTGGCCCTTAGCTGAGGTAGAGTACCCACCTCGGTTCCCACATGGCGGTTATGGCCCCAAACATTGGAAGACACAGTGTTTCGTAGCAAGCTCTCCACTGCGCTACAAAACTACTTTACGGAAAACAGGAACACAGCCTCCACAATCCTGGTCGAGTGGGATGCAGTGAAATCAGTCATACGGGGAACAGCGATTAGCACCACGGTGGGAGCTAGACAATAGACACACAGGAATCTGACCAAGTTAGAGCAGGAGGCAGTGCATGACCCCTCGAAACAAAAGTCCTTACTGGAAACATGCATTCAACATGCAGAGTTGCTGGAGACTCTCAGGCTAATCGACTATAGATCCTATACTCACTTACACCACTCTGACACAGATAAATCAGGCACGCTGTTAGCGAAATTGATTCGGAATGATCCTCCTACAACAGTTATAGGCCACATTAACCTCCCTGGGGGAGGTTTTGCAGATACGCAACATGATATGAATGAAGCTTTTTAGTTATATTAAGAGGAACTGTACAGTGAACAGCTGGTAGTAGAGGGGTCCTATATAGACACATTCTTCACCAATTTACCATATCCACAGGTCCCAGAAGGTATGCAAGACTATCTGAAAGGTCCCATTTCAAGGGCAGAGATCTAGGTAGCCATGGGTGGGCTCTTCTGCAATAAAACACCGGGATTAGACGGATTGCCGAGAGAATTTTACGATGCATATGCGGACATATTATTTCCACAATTGGAAGAGGTATATAACAAGTCACTTGAATTAGGGTATCTCCCTTGCACCACTGTCCAAGCACTGGTAGTTTCTTTGCCCAAACCAGGTAGGGACTTAATGGATATGTCACGTTATCGCCCACAATCACTTTTATCCACTGAATACAAAATCCCCAGCAAGATTTTGGCAAATAGAATTCAACCCTACCTCAATAAGCTGATCCACATCGATCAATGTGGATTTGTACCATCTAGGAGTACGTCCCTAAACCGATGTAGGCTGCACCAGATCATGACTACAGGTCTTGCACATTACCAACAAGCCGGCTGCATAGCATTAGACATGAAACAAGCGTTTGACACACTGACGTGAGAATACATGTTTAAGGCCATTGCACATGTTGGTTTACCCCCTGAGTATATCAATTGGATAAGGCTATTGTATGCTGCTCCAACTGTAAGAATTTGGTCTGGGAAATTTATCTCCAGGGAATACGGCATTCACAGGGGCACACGACAGGGCTGTCCCCTGTCCCCCATTCTGTTTGTCTTAGCGCGGGAGCCATTGGCACTCCGGCTGCGATGGGAAGCTACACATTGCGGTATACCCATAGGGGCTGCGACGCACTTGATGTCAGCCTATGCTGATGACCTAATCATATATGTGACGGATATACTAGGGGACCTGGGACCCATCCCCCGTATCTTTGCTGACTTTGAATTGATTTCAGGCTTGGCTATTAATGAATCCAAATCCAATGCTTTCTTTTTTCACGACCGCTTGTGTTCAGACAGTATCATCTTTGGGAGGCTTACACTACCAACTGCCCCACACACCTTCAAATACCTGAGCACTAATGTCTACCGCTCACAGGTGGAAGTACTGGAGGGTAACCTCAATAAGGCTATTCGGGGTACACGGTCTCAGGTAGCCTTCTGGATCACGCTCCCATTGTCAGTTATAGGGCGGGTGGCACTGTCGAAAATGGTGGTACTTCCTCGTCTTTTGTACTATTTTGCAAATTTGTCTTTACTGGTACCATCAATCATTTTTAGTACACTGGACACTAAACTGCTTGAGCTAATTTGGGGTGAGGGTCTTCGTAGAATTAGTTTTAAGAAATTGCAGATAGATACACGTAGGGGTGGCCTGGGTGCACCAGACTTTCGGGCTTATTATTACGCGTGCCAATTGCAGTGGTTATCTTACTGGACGGCAGGACAAAACTTACAAGAAATTGGCTGCACTACTAGACATTAAGAGCAGGGAACTCTCCACACTTTACTCTTACCAAATAGCAGACCTCCCTCAACTTTACCACCCCTATTGCACACTCAAGTGCAATGTTGGAAAAAAGCTCTGAAATACACTATCGATGGAGGGCGTTAGCAGACAATATCCCATTACTAGGAATACCACTGGCGAGCGACAGATTGACACGACAGACGATTGGACCGTGGCTGGACACGGGGGTGGAGACTGTTGGGGAGTTATTTGAAGGGGGGACACTGATGGATCATGATGCCTTTACGAGACACACGGGAGCGCCAACCGCACTATACATGAAACATGCAGCGTTACTGCAATATATTAAGAGACAGTGGTCTCCTCAATGAGAGTGAATGAGTTAGTAAAGTATCTGTATTTGAAGGGACGCTGCAGTCATCTTATTAAGTGGTTATATAGCAGTATCCGCACGCATGCAAGACTTCCTCTAGATAACATCCGAGTGCAGTGGTGTCATATGGATACTTCGTTACATATATTGCGTTAAGTTAGCATGAGTGTATTACATGTTTAAACAGACATTTTTCCTTTGGCTTCAGTTTTGCACACGACACCTACTTGTTGTTGTCGCTTTCAACCTAGAAGCGGTGATGTGATTTATTTGAGAATAATATGTTATTACTATGCTATCAGCTTTGCCTGGTACACTTGGTACAACTGTCTGCACACTGAGAGCTGCACACTCTAAGAATAACCTAACACAAGGTTGCTGGGAGGCCTGATCCTCGCACCACATTAGACATAACACAAATAATGTTGATGCCAACATTTTGGGCTCTACGCGGGTTTAAGATAGAGTTACACGGAATGAACGTAGACACTTGGTGCTGCGCATGAAGAGAGCTGGTAGCTGTTGATGTGATCTACTCCTACTGACATTTCGAGGTATGGGTCCGCCATGCTAAAGCCCGAATGAGACCTTCTTAGATATAAAATAATATACTAAATAGGGTGCGCGAAATATAGGTGATATAAATTTCTATAGATTTTGCATTGTAACATGCTATCACCTTTTGCTTACTATGGATTAGTGACTATGCTGCTAACACTGATTTTTATAATCTGCATTTTAGTATTATACAAGATACTGCGTTTGAGAACTTTGCATTGAATAATAAATATTTCAAACTTGCACTTGTGTTCTTTGACTCTCAGTTTTGGTTTGAAATGATTATATAACGAAAGAGTGTTCATGTGTTCCACGATTCCTGAGGTATTCTAAAGTTCATGTTCTGGTTTGTCTAAGACATGGATCATTCCATAATGACCCATGAGACACTGTAGCTAGCTAGGTAAGGGGATTTCTGACACTGAGATGAGTTTTGGATCATCCTAACTCACTGAGGTTCTAGATCTCTATGCACAGTTCTGTGGGAGAACGGAAACCCTGCTACATGGCGCCCAACGTGCAACGTACGTTGTTGGCCTTATATCATGACACTCGAGTAGTATATCATTCAAACCTTGACACCTTCATTCCCGTTTCCGGTAAACGGTGGTGTCGGAAAAACCTACCTATTTTTAAATAGGTCTTTTCAAGCTTGAATTCTTCTAAAAACGGTTTCTTTGAATTACTACCCAGTTGTGCTACAAAGTGTTCTTTGTCTTTTTTCTCTTCCTGTGCTACCATGGCCGTGGACATACCGCAGCATAGCCGCGTCGCGGTTCGCGACCACTTGCGGGCATATAATGTCCCTGTGGAGGGCTTAGCTGTGGTTCTAGTGGTGAGTGCGGAACATGCGTACCCATACGAATTGTTTTATTCCTGGGTGACATTTCCGGAAGTGGACGCTAATTCGGGTGTCTTCCATTCATACACTGCCTCGGCTGTACCGGTGGCTTATGCTCCGTACAGGGCACTGGAAGTACCTATTGATGCTTGGCAGCACGGAGTTTGGTTTAGTGGCGCCCTACCCCATTCTTTAACGGCTCCGAGGTTAGGTCCTTTGTCCATTCCGGGCACAAATTGGCCCGCTTTGGGTGGATTTACTCCTCACCCTAATCGCGCTACTTGTAGTGTAGCTGAACTGCGGCGTCTTCATGAAGTCGCGGTTGGAGTGATTAGGGCGCTTGTTCATTACATTGGTCGTAATGTTCATGGCGCAGCCCCCGCAGGTGCGCAGCTTCGAGCAGAACAGGCTGGTTTGAAAATCAGTCCTGTCTTGGTGAATTCCGTTATGGGCAAGAAGCCCCAGGATAAGGATGATTTTCCTTACTGGCTTGCCGAGAAATTCGACCAGCTGGAGGCTGTGTTTCCCAATACGACTCCGGGTGAAAAACACCGGATTCTTACGCTCAGTTTACCGAAAGATTTAGCCCCTGAACTTGCTGACTGTGAAACATGGGGTAAGACTTTTGCAGCGGTTTACTCGAGGTGCTATGGCACCCCGTCTGTGTCGAACCTTTCTGCGGTCCTTAAACGTGTTCAGGATGATCACGGACCGGAGTCGGCGGTTGAATTAGGTATGCGCCTGAGCGGCTCGTTTGAGACAGTTTGCGGTCTTATCCTTGCGAATGTCAAGGGGGATGCAGTGAACTTTCAGGTGGCCAATGCTCTGGCATTAATTCCCGATGCCGAGAAACCCCGTCAGCAAGCAAGAATTATTGTGGCGGCTTATAAAATGGTTGGCCGCACTTCTAAGGGTTTAAAGGCTTTTTCGGAAAAAGAGAAGAAGCAGCCCCAGGGACAGTCTTCGGAAACGGGTGGACAACCCAAGTCCAAAAAACAAAATTGGCCTAAAAAGCAGAATCAGGGTAAGCAACAACAACAGCAGACACAGGTTTCTAGTCGGCGCCTTCACAACCTGCGCAGTCAGATCGAGTTTATGATTTGCGCGATCGCGTGACGATTAAATCGCCTGAAAGATTTCAGGCTTCTGACCAACGCTCTCCTCGTTCCTTTCAGGACTCATCGGCTCCGTCAACCGGTGGTGGAGGGGGCGGCAGGGGCAGGGGTGGCCAGCAAGGACGTGGCCAGCGCCGCACGCGAAGTGAAGGGGATCAGCGGGACGACTCTACGCCAAAGAGACCGCAGTTTGCCAAGAAGAAGGTCGCTGCCTTAACGGCGCATCGATATGCCCCAGATAGTGAGAACGCGGCTTCGGAATCTGACGTGGGCTCTGACCTTGCTGGACAGCGCGGCGGAGATTACCATAGTGAGAGAGGCCCTCCGTCCACTGTTGAAGGTGACAGCGACTGACACTTATGTTGTGATTAAAACGGCTGATACACATTTTGCTCCCCCTGAACGACTTTTTGAAATTGTCCTGTTAATTGAAGGTGACATGCAGCGAACTGTAAAAGGGGTATTTTGGGAAAATCTTTCGTCTACGTATGACATTTTGCTTTCGGAGGCTGACTGGCCCCCACCTTTTGTTCTCGCAGCTCCGCGAGGGGAGGAGGTGATCCTCCCCAGTTTCGCGCACACTGTGTCGAGAGTGGAAGCGCTGCATTTTGCAGAAGAGTGGGCTCTGGCGCTTGCGCCGGCTGTGTACCGAAATCAGTGTGGCTGGGATAAATTGTCCCCTAGCCATGAGATTCCTTTAAGGTCACAGCCGCAGCCACAACCTCAGTATCCCATACGGCGTGAAGCTAAAGCTTCTGTCGCGGCTATCCTTGAACAATTGGAATATCAAGGTGTAATTGAAACGTGTGTGTCACCAATGAATAATCCCCTTTTTACTGTGAACAAGCCGGACGGCTCATATCGTCTGGTTTTGGATTACCGGCATTTGAACTCGCATTGCCGTAACTGTGCAGTACAGAATACTCACGGCTCTGCCCTAGTGAATAGTCTTGAGCGTAAACGGTTCAAAACCACGCTTGACATTTCCAATGGTTTCTATGCACACAGATTAGATGGTCTAAGTTCCCAGTGGACCAGTTTTACGTGCGGCGGCGTACAAAAAATGTTTAAACGACTCCCAATGGGCTATAAGAATAGTCCTGGAGTGTTTTCCGCCCGCATAGTCTCTCTTTTGGAGAGCTTCGATCCAGTTGCTTGTTCTTATGTGGATGACATTTATCTCACAGACGACGAACTTTGGGAGCATCTGTGTCGAGTGAACAGCATAATTTGTAACTTTGCAGACATGGGTTACAAGTTTAACTTTGCAAAATCACACATTGCGGAGTACACAGTGTTGTTTCTGGGTTATGAACTTAACCACGAAGGAAAGGGGTTGGCTCCTCAGTTCCTGGAGAAGTGCGCGCAGTTGCGCTCTCCGACAACGCTGAAAAAATTACAGTCTTTGCTGGGTTTTTTAAATTTCGGAAGGACATACATTCCGGAATATGCCCAGCGTATCAAGCCTTTGTATGCCTTGATACAACCTTCTTTTTCCAAATCATGCTGGCTGCCTGAGCATTCAGCCATTCTGCAGTCTTTGCAGGCTGATTTGCTCGCTTCTGACTACTTACAGACTCGTGATAACCAGACCAACCTGGTGATAAGAATTATCCCAGGGACGGTGGGTTTCACGTACCTGACTTTTAATGAAGGGGATACTGTACCTATTGCTTACAAGTCACACTTATACACTTCGGCTGAACTGCGTTTTTCCACTGTGGAGAAAGTTTTAACGGCTGTGCAGATGGCAATTCTTAAGGAACGTGCCCTGTCGCAGGGAAAGCGCATGTTGGTTGTTACCCCGTGTCCTGCCTTGGAGGCGGTCACGAAAGCCAGTGTACCGAATTCTAAAGCTTTGCACCCTCGGTGGATTCAGTGGGCTACATCCTTGACATCCCAGGATGTCACGTTTATTTTTGACGCCGCTTTACGGTCGCAGGAGTATTTACAGTATGAGTTTGTTCATCCTGCTCCTTTAGCGATGCGGCCGTTGGAGGATTTCCATTGTATCATTTACACTGATGGTTCGGCGCAGGTTGCGCATGGCTCTAAACATGCCTACGTTTCCGCTTGCGCCATTGTGGTCGGAGCCATGGTGAACGATGAGTTCAAGTCCAGTGTCGTGCACACGCAAACGCTAGGGGACTGCACCGCACAATTAGCAGAGCTTCGTGCTCTAATGCTCGCATTGGAGTACGCTGATCCAAGTGTGACGACTTTAATCGTAAGTGATTCTTACTACTGTGTCCAGTCTTACAATGAGAACTTGTTTTTTTGGATTCAGAATGATTTCCGTGATTCCAAAGGTAGCACAATAAAACATAAAATGATCTGGGTCCGAGTGGCAGAACTTAAAGAGAAACTGCCGCTCGTGTTTGTGATTCATACTCTCGGCCACCAGCGCGTGGGGGTCCACGCTGTTGGTAATTCGCTTGCTGATGAGGCAGCGAAGTCTGCGGTATCGAAATACTTAGTTGCAGCAGTCACGAGGTCCAAAAGCAAAATAGATGATGACATCTTGGCGGCTGTTGCTGCCACGGAGAAGGGAGGTAAATATCCTGCGGGGTTCCCTTCAAAGTACACATACCACTTAAGTCCCGATAAGGTTCCTTATGTGAAAATTCCGGAAGTTGGTGAACGTCTAGTTTCCAACTCGGATCGCAGGGCTTCTCTGATTACAGCGGCTCATGGAGGTGTGGCGTCTGCGCATGCGGGCGTCTCAGCCACTGTAACTCAGCTACAACAAAGGTTCTGGTGGCGGGGACTGTACAAACAGACGCGCGATTATGTCCTTATGTGTGACATTTGTCAGCAGATTAAGCCTTCTACTGCTGCGCGTCCGCCTCAGACTCAGTTGTACATCTCTAATAAACCGCTTGGTTGCGTTTATTTGGATCACTGCGGTCCTTTTTCCTCTGATACTGCGTATAAACACATCTTAGTAGCAGTTGACTCATGCACACGCTTTGTGTGGTTATGGCCGCATCGAAGCGCTGATTCGCGGACTGTCATTAAGGATTTGCGTGTCTTTGTGGGAATCTTTGCCTGTGGTACTTTCCATTCGGACCAGGGTCCGGCTTTCGCCTCTAAGGCGTATAAGGATGCTATGGTTTCGTTGGGAGTCCAAGTCAAGTTTTCAAGTCCCTACAGGCCTGAGGGCAATAGTGTAGTAGAACGAATGAACCGCGACTTAAAGCAATCTTTGACAGCCCGAGTTATAGGCACTGGTAGAAACTGGCTGACCCACCTCTATGGCGTGCAGCGTGCGCTTAATAATCTCCCTAGAAGGTCTCTGGGTGGGCGGACCCCATACGAAATGCTCTTTGGTATCAAGATGTACGTCCCTGACCTCGATGGTGCACACTGCCAGGCCCAGGCCGCGGCCTTTGACGTAGATGAACATTGCAATGTTTTACAGGATCTACAAAAGACCAGAGACAGTCTTGCTAAGGAACACTTGCCCTCCACGTCGGATGATGCGTTCCAGATCCCGGTAGTTGGCTGGCTGCCCCAAGTTGGAGAACTGGTTCGAGAGAAGATCGATAACAAGAAAGAGTTTGGTCCCTCGTATCGTGCACCGGTTCGAGTACTTGGAGTGAAGGGCACAAGAACAGTCATTTTACCACCACTTCCAGGTCGTAAAGAAAACAGATTTATTTCTATTGACAATGTCAAGACACACAGGGTGGCCGATTCTTCATAGCATGACACCGGCTGTATCCTGTCCTTCCATGGTGAGGCACTCTGTGCTGGCTATTACATCTGGCGCAGAACAGGAGGTGTCCCTCGAGATGCCTGCCATATCCAGTCCTTTATTAAATGCTATTCCTGTTACTAACATTGATGAATTGACCTATGCAGATCCTGCTGATTTATCTATGTCCGATTTACAAGCTCGTTTGGCTAACCAGTCCAGATTCTCTTTTGACTCTGATTCGGAACTTTCAAAGAAACCATCGACTATTGCAAAATATGCCACGTTGTTTAAAAAACATTTTTTAATTCCACCTTGGACATACGTTTGGCTGATACTATTTTCATTTTATCTTTTTATGTCAATTGGTTTTGTATTTTATTTTTTCCGCCTGATCGATGGCCATTATGTGAAAGAAAGAACAGGAATTCAGTACCTTAATGGAACATTGGCCCCTCTTTCCTCCTCACATTCAGCACACAGACTAAAAAGAGACTTGATTACAGTAGAGATTACTGCTTGGCCTGTCCTTGATGGGATTGTGTGGGATGCGGTTAGGTTTCAGATACATGGCCCCACAGAAGTTATTAATGTTCCTAATGTGCTTAGAGTAAACATGGGAGATGTGATTAAGCAAGATATTCGTTCTGATGATTGGGATCTACAGGCCGTAGAAGCATTGTTCTCTGATTTGAAATATTATGCGGCCTTTGATGCTGAGGATTTGTACTTAGATTCTGTCAATTATGGTGATTTGTTTTGTTATCAACATTATGGAAATCATTTCCTGCACAAAACAAGTTCCAGGAGGGTTCCTGTGAATTACACACAGTGGGAACATTGTCCTGCTCCTTTACAGGGGAGCTCAAGCACATTTCTGGGAAAATACTCTTATTTTACAGATTTTAATCAGTCAAATCCTGAGTCGTTTTATTTTAAAGTGAAACAGAAATTCATGTCCGAAGTTAGACTTACCGATACAAAATTGCTGTATTCGAAGTCCTTTCTAGACAAATTAGCTATAGATGGTTATGAGTTATGGAAGGAGGCTATTGACCTTAAATCGGTTTGGGGTACCAAAGATTGGCAGGTACAAGGCACTGAGGCTTTGCATCGTGCATGTCTCATCCCGAATCACATGTTGTTTTTAAATTCTACTATTTCTCAAACAACATGCTTTGGATTGGCTACATCTAAAAAATTAAATACACCTACCATCCCTGATTTGGAAGAATACTCAGGTTGGAGTAATTTCACTACATTGTCCATCAGTGGGATACAAGCACTTTTGCACAATTCCTCCTTTAATATTTCCAGTTTTGATCCAGAGGGGTGGCTTTTGTGGCAAAGTAGCTCTGATTCTTGCCAACGTCGTTTTTTGGGTTTGTCTGAAGGTTTTACACACATCAGGCCAGATCCCAGGTTTGAAACAGATCACACTGTTACCACTTATTCAGTAGGCAAATTGTGTCAGAACTGGTTACAACATTCCACTTTGGCTGCAGTTAAACTGCATCTGTCCCAGTTGAATGAGAATATAGAGCTAAATGATTTTATAAAAGGCCCGGCTAGGGGTAGATCTAAACGCTGGCTTTATGCTGTGTACAATGAGATTTGGAAATTTTCACAGATTGAGGCTGCTAAACGCCTGAGAGCTATTGATCAAGCAAATTTGGAAAAAGTGCTTGCAGTGGTCGATAACAGTATTAACATGCTTTCTTCCAGGATTTACACGTTGGATAATATTGTTTCTTCTGTTGTTGATATTGTACATGATGAAGTGTCCACGTTATACCATGGTCAAAATCAGTTGCGTTCTGTAATGCAGTTTGCATGGACCCTACAGACACTTAAGGCTGGTCGAGTTCCCTGGAACTCGTTGAACGTTTCGTCCCTTTTCGCCCCTTTTAATCTGACTGAAAAGCAACGCATGCTTTCTATGCGTGATGCGTCATTTTCTATGTTACATATTGAAAAGCTAGAATCCTTGCCTTTCTCTGTTGCTGAAACCACTACTGCCACGTGGCTTATTCATGGATTAATTACATTACCATTTCCCTTATACAAATTTACTAATTGTATGCGGTATATTGCTATAGGACGATATGAACCACTGGGCAATGCATTCCTACATGAGGCATGGTCATTACCATACACATACAGATGTATGAAGGATGGAAAAGAAGTGAATCTTAATGGTGAGGAATGCACACAGTCACCTGACCATTCATTAATATGCAGACACATTCAGTTACACAGTTCTTGTAATCAAGACCGGCCAAATTTAGCATGTGTTTTAAAAGGCACGCCAGTTCCAGCAGTAGTTCCTACATTTACATTATTGACTAATGGTAGTTATTTGCTTTTAAACAACGAGTTATGTTGTGGGTTATTAATTGGTGTGGCTTATGTGGTAACTGTATCAGAGCGTGTGGTGTGTTGCAAGAATGTTCTATACCCACCCACGCATGGATCTTCAGATGTCTCCATCTGGCCACGGATTCCAACCTTGGAAGCGAAGTTCAATGGTTTAAGCAGAATAAGGGACCTTTTGTCTCAAAAACAAGTGACCCTGAGTTCGGCCCGGGAAAATTATGTCCTTCACATAGCTAACACACGCACAGAGGTGCAGGCGCTTTTAAATACTGATTTGCCGTTTCATTTCTGTGAGCTGGTGCACCAGATTTTTAATGCATCTTCCACGACTGGGCTTGCACATTTTTTTAAATTGGTTAGCAGTGGCCTCGTGACTACATTTGAAAAAGTTTTTGGTATCATTCCCACGTTTTTCCACTCTATTTTTTCGAGTTTGTTTGGTGGACTACCTGTTTCACTGGCTGTAGCCGCTGGCATTTTGTTGGTGTTTTTCTTCATAAAACATGGATGCCCATCCTGCGCAAGAAGCCGTTCAACGCCTCCTGACACTGTGCCGTAATCGGATGCTCAATTACTATGGAACATTGCCGCTTGCAGCATTAAGCACGGCTTATAGATTGTCATTTCAGTTCACCGACTTCACGTGTGTCCAACCTGTGTTTCACTGCCTGAGCTGCGAGTTCGATTGGGCCATTGATTTGTGCCTATGCTTGAGGACTGCTCCTGACGTCGATTTTGATCAGCTAATGCGTCCCGTGGTGGCTCACGAGCTGATTTGTTCTGGCGAAAGAGTTATGGCCTTGGCAGCAATAAATGGAGTACTGGGCCAATGGGAGATCTCTGCAGCGGCGGATGCCTTTCTGACACACAGCGATCTGGTGAACCCACCGAGTTGTCCTCTGACGTTACAGGAGGATCCGATGCTGGAGGAGCACGTATGTTCTTTCTCATTGCTGAATTGGATTGCTGAACTATTTTCGGATGATGGCAGCGATTTCATACTGGAGGCTGTTGCAACTTTCTTTGCATATACTTTCCAATCGTGAGATGCCTGGGAGGAATGCTTTGTTATGAAATATGACTTTCCCCTTGCTGAATTGGAGGGATGGACTGTGTTCAGATGATGGAGAGTTCAATCACGTGATGTCGCTGAGGATAACGTCAATGTGGCACATGACTTTGGAAATCGGATAAGTGCCTTAATTTTTCTCTTACAGACATTTGAAGTAATGCGACCTGGTCCTACATTTCATATTTTTGAGACCTGGCGATTAACTTTTGGTTCGAAAGTTTTTTTTTTTTTTAGGTTTGAGGCCATTGTAGGCATTCATACATATTCATTCATACATATTTTTTTAGCTTATTTTAGCTCAAGATTATTGAACTTTGCTTTCATTTTATGTATCTGATTTAGTATTGCCTTTTCCCTTATGTTTGACGGTGCTCGGATCAATGGGGGGGTGTCATATGGATACTTCGTTACATATATTGCGTTAAGTTAGCATGAGTGTATTACATGTAGGGAGGTGTGGCTCACTGGTTAGAGGCGGCAGACCCGAGTGCAGAGAACGGCCCGGGACCAGGGTTCGATTCCCGACGCGGCAGGGTCTTGGACCAGGATCAGCGGACTGATAATTCTCGCATCGGTGCCCACTCCGACCGGGGAGCACACTCGGCAACTCTGGGCATTAGCTTGCCTCATCTCTACAACGGCCCCCCACAGACGCCAGGGATGCCTGGTTTCACCCTGGAGATACCCAGAAAAGGGACCATCTCACAGGGAAAACCAGGACGGGTTCCCCAGCGGTCTACAGCGCCGGGACACTCGGGTAGAGTAACTGTGCGCTATACAAGTATCCCACATTTACATTTACATTTACATGTTTAAACAGACATTTTTCCTTTGGCTTCAGTTTTGCACACGACACCTACTTGTTGTTGTCGCTTTCAACCTAGAAGCGGTGATGTGATTTATTTGAGAATAATATGTTATTACTATGCTATCAGCTTTGCCTGGTACACTTGGTACAACTGTCTGCACACTGAGAGCTGCACACTCTAAGAATAACCTAACACAAGGTTGCTGGGAGGCCTGATCCTTGCACCACATTAGACATAACACAAATAATGTTGATGCCAACATTTTGGGCTCTACGCGGGTTTAAGATAGAGTTACACGGAATGAACGTAGACACTTGGTGCTGCGCATGAAGAGAGCTGGTAGCTGTTGATGTGATCTACTCCTACTGACATTTCGAGGTATGGGTCCGCCATGCTAAAGCCCGAATGAGACCTTCTTAGATATGAAATAATATACTAAATAGGGTGCGCGAAATATAGGTGATATAGATTTCTATAGATTTTGCATTGTAACATGCTATCACCTTTTGCTTACTATGGATTAGTGACTATGCTGCTAACACTGATTTTTATAATCTGCATTTTAGTATTATACAAGATACTGCGTTTGAGAACTTTGCATTGAATAATAAATATTTCAAACTTGCACTTGTGTTCTTTGACTCTCAGTTTTGGTTTGAAATGATTATATAACGAAAGAGTGTTCATGTGTTCCACGATTCCTGAGGTATTCTAAAGTTCATGTTCTGGTTTGTCTAAGACATGGATCATTCCATAATGACCCATGAGACACTGTAGCTAGCTAGGTAAGGGGATTTCTGACACTGAGATGAGTTTTGGATCATCCTAACTCACTGAGGTTCTAGATCTCTATGCACAGTTCTGTGGGAGAACGGAAACCCTGCTACAGTGGGAGACGGATATGGGACGAGAGCTCACTGACAGAGAATGGAAACATGTAATAGAGTACCCATGGAAAATACCTCGCAATGCTACGTTCAAGTTTATTCAAGGCATGGTATTACATAGAGCCTATTTGACACCGCACAGATTGCAGAGAAGGTACCAGGCCAATGCCCATCACTGCCCCAGATGTGAAAGACCAGCAGCAGATTTACTTCACATGCTATGGGCATGCCCCTGCCTTGCGGATTTTTGGGGAGGGGTTACGAGATCACTTGAGGGGACTACTCATCTCTCTGTAGGGGGCGCAGCACTGGAGTGCTTATTAGGCATCTGTGGACGTACAAAAACACAGAAGGTCCAGCTATGGTTTCTGGACCTGGCGCTCATAGTTGCTAAAAGGAGCATCACTATGCGCTGGAAGTCGGCCAGGACCCTTCGCTGCACATGTGGCACAGTGAGCTGTCCAGATGGGTGGGGTGGAAAGTGCGGCACTGCGTAGGGAGAAGGCCCGCGGCCTACGGAAGACACCAGTATCCCTAGACTTGGACACAATGGTAGAAGCACATAAAAGTACTGATCCCGAAGACACCCCGGACATTCTGCACACATAACCATAGAACAGTGGAGCTTTTCCCTTATATTAAAACTTTTTTTTTAGTTAGCTACTCAAGGCTGGTTAGAGGTGTAGCAATGTGACCAGTTAAATTAACTGATGAATGCGTTATTTCCCTTGGAAGTAACGTCTCCTCAATGCACTCAATATGGAATTTCACTGGAATCTTCAATAAAGGTCCACATCTTTGTTTTTGAGGGATTTTATCTTTATTTCATATCAATGTTTGATTCTTCATATTATTAAATTCATAATATGTATTCATAGTTTATGCCCAATGCATTTCAGGCTTCTGCCCTTCATCATGGGACCTAATATCTGAAGGCAAAACAAGTAAAGCAATGTATAAATGCGACAAGTTTTCGAAGTACAGTCTCATAAATAAACATGGTTAAGAATAGCATGTGATTTGAGTACATCTGTGTGCTACACACATGACTAAGCCGTGGCAGTGGATGTGGAGATTCAATATGTGCACTGAACATGACATTAATACTAATTCCTCAAAAATGCATACACATGTGTGAACACAACCTCATGGTGCACAGTAGATGACTGATTAGGAGAAAAAGTGAGTGTGAATAAATAAATAAATGAAAGTGTTCTGTTGACAATAAATAGTGTACCAAACAATCTGCATGCATGATGGATGAGGTGCAAGGAAAAGCACTTGAAATCTGACCTGTCTCGTTAAGGTTAACCGATCCGAATGTAACTCGTTCCAATGTGATAGTCTGCAAAAACATTAAATCTCGATTATACACGAAAGTAAATGACGCAGTAAAGGTGCGTTTAAAATGCCGTCAGTGCTGGTGCTTACCCGAGCGGTTAACGAAGTCTTCCTCCCATTCTGCTTTCCATGTAATGTGAACGCGGCGGTCGCGGTCTGAGTGGCGCCATCTTGCGACGCAAGATGATATACATAAACTTGCGTGTGATAGGCGGGTCAAATGTCAGGTGACACTACTGTGAGTTAACCGGCCGTTGATAGGCTAACAGGTTACGTGTGGTGTATGGCGCGGTGACTGCGAAACCGTGAATATGAAACTTTATTGAAAAAAGGTGTTTACGGGGTGAACAAATCAGTGAAGCGCGCAGTGACAGCATTTTAAATGCACCTTTACCCCGTGATTTAATTTCTTGTATAATCGAGACTTAATGTTTTTGCAGACTATCACATTGGGACGAGTTACATTCGGATCGGTTAACCTTCCCGAGACAGGTCAGATTTCAAGTGCTTTTCACTGCATCTCATCCATCATGCATGCAGATTGGTCGATACACTATTTATTGTCAACTGAGCATTTTCATTTATTTATTTATTCACACTCACCTTTGCTCCTAATCAGTCATCTACCGTGCACCATGAGGTTGTGTTCACACATGCATATGCATTTTTGAGGAATTAGTATTAATGTCACGTTCAGTGCACATATTGAATCTCCGCATCCACTGCCACGGCTTAGTCATGTGTGTAGCACACAGATGCACTCAAATCACATGCTATTCTTAACCATGTTTATTTATGAGACTGCACTTCGAAAACTTGTCGCATTTATACATTGCTTTACTTGTTTTGCCTTCAGATATCAGGTCCCCTGATGAAGGGCAGGGCATAAACTATGAATATATATTATGAAGTTAATAATATGAAGATTTAAACATTGATATGAAATAAAGATAAAAACTCTCAAAGACAAAGATATGGACCTTTATTGAAGATTCCAGTGAAATTCCATATTGAGTGCATTGAGGAGACAGAAAACCAAGACAAGTATTCACGAGATTAACACATCCGAGTGCGATTTCCACACTCCGTTTATTGGATTTCTGACTAGTTAAAGTAACTCATAAAGTCAGTTCGGAGAGAGAAATATCAGTAGAATAATATGTTTGGTAGCCAGGGCCTGGGGGCCGGGGGGTTGGAGTTGACAGTGTGGAGGTGGGATTTCATGGATATCAATTGCACATAGATGTATGTGACATGATCGTTGCCATATCACAAGGGGAGGCGAGCTATGTGTGGCTTTCTCTTCCCTTTTCTTTTACCCCATTGCCTCTGTTGTTGGACATACTGCTTCTTACATGATGAATATGAAGGTGGGGCTTGTATATTGTTGTGTAATTTGCACCAATGGTGTGCTTAATACGTGGTGGAAGAATAAAAAATCCAATAAAGTTTGTTTAAAAAAAAAGCAAGACACTCTCAACTATCATTCAAAGCTTCATTCCAGTTATATAGAGGCCCCCATATACGTCTGCCATGTTTTTTCTCTTTCTTACCCTTTCTCTCGTGAATCCCTTTCTCCATATTATATATAGCTAACAGTGTTGCTACCCATTGTTGGAATAATGGGGCTGACTGATCCAACCAGGCAGAGGCAATAATAATTTGCAATGCAGACCTAGCAAGAAATAGGAAAAAATTGTACACATTTTGTCTACCATTTGATTGAATCCCCCAAAGTATTAAAGCTGGATCTAGCACCACATGTATGTTCTGCGTTTGATCCATACATTTTTCTGTTGATTTTATTAAGCTGTCCAGCTGGGGACAGGTCGCAAACGTGTATTAAATCCACTTCAGAGCTATCACAACGGGAACACCTGCTTCCCACCTGACCACCCCATTGCGCTATCCTGGCCGGCGTGTAATACAGCCAATAAATTGTTTTAAAATGTTGAGCCTGCAATCCTGCCGAGTATAAGATACTTTGCCCCAATTCTAATGATTCGGAGAAGCAGTTCTGTTCTATACCCAATTTTTCCGCCCATTTTTTCCCATATTTCTCCAAGTCATCCGGTTTTGCAGCTTGGAGTTCAGCATAGATTTTCCTGATAGTACAATTCTATCCTGCTCTTATAGCATCTAATATTACCGATCTCTGATAGCCACCCGCCCCCACCCCTTTTCCCATTCAGAAAGCTCATAAGCTGTACGTATTTAAAAAACAATCTTATATTAATCCCATACTCCTGCTGGATTTCACTAAACATCTGCATGCCATTAGGACCAATCAAATCCCCCAACACCTTTAATCCCTTCTGTTCCCACTCTAACACAATTGTATCCGAGAAAATATCCGGGAGCATTGGCTTTCTGTAAAGCTGTGTATAGTAATTAAATCTTCGGAGCCCTATCTTCTTTTTATAAGCAGCCCAAATCTTATATGTGGCCAGCAAGGTCTTAAATTTTGTTTTTTTGTAGTAGCTAGGTTCCCTAAATTTCATGAAGCAGTTATTTGCATCCTCACCTAGTAACAGCTCATGCTCATATACTTCTGGGATGACCATTATGTCTATGGGATCCCCCCAACTCTCACAAACAAATCAAACATATATTGAAATGCTGAAGCCCAGTAATACAATTTGAAATCTGGGACTGCCCACCCTCCTCTCTCCCTAGGCAGTGACATATATTGTATAGCACTTCTAGTTTTCCCATGAGCCCATATAAACCTATTCGCCATATGCTCGAGCGTGTTCATCCAGTGCTTCTCAAACTCTAACGTTATGGCCCTTCAAAGATAGAGTACTTTAGGGAGGAATACCATCTTTACCACATTACTACAGCCAACAATAGTCATATGTAAATTATTCAATCGATCAAAATCTTTTTTGGCTTTCCCTATAATTAGCTCAATGTTCTTTTTTACTAGATTTCCCAAATTCAAATTAACTTCAATACCTAGGTACGTAGCTGAATCAACCACTCTCGGATCTTCTAATTTAGCCCATTTATTTTGAACTATTAGCGTCTTCTGGCTATTTAGCGCGTCCCTAGAAATTGCACCAAAGCTTTGAGCCTCCTCTTCTATTGCACCCATTGTGTCCCGGGGATTAGAGGTGACCACCGCGACATCGTCTGCATAGGCCAACATTTTGGTCTCCCACCCAAGATACCGTTTTGGACTAATACTACTGGAGGCGCCCAGCTTTCTTAGCAGGGAGTTGATGTATAGTGTGAAAAGCAAGGGCGAGCAAGGGCAGCCCTGCCTTGTCCCTCGATTAATTATCACCGGTGCTGTGTATCCCCCATTCACTATAATCCACACCCTTAAAGCTTTGTATAGGACCTGTATGGCCTTGATATATCTACTCCCAATTCCAAACCATTTCATCACATCCCAAAGGAAGTCCCAGGAGAACCTATCAAACGCTTTTTCAGCATCCATAAGGATTAAAGCTATGGGGTCCCTTGAAACTTCTGCTGCATCAAATAGAGTTATAACTCTGCGGGTGTGTTCTGTAGTCCCTCTCCCGGTAATAAAGCTGTGCTGGGCAAGGATGGACCATTTTCCCTATAATTTGGTTCAGGCAATTTGCCAGAGCCTTTGAATAGATTTTGACATCACTGTTCATCAGTGTAATAGGCCTATAGGAGCCTGGTTCTCTCAATGGTTTGCCCTTTTTTAAAAACACGATAATATCCGCCTCTACCCAGGAGTGGGGAACAGCATTCCCTTGTTGGGCTTGTTCAATTATAGCCACCAGATCTGGTCCTATTGCATCAAGAAATGTTTTATTGGAATCTAAAGGCTTAAATCTGGTCCAGCAGCTTTCCCTGCTGGGAGACTCCTCAATGCCCCATAAATCTCATCCTGCGTCAGTGTTACCTCCAGTGCCTCTCTATCTTTGGGGTCAATAACTCTGTTCAAGATTCCCTGTAGGTATTCCTGGTTTACATTCTGCTCCCCTCGCTGCTCATCCCAGTGTAAAACTTCGTAGTACTGGCAAAAAACATTGCAAATACCTAATGAGCCCTCTATTAGCTTTCCAGCGCTATCAATAATAGCCCTAATTTCACCCGCCGCTGCCTTTTGCCTGAGGCTAGCTGCCAGAGTGTGCCCTACCCTTTCGCTAAACTCATAGCACTGTTCCCTTTTTGCAATACATTTTTCTGTGGCTTTACTTGCGGCAAAATCACTGACTTCCGCCATAGCTATTGCCAATCTCAATATTATATCGTTAGAGGTTCTTTGTGTCTGTTGCCAGAAGGCCTGCGGGTCCACGTTCAGCAGGCCACCAGGTAGAGTTTAAGAGTGAGGTGTCTTTTCTCTGTTGAGACAGTTGACTTTCATCCATCTGGCGACTTTGGTCATGCAAACAGAGAAATTGTTTCCATGTGCTTGGTGTCTTATTGGAGACAGGGTGTATAAGCTGGATGTGGTCAGGGTAGGCTGTGATGTTGATTCCCTTGGAGTGGGGTTATGTATAGTTTGAATAGGGCGGGGGTGAGTGAGGATTCTCGTGGAACTCCGCAGATGAGGTTGACTGCATCCGAGGTGAAGGGGGCTATGTTGACCACCTGGGCATGGCCTGTCAGGAAGGAGTAAATCAAGCAAAGTTTAGCACCAAGAATGCTTGGTTTGTGCAGTTATTGGATAATGATTAACACCTTGGCTGCTAGGCGTTTTCCCCCTCCTGTGCTGGGAATTACCATTTTGCTGTTTCCATGACGAGCTCAGCTCGTCATCAGCACACGACACCCATGGGTGATGACGAGCTGAGCTCGTCATCAGCATCGAAAGGGTTAAGTAGGAGTCGGTTCTGAAGGCTACAGAAAGGTCTAGTAGTATGAAGGTCTTGGTGTCATCTCTGTTCATGATCATCCGGATGTCGTCCTTGGAGGTGATACAGGTAGTCTATGTACTGTGATTGGTCCTGAATCCATATTGAGTGGTGTTGAGGAAGTGGTTATCATTGAGATGGGTGGCTAGGCATTTGTTTATAATTTGTACATGTCTTTCGTAGGGTAGGACAGCAAGGAGATAGGCCAATATTTAGCTAGTGTCTTCAGGTCTGCTGAGTGTTTTTTGAGGAGGGGGAGTACTGTTGCGTGTTTCCAGGCATACAAGTAGACCGGGTTGGTGGCTAGATAGACATTTCAACCATCAATTCAGTGACTAGCACTAAATTGGGCACAGTGCATCTTCCTACGACTACCCTACAGCACCAAGAGGGCAGCAAACCCCTGGTCACCCAATGCAATGGGGTGTTGGCAAGAGCCGCGGAAGAAACACAATACTGCCTACACACTAGTGCCCATCTGCGTGGTGGTGCACAACTCATCCTGATCAGTGCTGTCAGTGCTTGACTTAGTCCCTGGTCTCTTTTTGGAGAAGAGTGTGAGCTCCGATCAGCAAATTGTGTTAATTACGGTTGCTTTGATAATGAATTTCCAGGAACAAGTTGTACTTACACTCAAACCTGATTCACATGGTTTTCCCCTGCATTATACTGTCTTATTTCTGGAAATTAATGGGTCACACATAAATCTATTAAAATTTTCATTATAGCCCGATGCATGACATTCTCACAACAAGTGAATCAGGTGGTGGGCGAGGAACTCACCGGTCACTCATGCTATAAAATCATCTTTAGACCTTAGAATGCTCCTTGATTGAAATAAACCTTAACCTAATCAAATGTGCATCAAGAATAGTAGTTAATTTTAATCTTTCACTTAGATCAGACTCTATCCTTCACAGTGAAGGGATCTAGTGTTTCAATTATAGTTTTCATTAGTCAAATATCACTAGTGTTAAATCCTATCCTCTCTTTAAAAAGTTTGCATAATGGATTGTGTCCGATTGCTTTGTAGTTTTATGAAGTTTATATCTGAAATAAACTTTTTTGTCTATGACTAAGGTGAAGTAAAACCATGATGTTAAGTCAAAGCTATGCATAATCTTTTGTAATTTTTACTACATTACAAATCAATATAAACCATTTTCTTTTAGCTTGTAATTTTTTTAATACATTTAAAAAATATTTTTTTATTTAATTTACTATATAACAATGAATTAAATATTGAACCTAACATTTAGGTAATAGTGCTGTAGTACTTTTAATTATTCTACTAATAAATGTATACAATTAATTTATGTTAATATTTCACTTCAAATATTTTACTTAAAAAAAAGTTAAAATACCTTTTAAAAGTTTCCCTATTTAATGACTTTTTTAAAAGGAATATATGACATTACAACGCAAAGCATTACAACGCATACTTTGACAACCCAACTCCCATTACAATGCATGTTTTTACAATTCCAACCTTTACAATGCATGTTCATAGAGATGAATAGACAGTGCTATTACAATACACATATTACTATGTATACCAATACTACACATACCATTACAATGCATAGTAAATCTTCTATGTTGAAATAACAGTGTCACAGAAAAAAACTATAAACCATATTTAATTAATCAAATATTATTGTATCACATTTTACACACAAAAAACACGCTCAGTAGCAAACGTAGAATCCACAAACAAAGCATAGGAAATGGGTGTCCTTCCACTATTTCCACTACAACAGTTGGGCCATCATCTACTCCAAATGGCTGCCATTCTAAAACGGAACGTAAAAATCAACATTTCACATGCAACATTTCACATGCAATATAATAAATATATATTTTTGCAGGTTTTGAATCACACAGAAAAATCATTTACCCCAACAAACTTCTAAATTAAGCCAACCATCATTTTGTGCCCAGTGAATACCCTGGTAACCACACGCATCTGAAGTAGGAGGAGAAAAGTGCCAGCTTGGACTTCAAGCACTGTCATCTATTGACTGAAGTAAGTGTAGTTTGAAAACGAACCACATTTAGATAGAAAAATATAATTAGCAAACCTTAAAATATTTCTCAATTTTAAATACATTGATAGATCTTGTAAAACAGATCCCGCAATAAAATACTCATTTTCTATTGAAAGTAAGTGAATGTTTAAAATAAATCTGATTTAATTTTAAGCAAAAAAAACCCCAAAACCAATAATTTCATTTAATTTTTTCAATACATTCACAGACTTTGAACATAGACATGCAACAATCAAATTTGAAGCACATTTCTGAAGAAATTGTTCTGTAAATTTACTGTAAAGTCTTTTTATTCGAAAAATAATATATATTTAGATTTATTTTTAACATTAATGAATTCTTGCTGGTAAATAAGTAGTATGAGAAACAATTACCAGTAGGATGGTTTAATTTTTAATAAAATACATGAAACGTTTTCTTAAGAACACTGTTTTTATTCACGTTGTGTACTGCTGGCACCTAGCTGTTTTGCATTTCTTGTGCATATCGCTACCAGGGTGTGGTGGTGTACTCGTCTGTAAGAGCACTCTAGTGGTTCTCCGCTCTCCTCCCTATTTAAGAGTCGGGATGCAAGCGCGCGCGCCAATGGCGCTCTGAAGGCACACAAAAGGCAAGCCCGTCTGCACCCATCCGCGCATCGGTCGCGCTCAACGCCAGCCACGCCGCATCTTTTACTACTAGCTATACCTACACCAGGAATGAGCTTGTCTTGATTGGTGCTCAGAGGAATTTTGCATTAGAGATGAGGGTAGAGAGCTGTGGAAAAGCCGTCCGCAAAGAAGGTATGTTAAATGGTCTTAGTTGTGGATCGGTTAATGTGAGGTCTCTCATTAAGCACCATTCTAAGGGTCACCTATTATTGGAAGTCCAAAACCTGGATGTCCTGTTTCTTACAGAAAATTGGACACAGGTAGATGTGGAAGTTGACTAGGCTTGGCCTGCCCCCGGGTTTTAAAACATTTCATAAACCAAGGACGGGTAGGAGAGGCGGGGTTGGGATTATATTTAAAGAGATATGGAATTTCGCCTCTCTGTGTGGAGGAAGTCCCGGGGTTCGAGCTACTGGGGTTTTCACTTAAGAACAATGGGGGTGCTCTGTGCTCCAGTATACTCTGTTATAGAACTCTGGGAGGCGCCGCCCCCGCTACCAAGAACTGATTGATGTGATATACAATCTTGCACACTCCCACACTAAATTAATGATCTTGAGAGACTTCAATCTTTTGGGAGAATGGCAACAACGACTCGGCTTGCAAAGAACTGTGCCAAGCATGCGAGAATGTTAATCTACCACAGCTGGTGCTGAGCCCTATCCACCAGGGAGGCCATGTGCTAGACCTTATATTTGCCAGGGAAAGGGATGTAATTGTGAAGGAGATACTACCACTGTGTTGGACAGACCACTTCTTGATTCTCTTCTCTCTACAGTTAACCACCCATAATAAACACATTTCTCACCCAGTTAACACCTGTATGGGTAGGGAATGGTCTAAAATCTTGAAATTAAATTAACTTCCACAGCTTGTGGATAGTAGTGGTTTTGTCACTCATAGCTCAGTGGATGAAAACTATCTGTGTCTATCTAATCAGATTAATAATTCACTGGTTCCTTTGAGGAAGGCTAAGGGCGATAGGAAACCTTCCACCCCTTGGTATAATGAGGACCTTAGATTGCTGAAGATGAAATGCAAACAAGCAGAGAGGAAGTGGAGGAGGAAATATCTGGAGACTGATAAGGCAGCCTTGGAAATACTATTGCATAGCTATAAAACAATGATGGGCAAGGCTAAAGCAAAATGTCTTGAAGAAACTATTCTGCAATCATCCAACCAGACTAAAACCATATTTAGTTTAGCTAGAGACTTGCAGGTGGACCTCTTAAATACACTTGCAGTCTATACATACGGGATTAACTAAAAGTTAGATGTTCTTAACACCTTGATCACAAAAGCACAATCTAAAGCTCACTTGGTGCAGGCGGTATGTTGTTGTTCACCAATAATCGTCAACCTCTCCTCCTTACCGGAGTTCCTTGCATCGGTCTTAACCAAAGTTAAGAAACTCCCGTCATCAGGGCAGATCCGTAGTCCATCTCAGGATTATTGTTCTCCTGTGGTATCTGACCCACTTGTTCAGGATTCAAACAACAGGAATTAGGGCCCTGATAACAACAAAATCTCATCAGAAAACCTGAGACATGTCGAACCAACAACCTTTGGCATTAACAATCTCGCACCTGAACCCCTAAATGTGGACATAACAAACCAATGAATTCACCAATCCCCAATAGTAAATGCGGACCCGACCTTCTTAAAATCAAACCAAGTGACCCCTCTAAAGAACACATCATTAATCGGCAACATGGCTCCCGAGTGTTCCGGCATGGATGCCGGCAAAGTAGTGAATGCTGTACAGACCCACAAGATGAGCAAGAGGGAAAAAAAATACTTCGGAAAAATCGTAACAGACTAGTAACTGAAACACAATAAACTATTACTTTAAAAAAACACCTCTACTTTATTACCAAACTTGTCTAGTACAACTAGCATTACCACTAGCCAGTCTTTGGCCCAACAACCAACTCTGTATAAAATATCTATGTCAATAACCGAACCACAACCTGCACCAAACTTTGGGTCTGAGCAAATTGAAGTTCTTAACCTCACTCCCAAAACAACACCAAAAAGAGGCCTTCCTCCATCTAACGTGGAACCTGAAGTAGATGGAGCAAGCCCATCAGCCATAAACCACAACATAATGGCTACCCCCGGTGTCAGCACATCTACGATGCTAACAGCGGGCAAGATGAGACTAGGCAAGAACCTGGAGGGCCTAGTACGCGTCGCAGGTAACCCCACCCATGACAGAAAGATGTTGTTTTACACCAGCTATGACCCAGGGTCCTGCCACTAAGTGTAAAACCACTTCTAATAAAGCAAGTCTAAACTCCCTTAGCACTAAAACTACCCTTAACAAAGTGTCCCTCAATTTTTCAAGTGATAAGTCAGACCCTTTGCAAAGATCCTTTGGAAACCAACGGAGACCAAACAACACTGCAACGTCACCAGCGCTTACTATCGTCCCCACAGAGAGCCACCTGCCCAAAGAAGGGACCCAGTCCAAATTGTTGTTAGTCCCAGAGTATATTTACCAAGGACCACATGACATCTTAAATCGTGGGAACGTTCTAAGACTTTTTAAATCAATTCCAAAATTAAGTAATTTGGAATCTAACGACATAATATCCATAGGATTCATGTCCAGTAATAGCAATTGATCAATTAACACAATTCTGATAACCTTGGCAACTGAAGCAATGAAGGAACAGGTACAATCACAGACAGAACAATTTAACAGCAGGGGTATAACTTTAGAAACACCTACTGATCTGCGGTATCCCTCAATTCTAGCAAGCGCTCCGGTCCCTGCCCCTCAATTAGCAAACACACCATTTTCGATATTAAGATCAGCTCGAAGTAGTTCCCCAATAGAGCATGGCAAGCCAGCTGTAAAAAGTAAATCCATCGTAAAACATGATTGGGCCTGGCTGCCAGGGGCCCTGTTCCGAGACCATAAAGACTGAAATACTATTCGCCCTACCTTGTCAATATGGTCCTGGAATATTAATGGCTTGGATAAGAAACTTAAATCCCTCGACTCTTTAGACTTCCTGAAAAATAATAACATCATACTTCTCCAGGAAACATTCTCCTATCGAAGGCTATCTTGAATTTAGCCTACCATCAATAAGAGTGCACAAGCATGGTCGGCCACGATGCGGTCTTTCAATCTACGTCGCCAGTAAACTATCTGTGAATATCAATGTGTTGTAATTTCATGAAGATTGGATCATAGATATCAGAATCGGCAGTTCAAACCCAGACAGGCAACTTTTTCTGCTTAATATCTATGTTACACCTCACCCCAGAGAAAAAAGGCCAAATGTGACCGTCTGATTGAAATTACTTCCAACCTGCTAAGAGACAATGGTGCAGCCCCATGCTTATTTTCCGGAGACTTTAACACCAATCTATACTTAAGCACTCCAGATGAACATAATGAAATATTCCATGCCGTACCGTCACACCTAATTTCCCCACTCAAACCATCAGGCATCAAGCCAAGCAAACTGGGTGAATATGCTGATTTACAACTCAACAGTCTGGGTTTCACTGTATTGAATGGGAGATTTTCTATGGATTCTCCACCAGCCTGGACTTGAACAAATGGTCTCTCCCGTTCTTGATTACACGCTTGGAAACTTCGAAATGTTCTCTTTAATAGAGAACTTTTATATTGCACCACTGGGCGCTAACGATCATCACCCCCCAAATAATAGGATTATCCCTTAATGTTGTTCATCATTCGGCAATAGCCCACACTACAACTGGCATTTATACATAGAACCTCAAAAGTTTGAAATGGACCGATCATCTACTCCCCACAATAATGGACAAATGCAGATCTCTCCTGGGAGAATGGAGCACAGCAGAAATTGTACCAATTAAAATACGGGAGCTCATTGCTCAACAATTACTGAGCCAATTTCCATCTTTAGGACCATATGTATCATCAACCTGATTTGCGATTCTCAAATAGCGATTTTTAAGAAATCGCTATTTGAGAATAGGAAATAGGTATGTATGTACAAAATCGCATTTTTTTGGCGATTTCTTAAAATTCCTTAATTGCGATTAGCAAATTGCGAATTGCAATTAAAGAATACTTTCCCATTCATTTCTGTGGGCCAGGAGGCCCATAAGAATGAATGGGAAGTTATTCTCAATTTGCGAATTCGCAATTTGCTAATCGCAATTTGAGAATTATTTCAAGGGTGCAGGGGTGTCTCAAGGACACCCTGCTGCACCCCTGAAAATTACATGTGTGTGCATATGGTGCACATACATGCCCAATGGGCATGTATGTGCGTCATATGCCACCCTCACAAATGCACAATTGTGCAAATTTACAAGAAATCGCAAATTACCACCAACTACAAGTTGGTGGTAATTTGCGATTTCTAAACCTGAATTCGCAATTTTGAAAAGCTTCATACATAGCAGTTAAGGAATCGCAAAATTGCAATACCTTAAATGCTTAAGCAAAATAAGGAATCGCAATTTTTTGCGATTCCTTATTTTGCTAATTTTTCATACATTTCAAAATCGGAAAAAAGGCGGTTTGCGATTCGCTAAGGCCAAAATTCTGCGAATTTCGGCCTTTACGAATCACAAAAGGCTTGATACATATGGCCCTTTGTACGTAAATTTTCAAACCCTAAACAAACTATAACAGCTGAGACAAAAAAATTAAAAACCAAACGCAATTCTGCATTACGTCTTGCAAGGAAACGTCAGGGTGATGTTCATGCGTTCTCCATCTACAAGCAAGCTCAGAAAGCATTTAGTATATCCATTAACAGGGATAAACAAAAAGCAGCCGACCAGTTCTGGTTGAAACTAGTCCACACCAGTAAAAACCCCAATCCTAAACCTTTTTGGTCACTGGCGAACAGGAGGACTCTAGGCGTAACTGGCCAATGCAGTGCAAATATAAGTGAAGCTGAATGTGCTCTTTTTCTAACAGACCATTTCCAAGATCACAACAAAGGAAGGGATCAATTATACATCATCTCACGATTGGAACTAATGAGAAATGGTACACTAACCACACATGATAAACCCAACGCTTCTACTAAACCTGTCAACACTGTAGAAATCAAGCTTCAGCAATATCCTTTACTTTCAAAGCCCCAGCTTTCTTACGACGGCATGAGGCACAATATTACTCACTGCATCAGTAACGCCCGGACAGACGGGGCCCCAGGCAGTAATGGGCTTCCACAGGCATTGTTTAAAGCTGACCCCATACTCTGGTCCGAACATCTGGCCCCACTATTCTTGTATTGCTGACACACTCATGACATACCAGAATTGTGGAAAGGAGCAATAATTCATCTAATTTTTAAAGGAGGCAGAAGAGCCAATCCTACAAATTACAAGATGATAGCACTCCTGGACGTAGACTCCAAATACTACGCAAGCCTCCTGTTGGAAGACCTGTCATCCTTGGCAATAAAAACCCAACAGCTGCCATTTAACCAGACTGGCTTTGTGGCCAAATCAGGCACCACTAGTAACCTATTGGCCCTATCCGTACTTATGGAGAAAGCAGCATCCTCAAAAATGCCATTAAACTGCTGCTTTATTGATTTTAAAGCGGCATTTGATCGGGTGCCCAGGGATCTGTTATTGTTTAACAAAAAGGGGATCGATTCATTTGAGGGAGACAGAGGCTGGAATCAAAAAACTAATTTCAAACACAAGATTCCTCTGACACCATAAATCACACTGAATTTTTTAACAGCAGGAATCCCTTTTATTGACCCTGCATTTTTTGATATTATTTTATCAATCTATTTGTATTTTTTTGCAATTAAGTATTCCTTCACCGTGTACATCACACAAATAGCTTTTTTTAAAAAAAATTGGAAAAAGACCTTTACATATAGACACAAAGCATAAAGTCTATACAAACAAATCACTGATTTACACTTATACAACAATACATTTAAATTCCTGCAGTTGTTTGAAAATCACTAGAACTTTGCATTTTCAAAAAGGAATAAAACTATTTGTTTCTCTATACAATTCTGATGTCCTATGTTGTTTACTGTATCTGGACTATACTCAGTGTTAGTCCCATACACCTGTCCTGGTTTGTGGTCCTTTTGAGTGGTCTGAAAGGAGTTTACAGTTTATTTGGATGGATGAGGTTATCTTATTCCAATTCTACCGGGTGTACAAAAAACACCGGCCTGTCTTTAACTGGAACTTTCTAGACCACTATGCTGTGCTGACGTGTTTCGACCTTGCGGTTGTGGGATCAACACATATATTTATATCAAGGTCTTCATCAGGGCTGGTTTTGATTGTTGTAGGAAGAATTTTTGATGTCGTCTTAGTAGCTGAAGGTCGTGTATTTCTTTGCTACCCTCTCTCCTGTGGTTATGTATTTTTAGGAGTCTGATTTTTATCGATGTTTGATTCAGCTGATATTTTCTACTGCCAGTAGATAAAAATCCTGGGCAATCTTCTATAGGAAACAAGAGGGATCGCTGTACTGTTCCTAATGGGGAGTGTAGGAAGTATGTTATCTGGCATGACCGCGGATGTTAGAGTAACATCCTGGGGCATCCATTTTGTTGGATGGAATGGCCTCACACACCCCGAAGGATGTCATGCTTCATCATCGGCAGTTGCTCCTCGTCGGGGAGGCGGTGCAATCCCCGACGGGCTCACCTCAAAGAGGGGCTCTTTAGCGGAGATCTTTTTCCAACTGCCTTTTGGTGAGGTGGGGGTGTGTGGACTGGACTAGAAGTGGTGGTGTGTGGGGTTTTAAAATGTAGCAAGGGGTACCTGAATTCTATTTATTCTGGGGGTCCCCTGGTTACAGTTAAAAGGGGGTTAGGCTCACTAGGTAGTCAGCAGGTTAGGTCAAGTGACCCTAGTTGAGGCTAAAGGTGATGGGGGTCGACATGTTTCACGCTATGGGTCTATTCACCCGCGATTCATCAGGACCGTGTAAGAGTGCAGTGGCACACATGCAAGTGTCACGTGTGTTTTGTGTTACCTCTGTGGGAACTCCTATGCCTAGACATTTTAGGGAGAAAAAAGGAAAACATATTAATTGCCGTTTTATGCATGTTGGTAGTTGCAGTCAAATGCCAGAATATTTATATAATCATAAAGCATGCCTCTATATTGCGAGCAAGCATGCTTTGCAACCAAGTTTGTGTGTAAAGTGCGCAGTGACAAGCACACACAGTAGCTGTTGAGTCTGTGAGGAGGGAGGTGAAGAAATGTGGGCTAAAAACAATGATTAGAATTAAAACCAATTTTTAAGAATGAACTTTTAGCCTTTTAAAATTATTGGTTCTTATTGCAGCATTTTCAGAGGGTTTGGCTGCTCTAGTGTTGGGAGAGCGAGCAGGTATGTTAACTGTCACACCCTTTATAAAGACGTGCACCTAGAAACAAACCAAAGCACACACTGTGTCTCAACATGGTACAATAATCAACTAGCACACATGGCCCACTCACCTAAAGGTCGAGGACTACCTGCCACATGAGGGGTCGGCGGGACTAGACATCGGGGGAGAGCCCAAGGAGTATGCTAGGTGTAACAAAAAAACAACAAACAACAAAGTGCCAGGGATTGGAAATCGGTTGGAGTTAATGCATGGTATTTGCAAGCAGCATGGAGCTGCCCCGATGTCACCCATGGTCAAATCCTAGTCTCGTAGGGCTTACCTCTATCCTTCCGTGTCCGTGTAGTGTGACCTACCCTTCACCGCCGAGCTCGAGTAGATGTGGGAGCTCGGCGGCGGGGGAATTTAAAGCACGGTACAAAACCCAGGCTTTAAAACCAAACTGGCCGAAATCAACAAGGAGATGGCTGAGCACAAAGAATATCTCCTGAACCAGAAAATAGCCAAGCTGCAAAAGGATATCACAAAATTCTCTAAAGAGAAAGTGTATCCATACCTTAGGGAAGATTATGCCCCTACAAGCACCAACTACAACTCTGATTCAAGCACGACCTCCTCCAGAAGGGGTTCTAACAGTGGCTCCGACAGTAGTGGGGATAATACTCCCGCTCAAATGCCCCCGAGGGCAAAAAGAGGAAGAGGACGTGGACAGAACACTTTCAACAGTTACCCCAACCAGGGACAAGTGGTTGGTGCCCCATTTTGGCAGTACCCCCAATTTCCCCCCTTTCAGCCACCGTATGGTCCACAATACCCTCCATTCTACCCCCCAACAAACCCTACACACCCACCTTTTTTAGGCAGAGGTTGGGGCAGAGGGCGCGGGCGAAAGAGAGGGAACGCGCCGGAAAAAAGAGTGCAATGGGAGGACACACGCCCACACGGGATGGACACGAGGAGTACGAACCGGTCAGGACCGCAGTAAGCCTTGTGGTTAATCTTTCCGACCGTCTCCTCACACCCACTGAGGAAGACGCCCTACAAAAAGGTCTGGGTTTTGTTCCCACACCTAAGATTGACTCCTTTGAACAAACCAGAGAACTGAAGGCCTTTTTCAGAAAAATCAGACTGAAAACCTTCTTTGAAGGAAGGCCGTGTGAACCCAATACCGACTCTGGGTTACGGAACCCCTCTACCTTTACACCACACAATGGTATGGTGCCAAATGAGGTACTCACTTTTGAACAGGCTGTTCTCAAGGATATCTCAAAACTGAATTCGAAAAATGGGTACTGCAACATATCCAGGAATGAGATGACAACATTGCAATCGCTAGCAGAGGACCCGCTGATAACCATCAAACAGGCAGACAAGGGGGGGTGCCACAGTGGTGATGAACACCGTAGACTATGAGCTGGAATGCACCAGGCAACTGAGTGACAATAGATATTACACCCCTATTGCCAGTGATCCCACCATACGCTTACAGACGAGGATAACAAGCATGGTTACTGGCGCAGAGTGTGAAGAATGGATCACCAAACATGAGGCGGAATTTTTGGTTAAGAAAGATCCAAGGGTCCCATATTTTTATATCTTACCAAAGATACATAAAGCCACGAGACCAACTCCAGGGAGACCTATCGTGTCAGGGATTGACTCGGTATTGGAGCCCCTGTCGCAGTTTTGCGATCACTTTCTCCAACCACTAGTAAAAAAGATTCCCTCCTACGTCCAGGACACCACAGACGTACTACGCATACTAGCGGACACTGAGAACATGGAGGAGATAGATCTCCTGATCACCCTAGATGTGGAGGCCCTCTACACCAATATTCCACAGAGGGCCACCCTAGAGGTGATCGAGGAAAGACTTGGCCAGGAGACTTGGAATTCTAACACGCCACAGGCTTTCATAATGGAATGTGCCACCTTAGCTCTCACTGAGAATTACTTTGAATACAGAGGCAAATATTACCACCAGACCCAGGGGACCTCTATGGGCAGCACCTTTGCCCCTTCGGTGGCCTGTCTGTACATGGCGAAATTCGAGTGGCAACACATACACCATGAGACCAATCCTTTCAAAGATAACATCAAGCTGTGGAAACGCTTCATTGATGATATTCTGATCCTGTGGACTGGTCCACCGATGTCACATGAAGCGTTCCTGATCTGGGTTAACACTCTAAATCCCCATCTACACTTTACTATGACCAGCTCTCCTAAGGAGATCGCCTTCTTAGATTTAACTATTAAACTAGAAGAAGGTGAAATCAGCACTACCATGTACCGCAAACCCACTGACCGCAACAGTCTCCTACATTTCACGAGCCACCACCCAAGGGCTTTGCGTACTAATCTGCCCTTTGGGCAATTCCTAAGAATCAGACGCAACTGTAGCAAGATATCCGACTACAAGAAAGAGTCAGAAATCCTATCAAGGAATCTGCTAGACAGGGGTTACCCCAGAGGCGATGTACTGAAAGCCAAAAAACGCGCCAGAAACAATAACAGGGAGGCACTTCTAGAAAGACGTGAGAGACCCCGGGCTGAGAATCAACCCATCACTTGTGTAACTACATACACCCCTTTGTCCTCTGAGATTAGGGGCACCATCAAACACCACTGGGGAATCCTTAATACTGGGGAGTTGACACTAGAAGAACCTAGATTTGCCTTCAAGAGGTCCAAAAACTTGAAGGACATCCTCATCAGTACTAGACCCAAGAACACTAAGAAGGATACCCAACAGAGACTCTGGCACCTACCCCCAGTCACGGGCCATTTTCCTTGCGGTATGTGTGGTGTCTGTAAATACACCATGACATTGAAAACGATCCAACTCTCGGAGAACTTCAAGTGGGAGATTAGACATCATACCAATTGCAATACAGCCCATTGCATCTATCTTCTCAAGTGTCCCTGTGATCTACTTTACATTGGGATGACTTCCCGACCGGTGAAAACAAGAATCATTGAACACCGGAGCAACTTTCGTTGCAAAAAAACGCACACGAAGATGTGCAAACATTTTGTAGAACAAAACCATGACGAAGACTCCCTTAAGTGGGTGGTACTTGAAGCCAGCCCAAACTGCCCAAGTAATGCCCTGTTCCGTAAGGAACAAAGATGGATCCATCGATTGTCCACAGACAAACGGGGCCTCAACGAGGATATCCCATGGCACTCGCTGTAAGAGACCTGGGCTGGGCGCCCCCGCGCGCCCACCCCCTTTCTGTTCTAACACATGAAGCACTGGCCCTACACACGGACCATACACGTGACCTTTTCCCATCTGTGTCACTCGAACCTAAGTCCCAGTTGCCACTGTCACACTTGATACGTCGCTAAGTCACATACTAAGCGACGTGTCCCACGTGTTTTTGAGCAATCTATCACCTTTGTCCCCATACGACTAAAATGCACCACACTGTGGCCCCCATGTACATCTAGCACCATACATACTAGTTGACCTACCCAAGATGGCCGCCGTATTGAGCTTTGTAGGACGAGTAACTACACACGCCCACCAAATGGGTCACGTAACATCATAACAAATCTGGCATCAAGCCATTTACTTTGTCCGTACCATATTAGTCCTATAGGTAAATATTAATTCTTATTTCGCGATGGGTGCATTGTGCCATCACGATGTTTGCATTGCGCCAAACGTGATATAACGCCACTCCAAGATGGCCGCCCCAATATGCGCCTCGATCACGTGACGTTACCGAGAGGGCGGAGACGCGCCAGCTCGCTGATCGGGTTAACGCGCTTTAAATTCCCCCGCCGCCGAGCTCCCACATCTACTCGAGCTCGGCGGTGAAGGGTAGGTCACACTACACGGACACGGAAGGATAGAGGTAAGCCCTACGAGACTAGGATTTGACCATGGGTGACATCGGGGCAGCTCCATGCTGCTTGCAAATACCATGCATTAACTCCAACCGATTTCCAATCCCTGGCACTTTGTTGTTTGTTGTTTTTTTGTTACACCTAGCATACTCCTTGGGCTCTCCCCCGATGTCTAGTCCCGCCGACCCCTCATGTGGCAGGTAGTCCTCGACCTTTAGGTGAGTGGGCCATGTGTGCTAGTTGATTATTGTACCATGTTGAGACACAGTGTGTGCTTTGGTTTGTTTCTAGGTGCACGTCTTTATAAAGGGTGTGACAGTTAACATACCTGCTCGCTCTCCCAACACTAGAGCAGCCAAACCCTCTGAAAATGCTGCAATAAGAACCAATAATTTTAAAAGGCTAAAAGTTCATTCTTAAAAATTGGTTTTAATTCTAATCATTGTTTTTAGCCCACATTTCTTCACCTCCCTCCTCACAGACTCAACAGCTACTGTGTGTGCTTGTCACTGCGCACTTTACACACAAACTTGGTTGCAAAGCATGCTTGCTCGCAATATAGAGGCATGCTTTATGATTATATAAATATTCTGGCATTTGACTGCAACTACCAACATGCATAAAACGGCAATTAATATGTTTTCCTTTTTTCTCCCTAAAATGTCTAGGCATAGGAGTTCCCACAGAGGTAACACAAAACACACGTGACACTTGCATGTGTGCCACTGCACTCTTACACGGTCCTGATGAATCGCGGGTGAATAGACCCATAGCGTGAAACATGTCGACCCCCATCACCTTTAGCCTCAACTAGGGTCACTTGACCTAACCTGCTGACTACCTAGTGAGCCTAACCCCCTTTTAACTGTAACCAGGGGACCCCCAGAATAAATAGAATTCAGGTACCCCTTGCTACATTTTAAAACCCCACACACCACCACTTCTAGTCCAGTCCACACACCCCCACCTCACCAAAAGGCAGTTGGAAAAAGATCTCCGCTAAAGAGCCCCTCTTTGAGGTGAGCCCGTCGGGGATTGCACCGCCTCCCCGACGAGGAGCAACTGCCGATGATGAAGCATGACATCCTTCGGGGTGTGTGAGGCCATTCCATCCAACAAAATGGATGCCCCAGGATGTTACTCTAACATCCGCGGTCATGCCAGATAACATACTTCCTACACTCCCCATTAGGAACAGTACAGCGATCCCTCTTGTTTCCTCAGTGCTTAACACGGACACAGCTGCTACTGGACCTTCCTCCCATACCCCCCCTGGGAGGTAAACAGTGTCCGTTGATCTATTGATCACCTCTCCTACTCCCTCCTTTTTGATAGAGATCCGAGCACGGTTTCGACCGTGGGAGCACGTTCTTGGCGGGTAAACTTGGTGTTATCCCCCACCTGTAGACTTCACACAATAGATGTGAGTCATACAAGGTTCACAACCAATCTTTGACCTTGGAGCTGAATCTTCCTCTCCCCCCCTTTCCCCTGGTTTGGAAATCTCCGAACTTTTCTCTTTCCTTTTAATATTAGCCACCTTGAGTGGATTACTCCAACCCACCGAGACCGGCCTCCCTTGACCCCTCCATTATGGAGGGCCAAGGACTGAGTTTTGGCGAGGAGGAGGCGGCAGCAATAATGAGGATACCATCTCTCTTTGGCATTGAAAATGAACCTGCAACAGGGAGCAACACCACTGAGTGGCAGTCGCTCTCGGACTTAAAAAGGGAATGGATAAGGATAACGATCCATGGGACCATGATGGCCCCATACTTTAAGGCTAAAATAGCACCGAACGGGTTGATAGTCAAGAACTTCCCCAGGATCTTCTGGGAGGATGGCCAATTCAAAGTGGAATGGTCCCAAATCTCATGGAAATGTACCCACGACCTTTTGATTCTCATTGTAAATACAGCAAAAAGACTAGCAGATGCTCTTCTGGTTAAGATCCAGGCAGCCGAGGCCGCCTTGAAAAGCACGGTACAAAACCCAGGCTTTAAAACCAAACTGGCCGAAATCAACAAGGAGATGGCTGAGCACAAAGAATATCTCCTGAACCAGAAAATAGCCAAGCTGCAAAAGGATATCACAAAATTCTCTAAAGAGAAAGTGTATCCATACCTTAGGGAAGATTATGCCCCTACAAGCACCAACTACAACTCTGATTCAAGCACGACCTCCTCCAGAAGGGGTTCTAACAGTGGCTCCGACAGTAGTGGGGATAATACTCCCGCTCAAATGCCCCCGAGGGCAAAAAGAGGAAGAGGACGTGGACAGAACACTTTCAACAGTTACCCCAACCAGGGACAAGTGGTTGGTGCCCCATTTTGGCAGTACCCCCAATTTCCCCCCTTTCAGCCACCGTATGGTCCACAATACCCTCCATTCTACCCCCCAACAAACCCTACACACCCACCTTTTTTAGGCAGAGGTTGGGGCAGAGGGCGCGGGCGAAAGAGAGGGAACGCGCCGGAAAAAAGAGTGCAATGGGAGGACACACACCCACACGGGATGGACACGAGGAGTACGAACCGGTCAGGACCGCAGTAAGCCTTGTGGTTAATCTTTCCGACCGTCTCCTCACACCCACTGAGGAAGACGCCCTACAAAAAGGTCTGGGTTTTGTTCCCACACCTAAGATTGACTCCTTTGAACAAACCAGAGAACTGAAGGCCTTTTTCAGAAAAATCAGACTGAAAACCTTCTTTGAAGGAAGGCCGTGTGAACCCAATACCGACTCTGGGTTACGGAACCCCTCTACCTTTACACCACACAATGGTATGGTGCCAAATGAGGTACTCACTTTTGAACAGGCTGTTCTCAAGGATATCTCAAAACTGAATTCGAAAAATGGGTACTGCAACATATCCAGGAATGAGATGACAACATTGCAATCGCTAGCAGAGGACCCGCTGATAACCATCAAACAGGCAGACAAGGGGGGTGCCACAGTGGTGATGAACACCGTAGACTATGAGCTGGAATGCACCAGGCAACTGAGTGACAATAGATATTACACCCCTATTGCCAGTGATCCCACCATACGCTTACAGACGAGGATAACAAGCATGGTTACTGGCGCAGAGTGTGAAGAATGGATCACCAAACATGAGGCGGAATTTTTGGTTAAGAAAGATCCAAGGGTCCCATATTTTTATATCTTACCAAAGATACATAAAGCCACGAGACCAACTCCAGGGAGACCTATCGTGTCAGGGATTGACTCGGTATTGGAGCCCCTGTCGCAGTTTTGCGATCACTTTCTCCAACCACTAGTAAAAAAGATTCCCTCCTACGTCCAGGACACCACAGACGTACTACGCATACTAGCGGACACTGAGAACATGGAGGAGATAGATCTCCTGATCACCCTAGATGTGGAGGCCCTCTACACCAATATTCCACAGAGGGCCACCCTAGAGGTGATCGAGGAAAGACTTGGCCAGGAGACTTGGAATTCTAACACGCCACAGGCTTTCATAATGGAATGTGCCACCTTAGCTCTCACTGAGAATTACTTTGAATACAGAGGCAAATATTACCACCAGACCCAGGGGACCTCTATGGGCAGCACCTTTGCCCCTTCGGTGGCCTGTCTGTACATGGCGAAATTCGAGTGGCAACACATACACCATGAGACCAATCCTTTCAAAGATAACATCAAGCTGTGGAAACGCTTCATTGATGATATTCTGATCCTGTGGACTGGTCCACCGATGTCACATGAAGCGTTCCTGATCTGGGTTAACACTCTAAATCCCCATCTACACTTTACTATGACCAGCTCTCCTAAGGAGATCGCCTTCTTAGATTTAACTATTAAACTAGAAGAAGGTGAAATCAGCACTACCATGTACCGCAAACCCACTGACCGCAACAGTCTCCTACATTTCACGAGCCACCACCCAAGGGCTTTGCGTACTAATCTGCCCTTTGGGCAATTCCTAAGAATCAGACGCAACTGTAGCAAGATATCCGACTACAAGAAAGAGTCAGAAATCCTATCAAGGAATCTGCTAGACAGGGGTTACCCCAGAGGCGATGTACTGAAAGCCAAAAAACGCGCCAGAAACAATAACAGGGAGGCACTTCTAGAAAGACGTGAGAGACCCCGGGCTGAGAATCAACCCATCACTTGTGTAACTACATACACCCCTTTGTCCTCTGAGATTAGGGGCACCATCAAACACCACTGGGGAATCCTTAATACTGGGGAGTTGACACTAGAAGAACCTAGATTTGCCTTCAAGAGGTCCAAAAACTTGAAGGACATCCTCATCAGTACTAGACCCAAGAACACTAAGAAGGATACCCAACAGAGACTCTGGCACCTACCCCCAGTCACGGGCCATTTTCCTTGCGGTATGTGTGGTGTCTGTAAATACACCATGACATTGAAAACGATCCAACTCTCGGAGAACTTCAAGTGGGAGATTAGACACCATACCAATTGCAATACAGCCCATTGCATCTATCTTCTCAAGTGTCCCTGTGATCTACTTTACATTGGGATGACTTCCCGACCGGTGAAAACAAGAATCATTGAACACCGGAGCAACTTTCGTTGCAAAAAAACGCACACGAAGATGTGCAAACATTTTGTAGAACAAAACCATGACGAAGACTCCCTTAAGTGGGTGGTACTTGAAGCCAGCCCAAACTGCCCAAGTAATGCCCTGTTCCGTAAGGAACAAAGATGGATCCATCGATTGTCCACAGACAAACGGGGCCTCAACGAGGATATCCCATGGCACTCGCTGTAAGAGACCTGGGCTGGGCGCCCCCGCGCGCCCACCCCCTTTCTGTTCTAACACATGAAGCACTGGCCCTACACACGGACCATACACGTGACCTTTTCCCATCTGTGTCACTCGAACCTAAGTCCCAGTTGCCACTGTCACACTTGATACGTCGCTAAGTCACATACTAAGCGACGTGTCCCACGTGTTTTTGAGCAATCTATCACCTTTGTCCCCATACGACTAAAATGCACCACACTGTGGCCCCCATGTACATCTAGCACCATACATACTAGTTGACCTACCCAAGATGGCCGCCGTATTGAGCTTTGTAGGACGAGTAACTACACACGCCCACCAAATGGGTCACGTAACATCATAACAAATCTGGCATCAAGCCATTTACTTTGTCCGTACCATATTAGTCCTATAGGTAAATATTAATTCTTATTTCGCGATGGGTGCATTGTGCCATCACGATGTTTGCATTGCGCCAAACGTGATATAACGCCACTCCAAGATGGCCGCCCCAATATGCGCCTCGATCACGTGACGTTACCGAGAGGGCGGAGACGCGCCAGCTCGCTGATCGGGTTAACGCGCTTTAAATTCCCCCGCCGCCGAGCTCCCACATCTACTCGAGCTCGGCGGTGAAGGGTAGGTCACACTACACGGACACGGAAGGATAGAGGTAAGCCCTACGAGACTAGGATTTGACCATGGGTGACATCGGGGCAGCTCCATGCTGCTTGCAAATACCATGCATTAACTCCAACCGATTTCCAATCCCTGGCACTTTGTTGTTTGTTGTTTTTTTGTTACACCTAGCATACTCCTTGGGCTCTCCCCCGATGTCTAGTCCCGCCGACCCCTCATGTGGCAGGTAGTCCTCGACCTTTAGGTGAGTGGGCCATGTGTGCTAGTTGATTATTGTACCATGTTGAGACACAGTGTGTGCTTTGGTTTGTTTCTAGGTGCACGTCTTTATAAAGGGTGTGACAGTTAACATACCTGCTCGCTCTCCCAACACTAGAGCAGCCAAACCCTCTGAAAATGCTGCAATAAGAACCAATAATTTTAAAAGGCTAAAAGTTCATTCTTAAAAATTGGTTTTAATTCTAATCATTGTTTTTAGCCCACATTTCTTCACCTCCCTCCTCACAGACTCAACAGCTACTGTGTGTGCTTGTCACTGCGCACTTTACACACAAACTTGGTTGCAAAGCATGCTTGCTCGCAATATAGAGGCATGCTTTATGATTATATAAATATTCTGGCATTTGACTGCAACTACCAACATGCATAAAACGGCAATTAATATGTTTTCCTTTTTTCTCCCTAAAATGTCTAGGCATAGGAGTTCCCACAGAGGTAACACAAAACACACGTGACACTTGCATGTGTGCCACTGCACTCTTACACGGTCCTGATGAATCGCGGGTGAATAGACCCATAGCGTGAAACATGTCGACCCCCATCACCTTTAGCCTCAACTAGGGTCACTTGACCTAACCTGCTGACTACCTAGTGAGCCTAACCCCCTTTTAACTGTAACCAGGGGACCCCCAGAATAAATAGAATTCAGGTACCCCTTGCTACATTTTAAAACCCCACACACCACCACTTCTAGTCCAGTCCACACACCCCCACCTCACCAAAAGGCAGTTGGAAAAAGATCTCCGCTAAAGAGCCCCTCTTTGAGGTGAGCCCGTCGGGGATTGCACCGCCTCCCCGACGAGGAGCAACTGCCGATGATGAAGCATGACATCCTTCGGGGTGTGTGAGGCCATTCCATCCAACAAAATGGATGCCCCAGGATGTTACTCTAACATCCGCGGTCATGCCAGATAACATACTTCCTACACTCCCCATTAGGAACAGTACAGCGATCCCTCTTGTTTCCTCAGTGCTTAACACGGACACAGCTGCTACTGGACCTTCCTCCCATACCCCCCCTGGGAGGTAAACAGTGTCCGTTGATCTATTGATCACCTCTCCTACTCCCTCCTTTTTGATAGAAATCTTCTATAGGGCCACCTTTTCTCTTCTTTTCGTATCTCCTGTGTCTGGCAGGCTCGCGCTCAAGAGGTATCTTGTTGTGTTTGAAATCAGGGATCTGTTATGGCACAAATTGCAAAAATGGGGAATCCCGTGTGACTTGTTAAAATCAATAATCCAACTTCATTCAAACACCTGGATCCGTATCAAGCTGGGTGACGGATCACAAGTGTCAAGAAAAGTACTGACTTTCTGTGGTGTCAAACAAGGGTGCGTGTTGGCCACTCTTCTATTCAATCACTTCATTTCTGATCTATCCCATCTATTGGACAAGGTCAATTCTCAAAAACTTAACTCTGTAGGTTTACTGCAACCATCGCCATAATCTGTGATTCTATGACCAAACTGGGTCCTTCGTGTTCTCTATCAAATTTCAAGACACTTATTGTTGGAGCCTTTTGCTTGTATTACTGAAAGTTAAGGGTGGGTCTCACACCCATCAACAAGGTTATCATGTTTTTAACGTATTTTAGCTGTATTTTGCACATTTTAAAAAAAGATATATATATATGTGTATATATATGTATATATATATATCTTTTTTTTCACTACTGTATTTTTTAAATAATTTTTAACCTCTTTCTGAGCATTTAAGATGAAATGTGTTCTCTTGTTTGTTTTTTTATCCTAAATTGTCATGGTTTTAAGTAATCAAACAATAAAAAACTCTAATGGGTAATCCAGAGTGAGCAAAGAGTAAGATTCCAGCATCGCAAGAACTTTGTGATGACTTGGCAATCTTCTTTGAAGAAAAAATTAACAACATTCTAAATGGATTAAAAGCTGCAAGTGCTGGTGAGCTTGATATGAAAGGTGATTGTCCGTTTTCACAGAGGGACAGTAATCCTGAGGCAACACTGCCTAGGGAATGTATAATGCCTCTGGAGTCTTTCCAGGTTCCATCACAAGAGGAGTTCAACATCATTGCTGCTAGCATCTCTTCTGGCTTCCCTTTGGATCCACTCCCGCATAAGATGTGGAAGGTGCTCAGTACTGAGCTGTCTCTATCAAATCTGTTTCCAATCTCTAATTAATATCACAGTACCCGAGTGTTGGAAAAAGGCAGTTGTCCCCCCTCTATTGAAGAAGGCCACATTGAATCCCCAATGCCCCTCTAATTACAGACCTATCTCCCTGCTTCCCTACCCGGTTAAGATCTTGGAGAGAGTTGTGAGTAAATCTCTCACAAAATATGAGGATGAAAATAATCCTGGATGAGATCCAATTTGGGTTTCGAGCAGGACATGGTATCGAAACTGCTCTAGGGAATGTCCTGGATGACCTGCGAATGCTGCGCTGACAGTGGACAAACAGCCGTTTTAGTGCTGCTGGACATGTCGGCCGCTTTCAACACGGTAAACCATAAGATATTGATTAAGAGGCTTGAGGAATGTGGTATTTTGGGCACGGCATTGGACTGGCTGCAGTCCTATCTCTCTGACAGACAGCAGGCAGTGACCCTGAGGCCCTTCCTTTCGCAGAGTTGTTCAGTAAAATACGGGGTCCTGCAAGGATCAGCGATCAGCCCAATCCTCTTCAATTTATACCTATGCCCACTGATCTCCCTCATAAGATCTTATGGCACTGAGGTTATAAATTACGCAGATGACACCCAATTTGTCTTCTCCTTTGAGAGCAATTATGCAGTTTCCCAGGAGAAATTCCATAGCGGTATGCGAGCAACAGCAGGGTGGCTCAGGGATAACTCATTGCAATTGTGGGGACAAAACAGAAATACTCTGCTGTACTGCAAGTAAAATCCCCTATCTATTACCAGTGGATTTCTGGCCAGATCCTGCTAATAACCCTCCAATGTCTGTTAATACAGTCTGAAATTTGGGAGTACTGCTAGACAGTAATCTGCAATTGGACTCACAAGTAGATAAAACTGTGAGCACCTGCTTTTTTCTGCTTTGAGCCCTTAGAAAAATACTTCCTTTTTTACCTATCTTGGTCACACCGCAAGTGGTAAGGAGTATTATTTTGAGCAGGTTAGATTACTGCAATGCCCTTCTCCTAGGAGCCCCAGCTTCGTTGCTAAAACAAATGCAAAGGATACAGAACATTGCAGCGAAACTTGCATTGAACAGACATCATAGAGCCTCATCCTCGCTTGCCTTGAAAAGATCTCCACTGGCTACCTATGGCACAGTGAGTCCAGTTCAAGGCACTCTGCATCGTCTATAGAGCAGTACATAAAACGGGGCCTTAGACCCTACAGCGGAAACTTTTATGGTATTCTCCAGCAAGAAGCCTACGTTCCTCTTCAGCTAGTTTAATAGGTGTCCCTTTTATCAAGAAAGTCCGATTGGGGGGCTGAACATTTAGCTATGTAGCCTCCAGACTCTGGATTGTTCGGACGATAGAGCTTAGACAAATAGATACATTGTCCCACTTTTGGAAGGAATTGAAAACTAAACTCTTTCCTAGAGAATAATTCCAGTCCTATGCTTGAGCTCAATTACACAAAGTGTTTTTTTTGGTAATCTCAGCGCCAGGATACCCATTGGGTAGCAGCCGCGCTATAGAAGTACACCCTTACATTGTAACTCCGCCGGGTGCTTGCCTTAAGGAAAGTGTTGGTCAGTGGTGGGGGGAAAGTTACAAGTCTAACTCTGCTGGGTGCTTGCCTCTGGGAAGGTGCTGGTCAGTGTTGGAGGGCAAAATTACTATTATAACTCTACCGTGTGTTTGCCTCAAAGAAGATGCTGGTCAGGGGTGGGGGGCAAAATTACTATTCTAATTCTGCTGGGTGCTTGCCGTAGGGATGGCGCTGTTCAGTCGTGGGGGGCAAGAATACTATTCTAACTCCGCCAGGTGCTTGCCTCAGGGAAGGGAGCCGCACACCCCCAAAAATTGATTTAATTGGGCCTTTGGAGATGTGGTCCCCGGGGCTTAAGACGGCTTGGGGAGGGGGACTGCATATCCCCTATCCCCTTAAAAATAGATTGGGACCCAGGGGAAGGGTCTGCAGGGCTGAATATGGCCTGGGGAGGGGACCTGTGTATCCCCTCCCCATAATAAGTAAATTGGGCCCTGTGGGATGGGTTCCACAGGGCTGAACACGGCTAGGGGAGGATGGCCACAGGCTCCCTTCCCCAAATAAGTAATATTGGCCCTTGGAGATGTGGTCCTCAGGACTAAAAACTGATTTTGTTGCCAGTGATGGGGGCCCTGGGGCCTAATTAGGCTGGGGGACGCATGTCCTCTCCCTTCAATAATTACTTGGCCCCAGGGGTGGGGTCTCCTGGAACCTAATAAGTTTCTGGGAGGGGGCCGCCTGGCCCACCCCATCCCCTTTTTAATAAAATACAGCATAGGAGATGGAGTCCCCAGGGCCTAAAAAGGTTCAGAGAGCAGGCCACATTCCCCCCTCCCCTGGAGGAAGGGGGCATGTGGTCCCTGGGACCCAAATGTCCTCCCACTTATAATGTAATACAACCCCTGGGGATAGGCTCAGTGAGGGGGGTCACCTGGCTCTCCCTCCCCTTTATAATATAATGAGGCCCCAGGGCATAGGGTCCCTGGATCCTAATAAGGCTTGCGGAGGGGGGTATTTGGCCCTCTTCCCCTTTTAACTAACAGATGGCCCTGGGAGAAGGGTTCCAAAGGCTCAAGGAGGCTCAGCGATGGGGGAGCATGTGGCCCCCATCCAATTTTAAAAACAGACGCCCAGGAGGATGGGGTTCCTGGGGCCTGAGAAGGCTTGGGGAGGGAGCTGCATGCCCTCCTCCCCTGTTTAATTGTATTTGGCCACAGGAGATAGAGTCCCCGGGTCTTTTAAGGCTTGGGGAGGGAGGCTACATGGCCCAATCCACTTTTTCATTGGAACTCACCCTGGGAATGGGGTACCCAAGGGCAAATTAGGGGTAATAGAGGGGACTACACACCCCTCCCTATAATATACATGTTTTACCCCAGAGGACATGGTCCCTGGGACCCAAGTGACCTTCCCTTTATAATGTAACATGGCCCCTGCGGATAGGATCCTCAGGGCCTAATGCGGCTCAGTGAGGGGGGAGCATATGGCTCTTCCTCCCCTTGATAATGTAATGAGGCCCCAGGGCACAGGAACCCTGTGTCCTAATAAGGCTTGGGGAGGGGGGCCATGCAATCCTCTTCCCCCTTTTAAATAACAGATCAGCCTGGGAAAAGGGTTCCCTAGGACTAAAGGGGGCTCAGCTATGGGGGAGCATGTGGCCCCCTCCCTTTTCAAAAACAGACGTCCCAGGAGGATGGGGTTCCTGGGGCCTGAAGAGGCTTAGGGGGCTGCATGCCCTCCTCCCCTGTTTAATTGCATTTAGTCACAGTGGATATGGTCTCCGGGCCTTTAAAGGCTTGGGGAGGGAGGCCAAATGGCCCACTCCCCTTTTTCATTTGAACTGGCTCTTGGTATGGGGTACCCAAGGGCCAATTAGGGGTCATGGAGGGGGCTACACCACACCCCTTAATATATATGTTTTGCCCAGGGGATGTGCTCCCTGGGACTCAAAGGCCAACCCTTTGCTGTGTATTGCAGAGGCTGTGTGGGGTTAGCAGCCTGCTAGAGGTTTGTCTATAGGACCTGGCGGGAGGCTAAGTCATGTGACTAGTGCTGTGCTGCACAAGGCCAAAGGCTCAGTGCAGTGTGGGGGTGGCTGCCTGTGGCCAACGCCACACTGCGCACAATGAAAGGCATGCTCAGAGTGGGGTTGACTGTCTGCGGGGGTGGTTAGCTGCCTCCAGGAGAGTTGGCTACTGGCCCTGGCTGAAGTCTGTGTGCAGCATGGGGTTGCCTGTCTGTGAGGGGGCTTTGAAGGCCCTGTGATGAGCCCCACACAGTGCACATCCAAAGCCTGTGCACTGTGGGTGGTTGGCGCTGCAGTTGCGGTAGCCTCGGAGGGCAAGAGGAAGTGGGCAGGCCCAGCAGTCTCTCTCAATCGGTCATGCACTGGGGATGTCCCTTCACCTCAAGGTTGCCAGCAATGTATGCTGAGCCGCCCTGGGCTGTTGTCGAGCTGCGATGTGGCGAGGCAGGCAGATGCGGTGATCTCCATCGTGGTCTCGGTCAGCATATGGGCAAAAAGCTGCAGGAACCGTGGTTCGATGCCCTGGACTGGTTTTGTGCAATCTTAGCAGGGTAGGGCTTTGAGAGAGCCAGGTCTAGCAGGAGTGTTTGTAGGAACGAATCCTTTAATGGCCCTCAGACTTCTTGAACAGTGGGCAAGCCAAAAAGCCCTTGGAGTTACTTACATTGTTTTACAGAGGATGCAAAGAGTAGATCCAGCCTTTCTCACTTTCAGGCATCAGGCAGCAGACCAACACAGTAGGTCAAGTTGCAAAGTGGCTGTCCCTTCTACAGCACAGCAATCTACATGCAGCAGTCCAGCTCAGCAGAGCAGTTAGCAAAGTGGCAGTCCCTCCTACAATGAGGCTTCTCTTCCTGACATAGTCTACTCAGGTCCCAAAAGTGAACTGTCTTGGTAGGGTCAGAGCCCTAGTATACATACCCAATCGGGCCTTTAAAGTGGGAGGGGGGACTTCAAAGCAGCTCCTCGAAGTGTACAGGTCCCCTTTCATACCAGCTCTGTCTGCCGGACTGCCTGGGGGAGGGGGGAATAACCAGTCCTTTGTGTGGGGACATGACACTGTCTATTCAGATGTAGTTGTCAGCTCCCTCACCTGCCCAGGAAGCCTTTTAGAATGCAGATGAATGCAGACGAGTCCTCTGTCACACCCATCCTTCCTTTGTTTGATTGTTTAGAGGGAATGCACAAAGTGTAGCTGTCCCCCAGCCCAAATGTGTATTCGATACAGGCTCCAGTCACACAGAGCTAAGTTAAGAGCAGAGAAATGTCCACTTTCTCAAAGTGGCATTTCTAAAATAGTAATGTCAAATCCAACTTTACCATTCCAAAGACATGAAACATGATTTAGTCACTCCTTTCTATTTAGGAATTGCAGCTTAAAGGTATCTTGTAGGGAAAAATGGAATAGGCTGTTTGCCACTACCACGACATGCACAACATAAATGTACGTCCTACCTTTTACTTATATTGCACCCAGCACTTAGGGCTACGTAGGGCGTACCTTAGGGTGTCATATATGTAATGAACGGGGAGTTTAAGGCTTGGCAAGTAGTTTTAAATGCCAAGTCGAGTGGCAGTAAACTGCACACAGGCCTTGCAGCAGCAGATCTGAGACCGGTTTGAAAGACTACTTCTGTGGGTGGCACAATCAGTGCTGCGGGTCCACTAATAGCATTTCATTTTCAGTTCCTCGGCATATGGTATACCACTTTACAAGGGACTACCAAGGAAATCAATTATGTGAAACAGGTGATAAAAACCCATACCATGTTTAGAGGAGAGAGCACATGCACTTTAGCACTGATCAGCAGTGGTAAAGGGCCCAGAGTACTAAAGCAAACAAAAAAAAGGCATGAAAAAGAGAAGGAGGAAGGCAAAACGTTTGGATTGACCCTTCAGAGAGGGCCATTTTCCAACACATGGTTGCCCCTTAATGCAAAGTTGCACAAAGTGGGGCATAGCGCTACTTCGCGTTAATTTAGGCAACTTTTCAATCAATATTTGCATTGCAAAGTAAATCACATCACTTTGCACTAAGTTTGCACCACTTTTCTGATACAAAACAGGCACAACATATTAGTAAATCTTGACCCTCAACTGGCAGACATTCATTCTATAAAATAACAAACATATGTGATGCCATCAGCCAAAAATCTGACTAATCTGGTTAAACTCCCTTAACAGTTTAGCAATTGATGCAAAAATGTTTTTGATATTGTGTGCAATAGGATATTTGTGGGGCGCCTTGTCAAAGTATGGTTTCAGCTTCTTTATAGTCTAGTAGGGCATTATTTCAGATTTCAGAAGAACAGTGGTGATCAATGGACAAACCTCTGCCCCATTTACATTCAGAAGAGGGACTAGGCATTCATACCCCTTGCTACCTGTCCATTTTGACCAGTGTAGTGAGCCATTGGCACAGAATTTCAAAATGAATAGCACCTCACCATGTTTTACAGTAGATTATTTCCCCTTACAAATTAAATTGTATATAGATTATATATTTTTTTCTCTCCTTACACTGGCAGTGTAATTCAGAACTAGTTCATACTAATAGTGAAATTCAGGGTGCTTTTTTTGCTATATAGTCAGATTGGGGAAGCATATTTGCTATGTTCAAACACAGTGTAGCCCTGAGACCCCCGCTTTAGCAGCTTAAGTGGGGGGTAACTATTAAAAAGTGAATAGTTTTACAATGGCGTCTGCAAGGCTGCAGACAAAAGCCAGGGAAGGACTAAAATGTGGGGGTTGGACCCTGCTATGTGAGACACATTCAGCAAAAGAGCCCTCAGTGCCTTGAGGCCCTTGGGGGTGATTTGTTCACGCTTTACAAATACCGGATTATTATTTATTATTATGGAGGAAAATAAATGTTGCAAACAAAGAAAAACGTTACAAAGAGAGCAGAAAATAGCGCTTTAGAAAAGCATGTAAGAAAAAAATAATGTGAGAAAAGAAAGAATTGTGGTAGTTAGAAACTGGAAAGGAGGAACGGGAGAAAGCAGAAGGTGAAAGTAATGAAAGGGGGAAAGAAGGAAGGAAATAACAAAGTGAAAAGAAAAAACGAAGAGTGAGTGCAATAATGGATGGTTGAAAGGATAAATGCACGGATAGAAGGGTAAAGGATCAGTTGATGAAAGGATGGAAGAAATTATTGATGTAGAGAAGGATAAGCGGATGGAAAGGTGGACAGAAGAGTGAAAGGATGAATGGCTAGAAGAGGGAAAGGATGATTAAAGTGAATGGCCATTGATTGGATGAATGGATGGGTGGAAAGGTCAAAAGGTGGATGGATGGGTGAGAGGAAGGGTTAATATGTGAACAGATGGATGTAATTTCAGTAGCTGGTTAGTTTGATGAAAGGATGGATGGAAAGGTGAAAGGCTGATGGATGGGGGGTAAGGGTGGCAGGATGGATGGACAGATGAGTGAAAGCAACGATGAAACAAACAAATATAGGAAGGGCCAGGCTTACTTTCTTCCCTCGCTTTGTGTCACTCGACGTTCGGTTCAAAGTGATCAGGATTTAAATTTTCTGGCTACTCCCTTATTGGAACACCAGGCATTTAAATGGATTTCTGCTCTCGTTATAGGGATTAGGCCCAGACAGCTGTGGAAAATTCCATACATTGTTGGAAGAAAACAGTCAGTCTTGAAAACCTGGAGGCATCCACTACTGACATTCTGAGATCAGATTCCACCCTACAACCTTACTATTGCTTGGTTTAAGGGATGCTCCTAGGGATATAGTTGTCGGATGATGCTTGATTTGGGGTGTTACCCATTACATTCCCCAAATGTGTTATTCACATTATCTTTTCTGCCTCCCCTTTTTAGGTTTGAAAATTGTAATAAACAAAAATTGCAAAAAATTACTAACTTGTCCAACTTTTGTTTTCTATTTGACAGATGCCTCGAGATTCGCTTAAGAGACTGCGGGGTTTTATCTCCTCGTTTATAAGCGCTCAGACATACCTTTGTATTGTCTAACCTAAGCAGACCCACCTAGAGCAGCTTAATGAAATCCATGTCTGACTTCCACCTGTGTTGCCAAAATTCCCAGTTGAAGAGTACACAATGCTTCCTGAACGGTCAATCTCCACCACAGGCCTTTATTGGATTCCAGAATACATTTGATACCATAAAAGAGGAAAATCCCACGCATTCCACCACTTGGAAGGGAGGGGGGAGGTCACATTTTGTTAGCGCACGGGTTGGCAGAGAAGAGGGCTTTGGTTATTTTTCTATTTTGACTATTTGTCAACTCACAGTATGTCATTATCTACAATTCTTTCAAGTTTATTTTTATTGGTTGGTTTTATGCCAGTTTGGCAATACAATCATTGATTTCCAAACACAATAAAAATAATTCCTCATTCAAACGAATATCATTATTCAAAGACCCATGTTACATAGCTTTCATAGAGCCAAAATCTCTGATTTCATTATAATTGAAAACAATTAATTAACTTTAGGAATCTGCAAGCGTCTAAAAACTGAAGGCAATAATTAATTCCTAGGCTTGGTAAATGTGTGCAAAATAGAATTAATTACAATAGTGTAATAACAGCAGCGTCGAAGGAAGGACATGTTAGGCAAGCATCTGGCATATCAATATTCTTGTTTTTTTCATCTTCCAATTAATGTTTGATGGAACTCGTCCCAATCTTAATCTTTCCATCCACCTTTCAATTTCCATTCAGGCATATTTACAAAGAATCGGCTTAGGGCTGCATCACAACTCATTTTGCTGCACTGCCCTATGCCAATTCGAAAGGTCAGGAAGGCCCTGTATTTACCAGATACGGTGCATTCCTGTCCTTTCAGTCTGTGCTGGTGCACAATTAGCAGCCTTGCACCAACGCAAGCACCCTTGCACCACGGTGCAAGGATGTCTGTGTTGTTGGCATGGTTGTTTTTGTGCAGGAAGGGGCACCTTAAAAAATAATCTTATTTCTCCTCATTACACCACCTCTGTGGAGGGGGTGGGGGGGCATAGTTTTAATGCATTCCAGGTTTACACTATGTTGTAATGTTTCAAAGCCTATGGGCTTTGCATGGGAAAACCCACTGCAATGCCCATGGCACAGCTCCCCCACACAGTGTTAGGCATGGTAGTGACTTGTGCTGCGTTGCATCACTCCATATCTACAAGACCATGAAAAGCCAAGCAGGGTAGATTTATGTGTCATTGTAGATATGGCTAGGCCGCGTGGGCCACCGGCATTTCACAAAAAGTGAAGTTCCAATGGTATACATGACTTGTAAATAAGCACCCTGAATTGTATGTGCTTCAATCATAGCGGGATATTTACAATGAAATGGTGCAGCATGCCACTGCAAGCACTTTTGCTGCGTCATTTAAAAAATGCAAGGACGCACCGTATTTACAGGAATACGGAGTACCCCTGTGCTCTCCCCTATGCTGGCACTAAAACAGTGGTCGTGCACTAACGCAGGCACCCTTGCACCATGGTGCAAGTGCGCCTGAATTTCAGGGTCACCTTCCTGCATAAAAACAATAATTAATGGGGTTTTGCTCCTTTTATGTGCATGCAAAGAAAGAGCAAAAAAATAATAAAAGTATTTCTCCTCATTGCGCCACTTTAACACCTCTCCTTTAATGGCTTTAATTTTTGGGGCTGCCTCAGATTTACCAATCCTTGTAAATTTTGGCAGTGTCAAAAAGCCTTGGGTGTTGCTTTGGAACACCCACAGCAACACCCATGACACTCCCCTTCAGTGTAGAATACTGCATGAAAGCTGACCATATTTACAAGGTTGTGTAAAGCCACGCAAAGAGGCTTTGGTTGACCTTGTAAATATGGATCAGCACATAGCACCAATGGAGTATGAAAAAAAGTGATGCTTCGTTGGCGCTAGGGGCTTGTCTATATGCCCCATGGGTAAAAGTTTGCCTTATATTTTGTGTTAATTATGTGGGTGTCTTTTGGTCATCATACAACCTGTGGGTATTTTCTCCACCGAGCTTACTTTAATCAAATTCTTTACACATGTCGGTCAAACTTGTTATCGTAAAAGAACTTGGGTTTACTGAGCCTGCAGGCCGCAAGCCCATCAGCTTGATTTGTTTTATATTATTGCACCACAAGTCCTGCATGGGGCATATAAGAAGACTTAGATCGTATGCTGCACCTTTTCCCAGCTTGCTTCTTAAATGTGGTTTCAGAAATTATCTAATGTTTAATACTACTTAAATATTATATAGTCAATCCCAGTTCAAGTCGTATAAAGGCAGTATGCAGAGTCAGGGGAAAACAAATCTTTCCAGATGCCCGTTTCAAGAGACTGGATTCTAATGAGATCCTGTTTGGTCAGAATCTCACTTCCTTATAGCAACAGTTTTACAATTTTCAGATGGTACGTTACCTTAAGTGCTTCCATCGATCTATGGCCTAACTCATAGTCCATTCATTTTAGAACTCATGCAACTGCTTTAGCCCTCATCCCTGTTGTATGGGGTATATTTACAAGAAATGGTGCTCTGCTGTTTTCATGCTGCAGAGCATCAAAAAATGTACTGCTGCCCTACTGTAATTCCTAACGACATGTTAATGTAGTATTTACAATACAACACTGCATGACGTTAGGAAAAGCTAGCAGCCAAAAAAATGACGCTAACATGAGTGTCAAGTCAGGAATAAAATACATGCTACTGTGCAAAAAGTGATGCGTGAAGCACATTTGGCGGTGGCCGCCCGAAATCAAGGCAGGACCTATAACCATAATGAAATTATATCAACAATAATATACAGAGCTTGCAATTAAGGCTCACGTATCAGGAGTGGCAAGGAGTGGCAAGGAAGGAGCTTTTGTGCCCACCATACGCACAGACATTCTTGAACTACAAACAGAAATCCTCAGATTTTTTCGGAGGATCCGTCTAGAGGCTTTCTTTCAAATAAACCCAACATCTTTGGCTATTGCAAATACCCCCTTTAGACCAACTTCCACCTTCTCCCCTGCAGCAGGGATGGTTCCTCCAGAAGTAATTACTTTTGAAAAAATGGTGACCAAAGAGCTTAATGTATTAAAGGAGACCAAAAAATTCATTCCATACAATATGCCAATAGAAGAAAAGAAAGCCATTCAATCCTTAAAAAACATTGACACACTAATCATTAAAAGTGCGGACAAGGGTGGAGGCATTGTCCTACAGAACAGAGATGCATATACCAAGGAAATCCTTAGACAACTAGCTAACACCGATCACTATATGAGGCTCCCTACCAACCCTACTAAGGATTTACGGAGCCTTATTTCCAAAGTTACTACAGAGGCATTAGAGTTGGGAATTATTAGTCCAAAGGAATTCCAATTTTTGAACATCAAATCAAGAAGAATGCCGGTAGTTTATACCCTCCCGAAGGTCCATAAAATTGTCTCAAAACCACCGGGTAGGCCTATAGTATCCGGTTGTGGGTCTATTCTTGAGCCCCTTGGGCATTATGTGAATTTCTTTATTAAAGATTTTGTACCAGTCACCCAGTGCTACATTAGGGACAGTATGGCCACGGTGAACTTGATTGAAGAGACACCTTTCTCTGTGGGAGACCAGGTATTGTGTACAATGGACGTTGAGTCCTTGTACACGAATATCCCCCAGACTGCAGCCCTCCTGGTAATACGGGATATTCTTGAAAACAGGCCCAGGCCCCATCGGGTACCTTCCATTTTCATTCTTCAATTGCTGGATATTTGCTTGACAAGAAATTTCTTTGCATTTGAACAACACTACTACCAACAAGTCAAGGGGACTTCTATGGGGGCTATTTTTGCCCCCAATCTGGCCATACTCTTTATGGACAAAATTGAGACTGACACCATACTGACTCCTTCTAACCCATTTTCTTCTGCCATCTCCATTTGGAGACATTACATCAATGACATTTTCATAATCTGGAATAATGACCTTGACAGCCTGAATCAGTTTATCCATTGGCCTAACAACAATTGCTGTGGACTTACATTTACTAGCACTGTTGAAGGAAAGTCTATTCCCTTTCTAGACCTTACCATCTACCATTCTGAAGGCTTACTACACACTAAACTATACCGCAAACCTACTGAAAGGAACACGCTTTTGAGCTATAACAGTAATCATCCTAGAGCGCTAAGGGACTCCCTAACTTATTCACAATTTCTTCGCATTAGAAGGAATTGCTTCGCTAAAGAGGATTACTTTAGGGAAGCCACAGTCCTATCTAACAAACTAAAAGACAGGGGCTACCCTAGAAGACTCGTTAGGAGAGCAGTAAAACGTGCTTGGTACTGTCCTAGGGAGGTTCTTCTCTGCCCTAAAGATAAAGAAAATGAACCCAATAAGAGAATAGCATGTGTGACTACATTGTCACCTGTCTCCAATGCTTTGAAAAAATGTATAATTAAACACTGGCCTATACTTAATGCTGGTACTTTGTACATTGATCGACCCTTGTTTGCATTCAAGAAAAATTCTAATTTAAAGGACCATCTGGTCAGGGCTGCACTTCCTAGTCCTCCCACACGTGATACGATAAGCTCTCTGGAACCAAAAACCGCTTGTTGGTCATGCAAAATGTCGATCGTGTAATGTGTGTGACTTCACTATTGAAGGTAAAAATGTATTTTTAACAATGTCAACATCAACTGTAAAACTTTCATTAATTGCAACAGCAGTGATGTTGTTTATTTGATCCAGTGTCCATACAAGCTTGTATATGTTGGTCAAACCAAACAAAAGATAAAAACCAGAATAGGCCAACACCGCAGCAGAATTCGCTGTAAAACCCCCAACACTCCCTTGGTGGACCATTTTATGGATAAGGGACACAGGGACAATGATTTGAAATGGACTGTCCTTAAATCAGTGAAGTTACCACCACATGGAGGCGACATTGTGCGTCTACTGAATAGAGAGGAACTGAAAATGATTCTACTGACGGACAGTATCAGGAATGCACTGAATGGCAATGAAGATTGGACCACACTTCTTTGAATATGAAGCTTTCTGCCTTAACAGGCTACTCGTTGCTCAAGTACATTACTAAGCTGTCATGATTTAATAATGTGGATTTTTCCTAATGTCACTTCTATGGTCAATTTGAACATGTTTCCTTTAAAGAATCATTTCAAACCAATGTTATTAACTCATATTCACTGCGCCGTTAACCTTTTAAACTATCTAGTTTCAGTCACTTTCCCTCACTGCGTCGGAATTTTACTCCACTCCAAGATGGATGCACCTATGATGCCCCAAAAGGCTATTCGTTGTTTAAGTATATTACGAAGTTGTCATGATTTAATAACGTGAACTTTCTAATGTCACGTATTCCTTATAAAATCTGTTCCAATTTATGTTATTCACTCACACTCACTGCACCGTTACCTTAACCTTTGGAATTACTTAATTCACTTCACTGCATCGTAACTTCAATATGGCCGCGCCTATGGAACCTCGTCCCCTCCCAAAATGGCCGCCAGATCCGACCACCACGTGGGTACTAGCCTCATCCATTTTGGCAGCTGCACTATTTCTATGCTTTATGCATGCAACCCGACGCCTACCCGGTGCGATCCTGCATGGTAGACGTTGACTGTTGTTCCATCATGAACACAGACGTAAGCGCAGTTCTGATGCTTAGCTCCTTCCTTGCCACTCCTGATACATGAGCCTTAATTGCAAGCTCTGTACATTATTGTTGATATAATTTCATTATGTTATAGGTCCTGCCTTGATTTCGGGCGGCCACCGCCAAATGTGCTTATGAGACACGTATCCGGGTGAATTAAAGTATTGTATACTCCGGTAAGCGCCACTACCTCATCGTGTTCAACCTTAACTACCTTGTTCTCCGGCTTAACTCTAATACGGCCGCCCTCTTCCTCTAGGAATTCTATTACCTCCTTCTGACCGTATCGGCTCCATTAGACGGGACGTAATTTATGGTCCTCGATCTAGGTAAGAATCCCGCTCTTTTGCTGGTCTCACCAGTCACCATCACTAGGAAACCCCTTGGAGCCTTGGTTGATAACTCCCTCCTCTTTTTTAGGCTCGCCTTAACCAGGGCGTACATCAACTCATGGTGCCATCTACAACCCCTTTGGAATTGTAATCTTACACCATCTGCCACCCCCTGTAATCGTAATCGCACACGGGTAAGCACAGTTGTCATATAATCCTCTAGAATTAAATTCCCTACCCGTAGGCATATATCTAACTAGGTGCCTTCTATAGATTCTGCTCTACCGGCTCCTCCAGATGTAGTACCACAGCGGCTTAACTGGACCTTACTTACCATCCAGGTAAGCTTCTCTTGGCCTGCCAGCACCTTAACCCCATTTGCCATTATATCAATTATTAACACCATGGTACCCCTTATTTAGGTACCCGAGGCCTTGCCCCTTCCAGCTGAACCGCGGGAAACTAATTTGGCCCATATCCAAGCTACATGAAATCCATGGTTTCATTAAATAGGTAATTCCTAGCCTTCGGCCCCCAATTTTTCCCCCCCAAAACCCCCAATCCCCCGGTTTTATGCCCAACACGACGCCCAAACACAGTACGCTATTTATTGGTCGTTAAATCACTGGTAAGATACTATGGATGAATGTCACTGGTTATTGCACTCACCTGCACGTATGACAGTGTCTCCACCTTAAGGCATGGCGTGAAATCCTTTTTGCTATGTACTACAGGATGAATTAAGAATTTAAACTAATGTCCTGGGGGCGTGGCCAAGATGGCGGAGTGAGTGGTCGCTCTCCTCGCGATCTCCTCCGAGCCCGGGCCCCTGACCGTCTTCACTGGCCTTGATCTCCCCCCTCGTCGCTAGTAGCAGGCGGCGGAAGGAGCGGGGGGCCCCGGAGTTGCATCCTGAGGCAATTGTGGAGCCGTTGGCGTGTTTGGCGAGCCCCTGACGCCGGACGCCGAGCTGGTGTGGGCCGAGGCTCCGGCCGGAAGTGGACCCTGGCTGGCGTTGCAGAGAGGATCGGACCCGGTGGAGGTGGGGTGGAGGCCCGTCCTGTATCGGAGCGGGGTCTGGGCCGGCCCTGGCTGCTGCCTCCGCGAGCTCCGGGTTGAGACCACCAGAACTAGGGGTGATCGGCACCGGGAGAGAGGCCGGTCCGAGAGGCGGAGCGGAGCCGGGTGAAGAGCCGTGAGGAAGGCTCGGTGTGGCGCTAGGCTGCGCCCCCATCCTGTCTGGCCGGGAGGCCGAATCTGCGGCAGTCCCCCCCTCGGAGGTCCGGCGGAGGACTGGTACTGGTGCTGGTGCGCGAGGCAAGGTCCGGCCTCCGGGACACATCCCCACTTGCAGTGTCGCAGTCGGCCCACGCGAGGCCCCGGCTTCCCCTGCACTGGGTCCGGTACGGCACGGCCGCAGGCCCTGGTTGGGCGCGAAGACTGTTGCAGCTGTCGGAGCCCGGACCTAATCGGTCGGTCCGGGGGGGCCTGGAGCGGAGACCGCATGGTGCCGGGTCGAGCCTGGGAAGCTGGCTGAGACGGTTGGTGAGTCACCGGCAGCGGGAGTGAGACGGCCTGCGCGGAAGTCGGGACTCCTTCCCCCACCCTGGTGCCCCAGATGGGAGTGTGATGTGGACAGTGGCTGGGGGTCATATGAACAAGTGGGCCTTCGGCGGGGGACCTGACAGGGCGACACAGCTGCCACTGGGGAGCCATAAGCTGCAAATATTGTACCGGGCCTGGTGGAGGTGGTGAGGCGTGTTGCCGGCCATCCCTTCGTGCAGACTGTAGGAGGCTGCAGGCCTGAGGGCAGGCCGCCTGAGAGACCGGTCCGGCTGAAGGTTGGGGTACGACGGGAGGCCCTGGTGAGGAGTTCGTGTGGACCCTGGATTGCGCTACCCGCGACCGGCGAGGCGCTGCTCCCGGCCACCGAAGTGGACGGCATCGAGGTGATCTTGAGGAGGCCGGTGGGGCACGAACTCGACTGGGAGGGCCCGGAGGGGTCGCCTTGCCCCGGGTGAACAGTTTTTTGCTCGCGGCCTCTGGCAGGGGTGGCTCTAGCTTTCGGAGTTGCCCCCTTGGAGAACAACCGGCGCGGGAGTGCCTCGTAGGCGGACATTAGCAAAAGGGAGTAGGAGGCCCAGGACAGCTGGTTGGGCCGACTGGCAGGCGGCCTGGTGAGGTGGCAGTCGCTCTCGTCCTTGGTGGAGCCTGGAGAGTTTGGTCTGCCGCTCAAGATGGCCGGTAACAAAGGAAGCAAGAAAGGGGATCGGACCCTGCCGGAAATGCTGAACAGGAGCGCTGCGAGGCAGGACAGGGGACAGCATTCCCCGGGACAACCGAGCAACTCACAAGGGGCGAGCGGAGGGGAGCCACCAGTCACCAGATCCTTTCTTGAATCGCTCTCTGGCACTCTCCGAGAGGACTTCCAGGCGCTGAAGCAGGAGGTGGCGGGGGAGGTGCGCGCGGTCCGGAGAGAGGTTGACGGCCTGGGAGAGCGAGTGGCCTCAGTGGAGGAGGCGGGAAATGCTCAGGCTGAAGAGCTCGCACAGCTTCAACAGGAGGTGATCAGACTTCACGACCAGCAAATCGATCTTCAGTCGCATGTGGAGGATCTTGAAAACCGCTCCAAGAGGAACAACATCCTGGTCCGGGGTGTTCCGCTTGCAGAGGAGGGGGAGAATGCGGTGGACTACCTGCAGGACCTGTTCAGATACGTTTTGGAGGAGCCGACCGACTTCCTTATCAGGATTGATAGAGCGCATAGGGTAGGTCCACGACGTAGATCATCGGTGCCCCCTCCTGACCTCCTAGCCTATCTGCCGGACTACCTCTTAAAGGAAAGGATCCTCCGGGCGGCTCGCACTAGACCTTCTCTTGAGTTGAGGGGCCACCGCGTGTCACTCTTCCAGGATCTTTCGGTGGTCACTCTGCAGAAGCGCAAGTCCTTCAAAATTGCCACCGACTTCTTGCGGGAGCACGGTACTCAATACTCTTGGGGTCATCCGTTCCGTCTTATTTTTCGATGGAATGGCACACTTCATCAGCTACGTTCCCTCCAGGACACTTGTGCAGTACTGGGCATCACGGCGACTGATGAGGAGGCCCCTACTCCTCGCCGTAGGCGGATCACCAGAGACGGATGGCAGACCGTCCCTGGTCACCGACACTCCGCTTCCTCGGCGAGGCCTGATTCACCCACTATCCGGGCTGAAATGGACAGCGCGGTACGAGATGTTGCCAGAGAGACGGCAGCGGAAGAGGTGGCGTTGACCGCTTGAGGAATTCTCCGGGGGGAGATCGACATCGCTTGACTGACATTGCAGGTTTGGGGGCCTGGGGGAGGGGGGAGAGCGGGAGTTGCGTGGTGGCTGGACGTCCACTTTGTTGACTTTCCATAGACTTGCCTTTATAGGCCGGACATGGACAATGGTTCTTTTTCACTCCGTTTGGGGAGGGGGAGGTTGGGGTCGCGGGAGCGGGGATAGTTCTGTTGGGGTGTGGCGAATGGGGGGGGGACAGGTGTTGGGTGTTCAGGAGGGGGTCGTCCAGTGCATGGCACGGGGGTTGAATATCTCTGATGCTTCTTTTTCTGTTGGTTTTGACGTTGGGGGATGCAGTGCGGATGTTGGAACTAGGAAAGGGGGGCGGTCACCGCTTTGGGCCGCCAGCGGACACACTGGAGTCAGCAATATGTTGGGGTCTGTTGGGACGGGGGGGCTGGGGGCGCATGCGTGGGTTCTTGTCCTTCACCTGGTTTCTGGGGGGGTGGAGGGTACACACACCTCTAAAGGCCTCCACACGCCGTACATACGCTTGCTTGCACCTTGCCCACTATGCCTCCCTATGTTTTTAAGGTCCTAACTCTGAATGTTAGGGGATTGAACAACCCTGTCAAGCGGCGGGCGGTGCTCTCACTGTTGGAAAATGCTCATGCAGACATTTGCCTTCTTCAGGAAACACATTTGCTGGCGCGGGACACACATAGGCTGCGATCTCACAAGTTCCCACTGCAGTTTTTCTCCACTTGCAACACGAAGACTGCGGGGGTGACGATTCTAGTGGCTAGACACTTTCAGGGGGTGCATCTTCACAAACTTGCTGAACAAAAGGGGAGGCTGCTGGCGCATAGGTTCCGAGTTGGGGGCCTCAATTTCACGATTGGCTCCATTTACAGCCCTAATGACAAACAGGAGCGCTTCCTACAGTCGGCTGTGGAGGATGTCACCGCTTCGCCAGACCGACATATCATCCTTGGTGGGGATTTTAATATGGTTTTTGATTCCGCAGTAGATAGGTCAGCGCAGCGCTCTCCACAGGTCGGGGAATTCTCGGCTGGCTGTAAGGCACGGCTTGCGGAAGTGGACCTCTTTGACCTCTGGCGTCATCTACACCCCACAGATAGAGACTATTCATACTACTCTCACGCGCACAAGACTTACGCACGGCTTGATCACCTTTTGGTTACAACCCCGGTGAAAACGTTGGTCTCATCGGCTGACATGGGAGTGTTATCCTTGTCGGACCATGCCCCAGTTGAGGCCTCGTTGTGCCTGCCCCCTACCGCCCATCCCTCGAGAACCTGGCACCTTAGGGATACCCTTTTACATCGGAAGGTGGTAGTGGACCGCATCGAGAAGGTTGCGCGCGACTACCTGGCGCACAATGACAATGACGATACCACCCGGGCCACACAGTGGGCGGCGTTTAAAGCCGTTCTCAGGGGGGAATTCATGTCGGTCTCCGCGGCCGAAAACAAAGAGCGGCAGGCCAAGAGGGAGGAGCTTACCGGGAGGGTTCGGGAGCTTGAGTTGATTCATAGAAGGACCGGGGCTCCGAGGATTTGGCGGCAGCTGAAAGAGTCGAGGAAGCTTCTGGCAGCCTTGGACATGGATAGGGCAGAATGTAATGTTAATGTTAATGTCGGTGAGGGAGATCCTCGACCCCGGTGGAAATGTGGAGACGGAGGATGCCCGCATCTCGGAGGTGTTCCGAGGATTCTATGAAAACCTCTACGCCGGGGACCCGCCGGATGCGACGGCCGTATCTTCTTACCTGGATTCAATCACCCTGCCATCTTTAGACACCCTGCAAGCCGAGCACTTGAATCGGGACATCGGAATAGATGAGGTGGTCTCGGCCATTGCCAAACTCAAACACGGTAAAGCGCCGGGCCCGGACGGTTACTCCGCCCTGTTCTATAAGACGTTTTGCACGACCTTAGCTCCTGTCCTCACCCGCCTTTTTAACTCCTTTGCGGAACCTGGTGCCATCCCACCTGATCTCCTCGGGGCTTCCATCGCGGTTATTCCTAAGCCTGGAAAGGACCCCACACATTGTGGATCCTATCGACCGATATCCCTCTTGAATGTGGACCTGAAACTCTACACCGGGATTCTGGCCAGTCGACTTGCGCTTCACATGCCCGGTTTGATCGATCCGGATCAGGCTGGCTTTGTCCCGGGGAGGCAGACTGTTGATAACACAAAAAGGGGTGGTCCATCTGCTGGAGAAGGCTTCTAGGATCCCTGGGGAGAGGATGATGCTCGCGGTGGACGCGGAGAAAGCGTTCGACCGAGTACATTGGCCCTTCCTGGAACAGGTATTAGTGATGGCTGGCATCGGGGAGAAGTTTCGCACTATGGTCCTCAACTGCTACAAGGAACCGACGGCTGTAGTCCGTGTGAATGGTTATACCTCCACGGCCTTCACTATTGAGAGAGGCACTAGGCAGGGCTGCCCACTTTCGCCCCTGCTCTTTGCTTTATATATGGAGCCGTTGGCCCAGCGAGTCCGGGATAACCCGGCAGTGGTTGGAATACGAATGGGGGGATTCACTCATGCGATCAGCCTTTATGCTGATGATGTCATTTTCACAATAGATACACCCCGGACCACCCTACCGGCTTGTGTGCAGGAACTCGCCGCTTTTGGCGCAGTCTCCGGCTTTAAGATGAATGTAGGGAAATCGGTGGCTTTGGACATCTCTCTAGACCCTGCCACCAGGGAATATCTACAGGGCGGGTTCCCCCTGCTTTGGTCTTCAGAGGCGGTGCCGTATCTGGGGATTAAGAGAGCGCCCACGTTGCAGGCTATGGTTTTGGCGAATCACTCGGCCTTGGGAGCGAAGATCAGGGAAGAGCTATCCCGCTGGAACCGCGGGATCCTCTCATGGTTAGGACGGATTGCTGCAGTTAAAATGACCATCTTGCCCCAGGTTCTCTATCTGTTCAGGGCATTGCCGCTTCAGCCGCCGGTTGGGTGGATTTCGCAGCTGCAGTCTGATGTGGCCCGCTTCATTTGACAGGGGAAGAAGCCCAGGATGTGCAGGGCCTTGTCTCTTTTGTCTCCTGAGGCAGGGGGGTTGGGCATCCCGGATTTTCGTAAGTACTTCCAGGCGGCGCAGCTGCGGTACCTGGTGGAGTGGTGCAGATGGGAATCGGATAAGCACTGGCTTTTCCAGGACCAGGCGGTGGCGGGTAGGCCTCTGCAGGAGATTCCGTTTTTGCACCGCTCCCATCGGCCTAAGAACTTATATGCTTCCTTCATCACTAGGGTGCCTTTGCAGGTTTGGGACGCTACTTGCCTTAAATATGATCTTACCTCGTTCCCGTCGCCTCTTTCCCCATTGGTCGATAATCCGGCTTTTACTCCCGGAATGGAGAAGGGTGCCTTCGCACACTGGCGGCTAGCTGGTTGTAGGGCTTTGTGCCACTTGTATGGTCCTGAGGGGGTTATTCCCTTCACGCAGTTCCGTCAGGAGTTTTCTCTTCCCGAGACTGAGAGGCACCGGTATATGCAAGCCCGACACTGGGCCCTTCAGCCACAGGTTAGAGAAGCGGCAGATAGGCTTTTCTCGCCATGTGAGAGGTGGCTGATGTCCCGCGCGTCTGATTCAAAACTAATCACGGATTTATACAGGTTTCTGCAGCTACCCCCCACACACTTTTACTACCCGGGGAGGGAGAGGTGGGAGAGGGAACTTGGGAGGACGCTGAGGCCTAAGGAGTGGGACCAGATTTCCTACAGGGCGCGCCACTCAGCATATCATGTGGGCCTCACTGACACCTTTACTAAAATCACTACCTACTGGTATTACACGCCGGAGCGTATTCACGAATTTGATCGCACTAAAGCAGACACATGCTGACGGGGGTGTGGCCATCGTGGTACTCTCACACACATCTTATGGGACTGCCCTCTTTTAGCTGCCTATTGGAAAGAAGTGCTGGATGCAATAGACTCTCACTTCAATACCGAGCTTCCGCGCTTCCCTGCGTATACCCTCTTGGGGCTCCCGAACAACTTGATGTATCCCCTGAAGTCCAGGAGGGGTAGACAGATCTTGATAGCCTTAGGCTCTGCGGTCCAGAATATTTTGATTCACTGGCGCACGACCACACAGCCCACTGTTACAAGGGGGCTTCATAGATTGTGGCATGTGCTGGGTATGGAAAAGATGTCCCTTATGGTGGCTGGGGACATAGCCCAATTCAACGAGCTCTGGCAACCGTTCCACGCTCTGTTGCTTACGGAGTTTAGAGAACTTACCTGCCCCAGGTATCTTCGCCTCCTGCGGCTCACGAATCCCCTGATAGCAGACCGATGAGTTGCTGTGGGGTCCCCCCCTTCCTTGAGACTTTTGATTTTGTGATACATGTGGGGAGAGGGTGATGCACTGGACGTCGGGTGGGGAGGGTGGGGGTGAGTTGAGTTGGGACAGTTGGGGGGGCGGGGGGGAGTGTTTTTTCTTTTTTGGAAATGTTGTGTCACACCGGATTTATGCACTCCTTCACTTATCTGGTTGGACTACCGCCACGACCCGTGATTGTTGGCTTTTGTACTTATCTAATCCTCAAGAGCTGCTGGGAACTTTATGGAGATATGTATTTGTCTTGGTGTGTCATGATGAATAAAATACTTTAAACATAAACTAATGTCCTTTGTTTTCCCAATTTTATCCACAGGCTTGCATAGTAGGCAATGCATTGGTTGTCCTGATGATGATCCTTCATTTTTTTAGGATCGAAACGCCGTCGACAGATGTTGTAGTTTAAACACTAGTTCCCCATTGTGCGACATAATTGCGTTTTTACTATAAGAGGAAGACTAGATTGATTTTGTCCACTCTTGCACTTGCTTCTCAAAAATTGTAAAAATGCCTGTTACCCTTGTATATTGTTTGTTTAGCCTTGTTGTTTGCTGTGGATACAGGATTGTGTCCCACTACATACATGTCATTTTTAAATGTTTTCTATTCGTCCAATTGAATAAATTCAGGGTTCGGCTGGACACCTGAGTTATTATAGTGCTGATTGTGGCCTATAATTATATGAAGACTGTGCATTTGTGTCTTGTCAAATATCTTTTGATGACTGATATAACCAATACCCTTGGTCCTTCCTTACCGAGTGGGTTCCCTTGTTCTTCTTACTACTACCAGTAGAAAGGAAAGCACAAGGATGCGTTGTACTGTCCAAAAAATAGCACAGCCCTGCACTTTCCTATTCACACAGTTTGGTGCAGCAAGATGCTTTATTGTGCTGCACTGCACCACATGCCAATGCAGGAAGCACCTCTGTCACACCCGGCCCATGCACATTAACCTAGGCTACAAATACCTACCATACATTTGGGATCTCACAGGATCAACAACATACCTGAGGGATTGGGGCTATGTGGGCCATGGCTACTATCCACACACAGGGATATGTATATTGTCACTTCCATACTCACCTAGAGCAACCTACACAGCAAGCAGCGTTCCTGGCATGCAGGCTCACACCACGCAGGTGTCAGCTGCCATTGTAGGAACCACCTGAACTCCTCTAATCTACATATATAAGACTGGGTGTGGGGGTGAATACAACCTGTGTACACAAACGGAACATGAACCACAGTTAAAGTGAAAAGGTGCAGGGCATTTATGCATACATATGGGCAGTGCCAACATGCTACCTTTCACAAATGCATAGAAGGGTCTTATCCATTGGATTACATCCTATCCCTGTGCACACCCCTGCACTGCTGCAAAAAGAACAGTTGCACACCAACACAGGCACCCTTGCACCATGCACAAGGTTGTCTGTGTTGGGGCTTGGCTGTCATCATCAGTACCAGCGCAAGGGAAACCACATGTGGTGCACCCGTTCCTTGTGAATACAGTGCTGTCCTATGTATGATCAAATACCAAGGCTGCATAGAGAAAGTGCTTGCTGCATTGTATTGAGCCATAACAATGTGAACATGTCCCGCTGTAGGTACATGTCACCATTCCCAGTAACACTAGCATCTAGGGTGCTACCTGACACATGTCACTCTATAACAGCCTGCCATGTCAGCTCAATGTAGATGACCACGCATGATTTGGAGGTGTAGGCACTGGAGAGTCTTTGTAAGATCAGGATCCCATCACTGTGTGGCAGTAAGTCTGCAGCCCGGACCTATTTTTAAACAGCTAGAGGGGTAAATGGACACATATATGTGTATGGATCAAAGGAAAGAGATGTCTGACACCTTGCAGATGACCAACTATGGTCATGATAAAATGGAATGAATGTCAGAGATACACATAAATCACTTCAGATAAATCAGAAATGACAGACAAAAACACAGACAATGAGCATGTTAAAATATACTTGAATCACAAGTCACAGCGGAAGACAGTACCAAATTGATAGCACACTGGTTTGAAGTCTACAGAACATTTATATTTAAAGCACCTTCAAGGCAGTTAACAGTGCTTCAAGTTCAAACCAGTGCGAGGAATGTGCAACACAAATACAAATGACCTAACCCCACAACATTTAAATCCATGCAAGAAAAAGATAATAAGACTGGCTCAAATAATCAAAACATTGTTATTACCAGCTAATTCATTAGTAGAAAACAATTAACTTAAAAAGGGTTGATTCTGTGTGAAATAGCTACATTTAATTTCCCTTAGTGCCTCACTGCCTGCGTTTTCTATTTGGCGAGCTCTGACAATTGTCACACTGTGCCCCTCCTTTGTAATGATACTTGTGTATTTCTGGAGTGTCCTGTTTTTTGTTTTTCAAAATCTGGCCATCTACAGCTAGACTCTAGGGTGCCAGGCGTCACTTCCATATAGACTCTAAACACTCTTGTCATAAAGTCTTAAACGTGGCACATACTCAGAGATCAGAAGCTGGGGGCGTGGCTTGCGCGCTGGCTGGTGAGGACGGCTTCTTCGTGAGCTCCGCATTGGACTCGACCCGCAGATGCTGTGAGAGCTGATTTTCCCATTTTTATGACGGTTGAGACGGCTGCAGAGTCGGCGGAAGGTCCTGTGCACACAATGATGCTGTTCTGAGGGGATTTCATCCAGCGAGGAGTATTTTCTGCTCGGCGGTAAATTTTGTCTTTCCTGAGACGCGGGCGGCCCCCATTTTGGCTGCTGAGCCCACGTCTGTGTTTATTTGCAGTTTACAGTCCGCTGTTTTACCGTACGTGCTTGTACTCGCCATAGAAGCATCAAGATGCCTTTCCTTGTTACCGTTATGACTTTCTAATGCCCGAACTTGCTAACTCCTGTCCTTCTTTTGTTTTTTCGACGTTCCAATGTATGATGTGACAGGAAGAGGTGCCGCCATTTTAGATGTTCCGAAGTTGAAGTTTCAGTCTGCCTCCGCCATGTCACTTTTGCAATTTTGTGCCTCTGCTTATGCTGTTTGGGCTTACTGGTGATCGACTTATATATGCTGAACCTTGTAGCTGCTGCTTATGGAAGCTGATATTATATACTAGTGCACTGCATACGTCATCCATTTGAGCTGTCTCCTCACTGTCTCTGAACAGCTAGTTTTTGTGTACCACGCTCTTTTATTTCAACAGCTATTGCCTAACCTGTTCAGTTTAATTGCATTTCTTGCTGTGTGACCGGGTGAGGTTCTGTCAGCATAATTGTCACGGGCTGTTCTGTGCAGTGTCCACTGTATCTCTCTAACCTTTGCAGCCCTCTTTGGCTCCCATTCACAATACCAGTATGGCTAATGACTCTCCTGCGTCCAAATTGTCTCAAACTGGTACCAAACCCAAACGTCCTAAAAATGACCCGCCTTCTCCAATTAAGTCTTCCTCAAACCCTGTACTGGACTCCATCCTTGAGGAGGTTCGTGGTCTCCAACCGTTCATGACCGCCACCAATGAAAGGCTTAAACAGATTGAAGACCGGTGGGTACTTATTGAGGGAAAAGTTTTAAATTTGGAGCAAAGAGTTAGTGATTTCCAAGATGCCTCAGCTAAAATTCCTTTATTGGAGCAAGAAATCCACAAACTCAAGTTGCACACAGAGGATTTGGAAAATCGTACATGTAGGAACAACCTACGCGTTTGTGGTGTTCCGGAAAATGTGGAAGGTTCAGACATGGTGTCTTTCCTACGTAAATTTCTACAGGATCTTTTGGATCTTCAACCTGCGTCTCTCCCTCTTAATATTCAGAGGGCTCACCGTCTAGGCCGTATAAACACTAACTCTAACAAACCTCGTGGCATTATTATGCTTTTTCTGGAAATGTCTGTCTTGAAGGCAGCCAGACTTAAACGTCGTCTCCAATGGTCAGGTCACAACATCTTTATCTCCCATCTGCGACGAATGCCCGATGAAAGGAATTCTTGAATCTCCGGCCGCTCATGAGACAGCTAAACATCCAATATGGCATCCTACATCCTTTTTTTTGGGGCAAGATCATGCATAATGGGCGTACACACTCTTTTGATGAACCTCAAAAGCTTCATGACATCCTGCAGAGTGTCTCTCCTGCAATTATGGACACTGCTACTTAATGTTACTTTTTGTTTGATTCTTCACTGTAGTTCTTATCCTCCTTGCTGTGGTTCTTCTCTTCATCAATGACTTCATGTGATTCTGTCCCTTTAGTCTTTCCTATTGCTCTTGTGATTTCGCTCTTACATTTTTTACTCTTTTTCTATCTATGTCCTTTTTTTTGGCGGTAGCTTGTGGGGATATGTCCCCTGTGCGGTATTTCCATGCCTCAGATGTTTTGGTTATTCCCTTCTTCTCCGATCGGGCTCCTATGCCTTGATCTGTTTACTTTTTTCTCTCTTTTTTCTGTTCTTATTTTTCCTCTTCCCCTATTTTCTTTTTTCTCTTCTTCTTCTCCATTGCTATATGTTTCGCTTTTCCTATGCAGTTTCTCTCTCGAGTATTCTTCTATATGGTGTGTTTTGTTCATCTGAGTAGATTTTTTCTGTGTGCTTTGACTGTTCTGGGAGTTCCTTCCTCATACTTTTTATGTTTTTGTTATTTCCCTTTCTGTAGTCTTCCCCATGCCATGTGTTCACTCCACGTGTCGCCAATCAGCCTTTCCTCAATGGTGTGTAATTTTGTTTCATGGAACGTCCGAGGTCTTGGTCACCCTGTCAAGCGTCAAAAGGTATTGTCTCATTTATCTAAACTTAATTCACAGGTTGCTTTTCTCCAAGAAACGCATTGTTCTGATGTTGAATCGCTTAAGCTGAGAAGGCAGTGGGTGGGTCAAGTTGTTTTTTCTCCAACTGTTCTTAAAAAAGGGGGGGTTGCTATTTTATTTCATAAAGCTCTAAATGTACAGATTATTTCTTCTCAACATGATGATGAAGGATGCTGGGCATTGGCTAAAGCGATTATCCAAAATAAGACAATGGTATTGCTAAATATTTATGGTCCGGTACGTCCTGACCCTAAATTTTGGACTGATATTAAAGCCCTGATTTCATCCATTGATTGCCCCGATTTTGTTATTGCCGGTGATTTTAACCAATGGTTAGACTCTTCCTCCGATAGATTATCCTCCAGTAAATTCCAACCTGACAAATCACATAAGTGTTTTCAATCTGCCATTGCCTTGCGTCCTTTATATGATTCCTGGAAACTATGTAATCCTGATGTGTTGGAATATACCTTTTTTTCTAATGTTCATCAAACCCATTCCAGGATTGATTATATTATGGTTAGTAAATCGTTACTCCCTTCTATTCAAAAATCTGCTTTTGGTTCTATATTTATCTCTGACCATGCTCCTGTCTATACTACCCTTGACCTTTCCCTTATCTCCTCTAAATTTAGTTGTTGTAAATTTAATTCCTTTCTTTTGTCAGACTCAGTTTTTTTTAAAGAAAGTGCGGAGTTTTTTAATGAATTCTTTTCCCTCAATAATCCTCTGATACCTCCATTCCTAATAATTGGGACACTTTTAAGGCTGCTTTCAGAGCTCTTACTATTTCCTATGTTGCTAAGAAAAAGAAACTTAATAGGAAAAAATATGAGGAACAACTTCAGATAATCAAAAACCTTGAACATTTGTATTTTTCCTCTAAATCCTCCTCTACCCTTCAAAATGTAATCTTAGCTAAAACAGAACTAAATAAGATCATTACTAATGAAGCTTGTAACACTCTCCTTAAAATTAAGTCCAAATTTCATGGTGGCCAAAACAAAGCAGGGAAAATGTTGGCAAACTATTTGAAAGTTAAATCTGAACGTAAAAATGTTGGCCCCATTTTTAATGATTCTCTTAATAAATTGGTTTTGGCGGATGAAGACATTGCTGAAGTCTTTCATAACTATTACCAATCCCTATATACTGATGACACTCATCCTTCTAATGTAAACCTAACATCCTTTTTTAATGGCCTTCCCGCCTTCCATCCCTTCCGGATGACTTTACTCTCTTGGAAGGTGAAATTACTCTCCAAGAAGTTACGCGAGCTATTAACTCACTTAAAAAATCAAAGGCACCTGGTCCAGATGGCTACCTGTGGAATTTTATTCCTCGTTCCATGCTTTTTTTGCCCCAAAACTCCTACAACTCTTTAATTCTTTTATTTTGGATGCGAAGGCTTCTGGATCCTTTTTGGAGGCGCTAATTATTATAATTCCCAAACCTGATAAAGATCATTCCCAATGCAAAAATTATCGCCCTATATCCTTAATTAATTACAATTGCAAAATTTTCGCTAAAATCCTTGGATCACCCCTTGATTCCATTATCCCCCGCCTTATCAAAACGGACCAGGTGGGCATGTGAAAGGTAGGCTTGCTGCGGACAATGGTTGTATGTTTTTCAATGTCATTGCTCACAGTAAAAATCTTAAAGGTCCGCTGGCAGCACTCTCCCTATATGCTGAAAAAGCTTTTGATCGTATCAATTGGAAATTCATGTTTCGTACCTTACAATGGTTTGGTTTTGGACCCTCTTTTATTTCAATGGTCAAACTCCTTTATCCATCTCCCCGTGCCAGTATTTTTCTTAACAACCAGTTTTCCAAGTTTTTTTCATTATCTAGAGGCACAAGACAAGGTTGTCCCCTTTCTCCACTAATATTTATTTTGTGTCTTGAGCCTTTTTTAGAAAGAATTTGTTCTAATCCTTTGATTACCGGTTTTAAACTCTCCTCTACTGAAACTAAATTATCTGCTTATGCGGATCAATATCAGCGCCGCAAATGAACTCTGGAATGTTCCGCCGCAGGTGATCCCTCAGGTGAGGAAGACCGACAAGGAGGGCAAACACCTCATGCGGGACCTTGAAAATCTTGGCCTAAGAGCATTAAACGGAAGAACTAACCAAGACAACCCCCCTTCCATGACCTACATAGGCCATAACTCCTGCTCTGTACTGGATTACACATTTGTCACATTACCCCTGCTTATCCGAATACAAGACTTTCACATCACCTGCTCCCTGGACAGCGACCACTCTAAACAACACTTTGAGATCATGACGGACATACCTAAACTCACACCTGCTCCTACGTTACCAGGTAATGTAACAACAATCAACCTGAAGCGGCTCAAGTGGACAAGTGAATCTCTCCCTCGGATAGCAAATGACGCTAAAAACTTACTAGAAGAGTTCCTGACAGAGAACGCCCTGAGTCCAGACGCCTGGAACAACTACTTGAAGCAACTTCCAAGGACAAACTTAACCAATAAAACAAGATTACCTCTTAAATCTAACATCGTACTTAATAGATCAGTACTACAATTGAAAAGGCATCTGAATAAATTAACGCACCAAGCACGTGGCCAAACCCAACACGCCAGTGTCTGGGCAGCAGTACGTAAGGCCAGGACCCAATATAAGAAATTATTATGGATCGAAAAACAAAAACTCCAAAATGAGTTCTGGTCCAAACTGCTGCATAATATAAAGAGAGCGGACTCGCGGGCCTTCTGGCTACAAATTAATTCCGTAAATCGGACAGCCCAACCTACAAGCATGGCCTGCCTAACCGAGTCTGAATGGTCCAAACACATAACGGAAACATTCTCAATCAACAACTTGAGCACAGCCACAGCCCTGTACACGGATACAACAGAAAACTACGAGCAGGAAGACATCTCCCGAGTTCACCAAGGGAACTGCGCAAAGGCTTCCGGAACAACTACATTATGCCTCGGGCAAGTTGACGTACAAAGCATTGCAAAAATAATCAGGAAAAGTCGACAAGATAGCGCCCCAGGTCCAAACGGCGTTCCGCAAGCCATCTATAAGGAGGATCCACAGTACTGGGCTAACAAACTTAACTTACTGTTTCGATCGGTAACCAACATAGGCGGCATCCCCGAGAGCTGGAGGGGGGCGATCATAACTCCTATCTATAAAGGAGGAGATCGTAAGGATCCTAACAACTATCGCCTGATCGCCCTCCTCGACGCAGAATCAAAATACTATGCGTCTTTGATACTAGCTGATCTGATCGAATGGTCTGAAATGAACAGTAAAATACCTCCGAACCAGACTGGATTTCGCCATGGCACGGGCACAATGACGAACGCCATGGCCCTATGCCTGATCGCTGAAAAAAGTCTACAGAATTCCCAGGAGCTTTACACGTGCTTCGTGGACTTTAAGGCGGCCTTTGACCGCGTCAATAGGCAAACGCTTTGGGCAAAACTAAAGCATCAGGGCCTACCAGACTCTATTCTTCTGCCCATTATCAACCTACACACCGGAACGTGGATGCAGGTAAAAATCGACAACGGGCGCCACTTGACCAGGAAGATCTATACCGATGATGGACTAAAGCAAGGCTGCGTCTTGGCTCCACATTTATTTAACTTGTTTATGAGTGACCTGACAGAATCCTTAGACAAGGTCAACGCACATCCTCCCAGGCTAGGTACCCTTCGTCTAACGCACCTATCATACGCGGACGACGTGGTACTGCTGAGCCAGACAAGAATTGGCCTTCAACGACTGCTACACGACCTGTCCAGTTATACAAAAAGGAACCTGCTAACAATAAACATCAGGAAAACAAAGACATTGCTCATAACACGACGTCGCAAAAATCAGCCAATCTTCCAAATAAATAATGATCATCTGGAAGCCGTGAACAGCTATAAATACTTGGGGGTATACCTAGATAAGCGCCTAAACTTCCAAGAGCATTTTAAAGCCGTAGAAAATAAGGGGGCAACTCTATTGCACGCCTTTGCCAGACTGGCAACCGAGCTAAAGGGTCCTCTCGTATCCCCTCTACTAATTGCAATGAAAGCAAAATTACTGCCCACAATAGCATACGGCAGCATCTTGCACCACGGAAAAAGTGCCACCCTCCTGGACAAAATACAAACTAAAGTCTTCAAACGGGTTTTTGTGTTACCAAGTAGTTCTTCTCCAGCTCAAGTTAGACTTGAGTTCGGACTACAATCTCAGGTTTTGCTGAAAAAATATGAAGCCATCAAATTCTGGTACAATGTCTGGATGAATAAGGAGAACGTAATGTACGGCGCACTCTGGGAAGCAATCCAGACTAGTCCGAACTCTGACTACTCAAAGTATCTAAAACTTTCACTAGAAGCAACCGAGCTGGGAACCTTGTGGGAAACAAAACTGCCAGTTCCTTCGTTTAACCAGGTGATTAAAAGGATCGCTAAGAAACATTTGTTTCTTACTGACAAAATAACCTTTAGCACCCGAACCCACGCTTGGATGACTATTAAATCTTACACAAGACTCGCTCCAGCAGTTTACCTAGACACCGCATTCTCACTGACACTTAAACGTAAATTTCTCCTTTTACGGATGGCCATTCTGCCCACAAAACTAGATCAACCTAAATGGAGAACGCAAGAAACAACGGAATGCGATCTTTGTGGCGCAGGTAAACAAGACATTATGCACATAGTCTGTATCTGTCCTGCAATGTATCAAGATCGAAGGCACTGGCTGAAAGACAAACTCAACGAGCAAGGAGTCCGCACCTGTCGATCTGCGATTGTCCAGATTCTATGTTCAGCGGACCCACAACTGATCTGCCGATCAGTAAAATTTCTGGACAGCTTTGTGAAAAAAAACGAGGCCCACAGCCATCGAACCGACCTTCGTCGAGAGCTAAGAACACTGTTTGAATAACAACTCGTGCTCTAGCAAAGCCCACTGAAATCAGTGGCGGCCTTTTTGTAACATAGTTTTATCCTCGTTTTTTAAAATTCTCCTCCCCTTCCCTGTTGCTACTTGCTATTCCTTCCCTATTTCTTAAAAGTTGTTTTAAACGTCGTAGAATGTTATATATTGTAACGGTTTTAACTAACCAAGCAATAAAGAATTTACTTACTGCTTATGCGGATGATGTTTTGGTATATATGTCTAATCCTGAATCCTCCCTTCCTCATTTTTTGGAGGAGGTCCAGTTGTATTCTTCTATATCGGGATATAAGCTGAATCTTTCCAAAACGGAAGTCCTCCCACTTAATGCGCTTTGTTATCAATTCATGTTTAATAATACTGATTTTGCGTGGTGTCCCTCTAAAATTAAATACCTGGATATTTGGTTTGCACCCTCCTTGAGTGTCACCCTTAAACTTAATTTTGATTCCCTTATAAAAAAAATTCAATCCCTCCTTCAAATTTGGTCCCCCTTATTTCTGTCCTGGTGGGGCAGATTGGATACGATTAAAATGATGATTACCCCTCATGTCCTATATACTGTTTCTATGCTCCCTTTTAAAATTCCCATTTCTTACTTTTCACGCATTAACGCTATTTGTTCTAAATTCCTATGGAATGACAAACATCCTCGTATAGCACTGCATAAGCTGTTTCGTCCTAAAACTAAAGGTGGTGTGCGATTTCCCAATTTTAAACTTTATCACTCCACCTTCTTGATTAAACAATCCTTTTCCTTGGCCTATAATTTTAATGATACTCCTATACCTACCTGGGTTCTCCTAGAACGATCTCTTATGAAGGACTTTTCCTTTCAGCATATTGTGTTTATGTCAAACTGTTCTTTTTTATCCAAATTCCCGGTTTTAAAATATTCCCAAACAATGTTACATAATGTATTTTCCTCTACCTTATCCCCAATACAATGTTTTTTTATTATCTGTTGTATGGTATAACAAATTCCTTCGTTATGAAGGCAAATCATTTTATTTTAAATACTGGAAAGAAAAGAATACAGTATTTGTACATCAGTTTTTTGAAGGTGGATCTATCATTACGTTTCCGAATTTGCAAATTTTATTTAACCTGCCTTCATCATATGTAAATGAATATACCATTATTACTTCTGCCATCCAGTCACACTTAGCTTCTCTCTCCTTGCCTGATGTTTTTCCCTCTTTTGTTCCTACTTCTCCACTGTACCCTTTTATTTTCTATTCAACAGCCTAAGGCTGCACTTGTTTATACGTTTTTAATTTCCACTGTTATAGATCGCCCTAAATCACTTGTTGAGACTGCGTGGGAAATTGATCTCGATACTTCCTTCTCTGTCTTGTTGTGGGGTCGTATATGGTCCAAACTGTTCAAAGTTTCCCCTGCTGCTCGTATTACTCAATCCTTGTTTTTTATATATCATAGAGTCACTCTTACCCCTGTTAGTATTCATAATGTTTCCCAAACTTCATCTTCACTATGTTGGTCATGTTCTAAAGAAACTGGGACACTTAAACACCTACTTTACGACTGCCTCCCTGTTCTATCATTTTGGAAAGAGGTTTGGAAGATTTGTATGCGAATATTTTGTTGCTCTGCCCCGTTATCTTTACAGAATGTCTTTTTAGGTTCTTCGTCTACTGATGTTGATATTACCTTCATTCTGCAAGATTGTTGGACCTGTTTATTGCCCTTGTATTTAAAGTTGTTCTATTATGCTGGAAAGATAACTCTCTGTTCACACTTGGTGGAATTTTGTTTGTGATGAACATAGGATTGCTATTGCCTCATCTTCTTCGGTTCCCCTAAAAATTAAATCTGATCTCCTTTGGTTACCTCTTACCTCTTATCTTTCCTCAATCTCTCCTTCTTGAGTGACTTCTATTATTCCCACATGCTTTTACCTTCTCCTTTCTTTCTTCTCCCGTCCCCCTTTCGTTTTTCTTGTTCTGTTTCTCTTTCTTTCTCCTTTTTTCCTTTCCATTCCTCATGTACTTCCCTTTCTCTTTTCTCTTTATCCTCTTCATTCTTTGTCTATTGCTTATTGAATACATTTTGTAAATTTTTATTAACTTGTTTATTTTCCTACATTTTATGACATATGTATTGTTATTTCACTTCAAAATGCAAATAAAAAATTTCTTAAACAAAAAAAAGAGATCAGAAGCTGAGCTAAAAAATCAGGGCCAGCCTGGGAACCAAAAGCAGTCCTGATTAAAAAATAAGTAGACAAACGTCACTAATTAGGTCAAGCATTTGAGTCCTCTTGTACATACTTGAGCATATACTTATATGTGTAGGTACTTTGTGGCCTCTGAAGATCAGTCCTAGAACTTATCTGCTGCCAGTTAGGGACTTTTTTCTGTTCAACTGCCTCTATATAACTGTCTTGATAGAAAACGACCAGTGGAGGTCAGTAAAATACCAGAATTGCTTTTTGCTTGTTCAACTGCCTTTTTTAACTGTCTTGATAGAAAATGACCAATAGAGGTTAGTAAAATAACAGAATTGCTTTCTGCTGAGGGGCTTTGTTTTTTCCCTTTTTCTGGCAACTGCCTCTATTGAACCTCCTTGATAGAAAACGACTAGCAGATTGTCTTCCACAAGCACCCGTAGACAATATTTTTTTCAAATCTTGTATTTTCAGTGATATGACCACCGAAGGCCCTGATTATATATTAAAAACAGATCTTTGGACTCACCATTTTCCGATGAAAGACAATATTTCCCTCCATGTGTTTCCATACCTGGCATGTCACGCAGTTTGGTGCTTACTTTCTCTCCGTATTAAAGAACAGTAGACGTTTCAGCACCCAGGCTAATGGTGCTGCATAGCTAAATACATATAAGATCCCAAAGGCGAGACCAATTGCATTGCAAATGCTTGTTTTTAAACTAGCCCTCGCTCCCTTTCTGTCTCTTTTTTTTCCGGTCGTTGACTTTCGCTCCATCTCACTCTGTCGTTCTCTCTTTCTCTTTTTTCTTTTTCTCGGTCTCCCCCACTCTCTCTTTTTGCCTGCTGCGCTTCTTGCGGTAGAATTCCAGGCGCTGAAGACAGGCAGCGACCACTGATCTTCAGAAACTGACCTGCAATGACGCCAGCCCCTGTGGAAATGCCCCAGGGAATAAATGGCCAATCCGGCCTTGAGCAAGGTGAGACTGTAATACAAATAACACATCTGTAATAAATAAATAAACACATACGTATATAACTCAATCTTGGTGGGGTAGAACGTGAAAATAGAGAGTACATGGCTAAGAAGGTGATTTATGTTTGAGGAAATCGTATTTTCACATATTACTGGAAAATGATAACTCGTTTACCTTTCATTTTTTTTTATGCGCACACATTTCCCGCTCTCAGTCGCTGACATTTGAATGGAGTGGTGATGGCGTTATTCCGACTCTCGTCTCAGATCTGAAGTGGGGTTTCCAGATCTTATCCTTTCTCTTGTTTAATAGCACCATCAACATGATGCACGGGACTAATTGGAGACGTTTTTATTGCCGAAAAAGCCAGAAAATCACACAGCTAAATGACCTTCTCCATGTCCTCCGCTATGAAATGCACGAAGCATATTTGTAGAGATTACAGGGCGCTGGCGTATCAGCACACGCACGAATGACACCGGAATGAATGGGAGTTGTGTAGGAAGGCAATGTTGACATTTACTGCAAGGGAAAAGCACTGGAGGAAAGGTCGAAAGCATTATCCCTGTATTCTTTGAGCATAAATAACATTGTTGCCGTGCAGTTAATTCCAAGGACAGGAAATGTATTTGTCGAAAGTAGCCCTATTGTCTGTAAACCACTCACTTTGATTTCTGATTGCTTTACTAATAATGATTGGGAATAAAAGTTCTTAACCCAGGAATGAGTCGTGATCCAGGCACGTGCAAGCCATGTTTAGAATGATGTTATATGACCAGCATGCAGCAGAATTATATATGTATAATTATAGTCATACAAATGACCATGTGGAATTACAGGGTACCTTTCGGTAGGAAATCTGCATTTTCTGCTGGGTGTACACAGGGCCTGAAAGTAAAATGTCACTTGTGGACTGCAATACCTACTGTGCTCTCCACTACAGTGGCAGCACCAACATGATGTTGGGCCTGCCCTGTGTAGCTTGACTGCTGTATTGTAAACCCTGCAATACAAACATGTAAAAATAACCCATTTTGACAGGAGATAACTTTCCTTTTAAATACTAATACGCCATCCTGGCCTTGAAGTCCATAAGGTAAGGTGCATGGTTTTTAATAGTGAGTCATGTAGAAAATTAATTTTACTGTGTCCCTATAGTGATATGGCCTATTTCATTGTGGAAGGCCTAGCTGACCTATGAAAAAAACACAGTACGGATTAAAACACTGAAACTGTATCTCAGGGATGGGACCAACTAGAAACCGACAATTGTTTTATAGGGTTTCGTATTCCTGGTTAAATCCATGGAAATAGTTTTGCTCTAGACTATGAATATATTTCTGTGAAATTACAACCATTTATAACCAATGTCCAAAAAACACTGGGTAGCAGCAATTTATAATATGTGCAAAACTGTGATAAATAAGATCTCTAAAATTTAGAGAAATAAATAACATGTTTTAGTACGAAACAAATATGACTGAATAAATACAGGTAATTAAAAAACACTGCAATTTATAGATTTCATATTTGACAAATTCTATAGTATTAAAAACCAATTCATTCATACTAAAAACAAAGTGCAAATGGTGTTGTGTGTATAAAATCAACATCATAAAAAGAAAATTTGTAAATTTTATCAGATAGCAAGCTGACGAGGAATTACATTTTAAAACTCCCAACGAATGCGAACAAGATTGAATCTACAGTGGAGGGCTAGTGTCATATTAATTGCATCTATAAAAATCCTATTATACAGTCTATTAACAAGTACAATGATTTGAAACGGTAAGTTCATTCAATTCAGTTAACTAAAATATTGACAACATGTGCTCTACTATGTATAGTTGCATTTAGTTAATTACAAAATCCTAAAACAGATCCACAGACATCAATACTTAGAGAAAGGTATATATATCCTCCGAGTTGTTTAAGCCGTTCGGATATTTAATATCGAATTCGAGTATAAACTTAGTCTCCAGTTGCCTTAATAATTGTTCTCTGTTACCGCCTCTGCGTTGTTTAGGTACAGAGGCTATAGCAAAGTACTGCAAACAGTTCACATTGTTGTTATGGACCTGTTTAAAGTGACGAGCCACTGGATTAGTGGGGTCACTACGGAGGATTGCTCGAAGATGCTGTAAAATCCTCACGTGCACCTGCAACTTGGTACTTCCAATGTAATTCAAGCCGCAGGTGCACGTGAGAACATACACCGCAAATTCGGTTTTGCAATTGAAACTCCCAGCTATTTTACTTGCAGTAGTGCTAAAAGGGGTGTGGTATTCACTTTTATTGGTTCCAAATTTGCACGCTCTGCAAGAAGTGCACTTGCGAAAGCCTGGAGTTGGTTTTAACCAAATGGGACTGGTTCTAATCTCCGGACTAGGTTGGTCCAGAATAGAACCCATGTTCCTGGCTCTACTGAATGTAATCGTGGGACTTGGCGGTAAGCTTGTGCGCAGAACCGGGTCAGTAAGTACAATAGCCCAGTTCTTGTTAACAATAGATCTGATCTTCCGTTCGTTTTCGCTATAGGCTGTAATTAGTCTTGGACATTTATTGCTTGAATGTCTATGTTAGGTGCATCAAATTCTAGAGGCTGTTCTACATTTCCTGATGTCATAGGCAATAGGATTTCTCTAGATCTTAATCTGGCTTTAGACATAGCATCATTTAACATCTTATCTGTATACCCACGGGCTTTAAGTCTTTGCATAAGTTGATAAGCACAACTTTCAAAGTCACTATCTACGCTGCAAAATCTATTTAGGCATAGTAGCTCCCCGTAGGGGATGCTAGCAAAAAGGTGCACAGGGTGGGCGCTAGTCGCATGGAGTGTAACATTGCCAGCAGGTGGCTTCCTGAATAGTGTGCTTTCAACCTTGTCTTTAATGTACAATTTGACGTCTAAAAATTCTATCATTGTTTTATGTATGTGGGAGGTAAAGTGGAGGTTCAAGTTGTTGATATTAATAGCATAAATACATTTTTGTGCTTCCTCTTCACTACCTTTCCATGCAATAAAAACATTGTCAATGTACCTAAGAAAGCACACTATATTCTTGTCGAAGAAAGCCCTGTGTTCTTTTTGCAAAACCTGTTCCTCCCACCAGCCCACGTGCAAGCACGCGTAACTGGGGGAGAAACAGGCTCCCATAGCCACGCCTCTAAGCTGTCTAAAGAGCACTTTGCCAAACAAGAAATAGTTGTTGTACAGACACCAATTAATAAGGCTGATGATTGCTTCATTATGTTGGTAGAATTCGCTGGGTCTTTGTTCCAAAAAATGTTTTACCGCTTTAAGGCCCTCACTATGATCAATACTAGTGTAAAGCGATTCTATATCAAGCGATATCAATAGCATTTCATCAGACCAAACTAAGTTCTTTGTCTTATATAAGAAATTCCCAGTGTCTTTCACGTAGGTAGGTAAAGTTTTTACCAAATCTTGCAGGAAAAAGTCTATATATTGGCCAACCTGTTCCGCCACACTGCGAATGGCGGAAATAATGGGTCTACCTGGAGTGGAAAAACAGATTTATGCACTTTGGGTATCTAATATAGTATTGTCAGTACCGGATGTTCGTTGTTCATATACTTGAATTCGTCATGGGAAATTAATCCTTCTCTACACCATTACATAAGCTGTTTTTTCAATGTGTCGACAGCCTTCGTGTAGTCCTTATGACTTCTTTTCTTCTAACACGCAGGGTCATTCAATTGTCTCTTGGCCTCTCTAATATAATCATCCTTGGGCCATATTACCAGGTTGCCACCTTTGTCGGATTTTTTAATTATAATCTCGTTGTTGTTTCCAAGTTTTTTCATTAGGGTTAGCATACTCTCATTTTTGTTGTTGTATATGTTTCTTTTTTTTTACATTTTTTGTTTTTACCTGCAAGTATAATTTTTTGATGTCTGTGACCACACAGTCGTGAAAGGTATCCATCGCGTCATTCGGCATCATGGGAATAAAGTTCGATTTTTTCTTGAAGGGACTGATCCCAGCCCCTTTCTGATGGAGATCGATTCTTCCAAGTCTTGACTGAGTTGATTCATCAATGTCAGAAAATTCATTAGTGTTTAGGTCATGAATATCCAACATCACTGGAATATCCACAGCTGTTAAAGTAGGATCTTGCTCCCCAAACCTTATACTTTGTTCTCCGTTGTTTTTTTCTTTATCTTTTTTCAACACAAAGTATTTTTTCAGTTTTAATTTCCTGACAAAGCGAAATATGTCAATTCTAGTTGAGGCATAGTTGAAAGGATGACCCGGACAAAAGTTTAAAACGGATCAATGAAATATTATTGAGGGACAAAATATCGACTTGCAAAAATATCGTGGACAAAATATCGACAGACAAAATATCGAGTTTGTATCTACAAACAGGTAAGTACAAAAATATCGAGTACAAAATATCGTTTACAATAATATAGTTTTAAAAAATATCGACTTTATTAAAAACAGTGTTTAATTAAATTAATATTAAAATTTAATTACTTAAAAATACTTAAATTAACTTATAATAATTAAACAATAAATGAAATTAATAAAAATAAATTTTTACAATCATATTTGTTAAAACATATATATATAGTAACATACTATAATTAAATAAGATACTATTATATTACCGTACGATAGCAGAAGTGTAAAAAATACTATTCCCACTCCAAAGAGTGCAAACGTAGGGAAAGCATTGGATAGCGTAGGGGTTAAAATTACTATTCCCACTCCAGTGAGTGCAACAGTAGGGAAAGTGTTGAATAGCGTAGGGGTTTAAATTACTATTCCCACTCCAGTGGGTGCAACAGTAGGGAAAGCGTTGGATAGCGTAGGGGTTAAAATTTCTATTACCACTCCAGTGAGTGCAACAGTAGGGAAAGGGTTGGATAGCGTAGGGGTTTAAATTACTATTCCCACTCCAGTAGGTGCAACAGTAGGGAAAGCGTTGGATAGCGTAGGGGTTAAAATTACTATTCCCACTCCAAAGAGTGCAACAGTAGGGAAAGCGTTGGATAGCGTAGGGGTAAAAATTACTATTCCCACTCCAGTGGGTGCAACAGTAGGGAAAGCGTTGGATAGCGTAGGGGTTAAAATTACTATTCCCACTCCAGTGGGTGCAACAGTAGGGAAAAAGTTGGATAGCGTAGGGGTTAAAATTACTATTTCCACTCCGGAGAATACAACATTAGGGAAAGTAAATAATTATAAAATGTATTATTGAATATCTATTAATAATTAATTAAAAATAAATAATATTTGTATACAATGTATTAATTAATATATTATATTTACTAATTAACAATAATTATTTCTATTGATCACCTATTAATACTAATTAATAAAATTATTTACTATTAATTATTTAATAATGAAAAAGTATTTAACAATTATTTGAAATTAAATAAATAAAAATAAATGTAATTAATTAATTATTTATAATTTAATCACTTCCCACCCAATTCCCCTATAAACTCACAACCCGCTACAAAAATAATTTAGTAAAATTTACATAATTACCAATTAATCAATTAATTAAAATTAATTACCAATTAAAATTTAATTATTTAACTATTATAAATTAATTAAGCATTAATTTAAATTTACTATCAATAAATAAATTTATATATTTAATTAATTAGAATTAAAATACTTCCCACCCTATTCCCCTATAAACCCACAACCCGCTACAGAATTAAATTACGCAATGATTATAAAAACAAAAATCATTAATAAAAATTAATTATAACATAAATACACACTTTTCACACATATTAGACCATAAAAATACACTATAAAAAATTAGATATTATTTTTTACTATCTATATTTTTAACAGTCGATATTATATCACTTACCTTAAAAACAATATTTTGGTCATCTATATTCTGTCCTGTTGATATTTTTTCCAGTCTATATTTAAAAGTCGATATTATGTCCAGTCGATATTTTTGAGTCGATATTATGTCTGTGCACCGTTTAAAACCAGTGACAGCAGTTGTTTTTCCGCAACCGTTAAAACTACAGCGGATAGGTTGATGATAGATTTATCTAAATCTACCTCTTCCGTTGCCACGTAATCTTCTTCTTTTTGTTTTGTCCTTTGTTTGTGTCTTTGTCTCCTTTCTTTTCGTCGTTTGTTTTTTCTGGTATTTTTGGCTTGTTTTCTTGCCTCGGTCTCAAGCTGCAAAGTGGTTCTTCCTCTGAAAAATTCAGCTCCTATTCTAGGTTAAGAATGGTTTCAAGCGATTGTCTTACTGACCCTTCAATGCTGGATTCGCTCGTAATGAAACAGTATCAATGCTAGAGATTTCTTCATTCTGGCCTGATGCACCACCAGCTGCTTCAGAATAAACAGTACCACGTACCTTGCTGTCGAGGGAGGAGCGTGCTGCATTGGCTGCATAGCGGACCTGCTGTTACCTGCTGTTACCCCTACGACTCGCCGGACCCGCTTCGCGGGTCCCGCAGCGCGTCGGTTTTCGAGGGACTGCCAGAGGAACCTGTGAGGAGGAGCGCGGGGCAGGCAAGCGAACCAGCGGGGCTGCGAGCTAGCAGGGGACTCCAGTGACCAGGAGCCCCTGCGCGCCCAACTACCAACACCTGGGCTGCTCTCCCCGCTGGCCACGCCCCCCCGCCAACGGACTAAAAAGCTGCTGTTGCCCACTTGCCTGTGGGACACTCTACCACGTACCTTGCTGTCGAGGGAGGAGCGTGCTGCATTGGCTGCATAGCGGACCTGCTGTTACCTGCTGTTACCCCTACGACTCGCCGGACCCGCTTCGCGGGTCCCGCAGCGCGTCGGTTTTCGAGGGACTGCCAGAGGAACCTGTGAGGAGGAGCGCGGGGCAGGCAAGCGAACCAGCGGGGCTGCGAGCTAGCAGGGGACTCCAGTGACCAGGAGCCCCTGCGCGCCCAACTACCAACACCTGGGCTGCTCTCCCCGCTGGCCACGCCCCCCCGCCAACGGACTAAAAAGCTGCTGTTGCCCACTTGCCTGTGGGACACTCTACCACGTACCTTGCTGTCGAGGGAGGAGCGTGCTGCATTGGCTGCATAGCGGACCTGCTGTTACCTGCTGTTACCCCTACGACTCGCCGGACCCGCTTCGCGGGTCCCGCAGCGCGTCGGTTTTCGAGGGACTGCCAGAGAACCTGTGAGGAGGAGCGCGGGGCAGGCAAGCGAACCAGCGGGGCTGCGAGCTAGCAGGGGACTCCAGTGACCAGGAGCCCCTGCGCGCCCAACTACCAACACCTGGGCTGCTCTCCCCGCTGGCCACGCCCCCCCGCCAACGGACTAAAAAGCTGCTGTTGCCCACTTGCCTGTGGGACACTCTACCACGTACCTTGCTGTCGAGGGAGGAGCGTGCTGCATTGGCTGCATAGCGGACCTGCTGTTACCTGCTGTTACCCCTACGACTCGCCGGACCCGCTTCGCGGGTCCCGCAGCGCGTCGGTTTTCGAGGGACTGCCAGAGGAACCTGTGAGGAGGAGCGCGGGGCAGGCAAGCGAACCAGCGGGGCTGCGAGCTAGCAGGGGACTCCAGTGACCAGGAGCCCCTGCGCGCCCAACTACCAACACCTGGGCTGCTCTCCCCGCTGGCCACGCCCCCCGCCTATCTCACAGTCGTAGTATCAAAAGGAGCGCCGGACCCCCGCTGCGCGGGAGCGCGCGGGAGCGACCGGGAGAAGCCCGGGACAAGGGCGGGACCGTCTTAGGCCGTCAGTGGCCGAAGGAGGCCGGGCCGGGCCCACCCTCTTGGTTTGCCATATCGTGCAGGTACTTACAGACTCTATAATTGTGTTGCACCCGCATTGGGTGGCTTAACTAATTGACTGACCCTCCTGGAGCTTAACTATGCCGTCACCGGTAAAGGAGAGCACTCCTCAGAAGCTGGGGGGTGCAAAAAATGGGACTCTTGAAATGTATTTTGCACGGGCTGCGGGGGAGGCGGATAAAGAGGGCAATTTGTCAAGGTTAAGGGCGGAACGGAGACGTTCAGTGGATAACCTGAAAAACACCCCCTTGGGAGATTTATCCATCACACTAAGGGAGGAGTTAACCCGAATTGAGGACGTTCCACTCCTATTAAGGGAGGGTATGAATACCTCCCCTATTGAAATCACGAGCACAGCCCTACCCATTAGTACCAGTCCCGTTAGGGGGGTTACAGTTTCAGCCCCTCAACCGACCACAACCCGTAAAGATAGACATCCCAAACAGAAAGTAGTCACCACACAAGTAATCCCAGGACCCCCTCCAAAAAAACGCAGGAGAAGGGCAAAGGGAGTGCAGGGGGGCAGTAAATCTAAGACTCCACACTTAGACTTTGGGAAATCCTTAATACATCCGGTTCCCATAGCTAAACCATCGCCAGAGTCACACCCTAAATCTAGTGTGCAGGATGCCATAGCTCCCGTCTTGAGCACAGACGCAGGAACTAGTAGTAATAATGTCCCCCTCTCTGTTGTGCCACTGGGAAACTTGGAATTTCTTTTAAGGTCTCTGTTACTCCCGATCAGTGAAAGCGTAAAAAAGATCGAGATTAGACTAACTATATTGGAGGCCACATTGGGAAGTCTGAAAATCCGCGGTGGTCGGCAGGAAAGTGATTTAACACCTATCATCACCCCTGTAGCCTCCCAAGGGTCATTGCACGGGGCAGTTAATCCAACGCCAGTTCCTCCTCAGGTTGCAAATGGGGTTGTCCCTCAAAAATCGTCAAAACCAAATCCTGCAGCCACCGACTCACTTCACGCTAACACGCCTAAACCCCCCCTTGTATCAGTACCTCAGGTACATACGACAGATAACAACATCCCGGACATCCAAAAAATGCCCCCTATAAGACCTCGCCGCCCTAATCTACCACCAGAGACCAATGATCTCACAGTAGTTATGGCAGGGGTCCCCCAACTTGATGAAGGCGAAGTAGAGGACTTCTGTACTCTAAAAACTAGGGTCATTAAGTGGCTAAACAGAAATAGACCTCTTCCGAGACACCTTAACAATGAGATTATAATGGTAAGAAGGGTCCCATGGGTGGGGAAAAGTCAGAAATCCATCACTGGGGACTGTATATTGGTGAGTTTTAGGGACAAGGGTACGGTGTCGCACATTTGTCAAGGGGAAAACATATCAAGGGAATCTACTATCCATACCCTTCGTGTGTCTTTCTTCTTCCCAAACACCTCAGGCCTACAATATCCACCCCCACGACACGATAGATGGGAGAGAGTCGGAAGAAGAGGGCGTCATCAGGCTTCTCATCCCTGGCCACTTTTGGGCAGACCGGCACCACTCTTCCCAACCTATAACCGGTTTAACTGTCTAAATGACTTGGAGGGGGTGGATTGACTTACAGATAAGGCCCCTAAGGAGGCCGTAGAAAAGGGCACCCAAGTAGAAGCATCAGTGGGGCAAATGCAACCGGCCCTGCAAACTCAACTAGGCAGTGTGGAGGATTCTATGCCTGTAGATAATGAACAATCATCATATAATCAGACACCAACTACGGCTCCATTAGGGGAGGTGGAACAGACCCCATGTAGGTTTCTTAGCTGGAACGTGGCGGGCACTAGAGCAAAAAGACTAGATCCCACATGGATAGACTTCATAACAAGTAACCATGTAATTGCCCTCCAAGAAACATGGGATACCGTACCAACCTTCTGGTTGGATGGTTTCACAAGTTTTACTATACCAGCAATTCAAAGCAGCTCTGGTAGAGCCAAGGGTGGACTAGTTCTCCTCTTCTCACTTAAACTGACAGGGACGTTTAAAAAACTAGAGTCTGGCTCCCCAAATATTTTAATGGTAGAATGGACCATTTCACCAGGGCGGGTTTTAGTGGTCTCAAATTTTTATAATTCTTGGGCTAGACAAACAGACACAGCCCATGTGGATCATTTGGATAAAGTTCTTAATGATTATAGTCATAAATCTTGCACTAATTTCGATTTCATAATTTTAGGTGATTTTAATATTCAAAAATGTCCTTTAAATTGTAATTTAGGCAACTTGGACGGTCAAACAGATATTGGTTATCTGCACTTTGTTCACACCAAAGCGGGGGAGGCGCTGGAATTCTTCCTTGCTAGCCTTAATATGTCTGAACCCCTTAGCACTGGTAGTGATGAATCCCTGCCCACTTACAAAGGGTCCGAAAGTGGGTCTGTGATAGATTTTATCTTTGTTTCCCAAGGCTTAAGCTCTAAGATGGGGATCTATGAGGTAATTGCTTCCCCACATAGTGACCACAACCCAGTCTCTGTACAGGTTCACTGGAGTGACTTATGGAGCAAACACCTGGGTTTTCCCAGGGCTTGCACATCGACGGTGCCCAGTGACCAGGGCAGACGACTCAAGTGGGGTAAGGTGGTCCAGGAATCCTTTATGGCTTCCCTGTGTCCAAAGATAGAGGAACCCATGCTTATCTGCTTAGACCAAAACGCCTCCAATACAGAGATTGTTTCAGCCTTTAACTCTATCTGTTCCCAAACGGCTAAAGAACTTACAGTTCCTAATTCTAACTTGCCACCAAAGCCATATAAATGGTTTGATAGAAACTGCTCTAAAGCCCATAAAGAACTGAAAAATGCCCTTAAAGTAAAGCCGAGGGATAGAACCTTAATCTCTAAATTAAGACGAGAGTATAAATTGGTTGTCAAAAATAGGAAAAATATAATTAAAAAAAATGCTTGGAATGACCTGCTGGACGTAGATATTCTGCGGAACAGTAAAAAATTCTGGGAAATTATAAACAACCAATTTTTCTCTGGTGAGACTAATACTATCTCCGACTGCATTATCAGTGATGAGAAATGGGTTGATCATTTTAAAAATATATATGGCGGCAATGACCCTGTGAATAGAAACGAGACAGGACTGACCAGGGGTCTAGTGGCAGTAGAATTTAACGAGGAGGAGGTATATAAGGCCATAATGGACTCCACGAAAAATAAGGCTCCGGGCCCGGATGGAGTCCCTGTAGACTTCTTCATATACGCCCCAACCACCTGGTCTAAAGTTCTCACAAACGTTTTTAAGGCAGCAAATGATGGATGTTTTCCAGAAACCTGGAACACATCTATCATAGTACCCATTTTTAAAAAAGGAGACAGGGAGAACCCGGGATGCTACCGCCCAATTTCTTTGATAGACTCTGCCTTTAAGATTCTGGGCAGAGTACTTTTGACTAAGCTGAGAACAAGCCTGGAGATCTGTGGGGATCTCGCAGAGATCCAATATGGCTTCAGAGAAAAACGGGGAACCTTAGAGCAATGCTCAAATTTACATCTCCTAATATCAAAGTACACGGTGGCCGGGGAGGGTTCCTTATATTTGGCCTTTATGGACCTCTCCTCGGCCTTCGACTTGGTTAATAGGACCAAGCTCTGGGCCATACTGCGCGAGCTCGGTATTGAGGATCCCTTGGTGGCCCTCATAGCAAGCTTGCACCAAGGCCTTACTGCGAAGGTACGGGTAACCAGGGAAGGGCGATGTTCTGACAGCTTTAGTTCAAATAAGGGTGTTCGCCAAGGCTGTATCCTGGCCCCACTTTTATTCACCATTTATATTAACGATCTAGGGAAGTCCCTGTTAGCCGGTAATGCTGATGTCCCGCGGGTAGGTGGGAAGCAGATTCCGGCTCTTTTATATGCGGATGATGCTGTTCTCATCGCCCGCACGGGCATTGGGCTACAGACCCTTTTGGAACTTTTTGGTTCCTTTATGGCTAAACTAGACCTAAAAATCAATGTGACTAAATCGCATACAATGATTGTGGGCCCACAGAAAAATAAATCACATACAAAAACCTTCCTCTGCAACGGCGAGGTTCTCTCCAGGGTCCCGGTCTTTCCTTACTTAGGGGTCCTGTTTGATGAGAAAGGCTCTTGGGTCCCGCAAATCAAGGCCAAACATATTTCTTTAGCCCGGTCCACAGCAGCCCTGATGGATTTTACCAAAAGATTAGGGGCTAAACCGATGGATGCTGTGTTAAAAGTTTATAAAAGTAAATGCATTTCGATAGCCTCATATGGTGCAGCTCTGTGGGGTTATACTAATCTGGATAGTATGCAGATAGTAGAGAATAAACTTATCAGACGAATTCTGTCGGTCCCTAACTCCACACCTACCTACTCCATACATGAGGAAGTTGGCCTACCTTACATTATAGATGGATTGAAAATGGCCCCTTTACTTTTTTGGGCCAATACCTGGTTAAATACCGAGCTGTCCCTAAATCACACAATCCTTAAAGATGTGACTGCAAGGGAGGGGGCAATGAAAATAGCCTGGCTGAAATACATAAAGTCATCATTCACTGCCCTCGGGAGACCTGACCTGTACACAACACCGTCAATAATCAGGAAAGCTGACATTGCATGGATCAAGAAGGAATTCCAGGGGAGGACACGTTTAGAGAGAGAGGAGCTTGAAGCTAACAAACCATTAGTAAGAGCACATTTGGTTTTGTCCTCTTCCCCCTCGATGGAACCATACCTGCAATATGTCTCTAAACCCTTGCATAAATTTTTGCTAACCAGATTTAGAATGAATCTGATCCACTATTCATTAGGCACCTTTCCTACGTGGGGTAAACCGGAACATGCACCACCCTGTGAGTGTGACCAGTTCTCTAATCAGGACACTCTCCATTTTTTGTTTTTTTGTGCATTTTACAATAGTGAGAGGAGTAAATATTTAATTCCCCTCTTGAAAACACTGGGCTTCATTCAAGTGAGACCAGCCTTGTTTTATCTCCAAAGATTACCTGATGCATACGTCACTTTTTGTGTAGCAAGTTTTTTAACAGCCGCATACAGAGGTAGAAACAAAAGAATCCCTAGAACTGCATTGTTTTAAACTAAAAATTAATACACTAACTGTTATTTTACTGTATATATCATGGTGATTAATTAAGTGACTCTTCTATGGATACTGTGTAAAAACCAAATGAATTGTGGGTACTTTTTAAAATGTTTTTATATATATGTATGTTTTTGCCTTTTATGATTTTAACAAAAATCGAATAAAGTGTATTTTGACTGACTGACTGACAGTATTATCTTTGTCTTTAACAATGAATTTTTTGCGTTTCTCATTGCTATATTTCCGTGCAAATGTAAATATTTGCCCACTGTTATAATCTGTTTCATCCCTTGCAAATTTATGTGCCGTCTGATTTTTTATTTTATCCTCATGTTTGCGTAGCCGTTCACTGATTGCTTGTTTTGTTGTTTTAAGAAAGTCTGATTCCGATGACTTTTTGAGTTCTTCTTCTATTTTTTCGATTTCCTTTAAGATTTCAGTGCGATCTATAGCTGTGTACTTGATAAGGATATGCACCAGATTCATTGAAGCATTGAGGTTACTTTCGCCCCATTTTTTAAGCATTCCAGGATTAGGTCTGTCAAAACTCAGCGCGAGAAGTATGCGAAGACCTCCTAGCACCCGACCTACTTCGCATATTTAGTTAGGGATTTATGTTCCCACCATTTAGTCGCCTCGAGCCTCATTTTTTTTTCTAGATCTTTTAATAAAGTTTTTTCATTGCCCTCCGGTTGGTGAACACTCTGTGAAGTTGATGAAATGTTAGAAGCATTCGTCAGGCGTTTACCAAACACCTCGTCAGCAGCTGCTTCGCGCTGACGTACAGGCTCGTCTGACATGCCGAGGGATGTGACTTGTGTGGTTCGGGTTAGTAGCAAGCATTGATTAAATTGCGTCCACAGTTCTTAGAATTGCCTTGAAATCTCACCACCTCCGCTTCAATGCCCACTTACTCACCGAGGGAACTGGCTCACCACAAATCCTCCGACTACATCGTTTACCGGTTCTTCCTCGATGTTCAGTCTCACGGCTGCGAGAGGGGGCGGCCGCCAAAGTTTCACCACGAACTCCAACAGGATTGGCCTGAGGGCGGCTACCTCTTCCAGGTGAGCGGGTCCGTTTGAAGGAAGCAAACCAAACTTCTGTGAATTCAATCTATGCAACAGCAACTCCCACCACTTCCACTCGTGGCGGCGAGGAAGGAGAGACGGACCACAATTTCCAGGCAAGTTGTTTTATTAGACCCTTCACATCCAACAGCTACGGCAGATGACGTGTTTCGGGCTGGCAACAGACCTTGATCACATAAAGACTGTATGTGAATTAGCCATTTTAAATGCTGCTGCATCTCTGTTTCAAGTCACATGGTAAAATCACATGTTCACAGAAATAAAAGGCAGATTGATATTTCAAATGTTCAAGTTGCGACACAGGAAACAATATTATCTCCATTTTATACTAGAAGGTCGCCTATCTGTTGTAATGCAACAAAACTATTTTTGCCATGTAAAACTGCAAAAGAACATATGTAATATGTTAAAGTGCAAAATTGGTGTTATAACCGCATAAATGCGTTTTTATATTACACCAACAACAATTTATTTTTAGGGGTTTCGTATTCCAGATTAAATCCATGGAAATAGTTTTGCTGTAGACTATGAATATATTTCTGTGAAATTACAACCATTTATAACCAATGTGCAAAAAGCAATGGGTAGCAGCAATTTATAATATGTGCAAAACTGTGATAAATAGGATCTCTAAAATTTAGAGAAATAAATAACATGTTTTAGTATGAAACAAACATGACTGAATAAATACAGGTAATTAAAAAACACTGCAATTTATAGATTTCATATTTGACAAATTCTATAGTTTTAAAAACGAATTCATTCATACTAAAAACAAAGTGCAAATGGTGCTGTGTGTATAAAAACATTATCATAAAAAGAAAATTTGTAAAATTTATCAGATAGCAAGCTGACGAGGAATTACATTTTAAAACTCCCAACGAATGCGAACAAGATTGAATCTACAGTGGCGGGCTAGTGTCATATTAATTGCATCTATAAAAATCCTATTATACAGTCTATTAACAAGTACAATGATTTGTAATGGTAAGTTCATTCAATTCAGTTAACTAAAATATTGTCAGCATGTGCTCTACTATGTATAGTTGCTTTTAGTTAATTACAAAATCCTAAACCAGATCCACAGAAATCAATACTTAGAGAAAGGTATACATATCCTCCGAGTTGTTTAAGCCGTTCGGACATTTACTATCGAATTCGAGTATAAACTTAGTCTCCAGTTGCCTTAATAATAGTTCTCTGTTACCGCCTCTGCATTGTTTAGGTACAGAGGCTATAACAAAGTACTGCAAACAGTTCACATTGTTGTTATGGACCTGTTTAAAGTGACGAGCCACTGGATAAGTGGGGTCACTATGGAGGATTGCTCGAAGATGCTGTAAAATCCTCACGTGCACCTGCAGCTTGGTACTTCCAATGTAATTCAAGCCGCAGGTGCACGTGAGAACATACACCGCAAATTCGGTTTTGCAATTGAAACTCCCATATATATATATATATATATATATATATATGCAGTCAGCTTCTCCTCCTTACGGTGCAGAGAACCACAGGACATACCAGGATTTCTTAAGTTGGTTTATTTAATGAGGCTTGCATGACCGGTTTCGGCGTGGTGCCTTTTTCAAATGCGCTCTCAAAGCAGGGTGTTTCCTCTTACAATTTTTGTTAAGCTGGCTCCTCCTCCCAAGTGGTGGTTGGCCCACCTGCACCACGTTCGCCGTGCTTGCACTAATTATCTAGGGACTACCAGTCCCATGGTGCTGCAAGCTGCTACATGCGGTGCCGGTGAAGAGGAAAAACGTTGCATTTTCAAAATGTTCATTTTTAAAATCCATTTCTTTCTTGCCCATCAAACTCCGTGTATAAGTGATTTGTTAGGACGCAGGTATTCACTCACGTCGCCCTTTTCCCATATATATATATATATATATATATATATATATATATATATATATATATATATATATATATATATATATATATATATATATATATATATATATATATATATATATATATATATATATATAATACGTCATCACCGCCAGCTGCTCTCCCACACAGAAAATGACGATGAGCAGACCCAATTCTTGGTGCAAACTTTTAAAGTGCTTTATTCATGCCCAGCCTGTCCTCCATGACGCGTTTCGCTTCCCTTCAATCTTGATCACATGGCGGTCACCTGTAGGTAGTTAAGGTTAGGACCTATCTTCCATAGGTAATCCGTAACATTATATTTAAAATCATTTTGGCGCCGATTGACGAATCTTCGTGACATTTTCAAAACTGGTGGGGCGCTTCGGTCCACTCCTATCCTAAACGTTTGGGGTGATTCGTGAAGCGGGGGCTTAGAAAAAAGGGGGTCCCAAAACGTGTTTTCCCCATGCAATTTTCCATAGGAACCGTTTATCGCGGCTACAGCCCAAATGGCTGAACGGAATTACCCCAAATTTGGCAAAGTGGTAGTCCTTAGTTCAGCCTCGTGCCTTTTGTGTATATGGTGTAAATCTGTTCAGTAGTTCCTGAGAAAATTACAATTAAAAGTATATATGTATCTATGGCCTAGGTGGATCCGGGCATCTTGCGTGCACTATAAGCGCTTCGTCCCGTTCACGTACTGAATGCTAATTGGCTGTCAAGTGGTTGTCAACATTCGAAACCAGGAAGTGTTGGCAGCCATTTTGTTCCTCAGTAGAAGCGAGGGTCTAGAAATTAGTGGAACAAGTGTTCAAAACGTATAAAGGGGGCACGTAAGAAATATTTTGACCCTCTAGCCCTGCTTAGGTGGTCCCACAAGGACGCCTAGGGTCCCCACCAATTTTTTACAAAACTGAGGAATGTGCGCTGGGTGCATGGATCCGCTGTAAAACAAATAAAAACGAAGCGCAGGCTCCTGTGCTTGTTTAAAAATTAGCTACCTGGGAAGGACAAATCCCGGGGTATAAAATATTGCATTTGAAGCGGGGAACGACAAAAAAGGGGGGTCCCAAAACATGTTTTCCCCATGCAATTTTCCATAGAAACTGTTCATTGTGGCTACAGCCCGAATGACTGAACGGAATTATAAAAAATTTGGCAAAGAGGTAGTCCTCTGTTCAGACTCGTGCCTTTTGCTTAACTGGTGTAAATCTGTTCAGTAATTTCGAACAAAATTACAATTAAAAGTACATATATATCTATGGCCTCGGTGGATCCGTGCATCTTGCGCGCACTCTAAGCGCACCGCCCCGATCACGCTCTAATTGACTGTCAAGTGGTTGGTAACATTCGAAACCTGGAAGTGTTGGTAGCCATTTTGTGCCTCTGTAGAAGCGAGGATCTAGAAATTAGTGGGACAAGTGTTCAAAACATATAAAGGGGGCAGGTAAGATATATTTTGACCCTCTAGACCTGCTTAGGGGGTCCCAAAAGAACCCCAAGGGCCCCCCCAAAAATTGTTTATTTTGTTGAAAAAACAGAGAAATGTGCGCTGGGTGCATGGATCCGCCGTAATAAAAATAAAAACGAAGCACGGGCTCCTGTGCTTGTTTAAAAATGAGCTACCTGGGAGGGCCAAATCCCGGGGTCTAAAATATTTCATTTGATGGGGGTTCCAAGGGGCCCTGTAGCCCGGGACTGCCATTCCTCGGTGCTACAAAATAAATCGGTGAGGGAGCTCAAAGGTCCATCTAAGCCCTGGGTATTTATATTTTGGGAGGGGGCTCGCATGGTCTGCATTCTGGAGCACTCTAAAGCTTTGGGGAACACCACCCCCAGGAGCGGCTCCTGCTGTGTCTCAGGGTGTCTACCCCCGGGACACTGCTGTTTGCTATGGCAGGGCGGGAGTCGAGGTTCCCGCTGTGTCATAGCAAACTTGAAGGCATATTAACAAGTGCCATTTCGCCGCAATTTTTTTAAAAAAAAGCCAAAAATGTGGTGAAAATTATATTGCCCTATTTACTAGGCGACGCTAAAGATGCATTAATGCATGTTAGTGCCCGGTTTGCTAAGGGCTCGCCTCGTATCTCCAATGAGTTGCAATCGAGGCATTTTCAGTGGCAAGGTAGATGTTCCTATGACAATATAAAAAGGAAGAGGGAGGTATGACAACAGAGTTGTATTTACAAGGCGGCCCTGGATTTGAGGACCGATAGCAAAATTCTCGCTAATTGCGGTTTATGTCGGATCCTAACATCTGTTCTGAAGTAGACTTAAGCATATTTAATATGCGAGGTGGATTGATATGTTAAGTCCACAGTCTTATATTAACAAGCTTTTTACTTGCGAACAAGAATTATCGCTGTATTCCTCGCGATATTGGGGGCATATTTACAAGGACACCGTTAAAATTATCGCTGCTCTAGCGTTAGGAAAGTGCAGTTAAAGCGGCCATAATGGGCTTAATAATAGGCTTTTGAGATTTTGTGAGAATTCCAATAGAAGCCAAGGTTTACACCAGAGCATTTTAACGCTGTCCTTGTAAATATGTCCATTACAGACTCCTAATTTTACCGTAAAAAAACATGTCACCTACTATTTTTTTTTCTTCCTCTGGATCCCATCCCATGGGATACAACATTGGGGACTGTGGGTGGAGGCCCAATGTCTCTACGGTCCCAGTTAGCTATCTGCGTCCTTCGGAAGCCGCCATTACTTTTGCATATGGGACCTGATAATATGCAGCTCCCCGTGGGGAAAAGCATTCTGCTTTGCATTTTAAAAGAGAGAGTAGGTTTTCGTATTCTCTCTTTCAAAATGCAAACCAAGTTTGCATTTTGCAAACATAGCAAACCAAGTTTGCTATGGCAGGGCGAGAGCCTCGGCTCTTACCCTGCCATAGCAAACAGCAGTGTTGAAAAAATCTTCAGGTAAGATAACAAAGGATTTTGAAGTCCATTATCGCCGTTTTAGTTGTAGTTTGCTGCCATAAAGTGGCAATAATTTTAACGCCGTCTTTGTAAATATGCCCCTAAGTTTTGTAATGTCGACAATCCCGTCTCCCATTTAAATAGGCACTAAGTATTTAGTGAAGTGCATTGTGAATCGTGATGCAACACTGTCTAATTTTGATCGATAAAGAATTCGAAGAGTTGTGTACTTCTTTTGCTCGTAATATACATAGGGGCAGATTTACAAGACCCTTGCCCCACTATTGCGTCACTTTTAACATTGGAAAAGTGACGCGAAAGTGGCGCAAGGGGCTTGTAAATCTGCTCCACAGTGTTCTGTCATCTCAGTTTGCTTTCCTCTCAGTCATGTAGAGGATCCTGGGTAAATATAACGGTTTCTGTACAGCCAGCACCTTTCAACCCTACCCCCAAACTGCTTACTGCCTATTACCATAGTAACAGTTCATGGAACACTTAAGTTAGCACACAGGTCACAAGTTCACCACACAATGTTGCTAATACAAACAGTAACTGTGCTGGAGTTTTTCAAATTTTACATAGGAACCATTAATCGCAGCTACAGACTCTGGTAAAGAGCTGGTAAAGATTTAGCCTCGGTAACTATGCTGGACTTTTTAAAATTTTCCATAGGAACCGTTAATCGCAGCTACAGACTCTCGTAAAGAGCTGGTAAAGAGTTAGCCTCAGTATTATACTTCTAGTTATAAACATCATTTCTATTTTAATTGTTAAATCTTCTCTAAGCATATGATTATCACACTAAATAATAGTGAAATATTGTCAGAAAAAGAAGACGTATACACTTTTTTAATTAACTTTTATTACAACAAAAATAAATAACTAGAAACGTAACTTTAACATAACAAAATAATAAATACCTAGAAACGTAACTTTAACATAACAATATAAGAAACAAAATGTGAGATGGACTCCAATGGTAGGAGGGTAGGTAACCTGCAAAACAAAAATGAAAATAAGTGTTTAAAATTAGATCGATGTGACTAAATGAGGTCAAAGATCACAAATCAACATAACACTTGGCAATATTTGGTTATTTGCACGTCTGCAGTGTTCCTGATACATCCCACCCCTCTCATAGGCCAGCGTTGAAGAGGTGTCTGTAGGGAAGTACCTAGTGCGTCAGAGCTACAGTATGGTAGGGCAGGTCTTTAAAATGATTCAGAGATGAGACAGAATTAGGTGAGAGATCACGTCATTATGCAGGACAATATAGTTTATTTGCCATGCATTTAATTGGAGGCATTGTGTATCTAGGCTGCTCTGCTTACCTTTTGTAAAGACTGTGTCAAACAGAGTTCACAACTTGAAGTCTGCTTTGTTTGTACACTGCAGACTGCATTAAATTCAGCCTTGATTTATTTATCTTCAAAGTGGACAGCAGGGTCCATAACTTGAAAAGAGAAAGAGAAACAATTTGAGAGAGAGGGAGAGAGAGTAGGAGAAAAAAAATAGATTAAAAGTTTGAGAGAGAGAAAGTAATAGATGGAGCAGGAGAGGTAGTGTTAATATTGGAGAAAATCTGCGTAGCTCACCTTTTTGCCTCCGTTGTGTGTCCAAACACATGCTGGTTCATAGGGCACCCTCAAGTTTAGTGATCTGAAAGATAGTATAGAGTTAGTAATAGCAGAGTACATACAACGGCACAAGTATATTTCTGATTGATGCCTTTGGACACTTAGGATACTGTATTACATTAACTTCCACTGCAAGGTGGAATCTGTCACTCTTTTTCTCCCAGTGCACTATACCCATGCACTCCCACTGCATAGCGGTGAGTTCGCATTACTGCGTACCCAGACTGTTGCACCCCATTGACTCCCAGAGTCCGGAGGTGAGTGCCTTTTCTTGCGCACCCAGACTGTTCCAACCTATCCATTCTCACTGCCCGGAAGTAATTGTACATTGCTACGCAGTCAAGCTGCTGCACACTACCCACTATCACCGCCCACAGGTGACTTCCCGTTGCTCCAGAAACAAGCGTCTTTGTTCACCTTGTGCCATTGGCGTGATTCAAAGAGGGTGCACCACGTGTCGAAGCAGCCTTCTCAGGCGTTGTTACGATGGCCACGCATCATTGCAGAATCTTCAAACGTGCAAAGTGCAAAAAGAAGGAGGGCCTACGCGTTTCGACTACAGTTAGTCTTCAACTGGACCATAGAGTCCAAAGTGTCTAGACAGTTTATAAAGTGCTCAGTGCTTGTGCCCTCATTTGTTTTTACAATAATTTAAAACCACTAGACTACCAACCTCATTCACATTTTAGGCCACAAACGGTCGCCATTATTTACATTTCTTTTTCTTTTTCCTCTTCCTTTTATAGTTTTTGTATATACTTATATGCTGTAAAGCACTTTGTTAAAGTGCATTAATAAAGTGCAAGGTGCAAGACGATTCAAAAAAGAGAAGAAAAAGAATAATCTGCACATGATAAGAGATTGTTATGCAAAATGGCCGGCTCAATGTTCTTTCATATGAGATTTCCACAGTCTCTGGAATCCAATAGCGTTTCATAGATATTGTAAGTCATCACAGTTCATGTTTTCGCTCAAGATTCCCTTTTGGCTGATGTTACAGTAAAGTACTTTTCCACATCCTGCTTTTGTGACTGTCTCATATCTCTATTTTCTTTCTCTATTTAAAAGAGCCAAAGCTATTTACAATATTTACATTCCTATTTTTTGTTGTACAATCATGATTTTTCATATCCTCTATTCCCATGTCTTTTTCTACATTTTGTTTTTCATTATTCCACTTTAGAGTAGCTGTTTCCTCCTTATTTTTTATATAGATTAGAAGTTTTTTTGATAGTGTCCCATGCTGATCTTTGTGACCAGCCTTTGATCTTACACACAATTACTGAGATTCTTCATATATCTCAATTCAATTGGAGGATATTTTGGGGGAAAATGACATGGCTGAAGAGTTTGCATTCGTCCTGCACTTTGTAGGGCTGTTCCATGATTGAGATGGATCTTTTTTGTGGAGAAGGATTATGTTCATTTATATACACTATATTACACAGAGTTAACTTTTCATTTTAGATGGTATCTTTTTCCAAATGACCAGTTTCAAAGGTGTACATACAGTTCAGCATCCAAATTATGTCAATGTGGGTATATATCCCAATGCAAACTTCGGCAAAGCCCAAGCCACTTTCCATGGCGGGCAGCCACTCCCAACAATCAAACACAATTCAGTATACCGAGAAATGAAACTCGCTGATGCCGTGGCCTCAGCGCAATTCAGACGTTTTATTTACAGCAAACGGGTGCTCCTACGCGTTTCGGAGTTATCCTCACTCCCGTGATCAAGGAGTGAGGATAACTTCGAAATGCATAGGGGCACCCGTTGGCTGTAAATAAAACGTCTGAATTGCACTAAGGCCACGGCACCAGCGAGTTTCATTTCTCGGTATACTGGATTGTGTTTGATATATAGGTAGGTAGGTAGGTATATATAGTTAGGATTTTTTCTCTATGGGACTTTTGAAAATTCTATGTCTAATAACTTTGGCGTTTGTGGACGGAATCGGCTATAATTTTCAGGAAAATGGCACATTCTGTTTCTGAGCAGCCCCTGAAAATTTGGGGGGGTTTCGTCAAGGGGTGGCCGAGAAAAAAGGGGTGTCCCAAAATGCGTTTTTCCCATTCATTTTTTCATAGGGCGTTTGGCCTCACTTTTAGCTCGAACGGCTGAATGGATTTGCACGAAACTTGGCAAAATTGTAGGGACTGTTAGCCCGATGTGCCTTTGCTGGGTCTCAATATATGTGCTCCAGTGGATTTTGAGAAAGTAACGTTTTAAAAAACAGATATATCTGTGACAGCATCCCGGATAGCGATCCGGTTCGCGTACTTTTCGCGTTACGGAACTTTGCGAAGCGAAGCTGATTGGCTCTCCGGTGTCTGTCAACATTCTAAACAGTCCGGAACGGCCGCCATCTTGTCTCTCGGTAGGATCAAGAGACAAGAGGAGGAGAAAAACGAAGGAGGAATTTAATGAAAGGGGGCAAGGTAGACCCCTCTTGACCCCCTAGGAATGATGTTGGAGTTATTAAAGGGTCCCGTGGGGCAAATAAAAAAATTAGATTTTTCGCGGTAGAAGCGCTTCCCGGTTCGCGAACCGGTAGCGAAACGGGAATTCGCCATTTTGTGTTTCGTTTTAATTAAATTACAAGATGGAGGAAAAACAATGTGAGAAATGGGTATAAGGGGGTACGGGAGACGTATCCTGACCCCCTATGTTTTCTGAGGGTGGCTGAGGATGCTCATATATGTTGATACATGTCTTCCAGCGGCTGCGCGTGAGCGGATTTTTATTTTTTTGCTGCGTGACGTTTGTTAACGTTCGATTCGAAGGAAATCAGGAAGTGTTGTCCGCCATTTTGTCACTGCGAGTAAATATATTGTTAAAAATAATTGTTATAAATTAATCCGTATTGATAAACATTGTTTGCGCCATTTTGCCTTTTTTCCAATGGCACACTTTTGTCGTGCACGGCAGCCATTTTAGATGTTTTGACCCGACCAACTCTCTGCACGCCGCCGATCCTCAGCATGGCTCCCCACCCTCGCAAGCATCTCCCCCACGCACTGGTCACCCCCGCTCTCTCTCTCATGCATGGGCCATAAACCTCCCCCCAACTGCGCTGCTCTTCCCTGAGAATCACACCATGTGCCCGCCCGACACCTCCCTTTCACCCTATTCACTACCGTACCCTCTGACACTCCTCTTCCTCTGTTTCTGATTGTCCAGGCCGGTCCCAGGCTATCACTTAGCCCTGTGGATGTAGTTTATGGCCCCAACTGTAAAGAATCACCCCTCTTCAGAGGAGTTACAGTAGATCAAGGCCCCCACCTAAGCATGGGCGGAAAATCCGTTCCGCTCGCGGATTTTGCGGATTTTCGGGAAATCCGCAATCCGCGAGATTTGCGAATTTCCCGCAAAATCCGCAAATCCGCGAGCAGCGGATTTTGCTCGCACTGCTCGCACTGTTCGCGTGAGTTCGCGCCCCGCGAATAAGTGCAAAATTGCAGAAAGACGATTTTAGCAAAACTGAAAGTAACTACTTACCAGGTTCAAAAGTTCAGGCTCATCATTAGTAGCCATTTCCTGTAGTGCTTCCTGAGGGGCCCCTCCAGAGTTCAGTTGCCAGTTGAAACTATTATGTGACCCTGCTCTGAACCTCAGAATAGTTACACATATGCCACAAAGGTCCTGAATTACAGCTAAGGGAGACAAGCAGGAGCCAGGCTGGAAGTTAAAATCCATTAATCAGCCCCTAATTCATTATTGTCAGTTGGGGCAGGGCAGGTGTTGTAACTAATTTTGCAACAATGAAAGCACTTAGCAAGTGCAAAAGATCACTAATCAGGGCGCACTAAGGAAGCAGGTGCCAGCTAAAAAAATATTCTGTGACACATTAATCAGCCCCAAATTAATTCAGGTCACTTGAGGCAGGGAAGGTGTGCTTTGCTTTGCCGAAAATAATGTACACTGGACAACCAGAGGGTGTGGTGATGAAACAGAGGGTGGCATGGGTGGGCCAGAGGGTGGCATGAGTAGTCAGAGAGTGGCAGTGGTGACAGAGAGTGGCAGTGATGAAGAAGAGTGTCCCAAACAGGCTGGACACGTAGAAACAACAAGTTCGCGAAACTTGCGACCCGACAGGTAAGTTCGCAATTTGCGAAAGTGTACAAAACCCTCGCGAACTGGCAGAAACACGGGCGAACACAAAAAAAAAAAAAATCCGCAAATTCGCGGGAATTCGCGGATTTTGCGGATTGCGAATCCGCAAATCCGCAAAATTCGCGAACGCGAGATCCGCAAAATTCGCTCATGCTTACCCCCACCCCATGAGATCCGTCACACCACACGCGTTCCTACTATCTGATAACGATCCTGTATTGTGATTGGGGAGGGGATTCTCACTGTGAGGGTGTGTGGGACCGAGCCTGAAGCGGAAGATTCCAGGGATGCCTTTTTGTACATCAAAGTCTTCACAATTATGTGTCACATTAAAAATATATAGCACTCCAACAAAGTAGTAGGATTATAACACTTTAATAACGTATAAATATATACAACGCTCCAACAAAGTAAACACGTTAAAAAAAAACATTTTAAACAAAGCAACAATGGGCTGCTGTGAGGTGGCGTCAGTAGCGGTCCTTTGTGCGAATAGGCCGAAGGCAGCACAATGCGCTGAGATCCGGACGGCACCCAGGTGATGTCCAGTAAGTTGCCGCACTGGTCTTGGTATCCTACAATGCTGCGCCGAAAAACGGCGTGGGGCGCCCCGGGGGGGGGGGGGGGGAGGCTCCTCTGCTGCAGTGGGGCGCCCCTTTACCGTTTCAGTCGCCATTCAGCTGTTTACGGCCCGCTTTTGCTGCACTGTGCCTCATCCGCCATTCAGCTGAGTTGCGCCCGCTCTTGCGGCTACAGCGTCTCGCCCACCATCCAGTTGAATTGCGCCCGTTCTTGCGGCTACAGCATCTCGCCCACCATCCAGTTGAATTGCGCCCACTCTTGCGGTGTAGTGATAGGCGGCTGCCACAGGACTCTTAAAATGGCGGCCGGCTCTTCGGATTTGGGCCTGGTCCACTAAAATGGCCCTGGGACACATTTGAACTCGTACATTTATCTGCTAGGGCTTGGGCCCCATTCTCGAAAGCGTCCCCTCAGCCTTGAAGATTCTACAAAAGTCATCGGGCCCCCGACTCCCGCAGGCTTCCGGTGGGGAGCGGCTGCCATGATTGCTTGCGGAATGGCCACGACGGAGCTACGAGATGGTGGTGCTCTCATGCTGAAGCCAGCTTCAGTCTGAAACATCCAGAAACACTGTAGACTATCAATTCGATGACTTCCGGTGGAGCCCCAACGTGACCCGGTAGGGAAGAACTTGCCCTCCCCTCTTTTGACTGATGGTTCTTGTTGCCTGCCCCCTCTCTTGTCATCTAACGGAACCTTTTTGGATTGCTGAGTGAGAAAAAAAAAGGTGAGGCTTTCATCATTTGGGAAAAAAAAATGTTTCAATCCAATGAAAAGTGTTATTTTTAGGTCATATGATCAAGCATTTCATCATTAGGAAACCAAAAGTAAAATGAACCAATGAAAAGTTTTATAAACAAGTCACATGACCTGTTATGCGGCTTTGGGCTATAAAAAGCCTATAAAATCCGTTGGCCTGTGAGGCGGCGTCAGTAGCGGACCGATGTGCGAATAGGCCGAAGGCAGCACAACGCGCCGAGATCCGGATGGCTCCGAGGTGGTGTCCAGCAAGTTGCCGCACTGGTGTGGCCATCCTACAATGCTGCGCCAAAAGACGGCGTGGGGTGCCCGGGGGGGGAGGGGGTGCGAACTGGCCTCTCCCGCCTCCCCAGGTGGAGGCACCTCATCTGCAGTGCGGCGCCTCTTACCGCTTCACTCGCCGTCCAGTTGAGTTGCGCCCGCACTTGCTGCTACAGTAGGCCGAAGGTAGCACAACGCGCCGAGATCCGGATGGCACCAAGGTGGTGTCCAGCAAGTTTCACTGGTGTGGCCATCCTACAATGCTGCGCCGAAAGACGGCGTGGGGTGCCCGGGGGGGGGGAGGCGGCGCAAACGGGCCTCTCCCACCTCCCCAGGTAGAGGCACCTCATTTGCAGTGGGGCGCGTCTTAGCGTTTCACTCGCCGTCCAGCTGAGTTGCGGTCACTCTTGCTGCTACAGTACGCCGAAGGCAGCACAACGCGCCGAGATCCGGATGGCACCGAGGTGGTGTCCAGCAAGTTTCACTGGTGTGGCCATCCTACAATGCTGCGCCGAAAGACGGCATGGGGTGCCCGGGGGGGGGGGGGGGGGAGAGGCGGCGCAAACGGGCCTCTCCCTCCTCCCCAGGTGGAGGCACCTCATCTGCAGTGGGGCGCCTCTTAGCGTTTCACTCGCCTTCCAGCTGAGTTCCGCCCGCTCTTGCGGTACAGTGCCTCACCCGCCATCCAGCTGAATTGCGCCCGCTCTTGCGGCTACAGCGTCTCGCCCACCATCCAGCTGAATTGCGGCCACTCTTGCGGTGCAGCGATAGGCGGCTGCAACCGGCTCTTTGGATTTAGGCCTGGTCCACTAAAATGGCCCTGGGACACATTGGAACTTGGACGCTTGCCTGCTAGGGCATGGGCCCCATTCACGAAAGCGTCCCCTCTTTTGACTGATGGTTCTTGTTGCCTATCTCTTCTGTTGTCATTTAACGGAACCTTTTTGGACTGCCGAAAGGGGTTCTGGTCCCACCGCTGGTTGGTGGAGACATTTTGACTATATCCTGGACCTGCCCGGCCTCGCCCAAAATGGCGCCGGTATAAATGAGACTCGTAACTCCTTGTTGTGTACTGGTTGCCCAACCTTGATATCACGAGATACGTATGCAGTTTTGAAGCACATGGCGGCCGGGGACGAGTACTGATTGAACATTTGGACATCCCTATTGATATTAAGTTCTGATGTGTTATTGATTACTGTACTATTGAAAGTTCGAATTAACGTCACCTATGGTACTTGCCCGCAAATGTATATCTAGATAATTTTATTGTAACTGGCCCTGTCGTACTTTAATTATAAAATGTACGTCCACCGATTCCGCAACTGTTAGACACCTTAGTTCTTGCAACCTAATGGCCCGCCCGTTACGTTCTTCTACAGTGTAAATGTTCCCTCATCATATACGATTCCAGTTTGCTCCGTGGCCGGCCCACGTGGTTATAGGCCTGTATTTGTATACTGACATTTTCACAATAAAGGTTTTTAAAACAAAACATGGTAGTAGTACCTAGATTGGTAAAGTTTTGAATAATAGCCACTGTTTTCGAATCAGTAAAAGGCAAGTGAAATAAAGCAGCCCGATTACATGACGGTTAAAAGGTATAATACACAGGAACGCAGTAAAGATAAATGGTCAAGGGCTGTTGTGTTTTCTACTCCTGCAACATAAAGTGATCAATAAGAATCCGATATTCATGCCTATCAGCGACTAAGACAGCAGGCCGAGCCTCTTTTGTTCAACGGCTCCCTCATGGTACGAAGAAACGCCCTTTTTCTCGAAATAGGAATATTTTACTTGCAGGACAGTTGAAAATTTCCCGGGAAAATACATTAGCCTGGAACATTGTTAGTGGTAAACTGTAAATGCATCTGGGTGCTTTGCTTTACAAGTCAGAGTGAGAAAAAAAAAGGTGGGGCTTTCATCATTTGGGGAAAAAAATTTTTCGAAAGCAATGAAAAGTGTTATTTTTAGGTCATATGACCAAGCCTTCCATCATTAGAATAACAAAAGTAAAATGAACCAATGAAAAGTTTTATTAACAAGTCACATGACCTGTTATGCTTACGTTAAGCGCTGCGCGCCGCGCTCTGGATCGCTTCCGGGAAGCTGCGCCTCGCGCACCGGAGCACTTCCGGGTGCGCTAATGCGGCACGTCATATGACGCATTACGTGACAACGCAGGTCCAGAATATAGTCAAAATGTCTCCACCAACCAGCGGTCGGAACACAACCCCTTTCAGCAGTCCAAAAAGTTCTGTTAAATGACAACAGAAGGGACAGGCTATAAGAACCATCAGTCAAAGAGGGGAGGGCAAGTTCTTCTCTACCGGGTCACGTTGGGGTTCCACCGGAACTGATCGAATTGGTAGTCTACAGTGTTTCTGTATGTTTCAGACTGAAGCTGGCGTCAGCATGAGAGCACCACCATCTCGTGGCTCCGTCGTGGCCATTCCGCGAGCAATCATGGCAGCCGCTCCCCACCGGAAGCCTGCGGGAGTCGGGGGTCCCGGTGACTGTTGTAGAATCTTCAAGGCTGAGGGGACTCTTTTGGGAATGGGGCCCATGCCCTAGCAGTCAAGTGTCCGAGTTCCACGGTTGCCCAGAGCCATCTTTGCAGGCCAGGCCCAAGTCTGTGGAGCCGAACGCCATTTCGTGAGCTCCGTAGCAGCCGCCTGTCGCTGTACTGCAAGATTGGGTGCAATTCCGTTGGATGGCGGGTGAGACGTTGTAATAGCAAGAGCAGGCGCAATTCAGCTGGCCGAGCGAGGCACTGTGTCACAAGAGCGGGCGCAAGTCAGCTGGTCGAGTGAAGCGCTGGGGTGTAGCTGAGAAACCTCCACCTGGGGAGGTGGGGGAGGCTCGTTCGCACCGCCTCTCCCTTCTAGTGCACCCCACGCCGTTTCCTGGCGCAGGTATATGTGATGGTCGGACCAGGGCACCGCAGGACGTGTCTTCAGGTCAAACGGATTGTGGGACAAGGTGTGGAGCAGGCGCAATTATCTCGGGGGCCTCCGTCAAGCGGTTCAGGGAGGCACCGCATCACATTGTTTTCCAATGCAGTCAGGTCCACAAACAGCCCCCACTTACTTTGAGAATAGTGAAGCTGCAGCAGGTGCAAATAAGCTTCATACAGTGTTACAAGCGCTGCTCGGAACCCTCAACTATGGCACCCAACATCCAGGACTTATGCCATTTGTGCAAGGCAGTGACATCGAAGCATCTCAGGGACCAAGCAACATACCATTTCCAGAGTCCTTCCCACAGCCTCTGCCTTCCTTCTTACCTAGTTATTGTTCTTTCACTCCCACTCTAGGCTTTTAGTCTGTGGATGGAAAATCATGAACCTACACTCACCTATGAAAATCTTACTATTCATGGTTGATTTTGAGCCCCAAATACAAAGGCTTGTTTGGATCGATGTTGCAGCAGGCTGCCATGTAAATAGTTATTTAATAAAACGTTTTACCCTGTTACTTGTTGATTTTGAGCCCCAAATACAAAGGCTTGTTTGGATCGATGTTGCAGCAGGCTGCCATGTAAATAGTTATTTAATAAAACGTTTTACCCTGTTACTTTGCTGGTGTGTTGTATATATTTATAATATTTGCATAGGGTTTGTCGTTATTTTGGGTGGGGTGGGCGGCGGAGCCGAGCTGTCTTGCAGCCATCATGGTGTCGAGCTCAGTTCCTCTCACTAGTTTCGTATTTCTCAAAAGGGGTTGTTCATAATGTTTCTATTTTAGCGAGGTCAAAAAGAGATCCCATTAGTGGCCTGCTGATTTTGCTTGATTCCTTTTGTTTTTTTATCGATTTTTCTTAAACAGAGTATTGCGACTCTGTGCTTGTTTGTAAATCGAGAATGAACAAAAGAGAACCAATTCCAAAACAATAAATGCTAGGATAACAATCAATCAAATGGAGAGGGAAGCAGGCACAACGGGTTACAACGGGGGCAAAGGCCTGTGTTACCTACCCTTCACTATCTGCAAAGAGAGAATACTCCTAAAATAAAAGAGGAGGGGGGGGGCAGCGTTCAAAGCACATCAGCGTGCATAAACACGAAAATGTTTTTACCTACCACGTACTTGACATTTTAAAGCTTTTGATATTTGCTATTAAAAAACCATTGAAATTCACTGAAAAATCCATAGGTTATAGACCATATATAGTTAGGAATTAGCATTTACAAAACCTTGATTAATTTGAGATGTCATCAGTGATGTCATCAGTGATGTCACTGACTATGTCATGAATGATGTAATATGTGACATCATCAGCAGTGGATTGCGGGTGCGCGATATATAGTTAGTGCAACTAACTATATATGCGAATTTCAATGGTTTTGTGCGAGTAAAATAAGGTTTTGTAAATGCTAATCCCTAACTATATATGGTCTATAACCTATGGTTTTTTCAGTGAATATATATATATATACATATGTATATATACATATGTATATATATATATATATATATATATATATATATATATATATATATATATATATATATATATATATATATATATATATATATATATATATATATATATATATATATATATATATATATATATATATATATATATTTAAAGAGTTCGGATGAACTGTCCAATGTGGAGTGGCGTCTTCGTGCACAGGGCGAACTTTGTTGATATATATATATACAAAAGTAAACATGTTTGTATCACTTTAAAAAAGAATGGCCACTCAAACAAATGCACCCGTGAGCAAGAGGCGCAAGCTTCGAAACGCGTAGGGTTGTTTCTGTCCGTGTGCCAATAAAATACTGCACTGCGAGCAACATTTGGGCCCCGGTTCTGTTTTTTTTGCTGAATTTAAAAGCATTGGTGACCAGGAGTGTGTTTATATGGAAGGGAGCGGCGATCCCGCCGGGAAGCCCGCTGCCGAAGGAGGCTTGAGCACGCCAAAACAGTGTGTTTAATATATATATATATATATATATATATATATATATATATATATATATATATATATATAAATATATATATATATATATATATATATACACTTAGACCTCCACCCACACCTTTCGCCGCAACTGACTTTTACACAAACACGAGACATAAGACACTACATGACAAACTAGGACAGCCCGACCCTCAACACGAGGAGTCTGATCCACCGACACCCAAAACCTTACCCAGGCTGACCTATTCCCCACTGGGGCAGCACGACAGGTTCTGTACACACAATTCCATATTCGGAATTCAAGAATGAGGAGCTCCACACCAACGTGTTATCTGCTTCATGTTTAGCCGGGAACGTTGGCCACACACGAATCTCGCACACCCAAGACCCCGAGTCATTAATCAGACCCACACAGGCCAAGAAGTCAACGTGCCCATGTGGGCAGATAGACAGGTCCCATACTCACAATTCCTGAGTCTGAACCAATAATGCAGAGCCCCCACCAGAAACATGAAAACAGCTTTATGCTCAACCAACCAGTGCAAGCATACACGTACTTCGCATGCGGCAGGCTACTCAGAAATATTCTGGCCATCAATCATCAGGGCAGAGCACTACACTTATTTTGATAGTGTTACAGAACTTCGGACGAAACAAGCCTGACACACAGCGGCCAAATGCAAACAGCGTTTCCAATTACAATAGGAACATGCGCCCAGTGTGGTTCATTCACGGCAGCCGCTCGCCGAGCCAAAGCGAGAAACCCCGGTCGCAGCGGTAAAACATACACACAGACAAAATAATACAGGGCAGCCACAACACCTACTAGGGCACGAGACCCCGGTCTCAATTTCAAATTCACAGCCAAATGGGCAGAGGAATAAACACATGCTCCCTTGCCTTACCTGACACGACTTTGGAAGTTACAGAATGCGCACACAGGAGCTGTTTTCAAGCTGCATCTCGCATAATCACTTTGTCTATGTCAGTTGCAGCACGTATTGACACACGAATGTTAACACCACATGAGAACAGACTCAAAAATGTAATTTCATGCAGAATATTGTGCAATTACGATCCCAGCATCAGCAAGCAGGGTTTAAACATTTCAATGTAAATTTAAATTTTACATGTTTTTGATGATTTAACCATGACTTGCACTTTTTAATGACACAGACTCTTCCATGTCTATCACTAACTCACATGTTTCCTTGGCAACCCACCTGACCTTGATTGGTTACTGTGCACCAGTATAAATATGCTCACTTCTTTGGTGAAGACAGATGTAGTGAACAACCGCCCTCATCGCCGCCACCGACGACATCCGAGCCCTGATGGACAACGGAGAAACAGCGGCCCTCATCCTCCTAGACCTCTCCGCGGCATTCGACACTGTCTGCCACCGCACCCTAGTGCAACGCCTCAGCAACGTCGGAATCCAGGAGAAGGCACTGGAATGGATCGTCTCCTTCCTCGACGGAAGAACACAGAGAGTCCGCCTACCGCCGTACAAGTCAGAGGCCACCGAAGTCATCTGCGGCGTCCCTCAAGGATCATCGCTGAGCCCTACCCTCTTCAACGTCTACATGAGCCCCCTCGCGGCCATCGCACGCCAACACAACCTCAACATAATCTCCTACGCCGACGACACCCAGCTGATCCTCTCCCTGACCAACGACCCCGCCGCCGCCAGAGCCAACCTGCACGAAGGGATGAAGGAGGTAGCCGAGTGGATGACGACCAGCCGCCTGAAACTGAACTCAGACAAGACGGAGGTCCTCATCCTGGGCTCCACGCCCACCGCCTGGGACGACTCCTGGTGGCCCCCCGCCCTGGGCACCGCACCCAAACCGACGAACCACGCACGCAACCTGGGCTTCATCCTGGACTCCTCCCTCTCCATGACCAGACAAGTCAACGCCGTCTCCTCGGCGTGCTTCAACATCCTGCGCATGCTACGGAAGATCTTCTGGTGGATCCCCACGGAGACCAGAAAGACCGTCACCCAGGCCCTCGTCACCAGCCGACTGGACTACGGCAACGCCCTCTACGCCGGAACCACCGCCAAGCTCCAGAAGAGACTTCAGCGGATCCAGAACGCCTCAGCCAGACTCATCCTCGACATCCCACGAAACAGTCACATCTCCGGACACCTGAGAGACCTGCACTGGCTCCCCGTCAACAAAAGAATCACCTTCCGTCTCCTCACCCACGCACACAAAGCCCTACACGATCAAGGCCCGAGCTACCTCAACAACCGAATCAACTTCTACGCTCCCAAACGCCACCTCCGGTCAGCCAGCCACGCCCTCGCCGCCGTCCCATGCATCCGCAGAGCGACAACAGGAGGAAGGTCCTTCTCCTACCTGGCCACCAAGACCTGGAACTCCCTCCCTCCCGACCTGCGCCTGACCCAAGACCACCTCTCCTTCAGGAAGAAGCTCAAGACCTGGCTGTTCGAGCAGTAACGGCACCCCCCCCCCTAAGCGCCTTGAGACCCTACGGGTAAGTAGTGCGCTCTATACATGTCTTGATTGATTGATTGATTGAAGGCGGACTTGTCCGTCGAAACGCGTCTGGTCATTTTTGGAATAAATTATCTTCGAATTCAACCCACGGAGTCGGTGCCTGTTTTCTGATACTATAGAACCAGGATTGGAACTATATATATATATATATATATATATATATATATATATATATATCTCGCTCCTCCACACGCCATAGGCGGGGCACTTCCTGGTCGGGTGCAGTAAACGCGGTGGCGTACCGCGATATAAATCCCAGCTCCAAACTTCCCTCTTATCCTTCAGGAAAGAAAAGCACTCGCGAGGATTCTGTAGCTCAACAGCAATTTATTCAGGACAAACGCGTTTCGGATTTACATCCTTCGTCAGTGTCGTAAGTTCTGAAGGATAAGAGGGAAGTTTGGAGCTGGGATATATATATATATATATATATATATATATATATATATATATATCTATCTCAATAAATACTTTGCTAACCAAAAAGAGAAACCATATGTTTCACAGGATAATCAGACTAATCAAAGAACTGCAAACATTTTAAATGTGAATGACTGTGATTTCTTGAAAGATATGACAGAGATATAACTTGATTTAGAGAAGGGAATGTTGAGTACCACGCAAGCAGCTGCCTACTGTGATTTATCAACCTATGCACCTAAACCATCTCCTTTTAGACCTAAATCTATCTTCTATCCTCCAATGCCAAAAGACAACATAGATGTCTTTGCAGAAAGAGTAATCAAAGCCCTAGCTTTGGATAGCAGCGGAAACTTCCGCAAGAAATCAAATGACTATAGAATGAAATATGATAAAGTATTGAATAAAATCAAGCAACGACAAGACATTGTAATCCGCAGTGCGGATAAAGGTGGAAATATTGTCCTTTGGCCATCAGACATGTACAACCAGGAAGCTTTGAAACAACTCCAGGATAGACAATGCTATATAAGAATAAACAGCTCCAACCTTACCAATACTAAAGAAAGATATCTCATGAGCCTTTACAACTGGAAAAGCAAAGGTCTACGAAACCAGAATTCATCTATCTGAAAAATGATCATCCATTAACACCTCAACTCTACCTACTACCAAAAGTACACAAAAACATTGAATGTCCCCCTGGCAGACCTATCATCTCGGCCATGGGGAGTCTCTTTGAGAATACTGGCAAATTCATAGATTTCTTCCTACAACCTCTGGTACAGTCGCTACCAGCCTTTCTAAAAGATACTGGTGTTTTTCTGTCTAAAATTGTTGATTTTGTCTGGCAACCTGATTTTATATTTGTGACTCTTAATGTTCAAAATCTGTATACCAGCATCAGACACGTAGACGACCTTAATGCTATGAAACACTTCCTGGGCAGCCGTAACATCACACTGCATCAACATACTATGATGCTTGCCCAAATGGCAGAATGGTGTCTTGTTAACAACAAGTTCACATATAACAAACTGTTGTACCAACAGATCCAAGGGACCGCCATGGGTACTTGCTTCGCCCCCAGTTATGCGAACCTGCATATGGGGTGGTGGGAGGAGCAAGTACTCATGGCCCAACACACTGAAACATACCTCGAACATGTTGTTCTTTACAAAAGATACATAGATGACATCTTTATGGTATGGAAGGGAACAGAAGAAAGTGCGGGTGCATTTGTGAAAACCATTGAATCTAAGTTTTACAAGCACCATAGATACTACCAAAGTCCAATTTTTAGATCTAGAGGTTTTCTTGAATGAAAACAAAATTGAGACCAGAACATGTAGAAAAGAGACAGCTGGAAATACCATACTACACGGGTCCAGTTTCCATCCGGCCAAACTAAAAGAGAGTATACCTTACGCGGAGTGTCTTCGCATGAAAAGAAACTGTAGCTTAGAGAGTGACTTCAGTGATAACACTGAGAGGCTCTTTTCCAGATTGAGAGAAAGAGGGTATAAAAAACACACATTAGACCAAGCAAAAAGCAAAAGCGAAAAATTCGCTAGAAATTATTTGCTCAAAGAGAAATCTCCCATAGTGTCCAGCCAGGGAGATAGAAAATACTTCACTCCTAGAATGATAACAGGCTATAACAAACACCATAAGGACCTACGCAGAATCATGTATAGACATTGGCCACTCATAAAAATGGACCCAACCATTGGTCAAAATTGAGCCAAACTACCCCAGCTAACCTTCGGGAGAGCAATATCAATGCGACAGGAATTGGTCAACTATGCGCCCATTGTCAGTAAAAACGTGAACAAAAACCTGCCTTGGTTACAACCCCTTAAAGGTTTTTACAAATGTTCTAAATGCAAAGCGTGTTCTCATGGAATCAATACCAAAACTGTCGAATTTCCTTTTAGGAAATTCCCCTACACGATTAAAGGTCACTTTAACTGTAAAACTGACCATGCAGTCTATGTTCTCAGTTGTAGCTGCCAAAAATTATATGTAGGGAGTACGATTCATCCGGTCCATGTAAGAATATTGCAGCACTTGCGTGCCATCAGTAATGATGACCCTACTTACCCCTTTGCGAGACACATAAACACATATCACAAGGGGAAAATAGACGAATTAACATACTTCGTAATTGACCATGTGGCGCAAAATCCAAGAGGTGGAAATAGACTGCAAGCGCTCAGACATTTAGAGTCCAAATATATCATTCAGCTTAACTCTAAGATTCCGAATGGCCACAATGCTGATGAAGCACTTAGTGTCCATCTGTAATTACAACTAATAATTTCACAGTGTCCCAGCGAACTCCTCACGCTCCTCAAAGTGTACCCGACAGCTGTGAACATCTAGCTTCATCATCTTTGGTATTTTAACCCTCACATTTTCAAGTCATTCCTTAAGCACTCCACTCACAAAAACGACAATAGGACTTGAATTATGACACAGAGGATGCCTCTTCGTTTTAAACTCACTGCGATGGATACACTTACATAAACCTAAAAAAAACAAAATGCCTTTGTTCGGGGTTATATTGATTAAGGGGTGAAAGTAGCTAACCATCCACACACCGCGATGCCGTAGTAGTCTAGTCTTTGACGGGTTAAGCAAGGATGTTGCAGTAAACATTGCTACTTTGCCCACTTGGGCAGCACTCCTGTTTAGAAAAATATCTGCATTTGTATGTAATAGGCAAATTTAGAATTGTATTAGTATATGTTAAAATTGTATACCAAGTGCCTTTCATCACACAACCCATGGCATCCAGCACTCGAGAATTTTATGCACCATGTGATTTATAGAAACTATGAGTGAGACTAATTAAGTTGCTGTATCACACAGAAGTTTTATGTGTGTCTGTGATGCTGCGTTTTCTGTTAATACACCACTCATGAGTAACTCGACAGCCTCATGGGCGCGTTACCGACTCACTGTAGACCAATGTACATAAACGGCACTTTACACTTTCTACCAAATCTGTACTAAACGTTTTTCAATTAACCGCCTTCATCTGTGAAGAGAGCCCCTCTCACTTTTCATGTAAGTCATCAGATACCCTTGCACCCATCCGAGTATTCTGCACGTTTAAGCGTCCCTCGTTGTGGAGAGGTGTGGCTCACTGGTTAGAGGCGGCAGACCCGGAAGCAGAGAACGGCCCGGGACCAGGGTTCAATTCCCGACGCGGCAGGGTCGTGGGCCAGGGTCAGCGGACTCGATAATTCTCACCTCGGTGCCTACACTAACCAGGGATCAAACTCGGCAACTCTGGGCATTAGCTTGCCTCATCTCTACGACGGCCCCCCACATTCGCCGGGGATGCCTGGTTCCACCTTGGAGCTACCCAGTAGGGACCATCTCACAGGGATAGCCAGGACGGGTTCCCCAGCGGTCTACAGCGCCACAACGCCTCAGGGCAGCAGTGCGCTTTACAAGACACATTACATTACATTTACATGAGTGTGGAACTGCTATTTAAAGACCCAGCGCTAACCCAGGTAACTAATCTACCTACGCATATTTCAGAATTTACATTCTCACTATTAATACTAGCACTTGGGGATCAGGTTTCCAAAACGCACTCAGAATCCAATTATCGCAGCTTAGCAAAACGCCACACAAGCATCCATACCTGCTTTCACGAACACGAGGCCCAAACATCAACATGGGTGGAAAATTACAGAGCAGTCATGCGCTGTCAGCTCTTATAGCGAGCGCAAACCCTTCTTTCTTTTATGTCAACTGACACACAAACTGAAGTTTCTTTCCTTGCGATATGTTTTCTTTTCCAGGACAATAATGAGAATTGTTTTATGAACTGCAAAACTAAGTTTTTGACAATTATATTGTAGTCCTAAAAACCGCATATGAATTGTACTAAACAATTAATTTAGAAAGAGATAGAAGTTTTATTTTCAATTTTGGAAACATGACTCTGCATTTAAATGTAATTTTTTCATTTCCATTAAGGTGTCACATGTCAGTTTTGTCAATTCACATTGAACCAATGGGTTTTCAGTATACACTATATATGTTTTGTATGCACTTGGTGAAATCAGATGTAGTGAGCAAGGTGTCCGCCGAAACGCGTCTGATCGTTTTTCTTGTCAATAAAGACCCTTGATTGGAATCCCACGGAGTCGGTGCCTGTTTTTCGAAGAAGTGTGAACACAGGGTTGAGTTTATATATATATATGTATATATATATATATATATATATATATATATATATATATATATATACAAATATAATATAGGGAGAGCCCAAACCTTTGAGGCGGGCAATCTCAGGAAACCATAGCACCAATCACAACACCCAATACAGCGTTGGAAAGGGCAGTTGCAGCAGAAGGACATAGGCTATGCAGACGCCCACCATATACGTTTAAAAGGTAAAAGAACCGTGCCAGCAAAGTAGTCCCTTGTGGGCGTGTCTGCGTTGTGCTATGGGTGTGTGCTGGGGGCGTGACCAATGCTGGGGGCGTGTGGTACATTCCGCCATTCCGCCTTTCATGCCATGTCTCATATCGTGTGCTGTGGGCGTGTGCTGGGGGTGTGGGCATTATTTATATTATTTTTATTTATTATTTTATTTTATTACCCTTTACACCCTAACAACTAATCTCACCATGCTCCCTTTAAATACCCCTGCACCGCATAATCATAACCCACCCTTACTCCTTAAAATACCCCAACACCCTTAAACACTAACCCATCTTAACCCTATAAATACCCTGTACCCCAAAACCCAAACCTATCCCTAAACCCTAAAAATACCCCTGTACCCCAAAACCCAGAACTAGCCCTGAACCCTATAAATACCCCTGTACCTCAAAACCCAAACCTACCCCTGGACCCTAAAAATACCCCTGTACCCCAAAACCCAAACCTATTCCTGAACCCTAAAAATAACCCTGTACCCCAAAACCCAAACCTACCCCTGAACCCTAAAATACCCCTGTACCCCAAAACCCAAACCTAGCCCTGAACCCTTATAATACCCCTGTACCCCAAAACCCAAACCTACCCCTGAACCCTAAAAGTACCCCTTTACCCCAAAACCCAATCCTAGCCCTGAACCCTAAAAATACCCCTGTACCCCAAAACCCAAACCTACCCCTGAACCCTAAAATACCCCTGTACCCCTAAACCTAAACCTAGCCCTGAACCCTAAAAATACCCCTGTACCCCAAAACCCAAACCCAGCCCTGAACCCTTAAAATACCCCTGTACCCCAAAACCCAAACCTACCACTGAACCCTAAAAATACCCCTATACCCCCAAAACCCAAACCTAGCCCTGAACCCTAAAAATACCCCTGTACCCCAAAACCCATACCTATCCCTATCCCTAAACCTACCCCTGTAACCCATAACCCAAAACTATATCTAAACCCTTAAAATACCCAAAACACCCTAAAACATATACCTCAGTACCCCAAAACATATACCCCTATACCCATACTTACCATATCCAAACATTAAAAAAAACATGCTTTTACCATTCATGCATTTACAGCGAATTTCGTTGCAAATGTATGCGTGGTAAAAGCATATAAAATGTAATGACATGCGTTACAATGGCATTGCGGAGTCATGGTACTTTCAAAATGAAAGTATGCGGAAAGAAAGTTGCAGAATAATGGGTGTTTACCCTCCCCCGGTAAGTACATTGGTGGCACGGCGGCCCACATCTCCAGCAACATACTCATATTTTTTCACCACCGAATAGAAAAATGCACAGGTCTCTCTCATTGATGGCCAGCACTGACATACACTTTTAGACACACCTCCCGCCACAAGTTCTAGAATTGCGAACTCTAGAGCTGGGGAGCTACGTTCGAATTTCTGCATCAGCTCAACATCCTTTGATTCCAGGCAAATCGCTTTGTCTCCCAGTGCCTACCACAAATGAATGTGTTCTTCTGTAATGTAAATTGTGCTCATGCCATGTTGTCGAGTTCGCGCTATATAATATTGCAAGGAAAAGTAAAGTAGGGAAACTCGAGTTCACACACTACTGAATGTGCACTCTTAAGTGCATCAGCAGTGCACTGGGAATCGGAACGTTTCACAGGCCTGTCACAGATAAGAAATGCTATCAAAATGAAATCCTACAAAACAATATACTACTGGCCGGCAGCAATTCATACCCGGACAACGTTGGGATGGTCTGCTAGTATATTAAGACGCCCGAGGAACGAACTTTTGACCCCGAGATCTAACGCTATCTCAGATTCCCCCGCTGAGGGGTCTGTTCGATTCTTCATCACCTTTTGTTCCCAGGTACGCAAATTAAGAAAAATTATCAAGACAGAGTGGCCGATTGTGTTAACGGATGTTATCTTAGGCCCCATGTTACCCAAGTCACCGGCCATTACTTTCAGGAGGGCCCCGTCCATGAAAGATGCTCTGGACAAAACACAACCTGAGCTCCCGCCTAAAACTTCCTGGCTTACCAAACCAGGTTTTTTTAAATGCACATTGTGCCGGGCGTGCACTTTTGCTGATAATGGCACCCAATATACATCAACTTTTAGTGAGAAACCAATACAAATAAAAGAACATCTTACTTGTCGCAGTGATTTTGTGATCTACCAACTTACCTGCACATGCTCACATTTGTATATTGGAAGTACAAAGTTGCCAGCTAATCAGTGAATCTTGCAGCATATACGGGCAATAGTGATCTCTGACATGAATTACCCGGTGGCTCGGCACTTTAAGGCAGTACATGATAAAAAACTAAAAGATCTGAAGTACACCTTATTGTGCTCAGTCCCTAATCCTGGACGAGGTGGCGACGGTGAAAAACTACTTAGGCAAAGGGAAGCATATTTTATTCTGTTGCTTGATACAATATCACCTAATGGTTTGAATGCTTTTGATGAATTACACCATTTTCCATAAGTGCGTTGATCCATTAAATTATCTGTTTTTTGAGGTTAACATTGTCTGTTTCAAAATGAATTGAATAATGAATTTACAATCATGATGTTACTTTATGTAATATAGCAAATGCCATGTTATAGGTTCTAGGAGGGTTCCCAACCGTCTGAATTTTAATATATTATTTATTTATAATATGATTTTTCTTTCACGTTTTTGCACTTGCACTTTATACAACCAAGCATTGAGAAATAGGCATGACATAGATGAACAAGTAAGATTCGACATTGAATGGGAGTGATGTATTTCATTACAATCGTTTCATGCACTTGCAATTGATTTGATCACATCATTAATATGTGCAATATTATATGCAATAGTGATTTAGCACTTTAGCACTTTATTGATAACAATGTTTCAATGCTTTTTAAGCATTTTCATGCAACACTATCAATAGATTCAGTTATATCATTTAAGATTGTATATGATTGGTCCACTTATATATTCTTGACCACTTTGCTATAATTTTTTTTCTCTGCCTACTCCTGACGCGTCATGTGACTAAGCTCCGTCTCGGAGCGAAACGCATCAGGGAGGGCACTTGCTCTGACACCAACAGAATAAACTTCTGCACTGCTGGCACTATATCGGTGTAATGGCGTTTATGATTGATAATTGATTCATTTGTGGAGAGGAGGTCTGCGCCCGTTCATGACCGCAGCAAGAGGCGGTCGGGATTCTCATGATTTCCATTGCCGGGATTTGGTTGCTTCCGGTTTCGTGGACCCTCCCATCCTTTGAGGCACAGCGTTCTCTGCAACCAGCAACGCTCCGGCGTTTTCAACTTCTACTCGGTAGAGTTTTCTTGCTGTGCCCCCCGCAGTTCGAGAACCTGTTCAATTCTATTGTCATCGGTGTCCAGGCCCGGTGAGGTGCTTCGGAATCGGAGAGGTAGGCTGAACTCCTTGGATCCTTGAGGCGGAGTCCGGTAAGGCACCTGGTGCATAATTTTGACTATTATCTACGGAATTTAAAGCGGGATTTGGGAAATCTCCAAAAGACATTTATTCGGTACAACTAAGCCATTCAGCAGTCTGTCGGCGAAATTATTAACAAGAGCCGTTTACTTGTGTTCTAATATGATCTCCAGCGACGCGCTCAGGAGTAGGGAAACAGCGGCGGAAGCCCTTTATGAGAACCTACCGGCTAATATTACAACAACATCACATGAAAGTCGTACTACTCCGACCAACAGCAATGTGAGGGATTTGTTAAAAACATTAGAGAAACTACTCCGTAGTGAGTTATCCAAATGGTGGGAGAAGAAGTCCCTTGAGAAATACCTTGAAGCCAACCGCGTTCCAAGGGGCTTGAGAGTGTTAATTGTTCCAACCTACGAAAACCCTGACCCAAAGATGCTACAAGAATAAGCGGAAAATAACCTGCAATCGTCCAAAAATGTTACATATTTTAATCAAATATGCCCAATCAGATAGAGAAGCTTTACTGATTGAAATAGATCGGGTGAATGGACTATTGGAAGCCACAGGTGAAACCGAATTGATCAACAAAACTCGCAAAGAAATTGACCAGAGACTGACCAAATTGGAACAAACCATCCAAGAGCAAAAGATTCAAAAGTTCGCACGAGAACAGCAAGATTATGCGACTGGGCGCATTTTCACCTTTGCGAGGAAATACGATTCATATAAACGCAAAGCAATGTCGGTCCAACAAAAACCTGGCGCAACAGTTGATCAAACGGTAAATAAAAACTCTGCCCCCACTAATGAGGACAATTTATCAGTGGCATCCTATAGTGGGTCAGAAGAGAGTCTAACAACCACTGCTGCGGGTCCCACTGATTTAACCAATTTTACATTGGTGGACGAACTAAATTTTGTCAGCGAGGACCGGAGGTACTCTCTGCGCTCACGGAACAATCCTCAACCAGCAGGCAAAGCGGCAGTCAAAAACGCCGCAGCAGGAGGCGCAATACCAAAGCGCGGTGGAGGGCGAGGCAACACTCGCAGGAATTGGAACAAATAACTACTACTCAAGACAATACTGTAATTAATCTGACTGACTTGGTTCTTCAAAGGCGGAGGAACAACTTCTTTCTCTAGGTCTTTCTTACTGTCCTCCTAATGACTTTTCATACACTCAGTCACGGATTGATGTTTTTAAATTTATTAGAAAAATCAAACTGCTGAAATATTTTCTAATTCATCCTGAAACATCGAATAAAGACACTGAAATGCCCGTTGGAACATCTGAGCAACAGCCATTGCGGGTTAAGAATCTAAAAGGTCTTCAAACTTTGATCTCATTAGGTGAGGCAAGCTCGCTAGTCGGCGGACTAGCCTTGACGATTCACGGGTGGGAGCTATAAATTAAGCTTCCTTATTGTGGTCGGGTTAGACCTTTATTGCGCGACTCCCGTGGCGGATGCCTGGCGGAGCTAGTCGCATGATTCCAAGTTTTTAAAATCTATTATCGATTTTAGCCACTGTTATTTTATTGTGTTGTTTTGTGCCTGTGGTACTGGGGACTTCCCGCTACTTCTCCCTATCTCTCTCCTGAGGCGGAAGCCGGGAGATCTCCTTCTGTTCTGTGTTTTCTGGGAGGGAGTGTGCCTTTCACTTCTAAGGGGAAGCGGGGCGCTTACCCGTTTTCCCCTGATTGCCGCGCTGATCCTTGTGTGCAGAGTCCATCTGTCTGCCCCCCTCTCAGCCGATTGAGGAGCTGAGGGGTATCGTGGGATTTGAAGGCTGCGCTGCAGTGAGGTGGCCATTTTAGGTGAGACAAGCTCGCTAGTCGGCGGACTAGCCTTGATGACTCACGAGCGGGAGCTAAAAATTCAGACGGGGATGGCTCCGCGCAGCGGACGCGCCTATCCCGCGCCAAAGGAGTGCCTAAGGAGAGCCCGTCTGCACCCGTCAGCATCCCGGAGGCGGTCGGGGGCGGTCGTATGGCCGATCCTCAGTCTCTGGCACTCAGGTATTCTGCATTGCGGCTTTTGCGCCTGAGAGGCGGCATAAATTGCGCCTGTACGGTGCAGGACCGATATTTTCGAGGGTCCTTTCTCTGCCAGGGGTGTGGATGGTCCATGCATGAGGTTTGGGGCGGGTTGGCCCCCGCAAATATAGGACACTCGGTCACTCCTAGGCCGGGTCAAGGACCGCCGTTGCGCAATATTTCCTGCGCTCTTTTGAACACGAGGTCCGTAAGCAAACATTCGCAGGACCTCTTTGACCTTCTTTCATCCTCTAAGCCAGTATGTCTTTTCTTAACAGAAACATGGCTGGGCGAGTCTTCCGGTCCGGATATCGCTAATGCTCTGCCCCCTGATTACCTTATGCTTCGGAAGGACCGGGGCACAGGCAAAGGTGGGGGTGTGGCCTTGGTGGTCGACCGTCGCTTTGAGTGCTCTATTGTCCCTACCGATGACATACCTGGGGCTGAAGCTTTGGGATTTTGTCTGACCATCTCTCCAGCTCAATCTTTCGCAGGCTTGTTAGTCTATAGGCCCCCTGGACCCATTGGAGCCTTTCACGAGGCGCTATACTCTGTGATTTCAGCCTTAAGTGTGCAATTTAAACACTGCGTACGTTTAGGTGACTTCAATATCCATATGGATATGCCTGACGCAGCCGACACCATCAAGTTGCTTGATACTACCAAGCCGCTTGGCCTGTTACCTTGTTTGGCCTCTCCCACCCATAACAAGAGGCACACGCTTGATCAGATCTTTTCAACAACTCCCATCAGTGTGGCTCTTCCACAACCCGTGCTTTGGTCAGACCATTTTTTGGTCAACTTTGAAATTCCACACAAATCAAGCCTTGCGGTCAGAGGGATCGGTCCCATCCCCTCGCCTTCGCCTGCCTTTCATAACATCTCTCCTGACATGGTTTCGCAGTATCTTTTGTCCCATCCTTGCCAGCCAACAGGACATTTGGAACAGGACTTGGACCTCTTCCAAACATGGTTGGGCCATTGCCTCAAGGAGCTGGCCCCCCTTCAGCGGAAGTCTAGGAACTCCCAGCGTGCCTCGGCGCCTTGGTTTACACCCATGCTCAACACCAGCCGTAGGCGCTGCAAGAAGGCCGAACGAGCTTGGCGCGCAAATTATGATGAGCCCCTTAAGGAGGCTTACAGGCAGTGCGTGAAGACCTACCACAAGGCAATTACTGTAGAAAAGAAATCGTACTTTGCCAGGAGGATAGAGGAGGCCTCTAATTCTAGTAAATAAATTTTCCTGATTGTAAAGGAATTCACCTCTCCGGCCTCTATCACTCCTAAACGTTCCTTCACGAAGGCCTGGGTCACCCAACTGGCAAGCTTTTTTGCAAACAAGATCATTGACATTCAGTCAGCCTTCACTCCTGCTGCTGGGGTAGCAACCTCTATCATGGCTCGACCGTCCCCCCAACCGGAGTCGGGACAGACCTCTCTTGCTAATTTCCCCCCTATTACACCACAGGAATCATTGGAGAATCTTTCCAAGATGCGATCTGGGTCACCTTTGGACCCATGTCCGGCCAAATATCTTGCCAAACTGGCACACGTGATTAACCCTATGGTTAATCCTATTTTAAATTGCTCCCTTGAAACAGGAGTCGTGCCTCCTGCCTGGAAGGAAGCCTTGGTCCTTCCCCTTTTAAAGAAGCCTACTCTAGACCCTGGCACCCATGCCAATTACCGTCCTATCTCACTGCTCCCGGTTCTGGCTAAGGTGACTGAGAAGCACGTACAGGCAGTCTTGGTGGATTTTGTAGAATCTCACGGCTTCCTTCACCCTACCCAGTCCGGTTTCTGGGCTAACATGAGCACCGAGACGGCACTGCTTGAGGTGTCGGAAGCGATCAAGGAAGTCCTGGACAGTGGAGGAAAGGCCTTGCTGGTGTTATTAGACCTGTCGGCGGCTTTTGACACCGGTCCCCATGACCGTCTCCTGGCTAGACTCTCGGAGATTGGGCTTAGGGGAACGGTGCTTAGGTGGTTTGAGTCTTTTCTCTCGAACCAGCAACAGACAGTCTGGGCCCGCCGTACTCGGCCGCAGTACCGCCATTGGAGGTGGGAGTCCCTCAAGGGTCGATTCTAAGTCCCACCCTTTTCAATATCTATATGTCCCCTTTGGCGGTGCTGGCCGAGGCGTGCGGTGCCCAGATTGTCTCATACGCCGATGAAACCCAGCTGCTTTTTACCTGCAGCAGGAACAGGGATTTTGACGGAGAGCTTATTAAGAATTGCCTGGGATCTGTGTTCGGTTGGTTTCACATAAACCAGCTGAAATGCAACCCTGACAAGTCTGAAGTCCTCTTCTTTGGGTGCTCTCCGCATCCATGCTGGAAGACCTGGTGGCCCGCCGACATCCACCCTCCCTCTGCTGAGACGGGGTTGGCAAAGAATTTGGGAGTCAAGATGGACACCGCCCTGTCCCTCAAACCACAGATTCTGGGTCTGGTGGGTCAATGTTTCATGATACTGAGAATGCTCAGGAAATTCCTCCCTCTCCTCTCCATTGCCCACAGAAAAAGCATAGTGCAAGCTTTGGTAGGTTCCAGGCTCGACTATGCCACTGTGCTCTATCTTGGCCTCCCCGATTATCTTCTTTCACGGCTACAGGTGGTGCAAAATTTGGCCGCCCGAGCTATCTTCGGCCTCGGTCGAAGGGCTCATGCTGCTGGCCTGCTGAAATCCCTTCATTGGCTTCCGATACGGAAACGTATCGAGTTTAAGTCGCTGACCTTGGCTTTTAAGGCTCTCCATGGCATCGGTGCCGGCTACCTAAGGGAGCGGCTGGGCTTTCACGTTCCATCTAGAGCACTTCGCTCGGCGTCCCTCTCACTTGCTACGATCCCGGCAGTGAGGCGTGCTCGCATCGGGGGTCGCTCCTTTGGCTATCTTGCACCTCGAGCCTGGAATGCACTGCCACTGTCATTAAGAAAATGTGTGACCTTACTGTCTTTCAGGAAGGAGCTTAAGACGTGGTTGTTCTGTAACTGATTCCCCTCTGTCATGTTGGTTGTGTGGTACTGGGTCTGACAGCGCCGGGACACTCGGTTCGAGTAGCTGAGTGCTTAATAAAACCCTATTTAACATAACATAACATAACATTAGCTTATGAGGACAGTTCTCAACAATCTCCCACAGTCAGTCAGGTTATTACAGTGAACAAAACATCACCAAGTCCTTTTCGGGGAAAATCCACGTTCTTACCTTTAATGCCTAAAGACGCCCTGGATGTGTTCAGTGACAAAGTTATCACTGAATTAAAGACTTTGAACAGAACTGTTTTAGTAAGGAAAAAACAAATGGACTTCAACAATTTACAATATACAATGCTCATTAAGAAAATACAAGGCAATGCCAATGTGATAGTTAAGAATGCGGACAAGGGGGGTAATACTGTTTTGTGGGCTAAAACTGATTACCTGCAGGAGGCAGCTCGCTAGTTAGGAGACCCCCTCTGTTACACCAAAACTACCAAATTTGTCATGTTAAAAACTTATGATAACACCAGAAAAAACATCAGCCATTGGCAAAGGCAGGGTCTTCTTACTAAAGAAGAAACCACATTTTTAAGTGTAACACATCCCATCACCCCTCTTTTCTATCTTTTACCCAAAATTCACAAATGTACCCTCCCAGTCCCAGGTCATCCTATTATTTCTGCACAAGCTAGTATTAATGAAAATCTTTCTAAATACGTGGATTTTTTCCTGCAACCCCACATGACTTCACTTCCCTCTTACCTCAAAGACACCACTGATTTTTTAGTTAAAATTAGTCAAGTCACTAGGTGTTCTTATTTTTGTTTCCTGGTTATGGACATCTAGTCACTTTACACCAGCATTAATCATCTGAATGGTTTAGAAGCTGTCCAGTATTTCCTTGACACAAGAGAAGCAACTCTGAGGGAACACAATTCCATGTTGTTGGATATGATACGTATTTGTCTATTCAACAACTTTTTCCAATTTGACAGAGATATCTACCACCAAGAGTGTGATGTTGCCATGGGTTCGTGCTTCTACCCCAGTTATTCATGTCTTCATGTTGGCTGGTGGGAGGAGCACGTTCTTCGTTGAACCCATGGTCATTGGCTTCAACATCTTGCCTACTATTGGAGGTTTATAGATTATATTTTTATCATCTGGAAGGGAACGCACAAACAGGCAGCACTCTTTGTCAACCACATCAACAATAATAACAGGAACCTTATATTTACTGCCAATATAACATCCAACTCTGCAGAATTCTTAGATGTCCAAGTGTACATTGACCAGGGTCAGATCCATACTAAACTACACAGAAAAAGCACTGCGGGAAATTCCATCCTTCATGCCCGCAGTGCCCACCCTCCACACACAATCAACAGCATTCCGCTAGGCGAATTTATTTGCATCAAAAGAATCTGTAGCAATTCTGATACAACCAATCAATGTCTGGCTGACTCTTTGCAAAGATTCTTGCGGCGCGGGTATAAACAAGATGTTTTAGACCGCGCCCTCTCGAAAGCATTAAGACGCCCGAGGGACGAACTTTTGACCCCGAGATCTAACACTATCTCAGATTCCCCCGCTGAGGGGTCTGTTCAATTAATCACCACCTTTTGTTCCCAGGTACGCAAATGAAGAAAAATGATCAAGACAGAGTGGCCGATTGTGTTAACGGATATTATCTTAGGCCCCATGTTACCCAAGTCACCGGCCATTACTTTCAGGAGGCCCCCGTCCATTAAAGATGCTCTGGACAAAACACAACCTGAGCTCCCGCCTAAAACTTCCTGGCTTACCAAACCAGGTTTTTTTAGATGCACATCGTGCCGGGCGTGCACTTTTGCTGTTAATGGCACCCAATATACATCAGCTTTTAGTGAGAAACCAATACAAATAAAAGAACATCTTACTTGTCACAGTGATTTTGTGATCTACCAACTTACCTGCACATGCTCACTTTCGTATATTGGAAGTACAAAGCTGCCAGCTAATCAGCGAATCTTGCAGCATATACGGGCAATAGTGAACTCTGACATAAATTACCCGGTGGCTCACCACTTTAAGGCAGTACATGATAAAAAACTAAAAGATCTGAAGTACACCTTATTGTGCTCAGTCCCTAATCCTGGACGAGGTGGCGACCGTGAAAAACTACTTAGGCAAAGGGAAGCATATTTTATTCTGTTGCTTGATACAAGATCACCTAATGGTTTGAATGCTTTTGATGAATTACACCATTTTCTATAAGTGCATTGATCCATTGAATTATCTGTTTTTTTGAGGTTAACATTGTCTGTTTCAAAATGAATTGAATAATGAATTTACAATCATGATGTTACTTTATGTAATATAGCAAATGCCATGTTATAGGCTCTAGGAGGGTTCCCAACCGTCTGAATTTTAATATATTATTTATTTATAATATGATTTTTCTTTCACGTTTTTGCACTTGCACTTTATACAACAAGCATTGAGAAATATGCATGACATAGATGAACAAGTAAGATTCGAAATTGAATGGGAGTGATGTATTTCATTACAATCGTTTCATGCACTTGCAATTGATTTGATCACATCATTAATATGTGCAATATTATATGCAATAGTGATTTAGCACTTTAGCACTTTATTGATAACAATGTTTCAATGCTTTTTAAGCATTTTCATGCAACACTATCAATAGATTCAGTTATATCATTTAAGATTGTATATGATTGGTCCACTTATATATTCTTGAGCACTATGCTATAATTTCTTTTCTTGTGTCATCTCACCATTGGACTTGTTCGAAATATTCACTTTAATGCTTGCTTTGTTTCATTGTTCACCCTTGCCTCCTGTTTCTTTAGGCGCATGGGCTTTTATTTTCCATAAAATTGCTCTGCCTACTCCTGACGCGTCATGTGACCAAGCTCCGTCTGCGGAGCGAAACGCGTCAGGGAGGGCACTTGCTCTGACACCAACAGAATAAACTTCTGCACTGCTGGCACTATATCGGTGTAATGGCATTTATGATTGATAATTGATTCATTTGTGGAGAGGAGGTCTGTGCCCGTTAATGACCACAGCAAGAGGCGGTCGTGATTCTCGTGATATATATATAGGTGTGAACAAGAGTACATGGTACTCGAAACGCGTCATCTGAAAGGTCGTAAATAAAATCCAACATCTTGCCTGAAATCGTGGGGTCTGTTTTCTTCTTTCGCTGTCGGCGTGGAGGTCTGAGGATTTTCTCTGCATATATATATATATGACCATGTCATGAGTGATGTAATATGTAATGTCATCAGCAGGGCATTACACGCGCAAGTTATAGTGAGTCCGACTAACTATAACGTGGGAATTTCATTGGTTTTATATCAGTAAAATTTCCAGCTAACTATAACTGGTGTGAAACCTATGGTTTTTTCAGTGAATTTAATAGGTTTTTTAAATGCTAATTCCTAACTATAACCGGTGTGAAACCTATGGTTTTTTCAGTGAATTTCATAGGTTTTTTAAATGCTAATTCCTAACTATAACTGGTGTGAAACCTATGGTTTTGTCAGTGAATTTCATAGGTTTTTTTAATGCTAATTCCTAACTATAAGTTTCACTTTATAAATAAGACTGTTAGCACTCTAGTTGTTCTTTTTAACCCTCTGGTACATTCTGTCATTGGGCTACAGTTGGGCTACATCTAGTTGAAATTTGGGCTACATTTACAATTTTTGGTCTCTGGTGGCCATCTTTGGGCTACATTGGGCTACTTTGGGCTACATTTGGGCTACATTTTGGCTCTAACATATATTAAGCCCAATGTAGCACAATACATATTTTTCTAAAGTTAATTTTTTTACAAACCACTTCAGAATAGGGCTACCTGTCCCTACAATTATCCCTTTTTTTTTTTTTTTATTTTTTGGGGGAGCGCTCCCGGAGCGCGCCCAGGAGAGCGCCCCGAAAAGCGTATTTCTGAAAAGCGCCCCGAGGCGCGCTCCGGGGAGCGTCCCGTGAGCGCCAATATCGCAAACGAAAACATGATCGTGACGTATCGCGTAGCCGCGACCGCGTGATACGCACGGCGTAAGCGCACCCGGAAGTACTCGAGCGAATACGATCGCACAACGTAAACTTCCGACGCGCTTACGCTGCGCGCCCCCGGGCGCGCCCCGGGCACGTAGCGTAAGCGCGTCGGGTCATGTGAGCAGAAAATAACACTTTTCATTGGTTCATAACAGTTTTAGTTTCATAATGATGAAGCCCCTGGTCTTGTGACCTGAAAATAACACTTCTCATTGGTTCAGGACAGTTTTTTTTTCTAAATGATGAAAGACCCCACCTTTTTTCCTTATTCTGACTTTGTCCTTTGACTGAGGAAGACCTGTTTGTTGCTCTCTCTACTTTTTTGCTCCAAATAATGGCTTCAGTAGTAGCATCAGCTGGTGCATCTGCCCCACCACCACCACCACAACCACCAAGAGGACCAGCTCCAAATTATATTGGTGGTCAAGAACAGGAGGAGGAGGAAGAGGAAGAGGAGGAGGGGAGAAGAAGATGGCTGCCAGAAGAAAATACCCCATACAAACCCAAACCACACATTGTATGGGAGTTTTTTTCAATCCCAGAGGGGAAAAAAAAGGTGAATGCGCCCAAGGTGACTTGCCTCATCTGCAATGATGAACTTTCACGGGGCAACCCAAACAAAAAATATTCTTTTGGTAACTATACCATGATTCGGCACATGACCAGAAAGCACCCAATCAACTACTCTCGTGCAGAGTTCAGGGAACTGGCCAGTAACCTCCCCCAGTCATCAAGGACCCCCTCCCAAAGAAACCAACCAACTTCATCAGAACCAGAAACATCCGAGGTGATGCCTTGCATTCAGCCGAGATTTGCTGATTTTAAAATCACTTGTTCTGCATGTGGCAAGCTTATCGCCTATGGCGAAAAAAGCGTTAAGCTCATCGTCCTTGCAGGTGATAATCACAAGTGCCCCGAAAAGAAGTAATTTTTTGGGTTTTTTGTTTTTTTGCTCCAGTTGAGCCAGTTTCAATTCCCTTTTTTTGTTTCTCCCCCTAAAAAAATATAAAACTGTTTTGAAAAGCCAAAAAAAGTTCAAAAAGTTCAAAAAACACAAAAAAAATATAAAACAACAAAAAGAAGAAAAAAAAAAGTTCTTTTTAGAACTACCTCCAATTTCTAAATCAAAACTTCATTTTTTAAAAACTCTGTCACCTTTTTTCATCATAGTACGCTCCCAGGGCCGCTACCTGGTGCGCGCACCGGGCGCTTCCCCCGCGCAAAACGAAAAAAAAAAAATATTTTAAATGCCCCGCGGGGCCCTTTTATAGCCCCCACATCAAACCTAGGGGGTCAAAGGGGTCTATCCCTGACGCCTTATGGTCAGTTCCCCCTTTGTTTTAGCCACCTCTTATGTCTCGATTTTACCGAGACACAAGATGGCGGCCGCTCTGGACTGTTTCGAATGTTTACAGACACCCGAGAGCCAATCAGCTTTCCATGCGCACCTCGCGTCACGCGCCCGGAGCGCTCCCTGGTGCGCGCACCGGTGCGCTGCTATAGATATATATATTTTTTTGAACCTAAATTACTCAAAATCCACTGCAGCACATATCTTGAGACATAGCAAAGGCACATCGGGCTACCAATCCCTACAATTTTGCCAAATTTGGTGGAAATCCATTCAGCCGTTCGGGTTAAAAGTGAAATCGACCGCCCTATGGAAATTAACATGGGGAAAACGCGTTTTGGGACCCCCCTTTTATCTCTGCCCCCGCTTGACGTATCCCCCCCAAACTTTCAAGGAAGGACCAGAGCTCGACGAGGCCATTTTCAGGACATTTTCAGGCAGATTCGTCAACCGGTGCCAAAGTTATTCCAAATAGAATTTTGAGATTTAACATTGAAAAAAATCCTAACTATAACTACCTACTGGCGACCGCCAGTAGGTAATATATATATATATATATATATATATATATATATATATATATATATATATATATATATATATATATATATATATATATATATATATATATATATATAAGAAAACGTCTCCTCTCGAAGAAAGAAACAGGAGCCTCGAAGGGGATTGGCAGGACAACACCCTTTATTCTGTAATAATGGCGAATGCATTTCGGCCGGGTTGGCCTTCGTCAGCGCCTGCAGTGAGTGTGTAGGAAGTCCCAAATGTCCTGCAGAGGAAATACACCCAACCGCACTCTGATAGGTGCAAAATATTGGCTCTGCCCCTCACAGGTGAAGATTTAAGCCGGTCCGAGAAAGTCAGCGGACTTCGTGCCCCAGGATGCACTGGTTGCTCCCAGGTAAGTGTGGCTGAGGGACGTTGATGAAAATGCAGAAAATAGCCAGGGTTGGGGTCGATGCAGGACATGACACGCAAAAGAAGTAGAAGGTGCTGCCTCGCGTCCCCACCTCACAAACCGGGAGTCCAAGTAGCAAAGTTGCAAGGGTGGGAGAACAATGCAGCCCGCCCGGCAGAGGCAAATGTCTCATTAAGCCGCATCAAATCGCTTGGACTGCCGGCGAGCTTGGAGATTTTCACTAATTTTTCACTAACATGAAGAAACAGGAAAAGCCGAGGCTGGTGTAGTGTAGTTCCTAGTTTCCCACTAGGCCCTGCGCATTGGAATAACATAAACAGTAGTATCGACGTGGAACTGCGGATATTCCAGGCCTCCACTGACTATGCTAAACTTAATTGGGTTGTGTTACCAACTAGCTCAGAGGTCACTGGAAACTTTCTTCTCTGCATAGGAAGTGATCAGCTTCCTTGGCACAGACAAGAAGGGATTCAGTTTTCCAACAACCGTGCAACATGACAACTTTGCTCCTCAGATCAAGAGTCGATCTCTAGGGTCGTGTGAAACAATAGACATGTATTTCACTCAGTCAGTCTAATGCAGTTTACTTTCACAAGATGTAGAGAATAGAGAGACGGGCGTTAGTCAATAAAGGGTTAACATTTATTGAACAGTCTTTCTTCTCGTACAAGAGAAATGTATTGCCACAATTGCAATAATTGTTATTATAAAAAGTACGTACAGTAAGATAAGTATTGCGAAATAGAACTGTAAAAGCATTGATATGGTTTCTTAGCCATACAATGGTTTAAAAGTAATAAAACATATATACAGTCATATATACATTTGGCTAACGTACTCAACTGGTGCTTCTAACTAAGCCTACCCCAGTGTGCCTGACCTAAGCCTAACACGTGAGAAGGGGAGTAAGTAAGTAGCTTTAAGTTAAGTTGGTTTTGCCAAGGTTTGTTTCAAGAATTCTCGTCTAAGGGTTTAGTCAACACCATACCTCTGAATAGAATGATGGAGGATTGGTATCTCCTTCAGGGGTCTCTCTCGATATCCCAGTCACCTGCGAGGGTAGACCGGAAGCGCCGGGACTGGATTTCTCTGCACGAGAAAGGCAGCGGCTTCTCTTCAGCGCGTCGAGGAAGGAGGGGTGACAGCGTCCGCGGGCAGCTGGAATCTGCTGGATGTCTTCGCAGAGGACTGCTGTACAGCTCCTTAAGCGTACTGCACCATAGTTCGCGCTGTAGCGGCGATAATGGTAATCAGCAGCTTCACCACCACAGGATAGCAGGCTGCAGCGACAGAGTGCTAGTTTTTACCAACACAGGGTCATGCAGGCAGCTGGCATCAGCAACAGTAGCTTGCAGCTCACAGCTCACAGCTCACAGCTCACATTGCTTAAGGCAACGTTGGTAATATTTATACCTGACAGGTGCCGGGTTTGACGCAAGTTTGCTGGACATAAGACGTCAATTAAAGATGTCACTAGGAAGTGACAGTTATCAGTTGCTCATTAGAGTTCCATTACTAATCAAAACATAGCAAGCGGGGATTTCCAGGTTTGCTAAGTTTTTATCTTGTTGAAGAACTCGGAGTGTTATCTAGGAATATCAGATAGTGACTGCTGCTCTGTCATTGCACTAATTGGTCGCAAAGGAAGTAGCAGAGAGTCATGCTGGAATGTGGCTCTGTTCGTGTGAGGCCAGAGATGACTTTTCAGAAAATCGCACTTGAACGGTTATGCCAATATAGGGAATAAATGGATTTATAGCCGAATAGGGGCATAAGGTCACAGTATCGATCAGGAACCTAGATAAGCACGCAACACCCACTCCACGTTTTCATGTCCATCAAAATTACTAAAACTAAGCAATAAGATGCATGTGTAACATTGCCCACCCCAAAATACATAAATGCATTCGAAATAGGCGTACTTGTAATACATGGAATTTAGGTACTGTACATTTTTTAAAGCATATTAATCATTCAAAAAAATTATTGCATATGAAGTCAATGAACGATTATGCAAAAGGAATTACACATGAAGTATCTCTGACAGAAGAAAGGCGAGATAAATCATCACATAAAAATGCATTGTAATAACATGTGTGCTAGAGGCTGGTGTTATGTTGTTATGTCTCTAGATGTGATTAGAAATAGAAGTGTGAAGCTTCTGTTCTCTAAGAATAGTTTTTACGTTAAGCAAAGAATTGTTCGTGCCAAAAAAGGGGTCAATATTAAAAAAAAATTTGTCCAATTCAAAGAAAATAGATTTCCAAAGCTCCTGGCAGTTTTTGTTGATCAAAACTGAAGGCCGAATTCAGAGTTCATGGGAACGCTGTGTGTCGGAAAGCTTCTAAAAAGTTATTGTTTCTCTGTGGGTGAGAACATCGTATCAGACAGGCTCTCAAAGAATTGGTCTACAAATTCAGGTGATAGTTCAACCAAATTAGATAGCGCTGTTACTTGGCAGGTGTGAGAATGATTGCTGTCATCGAAGGCAGGACCAGCAATGCTCACAGAACGTTGTACCTGGATGATGTTGCTTTTGTCACTCGCTCCACTGATACCACTTGGCTGTAGTACAGGAGTCTCCACAAATGCCGTCATCAGGATTGGTAGCCGCTGGGGACAACACAATGCGTGAGCCGTTATTGGACTGAGCAAAGTATCGACGTCCATTGGTACTGCTGATGGAAGTGAAAGACAGATGTCCAACACGCATTCATCGCCGCAAAGCATACACCGTAGCACAGGTAAAATGCAATTTTGCCATATCGGTCTGAATGAAAGGAACCAGGTCATGTTTAGATCTCTCAGCCTGGCCAATCCGAGGACGTTAGTTATCCTGTCCCTGTAGCGCATTGCTAGGATTGTCTCTTCCATTCCCATGGGAGCTATGTCTGAGCCGAGGCTTGCCATAACGTAGCAGAAGGATCAAAAATAGAATCCCTGCAACGAGTCCCAAAAATAGTGGAATGCCGCCAAAAATGGAGTGCACAAAATTAGGAAAGATTCCCAAAATTGCCTGGAAGGGTGTTAGCAGTCCCGTAAAGACTGTCTTAAATATGCCTGGGATGCTTGTTGCACTAGACATGTTAAGGAGTTGGCTGAACATTTCTACGAAATGCACGGGGCAATTTGTTGATAAAAGGTCATGAACTTCAGTAGCCGTCCTTGCGACTAGAAGATCATACGTCTCTTTAGATGACGTTATAGGCACTGTTGTCTGTAAAAGTACAGATTTCATTTTGCTTAATGTATCAATTCGTATAGAATAGAGATTCAGACGAGGCCAGAGGGGAGTCACTATGTCTGGAGGCCCGCTCGGAAACAATGCTTGCATACAACATTTGACCATGGACGTTACTTGTATTAGATAACTTTTCCCTGGCGTCAGGCCACAACATCTGTGATCCGTTCTAAGAATGTAACTCCCGTTTGCGAGTTGCATAAAGAAGGGCTCTATCTGAGTTGCAGGTGTGACTAGCTGGTGGCATGAAAGGTTGTTTGAATTTCCATCACATGCTCCGTGTAAATTAATACCCTGACACAAAAGTATACCGCTTAGTGAGTGTTTACAATTTTCACCACTAAGAAATACATTTTTGTCGCCGTCACTATAGCAAGAATGAGTGTATGGTAATTTCCATTCGGATTTTACATATCCCTTACCCAATTGTTCATATTGGCCAGCAGGTATGTACTCAAGGCACTTTTTAAATCGGAAAGTTGTTATCGGAATTGTGATAATTCCGTGTATTATCCATTCAATGACAGGACTCTCTGACATTGTCAATGATAATCTCTCGAGTTTTTCGATGCTCAGGATTGTATAGTCTGCTCCTTTCTGTGCCAAACTGATCTGTTTATCAGTAAGGTTAAAACTGGAAAATAATGACGTTGTGTTGATTAAACGCCAAGGCACATAGCCTGAACGAAGATTTTGCAGCGTCCAGCCTAATTCTATAATAGAGCGTAATTGAGATTGGCCATGTTGTAACATTAGCAAATCTCTGTCTATCACATCAAAGGCAGAGGATACAATATTGTCCAAAGAATATATTCTGGAAGACAGAGTCATTAACCCATTGTCTACCACAGAAAGTGATTTCTCCAAATTAATACGATCAATTTCTCGTATTTTTTCAGCAGTTTCAATTTGCTTTACTTTGCAAGCCTCGTTGTAAGTAGCATAGATACTGGTCGCTATGAAACGCTTTTGACGCTGTTTGCGTGGTCCAAGAATGAAATCGCGCAAATCAGCACCATCTTTTAGTAAAGACAAGTGTTGCTTAATTTCAGCCAGTGTGGATAAAGTTAGCCATTCAAGGTAGAGTTTCCCTACACTGTATGTTGTTATAATCCCTGGATGTTGTCTCTGGGAGTATCTAGGGTCTAATCTGGTCATTTTTAACCCCTGTGTTTTATTCAGGAATCTATCTTGACAGCTATTTGTGTCTGTAGGCCAGATTAACCACTTTTTCCAATCAGGATTTGTCCTGTTGAAATGTAAAATTTGTGACACGTCTAACTCAATATCAGCTGTTGTATTCTCAGGTATTGGCTTTGGAATAGACGGTGTTTTAAGGTCTTTGATCTTAGCTAGGCCAAGACAGGATGTTTGGTGTACAGTGTCATTTAAAAATAACATTTGTTCTGGTATCATGCAGGTTCTAAATAGTGCTTCTATGCCTTGCACCTGCCAATCTTTTGTACCCCAAATTGTTTTCGATTCAATATTATTTTTCCAATAATCAAAACCAAATGTCATCATTTTGTCATAAAATGCTTCTGAATATATCAATTTAGAATTTGTCAGCATTGTTTTCGTTCCTGTTTTATCTAACAGTTTATAATAAAACGTTTCTGCATTACTTGTGTTAAACCCTGAGAAGTATTTGAATTTCTCAAAAAATGCTTTAGAACTGCTTTTAGGTGGTGTAGAACAATGTTCCCATTGATTATACATAAAAACATTTCTAGGCTGTGCAGATTTATGCAAGTAATGATCCCCATAGTGGGTGTAACAGAATAACTGCTCATAACTAGATGAACCTTGTAAATAATCATGATCTGTGAATCTAGCTGACATTACTAAATCAGACATCATGTCATTAATACTGTTAAAGTCCCAATCATCAGAGAATGTACTAGGTGTCACAAAGTCACTTAAGGAAACCTTTAGTTGATGAGGATACTTCAGGATTTCGACCGGACCATATATCTCATAGTCTGTTTTCTCCCATACTACCCCACCAGGTATTGAAATTGCTGTGACATTTACTGTTGACAGTTCTCTTTTCTTCACGTGGGATGATCTGTGTGGTTTCAGGACTAGGTTGATGTTCTGACTTGCTGTGTCCATTCAATTGTAATGAACTTCCCTAAAATTAAAACTAAAATTAGGCATAGTAGGAGTATGAATACCCCTGAGATAATCCAATGCTCAATCAACGGTGAATCCAGATATAGTTCTTTGATTTGTTGAAGGAGTCCTGTTGTATTTTCTTTAGAATACTTTTTTGTTTCTGGCATCACTTCGGGGTCGTTAAAATCTTTAGAGAAGTTGTCGAAGTTGATGAAATAACCAGAGGCAGTTCTGTCAATTGATGGGATTGTTCTTTCAATCTGTCTCTCGGTAGCACTTTCTGATGCCACATTAGTGTAGACTGGTGTTGTTTCTTGACGAACTGTTTCAATCTGTGTTTCAAGAGGCACGAGTTCCATGGCATTATTGCATAGTCCTTCATTGTGCACTGCAGGCTGATCGAATGTGATTAGTCTTTCAGTTTGAACCTCTTGGATTGTTGCAAGTTTGGGTATTCTGTTGTTTCTTGGGAGTCCACTGGGCCTACTGTTGATTATAGGCCACATGCTTGTGGTTTTACCAGATCGATAGACACGACTCTGTTCTCCTTTTTACCAGCAAGGGGCGGTAGCACAACTGATCTTGTTCCGGTGACTGCTAAGACAGGTACTGCTTTTCTGTAAGAAGGCCCAAATTCCTTCTTAACCGCGATCTTTTCTCTGACTAGATCCCCAATCTTTGGAATCCAGACAGGCCTTGCTGGGGCTGTTGCGGGTGGTGCCTCGTCAGTGGTACTTGGCTGTTGCTTTAACTTTATGTTGCTTAATGATTTTCTTGTTTCATTCAGTTCCTGTAAAACAGCCAAACGATCTTTTACATCAAAGTCTGTTGTTTTTTCTTGTACCACTGACATCTGACTATCGAGGTCCTGAACGTTCATTCTAATTCCGAACAATAGTTCGTATGGGCTGAAACCTTTTAGAGAATTTCTTGGCATGTTGTTAAGACTAGTCTGGACACTTATTAAATGTTTGACCCACCCAGCGCCTGAACCTAATACCTTCGCTGTTATAGATTGCTTTATGTCCCGTTTTTTTCTTTCTACCACACTATTCCCTTCCGGGGTATGACGGACAAGAATACCGCAACCCAATTCCCATGCTAGCCATGGCCTCCTTATAAGCTCGAGAGCTGAAAGCAGGACCCTGGTCAGAATGGAACGTGGTAATTGCGTATATGCCGATATGGACTCGCAAATCTTTTATAACCGTTCTAGCGTCAGCCGAGCGCTGGGGACCTCATTTTTTAAGTGCTTTTCGTCTTAACTGTTAATAGGGCGCAGGATGGGGTGTAGGCAGCGTTACGCTCTTTCTGATGGGTAGCCGGTAGCAAGGTTCGCTACTGCGATCCCTATTGCAGTTTTCACAGTTGTTTGCATATATTTGGTGTTCTACACTCATTCCCGGCCACCAGAATACTGATTGTAATTCAGTCAGTGATTCCTTGATCTCTCTGTGCCTTAGACCCAAACCCATGTGTGCGTCTGCTATTAAAAATATTCTCCTGTTCGTGTTTGGAATTACTCTGTCCCCCACTCCAGGGATTCGAGCAAAAGGAACGGAGTTTGCATCGATTATGTATGCATAATTGAGTGGATAGTTTACGGGTAGTGCTGCACAGTCGCCTTTTACGGTCGTTTTTACTGCCAGCATAGTTTCCCCGTCTATGTATTTATCTGTACCCTTTTTTGTGGCTACGGAAGCCGGGTTAGTTGCTTCCGCTATGGCTGTATTAGCCAATGAATTCCCTGCAACGTGAACGCCATCACGTTGAAGACTCTGTGCGTGAATCACGTGAGTCTTTTGTAGTTCTTTGTGTAAAAGAGCTACCTCGTTCCAGAGCTTTTTATGCTTTATTGTGGCACCTGTGTCATCTTTGTAGTCGTTTTCGATCCAACTCTGCAGTTTATTGTTGTAAGAGTTGACGCAAAAATGAGAATCGCACACTATAAGTGTGGGGAATTCGCGTTCTGCATTTTCGAGCGCCATCTTTAAACATCTGATTTCAGTTCTTTGAACCGAACAGTACTTTACTGATTCAGTTTTTGTTATTTTCGGTTTGATTTTACCGCACAGCCAACGACATTTAATAATCGCACATGCTGCATCGTAGGATTTTCTCTCTACGTTGAAATGCTGTACAAAGCTATCTGTATAGATTATACAGGCGTATTGTGGGAGAGGCAGAATTTCGATTGGCAGAGGATATTCTTCTTCATATTCTAAATCATTCAGTTCTTCAAATTGCGGGGCGAAATAGTATTTCACATCTTCCGCTCCTAGAGAATCTATACACTGTATCCATTCCGGATCCAGTGACACTGTAGGCAGGTTTACTGGGCTGAATAGCGCCTCGAAGGCGGATTCCGCTGTAAGGATATTAATCCGTTTGCCGTGTGCTAGTTCTCGTTCATTTGCTAATGCGATTTGCACTGCGTTCACAGTTCTTTCTGTGTGACTGAATGTTTTTTCTGCTTGTGTGTACAAGTGAAATTTAATTGAAATAGGTACCTTTTCTCCCTCATTAGAGGTCAGGTACGTGAATCCGCATCTTCCTGGGATGACTCGGATTACAAGATCGATCGTGTTGTCACGTGTATCTAATTTTGTTTTTGCTAACATGTCTGTTTGCAGTGATCTCAAAATTTCTGTGTGTTTTTGAGTCCAATTGATTTGTTTAAAATCAGGTTTAATTAGTTCGTAGAGAGGTTTAACCCTTTCTGCGTAATTTAGTAAGTAAGTTCTTCCGAAATTCAGAAAACCTAGTATTGATTGTAAATTCTTCAGCGTTTTTGGAGCTTGGAGTACAGCGCACTTCTCTAAGAAGTTGTCCGCTAGGCTTTTCCCTTCACTTGATAATTCGTACCCTAAAAACAGTACTGTCAGATGGGCAATTCGGGACTTTTTAAAGTTGAATTTGTAACCCTCTGCTGCGAACCCAAGTATAATGGTGTTCACTCTTTTCAAGTGAGTATCCAAGTCGTCGTCTGTGAGATAAATATCATCTACGTAAGATAATGCTTCATCATCATAGATTTGTAGTAACTCTGTTACCCTAGCTGAGAATAGTCCTGGGCTGTTCTTGAACCCCTGTGGGAGACGACAGAATTTTTTCTGCGACCCAAATGCAGAGAAAGCGGTCAAATATCTGCTTTCTGGTGCAATGTTTTGACAAAAGAAACCATTAGAAATGTCTAATGTCGTTTTATATTTTTTCCTAACTATGTTATTCATTAGGGCTGCACTATGCGAGTTTTGTACTGCAAAGGTTTTGCAACACGTATTAAGATGTCTGTAGTCCAAAACTAGACGATATGAATTGTCTGGCTTGGAGACAGGAAACAAAGGATTGTTCATTTGAGAGGTGCATGTTTCAATCACCCCCTGGTACTCAAGTTGATCTAAGATCTCCCTGACTTGTTTTTTAGCTTCTTGCTTTATGGGATACTGCCGTTGGGCAGTTGGTTCACTTTTTAGTTGGATTTTGTGAGGAGGAGAATCCTCATCCCATCCTACATGATTTTTATATAATGCAGGTGCCTGGGCTACTGCCCATTTCCTTGCATATGTATATTTTTTATGAATCGGAATGTGATTCGAGAAGGCAGCCATAATCACTTCTTCGCCACGAGGGCACTCCCTGACAAACTCTGGGGGCCAATCTTTTTCAGCTAACAGAATATCATAGCCTTTTGAGAGCTTATCCCAAAATAGACCCTTAATTTTCCTAGTCTTATCACCCTCTATAGGCAATGTTATTTCGTATATTTTATGGGGCTCGCTAAGTCTGGCGTCGGCAGTTTCAACCTGAATGAATTCATTCGTGTCCACTGTCTCCAGATGACTCATCAAGATCTTGCGCGCTATACTGATCTCTGCTGCACTGTCCAACATTGTCAATGCCCACTCCCCGTTTTTCAACTGTGTCCTCAGTATTCTCGGCATGGTTGATTACTCTAATACTGGCTACCTTCTTTTTCTGAAATTGAGATTTTTTATTTTGAGCAGGTTCCTTGTCTTTGGACTTGGTGTGCTCTCCTGGGTCTGACCGTCCTCTTCTTTCCGAATTCTGTGGAGAAGATCGAGAGGGACGTGTATCAATACTTTGATATCTATCAGTTTTTTTTATATTATCCCTATTTCTAAGGTTATATCTTTTCTCAGAGGGCTCCCGTTGGGGAGACTGGCGTTCTCGAGTCGGAGTTCTCTCCCTCCGTCGAGGAGACCTTCCTCTGGACTGGAAAACTTTTTCCTTGGGAGTGGATTGTTTATTTCCATCCCAGCTCTTTTTAGGAGTGTTTAAATTATTTTTAATAAATAATTTTTCAGGATTTTCGAGCAGTTGGGGCTTAACTGGTTTCCCACCCAAGCTGTCTCTACCTAATTCTTCATAGCATTTTTCTATGATTTTGGCAAGCTCAACAGGATCTTTTATATCTGTTTCCTTCAACTTCTGGCGGATCGCCACAGATGCTGCTTCTCCCTTTATGTTGGCTAATAATATAGCCGTGACCTGCTTGAAGTCTTTCAGTAATTTCATACCTAGATTTAAAGCGGGCTCTGGACCGAATTCATTTTGAATCTGTTTTAGCACTTCTGGTATTACCGCCATAGATGGAACACCGTGTGTTTTTGTGTAAATGGAAGCAAAGACTGTACCCCAAGTGTCGCAGTCCTCCACGTGTGGTGCGATTCCCATAGGAAGGCAGATGGTCAAGATTCTGTGTTTCTCAATAGGGGTAGTATCAGGAAATACTGCCTCTATTTGAGTGATTTTCTGGGCTAACCAGAAAGGAATTTGTTCCCGTTTTGCGGGTGTTTTACCAAGACATGACTGTATGTTCTGTGGTGTAATTTTATTTGTGTTCCCCTGGTGAGGGGTCAGCTGGTGTGAATTAACAGCTGGCTGGACTGTTGCAGTCCGCATTACATATTGGACTAATTGCCTATGTATTTTTATTAATGTGTTTAGCTGTGCTAACAGCTCTTCCTTAGACATTTTTGCAATGTCAGGATGTGGTGTGTAGCTGGCTAGAACCGGCCACGTGGCTCCTGGTCTACCTAGTGGACCGAGCCTAGTTATGTGATCATTGTGTTTTAGGGCGCCATTAAACCAGAGCAGGTGCTCTTGAAATTTAAGTGGAATTTCAATCTCCTCGAAAGGAGCATACTCTTCCGGAGGTTTCTCTATTTTGTAATAGTGAAACTCTTGTGTTATAGCGTTTACCGCTGGAAAGTTTATCCATGAATAGAATACCTCTGTCTGCCGATACTCGTGAGCCTCTATCACGAAAATTACTGTACCACCTTGTGGTGTCAGTCCGTTCTCTATAAGTTTTAAAGTTATAGATCTTCTTAAGTGGACCGGGATGATAATAGCATCCGGGTCTGTGTATTCAGGACCTTGCTGAGTCGCATCTGCTGCGGCCCCAGTGGTTCCGTTATTTTCTACTGACATTGTATAAATGCAGGTTTTGCAGAGTAGGTCTCCAAGGAGACAAAGATTAGATGCACAATATTTTGGAACACTGTATCCTTCAACGTTGAATAAACCAGAGCTTTACATAGGAATCTCTTCCTACTAAGGTCGGGCGGATTTTAACCTTTCACCCACTCCAGACGTCTATTGGAGTATTTACGGGAGAAAGGGGTCTGTGAAATATGCACGACTGAGTTACTCTATAAGTCTTGCGTTAGTTTATCGCCTTGCCCCACGTTGGGCGCCATGTAGTGTAGTTCCTAGTTTCCCACTAGGCCCTGCGCATTGGAATAACATAAACAGTAGTATCGACGTGGAACTGCGGATATTCCAGGCCTCCACTGACTATGCTAAACTTAATTGGGTTGTGTTACCAACTAGCTCAGAGGTCACTGGAAACTTTCTTCTCTGCATAGGAAGTGATCAGCTTCCTTGGCACAGACAAGAAGGGATTCAGTTTTCCAACAACCGTGCAACATGACAACTTTGCTCCTCAGATCAAGAGTCGATCTCTAGGGTCGTGTGAAACAATAGACATGTATTTCACTCAGTCAGTCTAATGCAGTTTACTTTCACAAGATGTAGAGAATAGAGAGACGGGCGTTAGTCAATAAAGGGTTAACATTTATTGAACAGTCTTTCTTCTCGTACAAGAGAAATGTATTGCCACAATTGCAATAATTGTTATTATAAAAAGTACGTACAGTAAGATAAGTATTGCGAAATAGAACTGTAAAAGCATTGATATGGTTTCTTAGCCATACAATGGTTTAAAAGTAATAAAACATATATACAGTCATATATACATTTGGCTAACGTACTCAACTGGTGCTTCTAACTAAGCCTACCCCAGTGTGCCTGACCTAAGCCTAACACGTGAGAAGGGGAGTAAGTAAGTAGCTTTAAGTTAAGTTGGTTTTGCCAAGGTTTGTTTCAAGAATTCTCGTCTAAGGGTTTAGTCAACACCATACCTCTGAATAGAATGATGGAGGATTGGTATCTCCTTCAGGGGTCTCTCTCAATATCCCAGTCACCTGCGAGGGTAGACCGGAAGCGCCGGGACTGGATTTCTCTGCACGAGAAAGGCAGCGGCTTCTCTTCAGCGCGTCGAGGAAGGAGGGGTGACAGCGTCCGCGGGCAGCTGGAATCTGCTGGATGTCTTCGCAGAGGACGGCTGTACAGCTCCTTAAGCGTACTGCACCATAGTTCGCGCTGTAGCGGCGATAATGGTAATCAGCAGCTTCACCACCACAGGATAGCAGGCTGCAGCGACAGAGTGCTAGTTTTTACCAACACAGGGTCATGCAGGCAGCTGGCATCAGCAACAGTAGCTTGCAGCTCACAGCTCACAGCTCACAGCTCACATTGCTTAAGGCAACGTTGGTAATATTTATACCTGACAGGTGCCGGGTTTGACGCAAGTTTGCTGGACATAAGACGTCAATTAAAGATGTCACTAGGAAGTGACAGTTATCAGTTGCTCATTAGAGTTCCATTACTAATCAAAACATAGCAAGCGGGGATTTCCAGGTTTGCTAAGTTTTTATCTTGTTGAAGAACTCGGAGTGTTATCTAGGAATATCAGATAGTGACTGCTGCTCTGTCATTGCACTAATTGGTCGCAAAGGAAGTAGCAGAGAGTCATGCTGGAATGTGGCTCTGTTCGTGTGAGGCCAGAGATGACTTTTCAGAAAATCGCACTTGAACGGTTATGCCAATATAGGGAATAAATGGATTTATAGCCGAATAGGGGCATAAGGTCACAGTATCGATCAGGAACCTAGATAAGCACGCAACACTGGGTCCAGATTCTCCAAGCCACAAGTAGTGAGTGAGCTCCTGAACGCGCTTCTGGCACACGCGTGGAATTGATAAAGAAAACGTCTCCTCTCGAAGAAATAAGCAGGAGCCTCGAAGGGGATTTGCAGGACAATATATATATATATATGTCGCCACCAATGCCGGTAGTCCAGGGCTATAACTTCGCGGCCGTCGCTCCTAAAAAAACTGCGTTTTTTGTAATATCCTGCAGCAAACCTTCTGGGTTCAGAAAGTAGTCGGGACACTCTGGGATGCTTCAAAATAACTTTATTTGCAACAGATGGTTAACCATCTGTTGCAAATAAAGTTATTTTGAAGCATCCCGGAGTGTCCCGACTACTTTCTGAACCCAGAAGGTTTTCTGCAGGATATAGATATATATATATATATATATATATATATATATATATATATATATATATATATATTCACTAAGATTTTGTCCACCTTTAAAATGATGTCATTTGAGATCTCATCAGTGATGTCACTGACGATGTCATGAATGATGTAATATGTGACATCATCAGCAGTGGATTGCGGGTGCGCGAAATATAGTTAGTACAACTAACTTTATAGGAGCAATTTCAATGGTTTTTTAAACGCTAATACCTAACTATATATGACCTGAAACCTATGTTTTTTTTTGTGAATTTGCAAGGTTTTTTAAATGCTAATACCTAACTATGTAAGGCTTGAAACGTATGTTTTTTTTCAGTGAATATATATATTTAATATAATATATATATAATTTTTATTTTCAAGTTTTTTCTTTATATGATTACAGGGTCCGCGCACCGTGAACACTCTGAGCTCTTACCCCGACAAATTTTTTAAGTTTCTAAAACATAATATCTACATTTTTAACGTAGATTTTAAAGGTAGACAAAATCTGCTTTAATGTTGAAAATGGTTTTTTTAAACTTTTAACAACAGTATATTACTTTTTTAAGTAGTAACACATCTCGCAAGGGTACATCACACATGCACGCAACGTAAGAGCTCCGTCCGCGCCCCGTAAAAGCTTCGAGCTTTTACCCCCGAAAGTTTTATAAACTTTAAATCGTTATATCTACGTATTCATTGAACAATGTAAAGGTACACATTATCTGGGATAATAAAAAACACGTTAATTTAAACTTTTAAAGACCATATATAACTTTATTTTAGCAATTATAAATCTCGCAAGCGTGCGTACTACATGAAATCATCCTAAGATGACGTTAGCGCTCCGTAAATGGACCGTAAACGCAACGTAAGCTTACGTAAGCTCTCCGTAAACGCTCCGTAAGCTTACGTCCAACCATGTGACCTTAAAACAAAAGATTTAATTGGTTTATAATACTTCCTACTCCAATAGTTGAAAGACCCCTCCCATGTTCATCATTCTTCTTTGACTTTTAGAGAAGCAACACCTTTTTTCTACAGCTCCTAGCTACAGAACAATACTTCCAAATGGCTGAACATCCAGAGTCTGACCATTCTTCTAATGAAGACTTTGTTGAAGAGGACCCTCGCCCAAGTAAGAAGAAGGAGTCCATAGTCTGGAAGTTTTCAGCTTTCCAGAACATCAGAAGAAAGTAAATGCACCGCTGGTCTCCTGCAAGATCTGTGACCCAGTGTTATCTAGAGGAAATCCGAATAAGAAATATTAATTCGGAACCCACAGCATGGAACGGCATGTAAAAAATATACACCCCAACAATTGAAGTAGAGCTGTGGTGCAAAGATCTCAGGAGCAGGACTCTTCTCCTAGTACATCTACAGCAAGAACCGGAGTACCACCAATGCCATGTTTAATGGTGGCGAACATTCAGCCAGAACTGAAAAATTTAATGACGCAATGCATACATTGCAAGAAATTAGTAGCCTTCAAGAGTCCATTGAAGTAATTTTGCAGAAGAACAGGAACCACAGATGCAACAATTGTTTTGTGTAAAAAGTACATTCTTCTACTTCATCGTCAGAAGAGTTTGTTCCTGAAACCCCTAGAACACAGAGAGAGTCCATAGTACGGAAATTTAAAAAAAAACAGAAAGAGAGAAAAAGGTAAATGCGCCTTTTGTCACATGTAAAATCTGTCACACAGTACTTTCAAGAGGGAATCCTCAGAAACAGTACAGCTTTGAAACTTATAGCATGGAATGCCATGTCTGGAATATACACCCTAACAATTGGAGTAAAGCTGTAATAAAAAGATCATCAGACTAGCAGGGCTCTGCTCCCAGCACTTCTTCTGAAGCAACAGCACCACCAATGCAAGCATCAATGGTTGCAAATATCCAACCTGAACTTAAGAATTTCATGATGCAATGCATTCGTTGTCAGAAACTAATAACCTTTGCACAAGAGTCCATTCAAGTTATCCTGCAAAAAAACAGGAAGAACAGGTGTATTACCAGGAGCATTTTTTCTTTTCTCTGAAGATTGTCTTCTGGATGAATCTTCTATCTCAGTCCTCTTGATTGATAACGTTTGCTTATAAACTCTTTGTTTGTGGTTCTTGGTGGGCATAATCTATTATGACTTTGTAGATATTTACAATCTGTTGAAAAGAAAAATATGACATATTATAGGCCACTACTAACATAGCACATAGCAATTACATTAACTAAACAATAGAAACACTAGTTCACATCTCTCTTTGTGTATCTCATATCACTCTCTGCCTGCACCATCTCCCTCTTTGCATGTCTCATCTCACTCTCTCCTTCCACCATCTCTCTGTTTGTATGTGTGTGTCATCTCAATCTCTGCCTACACCATCTGTCTGTTTGTGTGTGTGTGTCTCATCTCACTCTCTGTGTCTAAAACGATTTACCATTCTAAATGTTTTTTGGTTGAAATGTCTGGCTTTAAGTTTTTTGACAAGAAACACACTGAGTGGGTATGTGAATTAAGGAATTATATTTTCATCTTTTTCCATAATGTTAGCTGTGTGTGCTCACAGTTTGTATCTTTTAGCTTACAGGGCACACTTCTTTTTAAAGTGTTTCTCATGCTTGGATTCAATGCTGGTACAGAGATAGTGCTAATAGTTTAATTTGGCTTGTAAATATGCTCCTTTTTTACAAGCGCCTTGCGCAACCTTTAACATGGGTGCAAGCAGTGAATATATGGAGAGGGATAGAATTAGCAGATAGAAAACAATATGAAATGGTGTGGGAGATGCAAAAAGAATTTCACTAATGGCATCAATTGAGATGGAATATAAGATAAAAAGGGGCATATTTACAAGCCCCTTAACATGGGTACAAGCAGTAAATGCATGCAGAGTGATAAAATTGGCACACAGACAAGAATATGAAATGCTGTGAGAGATGCGTAAAGGATTTTACTAATGGCATAAATTGAGATACAAAATACAAAAAAGAGAGGCATATTTACAAGCCTCTTGCGCAATGTTTGACATGGGTGCAAGCAGAAAATGCATGCAGAGTAATAAAATTGGCACACAGACAAGAATATGAAATACCTTGAGAGATGCGTAGGGGAACATGTAAATAAATCTGTTTCTGCATACATGAGAGACTATGGAATGAGTTGTATATACCACAACAACTTGCGTTACAACATGCAAGGCATCTATAGGACAGATGGTGTACATTTCACTGATGAAGGGAATAGAGTCTATATCTGTAACATCAGACTCTGCATTGGTACTTACTTGTAGGTACCAAAAAAACCACAATGAACACACGGCTCTTTTTAGAGCCAACTAACATGTAAACACGCAAATATGATTTTTAACTTTATTTTTTTATTAATTTTTACCGAGGTCCGCCCACCGAGCACTCGCCGCGCACTCCACGTGCACGGACATATCGTGTTTTCTGTTATTTTATTAAAAATAAACATTATTTTTAACATTAGGAGTCCTTGAAGGACCCCCCTGAGAAGGCCTAAGGGGTCAGGGACACTCTACCCTACCCACGTTTTTAAGTTATATTTTTCACTCTCTTCTGAAACCACAAAATGGCGGCGATAGGGTTCGCGCACCGTGCATTTACCGAGCACTCACAGTGCGCGAACCTATTGGAATTTAAAAAAATAAATAAAACTAAATGGAAATGGACATCGTCTCCTATGTAGATACCTTGTATGTTGTAATGCAAGTTATTGTGGTATATTGAATCCATACTGTAGTCTTTCAGGAAAGCAGAAAAAGATTTGTTCACATGATTCCTTCCTTTCTCAATGTGTGGTCAGAATTGGCGTAGGGCGTCATGAGTTCCTACTCTGGTGAACTCACTACTTACTTATTTTGTAAACTTGTGAATCAGAGACAGTCAGTGAAAGAAAGGATGCAGGACATGAAAAACACAAAATTGTACCAATTTGCTACTACCTCATAAATTACATTTAAATAAGTATAATTTTCAAAAAAATATTCTTTACTAAATTAACATATATTTATCAGAATTTTCAAAATCTAAAAGAACTTGTAGCATTTCTTCATCAGGAATTTCATCCGTCAAAGTGTCTGAAAATGATTCGTCAAACTCAACAATGTCTACACATTCCATTAATTCTATATCTAGTGTTTCATCCAAAAAATCTGCCATGGTATCTTCTTCATGTTCTTCATGATTTGTTTCATCTATAGGATCAATATACACCACAGAATAAGTTGCCTCAATAAACGTTGCTGTTATTTCAAAGAAGATGTTGGTTGGCTCCTCATTTTCGTTCATCATTTTATGTTAGTGTACTTTTAAAAGAAAGAGAAACAGCGCTTAGGAAGAGTGAGATAGGGCAGAGAAAAACTATTAAATTCTATTAGAAGAGTCACTACTGTGTCAATCTCACACCAGAAATTGAACACCAAAATTTCAAAACTACCTCAGACACTATAGTCATAAAATGGCCGTGTTTCCCTGGACAGTGTATAGTTTCAAGCAAGAATTAGAAATATAAAGCACTGCATCTGATGTTGCCCTACCCAATCCATACGTATAACAGAAAAACATTAAATAAATAACAGAAAACATTTTTCCTATTAACTTAAAGTGAACAACAGAGTTCTCCTTACAAATTAACAACTCACCTTCTAGAAAATTGTTGAACAGTAAATTCTGTCTCAATCTAACACCTCAGAAGTATACCTCAAACACTAAAATCTCAAAATGGCTGTGTTTACCTCTCATTTTTCATACATATTCAAATACCCAGCCAATCACATTTTATCACACACAAAATCAAAATCAAAGTAACATTTTAATTGGTTCAAATTATCAACACTTTCAAACTCACATAATGTTCAACCTACCCCCAATGTTCTCTACCAATTACCATATTAACTCTCCACAAAACACCTACCTAAACCCAAAGGTGAAAGAGTCATCACTCAATGTTGCACTCAACCAACATCTAAACACTGAAACTTGTTATTTTAATGTATTTCTTTTTTGTCTTTTTGAGCCGAAGTCCGCGCACGGTGCGCGGACCCAGCGATTTTTAAAAATTTTATTTTTTATTTTTTTCACTTTCTTCGGGGTCCTTTACAGACCCCATGACAACACCTAGGGGGCTCAGGAATCTCTACCCTGCCTCCTTCTCAACTATTACACTTCTGTTGACAACCACTATCATCTGCCACAAAAACAAGATAGCGGACAACACTTCCTCGTTTCAAATGACTGGAATGTTGACAGATGTCCAACTGCCAATTAGAATTCCGCGCACGCACGCTAAGGTCTGCGCACGTGCAAGGACAGTGCAAGGACGGAGCAAGCCCGTGCGCGCACCGTGTCCCGCCCATAAATATATAATTTGAAAAAAGTCGATTCTCTCAACAATTACTGAAGGGATTTTCACCAAATATACAAAAGGCACTTCTGCATACCAGGCTTTACCACTTTGCCAAGTTTGGTGTAGTTCCATTCAGCCGTTCGGGCTGTAGCTGTGTCTAAAGGTCCTATGGAAAATTGCATTGGACTCAATTTCACATTCAATTTTCTCAAAAACTACTGGAGGGATTTACACTAAACATAGAAAAGGCACTGCTGCATACGAATCCCTACCATTTTGCCAAATCTGGTGTAATTCAGTTCAGCCGTTCGAGCTGTAGCCTTGTCAGAATGTCCCTATGGAAATTACAATGGGGAAAATAGGTTTTGGGACCCCCTTTTTGTCTCAGCCCCCGCTTGATGAATCTCCCCGAAACTTTCAGGGAAGGAGCGAGTCAAATTTAAGGAAAATTACAGGCAGATCCCTCAATCGGCGCCAAAGTTATTCCCAATAGAATGTTCGGAATTTCCTATGGTAACTAGGTCCTAACTATATATACCTATTGGCGACCGCCAGTAGGTAATATATATATATATATATATATATATATATATATATATATATATATATATATATATATATATATATTCACTAAGATTTTGTCCACCTTTAAAATGATGTCATTTGAGATCTCATCAGTGATGTCACTGACGATGTCATGAATGATGTAATATGTGACATCATCAGCAGTGGATTGCGGGTGCGCGAAATATAGTTAGTACAACTAACTTTATAGGAGCAATTTCAATGGTTTTTTAAACGCTAATACCTAACTATATATGACCTGAAACCTATGTTTTTTTTTGTGAATTTGCAAGGTTTTTTAAATGCTAATACCTAACTATGTAAGGCTTGAAACGTATGTTTTTTTTCAGTGAATATATATATTTAATATAATATATATATAATTTTTATTTTCAAGTTTTTTCTTTATATGATTACAGGGTCCGCGCACCGTGAACACTCTGAGCTCTTACCCCGACAAATTTTTTACGTTTCTAAAACATAATATCTACATTTTTAACGTAGATTTTAAAGGTAGACAAAATCTGCTTTAATGTTGAAAATGGTATATATATATATCCACAACTCCATTCACTGGTCGTTCGAACACAGCAGCGGGTGCCTCCGTCAGGTGGGTGAAACCTTCTTGCCTCGCTAGCATAGTAAACACACGGAGCACTTCGGGACAAGTCAACATGATGGCTTTATTTCGGCAAATGCATTTCGGTTAATTGTACCTTCTTCAGTGCCAAGCCTCTAGTTAGTCCTCTGCTCAGCCCCCAAATTTGACATACTTCTAATCACCTCATTGGCGGGGCTTCAATCAGTTCAAAGCGGCAGTTCCTCCAATAGGAAACAAGAACGGAAGCAGCGTGAACTCCATGTTCCATAATGCACCAATAATTGTTTTTCGTTCTTGTTATTCATAATTTAAACAACATTCCTGTCGCTTTGCTCGATGTGAAGCCCTTGCATTCTTGTCGGATTTGAGCAGGTTCCCCTCGCTTCCCGTTGATGACACCAAACGCAGACGCTTGTGGGTGACCCTCCTATGAACGGAGCACCCCAGGCTTGACTAGTCCGCGCCTTCCGACACCAAGCGCTGGTTTAGCGGGGGTTCAAACATACCAATTTATATCCACAACTCCATTCACCGGTCGTTCGAACACAGCAGCGGGTGCCTCCGTCAGGTGGGTGAAACCTTCTCGCCTCGCTAGCACAGTAAACACACGGAGCACTTCGGGACAAGTCAACATGATGGCTTTATTTCGGCAAATGCATTTCGGTTAATTGTACCTTCTTCAGTGCCAAGCCTCTAGTTAGTCCTCTGCTCAGCCCCCAAATTTGACATACTTCTAATCACCTCATTGGCGGGGCTTCAATCAGTTCAAAGCGGCAGTTCCTCCAATAGGAAACAAGAACGGAAGCAGCGTGAACTCCATGTTCCATAATGCACCAATAATTGTTTTTCGTTCTTGTTATTCATAATTTAAACAACATTCCTGTCGCTTTGCTCGATGTGAAGCCCTTGCATTCTTGTCGGATTTGAGCAGGTTCCCCTCGCTTCCAAAAGGGGTGCTTTTTGTGTGTATATGATTAAACGGCCGATCCCGGTCGTGGAGGAGCCCTGCTACTGAGAGGTGGACCTTGCTGCAGTTATTTGGCAAGCAGCGCGAAGGGCAGGAAGGACGTGTTGCAGGTTTGAACATGCAGCGCAGTGTTTGTTTGACAATTTACGGACCCACTGTGGTATTTTAATTCTGAACATTGACATTTTGAAGGAGCAGCTAACAGTAGCGATATTTGGCACTACTATTACCAGCAGGCTCTGGGTGAGCCTACGCCCACTGGGGCAGGTGATAATGATTTAAATGAGGCCGGTGCTCCACGCAGTGTTTTGAAGCCTCTGAAGAAATGCTGCAAAGCATGAAACGCGTCAGGCTTACAGATTCTGGACATTGTTTTCCTGACCTGCGCGGTTATCCTGCTAAATAAATACGAACATTTACCTACCTGCAAGTCTGGCTCTTCCAAAAGGGGTGCTTTTTGTGTGTATATGATTAAACGGCCGATCCCGGTCGTGGAGAAGCCCTGCTACTGAGAGGTGGACCTTGCTGCAGTTATTTGGCAAGCAGCGCGAAGGGCAGGAAGGACGTGTTGCAGGTTTGAACTTGCAGCGCAGTGTTTGTTTGACAATTTACGGACCCACTGTGGTATTTTAATTCTGAACATTGACATTTTGAAGGAGCAGCTAACTGTAGCGATATTTGGCCCTACTATTACCAGCAGGCTCTGGGTGAGCCCACGCCCACTGGGGCAGGTGATAATGATTTAAATGAGGCCGGTGCTCCACGCAGTGTTTTGAAGCCTCTGAAGAAATGCTGCAAAGCATGAAACGCGTCAGGCTTACAGATTCTGGACATTGTTTTCCTGCACTGCGCGGTTATCCTGCTGAATAAACACGAGCGTTTACCTACCTGCAAGTCTGGCTCTTCCAAAAGGGGTGCTTTTTGTGTGTATATGATTAAACGGCCGATCCCGGTCGTGGAGGAGCCCTGCTACTGAGAGGTGGACCTTGCTGCAGTTATTTGGCAAGCAGCGCGAAGGGCAGGAAGGACGTGTTGCAGGTTTGAACATGCAGCGCAGTGTTTGTTTGACAATTTACGGACCCACTGTGGTATTTTAATTCTGAACATTGACATTGTGAAGGAGCAGCTAAGTGTAGCGATATTTGGCACTACTATTACCAGCAGGCTCTGGGTGAGCCCACGCCCACTGGGGCAGGTGATAATGATTTAAATGAGGCCGGTGCTCCACGCAGAGTTTTGAAGCCTCTGAAGAAATGCTGTAAAGCATGAAACGCGTCAGGCTTACAGATTCTGGACATTGTTTTCCTGCACTGCACTGTTATCCTGCTAAATAAACACAAATGTTTACCTACCTGCAAGTCTGGCTCTTCCAAAAGGGGTGCTTTTTGTGTGTATATATATATCTATATATATCTATATATATATATATATATATATATATATATATATATATATCTATATATATATATATAGATATATATATATATATATATATATATATATATATATATATCCTCCTCCAGTCCTGCCCTCTTAATAAAGGAACAGGTCCGACACATGCACTAGGAGCAATCCAGGAAACTTTATTGGCACCATCAAGAAGACACTGGTAGGTAACACGTGGCAGACGCGTTTCGGCATTTTGCCTTAATCATTGCCCTTATAGTGTTCTCTGCAGTTCTTAGCGTTAGGGGTCCATGCTGCTAGTCACACTCCCATTGGAGCCTGGTTTAATCCAGTTCTCGAGGCATCACCTTTTCACCGCCTCCAGTGTAGTCCTCGCAATGCTTGATGGTCTTTGTGGTCCCCACACCACTGTGTCGATTAAAACCTCCGCCAGCAGAGTTTCATGTGGAAATTCTCGGACTTGGGTCCATTTTCGAGTCCAGGCACTGTCTTTGCCCCAGATATTCAGCTCACGAATTTCAACACATGCTGCTGCGGAATTACTTTCATGGCATCAATCGTCTCCCGGATTTCGTCCCAGTCCAGCACAGATTGTGCTGCTCTCTCCCCGATACCAAAATACAATCCTGGGCGGGGGGGCGCCACTGTGTGCATTCAGCACGCAACACCACGAAAGGATGCCGGCATCAGTGGAGCACCAGACCGAGAGGCGTGCCGGATATGCAGCGCCGACAGCTGCTTAACATCCTCCTCCAGTCCTGCCCTCTTAATAAAGGAACAGGTCCGACACATGCATTAGGAGCAATCCAGGAAACTTTATTGGCACCATCAAGAAGACACTGGTAGGTAACACGTGGCAGACGCGTTTCGGCATTTTGCCTTAATCATTGCCCTTATAGTGTTCTCTGCAGTTCTTAGCGTTAGGGGTCCATGCTGCTAGTCACACTCCCATTGGAGCCTGGTTTAATCCAGTTCTCGAGGCATCACCTTTTCACCGCCTCCATTGTAGTCCTCGCAATGCTTGATGGTCTTTGTGGTCCCCACACCACTGTGTCGATTAAAACCTCCGCCAGCAGAGTTTCATGTGGAAATTCTCGGACTTGGGTCCATTTTTGAGTCCAGGCACTGTCTTTGCCCCAGATATTCAGCTCACGAATTTCAACACATGCTGCTGCGGAATTACTTCCATGGCGTCAATCGTCTCCCAGATTTAGTCCCAGTCCAGCACAGATTGTGCTGCTCTCTCCCCGATACCAAAATACAATCCTGGGCGGGGGGGCGCCACTGTGTGCATTCAGCACGCAACACCACGAAAGGATGCCGGCATCAGTGGAGCACCAGACCGAGAGGCGTGCCGGATATGCAGCGCCGACAGCTGCTTAACATCCTCCTCCAGTCCTGCCCTCTTAATAAAGGAACAGGTCCGACACATGCACTAGGAGCAATCCAGGAAGCTTAATTGGCACCATCAAGAAGACACTGGTAGGTAACACGTGGCAGACGCGTTTCGGCATTTTGCCTTAATCATTGCCCTTATAGTGTTCTCTGCAGTTCTTAGCGTTAGGGGTCCATGCTGCTAGTCACACTCCCATTGGAGCCTGGTTTAATCCAGTTCTCGAGGCATCACCTTTTCACCGCCTCCATTGTAGTCCTCGCAATGCTTGATGGTCTTTGTGGTCCCCACACCACTGTGTCGATTAAAACCTCCGCCAGCAGAGTTTCATGTGGAAATTCTCGGACTTGGGTCCATTTTCGAGTCCAGGCACTGTCTTTGCCCCAGATATTCAGCTCACGAATTTCAACACATGCTGCTGCGGAATTACTTCCATGGCGTCAATCGTCTCCCGGATTTCGTCCCAGTCCAGCACAGATTGTGCTGCTCTCTCCCCGATACCAAAATACAATCCTGGGCGGGGGGGGCGCCACTGTGTGCATTCAGCACGCAACACCACGAAAGGATGCCGGCATCAGTGGAGCACCAGACCGAGAGGCGTGCCGGATATGCAGCGCCGACAGCTGCTTAACATCCTCCTCCAGTCCTGCCCTCTTAATAAAGGAACAGGTCCGACATATGCGCTAGGAGCAATCCAGGAAACTTTATTGGCACCATCAAGAAGACACTGGTAGGTAACACGTGGCAGACGCGTTTCGGCATTTTGCCTTAATCATTGCCCTTATAGTGTTCTCTGCAGTTCTTAGCGTTAGGGGTCCATGCTGCTAGTCACACTCCCATTGGAGCCTGGTTTAATCCAGTTCTCGAGGCATCACCTTTTCACCGCCTCCATTGTAGTCCTCGCAATGCTTGATGGTCTTTGTGGTCCCCACACCACTGTGTCGATTAAAACCTCCGCCAGCAGAGTTTCATGTGGAAATTCTCGGACTTGGGTCCATTTTCGAGTCCAGGCACTGTCTTTGCCCCAGATATTCAGCTCACGAATTTCAACACATGCTGCTGCGGAATTACTTCCATGGCGTCAATCGTTTCCCGGATTTCGTCCCAGTCCAGCACAGATTGTGTTGCTCTCTCCCCGATACCAAAATACAATCCTGGGCGGGGGGGCGCCACTGTGTGCATTCAGCACGCAACACCACGAAAGGATGCCGGCATCAGTGGAGCACCAGACCGAGAGGCGTTCCGGATATGCAGCGCCGACAGCTGCTTAACATCCTCCTCCAGTCCTGCCCTCTTAATAAAGGAACAGGTCCGACACATGCACTAGGAGCAATCCAGGAAACTTTATTGGCACCATCAAGAAGACACTGGTAGGTAACACGTGGCAGACGCGTTTCGGCATTTTGCCTTAATCATTGCCCTTATAGTGTTCTCTGCAGTTCTTAGCGTTAGGGGTCCATGCTGCTAGTCACACTCCCATTGGAGCCTGGTTTAATCCAGTTCTCGAGGCATCACCTTTTCACCGCCTCCATTGTAGTCCTCGCAATGCTTGATGGTCTTTGTGGTCCCCACACCACTGTGTCGATTAAAACCTCCGCCAGCAGAGTTTCATGTGGAAATTCTCGGACTTGGGTCCATTTTTGAGTCCAGGCACTGTCTTTGCCCCAGATATTCAGCTCACGAATTTCAACACATGCTGCTGCGGAATTACTTCCATGGCGTCAATCGTCTCCCAGATTTCGTCCCAGTCCAGCACAGATTGTGCTGCTCTCTCCCCGATACCAAAATACAATCCTGGGCGGGGGGGCGCCACTGTGTGCATTCAGCACGCAACACCACGAAAGGATGCCGGCATCAGTGGAGCACCAGACCGAGAGGCGTGCCGGATATGCAGCGCCGACAGCTGCTTAACATCCTCCTCCAGTCCTGCCCTCTTAATAAAGGAACAGGTCCGACGTATGCACTAGGAGCAATCCAGGAAACTTTATTGGCACCATCAAGAAGACACTGGTAGGTAACACGTGGCAGACGCGTTTTGGCATTTTGCCTTAATCATTGCCCTTATAGTGTTCTCTGCAGTTCTTAGCGTTAGGGGTCCATGCTGCTAGTCACACTCCCATTGGAGCCTGGTTTAATCCAGTTCTCGAGGCATCACCTTTTCACCGCCTCCATTGTAGTCCTCGCAATGCTTGATGGTCTTTGTGGTCCCCACACCACTGTGTCGATTAAAACCTCCGCCAGCAGAGTTTCATGTGGAAATTCTCGGACTTGGGTCCATTTTCGAGTCCAGGCACTGTCTTTGCCCCAGATATTCAGCTCACGAATTTCAACACATGCTGCTGCGGAATTACTTCCATGGCGTCAATCGTCTCCCGGATTTCGTCCCAGTCCAGCATAGATTGTGCTGCTCTCTCCCCGATATCCTGGGCGGGGGGGGCGCCACTGTGTGCATTCAGCACGCAACACCACGAAAGGATGCCGGCATCAGTGGAGCACCAGACCGAGAGGCGTGCCGGATATGCAGCGCCGACAGCTGCTTAACATCCTCCTCCAGTCCTGCCCTCTTAATAAAGGAACAGGTCCGACATATGCACTAGGAGCAATCCAGGAAACTTTATTGGCACCATCAAGAAGACACTGGTAGGTAACACGTGGCAGACGCGTTTCGGCATTTTGCCTTAATCATTGCCCTTATAGTGTTCTCTGCAGTTCTTAGCGTTAGGGGTCCATGCTGCTAGTCACACTCCCATTGGAGCCTGGTTTAATCCAGTTCTCGAGGCATCACCTTTTCACCGCCTCCATTGTAGTCCTCGCAATGCTTGATGGTCTTTGTGGTCCCCACACCACTGTGTCGATTAAAACCTCCGCCAGCAGAGTTTCATGTGGAAATTCTCGGACTTGGGTCCATTTTCGAGTCCAGGCACTGTCTTTGCCCCAGATATTCAGCTCACGAATTTCAACACATGCTGCTGCGGAATTACTTCCATGGCGTCAATCGTCTCCCGGATTTCGTCCCAGTCCAGCACAGATTGTGCTGCTCTCTCCCCGATACCAAAATACAATCCTGGGCGGGGGGGGCGCCACTGTGTGCATTCAGCACGCAACACCACGAAAGGATGCCGGCATCAGTGGAGCACCAGACCGAGAGGCGTGCCGGATATGCAGCGCCGACAGCTGCTTAACATCCTCCTCCAGTCCTGCCCTCTTAATAAAGGAACAGGTCCGACATATGCGCTAGGAGCAATCCAGGAAACTTTATTGGCACCATCAAGAAGACACTGGTAGGTAACACGTGGCAGAGGCGTTTCGGCATTTTGCCTTAATCATTGCCCTTATAGTGTTCTCTGCAGTTCTTAGCGTTAGGGGTCCATGCTGCTAGTCACACTCCCATTGGAGCCTGGTTTAATCCAGTTCTCGAGGCATCACCTTTTCACCGCCTCCATTGTAGTCCTCGCAATGCTTGATGGTCTTTGTGGTCCCCACACCACTGTGTCGATTAAAACCTCCGCCAGCAGAGTTTCATGTGGAAATTCTCGGACTTGGGTCCATTTTCGAGTCCAGGCACTGTCTTTGCCCCAGATATTCAGCTCACGAATTTCAACACATGCTGCTGCGGAATTACTTCCATGGCGTCAATCGTTTCCCGGATTTCGTCCCAGTCCAGCACAGATTGTGCTGCTCTCTCCCCGATACCAAAATACAATCCTGGGTGGGGGGGCGCCACTGTGTGCATTCAGCACGCAACACCACGAAAGGATGCCGGCATCAGTGGAGCACCAGACCGAGAGGCGTTCCGGATATGCAGCGCCGACAGCTGCTTAACATCCTCCTCCAGTCCTGCCCTCTTAATAAAGGAACAGGTCCGACACATGCACTAGGAGCAATCCAGGAAACTTTATTGGCACCATCAAGAAGACACTGGTAGGTAACACGTGGCAGACGCGTTTCGGCATTTTGCCTTAATCATTGCCCTTATAGTGTTCTCTACAGTTCTTAGCGTTAGGGGTCCATGCTGCTAGTCACACTCCCATTGGAGCCTGGTTTAATCCAGTTCTCGAGGCATCACCTTTTCACCGCCTCCATTGTAGTCCTCGCAATGCTTGATGGTCTTTGTGGTCCCCACACCACTGTGTCGATTAAAACCTCCGCCAGCAGAGTTTCATGTGGAAATTCTCGGACTTGGGTCCATTTTTGAGTCCAGGCACTGTCTTTGCCCCAGATATTCAGCTCACGAATTTCAACACATGCTGCTGCGGAATTACTTCCATGGCGTCAATCGTCTCCCAGATTTCGTCCCAGTCCAGCACAGATTGTGCTGCTCTCTCCCCGATACCAAAATACAATCCTGGGCGGGGGGGCGCCACTGTGTGCATTCAGCACGCAACACCACGAAAGGATGCCGGCATCAGTGGAGCACCAGACCGAGAGTCGTGCCGGATATGCAGCGCCGACAGCTGCTTAACATCCTCCTCCAGTCCTGCCCTCTTAATAAAGGAACAGGTCCGACGTATGCACTAGGAGCAATCCAGGAAACTTTATTGGCACCATCAAGAAGACACTGGTAGGTAACACGTGGCAGACGCGTTTTGGCATTTTGCCTTAATCATTGCCCTTATAGTGTTCTCTGCAGTTCTTAGCGTTAGGGGTCCATGCTGCTAGTCACACTCCCATTGGAGCCTGGTTTAATCCAGTTCTCGAGGCATCACCTTTTCACCGCCTCCATTGTAGTCCTCGCAATGCTTGATGGTCTTTGTGGTCCCCACACCACTGTGTCGATTAAAACCTCCGCCAGCAGAGTTTCATGTGGAAATTCTCGGACTTGGGTCCATTTTCGAGTCCAGGCACTGTCTTTGCCCCAGATATTCAGCTCACGAATTTCAACACATGCTGCTGCGGAATTACTTCCATGGCGTCAATCGTCTCCCGGATTTCGTCCCAGTCCAGCACAGATTGTGCTGCTCTCTCCCCGATACCAAAATACAATCCTGGGCGGGGGGGGCGCCACTGTGTGCATTCAGCACGCAACACCACGAAAGGATGCCGGCATCAGTGGAGCACCAGACCGAGAGGCGTGCCGGATATGCAGCGCCGACAGCTGCTTAACATCCTCCTCCAGTCCTGCCCTCTTAATAAAGGAACAGGTCCGACATATGCACTAGGAGCAATCCAGGAAACTTTATTGGCACCATCAAGAAGACACTGGTAGGTAACACGTGGCAGACGCGTTTCGGCATTTTGCCTTAATCATTGCCCTTATAGTGTTCTCTGCAGTTCTTAGCGTTAGGGGTCCATGCTGCTAGTCACACTCCCATTGGAGCCTGGTTTAATCCAGTTCTCGAGGCATCACCTTTTCACCGCCTCCATTGTAGTCCTCGCAATGCTTGATGGTCTTTGTGGTCCCCACACCACTGTGTCGATTAAAACCTCCGCCAGCAGAGTTTTGACGTAAATAATTAATTTACTCTCTTAATTTCTATGCAGGTAAGTACTTAATCAATAATAACTCAGATCGGATGAAAAAAGACAGAGTCCGTGGTGTTAGAGTTTCTAAGGGTTTTATTCCTCATAAAGGAATGGTCAAGACCAGGATATCATGTTCTGAACACCACAGGGGTGTCAGAAGGGATAGAGCGCTTCCGTTTATTAACAATACATAGCTTATATACTTGATTTATACCATAAGAAGTAATGTAAGAGGCGTAACAGCTGAGAGAAGACAGGATAACAGTATACACGTGGTACTAGTACGTAATCAAGAGGCGTGAACTAGGCGTGAATCAGAGGTGTGTGCTAGAAACGTCACTGATAGGTGACGCAAGTGGGTGGCACCAAGGGGTGGTGCTAACAGAATTGTTGCGATGTCAGCAGAAATCGGAAGCTTGGATGCGCGCGCAGCTGCATGACGTGTGATTGACGGGGTGCAGGGGACTTGACATTTACACTGACGGAAAGAGACAGAAGTCTGGCATGTCAGATCAACTTGTACTTCTATCATATCTGATATCTGATGTTTAGGAACCATACTATCTGGGCGAAAAGGTCTCTAGGGCAGGAGCTATTCTATGCTAACTGTGGATGCGTGTATAAGCGCCTAAGTGTCTGAATGTGAAGCGTGGGGGCACGGGGCCTTCCATGGAGGCATGGTAACAGAGGCTATGAATTACTTGCATTGAGACAGGTCGGCCCTTTGGCTCTGCAGCTGGAGAGGATGTTTACTGGAGCTAGTAGGCAGGAATGCATTCTCGAGGAACGGGACAGATAACTCGAAGGTTATAGTCAGTCTTGGCAGAAAGCAGGCTGAGCTGAGCGCGAGGGGCCGCGCTGAAAGTAAGTCAGAGTTCACGGGTACAGAGGTAGCCTGGGCAGAGGCTGTCAGAGTCAAGAGCCAGGAAAGAGGCTCGATGGCAGAAAGTCAGGGCCTACTCTGTCAGAGCAGGAAAAACATGTAAAGTGTATTACAAAAAGACGGTGGCATAGCATACTTAGGAACGGGCTATATAATCCATTCAGGGTGGATCTGAAAGAGGACAAGTTAACGTTGGACGCAAATGTATTTACGTCTTCATAACTGGTACAGAAGGGAAGTTACATGCACTTAAAGCTGGTACATGGAGTCGGTGGGGTACGCGCTAGGGAACATAACATGACCAAAAATTTATATTTCCTCATTCCCTCCTTGTTCCCTACGGACCCTTCATGATATATCGATCCTCATAAATCTATCAGATTGTTCTTGTAACATCATTTGTTCTTCCTTCTTTTGTTTACGTTTTGAGAGAAAACTGGAATGTTCAATACATGACGTGGCACACAGTCCACAAATCGCTGGCCCACACTGTAGGCACAGGCAGCAACTGAATACTAGGACTAGGCCAATGCCTAGGAAGGATAGGATCTTCCATCCCCAAGCGGTTAACGTTGTCCAGAACCAACCGGACCAAGTCCAGGTGCCTGGATTCTGATGTATCTGATTTGCAATTTTATGGAGACGGGTGATAGCTTGATATACAGATGGTGCGTTTTGTGGTATGAAAACACAGCAACTTGACCCGATGACCTTACAGGCTCCACCTCTATCTGCCAAGATGACGTCAATAACAAGACGATTCTGAAGGACAACAACCCGCATGGCGGACTGCTCTTCGGTTAAGTTACCTAAGGCGGAGGCAGTTTCATTCACTACTGCTTCAAGTGTTCTAGTTAATCTGCGTATTAATTTACTATTCTGAACAGGTCCTAAGAAGAAAAAGAATCCTTTATTAAAGTCGGTGTACTGTTCCCATGCCGTTTCTGTGTAGTCGACAAGTGGGATATCTCTTCTGTGTCTATTCTTTACTAGATTAGTATTTCTGTGGTAATCAGGAGGAGCTAGAAAAACAGGTGGCAGAAGGAATGCAATGTAACAGGTACCATCCCAATCTGGAGGTAGACGAATGTATGCGGTATGACCACAAACAAAGTAAGAATGACTAATAGCTTTGAAGGACGATTTTCCATGATCACTGAATTCGACCACAGTAGTGCATTTACTATGACCTAAGTGTACTGAACCTTTCTTCTTGATGCATAATTCACCAGTGACTGGCAGTACTGACATAATTGGTAGAACTGGTGCAGCTTCGGACTCGACAGTAAGAATCATAAGGCTAATTGTATAATTACCTAATCCATATACTTCATTTTCTAGATCAGTTCCTATTCTAGTGGGGAGTCCCTCCTTATCTGGGTAACAGACGTCGAGCAGGACCAAGTTCAGGTTTCCCCAAACCCAACCCCCATCGAAAACAGCAATATCGGGATCTAAAGAATTAATTATTTTAAACCATGCTCCGCAGGAGCCATTGTGAGTGAATGGGTACGGAAAGAGGGGCAGAGCTCCCTTGTAATTCTGGTAGGGAGGGAGTCGGCCACATATCCAGCAGTCTGTAGCATTGTTAGTTTGATGGGAATGGTGTAGCATACTAATGAATGTATTGTTGCGCAGCGCAAGTCTGTAGGAAAGCTCGTGTGGAGGTAACTTGCTAAAAGTGTGTTCAGCAGAGACATTATAGGCAGAATGTTCACGCTTGAAAATAGGATAATAGATGGGTAATACGATGCTGACAATAATAATTAGAATACTGAGAATAAACATGATTAATAGTGTCACTATACAGTGACTACGAAGTGATTTACAATATGTACGTTTCTTGGCCTCTCTCTCTCTCTCTCTATCTCGATCTAGGGGATACATGTCAGAGACTATTTAACCGATTCACCTAGGGGAGGACTTAAACAATTAAACTGTCTGACTTGCTAGATCGGAGTTTCATGCGATAATTTTCTTGAGGAGTCTTTTCTCGTTCAGATTCTGTAAAGTCTTTTTGTTCGACACAGTCTTTGGTGGGGGTGGACGAGTCTCGGTCAGGTTTCAGTCCAGAGAATTTTTTTATATGACTCGTGTGGACCCACCCCTTTCTTCCTTCGATTTTCACGGCCGTCCTTGTTGTAAGAAGTACGGTTTTCGGAGACTTCCAGCGGGGCTCCAGCGGACTTTTCCTGTCGAAGTTGCGGACGAACACAAGGTCACCAGGACGGACGTCGTGTGGCTTTACATCAGTGTTGTCAGGGAAGGCTGCGGCAACCTGTGAACGACATGATTGGAGTGCAGACATCAAGGAGGCAAGGTAATCTGTCAACATATTAGAATCAACATCAGTAATCTTTTTCGGAATGGGCGTCCCCCACATATTCGGTGGTCTGCCAAAGACCACCTCGTACGGGGATAGCCCTGATCTCGAATGGGCGACCATCCTCATGTAGAATAGTGCCACTGGCAGGGCGACTATCCAGTCGACCCCTTTCTCCTGACATATTTTGGCAAGGCGGATCTTTAATGTCTGGTTATGCCTTTCTACAAGGCCTGCTGCTTCGGGATGTCGGACACAATGGAACTTCCACTGGTATCCCAGTAATAAGGAAACTTCTTTCATTAATGCAGATGAGAATGGCTGACCGTTATCTGAGTACACGACACGAGGCAAGCCGTATCGTGGGAAGAATTCACGAACCAGCTGCTTAGCAGTGGTCGGAGCAGTGTAATCTGGGACTGGGTATGCTTCGGTCCAGCGGGACAGAGCACAGACAATTACGAGAACATATTTAAATCCTCGACAACGGTCCATCTGGATATAATCCATCTGGAGGACTTCAAAAGGGTGATCGGGAGGATGAAATCCACCTTGCTCTACAGGGACGCTTTTACCTGGATTGAACTGACAACAGATCATGCAAGTACGCACTTTCTGTTTTGCGGCTGCTCGTAAGTGTTTATTGTTCCAGAGATTTTGCAAACTGTCTAACATTGCTTTCTCTCCTAGATGTGCAGGACTATGTGCTGTATTTATCATGACTTGAACCATAGAATCAGGGAGAAACCATGTAGATTTTCCCTTCGTCATCCACCCTTGATCTGTCTGGATCCCTCCTAGTTCGATCCATTTCTTTATTTCTTCTGGAGTAGCATGTGTCTGAATGTCAATAACATCTAGTGTGGGATCCCTGACTGTCATACAGTTTGTCGGATCTGTTGTCTTTGTCGTATCAGTTGTCTGAGTGTGAGTCAGTGCTGTATGTTTTGCTGTCTGGTCTGCCAGGTCGTTACCCTGGGAAACAGAGTCTGTGACTTTAATATGTGCTTTACACTTCATAACGGATATGGCTGAAGGCAGATGTATTGCTTCTAACAGTGCTTGAATGAGAGGACCGTGTTGTATCTTGGCACCATGAGAGGTCAGAAAACCTCGTTCTTGCCACAGCATGCCGAAGTCGTGTACGACTCCGAACGCATAACGGGAATCTGTGTATATGTTGACATTTCTGTTCTTGGCTAGAATACAGGCTCGGGTCAGAGCTGTGAGCTCTGCTGCTTGAGCAGACAGTGTATCAATACGATGTGTCTCTTTAACTTCAGTTTCAGTGGTCACGGCATACGCGGCCACTAATTCTCCTGTACTTGTTCTCATACATGAACCATCCACATAAAGTGTCAGGTCTGGATTTGTCAATGGAACATCTGTTAAATCTCGTCGGGGCTTTGTTACTGCATTAATGATCTCTATGCAATCATGCGGAGCTGGATCTGTCATAACTGTAGGTAACAGTGTTGCTGGGTTCAGGATGCTGCAGCGTCTGATTTCTATGTGTGGCTGGAATAGCGTTAATTCGTAACCTGTCAGTCGTGCTATAGTCAAGTGTTGAGTTTGAGTTCTGTTTAACAGAACCTCTACAGAGTGTGGAACTTGTACTGTTAACTGATGACCTAGAACAATTGAATCGCTCTGTCTGATTGCTAACGCTGTTGCTGCTACTGACTTTAAGCACGCAGGGAGTGCCTGGGCTACTGAGTCCAATGTACTTGAAAAATAAGCGCAAGGCTTATGTGAACCTGCTTGATCTTGAGTGAGGACAGACAATGCTGTACCGTCACGTTCTGTAACAAAAAGTGTAAACGGTTTGCTGTAACATGGTGTCGCTAAAACTGGTGCTTGGCATAATGCTTTCTTTAATTCCTCAAAGGCTTGTGTGTGTTCCTGAGTCCAAGGGAGGGCAGGCGAAGTTGCTGCCTCCTGCGTCGTTAACTGGATGAGTGGTTTAGCTAGAAATGCATATTGAGGAATCCATTGTCTGCAGTACGAGGTGAGGCCTATAAAGGCCCGCACTTCCTTTTGTGTCTGGGGTCGTGGCATATTTACAATTAACTGAATGCGATCGGGAGTGAGCTGTCTCCCCACTTTGGACAGCAAGTGACCCAAGTACACAACTTGCTGAACACAGAATTGTAGCTTCGAAGGAGACACCTTGTGTCCCTTGTCGGCCAGGAAATGTAAAACTGTCAATGATGCTTGTTCACATTCGGGCTCACTTCGTGCGGTGATCAGTAGATCATCGACGTATTGCAGTAAAGCGGTGTCAACTGGCATTTGAACACAATCTAGTTGTCTTTTCAGTGCTTGACTATAGATGCTGGGGCTTTCTGTGAATCCTTGAGGTGCGCGGGAAAATTTGAAACTTCGTCCATTTAAACTAAATCCGAAGAGATATTGGCTCTCCGGGTCAATAGGTACACTGAAGAAAGCGTTCTTGAGGTCAATTACAGTAAAGAACGTTGCTTCTGAATCAATAGCAGTCAATAGGGAAGAGATATCGGGGACCACAGGGTACTGCGGTACAATGCATTTATTCAGCTCTCGAAGATCAATCACCAGCCGATATACTGGCGGTGCATTGGGGTCTGTACGTTTAAGAATTGGAATGATGGGTGAATTACAGATATTGGAGTCGGTCTCTACGACCACTCCCTGGGCAATAAGCTCTTCAATGATTTTCAGTAAAGCCACTACAGCATCGGGTGGTAACTTGTATTGTCTGATTCTGGGTAGAACAACTCCTGTCTTGAGTGTAACACGGTATGGAGTGATATGCATACAACCTACGTCGGCTGGGCCTTTTGCCCATAAGTGATCTGGTACATTTTTCAATCTGACATCAAAATCACGTAAAACATAATGACCCTTGAAATCCCGTAGAAAGAGTCTGACTCCCTCCGGGGAACAGCATATTATAGCTCCTAGAGCCTTCAGTGTTTTAATTCCTAACAGATTTTCTGGGCATGATTTCGTAAGTAACAAATCTGTAACTCGGGATAATGGACCCACGGCCAACGGTACTGGTTCCGATACTTCATTTACAATAGGCTGTCCTGAAAAACCAAGGGAAACATTCTGTGAGCCTGAGAGGGGTGCCCCTGGGACTTCATTGTGACTGATGGTAGTGCGACTTGCCCCTGTGTCAATTAAAAACTTTCTGTCTTTTCCCAATACGTGACTGTGTACATAAGGACCTTCTTGATCTACAGGAATTTCAATAAGAGGCAAACCACCTTCCCTCTCTAGGCTGTTTCATGTGTATCGGGGGTAATCTGGATATGCAGATTGGGCATACTGGTACATCTGTTGTGAGACTTGCTGAGTCGCGGCAATGGGCTGTGGCTGTGGTACTGCTACTGTCTGTGCTGTGTGAGATGGAGCATGCATAGGCTGTGTATTCTGTGTTGGCTGTACATTCTGTGAGGTCTGTTGATGATCATGTTCATGTCTAGGCGGATGCGGTCTTTCTTTAGTTTTACCTGTTGAGATGTTATGTTTCAGGACTGGGCATTCATGTACATAGTGACCTGGCTGCTTGCAGTAATTACATGTCCCTTTAACGGGGGCTGTAGGGTGATTGGTCTGGGCCCCACCTTTTCTTTGACCGTCGGCTGGGACCGACTGAGCTACCAGCATTTTCATTTTTGTGTCCTTCATACGCTTCTGTTCCTGATCTTGTTCTTCTCTAATTCTGTTCTGATGATATTGTAACATTTTCAACATCTGGGATGGCGTATTTGCCTGCCAAGTACTTTCAACCTTGTACACTCTATTTTTAACTAATGGTAGGGAATTCTCGACTAATTTTGATACAAAAAGGTGTGGATATGACTCGCTGCTGGGTTGTAGGCCACTATTTATAATGAAACATTTCTCGAATCTTGAATAGAAGTCACTAGTATCTTCATCTTGTTTCTGTTTACAGGACGAGATGGCGTCCCAATCTTCCTTTCTAGTTGTCAATAATCTTGGTAAAACCTGTACTATTAATCCAGGCAATGCTTTAGTCCTATCCCCAAGGCCTACCCCTGGGATTCGTTTGCTTTCTTCGTCTTCTATTTCTGCCCATGCTATCTTAGACTCTCCCACCTCCCAATCCTTTTCCTTTAATTTCTCGTAAATGCCCGTGGGCAACAGTACTTTCAACATTTTCATAATATCATCATACGTGTAATCTCCCATCAGTAACATGTCTTTGAGCTCTCTGTGAAAACCTGCAGGGTCTTTATCGTGACACGGGACTAATTTCTTCATTTCTAACAGTTCTAACTTAGTCAGTGGTGTGTGGACATATACACGCCTCAAGACTTGATCCGCACCCATAACTGGGTGTACTTCTCGTAAGGGGTTCTGACTTTCAATGCCACTCCGGCATTGCATGTGATACGTTTTTCTTTCTGGAGGCGGGGCGGGAACATATTCAGAACTTATGAAGGTGTTATATTTACGTCGTTGTTCTAGAATTATTTGTATTAACTTGGTACTGAAACCTCTCCATCTATCCATGAGTAGTGCTTCTAATGTTTCGTGTAAGGGACCTGGATCGGAATGGTTGTTTCTGAACTTGATGAGGAGGTGCTGAATCATGTATACCCCTGCTAATTTCTGCTCGTCTGGGGAAAGGTTCAAGAATGTCTGTGCTAACGTATCGTCATTATATATGTCTGGGTTTTCGGCCCATAACACGGCTGACCGGGCTAGTTCCTGTTCATCCATAGAATTGAGTACATGGTACCCCATTCGGTCTCGAAGCCTTTTATCAGTTTCCTGGAACTGATGTTCAGAAGAATTTGGGTTTGTTAAAGCAGAGAGAAAAACTCTCTTGTTTTCCGGACGGATGCCTTTCCTAAGGTAGTTTCCCTTACCTACATACGCTATAGTATCTGTAGACCTTCCTTGTTCTGTAAGTTCTTCTTCCTCCTCGGAGGAAGCTTTATCATTCCCTTCCTGGTGTGCAATTAATACTGCCTTTCTAATTTTCTGGGACATACTGGCTATGCAAGCCCCCTTGTCATGTTTTCCTTCGGCTATATTTTGACCCCACTTTGTTAGTCCATCTAATTCACTTTGATCTGTCTCGGGCCTGTCTCGTTCTCTTATTAGACAATTTATGAAAAATCGTAATATCTGGGCTTGAATGTCAACTTTCTGTTTATGCATGGCATCTTTGACACTGTCAGGGTCTTTCCCTGTCTGTATAAACTCGTATATTCTATCGAGACGCTCCTTCATTCCTACATAGCATAGCAAGATATCAGTGGCAGATCTTAACCGTAAGGATGCCAATATCATTAGATCGTTTCTTCCGGGTACTGGATCATATCTACAAACTGACATGTTTTCCTTTAATGCGTCAAGGCGGGGGGACTGGAACGTGAAAGGATTCTGCGTGTCCCTTAAATTGAATCTGTGTGTTAATGGCGGGGTCTGAGGACCCGCAGTCGCACCTCCTGAGGCGGATGCTTGGGCATTATCTCTCCGCGGAGTCTGGATCTGAACTTGAATTTGTCGTTTAGTAGGATCAGGTAGGACCTGTTTCGGTAAGTCAATCTTGAGTGCGGGAAGTGGCGGAGCTGGCGGAACAGGGGAAGTCTGTCGCGGTACTGGCGGAACATGATCTGGGGGCGTAGTGCCACCCCCATCCCTGTCAGTAGGCAGGGCACGAACAGGCAGATTGGCGTAAGCTGGGGCTACATCCTCTAAATATGAATTTAAGAATACGTCTTTAGTAGTTTTATGCATTACTTTAGTTGGAACTAATGGTGTCGGTAAGTTTTTCGGTATTTCTGCTAGGGCTTCAGATGTGCCATCTGCTGCAAGATACATACCGTTTACAAGATTATTTCGGGCACGGTCTATTTGTTCTGTTTTTACTCGGATCCCTTCAGTAACTAATTCGTTTTCTTGGTCTTTCTCTGATTCTTTAAGTCTGTCTTCTCTACGGAGTGCTTTGTCAGCACGCTTACGTGATTCCTTACGCCAGAATTCTATGGCGTCCTTCTGAGATTGTCTAGCTTTCTTTTTCCATAATGCTTCTTCTACCCTCATGATGCATTCGGCATCCCATGTTCCGGTGACAGGCCATCTGTGTCTTTCGTCTAGGTGTTTGGTGTAATCGGCCCATAAATCTAGATATAATATGGCATCTATGCCATGCTTCTGGTACATAAAATTGCCGGGAGTGTCCCTAGGTGGAATAGGAATTTCTTCCTCCAGTATCCCTTTCCTAGTTCCTATCTGCTTTAACTTGTTGAAAAACGGCATTTTGCTTACTTATTACTGAATGCTCAATCCCTATTCCTTAATACTCTTGACAGCTAGGTTATACGAGAAACACAATAATACACGTTAAACAGTCACATTCATACCACAACATTAATCACATAAGAACATTGAAGACATAGATAACTACCCCCCTATACTGGATGTACTGCTAAACAGTACCGATACACTGGTGTAACAGTGCAGAAATTCGGAATACTAGATATACTGCTAAACAGTACAGATACACTGCCTAAAAACAGTGCAGACCGGACTTGCGTACCCAAACCCGTCTAGATACGACCCAGCAATGGTACTCACCGGGAAGCACGGAAACAGAAGGCCTCGGAAAACTCGACTGGACTCGACTCGGTACTTCGGAAAACTTCGGAAGACTTCGGAAAACTTCGGAAAACTTCGGAAAACTTCGGAAACCTGGTGGGCCTCTTGACACCTCGGACCTTGCTTCTTTCGGCTAGGCTCTGGTCGGGATCCTCCGCACTCCTCACCGCCTCGTCTGGGCACTGATCGCAGTCTTCGTCACCTCCGTGGGTCAGAGGGAGATGCAGGAAATCCTGCCAGTACGCGTATGTTCCATCTAACTGATGGCAGGGGACATAGCTTGCAACGCACCAACCGGCGCGTGAGGTGGGGGAGGGGTCCCTATTCGGGCGCCAAAATGACGTAAATAATTAATTTACTCTCTTAATTTCTATGCAGGTAAGTACTTAATCAATAATAACTCAGATCGGATGAAAAAAGACAGAGTCCGTGGTGTTAGAGTTTCTAAGGGTTTTATTCCTCATAAAGGAATGGTCAAGACCAGGATATCATGTTCTGAACACCACAGGGGTGTCAGAAGGGATAGAGCGCTTCCGTTTATTAACAATACATAGCTTATATACTTGATTTATACCATAAGAAGTAATGTAAGAGGCGTAACAGCTGAGAGAAGACAGGATAACAGTATACACGTGGTACTAGTACGTAATCAAGAGGCGTGAACTAGGCGTGAATCAGAGGTGTGTGCTAGAAACGTCACTGATAGGTGACGCAAGTGGGTGGCACCAAGGGGTGGTGCTAACAGAATTGTTGCGATGTCAGCAGAAATCGGAAGCTTGGATGCGCGCGCAGCTGCATGACGTGTGATTGACGGGGTGCAGGGGACTTGACATTTACACTGACGGAAAGAGACAGAAGTCTGGCATGTCAGATCAACTTGTACTTCTATCATATCTGATATCTGATGTTTAGGAACCATACTATCTGGGCGAAAAGGTCTCTAGGGCAGGAGCTATTCTATGCTAACTGTGGATGCGTGTATAAGCGCCTAAGTGTCTGAATGTGAAGCGTGGGGGCACGGGGCCTTCCATGGAGGCATGGTAACAGAGGCTATGAATTACTTGCATTGAGACAGGTCGGCCCTTTGGCTCTGCAGCTGGAGAGGATGTTTACTGGAGCTAGTAGGCAGGAATGCATTCTCGAGGAACGGGACAGATAACTCGAAGGTTATAGTCAGTCTTGGCAGAAAGCAGGCTGAGCTGAGCGCGAGGGGCCGCGCTGAAAGTAAGTCAGAGTTCACGGGTACAGAGGTAGCCTGGGCAGAGGCTGTCAGAGTCAAGAGCCAGGAAAGAGGCTCGATGGCAGAAAGTCAGGGCCTACTCTGTCAGAGCAGGAAAAACATGTAAAGTGTATTACAAAAAGACGGTGGCATAGCATACTTAGGAACGGGCTATATAATCCATTCAGGGTGGATCTGAAAGAGGACAAGTTAACGTTGGACGCAAATGTATTTACATCTTCATAACTGGTACAGAAGGGAAGTTACATGCACTTAAAGCTGGTACATGGAGTCGGTGGGGTACGCGCTAGGGAACATAACATGACCAAAAATTTATATTTCCTCAGTTTCATGTGGAAATTCTCGGACTTGGGTCCATTTTCGAGTCCAGGCACTGTCTTTGCCCCAGATATTCAGCTCACGAATTTCAACACATGCTGCTGCGGAATTACTTCCATGGCGTCAATCGTCTCCCGGATTTCGTCCCAGTCCAGCACAGATTGTGCTGCTCTCTCCCCGATACCAAAATACAATCCTGGGCGGGGGGGCGCCACTGTGTGCATTCAGCACGCAACACCACAAAAGGATGCCGGCATCAGTGGAGCACCAGACCGAGAGGCGTGCCGGATATGCAGCGCCGACAGCTGCTTAACATCCTCCTCCAGTCCTGCCCTCTTAATAAAGGAACAGGTCCGACACATGCACTAGGAGCAATCCAGGAAACTTTATTGGCACCATCAAGAAGACACTGGTAGGTAACACGTGGCAGACGCGTTTCGGCATTTTGCCTTAATCATTGCCCTTATAGTGTTCTCTGCAGTTCTTAGCGTTAGGGGTCCATGCTGCTAGTCACACTCCCATTGGAGCCTGGTTTAATCCAGTTCTCGAGGCATCACCTTTTCACCGCCTCCATTGTAGTCCTCGCAATGCTTGATGGTCTTTGTGGTCCCCACACCACTGTGTCGATTAAAACCTACGCCAGCAGAGTTTCATGTGGAAATTCTCGGACTTGGGTCCATTTCTCGAGTCCAGGCACTGTCTTTGCCCCAGTTATTCAGCTCACGAATTTCAACACATGCTGCTGCGGAATTACTTCCATGGCGTCAATCGTCTCCCGGATTTCGTCCCAGTCCAGCACAGATTGTGCTGCTCTCTCCCTGATACCAAATACATATATATATATATAGATATATATATATTCCTCACAAATGTTCCCATCGCAGAGGGAACGCTTCCTGTTGGTGCCCGCGTTCGAGACCGGGAACGTGTCTCCTTTCAATTCGGAAACAAAAAACTTACGCGGCACACTTCTCGGCAGTAGTTATTTTCTTTTATTTCAGGTCAAATCGCAAAAACTCCTACGCGTTTCGAACAAACATTCTTGGTCACAGCAGTGTTCTATGTTAGTCCCTTTTCAATTTCCACATTTTATACTCAATCTCATTACATTAGTAGAACAATGCATTGTGGGCCATGTAGTTATCATATATTTTACATGTCATTTTGTTTCATTTTTCTTTCATTTTTCAGGGTAATGGTGGGGTCGCATATCATTAAGTGGTGCACTATTACACGTTTACTCTTAAGTAGAATATATTACGTGTTACACTGAATAACAAAAATTATCTTTGTGTATCTTAACATACTAATGCCTTTCACTAAATGATGTCACCTTTGTTCCTCGGGCTGAGTGCCCTTTTTCCCACCTTTTTACCCTTAAGTTGTTTTGTGTAATTGACCTTGTTCTACTTTATACTACTATTATTGCTAGAATTGCCTTCTGAACCAAACTGTACATAACACCATATTAATAAAGTTTTTCATTGTCATTTCTACAAGTGGACATGCATCTCCTCATCTGCATTCAATCCCAAAGGATGTTTTGTTTTAAACTTAATTATCAGTTTAGACTCCAGTCTTCTTAGTTTGAGTAGTCTATCTCCCCCTCGTTCCTGTTTGGGGATTGTTGCAAGGCCTAGATACTTTATATCTTGCCAAGTCTTTCCAGCATGGGTTCTAATATGTTTGGCCATGGCATATGCATTGTCCAGATTTTGAATTGCCCGGATATGTTCTAGTATCCTCTTTTTTAATGGACACTTTGTACTGCCTATATATTCTTTCCCACAGTAACATTTCAACATATAGACTACAAATGTTGTCTCACACGTTATTTTGGTCTTGATCACAAAGTCCTTGCCTGAGGGATCTTTTAAGGTAGTTGTATTTTGTCCAATTTTACATGCTTTGCATGTCATGCATTTTGTGAATCCATTACTTCTTTTTTGAAGCCAATCTGCAGATTTCTTTGTTGTTGAAAAATGACTTTGCACCAAATGGTCTGAAAGATTTGGCGCTCTTCGATATGAGATTAGTGGCCCAGTTCCAATTTCAGGTCCTATGTCTGGCTCTTTTTTAAGTATATGCCAGTACTTCGATAATATTTTCTGAATTTTGTAACTTTCTTTTGTGTAAGTTGCGATCATTCGTGGTTGTTCTTCTTTTCCTTGCTTAGTTTGCATATGCTTATCATAGTCTATTGTACTGTCATCTTGGATTTCCTTATTCAATGTTTCTATTCTTGATTTCAATCTTGCTTTTTGTTCCCCCTGAATGATGTCAATGTGTTTGTATCCACGTTCTGTAAAACGATCTTTTGTATCTTTGAATATCTTTTCCATTTCCTCATTTGTTGAGCAGTTTCTTCTCATACGGAGAAATTCTCCATATGGTATGCTCTTTTTTAGTTTATGGGGATGAAAACTTGATCCATGGAGGATGCTGATTGTTGCAGTCTGTTTCCTGTGTGTGGTTGTCTCTATTTTGTTGTTTGCTATAAAGACCTTTATGTCCAAAAATTTGATTTCCTTGGGACTGATATTGGATGTAAATTTTAATTCATCTTCATTGTTGTTAAGGATATTGAAGAAGGTCTCAAATTCTGTTGATGTTCCTTTCCATAGAAGAAACAGATCATCTATGAAGCGCACCCATAGTGCTACCTTGGCCATATGTTGGTCGTTTTCCTCTCTCCAAGCTATGCTCCTCTCCCACCACCCCATCATGAGGTTAGCATAGCTTGGAGAGAAGGAAACTCCCATGGCAGTTCCACACTTTTGCTGGTACATTTTCTGGTTGAAAAGGAATACATTATTATATAGACACATCCTGATCATATCAATTATCATTTTTGAATGTTCTCTCTCTGTGATTGACCTTTGTTTCAGGAAGAATTCGATGGCACTGATTCCCTTTTCATGGCTTATGGAGGTGTAGAGTGACACCACATCTATTGTTACTAAGAGATAGGATGTATGCCAATCTGTGTACATTAACAATTTCAAAAAATCCCCAGTGTCCTTGATGTAGGATGTTAATGTTGGTACTATGGGGGCAATAAAATGGTCTACATAATTTGCAACATTTTCATATAATCCACCACAATTTGAGATTATAGGCCTCCCGGGGGGTCTGTTGAGTGTTTTATGCACTTTTGGTAAAAAGTACATAGTCGGTGTAACTGGATTTTCCACCATTAGATATTTCTTTTCATTTTCCGTGATTAAACCTTTCTGTAGCCAATGATTCAATTGTATTTCCAGCTCCGTTATGAATTCAGGAATAGGGTTCTTTGTTAATAATTCATAGTTCTATTTTTCTTTTATTTTTTATTTTTTCATTCAATTGGCGAAGGGCTTCATCGATAAATGCTGTTTGTCCATTACAATGATGTTTCCACCCTTATCCGCAGGTTTAATTTCAATCATGGTGTTGTTTTTTAAGGATTGGATTACTGCTCGTTCTTTTTTTGTTAGATTTTCTTTCATATTTGAGTGAATATTGTTTTTGCATTTCCTCTAAATCACTCATTACCAAATCATAAAATTGGTCAATTTTGTTGCCAGGATGTAGAATTGGATAGAATTTCGACTTTGCTTTAAAGGTGGTTTTTATGTGTTTATCAGTTGTAATTTCCATTTGATTCAAAATTTGGGTATCTGTTATTTGGGAACCTGTCACTTGATTTGCAAGGTCATAGGCGATGCGTATATGTGGTACATTTTCAATGTTGTATATATCACAGCCTGATTCAGTGACTTGATCTTGGATAGGTTGTGATATTGGTTGTTCCATCTCTCCTGCACCTGCATTTGTCTGATTTCCTCGAGATATTTCTCAGTTTTCTACTGATTCAGAGTTTGTTGTTTTTTTGGCAAAGAACTTTTTTAACTTAAGTTTTCTTATATATTTGTAAAGGTCTATCTTTGTATCGACTTGCTCATGGTGGATTTCCGGACAAAATGAGAGACCTTTGTTTAATAGTTTGATTTCTTCCTTGGAAAGATTATATCTTGACAAATTTATCACCAGGTATGGTGTTCCTTTTTGTTTTGTAATTAGCTTTTCCCTGGTCTGGATCTCAGATTGTATCGCCCTCCTTTGTCGGTTCCCTCGTCTTGTTTTGCGTTTTGTTTTCCTGAATATTGGGAGCCTCTTCCTCTCGCTCTTTGTCTCCGATATCCTCGTCCACTTGGATTGTAACGTGGTGTCTGCTGCTCGTGATAGAGCAGCTCCATCTCCTCTAAAAAAGAAAACCTACGTATACCAGTCGCTCTTTGTTCACCCTCGCTGAAATCAGAATCAGATCCGCTAGTTGGTGGATTTGTACCTTTTTTCGTGGTGTCCCATTGTTTTTTACTAAGTCAAATTTGTGTGCAAAGGTCAATATTGTTCCAAATTTATAGTCATCTTCATCTCTATGAAATTTTTGTTCCTTTCTTTTTTGAACTTCGTCATCATGTTTGTCCAAATTTTTATCCAATTCCATTCTGTGTTTTTTTATTATTGCACTATCTTCTTTTAATGCTGTTATTTCTGCTTCCGTTTCGGTTATTTTTTGAAGTAGTTCTTCCACTTCTTTTCTTGCATATTTTATGATTATTTTCATCATGCGTTTAGAACAGTCCATATTATTATTGCCCCACTCTTCCAACATTTCAGGCTTAGTATCTGGGTGATTGGGGAAAGTGAATATCCGGAGACCTCTAGGTACCATATTGCATTCCAGATATTTTTCTAGAGTGATTATCTCCCATCCTTGTGATATTTCTTTTCTCATTAGTTTTTCCAATTTTAAAAATAATTGCTTTGATGTAGTGATATTTTGTGGTGCTGTCTTTTCACCTCCTTCTGCGCCAGTTGTTTGTTTAATGTTGCCTCTTTGAAACATTGTCTCTGCTTTTGCTAATCTTCGCGTCATCCTTTCTTTCATTTTTGGTGTTTATTTTTTATTTTTCAGTGTGTATAATTTGGGCAGTACGGCACTCACAGCACAGTTGTAGTACTTGATTTCTTTTTCTATTTGATTATTACGTGGAATGTAATAATAAGAACACTGTTCCTTTAAGATGTTGTCGATACGGGTATATGATCACCCGGTTTGCGTGACCTGATATTCTGCCAAGAAGGGTTGTATAAATCAATTCGTACACTCTATTTGCTTCTTTTATAAAGCTCCTTAGCCATTTGTTTTAACATTCAACCCCACTCGGCTTTGCTTATGTTGTCAATGTTCACAATGTTCACACACAGCCACTTACCCGGGAGACTCCCAAACGTGTTCGCATCCTCCGACTGAGCACGTTGACGCTCGACCAGGGTGTCCGTGAGTTGTTCTTTTCAGGATCACTCCTTCCTGCTGGATCCCGTATTTGATTTTGATCTTTCAGGCTCCGTGCTTGATCCCAGAGTTTTCTGTGGAATCCTATGAGCGAAAGCCGGGTTCTCCTCTGTATATTTACATTCCTCACAAATGTTCCCGTCGCAGAGGGAACGCTTCCTGTTGCTGCCCGCGTTCGAGACCGGGAACGTGTCTCCTTTCAATTCGGAAACAAAAAACTTACGCAGCACACTTCTCAGCAGTAGTTATTTTCTTTTATTTCAGGTCAAATCGCAAAAACTCCTACGCGTTTCGAACAAACGTTCTTGGTCACGGCAGTGTTCTACGTTAGTCCCTTTTCAATTTCCACATTTTATACTCAATCTCATTACATTAGTAGAACAATGCATTGTGGGCCATGTAGTTATCATATATTTTACATGTCATTTTGTTTAATTTTTCTTTCATTTTTCAGGGTAATGGTGGGGTCGCATATCATTAAGTGGTGCACTATTACACATTTACTCTTAAGTAGAATATATTACGTGTTACACTGAATAACAAAAATTATCTTCGTGTATCTTAACATACTAGTGCCTTTCACTAAATGATGTCACCTTTGTTCCTCGGGCTGAATGCCCTTTTCCCCACCTTTTTACCCTTAAGTTGTGTGTAATTGACCTTGTTCTACTTTATACTACTATTATTGCTAGAATTGCCTTCTGAACCAAACTGTACATAACACCATATTAATAAAGTTTTTCATTGTCATTTCTACAAGTGGACATGCATCTCCTCATCTGCATTCAATCCCAAAGGATGTTTTGTTTTGAACTTAATTATCAGTTTAGACTCCAGTCTTCTTAGTTTGAGTAGTCTATCTCCCCCTCGTTCCTGTTTGGGGATTGTTGCAAGCCTAGATACTTTATATCTTGCCAAGTCTTTCCAGCATGGGTTCTAATATGTTTGGCCATGGCATATGCATTGTCCAGATTTTGAATTGCCCGGATATGTTCTAGTATCCTCTTTTTTAATGGACACTTTGTACTGCCTATATATTCTTTCCCACAGTAACATTTCAACATATAGACTACAAATGTTGTCTCACACGTTATTTTGGTCTTGATCACAAAGTCCTTGCCTGAGGGATCTTTTAAGGTAGTTGTATTTTGTCCAATTTTACATGCTTTGCATGTCATGCATTTTGTGAATCCATTACTTCTTTTTTGAAGCCAATCTGCAGATTTCTTTGTTGTTGAAAAATGACTTTGCACCAAATGGTCTGAAAGATTTGGCGCTCTTCGATATGAGATTAGTGGTCCAGTTCCAATTTCAGGTCCTATGTCTGGCTCTTTTTTAAGTATATGCCAGTACTTCGATAATATTTTCTGAATTTTGTAACTTTCTTTTGTGTAAGTTGCGATCATTCGCGGTTGTTCTCCTTTTCCTTGCTTAGTTTGCATATGCTTATCATAGTCTATTGTACTGTCATCTTGGATTTCCTTATTCAATGTTTCTATTCTTGATTTCAATCTTGCTTTTTGTTCCCCCTGAATGATGTCAATGTGTTTGTATCCACGTTCTGTAAAACGATCTTTTGTATCTTTGAATTTCTTTTCCATTTCCTCATTTGTTGAGCAGTTTCTTCTCATACGGAGAAATTCTCCATATGGTATGCTCTTTTTTAGTTTATGGGGATGAAAACTTGATCCATGGAGGATGCTGATTGTTGCAGTCTGTTTCCTGTGTGTGGTTGTCTCTATTTTGTTGTTTGCTATAAAGACCTTTATGTCCAAAAATTCGATTTCCTTGGGACTGATATTGTATATATATATATGAACAAGAGTACATCCGTACTCGAAACATTACATTTTTGAAAGGCACGAAATAAACAACTTGCCTGGACAACGTGGGGTCTGCCTCTTCTTTCGCCGCTCGTGTGTGTGGAGGTTTGAAGACATCGTTTATATATATATATATATATATATATATATATATATATATATATATATATATATATATATATATATATATATATATATATATATATATATACCAAGGTGTATTGAAGAATGAGTGGGTGTATAAGTGTCTGAATGCTGAATGAATGATTTAGTAGGTGCATGACTGATTGTATAAGTGAGTGATGAAACGTGTCTTACTGAATGCATAGGTTAGTGATTAAACTGTGTAAATCTGTCAGTTGGTGTGTAAGTGGCTGCATGGGTTGGTGAGTAGCTACACGAGTGTCTATCTGGGTTAATGATTGGTTTTCTAAGTATCTGTATGTGTGCCTGCGTGTCCGTGTGGGTGGGTGGGGGGTGTGTGACTGTGTATAGATGTGTGAGTGGGTGATTCACCGGGTGTATGGATTCAAGAGTGTATCTGTGAAGGGATGTATGGATGGATGAGTGTGTGCATGGGTGTTTTAGTGAATAAATGGATGTCTCAGTGGTACATGTGTGAGTAACTAAATATGTGAAAGGCAGTTTATGTGAGTGTTGGAGTATTTGAATGACTATATGTGAGAGTGAGTGATAGTGAGAGTGGCTGTATGGATTAGTGTGTGCTTGTATCAGTGATTGTATAAGAGAGTAAGTATGTGTTAGTATCTGTATGAATAAGTGAGGTGGTGTGTGTATAACTGTATAGGTGAGTAAATGGGAGTGTGATTGATTCTTTGCATGACTGACTGGCAGTGTGAGTAAATCTATAGATGAGTGGCGGTGTGTGAGTGTCTGTATAGGTGAATGAGAGCAAATGATAATTGTTGTATTGGTGAGCGACTGCAGGTATGAGTGACTGTATGGGTGAATGAGTGGATCTGTGTCTAGACCTAGGAATCAGTGAGTGGGTATGTAGTAACTGGTATTGGTGTGTCTGTGGTTTCAAAAATGGTAGTCTGTATTTTAAAGTGGGTGTATCAAATGTTATATTAGGGTGTGAGGAGGTTCATCAGATTATCATGTGAATGATGTAATCAGTGATGTCATTAGTGATGTCATTTGAGATGTCAACAGTGGTATCATCAGTCATGTCACCGACCATGTCATGAATGATGTAATATGTGATGTCATCAGCAGTGCATTGCGGGGGGCGAGTTGTAGTTAGCTTAACTAACAATCACAGCTGAATTTCTCTGGTTTTGTATGAGTGAAATGTCCAACTAACTCTAACGTCCCTGAAACCTGTGTTTTTTTCTGTGAATTTCTAAAGTTTTTTAAATTCTAATTTCTAATTATAACGTCCGTGAAACTTATCATTTTTTCAGTGAATTTCAAAGGTTTTTTAAATGCTAATTTCTAACTATGCCTACAGAGGTAGGAGACATGCAGAAAAAACCAACAGAGCTGCAGATAGAGGCCTTGTTGCAAAGTCATCCTGTGCCCCCAAACTTTTGCTCACTAGTGCTGGTTAGACTGACTCTGATTAACCATGCCTGGAGCCAGTGCTATACTGAAAGACACTTAGAGTACTGTAAAACACCTACATACACTAGGGTACACTATGGGTTGGGTACCCCTGTGATTGGCTTGACCTCCCCTGTAAGCCCCTAGTACATAATAGAGCAGAGGGATTAAAACTACCTCTAAGTCAGAGGTCCAGAAGTAGGCAAGAGAAGTGCAGAAAAAAGCATTGGAGGTGCCGAAAGAGGCAAGGGAGGTGCAGAAAGAAGCAAGTAAAATGCAGAAAGAAGCAAGTGAAGTGCAGAAAGAACCAGGAGAGGCGTAAAAACAGGCAAGATGGGTGCAGAAAAAGGTAGGAGAGGTTCACAAAGAGGTAAGAGAGGTACAGAAAGAAACAAGAGGGGTACAAAAAGAAGCAAGAGAAGTACTGAAAGAGGCAAGAGGATTGCTGAAAGAAGCAACAAAGGTGTAGAAAGAAGCAAGAGAAGTGCAGAAAGAGGCAAGTGAGGTGAAGAAAGAAGCAAGAGCTGTGCAGAAAGAACCAAAAAGAGGTGCAAAAAGTGGCAAGAGTATAGAAAAATGTAGGAGAGGTTCACAAAGAGTATAGGCAGGTACAGAAAGAGGCAGGAGGGGTGAAGAATGAAGCAACAGAGGTGTAGAAAGACTAACAAAGGGTACAGAAAGAGCAAGAGAAGTGCAGAAAGAAGCAACAGAGGTACAGAAAGAGGCAAGAGAGGTGCAGAAAAAAGCAAGTAAAGTGCAGAAAGAAGCAACAGAGGTGCCGAAAGAGGCAAGAGAGGTGCAGAAAAAGCAAGTGAAGTGCAGAAAGAAGCAAGAGCAGTGCAGTAAAAACCGACAGAGGTGCAAAAAGAGGCAAGAGTGGTGCAGAAAAAGGTAGGAAAGGTGCACAAAGAGGCAAGAGAGGCACAGAAAGAGGCAGGAGGGGTGCAGAAAGAAGGAAGAGAAGTATAGAAAGAGGCAAGAGAATTGCTGAAAGAAGCAACAGAGGTATAGAAAGAAGCAATAGAAGTGCAGAAAGAGGCATGTGAGGTATAGAAAGAAGCAAGAGCAGTGCAGAATGAACCAACAGAGGTGCTGTAAGAGGTGCGATGGGGGCAGAGAGTTCAAGAGAAGTGCCGGAAGAAGTAACAGATGTATAGCAGTGAGTAGAAGATTAGCAGAAAGAAACCAGAACAGTGCAGAAAGAACCAACAGAGGTGCAGAACAAGGTAGCACAAAGAGCCAAGACAGATACAGAAAGAGGCAGGAGGGGTGCAGAAAGAAGGAAGAGAAGTGCAGAAAGAAGATACAGAGGTGTTGAAAGAGGTGCAAAGGGTACAGAAGGAGAAGTGCAGACAAAAGCAACAGAGGTACAGAAAGAGGCAAGAGAAGTACAGTAAGAGAAAAGAGGGGTGCAGAAGAGGCAAGAGGCAAGAGGGATGCAGAAAGAAGAAAGTGAAGTGCAGAAAGAGGTAACAGGGGTGCAGAAAGACACAAGAGAGGTACAGAAACAAGAAAGAGAAGTGCAGCAAGAGGCAAGTGAGGTGCAGAAAGGGTCAATAGAGGTGCAGAAAATGGCAAGAGAATAGCATAAAGAGGCAAGAGGGATGCAGTAAAGGGAAAAAGGGTACAGAAAGAAGCAAGAGAAGTACAGAAAGAAGCAAGAGAAGTGCAGAAAGAAGCAAGAGGGGTACAGAAAGAGGGAAGACACGTACAGGAAGAGACTACAGGGGGCAGAAAAAGACATCAGGGGTGCAGAAAGAAGCAAGAGAAGTGTAGAAAGAGGCAATAGAAGTGCAGAAAAAAGCAACAGAGGTGCAGAAAGATAGAAGAGGGGTGCAGAAAGAGGAGAGAGAAAGCAGAAAGAAGCAAAAGATGTGCAGAAAGAGGCACAAGGGGTGCAGAGAGAGGCAAAAGGGTTACAGAAAGAGGCCGTAGAGGTACACAAAGAGGCAAAAGAGGTATAGAAAGAGGGAAGAAGGGTGCAGAAAGAAGCAATAGAAGTGCAGAAAGAAGCAACAGAGGTGCGTAAAGAGTCAAGAGGGGTGCAGAAAAAGGAAAGAGAACTTCAGAAAGAAGCAACAGAGGTGCCGAAAGAGGCCAGAAAGGTACAAAAAGAGGGAACACGGGGACAGAAAGAGGTAAGAGGGATACATAAATTTATCAGAGCTGTGCAGAAAGATGCAAGAGCAGTGCAGAAAGAAGCAAGAGAAGTGCATAAAGAAGCAAGAGAGATGTAGAAATTGGGAAGAGGGGTGCAGAAGGAGGCATGAGGGATGCAGAAATCTGCAAAAGAGGTGCATAAAAAAGAAAGAGCAGTGGAGAAAGAACCAACAGAGGTGTAAAAAGAGGCAAAAAAGTGTAGAAAAAGGCAGGAGAGGTACAGAAAGAGGCAAGGGAGGTGCAGAAACAAGCAAGGGGAGTGCAGAAAGAGGCAAGATAATTGCTGAAAGAAGCAACAGAGGTGCCAAAAGAGGCAAGAAAGGTAGAGAAAGAGGGAACAGGGATACAGAAAGAGATAAGAGGGATACAGATATTTGCAAGAGAGTTGCAAATTCTCATTCTCCTGAGGCGGAAGCCGGGAGACACACACTGCCCCAGCACACTCTGAACTTCACATCAGTTCGTTTTTTAAAAATTGTTTTTTCTTGTGTTAATTTATTTCTTTAGCCTTGGTGGCACTTTTAAAATATCCCTTACTTGACTGACTGCGCCGATTGAGGGCTCAGTCCAGCCTCGATCTTAGGAGGCAAGTACAAAAACGCGGCGGCCATCTTAGGGAGGGATCTCCCAGGTTGCTGAGCAGGGTGCAGTCTAGCTTCTGAGGCGCAAGGCACTCGGCGCTAGCATTTAACCAGGAATTCGTTTTTGCTCGCGAGACACGTTCATTCTCCTGAGGCGGAAGCCGGGAGACACACACTGCCCCAGCACACTCTGAACTTCACACCAGTTCGTTTGTTAAAAATTGTTATTTCTTGTGTTACTTTATTTCTTTAGCCTTGGTGGCACTTTTAAAATATCCCTTACTTGACTGACTGCGCCGATTGAGGGCTCAGTCCAGCCTCGATCTTACGAGGCAAGTACAAGAACGCGGCGGCCATCTTAGGGAGGGATCTCCCAGGTTGCTGAGCAGGGTGCAGTCTAGCTTCTGAAGCGCAAGGCACTCGGTGCTAGTATTTAACCATACGTACTTTCTCCGCGCAGCGGACACGCTTTGCGGATGCGCCAACATCGCACCAAAGGAGCGCCTAAGGAAAGCCCGTCTGTGCCCGTCCGGGTCAGACCGGGACCAGGGGCCACAATGCTATCCTCCACAACACAGGTCAGACCTGTTATTACATACAGCCGGAATGAGCTGATGGCTCTAATACTCTTGTTTCTCCTAACTGTATCTTGTTGGGTACTCATACTTGTGCCCCTAACCTCTGCACTGGATGCAGATATAATCTCTTCCCTGAAAATTTACACCGCATGGGGGTCGGCGCTGATAAATACCGTTTGGCTTTACTCAACTGCCGCTCCTTACCTAAACACGCGACTGAGCTCGCTATGTTAGTGGAGGAACGAGATCTAGATGTACTCTTCCTCATGGAAACGTGGACAAATGATAGCTCCCAACTGGATATTGTACGGGCTCTACCTCCCAATTATGCTATGCACAGACAAGATCGTCTTCATGATCGGGGGGGGAGGGATTGCCATTGTTTATAGGAATGCCCTTGGGTGTCGATTTGAAAATCTTTCTATTTCTGGAGCTGAAAGTCGGGAATTCTACTCTATAGACCCCCCGGCCCATACGGTCAATTCTGTGAAGATCTTTCTTGCACAGCTATTAACTATTCTAGCATCTACCCCAAATTCACCATCTTGGGAGACTTTAACATCCACGCAGAGGAAGTTGATGCACCGGCCTCTATAAAATTGACCACCGGTTTGGAAGTTCTTCATCTGAAACAATTAGTCACGGACTCAACACATTCTGCAGGACATATCCTTGATCATTGTTACACCAACGTCGAGTCCCTTAGTTATGACAATGTGATTAGGATCCCGTGGTCTGATCACTCACTACTACTGTTTTCCATGTCCTCTCAGAATTAACCCGTACATGCTAAACTCATGAAAAAGTCCTGTCGGATTTGGTCTAAACTCCCTATTGAAACTTGGGATACTAATCTTAAGAACACTCTACCCAAAATCTCCTCTGACCCTTTGCAAGCTGATATGTCCCTCAACCTGTGGGTGGAGGCCTCCTTGGATCTTTCCCTTCCGGAGATGGAACTATCCCATAGAAGTGGCAAGAACAAGAAGGCCTGGTACACGCCTGATTTGAAACTATTGAAGCTTGCTTGCAAGCAACAGGAAAGACAGTGGAGAAAACATTACTCTGAAAGTGATAGGGCCAATTATAAACTTGCCCTGAAAAAGTATAAGGAGGAGATTAAAATCACCCAATCTAACTACTTTCAGACCAAGATTAGCATGGCTGCCAATTCCCCAAGAGAAATCTTCAAAATTTTTAAATCTTTGGTCACCCCTCCTGCCCCAATTGAAGACCCAGGACTTGCCCAGGTACGTTGCGAGGAACTTGCCAAATTCTTCCACAAAGTAGCTACCATATATTCATCTTTTCATAACTTTCCTACTGGACCCTCCCCGGTACCCCACACGGCTCTAATCCAACTTAATGAATTTGCTCCTATAGACCTCCCCACTACTCTGTGCCTTTTAAGGAACTTAAAATCAGGCTCCCCGAATGACCCTGCACCCCCACCATATTAAATCTGGTATCAGACACTGTGGCTCCAGTCATTCAGGAGGTGATCAATGCCTCTTTGACTTCAGGCCAGGTGCCGCCAACCTGGAAACAGGCTAAAGTTAAGGCCCTGCTGAAGAAACCCAACCTTAACCCTGAAGACTGGGCAAACTATCGCCCCATCTCTCTTTTGCTCACTGTTAGCAAACTCACAGAGAAGTATGTCAATTCTTTATTGGCTACTTTTCTGGAGGATAACAACCTTTTTCATACTGCGCAGACAGGGTTTAGGAGAAATCAAGGCACTGAAACAGCGCTTATTGCAGTGGTTGAGGAAGCGAGGAAGATCGTAGACAGTGGGAATCATGCGGCCATACTATTATTAGATCTCAGCGCGGCCTTCGTCACCGTGAACCACTCCATTCTGCTTCACAGGCTGGAGGAAGTTGGTGTCTCGGGCAGCGCACTACAGTGGCTGTACTCCTTTCTGTCTGATAGGTCCTTTGTGGTCATTGAAAATGATGCTTCCTCCCCCCAAATGTATCTTAACTGCGGTGTACCCCAGGGCTCATCCCTCAGCCCCACCTTATTTAATATCTATATGAGGCCTTTGGCTGAGGTGGTGCTTCCCTGGGGAGTACAACTTGTCACATACGCAGATGACACGCAATTGATTATCTCACTATCTACCCATGATGCCCCCTTTGAAAGACTCTCCAGCTGCCTTAATAAAGTTCGGCAATGGATGGATGAATCCTTCCTTAAACTTAATGGGTCAAAAACTGAGGTGATGATGCTGGGATATAAGGCACCTACCACAGTGGAGGGTTGGTGGCCGGACAAGCTGGGCCAACGACACAAGCCTAAGACCCAAATTAAGAGTCTTGGGGTATAGATGGACCCAGCTCTTAATTTTTCAGTGCAAGCCCGGAAGGTAGCTGCCACATGCTACGCACTTATGAGGCTTCTGAGGAAAATCATCATCCTTCTTCCCTTTGAAGCCAGAAGGATTCTAGTACAGGCGCTGATTTTATCACGCCTAGATTACTCCAATGCGTTATATCTAGGCTCCCCCCAAGGGACAATTAAGATACTGCAGATTGTTCAGAATTGTGCAGCACGTATGCTGCTGAACATCCCGCGAAGGACATCTGCCAAACCTGCACTCCGCCAGTTGCACTGGCTTCCAGTGCAGCAGAGGATCGAATTTAAAACCCTGGTCACGGTCCATAAAGTAATTCACAAAAAAGCACCCTTACTGATACAATCATTATTTTGCTCTTACCTTCCTATGCGGGAATTAAGATCCTCTAATAAGAATCTCCTCTCAATTCCAAAAATGAGAAAAGTGCGTATGGGTGGCCAACGCTTCTCCATACAGGCCTCAAGACTCTGGAACAATCTTCCACTCTATCTCAGAATGGAAAGCAACCATCTTAGTTTCAGGAAGTCGTTGAAAACCCTGCTGTTTGTCTGAACTTGGTGAATGAACGTTGTCTAAAGCGCTGGGATGCCTTCGGGTAGCCATGTGCGATACAAATATGTAATCATTCATTCATTCATACAGAAGTGCAAAAAGAAGCAAGAGAGGTGGAGAAATAGGGAAAAGGGGTGCAGAAGGAGGTATGAGGAATGCAGAAATTTGCAAAAGAGGTGCAGAAAGAAGCAAAAGCAGTGCAGAAGAAAACAACAGAGGTACAAAAAGAGGCAAGAGGCATGCAGAAAGAGGTAGGAGTGGTACACAAAGAGGCATGAGGGGTATAGAAATAGGCAGGAGGGGTGCAAAAAGAAGGAAGAGAAGTGTAGAAAAAAGCAAAAGAGGCTGTAAGGGACTCGAAGGGTGCAGAAAGAGGCAATACAAGTGCAGAAAGAAGCAAAAGAGATACTGAAAGAGGAAAGAGAGGGGCAGTAACAGGCAGGAAATGTACAGAAAGGGGGAACAGGGAACAGAAAGAGGCAGGAGGGGTACACAAAGAGGGGTGCAGAAAGAAGCAAGAGGGATGCAGAAAGAAGCAAGTGAGGTGCAGAAAGAGGCAACAGATGTACAGAAAGACACAAGAGAGGTGGAGAAACAAGCAAGGGAAGTGAAGAAAAGTTCAAGAGAATATCTGAAAGAAGCAGCAGAGGTGTAGAACGAAGAAAGAGAAGTGCAGAAAGAGGCAAGTGAGGTGCAGAAAGAAGCAAGAGCAGTGCAGAAAGAACCAACTGAGGTACACAAAGAGGCAGGAAGGGTGAAGAAAGGGGTAGGAGAGGTGCACAAAAGGCAAGAAGGCTACAGAAAGAGGCAGAAGGGGAGCAGAAAGAAGGAAGAGAAGTGCAGAAAGATGCAAGAGAGGTGCTGAAAGAGGGATGAATGGTACAGAAAGAGGCAAGAGAAGTGCAGAAAGAAGCAACAGGGATACAGAAAGAGATGACAGATTTGCAGAAACAGGCAGGAAAGTTACAGTAAGAGGGAACAGGGGTACAGCAAGAGGCAAGAGAGGTGCAGAAAGAGGAAAGAAGGGTGCAGAAAGAGGCAAGAGGGGTACAGGAGGAAGCAAGTGAGATGCGGAATGAGACAACAGAGGTGCAGAAGCAAGCAAGAGAAGTGCAGAAAGAGGCAAGAGAATTGCTGAAAGAAGCAACAGAGGTGTGGAATGAAGAAAGGGAAGTGCTGAAAGAGCCATGTGAGGTGCAGAAAGAGGCAGGAGAGGTGCAGAAAAGGGCAAGAGAATAGCAGAAAGAGGCAAGAGGGGTGTAAAAAATGGAAGAATGTAGCAGAAAGAAGGAAGAAAGGTACAGAAAGAAGCAACAGAGGTGCAGAAAGAAGCAAGAGAAGCACAGAAATAAGCAATAGAGGTGTTGAAAGAGGGAAGACAACTGCAGAAAGAGACAACAGGAGTGCAGAAATAGAAAACAGGGGTACAGAAAGAAGCAAGAAAAGGGCAGAAAGAGGCAATAGAAGTGCAGAAAGAAGCAAGAGAGGTGCAGATAGAGACACAGGGGGTACACAAAGAGGCAGGAGCTGTGCAAAAAAAACCAAGAGATGTGCAGAATGAGGCACTAGAGGTGAAGAAAGAGGCAAGAGATATGCAGAAAAAAGGAAGAATGGTCTTGCAAGAGAAGTGCAGAAAGAGGCAAGTGAGGTACAGGAGGAGGCAAACGACCTGCAGAATGAGGCAAGAGATTTGCAGAAACAGGGGAGGTGCACAAAGAGGCGAAAGGAGTACATAAAGAGGGAAGAGGAGTGCAGAAAAAGGCAATAAAAGTTCAGAAAGAAGCAACAGAGGTGCTTAAAGAGGCAAGAGAGGTGCAGAAACAGGCAAGAAATGTACAGAAAGAGGGAACAGGGGTGCAGAAAGAGGTAAGAGGATACACAAATTTGCAAGCGAGGTTCAGAAAGAGGCAAGAGCAGTATAGAAAGAAGCAAGAGAAGTACAGAAAGAAGCAAGAGAGGTGCAGAAGGAGGCAAGAGAACTGCAGAAAGAGGCAACAGAGGTGCAGAAAAAAGCAAGAGAAGTACAGAGAGAAGAAACAGAGGCGCAGAAAGAGGCAAGAGGGGTGCAGAAAGAGTTAACAGAAGTGTCGAAAGAAGCAAGTGAGGTGCATAAAGAGGCAACAGAGGTGCAGAAAGAAGCAAGAAGCAAGAGAGGTGCAGAATCAAGCAAGAGAAGTGCTGAAAGTGGCAAGAAAATTACTGAAAGAAGCAACAGAGGTGTGAAAAGAAGCAAGAGAAGCACAGAAAGAGCCAAGTGAGGTGCAGAAAGAGGCAAGAGAGGTATAGAAAATGACAAGAGATTAGCAGAAAGAGGCAAGAGGGATGGGCAAAAGAGAAGAAGGGAGCAGAAAGAAGCAAGAGAGGTGCAGAAAGAGGCAGGGGAGGTGCAGAAAGAGGCTAAAGGGTTACAGAAAGAGGGGTGCAGAAAATTGCAAGAGAAGTGCAGAAAGATGCAACAGAGATGATTAAAAGGCAAGAGAGTTGCAGAAACAAGCAAAAGGAGTGCAGAAAGAGGGGTCAGGAATGCAAAGAGAGGTGCAGACATTCATAACAGAGCTGCAAAAAGAAGCAGGAGCAGTGCAGAAAGAACTAAAAGAGGTGCAGAAAGAGTTAAGAGTGGTACGGAAAGATGCAACAAAAGTGCAAAAAGAAGCAACAGAGGTGCTTAAAGAGGCAAGAGAGGTGCAGAAACAGGCAGGAAATGTACATAAAGAGGGAAAAGGGGTGCAGAAAGTGGCAAGAGCAGTGTAGAAAGAAGCAAGAGAAGTGCAGAAAGAAGCAAGAGAGGTGCAGAAGGAGGCAAGAGAACTGCATAAAGAGGCAAGAGAGAGGGGACAGGGGTGCAGACAGAGGCAAGAGAAGTACAAAAAGTGGAGCAGGGGTGCAGAAAAAGACAAGAGGGGTGCATACATTTTCAAGAGGGTTGTAGAAAGAAGCAAGAGCAGTACTAAAGAACCAACAGACATGCAGAAAAATGCAAGGGGGGTGCAAAAAGAGGCAAAAGAAGTGCAGAAAGAAGGAACAGAGGTGCAGAAAGAGGCAAGAGGGGTGCACAAAGAGCGATGAAAGGTACAGAAAGAGGCAAGAGGGGTTCAGAAAGAAGCACCAAATGTGCAGAAAGAAGCACAAGAAGCACAGAAAGAAGAAACAGGCGCAGAAAGAGGCAAGAGGGGTGCAGAAAGAGTTAACAGAAGTGCAGAAAGAAGCAAGTGAGGTGCATAAAGAGGCAACAAAGGTGAAGAAAGAAGCAAAAGAGGTACAGAATCAAGCAAGAGAAGTGCAGAAAGTGGCAAGAGAATTACTGAAAGAAGCAACAGAGGTGTGAAAAGAAGCAAGAGAAGTGCAGAAAGAGCCAAGTGAGGTGCAGAAAGAGGCAAGAGAAGTTCAGAAAATGACAAGAGAATAAGCAGAAAGAGGCAAGAGGGATGCAAAAAAGGGAAGAAGGGAGCAGAAAGAAGCAAGAGAGGTGCAGAAAAAGGCTAAAGGGTTACAGAAAGAGTGGTGCAGAAAGAGGCAAGAGAAGTGCAGAAAGAAGCAACAGAGATGATTATAGAGGCAAGAGAGTTGCAGAAACAGGCAAAAGGAGTGCAGAAAGAGGGATCAGGTATGCAGATAGAGTCAAGAGAGGTGCAGAAATGTATAACAGAGCTGCGAAAAGAAGCAGGAGTAGTACAGAAAGAACCAAAAGCGGTGCAGAAAGAGCTAAGAGTGGTACAGAAAGATGCAAGAAAAGTGCAGAAAGAGGCAAAAGAGGTGCAGAAAGGCAAGAAAGCTGCAGAAAAAGGCAAAAGAGATACTGAAAGAGGCAGGGGAGGTGCACAAAGAGGCAAAAGGAGTACAGGAAGAGGGAAGAGGAGGCAGAAAGAGGCCACAGAAGTGCTGAAAGAAGCAACAGAGGTGCTTAAAGAGGCAAGAGAGGTTCAGAAACAGGTTAGAAATGTACAGAAAGAGGGAAAAGTGGTAGAGAAGGAGGTAAGAGGATACACACATTTGTAAGAGAGGTGCACAAAGAGAAAAGAACAGTATAGAAAGGAGAAAGAGAAGTGCAGAAAGAAGCAAGAGAGGTGGAGAAATAGGGAAGAGGGGTACAGAAAGAACAAGGGAGGACCAGAAAGAGACAACAGAGGTGCAGAAACAAGCAGGAAAAGGGCAGATAGAGGCGAAATAATAGCTGAAAGAAGCAACAGAGGTGCAGAATGAGGCAAGAGAACTCCAGAAAGAGGCAAAAAAGTATCAGAAACAGGAAAAAGAGGTGCAGAAAGAGGGGACAGGGGTTCAGACAGAGGCAAGAGAAGTACAGAAAGTGGAAAGGAAAGAGGGGTGCAGAAAAAGGCAAGAGGGGTGCAGAAACAGGCAAAAGGAGTGCAGAAAGAGGGATCAGGTATGCAGACAGAGGCAAGAGAGGTGTAGAAATGTATAACAGAGCTGCAAAAAGAAGCAGGAGCAGTGCAGAAAGAACCAAAAGAGGTGCAGAAAGAGCTAAGAGTGGAACAGAAAGATCAAGAAAAGTGCAGAAAGAAGCAAAAGAGGTGCAGAAAGAGGCAAGAAAACTGCAGAAAAAGGCAAGAGTGGTGCAGAAAGATGCAGGGGAGGTGCACAAAGAGGCAAAAGGAGTACAGGAAGAGGGAAGAGGGGTCCAGAAAGAGGCAACAAAAGTGCGGAAAGAAGCAACAGAGGTGCAGAAAGAGGCAAGAGGGGTGCAGAAAGACTTAACAGAAGTGCAGAAAGAAGCAAGTGAGGTGCATAAAGAGGCAACAGAGGTGCAGAAAGAATCAAATCAAGAGAGGTGCAGAATCAAGCAAGAGAAGTGCAGAAAGTGGCAAGAGAATTACTGAAAGAAGCAACAGAGGTGTCAAAAGAAATAAGAGAAGTGCGGAAAGAGCCAAGTGAGGTGCAGAAATATGCAAGAGAAGTGCAGAAAATGACAAGAGAATAAGCAGAAAGAGGCAAGAGGGATGCAAAAAGGGAACAAGGGAGCAGAAAGAAGCAAGAGAGATGCAGAAAGAGGCAGGAGAGGTGCAGAAAGAGGCTAAAGGGTTACAGAAAGAGTGGTGCAGAAAGAAGCAAGAGCAGTGCAGAAAGAACCAACTGAGGTACACAAAGAGGCAGGAAGGGTGAAGAAAGGGGTAGGAGAGGTGCACAAAAAGGCAAGAAGGCTACAGAAAGAGGCAGAAGGGGAGCAGAAAGAAGGAAGAGAAGTGCAGAAAGATGCAATAGAGGTGCTGAAAGAGGGGTGAAGGGTACAGAAAGAGGCAAGAGAAGTGCAGAAAGAAGCAACAGGGATACAGAAAGAGATGACAGATTTGCAGAAACAGGCAGGAAAGGTACAGTAAGAGGGAACAGGGGTACAGCAAGAGGCAAGATAGGTGCAGAAAGAGGAAAGAAGGGTGCAGAAAGAGGCAAGAGGGGTACAGGAGGAAGCAAGTGAGATGCGGAATGAGACAACAGAGGTGCAGAAGCAAGCAAGAGAAGTGCGGAAAGAGGCAAGAGAATTGCTGAAAGAAGCAACAGAGGTGTGGAATGAAGAAAGAGAAGTGCTGAAAGAGCCATGTGAGGTGCAGAAAGAGGCAAGAGAGGTGCAGAAAAGGGCAAGAGAATAGCAGAAAGAGGCAAGAGGGGTGTAAAAAATGGAAGAATGTAGCAGAAAGAAGGAAGAAAGGTACAGAAAGAAGCAACAGAGGTGCAGAAAGAAGCAAGAGAAGCACAGAAATAAGCAATAGAGGTGTTGAAAGAGGGAAGACAACTGCAGAAAGAGACAACAGGAGTGCAGAAATAGAAAACAGGGGTACAGAAAGAAGCAAGAAAAGGGCAGAAAGAGGCAATAGAAGTGCAGAAAGAAGCAAGAGAGGTGCAGATAGAGACACAGGGGGTACACAAAGAGGCAGGAGCTGTGCAAAAAGAACCAAGAGATGTGCAGAATGAGGCACTAGAGGTGATGAAAGAGGCAAGAGATATGCAGAAAAAAGGAAGAATGGTCTTGCAAGAGAAGTGCAGAAAGAGGCAAGTGAGGTACAGGAGGAGGCAAACGACCTGCAGAATGAGGCAAGAGATTTGCAGAAACAGGGGAGGTGCACAAAGAGGCAAAAGGAGTACATAAAGAGGGAAGAGGAGTGCAGAAAAAGGCAATAAAAGTTCAGAAAGAAGCAACAGAGGTGCTTAAAGAGGCACGAGAGGTGCAGAAACAGGCAAGAAATGTACAGAAAGAGGGAACAGGGGTGCAGAAAGAGGTAAGAGGATACACAAATTTGCAAGCGAGGTTCAGAAAGAGGCAAGAGCAGTATAGAAAGAAGCAAGAGAAGTACAGAAAGAAGCAAGAGAGGTGCAGAAGGAGGCAAGAGAACTGCAGAAAGAGGCAACAGAGGTGCAGAAAGAAGCAAGAGAAGTACAGAGAGAAGAAACAGAGGCGCAGAAAGAGGCAAGAGGGGTACAGAAAGAGTTAACAGAAGTGTCGAAAGAAGCAAGTGAGGTGCATAAAGAGGCAACAGAGGTGCAGAAAGAAGCAAGAGAGGTGCAGAATCAAGCAAGAGAAGTGCTGAAAGTGGCAAGAAAATTACTGAAAGAAGCAACAGAGGTGTGAAAAGAAGCAAGAGAAGCACAGAAAGAGCCAAGTGAGGTGCAGAAAGAGGCAAGAGAGGTATAGAAAATGACAAGAGATTAGCAGAAAGAGGCAAGAGGGATGGACAAAAGAGAAGAAGGGAGCACAAAGAAGCAAGAGAGGTGCAGAAAGAGGCAGGAGAGGTGCAGAAAGAGGCTAAAGGGTTACAGAAAGAGGGGTGCAGAAAGATGCAAGAGAAGTGCAGAAAGATGCAACAGAGATGATTAAAAGGCAAGAGAGTTGCAGAAACAGGCAAAAGGAGTGCAGACAGAGGCAAGAGAGGTGCAGACATTCATAACAGAGCTGCAAAAAGAAGCAGGAGCAGTGCGGAGAGAACTACAAGAGGTGCAGAAAGAGTTAAGAGTGGTACGGAAAGATGCAACAAAAGTGCAAAAAGAAGCAACAGAGGTGCTTAAAGAGGCAAGAGAGGTGCGGAAACAGGCAGGAAATGTACATAAAGAGGGAAAAGGGGTGCAGAAAGTGGTAAGAGGATACACAAATTTGAAGCGAGGTGCAGAAAGAGGCAAGAGCAGTGTAGAAAGAAGCAAGAGAAGTGCAGAAAGAAGCAAGAGAGGTGCAGAAGGAGGCAAGAGAACTGCATAAAGAGGCAAGAGAGAGGGGACAGGGGTGCAGACAGAGGCGAGAGAGGTACAAAAAGTGGAACAGGGGTGCAGAAAAAGACAAGAGGAATGCATACATTTTCAAGAGGGTTGTAGAAAGAAGCAAGAGCAGTACTAAAGAACCAACAGACATGCAGAAAAATGCAAGGGGGGTGCAAAAAGAGGCAAAAGAAGTGCAGAAAGAAGGAACAGAGGTGCAGAAAGAGGCAAGAGGGGTGCACAAAGAGCGATGAAAGGTACAGAAAGAGGCAAGAGGGGTTCAGAAAGAAGCACCAAAGGTGCAGAAAGAAGCACAAGAAGCACAGAAAGAAGAAACAGGCGCAAAAAGAGGCAAGAGGGGTGCAGAAAGAGTTAACAGAAGTGCAGAAAGAAGCAAGTGAGGTGCATAAAGAGGCAACAAAGGTGAAGAAAGAAGCAAAAGAGGTACAGAATCAAGCAAGAGAAGTGCAGAAAGTGGCAAGAGAATTACTGAAAGAAGCAACAGAGGTGTGAAAAGAATCAAGAGAAGTACAGAAAGAGCCAAGTGAGGTGCAGAAAGAGGCAAGAAAAGTTCAGAAAATGACAAGAGAATAAGCAGAAAGAGGCAAGAGGGATGCAAAAAAGGGAGGAAGGGAGCAGAAAGAAGCAAGAGAGGTGCAGAAAAAGGCTAAAGGGTTACAGAAAGAGTGGTGCAGAAAGAGGCAAGAGAAGTGCAGAAAGAAGCAACAGAGATGATTATAGAGGCAAGAGAGTTGCAGAAACAGGCAAAAGGAGTGCAGAAAGAGGGATCAGGTATGCAGACAGAGTCAAGAGAGGTGCAGAAATGTATAACAGAGCTGCGAAAAGAAGCAGGAGTAGTACAGAAAGAACCAAAAGCGGTGCAGAAAGAGCTAAGAGTGGTACAGAAAGATGCAAGAAAAGTGCAGAAAGAGGCAAAAGAGGTGCAGAAAGGCAAGAAAGCTGCAGAAAAAGGCAAAAGAGATACTGAAAGAGGCAGGGGAGGTGCCCAAAGAGGCAAAAGGAGTACAGGAAGAGGGAAGAGGAGGCAGAAAGAGGCCACAGAAGTGCTGAAAGAAGCAACAGAGGTGCTTAAAGAGGCAAGAGAGGTTCAGAAACAGGTTAGAAATGTACAGAAAGAGGGAAAAGTGGTAGAGAAGGAGGTAAGAGAATACACACATTTGTAAGAGAGGTGCACAAAGAGAAAAGAGCAGTATAGAAAGAAGAAAGAGAAGTGCAGAAAGAAGCAAGAGAGGTGGAGAAATAGGGAAGAGGGGTACAGAAAGAACAAGGGAGGACCAGAAAGAGACAACAGAGGTGCAGAAACAAGCAGGAAAAGGGCAGATAGAGGCGAAATAATAGCTGAAAGAAGCAACAGAGGTGCAGAATGAGGCAAGAGAACTCCAGAAAGAGGCAAAAAAGTATCAGAAACAGGAAAAAGAGGTGCAGAAAGAGGGGACAGGGGTTCAGACAGAGGCAAGAGAGGTACAGAAAGTGGAAAGGAAAGAGGGGTGCAGAAAAAGGCAAGAGGGGTGCAGAAACAGGCAAAAGGAGTGCAGAAAGAGGGATCAGGTATGCAGACAGAGGCAAGAGAGGTGTAGAAATGTATAACAGAGCTGCAAAAAGAAGCAGGAGCAGTGCAGAAAGAACCAAAAGAGGTGCAGAAAGAGCTAAGAGTGGAACAGAAAGATCAAGAAAAGTACAGAAAGAAGCAAAAGAGGTGCAGAAAGAGGCAAGAAAACTGCAGAAAAAGGCAAGAGTGGTGCAGAATGATGCAGGGGAGGTGCACAAAGAGGCAAAAGGAGTACAGAAAGGGGGAAGAGGGGTCCAGAAAGAGGCAACAAAAGTGCAGAAAGAAGCAACAGAGGTGCAGAAAGAGGCAAGAGGGGTACAGAAAGACTTAACAGAAGTGCAGAAAGAAGCAAGTGAGGTGCATAAAGAGGCAACAGGGGTGCAGAAAGAATCAAATCAAGAGAGGTGCAGAATCAAGCAAGAAAAGTGCAGAAAGTGGCAAGAGAATTACTGAAAGAAGCAACAGAGGTGTCAAAAGAAATAAGAGAAGTGCATAAAGAGCCAAGTGAGGTGCAGAAATATGCAAGAGAAGTGCAGAAAATGACAAGAGAATAAGCAGAAAGAGGCAAGAGGGATGCAAAAAATGGAACAAGGGAGCAGAAAGAAGCAAGAGAGATGCAGAAAGAGGCAGGAGAGGTGCAGAAAGAGGCTAAAGGGTTACAGAAAGAGTGGTGCGGAAAGAGGCAAGAGAAGTGCAGAAAGAAGCAACAGAGATGATTAAAGAGGCAAGAGAGTTGCAGAAACAGGCAAAAGGAGTGCAGAAAGAGGGATCAGGTATGCATACAGAGGCAAGAGAGGTGCAGCAATGTATAACAGAGCTTCAAAAAGAAGCAGGAGCAGTGCAGAAAGAACCAAAAGAGGTGCAGAAAGAGCTAAGAGTGGTACAGAAAGATCAAGAAAAGTGCTGAAAGAAGCAAAAGAGGTGCAGAAAGAGGCATGAAAACTGCAGAAAAAGGCAAGAGTGGTGCAGAAAGATGCAGGGGAGGTGCACAAAGAGGCAAAAGGAGTACAGAAAGAGGGAAAAGGGGTCCTGAAAGAGACAACAAAAGTGCAGAAAGAAGCAACAGAGGTGCTTAAAGAGGCAAGTGAGGCACAGAAACAGGGAAGAAATGTACAGAAAGAGGGAAAAGGGGTGCAGAAAGAGGTAAGAGGATACAAAAATTTGCAAGAGAGGTGCAGAAAAAGACATGAGCAGTGTAGAAAGAAGCAAGAGAAGTGTAGAAAGAAGCAAGAGAGGTGGAGAAATAGGGAAGATGGGTACAGAATGAGCAAGTGAGGACCAGAAAGACACAACAGAGGTGCAGAAACAAGCAAGAGAAGTGCAGAAACAGTCAAACTAATTGCTGAAAGAAGCAACAGAGGTGTAAAAAGAAGCAAGAGAAGTGCAAAAAGAGGCAAGTGAGGTACAGAAAGAGTCAATAGAGGTGCAGAAAATGGGAAGAGAACTGCCGAAAGAGGCAAGAGGGACGCAAAAAAGGGAAGACGAGAGCAAAAAGAAGCAAGAAAGGTGCAGAAAGAGGAAAGACAAGTGCAGAAAGAAGAAACAGAGGTGCAGAAGGAGGCAAGAGAACTGCAGAAAGAGGCAAAAAAGTATCAGAAACAGGAACAAGAGGTGCAGAAAGAGGGTACAGGGGTTCAAACAGAGGCAAGAGAGGTACAGAAAGTCGAAAGAGGGGTGCAGAAAATGGCAAGAGGGGTGCAAAAACAGGCAAAAGGAGTACAGAAAAAGGGATCAGGTATGCAGACAGAGGCAAGAGAGGTGCAGAAATATATAACAGAGCTGCAAAAAGAAGCAAGACCAGTGCAGAAAGAACCAAAAGAGGTGCAGAAAGAGCTAAAAGTGGTACAGAAAGATCAAGAAAAGTGCAGAATGAAGCAAAAGAGGTGCAGAAAGAGGCAAGAAAACTGCAGAAAAAGGCAAGAGTGGTGCAGAATGATGCAGGGGAGGTGCACAAAGAGGCAAAAGGAGTACAGAAAGAGGGAAGAGGGGTCCAGAAAGAGGCAACAAAAGTGCAGAAAGAAGCAACAGAGGTGCAGAAAGAGGCAAGAGGGGTACAGTAAGACTTAACAGAAGTGCAGAAAGAAGCAAGTGAGGTGCATAAAGGGGCAACAGGGGTGCAGAAAGAATCAAATCAAGAGAGGTGCAGAATCAAGCAAGAAAAGTGCAGAAAGTGGCAAGAGAATTACTGAAAGAAGCAACAGAGGTGTCAAAAGAAATAAGAGAAGTGCATAAAGAGCCAAGTGAGGTGCAGAAATATGCAAGAGAAGTGCAGAAAGTGACAAGAGAATAAGCAGAAAGAGGCAAGAGGGATGCAAAAAAGGGAACAAGGGAGCAGAAAGAAGCAAGAGAGGTGCAGAAAAAGGCTAAAGGGTTACAGAAAGAGTGGTGCAGAAAGAGGCAAGAGAAGTGCAGAAAGAAGCAACAGAGATGATTATAGAGGCAAGAGAGTTGCAGAAACAGGCAAAAGGAGTGCAGAAAGAGGGATCAGGTATGCAGACAGAGTCAAGAGAGGTGCAGAAATGTATAACAGAGCTGCGAAAAGAAGCAGGAGTAGTACAGAAAGAACCAAAAGCGGTGCAGAAAGAGCTAAGAGTGGTACAGAAAGATGCAAGAAAAGTGCAGAAAGAGGCAAAAGAGGTGCAGAAAGGCAAGAAAGCTGCAGAAAAAGGCAAAAGAGATACTGAAAGAGGCAGGGGAGGTGCACAAAGAGGCAAAAGGAGTACAGAAAGAGGGAAGAGGAGGCAGAAAGAGGCCACAGAAGTGCTGAAAGAAGCAACAGAGATGCTTAAAGAGGCAAGAGAGGTTCAGAAACAGGTTAGAAATGTACAGAAAGAGGGAAAAGTGGTAGAGAAGGAGGTAAGAGGATACACACATTTGTAAGAGAGGTGCACAAAGAGAAAAGAGCAGTATAGAAAGAAGAAAGAGAAGTGCAGAAAGAAGCAAGAGAGGTGGAGAAATAGGGAAGAGGGGTACAGAAAGAACAAGGGAGGACCAGAAAGAGACAACAGAGGTGCAGAAACAAGCAGGAAAAGGGCAGATAGAGGCGAAATAATAGCTGAAAGAAGCAACAGAGGTGCAGAATGAGGTAAGAGAACTCCAGAAAGAGGCAAAAAAGTATCAGAAACAGGAAAAAGAGGTGCAGAAAGAGGGGACAGGGGTTCAGACAGAGGCAAGAGAGGTACAGAAAGTGGAAAGGAAAGAGGGGTGCAGAAAAAGGCAAGAGGGGTGCAGAAACAGGCAAAAGGAGTGCAGAAAGAGGGATCAGGTATGCAGACAGAGGCAAGAGAGGTGTAGAAATGTATAACAGAGCTGCAAAAAGAAGCAGGAGCAGTGCAGAAAGAACCAAAAGAGGTGCAGAAAGAGCTAAGAGTGGAACAGAAAGATCAAGAAAAGTACAGAAAGAAGCAAAAGAGGTGCAGAAAGAGGCAAGAAAACTGCAGAAAAAGGCAAGAGTGGTGCAGAATGATGCAGAGGAGGTGCACAAAGAGGCAAAAGGAGTACAGAAAGAGGGAAGAGGGGTCCAGAAAGAGGCAACAAAAGTGCAGAAAGAAGCAACAGAGGTGCAGAAAGAGGCAAGAGGGGTACAGAAAGACTTAACAGAAGTGCAGAAAGAAGCAAGTGAGGTGCATAAAGAGGCAACAGGGGTGCAGAAAGAATCAAATCAAGAGAGGTGCAGAATCAAGCAAGAAAAGTGCAGAAAGTGGCAAGAGAATTACTGAAAGAAGCAACAGAGGTGTCAAAAGAAATAAGAGAAGTGCATAAAGAGCCAAGTGAGGTGCAGAAATATGCAAGAGAAGTGCAGAAAATGACAAGAGAATAAGCAGAAAGAGGCAAGAGGGATGCAAAAAAAGGGAACAAGGGAGCAGAAAGAAGCAAGAGAGATGCAGAAAGAGGCAGGAGAGGTGCAGAAAGAGGCTAAAGGGTTACAGAAAGAGTGGTGCGGAAAGAGGCAAGAGAAGTGCAGAAAGAAGCAACAGAGATGATTAAAGAGGCAAGAGAGTTGCAGAAACAGGCAAAAGGAGTGCAGAAAGAGGGATCAGGTATGCATACAGAGGCAAGAGAGGTGCAGCAATGTATAACAGAGCTTCAAAAAGAAGCAGGAGCAGTGCAGAAAGAACCAAAAGAGGTGCAGAAAGAGCTAAGAGTGGTACAGAAAGATCAAGAAAAGTGCTGAAAGAAGCAAAAGAGGTGCAGAAAGAGGCATGAAAACTGCAGAAAAAGGCAAGAGTGGTGCAGAAAGATGCAGGGGAGGTGCACAAAGAGGCAAAAGGAGTACAGAAAGAGGGAAAAGGGGTCCTGAAAGAGACAACAAAAGTGCAGAAAGAAGCAACAGAGGTGCTTAAAGAGGCAAGTGAGGCGCAGAAACAGGGAAGAAATGTACAGAAAGAGGGAAAAGGGGTGCAGAAAGAGGTAAGAGGATACAAAAATTTGCAAGAGAGGTGCAGAAAAAGACATGAGCAGTGTAGAAAGAAGCAAGAGAAGTGTAGAAAGAAGCAAGAGAGGTGGAGAAATAGGGAAGAGGGGTACAGAAAGAGCAAGTGAGGACCAGAAAGACACAACAGAGATGCAGAAACAAGCAAGAGAAGTGCAGAAACAGTCAAACTAATTGCTGAAAGAAGCAACAGAGGTGTAAAAAGAAGCAAGAGAAATGCAAAAAGAGGCAAGCGAGGTACAGAAAGAGTCAATAGAGGTGCAGAAAATGGGAAGAGAACTGCCGAAAGAGGCAAGAGGGACGCAAAAAAGGGAAGACGAGAGCAAAAAGAAGCAAGAAAGGTGCAGAAAGAGGAAAGACAAGTGCAGAAAGAAGAAACAGAGGTGCAGAAGGAGGCAAGAGAACTGCAGAAAGAGGCAAAAAAGTATCAGAAACAGGAACAAGAGGTGCAGAAAGAGTGTACAGGGGTTCAAACAGAGGCAAGAGAGGTACAGAAAGTCAAAAGAGGGGTGCAGAAAATGGCAAGAGGGGTGCAAAAACAGGCAAAAGGAGTACAGAAAAAGGGATCAGGTATGCAGACAGAGGCAAGAGAGGTGCAGAAATGTATAACAGAGCTGCAAAACGAAGCAGGACCAGTGCAGAAAGAACCAAAAGAGGTGCAGAAAGAGCTAAAAGTGGTACAGAAAGATCAAGAAAAGTGCAGAATGAAGCAAAAGAGGTGCAGAAAGAGGCAAGAAAACTGCAGAAAAAGGCGAGAGTGGTGCAGAAAGATGCAGGGGAGGTGCACAAAGAGGCAAAAGGAGTACAGAAAGAGGGAAGAGTGGTCCAGAAAGAGGCAACAAAAGTGCAGAAAGAAGCAACAGAGGTGCTTAAAGAGGCAAGTGAGGTGCAGAAACAGGGAAGAAATGTACAGAAAGAGGGAAAAGGGGTGCAGAAAGAGGTAAGAGGATACACAAATTTGCAAGAGAGGTGCAGAAAGAGACATGAGCAGTGCAGAGAGAAGCAAGAGAAGTGCAGAAAGAAGCGAGAGGTGCAGAAACAGGCAAAATAATTGCTGAAAGAAGCAACAGAGGTGTAAAAAGAAGCAAGAGAAATTCAGAAAGAGGCAAGTGAGGTACAGAAAGAGTCAATAGAGGTGCAGAAAATGGGAAGAGAACTGCAGAAAGAGGCAAGAGGGACGCAAAAAAGGGAAGACGAGAGCAAAAAGAAGCAAGAGAGGTGCAGAAAGAGGAAATACGAGTGCAGAAAGAAGAAACAGAGGCAAGAGAACTGCAGAAAGAGGCAAAAAAGTAGCAGAAACAGGAAAAAGAGGTGCATAGAGAGGGTACAGGGGTGCAGACAGAGGCAAGAGACGTACAAGAAGTGGAAAGAGGGGCGCAGAAAATGGTAAGAGGGGTGCACAAATTTGCAAGAGGGTTGTAGAAAGAAGCAGGAGCAGTTCTAAAGAACCAACATGCTAAAAAATGCAAGGGGGTGCAGAAAGAGGCAAGAGAAGTACAAAAAGAAGGAACAGAGGCGCTCAAAGAGGCAAGAGGGTGCAGAAAGAGAGAACAGAGGTGTAGAAAGAGGAAAGAGAGTTGCACAAAGAGGGAAGAAAGCTGCAGAAAGAGACAAGAGGGGTACAGAAAGAATCAACAGAGGTGCAGAAAGAAGCAAGAGAAGTGCAGAAAGAAGTAGCAGAGGTGCAGAAAGAGGCAAAGTGATGCAGAAAGAGCCAACAGAAGTACAGAAAGAAGAAAGAAGAAAAAAAGGTGCAGAAAGAGGCAAGAGAAGTGCAGAAAAAGGAAAGAGAGGTGCAGAAACAGGCAGGAAATGTGCAGAAAGTGGGAACAGGGGTACAGAAAGAGGCAAACAAGGTGCAGAAAGAGAGAAGAAGGGTACAGAAGTAGGCAAGAGGGGTACAGAAAGAAGCAAGTGAGGTGCAGAAAGAGGCAACTGAGATGCACAATGGAGCAAGAGAGGTGCAGAAAGTAGAAGAGATGAGCAGTACAGAAAAAGAAAGAAAGCTGCAAAAAGAAGCAACAGAAATGCAGAACGAAGCAAGAGTGGTTTCACGCCATTAGTACCAATTCAATACCTACATTTAGCAATAAGTAATAGGTAACCATTCTAGATTTGCACAGGGCCATCCACCAAGCTGTAACAATTGTTGCTGCCTTTTTGGTAAAGTTTCAGCAGTTTGAGCTTGAAACAAGGTTGTTTTTGTTCAAATCTGTAGATTATGCAGTAGATGATGGATTATGTGGCAAATGCGGAAAATGTATAATTGTGCAAAAGTCGGCGCAGCCAAACAGTCACATAATTCCAGTGGCCTTGCTCATACCTCTGACTAGGTCTAGAAGTGCTCCTTAGTGGTTCCTTCTTCTTTTTTGTCTTATTGAGTTTATAGTTTAGCTTCAATGGAAATGAGGAAGACTAAACCTGAGGTTACAACTCCACAACACAGACTAGCATACCACACAATGACTCTCCATAACACAAAATCCCACTCTACATAGTTCCTACATACTAAATACCACATACTTTCTATCCACATAATTTCAATGCACAACATACCACAAAATTCCACTACACACAACCTACATCCACTCCACTCCAAGAAACATTATTAAAACACTTCTACATTTACAACGCCAATAGCTCTAACTCCCGCAAATGCGAAACCAATTACATTGCAAATGCTACTTCGACTGGTAGTCGTCTTTGCAGAGTGGTGGAGAAAGGGGGCTGGGCCTCCAACCAGTGCTCAGGAATTCCAATGCGCAGGACTTACAGGAGGTACCAGGAGTGCTTCTTGGCCCCCAAAGTCCCTCAGGAGAAAAGTGGACTTCATCCCCAACCCCTAGTGTGCCAGGAGGCACATTTGCAGAGTGGTGGGTGGAGAAAGGGTTTGAAGACCTTGTAGCAATCCCACTGTGTGGAACTTACTGGAGGTAACAGGAGGGATAGTTGGCCTCCAAGGGCAACCTTGAGGGCCAACTACCCTTCCTATTATTTCAGTAAGTCCCAAACAGCAGCATTGCTAAGTACTCATAGCAAGCCACACCCCCTTTAACCACCAGTCTACAAACGTGCTCCCCAGTGCACTCTTGGATGGAGAGTAAAGTCTCCTTCACTGCTGAGGGTGGTAAGGGGCCAACTAGCATACCTGTTGCCTCCAGTAAGATCCTCACAGTGGGATTGCTGAGAGGTGGACACAGGCCACGCCTCCTTTCTCCACCACTCTGCAAACGCGCCTTCTGGTGTGCTCTTGGTTGGAGGATGAAGTCCCCTTTCCTCATGAGGGTCCCTGGGGCCCCCCTCCTAAGGCCAATTATGGCCTCAGGGGCCCCATTCCACTCGACCCGCCTTCCTATGTTTAAAACATTTTTTTTAACCTAGGAAGGGGGCTGGGTAGCCCTAATACCCTGGGCCACTTCTGGCCCCGGGGACCCCATCCCCCGGGGCCGGCCCTAAAGTTGGGGACAATGGGTGGAGCCCCAATGCCCCCTCGGTACCTGCCGGCTCCCCGCCTCCTGCGGGAACCAACATTGCTTTTGGGCAAGGGGCGCTGCTAACATGTATCACCCCTAACTTTCAAGACAGGAGCTGACATGAGCTGGTCATTAGTTTGGACAATTTCATGAACATTCGTCAAACGGCGCCAAAGATATTGACAAATCAAAAAACACTTTCCCCATGGATAAAAGTTCCTAACTATAACTACCTACTGGCGACCGCCAGTAGGTAATATATATATATATATTCACTGAAAAAACCATAGGTTTCATAGACGTTATAGTTAGAAATTAGCATTTAAAAAACCTTAGAAATCCACTGAAAAAACCATAGGTTTCATGGACGTTATAGTTAGTTGGAGATTTCACTCATACTAAATCCATAGAAATTCAGCCTTTATAGTTAGTACATCTAACTATAACTCGCGCCCCACAATGCACTGCTGATGACGTCACATATTACATCACTCATGACATGCTCAGTGACATCACTGATGACATCACTGATGACATCTCAAATTACATCACTGATGACATCACTGATGACATCATCCAGTGAATGTGTGTTTCTGTAAAGTATAAAACTATGTTTTATATATATATGTCAAGGTGTATTGAAGTATGAGTGGGTGTATGAGTGGCCGAATGGATGATTTAGTAGGTGTGTGACTGACTCTATTAGTTAGTGATTAAATGTGTCTTACTGAATGCATGGGTTAGTGAGTAAACTGTGAATGTCTTTATTAGTCTGTTAGTTGGTGTGTAAGCGGCTGCATGGCTTGGTGAGTAACTAAATGAGTGTCTAAATGGGTTATTTATTTGTTGTCTGAGTATCTGTATTGGTGCCTGAGTGTCTTTGTGTGTGGGTCGGGGTGTGCATAGATATGTGAGTGGTTGTTTCACTGGGTGTATGGGTTCAAGAGTGTATATGGAAACATCTGTATGGGTGGGTGAGTGTGTGTATGGGTATGTTTGAGTGTGTATGGGTATGAGTGAATGGATGTCTCAGTGGTGCATGTGTGAGTAACTACATATGTTTTAAAGCAGTATAAGTGAGTGTTTGAATATATAAATTACTATATGTGAGAGTGAGTCATTGCAAGAATATCTGTATGGATGCGGGTGTATTTTTATGAGTGATTGTTTGAGAAAGTAAGTATGTGTTAGTATCTGTATAAATAAGTTTGGTGGTTTTTGTATAAATATATAAGCAAGGAAATGGCTGTGTGATAGTTTCTTTGCATGACTGACCAGGTGTATGAGTAACTCTTTGGGTGAGTGGCAGTGTGCGAGTGTCTATATGGGTGTATTAGTGAACATATCAGTGGTTGTATAGATAAATGACTGTGTGTATGAGGGACTGTATGCGTTAGTGGGTGGATATGTGTGTAGACATGAATCACTGAGAAGCTATGTACTAAATGCTATTGGTCTGTCTATGGTTTTGATATTGGTGGTCTGTATTTTAGAGTGGGTGTATGAAAGGTTTTATTAGGGTATGAGGAGGTGCATCACATGATCATGTGGATGATGTCATCAGTGATGTCTTCAGTGATGTCCTTTGAGATGTCATGAGTGATGTCACTGAGCATGTCATGAGTGATGTAATATGTGACGTCATTAGCAGTGCATCGCGGGGGCGCGAGTTATAGTAAAGTGTACTAGCTATAACGGCCGAATTTCTATGGTTTTGTACAAGTGAAATCTCCAACTAACTATAATGTCCCTGAAACCTATGTTTTTTTCAGTGAATTTCTAAGGTTTTTTAAATGCTAATTTCAAATTATAACGTCTGTGAAATCTATGGTTTTTTTCAGTGAATTTCAAAGGTTTTTTAAATAAAAATTTCTAACTATAATGTCCCTGAAACCTATGTTTTTTCAGTGAATTTCAAAGGGTTTTTAAATGCTAATTTCTTACTATGCCTACGAAGGTAGGACATGTGAAGAAAGAGGAAGAAAAGTGTAGAAAGAAGCAAGACAAATGCAGAAAGAGGCAACAGAAGTCCAGAAAGACAAAGAAAAGAACAGGAAAAAGAAGAGATGTGCAGAAAGAACCAACTGAGGAGCAGAAAGTCTTCCTGTGCCCCCAACATTTTGCTGATGGGTACTGCTGGTAACTGACTCTGACTAACCAGGCCTAAAGCCAGTGCTATGTTAAAAGACACCTAGAATACAATGAAAACACATACATAAACTAGGGAACACTATGCTTTTGGGTACCCCTGTGATTAGCATGACCTCCTCTGTATTTGCCATAATTTAAGGCTTGGGTCATTGCATGAGTACATGGGTAGTGACTGGATGATTAGAGTACTGCAAGGGGAGTGCATGGGGAATTTATAAGTGCTTGGGTTTTGGTGCAGTGATTGGATAAAGATATGGGACTGCCTGGGTTATTGGAGGACTGCATAGGTAGTACCAGGGAGATTACTGGACTGCATAGGTTGTACTCAATGGATTGCAGAAATGCATGTGTTATTGACAGGGTCATTGCATGAGTACATGAGTACATGGGTAGTGACTGGATGATTAGAGTGCTGCAAGGACAGTGCATGGTGATTTTATAACTGCTTGGGTTTTGGCGGAGTGATTGGATAAGTACATAGTGCTGGCTGGATGATTGGAGGAGTGCATGGGTAGTGACAGAGGGATTTCTGGAGTGCATGGGTACTACCTGGGTAATTCGAGGAGTGGAGCACTAGTGTGTAGGTGGTTAGAGGTCTGCATGGGAAATGCTTAGGGGATTGTAGCAATGCATGTGTTAGTGCCTAGGCCATTCCATGAGTACATGGGTACTGCCTGGAAGATTAGAGCACTGCAAGGAGAGTGCATGGTGAATTTATAAGTGCTTGTGTTTTGGTGGAGTGTCACATCAGTCCCGCCCCCTCCCTTCACCACTGTACAAATGCTTCCCCTGGCAGGTTTTAGGTTGGGGATTAATTATCCTTGAATTCTGAGGGTCCCTGGGGGCCAACTAGCCCACCAGGTACCTCCAGTAAACGCCACTGAGCTGCATTGCAGAGAGCTGGTCCAAGGCCATGCCCCTCTGTGGCTCTTACTGGAGGCACTGGTAGCAGAGGCACAGCTAGGAGCTCATGGGCTGGCTCGCAGAGGAAGAGCTACGGGCCTGACGGCTCGCAGAGGGACAGCTCCATGCCAGAGCTGCTAGCCGATGGGCTGACTCTCAGAGGGAGAGCAACAGGCTGAAAAGCCTGCTAGCAGAGACACAGCTACGAGCTAACGGGCTGGCTCGAAGAGGTAGAGCTGCGGGCCCGACAGCTCCAAGACGCAGAGCTGAGAGTCAACGGATTGGTTTCTAAAGGCTTTGCTGCAAGCTGGTGATGTGGGGAGAGGGAACGTGGAAGGGGTATCTCACAGAGACAGAGCTGCGGTATATTTTCAGTGTTGCCTCAGGACTAGAAACACCCTGACCCCCTAGGCTGGGTGCGCAAATCTGGACAAAATGTTTTTTTTAAAATGAAGCGGGGGCTCCCCCACTTCATTTAAATGAGCGAAAGGGCGGGCCAGGTCCCGGGGGCAATCCTATAATTATATTGCGGAGGCCTGAGGGGCTCCCGTAACCCTGGCGATAGCCACTCCCCGGGGATCGCCACCCACCCGGGGCTTGTTTAGGAATTAGTGGGGGCCTCTGAGGCCCTCCTAAGCCCTGGGGACTGCCACCCCTGGGGATTTAATAAAAAATGCAGGGGGGCCTCACGGGCCCCTGAAGCCCCAGGGACCGCCACCTTCCCGGGGCTTTGACAATAGAGGGAGGGGGCCATGGGCCCCCCTCCTGGAGCCCTTGATGGCCCTGGGGACTGCCACCCTCCAGGTCCGGCTCATGCAATGTTCCAAGGTACCTCCCCTGGGTTACTGCTGATTGCTCCCGCCCTGTCATAGCAAACCCTGCTTCAATGAAGCAAAGCAGGATTGATTTTGGGCAAGGGGAGCTGCATGTTAGCGGCTCCCCTTGCCCAAAAGCAATGCCGGTTCCCGCAGGAGGCGGGGAGCTGGTAGGACCGTGGGGGCATTGGGGCTTCCCCCACGGTCCCCAATGGCCCCCAAAGGCCCCGGGGGATGGGGTTCCTGGGGCCAGAAGTGGACAAGGGAAGGGGGACCACACGGCCCCCCTTCCTAATGATTAATAAAAACATTCAAGAATTGGGCATGCCCTGGGGGATTGGGTCCTCGGGCGAATATAAATTAATGGAATTAGACTTTTTTTTAGAAATGTTTGGAGTGGCGATCCTAATGCGGCGCTCAGCATGGCCCCCTATTGTGAACACACTGGGTGCGCGGTTCTCAGTGTGACCCCCTAGTATGAACGCGCTGAGTGTGCGGCTCTCAGCGCAGCCCCCTAGTGTGAATGCGCTGGGTGTGCGGCTCTCAGCACGGCTCCCGAGTACTTCACAGGTCTTTAAAAGACCATTTACCTGTTAATGAGGATTTGTTATGTTTTTAGCCCTTCTTAGAGCCCCTGCACCTCCACTTTGCCTATGACTGGAAGAATTAGCCCGCCCCCAAAATTTTTATCAGCCACCCCCGAAAATTGGCTCTAGTTGCTCCACTGACTGGCGTACGCTGGCTCTGCTCACTCTGCTTACACTTACAGAATTCCGTAGATTCTATCCGCCGTATGTCAATGATCCAGCGTGTGGGGCTGGGAATATCTTGCAGACAGGATTCTGGGACTTTTATTACAGGTGCTCCACGGACCCAACAGTTCGGTTTAGGGGGTCCAGTGAAAGGGACTCTGGGGATTCAACAGTCAGAATTCCTTGACCCAGAGATCAATGACTTGGGAGTGTATCCACTCAATAAGAATGCAGTATACCACGAAGAGAATTCCAAGCTCCTGGACGCGGTTTTCCAGGCATCCGTGCGGAATTCCCTCCAGCCAGTGGCCCAGATTTTAGTGGGTGGGAACCCAGGGTACTAGCACAAAGGCTGTGGGGATCCCCTAGCAAAGAAGGCAGGTGCCTCGGGAACCGGCGCAGTGCCTACTCATGCTCCTTGTGTATCTTTGGCTCTCCCGAGGCTTTGTTTGCAATCCTGACACTCCGCCGGGGTTGCCACAGGTTGGCAGCCAATTAGAGCCAAGCTTGTGCTCGGTGGTTAGGCTCCTCCAACATATGTACTTATCCAATCACTTTGCCAATCCCCACGCACTTATAAATTCACCATACACTCTCCTTGCAGTACTCTAATCATCCAGTGTGTACCCATGTAGTCATAGAATGACCCTGACAAAGTTACATAACCAAGGTCTTCCCCACTGCCAGAGGTAACATGGTTGCGTGCACAGTCAACAGCACAATGTTAATGTCCCTTCTGGTTATTCCTGCTGCCTGAGGTGACATTGAAAGTGAGACCTTACGCCTCTTTGCGTAGTGAATCTCAACTTATTTTTTTATCTTTTAAACTACTATTTAATCACTGTTCCTACCTGCATGCCTCTGACCGCTTTCAATTCCGCTTTGCTCGCCGGTCCACCTTGGTATTTCCCGCTTGTTGTGAAGGGAGTAGGCGGTAACAATAGTTTCTGGGCAGGAGGCGGGGGAGGTGGTGACGTACACTCAGCAGCTCACCTGTTGTTAGCATCACCACTGTGGTGAGCGTTCTAGGGCCCACCCCCATTGTGGTATGATGTGGGAAACCACATTTCCCTGTTGCTAAATGGTGGCTGCGGTGTCCTGTAAATGTAAATTAAACATTGCAATGTTTTCTTTGTATTTCCCTTTCATTGTTAATTTTTCTTTAAATGTTCTCCTTTTTTCCTGCTGGATGTAACTATAGGGGACTACATATCCCAGAATCCCCACACAGCAGTAACTTTGTGTGTGGTTGCCTATGGGTGTGGTCATGTCACAGAATCCCCACACAGCAGTCACTTTGGGTGTGGTTGCCTATGTGTGTGGTCTGCCTATAAAAGGAGCCACACCCATTGGGCATGGCTCACTACTCTGGATCCTGTGTGGAAGCAGCCTCTCTCTCTTCTGCTGACTCGTGAGTTCATTCCAATTTACTTTGAGTCTGCAGGTAAGCCTCTGTTGTTTGAAGGCAACAGAGTACCTTCATTTCCTTGTTGGAATTTGGTGCGCTTTGGAGCTCATTTGCTGCATTCAGTGTTTTGGCAGCAAACTATCGTGCGCTTTGAGGTTCATTTTGCAAACTACATTTTGGCAAGAATACAACTGTGCTCTCTGGAGTTTATTTTGACTATTCTTCGGAGGCGAAAAGTAACAAAGGGGCTGGGCAGCCAAAAAATCATGTAGCGATTGTAGCTAAAGAAACAATAGCCCCGATAGCCCATCCTACCCCCTCACTCCCAAACCTAGCGACGCATGTTTCCTTGAATGCACCTAACGCCCGCGCTGTGAATGAAGCATTAGTTCCGTCACAAAGTCCTGGTCCCCTGGGGAAAATCCATGTGGCACCCATTATTCAAAAGCCAACATCGGATAGGGCTGTTTTCGAAGAAACTCCTAGGAGAAATAAACCTGTGCTTCTTCCCCCTCAATCCAGCCCGTATGTTGTAGTTCTAACGGAGGTGCCAGAACTAAATGATTCCACCCACGAGTCATATTCCTGCTTAAAAAATAAAGTAGCACATTGGCTCAATTTAAACAGGCCACTTCCTCCTCACATGCGAAGCACAATCCTGATGGTGCGCAGGGCTCCCTGGGTGGGATATTCACCTAAATCAATCAGGGGGGACTGTGTTTTGGTGAATTTTAGTGACACCCGTGTTGTGGACTTCATATGTTCATGGGACCAACACAATTTTAATCTAAATCAAGGTACTATGATAGAAACCAGATCGCTCTCGTTCTTTTTCCCACCACCAGCCCATTGAGAGAATGCAGGTACATGGTCACAGGTGGGTTTTGGACAAAATAGGGTGGGTGGCTACAGGCAGGACCTTTCACGTTTCGAGAATTACCTACCTCTCCAAAATAGGTTCAGCGTGCTAGAAATGGTGGACTGACTGAACAACCCCAAAACCAACATTGAATCCTTAACAAGTGGGGGTACAGAGGAGCAGGAATCTATTCTCAAAATGCAATTTAGACCAATTAATATGGCTAGATCCCCAAGGAAACCCCATTACTAGTTTCTAACAGAGGAGATAACATTTGTAGTAACTACTTAGATGGAGGGCTGGGGTGGGGTGAATCCTCCACTGAGATCTGTCCGATTAACGAATTAAGACCCGTTGCTACCTACCAACCCCCACGGAATGGGCATTGCAAATTGACACATTTAGACATGACTCAAGAGGCAGAAATTTCATGTATATCATGGAATATTGCGGGCCTGTTGAGTAAGTTAAACGACCCCACTTTCCTGAACTTTGTCTGGGATTTTTCCATAATCTGCCTCCAGGAGACGTGGGTGCTAGAGCCCGTACACATAAATGGGTATTGTACCTTTCATACCCCTGCAGAAATAGTAGTCAGGGGCCGAAATAAAGGGGGGCTGTGTTGTTTGATCTCAAACACCTCAAAAATAAATGTGGAGAAATTTACTTCCGCATCAAAGTATTATCAGATGCTGGAACTCACCACCGAGGGTCACGAGACCATAAGTATCGTGAACTTTTATAATAACATCCCACAGGGTGAGCTTTGTTCTGTTGTTGAGGGTCTTACTCAAACTCTGCTTAACTCAAATAGAGAAGGCACTTCAGGAAATAGGGTAATATGGATGGGGGACTTTAATTGCATGTTCTGCCCGGTTGCTGTCTCTAATATCTGCCGACTAGCAAACAATAAAGGCGAACCATGCACCCATTTTTCACACTCTCCCATGGGCAACCTCTTAAACAACTCGATGGCTGAAATGGACCTGTCATTTGGGAATGAACTTTGTGACCCTCAGGTTAATTTTAAACCCACTTTTAATGGCAGGGGTAGTAATACGCTGATTGACTACGTCCTGGCTTCAAGCAGTTTCACTCAATCCTTGGTGGACTTTAAAACTGAAGAAATTGCTATCAGCGACCATTATCCACTAAGCTTCTCACTAGAAGTTATGAAGTTGAAAAACACAAGTAGTGGAGTAGTAAATAGCCTCTATTCTTATAGGCTAAATTTAGCCAAGAAAAATGGGTACGCCCTAAAGTGGAGCAAAATTGATCCTGTCCCTTTTCTCCAGAATATAATTAGTAAGAGAGCAGCGGACTTTCAGACTTGCCTTACAGCACCTAGCAAGCCTGAAGACGTGATGCTGGCGTTTTCAAATATCTATGAGGAGATAAAACATTCTCTGGAAAGGACAGAGACTAGGAGACAGAACAATAAAAATAAAGGATGGTTCAATTCGGAATGCTCCAAAGCACATGCAGCTCTAAAACTAGCACTTAAGAAAGAACCTAAAAATTCGGATGACATCCGTACTGCAAGAAGTGCTTACTACTCCGCGGTAAAGAAAAGGAAAAAAACTTTAAAACAGGAGGCCTGGGAGGCTCTGCATAAAGCTAGCACCCAGAAAGACAATATTAGCTTCTGGAAGGCAGTTAACGCCCCATTCTTCCAGGAGAAGAAGGATAATGGTATCAACTTAGTAATAGAAGAAGCAACCTGGGTCAATCACTTTACTAGTCTATATGACATGGACCCTCTACCAGGGGGAGTTAAAGTGAGTAGTGGAGGAGAGGTAGAAAGTATTCCATTGGCTGCATTCCCTCTGGATTTACATTTTGAACTCTCTGAGATCGAAGTGGCAATAGCCAAGAGCTCGGGCGGTAAAGCCCCAGGGCCGAACGGGGTTCCAGTTGACATTTATAAATCAAATGATAAATGATGGGCCCCTCTCCTGAACAATGTTTTAAACTGCTCCAACAACATAGGCTTCATAACAACTTGGCAGGAAGCCATAGTGATACCAATTTTTAAAAAGGGGGACCGCCAAGATCCAAAATGCTACAGGCCCATTTCTTTATCAGATTCTTTAATGAAGGTGGCGGGAAGGGTGGTTTTAAACAGGCTACAGTCATGGGCTGCGGATATGGGTGTCCTCTCCACTTACCAGTACGGCTTTAAAGAAGGTTTGGGCACAGTGGAGCAGGGCTTAAATTTAGCAATCTTGACTGGTAAATATGTTGTGGTAAAGGGGGACAAGCTTTTCATGACTTTCGTCGACTTAAGCTCTGCTTTTGACTGCGTCTGTCATGAAATTTTATGGGAAAAGCTCTCAAATCTGGAAATTGATCCTACTAATATACATTTTATAAAGCAATTATACCGGGACGCAGGAGCAAAAGTCAGCTTCAGTATAAAGGGGGAATGTACTTCTAAATTCCTAATTAAAAAAGGCGTTAGACAGGGGTGCATTTTGGCTCCATTTTTATTTAATTTATATATTAACAACATAGCATCCCATTTGATTGAAAACAAGCAGGATTACCCACGGGTCAAAGGGAAGCCAGTCCCAATCCTACTTTACGCAGATGATGCGGTCATAATGGCGCACACGCAAATGGGTCTTCAGAAGTCACTCAACTCTTTTTCTGATTTTATGGGCGCTCGAGTCCTAAAAATTAACAGCAGTAAGACATTTTGCATGTCCTGCCCAAGGAAAAATAAGGTCCGGTGCAATATCTTTTTGGAGGGCTTAAAGATTGAACCAACCAAAACCTTCTCTTATTTTGGCATAAACTTCGACAATAATGGGTGCTGGGCCACCGCGGCAACGGCAATGAAACTAGCATTTTCCCGAGCCATTGGTGCAGTACGAAATTTTGCTACAAAACTAGGAGGCAGACCAGTAAAAATCCTTAATGACATTTGCAAGGCAAAGTGCGTGTCCACTGTAACCTATGGGGCAGGCGTATGGGGCATTACGGATATCAGAAAAATTCAGGCGTGTGAAAATTCATTTTTAAGGTACCTACTGGCGGTACCAAAGTCAATGTCGACATATGTCTGTCACAAGGAATTGGGTATTGTTTACGTTTCGGACCTTATAAAGGTGAGCTCGGTCTTGTTGCGGCATAGGGTCTGGGTCTCAAAAGAAACAGGATTAAACAGGGACATTATTAATGATTGTATGTCCCACGAAGGGGGCATGAAAATAGAGTGGTTAAGGGTGAGACGCTTCTTAATTGCTATAGGCCACCAGGATTACTTTGATAACCCATCTAGCATGGTAGGTGTCTCCAGGCAGAAACTAAAAGAAGCCTGTCTTACCCTCCTAGAAGATTGCAGGTGGCAACTGGAGGGCAAGAAATCAACTGTCACCCACAATCATATGTTGCTAGATGGCCCTGGCCTACAGAAATATTTATCACTGACTTTAAGCAATTTTACCCGGATGCTACTCACTCGTTTTTGAGGGGGTACCTTTTTTAGACTTGTGTCTTTTCCGGAGGTAAACACCTGGTCAGAAACACTGCCCCTCTGTCCCTGTGATGATGCATCACAACAGACGACCTTACATTGCATTTTCTTCTGCAAATGTTATACCTTAATTAGAAAAAGGTACATTGTCAACCTACTTAAAAATTGGGGCCTAGGACAATGCAGACCGGCCCTGCTAAGACTGCAAATGTTGGACGATGAGCTACCCTTTTTAGTGTTTCCCTGTTTTTAAAATGTGTTTTAAGATTTAGACTATCAATGAACTTGAGTTCTTGATCTTAGTCACGTAATTAGTGGCTGTCCGGTTTTCATATCTCTCCTTTTATAGCACATAATGCTTAATCCATGTTAATTGAAATAATCATGTATTTATTGAACCAGCTGAAATTTGTATTTGTTTTTTTAACATGTGCTTTTATGGTTTCTAAATTGTTACCGAATAAAGCTACTTTTTGACTTTGACTATTCTATGATTACACTCACACTGTTGATTGTGCGTTTTGGAGTTCACTAAAACATTGTGTTGTCAAGCATTAGGTCCAGTATAAAGATTTTTGCATATTGAGTTGGTGAACATAGGGACTAGTGCTCTGGGTCCATTTGGCACAGTGTATGTGGAACTTTTGGATTAGCCCTTTGGTACTTTTGGTATGTTGATGTTTCAAGCAATTGGGCAAGCTTGCACAGGGGCTCATTTGTGCACTGTGTCATAATTATGAGCATATGCTCTGTATATTATTGAACTTTACTGTTAGGAAGGTGTGATTGTAACACATTCCTTGGAAGTGTATTTTCTGTATAACTTGTATCACTGGCTCGTGATAAAGTAGAGACTTATTAACAATAAGACTCCGCGTAGCAGGGTCTGGTAGCTGAGAACTATTTATACTGATTTTTATTGTTTGTATGTTTATCTGTTTGTTTTACAGGTCTCCCTCCCAGCTGTTCCCTTCCTCAAACCCTACACCCCACTTGGTCACTCTAACTTTCAGTGCTGTAATAGCATCCTGAATTGGAGGTACCAAGAGGTGGTCCCATAGAGCAACGTACAGACTCTGAGGAAGTGGCGCTCTGACAGAATAGTGAGCCCACAAATTGAATTCCTTTATTATGGCCACTTTAGATGACCTGTTGAAAGTAATCACTCAAATGCAAAGCGATATGGTTGAATCCAAAAACGCAACTGCCGCTTTGGCTGATAAGGTAGCTCAACTACAAACTAAGGTAGGAGTTAGTGAGCAAACTCCTTTGCGCGGGGTTTGGAACAAAACTCCACTACCTCCAGATTCGACACCTACGAACATAGCTGTAACCATTCCTATTCCGATACCATTAGCTGCTCCAAAGCATTTTTCTGGGGATTCAAATAAGGTTCAAATATTTCATACATTTCACTTGTAGACCAAGCGCGTTCCCTGATCCTCAATCCAAGATAGCATTTTTAATCTCATATTTGTCTGGAGATGCTGCTACCTGGGCAATTCCATTGGTTCGAAAAGACAGCCCATTGTTATATAACTGGAAACTCTTTGTACAAGAATTTGAAAATGTTTTTGAGAGGAGAGCGGTGAAGCTTTCAGCAGATCGAGAACTGATAGAGTTAAAGCAAGGAAACAAAGATTTGGATGTCTATTTATCACAATTTAACTGATTAGTCGCAGAAACAGCATGGCCTGAAGAGAAACGGTCAGCACTGTTTTATCAGGGACTAAAAGATCATTTAAAAGATATTTTGGGGTAGATCGCTCCACAACCCACAAATTGCTCTGATCTCATTAACTTAACAGTTCGTTTGGATCACCTCCCATCCGGACGAAAGGGAGACCGGAAAAAAACAGAGAAAATAATGTGGCGTTTTGACAAAACTAGGTCCTTTTCTAGTCCTAGCCCTACAAACAATGCACCAGAGCCTATTGAGATTGGGACATTGCGTCAACCATTAACAAAAGAGGAAAAAGAGTTACGTAGGAAAAGTGGACAATGTTTATATTGTGGTCGCAAAGGACACTTTGTAAAAGAATGTTCAGTAAAACCAAAAAGGTAATGGACCACATTCCTCTCAAAGTGTTGCCAGTTTGGAACAGTCAGGAAAACTGACACACCCAAGAAGTAAGGAAGGGTTACACTTGGGTGTTGTTACCATCCCTTCACGAACTATGAGTACCATGTTAAATATTCCAAAGACAGCACATTTCCGAATTGAAGTAGAAATTTGTTTTCAGATGAAAAAACACACAATGAGTGCTTTAATAGACTCTGGCTCGACAGGAAATTTTGATGGATGACTCCACAGCAAAAAAACTGCAGATTCCATACAAGAAGAAGCTAACCCCTGAAGTTGTGCAAGCAGTAGATGGCAGTATACTGTCAGGAGGCCCTGTGTCGTTGCAAGCAACATTAATACAGTTAATTTGCCATGATCATATCAAAGACGAAAAACATTCAGAGGAAATCATATGCGACATAATTCAGGCACCACAGTATGGTCTTATTTTAGGAACACCATGGCTAACGCTTCATAATCCTCACATCGATTGGGCCAAAAGAATCATGCATTTTACCTCATCCTTTTGCCATGAACACTTTATAAAGGAAAAGATCCCCATGCCATCTATTCTACACGTAGCAACTGCGGCAGAAAAAGACACTGAATTACCCTGGCAGTGTGCAACGTTTGCAGATGTATTTGATGAGCAAGAAGCAGACGTTTTACAGCCTCATCAACAGTATGAATGTCAAATTGATTTAGTACCGGGCTCCATTGTCCCAAGTTGCCGGATTTATGCTCTCACTGAGCAGGATAATCAATATCTGAGAAAATACCTGGACCGTTACTTAGCTAACGGATTCATTCGACCCTCTAAATCCCCTGAAGCGTCGCCACTTTTTTTTATTCCAAAAGTAAATGCTGATCTGAGGGCTTGTATAGATTACAGGGCATTGAATAAGATCACTGTTAAAAACAGATACCCTTTACCTCTGATTCCAGTTCTTCTGGATCAAGTTAAAAAAGCTGTAATCTATACAAATTTAGATCTACGAAGAGCATACCATTTGGTGCGCATCCGTTCTGGTGACGAATGGAAGACAGCTTTTAAAATCAGATATGGTTTATATGAATACACTGTGATGCCCTTTGGACATGGTAATGCACCTGCCGCATTTCAATCCTTTTTAAGCGACATCCTAAGAGACTACCTGGATTATTCGTAATCGTCTATATAGATGATGTACTCATTTATTCCAATAGCGTACCAGAACATGAGCAGCATGTAAAGACAATTTTATGGATGTATGACGTTACAACGCATGCTTTTACCACGCATGCCTTTACAACGTGGTTTTTACATCGCAAACCTTTACAACACATAGCGCTTAGAGGTGCTGGATAGTAAAAAGTTTAATTTTCTATTCCAACTCCAGTCCCCGTGGACACTAGGGAAGGTGTTGGATAGAAAATTAAACTTATTCCCTATCCTAGAGCGCCCCCAGCGCAATGCGTTGTAATGGTTTGCGTTGTAATGCCTGCGTTGTAATGGTAGTGCATTGTAAAAGTTTCGTTGTAAAGGTTGTTCACCCAATTTTGTGAGCTCTACGAAAGAATCATCTCTATTGTGAAATAACTAAGTGTGAGTTCCATGTCACCACTGTTGAATTTCTAGGGGTAACGCTATCTCCTTTGAGAATGCAAATGGCGGAACGGAAAATTAAAGCAGTTACAGACTGGCCTACACCTACTTCAGTAAAAGATGTACAATGTTTCCTAGGTTTCGCCAATTTTTACCAAAGGTTTACTGACCAATTTTCCAATACTGTGGCACCTATCACAAAACTACTAAGAAAGAAAGAGGTGTTTCACTGGTCAAAAGAAACAGACACAGCCTTTGCCACTCTTAAAAAGGCTTTTACTTCAGCTCCTGTTCTGACACATCCAAATACGGAACAACCATCCATCTTAGAGGCGGAAGCCTCCAATATTGCTATAGGAGCAGTACTTTCTCAAAGGAATCCCGCTACTGGACAATTACATCCCGTAGCATACATGTCCCGCAAGTTTAAATGACAGTAAACAAAACTTGCTGAAAAAGAATTATTAGCAATACGAGACGCTTTTAAAGAGTGGCGTCACTATTTGAAAGGGGCAAGACATACAATAACTGTTTTCACAGACCATCGTAATCTGCAATTCATAAGTTCAGTAAAACTTCTTACACCTAGGCAATTGCGATGGATGCTCTTTTTGCAGAGTTTGATTTTGTAGTAACTTTTAGACCTGGATCTGACAACCGAAAAGCTGATGCCCTCTCACAACAAGACTCTTCGCTTCTGCCCAATACTGGACCTCCTCAAGCCATTATAACGCCCTCGAAGGTGATTTGTGTGACAGAAACAGAACTATTTTTTGATCAGGTTCGAGATGCTTTTAAGATAACAGAGTGGCAAAAATGGCTCAAGGATAACCCCAAGCATGCAATCAAACAGGGATTACCTTTACATGGGGAATGTTTATACATTCCCACCCTAAAATTACAGAAAAAGGTTTTTCAATGGTTGCATGATAATCCTGTAGCCTTACACCCCGGAGTTCCAAAAACTGTAGAGTTGGTAAAGAGATACTTTTGGTGGCCAACTTTTGGCAAGGACATCACAACTCTGGTGACTGCCTGTGATACATGTGCTAGAAATAAAGCAGATCACTCAAGACCTAGAGGGCTATTGCAACCACTTCAGACTCCCACAAAACCATGGAAACATATCACTCTCAATTTCATTGTTGGTCTCCTGAAGGTGCAACGTTGTACAATCATTCTGGTTGTAGTGGACGCAATTTTCATCACTTGTACAGGTTTACCTACGTCTGGCCAATTAGCGACCCTTTTGTTGCAACATGTGGTACGTTTACACGGGCTTCCAAAATTCCTCCTTTCCAATAGGGGATCACAGTTCACCTCCCAATTTTGGCAGGCGGGGTTTAAGGCACTTAAAGTTTTATCCACATTGTCCACTAGTCATCACCCACAAACTGATGGTCAAAGGGAGCGTTTGAATCAGACGCTAAAACAATATCTCTGTTGCTATGCTGATGACGCAGTCAACTCTTGGGTGAATCTTATTTGGTTAGCAGAATCAGCCTATAATAATGCTTATCATTCATCCACAGGTACTACTCCTTTTCTTGGTCTATATGGTCATCATCCACATACCTTGCCGATCACCATACCAACTACAATGGACAGTACTCCTGCCGTACAGACTACATTGCAGGACATTCAATGAACTCAATCACAAATATATAGACATCTGGAGAAAACCAAGAAAAAATATAAACAGCAATATGACAAACGTCATTGTCTTGGTCCAATATATCAACCGGGTGAGAAGGTGTGGCTCTCCACCAAACATTTTGCCTTCAAACATAAGCACATGTTTCATCCTAAGGTCATAGGCCCTTATTGTGTGATTAAACAGGTGAATCCGGTCACTTACACGTTGACCTTAACACACACTTTATGTACAGGGCTGGACTGGCCATAGCGGGCACTGGGCAATCTCCTGGTGCGCTACATGGGTGGGGGCCAGTTTTGGGCCCCTAGGGGCTGTTTTTGTTATAGGGCCGTTTTTGCAGCATAGCTGCAAAATCAGCCCTGTACCAAAATCAGCCAAAAACCGGCCCGGCAAAAAGCTTGGCAGCACCTCCAATCCCCCACCGGAGTGGGGAAGGCGGGGCCGACCAAGCACTTTGCCAGGGCCGGTTGTGGTTCCCAGTCTGGCCCTGTTTACGTATTCACCCTGTATTTCACACTTCCTTGTTAAGGAAGGCCCCTGACCACTGTCGCCCTTGTCTTTCCCCACTGTTGGTACGCGGAGACTGGGAGTATAAGGTAAAAGCCATCCTAGATGCTAAACGTCTAAACAACTCTCTGTGGTATTTAGTATCCTAGAAAGGTTATAATCCGGAAAATGACTCTTAAGAGCCTGCTCGGGATGTACATGCACCTCGTCTTCTTCGATGCTTTCATCTCCTCCATCCTTCAAATCCAGGCCCTAGAACATGCTTGGGAGGGGGGAGTACTGTTAGCATCGCCTCTGTGGCATACACCACCAACTGATCCGAAAAGCCAAGAAAACAGCATTCAAGGATCGACTTGACAACAATGCCCACAACAGCAAGGAACTTTTCAACATCGTCAAGGAATTTTCCAATCCCTCGGCCAACTCCAACGACATCACCCCCTCTCAAACCCTCTGCGACTCCCTAGCCTCTTTCTTCCACAACAAGATTGCAGACATCCACAACAGCTTTAACAACCAACCCGGAATCCAATCCACCCCACCACCTGCTGATCACCTTCCCCCCGTGAACATCCTTAACGCCTGGAACCCAATCTCCACTGAAGAAACCATCCGCCTGATGAGTTCCATCCACTCAGGATCCCCCACAGACCCATGTCCTCACCACATCTTCAACAAAGCAGACTCCGTCATAGCACCGCACCTCCGAGACGTCATCAACTTCTCCTTCAACTCCGCTACCTTCCCAGAAGACTGGAAACACGCTGAACTCACTGCCCTTCTGAAAAAACCCACAGCGGACCCCACCGAACTCAAAAATTACCGCCCCATCTCACTTCTTCCATTCCCGGCCAAAGTCATCGAGAAAGCCGTCAACAACCAGCTCGCCGCCTTCCTCGAAGCCAATAAATCCCTCGACCCCTCACAATCTGGCTTCCGAGCAAAACACAGCACTGAGACCGCCCTCATCGCAGCAACAGACGACATTCGAACTCTACTGGACCATGGAGACACAGTCGCCCTCATCCTCCTCGACCTCTCTGCAGCATTCGATACAGTCTGCCACAGCACCCTTCTACAACGCCTCAATAACATCGGAATTCAAGGAAAAGCACTTGAATGGATCACCTCGTTCCTCACCGGAAGAACCCAGAGAGTCCGCCTTCCTCCTTTCAAGTCCGAGGCCTCTGAAGTCATCTGCGGCGTACCCCAAGGATCCTCACTCAGTCCCACACTCTTCAACGTTTACATGAGCCCCCTCGCGGCCATCGCCCGCCAACACAACCTCAACATCATCTCTTACGCGGACGACACTCAACTGATCCTTTCCCTCACCAATGATCCCAACACCGCCAAAACTAACCTACACGAAGGAATGAAAGTAGTTGCCGAATGGATGAAACAAAGCCGTCTGAAACTGAACTCAGACAAAACAGAAGTCCTCATCTTAGGTACATCCCCCTCCGCTTGGGACGACTCCTGGTGGCCGGAAGCCCTCGGAAAAGCACCCATCCCGACAGACCACGCACGGAACCTTGGAGTCATCCTGGATTCTTCACTCTCAATGAACAGACAAGTCAGCGCCGTATCCTCTTCCTGTTTCAACATTCTTCGCATGCTCAGAAAAACATTTCGCTGGATCCCCTCCGAAACTAGGAAAACAGTCACCCACGCTCTGGTCACGAGCCGACTGGACTACGGAAACACCCTCTACGCAGGTACCACCGCTAAACTCCAGAAGAAACTCCAACGAATCCAAAACGCCTCAGCCAGGCTCATATTAGACATCCCACGCAACTAACACATCTCTGGTCACCTTAAAGACCTCCACTGGCTACCCGTCAATAAGAGAATCACTTTCCGACTGCTTACCCACGCACACAAATCACTCTACGATATCGGACCAGATTGCCTCAACTCTCGACTGTCCTTCTACACCCCCTCCCGCCAACTTCGTTCTTCCAGCCAAGCCCTCGCCACTGTACCCCGCATCAACAAGACCACCATGGGAGGCAGATCCTTTTCATACCTGGCTGCTAAAACATGGAACTCACTCCCCGCTTACCTTCGCCTCACCCAGAACCACCTAGCGTTCAGAAAGCAGCTTTAAAACGTGGATATTTGACAAATAATTCCTCCTCCCCTTCTCAAGCGCCTTGAAACCCTCTGGGTATGTAGTGCGCTATACAAATTTGTTGACTTGACTTGACTTGTGGCATGCGTTCTAGGGTCCTCTAGTCTACCAAGGGTCCCACCCAAAGGACGGGCCTCTTGGTAGACTCCATTTTTTCTAGTATCTCATGCCAGGCAGCCATCCCTTTGCTTTGGTCCGATCATTTTTTGGTCAGCTTCAAAGTGAAGTTAGATCCGCAGCGTACGATCCCATCTATCTTACCTACCAAATCGGGGTCTAGAAACTGGAAGAATTTAGATATAGACAAACTCTGGGCGTAGTTCGCGAAGTAGCGCTATGCGTACCTATGTGAAGTGCACTTTGCACTACGCGAGCTACGCGAATTGCGAAGTGCACGGTGCACAATGCTGTTTGCACTGATTGCACAGTGCCAGATGCTTGTCCGCACTGTGCAATCAGTGCAAACTGCATCTTGCACAGTGCAAGCGGTCGTTTTCCGCCGCTCGAGTAGATTTCTACTTGAGCAGCAGGTTTCTCAACGCGGACTGGTAGTTTCTCATTGCGAGCAGTCGCGAGCATACGCAACCACTCGCAATGAGAAACCTGACCTCCCCGCGTTGAGAATCTCGCCAGGAGGTTTATTTTCGAAGCTCTCGATCAGCAACTTGATGTTGCTGATCGCGAACGAGGAAAAAGTCTCGCCGGGATGTCATTTTGCTTGCTCGGGGTCGTCAACTTGACGTTGAGGACTGCGAGCAAGCAAAAAATACCGCTGCGCTACGCGTGTTTGCACTGTGCAACGTGCTATTCGCATAGTGCGAAGTTGCGCACACCTTGCAAACTATGCGAGCGCAGCGTAGTGCTTTGCCCAGGGTTAATATAGACTCTTTTATTTAACATCACACGAATAACACTCCTGCCATCACTTCTATCAACTTAGCCAACTCGGACACCATCAATTCCTGTACTTTGTCATCCATTGATGTGTGCCTTTTAATTTCCAATCAAAAAAGTGAACAATCATTGACCTCCTGCCCCCTGGTTTTCGGAAAGGTTAAAAACAGAGAAAACCAAATGCAAAGGGCTGGGAAGACGTTGGAGGAAGGATTACGCGCCTGAATCCAGATGTATATACAAACTGGCTAAAAGGGACTACCACTCTCTCTGCAAAGCTACCTGAGCTGAATATGTAAACAATACCTTTACATATAACAGCCCCAAGGTCTTGTTTAAATTAGTCAAAGATCTTTTGGGAGCAGCATACCAACCTACTTCCGCCATGTTCAATAAAGCTGAATGCGAGGACGTACCCAAGTTCTTTATTGGCAAAGTGGAGAAAATCTATGCAGAACTGAATGTAGTAACAACTAATGCAGGACATCAAACGAGGACCCCTCTCCCCACATCAGGCTGCGTTGCTCCACCGGCAAATCAGATCACCATGCCTACAAATATGCTAGAAAACTGGCAGCCTTTGGGCACCCTGTCTTTCAGCCGCATCCTAAATAGCCTTAAATCCGACTCACCCAGAGATCTTCTCCCCATCACCGTTTTTCAAATATTGGAACCATCGTCTCTCAAAATCATTATGGAGTTGCTTAATGCATCTCTGCAAGAAGCAGCCATTTCATCGGCATGGAAGCATGCCATGGTACGCCCACTCTTGAAAAAAGCTGGTGCTCATCCGACGGAATTATCTAATTTGCAAACGATCTCTTTACTTCCAGCTTTCTGAAAAAATCTAGAAAAACACATAAACCAACAACTGATGTAATTTGTTGACTCCTCCAAAAAGTTGCACGCATTACAATCTGGTTTTAGAGCTGGGTTCTCTACAGAAACATCGCTTTTCGGAGTTACAGAAACTCTCCGTCAACGTCTTGATATGGGTGAAACTGTGGCACTCGTACTGCTTGATTTGAGAGCTGCCTTCAACACTGTGATAACAAAGGGGATGATGGACGGAGCACTGGAGCAAATCAAACACTCACCCCAGTCAACTGATCTGGGTTTAATCCATCACCCTTCTTTAGCTCACTCCACCACCCCAGTTCAGACATGGCCATATGCAAATCAGTCTGACCCTGTTCCTCATGGGAACAGTCCAGCCCAAACTACCAAGCCATGTCTTCCCTGAACCAGAAACAAGCATCTGGGACCGGTTTTGGATTCATAATCCTCATCAGCCAGGCTATCTTGAATCCAGTGGTAGAGTGAGCAAAGGACCAACGTCTGGGCATACCCTGCCAACTTAGGGCAAACAAAGCGATACCAAAGGGGATGATGGACGGAGCGCTTGAGCAAATCAAACACTCACCCCCAGTCAACTGATCTGGGTTTAATCCATCACCATTCTTTAGCTCACTCCACCACCCCAGTTCAGACATGGCCATATGCAAATCAGTCTGACCCTGTTTCTCATGGGAACAGTTCAGCCCGAACTACCAAGCCATGTCTTCCCTGGACTGGAAACAAGCATCCTGGGACCGGTTTTGGATTCATAATCCTCATCAGCCAGGCTATCTTGAAACCAGTAGTAGAGTGAGCAAGGGACCCACATCTGGGCATACCCTGCCAACTTAGGGCGAACAAAGCGATACCTGTGTCACATACCGCCCTACTTAAAGCTCTTCAATCTGTGATCATTGTCGGGACGGCACTCAAATGGCTCACTGACTTTCTGGCCAACTGGACTTTTCAGGTCTTTTCATCGTCAGCAAGCTCTAAATCCCATGCTTCTCCTTATGGAGTACAGCAGGGTTATAGCCTCAGCCAATTATTATTTAATATCTACGTTAGACCCCTGGCTACATTAGCGGAAGTGGCTGGGCTATGTATCTATTCGTACACTGATGATACCCAGCTAATTTTCTCTCTCTCCACCAATGAGGCATCTAAGGTATCTTCTCTTCAGGCAGCCCTGCAAAATGTAGCTGGTTGGATGCATGACAACATGCTAAAACTCAATAGTGGAAAAGCAGAAGTATTAATTCTCGGTAAAGACAACAACTTTTGGGGCCCCCGACACTGACCTCAAATGGGTGATCTTCCCCAGCCGATGCAATTGGTCCGCAATCTAGGCATAATCATTGACGACCAGCTATCAATGAGGCAGCAAGCAGTCAGGGCTGCCTCAATCTGCTTCACCGTCCTAAAATGACTCAAAAAAATCATCTGGATGTTGGTCCCTCACAAAGAACTGTGGTCGAGGCCAGTGGCAGCTGGTGAGACTTGAAAGTGGTGAGGCGTACAATTTAGTGAATGAGTGGGTTGTGGGGAGCGAGCGAGCGCAGCGAGCGAGCCTGACAGCCACAAGAGCGGTTCGGGGAAGTTCTCCCCCTGAGTAAGTTTAGAAAAAAGAGTGGGCAAATGGTGCATTTTCAAGCATATTTGAGAGAAAGCAAGAAGGTTAATAAAGAAATTGTTAAATTCTAGTTTTGACATCAATAATGTTCACTGATATTACTGCAAATAATCTCTGTGATGACCTGACATTTCTCACATGTGACTTTTTGTTTTGATCTAAAAGAAACTTTTATATGGATGTTGCATGAAACAAACAGTGTTTCCCTGAAATATGTCTATAAAAGCCTCTCACAGCACCTACATTCAAAATAAATCAAAGGAAAATCGTATTTAAAACAGTTTGTTTAAGAATTATTCAATGTCATCAGGGCAAGAATTTCTGCAGAACAGATTTAGCTCTATAAGGAGCCCCATGAAATTCTGGGGACCTGGGCCAGAGCTGAGCCCACTTTGTCAATGCCTTCAAAATGTCTCTGACAAGGCCTGCTGTTTTTGTTTATGTACTGATGCATGGCTTGCATTTTATTTCTTGCATTTGGAAGCCCCTGTTTTCATCAAACCACTTTACGTAGGCTGCAAGGCATTTTCAGGCCTTAACAAACACATCTGAGGGTCACCTCTTCTTTTTCCTTCCAAATGACTCTCATCTTCCTTTCCATCCTCTGCATGCATCTTTACTGTCAACACAACTTTCCCTAAACCACGCTTATGTTTGCCTTAATCACCATTGACTTTCTTCAAATTGCCACAACCCATTTTAAAGATAAAAACCTCATCTTTATTAGAAAGTGATACCCCTGCAACTTAACACTACCTACTCTAACTTATATATAAACGCCACCAAACATTTGCATGAACTCACATGCCCACCTTAACCCGCTAAATTTCACATCTAACTTCAGTTACTTTAATCTCCCACAAAGAAACTGAAGTGCATGCATCAAATGCACTGGCGATTTAATGCAAATAAGACATATTGGGTAGCAATATATGGTGACTTAGCACCCTTATCACATCATTTACATACTCAAAGCGGGGAGGCTAAAACTAGGTATATACTAAATTATCCTTGTTTCCAATAAAGACAAAGCTATTTTTTCAAGCATATTTTTATGCAAAATGTTAATTTGATTATATGCTTTCCAGCAAAATAAGGCAGAAAAGTTAGGATGTTTAATCTATTTTGCTGAAAAAGAAAACAATGCAAAAAGTCAATGAGTTTTTTTTCTCTCCTAAAAAGCCTTCTTTCAACCTCAGTTGTTGGAAAAAAAAGTATCATAAATTGTAGAATATTTGCACCGTTTTTCCAGAATTTCAAGCAATGTGATAAAGAAAAGTCACATATTTTTACGTCGTCCCTAAGTCAAATCCATCTTTCCTGGTTTCTATGCCAGCAACGCAAGGTCTGATTCACAACATATTTCCAGGATTTAGGCCAGACATACATGTGGAAAAGATTCAACCTCTACACCGAAATTTGTGTGACTGTAATCCAGAGAGTGGATTTAAATGTACTTTTCCACAGTTGTAACAAACAGGGAAGGGGTACTGGGGGCTGCCAAGGGCAAGTCAAGGGAGTTGCTCAATGCAAAAATGTAACTTTGCAGCTGCTGCCATATTTTCACTGTGCTCCTACTACACTTCCAGGAACTTCTAATGTTACCCCAAGATGAGATGAGAGTAAGTGGTGCTGGGACTGTGGGAAAGTTAGGTTGTAGGGAGCATGAAGGAAGGAACCACTTCAAACCAGAAAAACAAAAAGGAAAGAATAAAATAGATGTACAGATTTACATTGACAATAACACTCACATGCAGATCTTCTGCATTATCATTTCACATAAAGAGCAAAAATCAAAAAGGTACCTGTATATAGCGTATCAAGTGGTGATCATAACGTGGTGATCTTAGGCATGGCTTGCTTTCGAATTTTTGGGGTCCAGGCAGAAAGAGGAGATATGACACCCCTGTAATTTGCATATGCTGTGACATAAGATAAAACCCAACAGGAAGTTCATTAGAGGAAGTGGCATCACTCTACCGTTTAGCCACTTAGGCATTGTGTAAATATCTTTACAAGAAGTACCTTCCCTTATAGATATTGCAATGAGAGAAGGTTAAGGTGCCTCAGAATGAAGAAATACCAAAATGCTGACGTAATTGTTAAATAATTTATTTTTATGTACGGACCCAGGACTTCCCTCTCCAACTCTTCAGCTCAAACAGCCAAGTGAAACGGCATTCTGGAACTATCTCAAAACATGACATAACACATTGTAATATAGGGTAATGTTAAATATGCTTCACTGGCACGCCTCAGGCACTGCATTAATGTGGCCGAATTTCCTGATTACACAACCTTCCTCTGCCACTAATATTCTGAGGCAGTACCACAGATAACTTGCGCCTCATCAAAAACTGGTTTGCTGAACCCCATTTGCACACCAGCATTCATATTTCTATGAATTATATTCTTAAATATTGTTAAAGTTACATGATCCATCTTGATTGTTACACATCCACATATTACATTTTTCTTCAGTTGGTGCACATTTAAGAAGAAATCCTGTTTTCAGCATATGGTAGGACATTTGGTGCACATTCCAACAAGTATTTCCCAGTTGTATAATGTTCATAGTACAGCCCTCAGTTTCTTCAACAAACAATAAGGGACAAAGATTGGCCTATCTTGTGAAATGTAATATGATGTGTACTCCTATTCTCATCACATGCAAGAGAGAGGCCCTTTTTAGTATTTCAGGCGATCTGGTCAATCCTTGTCAAATGTTCCTATAATACTAAAACAGCAACGTTTTAATGTAACACATACCTCATAAATTTAAAGTAAACATGTCTAAAATGTCAGTAATATTGTTTTAATCTTCGCACAACCCACTCCCCTGCAATGCGTCGTCTAACCTCTTTTCTTTACATGGTTTGCAGGCTAGATAATTCATCCCACCTACAGGCCTAAATTAAACCGTAATGAGCGCAATAATACCCATGCAATGTTGAATCCATGTGAAGTTTTATGACACAAAACAGATGCATGCACTTACCCGACATTGCAGGTGATGGCTGTGTTTCTCCTGCCTTCATCGGGTCGTCAGGCCCCACTTCACAGACAGGCCTTCTCCCTGACCTTGCTGTCATTAATCATTGTTAATGCAGGTCAAAGGGAGCGCGAGCTAAGCCTCCCAATCCTAACATGCCTTGTATTGATGAAGCAGTAGATATGGAATCCACCTCGGGACCTCACTGGGAGAAGTGTGGCTCAGGGGTTAGAGGCGGCAGACCCGGAAGCGAAGATCGGCCCTGGACCAGGGTTCAATTCCCCGCCTCAGCGGGTCTTGGGCTAAAAATTCCACGGACTTGATAATTCTCACTCCGGTGCCATCTCGACTCACGGGTTCACACTCTGCGACTCTGGGCAATAGCTTGCTTAATCTCCACAACGGCCCCTCGCGGCGGGTTGCCTGTCTTTCACCCTGCCGGGGTTATCTCACAGGGGAATACCAGGACGGGTTCCCTAAGCAAGCGCCGGGAAACCCACTGCGGGTAGCTGTGCGCTATATAAGCTCAAATACATTTACATTCACTGCCGCAATTTACATAAAAATACTAAACTGGGGCTACTACAGCACATGTATCCAGCCTCAGTCCTTGCCAACCCCTGGAGAATACATCACAGGCAGGCTTTCTAATTATACTCACACACCTAACCTTTAACACCCGGTCAAGCATGCAAACATACTTACACATGCACACAGTCGCACGCACACAAAGACACTGACACTACTGCTCACGAGGCCTAGCAGTCGGAGATACCGACTGAAGGCCAGTAGTTGGATTTATAACTTCCCTTCTCTGGAAGTCTGGGATAAAACAGCTCAGTTGAAGTGTTTTATGGGCTTACAATAACATAGTTTAGCCAAACTCCATGATAGCTCTTACTCTTCTCCAGTGTCTGTTCAGAATCAATAACTTTCGTTACTCGGCGCGCTCAGTAAAGCGTGGGAATGTGCGTGTGATCTGGATTTTGCGCAGTGGATTCTAATCCCACCCTTCTCCTTCTTGTCACAGAGGGGGGTGGCATTGTTAATCCCACCCCACTCTGTGACCAGATGGAGAAGGGTGGGGAGGCTAGCTCCAGTCCTTGATTGACTGGAAGCCCCCTGTGCTGCAGGGCTTCTGACTTAAGCGCTCGGTGCCAACTTTACCAAAATGTCATCAAGGGGTGGAGCTTAGCCGAGGAGGCTATAGATTTTCTGAGCTGATGACATCACGGACCTTGGGGCTGAGAAATCGTACACTCTGCAATCAATTGCAGCCCCAGGGAATAGGCTGTGAATGGCCGTAAGTATTTAATCATGCCACATGCAGTGCATCAACTGTTCTTAGGATTAAGGTGTCGTCTTGATTGTTTTGTGTGTTTCTTTTTTTTAAAAGCTCAAAACAACTTGTGACAGAAAACTAAAGGGGGTGTAGCCCCATAGCCCATATAAAGGAACCGCGATTACTTCTAGGCTGGACTATGGCAAAGTCCTGTATTTAGGAGCCAACAAGGAGGTGGTACAAAAATTGCAGATAGTACAGAATTCAGTGGCAAGACTGCTTTGCAAGGTACCTAGAAAGGCCTCTATCTCAGGTTCCCTCCACAACCTCCACTGGCTTAGGATGGAGAACCGCATACAATTTAAGTCCCTGTGTTACATGCATAAAGTTGAACTTGGCACAGGACCACAGTATCTGAGTGCCTTAGTCCATCCCTACCTTCCAACACGTCTTCTATGATCTTCCACTCAGGCCAAATTTCTAGTCCCTAGAATCAGACGGTCACGTATGGGTGGCCGGTCCTTTTCTTATCTGGCACCCTCACTATGGAATTCACTCCCCACGCTACTTTGGCATGAAACCATCTATAAGAACTTCCACAAGTGTCTCAAAACGTGGTTGTTTAACCAATAATGTTTACCCTCTCTTTCTGTTTTGGTCCGATGGTGCCGGCAAACCTCCGGGTAGCAGTGCACTGTATAAAAATGTAATTCATAATAATAATAATAATAATAATAATAACAATAATAATTGTTGCATCCGGTGTCTACAGCACAAAAGTCAATCATAATGGGTCCATGAGTTGTGATGCACAGAGTTAGTTTCACTAGAAGAGGGCAACCCAATATTCCCCAAGGAACTGGGTAATATAAACCTATTAGAAAAATGCACTTTGAGGAATTATTTCACACAATTATTCGTTTTTCATCAAGTCATATATATGTACCATTGATTGAAAGGAACATAAGAAGCACGGTATCTCTTGTTCAAATATATATCACACTTTAGACAATGTATGTCAAGAGTTATTACAAAAAATATTACAAATACAAGGCAACAGAAAACACTACCATCTTCAATACATCTTTTTGTAGTGCATTATACCGTTGGTACAATATGTATCAGACAAATATATACATAAAGTGCTCCTGAAACATCAGTCAGCTGATTAATCAATAATTTGTACAAATCCTGTTGTTGGTGATTGCAAACCAAACGGTATAGGGGCGTCGACGTTTCGGTCTTTATCGCAAAATTCACACCAAGACCATCCTCAGGACTATACGTTTCACACAATATCTACAAAAATATACAATATATACACATTTAGTACACTAGATCCTACTACTCATGTCCAATATACTGGATTGTCTGCTAACATTAAACTAACCGTCACCACACCCGGTGTGACAATACAAAAACACCACAAATGACATACCCCCATGGGGTGTATGATACTCACTGAACTGATATAGATCAGACAAGCTTTCTAGATCAAACTAAGGCTTCTCACCGAAGACCACTATTGTTCAAAAGTACACCTGTATATAGATAAAGTCAAGAAGTGCCCATTCAGAATATCACTAGACCATCTTGTTTCTATAAATTAATTGGAGCGTAGCTTACCTCCCACAATAGCGTCAAGATATTACAATGAGTCGGGATAAGTCCGCTGTTATATTAATGGGCATACCATCTCACCTAAAAGACAGAAACGAAAACGCCTGCTGTCAGATTTATGCAAAGCCAACTACGGTTAACAAAGATTGCCTCTGAACTAAACTGTGGCCAAACACTGGTACTCACTCGGATGCCCGGCTATCGGCGGGATTACTCCTCGTCTCTCTTAGTCAGCGTCAAGGCTCGGCGGCTACAGGAGTTAGCATTTCACATAACCACGTGGTGTTCGGGCATGCGCATATGATTAACAGCGCGCGTGAAAATGCGGCGGCCATCTTATAAGGGTTAAAATGAATCTACAAAGACCATTGGCTAGAGGTAGTCGGTAAGAAAGAGTTGCCATTTACGTAACCAGAGTGAACACATAAATATACCCAAATTGAAATGAATATAACGCAAATAATGAACACATTTCCTAAAAGTGCATTATGAGTCTAAGGTATTGAATGGAGAAACAAGTTAGAGATGACCAATCTGTTGCTGAGGAGTTTCTTAAGAAGTTAGAAACACAGATAGCTGATTTCCTTAAGAATAACATTTTGTAGAAAACTGAGAAATTGCAGAAAGATTTAAAGTACTATTCAAAGGAACGCACTTATCCCTATCTTAAAAAAGAGTTCTTTCAGCAAGGTCAGGGCCAAACACACTGGGCCCCAAAACATATTACTTTTTCTGAAACGGCATCATCCAGCTCAGACGAAAGTACAAATCGAGGAAGCAGTTCCAACCAAGGGTTTGGGAGGGGACAAGGTCGTGGTCCTTTTTTATTGAGAGGCCAAACACCACCGCGAGGGCGAGCACGAACAGCCCGGAGAGGCTGGTACAGGAACCAGTACACCCCAGGATTCCGTCAAACGAGAAACAACTACTACGAATGGTAGATAGAATGGAAATACATACAGTTAATGGAGAGGATAATCCCTCACTGGAGATAGTACCTATTTTCAATCTCTCCAGTCACGAGTTAAGTAGACAGGAATTAGAACTCCTAAGCTATGGATTGTCCTATGTACCTACAAATAGGAATGACCACTTTACAACACAAATGGAAATCCATAGGTTTTTTCGTACATTACGTTTGAAACATTTTTTCAATAAGACCCCTTTTCAAGAACCATTTTCAAGCATATTTGAGAGAAAGCAAGAAGGTTAATAAAGAAATTGTTAAATTCTAGTTTTGACATCAATAATGTTCACTGATATTACTGCAAATAATCTCTGTGATGACCTGACATTTCTCACATGTGACTTTTTGTTTTGATCTAAAAGAAACTTTTATATGGATGTTGCATGAAACAAACAGTGTTTCCCTGAAATATGTCTATAAAAGCCTCTCACAGCACCTACATTCAAAATAAATCAAAGGAAAATCGTATTTAAAACAGTTTGTTTAAGAATTATTCAATGTCATCAGGGCAAGAATTTCTGCAGAACAGATTTAGCTCTATAAGGAGCCCCATGAAATTCTGGGGACCTGGGCCAGAGCTGAGCCCACTTTGTCAATGCCTTCAAAATGTCTCTGACAAGGCCTGGTGTTTTTGTTTATGTCCTGATGCATGGCTTGCATTTTATTTCTTGCATTTGGAAGCCCCTGTTTTCATCAAACCACTTTACGTAGGCTGCAAGGCATTTTCAGGCCTTAACAAACACATCTGAGGGTCACCTCTTCTTTTTCCTTCCAAATGACTCTCATCTTCCTTTCCATCCTCTGCATGCATCTTTACTGTCAACACAACTTTCCCTAAACCACGCTTATGTTTGCCTTAATCACCATTGACTTTCTTCAAATTGCCACAACCCATTTTAAAGATAAAAACCTCATCTTTATTAGAAAGTGATACCCCTGCAACTTAACACTACCTACTCTAACTTATATATAAACGCCACCAAACATTTGCATGAACTCACATGCCCACCTTAACCCGCTAAATTTCACATCTAACTTCAGTTACTTTAATCTCCCACAAAGAAACTGAAGTGCATGCATCAAATGCACTGGCGATTTATTGCAAATAAGACATATTGGGTAGCAAAATATGGTGACTTAGCACCCTTATCACATCATTTACATACTCAAAGCGGGGAGGCTAAAACTAGGTATATACTAAATTATCCCTGTTTCCAATAAAGACAAAGCTATTTTTTCAAGCATATTTTTATGCAAAATGTTAATTTGATGATATGCTTTCCAGCAAAATAAGGCAGAAAAGTTAGGATGTTTAATCTATTTTGCTGAAAAAGAAAACAATGCAAAAAGTCAATGAGTTTTTTTTCTCTCCTAAAAAGCCTTCTTTCAACCTCAGTTGTTGGAAAAAAAAGTATCATAAATTGTAGAATATTTGCACCGTTTTTCCAGAATTTCAAGCAATGTGATAAAGAAAAGTCACATATTTTTACGTCGTCCCTAAGTCAAATCCATCTTTCCTGGTTTCTATGCCAGCAACGCAAGGTCTGATTCACAACATATTTCCAGGATTTAGGCCAGACATACATGTGGAAAAGGTTCAACCTCTACACCGAAATTTGTGTGACTGTAATCCAGAGAGTGGATTTAAATGTACTTTTCCACAGTTGTAACAAACAGGGAAGGGGTACTGGGGGCTGCCAAGGGCAAGTCAAGGGAGTTGCTCAATGCAAAAATGTAACTTTGCAGCTGCTGCCATATTTTCACTGTGCTCCTACTACACTTCCAGGAACTTCTAATGTTACCCCAAGATGAGATGAGAGTAAGTGGTGCTGGGACTGTGGGAAAGTTAGGTTGTAGGGAGCATGAAGGAAGGAACCACTTCAAACCAGAAAAACAAAAAGGAAAGAATAAAATAGATGTACAGATTTACATTGACAATAACACTCACATGCAGATCTTCTGCATTATCATTTCACATAAAGAGCAAAAATCAAAAAGGTACCTGTATATAGCGTATCAAGTGGTGATCATAACGTGGTGATCTTAGGCATGGCTTGCTTTCGAATTTTTGGGGTCCAGGCAGAAAGAGGAGATATGACACCCCTGTAATTTGCATATGCTGTGACATAAGATAAAACCCAACAGGAAGTTCATTAGAGGAAGTGGCATCACTCTACCGTTTAGCCACTTAGGCATTGTGTAAATACCTTTACAAGAAGTACCTTCCCTTATAGATATTGCAATGAGAGAAGGTTAAGGTGCCTCAGAATGAAGAAATACCAAAATGCTGACGTAATTGTTAAATAATTTATTTTTATGTACGGACCCAGGACTTCCCTCTCCAACTCTTCAGCTCAAACAGCCAAGTGAAACGGCATTCTGGAACTATCTCAAAACATGACATAACACATTGTAATATAGGGTAATGTTAAATATGCTTCACTGGCACGCCTCAGGCACTGCATTAATGTGGCCGAATTTCCTGATTACACAACCTTCCTCTGCCACTAATATTCTGAAGCAGTACCACAGATAACTTGCGCCTCATCAAAAACTGGTTTGCTGAACCCCATTTGCACACCAGCATTCATATTTCTATGAATTATATTCTTAAATATTGTTAAAGTTACATGATCCATCTTGATTGTTACACATCCACATATTACATTTTTCTTCAGTTGGTGCACATTTAAGAAGAAAATCCTGTTTTCAGCATATGGTAAGACATTTGGTGCACATTCCAACAAGTATTTCCCAGTTGTATAATGTTCATAGTACAGCCCTCAGTTTCTTCAACAAACAATAAGGGACAAAGATTGGCCTATCTGGTGAAATGTAATATGATGTGTACTCCTATTCTCATCACATGCAAGAGAGAGGCCCTTTTTAGTATTTCAGGCGATCTGGTCAATCCTTGTCAAATGTTCCTATAATACTAAAACAGCAACGTTTTAATGTAACACATACCTCATAAGTTTAAAGTAAACATGTCTAAAATGTCAGTAATATTGTTTTAAACTTCGCACAACCCACTCCCCTGTAATGCGTCGTCTAACCTCTTTTCTTTACATGGTTTGCAGGCTAGATAATTCATCCCACCTACAGGCCTAAATTAAACCGTAATGAGCGCCATAATACCCATGCAATGTTGAATCCATGTGAAGTTTTATGACACAAAACAGATGCATGCACTTACCCGACATTGCAGGTGATGGCTGTGTTTCTCCTGCCTTCATCGGGTCGTCAGGCCCCACTTCACAGACAGGCCTTCTCCCTGACCTTGCTGTCATTAATCGTTGTTAATGCAGGTCAGAGGGAGCGCGAGCTAAGCCTCCCAATCCTAACATGCCTTGTATTGATGAAGCAGTAGATATGGAATCCACCTCAGGACCTCACTGCCGCAATTTACATAAAAATACTAAACTGGGGCTACTACAGCACATGTATCCAGCCTCAGTCCTTGCCAACCCCTGGAGAATACATCACAGGCAGGCTTTCTAATTATACTCACACACCTAACCTTTAACACCCGGTCAAGCATGCAAACATACTTACACATGCACACAGTTGCACGCACACAAAGACAGTAACACTGACACTACTGCTCACGAGGCCTAGCAGTCGGAGATACCGACTGAAGGCCAGTAGTGGGATTTATAACTTCCCTTCTCTGGAAGTCTTGGATAAAACAGCTCAGTTGAAGTGTGTGATGGGCTTACAATAACATAGTTTAGCCAAACTCCATGATAGCTCTTACTCTTCTCCAGTGTCTGTTCAGAATCAATAACTTTCGTTACTCGGCGCGCTCAGTAAAGCGTGGGAATTTGCGTGCGATCTGGATTTTGCGCAGTGGATTCTAATCCCACCCTTCTCCTTCTTGTCACAGAGGGGGTGGCATTGTTAATCCCACTCCACTCTGTGACCAGATGGAGAAGGGTGGGGAGGCTAGCTCCAGTCCTTGATTGACGGGAAGCCCCCTGTGCTGCAGGGCTTCTGACTTAAGCGCTCGGTGCCAACTTTACCAAAATGTCATCAAGGGGTGGAGCTTAGCCGAGGAGGCTATAGATTTTCTGAGCTGATGACATCACGGACCTTGGGGCTGAGAAATCGTACACTCTGCAATCAATTGCAGCCCCAGGGAATAGGCTGTGAATGGCCGTAAGTATTTAATCATGCCACATGCAGTGCATCAACTGTTTTTAGGATTAAGGTGTCGTCTTGATTGTTTTGTGTGTTTCTTTTTTTTAAAGGCTCAAAACAACTTGTTACAGAAAACTAAAGGGGGTGTAGCCCCATAGCCCATACAAAGGAACCGCAATTACTTCTAGGCTGGACTATGGCAAAGTCCTGTATTTAAGAGCCAACAAGGAGGTGGTACAAAAATTGCAGATAGTACAGAATTCAGTGGCAAGACTGCTTTGCCAGGTACCTAGAAAGGCCTCTATCTCAGGTTCCCTCCACAACCTCCACTGGCTTAGGATGGAGAACCGCATACAATTTAAGTCCCTGTGTTACATGCATAAAGTTGAACTTGGCACAGGACCACAGTATCTGAGTGCCTTAGTCCATCCCTACCTCCCAACACGTCTTCTATGATCTTCCACTCAGGCCAAATTTCTAGTCCCTAGAATCAGACGGTCACGTATGGGTGGCCAGTCCTTTTCTTATCTGGCACCCTCACTATGGAATTCCCTCCCCACGCTACTTTGGCATGAAACCATCTATAAGAACTTCCACAAGGGTCTCAAAACGTGGTTGTTTAACCAATAATGTTTACCCTCTGTTTCTGTTTTGGTCCGATGGTGCCGGCAAACCTCCGGGTAGCAGTGCGCCATATAAAAATGTAATTCATAATAATAATAATAATAATAATAATAACAATAATAATTGTTGCACCCGGTGTCTACAGCACAAAAGTCAATCATAAAGGGTCCATGAGTTGTGATGCACAGAGTTAGTTTCACTAGAAGAGGGCAACCCAATAGTCCCCAAGGAACTGGGTAATATAAACTTATTAGAAAAATGCACTTTGAGGAATTATTTCACACAATTATTCGTTTTTCATCAAGTCATATATATGTACCATTGATTGAAAGGAACATAAGAAGCATGGTATCTCTTGTTCAAATTTATATCACACTTTAGACAATGTATGTCAAGAGTTATTACAAAAAATATTACAAATACAAGGCAACAGAAAACACTACCATCTTCAATACATCTTTTTGTAGTGCATTATACCGTTGGTACAATATGTATCAGACATATATATACATAAAGTGCTCCTGAAACATCAGTCAGCTGATTAATCAATAATTTGTACAAATCCTGTTGTTGGTGATTGCAAACCAAACGGTATAGGGGCGTCGACGTTTCGGTCTTTATCGCAAAATTCACACCAAGACCATCCTCAGGACTATACGTTGCACACAATATCTACAAAAATATACAATATATACACATTTAGTACACTAGATCCTACTACTCATGTCCAATATACTTGATTGTCTGCTAACATTAAACTAACCGTCACCACACCTGGTGTGACAATACAAAAACACCACAAATGACATACCCCCATCGGGTGTATGATACTCACTGAACTGATATAGATCAGACAAGCCTTCTAGATCAAACCAAGGCTTCTCACGGAAGACCACTATTGTTCAAAAGTACACCTGTATATAGATAAAGTCAAGAAGTGCCCATTCAGAATATCACTAGACCATCTTGTTTCTATAAATTAATTGGAGCGTAGCTTACCTCCCACAATAGTGTCAAGGTATTACACTAAGTCGGGATAAGTCCACTGTTATATTAATGGGCATACCATCTCACCTAAAAGACAGAAACGAAAGCGTCTGCTGTCAGATTTATGCAAAGCCAACTACGGTTAACAATGATTGCCTCTGAACTAAACTGTGGCCAAACACTGGTACTCACTCGGATGCCCGGCTATCGGCAGGATTACTCCTCATCTCTCTTAGTCAGCGTCAAGGCTCGGCGGCTACAGGAGTTAGCATTTCACATAACCACGTGGTGTTCGGGCATGCGCATATGATTAACAGCGCGCGTGAAAATGCGGCGGCCATCTTAGAAGGGTGAAAATGAATCTACAAAGACCATTGGCTAGAGGTAGTCGGTAAGAAAGAGTTGCCATTTACGTAACCAGAGTGAACACATAAATATACCCAAATTGAAATGAATATAACGCAAATAATAAACACATTTCCTAAAACCTTTCTTACCGACTACCTCTAGCCAATGGTCTTTGTAGAAAAAATGAAATATGTATGGAATACATTGTCAAAATATGTAGGTTTCAGGGACATTATAGTTAGTTGTCTACTGGACTCTTAAATTAATGAATCAAGACTGAATTTGAATTGTGAGCTCTGCTGACCGCAGTGTAGGCCGGAGGCAGCGGTCAGCAAGGACCAACAGGGACGTGGCATTGAGTTGAACTGCACAGTTAGTGGCACCTAAAGCACTCAGCGTGTGAACAGCCAGCGATGATGCGTGGTCGGGGCAGGCTGCACTGGTAGCAATGTATGTTGCCTATTGGACTGCGTCATCTGCAATTGCAACTCGATCTGAATTGTGAGCCCTGCTGTCCACAGCGTACATTAAATACTCGGAAATAAGTCCTTGAGAATACGCCCCATAATTATTTTTTTTCGTCCGGATTCGCGCACCAAGCAGCTTATAACATTTTTTAAACCAAGTCCTGTGCACACGTCTGGGTTAGTTTTTCAAAACGTATATTAATAACATTTGTATATTTGAAACAAGAATGAAGACAGGGTCGACACCAATGAATATTATTCTTTCGAAATATATTGAGGATTTTCTTCAAAGTGTAACCTCAAAGCAAAAACCAGCCCAGATGTTTAATAAATAGTAATACTTTTTTGGCCCTGGGGGTTTTTGTTGGATCCCCTGAGCAGGCCTAGGGGGACAGGTTGTTTGTACCCTGCCCACATTTCTTGTTTTTTTCATCCTTTTTCTTGTGATTTGCATGTAGCTACAACAAAGTCCTAATAAACACAAGAGCTTGTTTCATAGTCACCCTATAACCCAACATTGGGGACTTATCACAGAGTTATTGGCACTTTAGCGCAGCAAAAGTGACAAAATAATTATTGCCCCATTTTCAAGTTGGTGCACACTGCCACATTGCCCACAGGCTGACGTACCCACACAGCGAACAATCAACATCCTTCCACAGACAACGCTGCTAGCTGTGCTGCTGTGCTGCACCTGGTGGCCTCTGGTACCTTCCAAATAAAATCTGCCAGAGTCGGAGGAATCTCACAGCCAGCCCTTTTAAACTTCCTCACACGTCTTGGATGCATGTCCACAAAAGCAACGTAAGGCCCCTATATCCGCTCCCCCCGCTCATCCCAATTCGTAGTATTCCTGCACAACCAACCCCAATCCCAGCCGTTGCTTGATGCCTCTGTGCTTCAGATCCAAGATTGTAGTCACTGAAATGGGGGTGCACTAGGTCATGAAGTCTAGTAGTCAATAGTGGTGGAAAAACAGTACTTTATTAGAAAAACATAAATAAACAACACAAAAACATCAAACAACGAGTGACATTCCCAACGTGGGACATCAACTTGTGGACCGAAATAACTGTAGATCGTCCTGGAAATCCCAAAACTCTGTATTCAGAACCCTGTTGGATAAATGAAGACAATGGTCAAACATTAGTATGGTCACAAAAGTAATATGGTATAATTTATTGCACTTGGACAAACTGGAATGCTTACAGGTATGATAAATCCTGCACAAAATGACAGTAACAGAGGTTTGTGTGGTTGTAACCTTCGTAGGAGGAAAAGGAACGTTGCAACCACATGAACTTCTGTTATGGTCTCATTATGCAGGATTTATCATACCCGTAAGCATCAAGGTTTGTTTCAGCTTGATACACCTGCATGCTCACTTCAAACACTGCGCAGGAACAGCTGGAGACCAAGCAAGGTAACCACACCATAGCAGGCTTCCTGCACGTGTTGGGGGCAATTGACTGCACACATGTACTACTTGTGCCCCTTGCCGACACAGCACACAATCACCACAACAGAAAGCACACGCATTCCAACAATGTGCAGGTAAAACTGGACCACTGGGGCCTGTACACTAATGTCGTCGCAAACTTCTTAGGCAGTGTGCATGATTCCTACATCTTTCGCAAGCATCCCAGCCCTGGTCCCCAGACCAGTCCGCCGCCCAACGATGACTGTCCGACCCTGCACACCCAGACCTCAATGCTCACCTGCCGCCACCGGTGTCTCTCCAAGAGGACCCACCACGTGCCGGAGCAACCTCCTCAGCTGTCGCTGGATTCCGCGGCACAGGCTCCCGGCACATCCTGCTGCACCGCGCCGAGGAGTCATGTCTGTACAACCAGCTGCCTTTGGCATACACATGGTCCAGCCAAGCTCACAATTCAAATTGTGTATTTATTGCCAGTATGTTGTATCGAGGCCTACATATCATCACAGGCTGTACACCCGCTCAGCTCTGGTGGCACTAACTCAGTGCAGCTCAAGTCATCGCCAAGTGGCAGGAGGCTTGTGTTGGCCAAAATGCCTCGGCTGCCACCAACTCTGTGCACCTCAAGTCATCGCCGAATGGCAGGAGGCCAGTGTCGGCAAAGTGCTTCGGCTGCCACCAACTCTGTGCACCTCAAGTAATCGTCATGTTGCGGGAGGCCCGTGTCGGCCAAAGTGCCTTGGTTGCCACCAACTTAATAACCACAGGGATGCGCCCAGATATCGAGTAGAAATGGCATCAAGCACGTGCGCCTTGCCCTTTTAATTGGCAGGGTCACATGTCCTAGGACGCCTGTGCTGCATGGGTGTGGTGTGGGTGTAAACCAGCCGTGAGGGAGTGGCTGTGGCATGCTGACAACTAGACCTGTGATCAGCAGATCACTACAGGGAAGACCTGGGACATGTATCGTTGTAGTTCCCTTCCTGTAAGCGTAAGCTGAGTGGGCTGGCATGCGCATCCTTCACCACTTTACCAATATGGCGGTTTGAATCCGCACACCTACTGAGATAGGTACACAGATGGGTGACTCCATTTTGGTAAAAAATAATAATATAAATATTAATATTTAAGAAAACAGAAGACATTATATTATTTTAATAAGAAACAAAAAAATGACAAAAACTATTTTTAGGATATTAAAATTACAAAATATCACACAAAAAAATCAAAATTACTGAAAAAAACATAGGGTTAATAACATTATTATTCAAATTTAGCATTTAAAAACCCTTCGAAATTCAGTGAAAACAACATGGGTTTCAGGCACATTATAGTTAGAAATTAGCATTTAAAAACCTTAGAAATTCACTGAAAAAAACATGTTTCATTGACGTTATAATTAGTTGGGCATTTCACTCGTACAAACCCAGAGAAATTCCCCTGTTATAGTTAGTTCGGCTAACTATAACTCGTGCCCCGCAATGCACTGCTGATGACATCACATATTACATCATTCATGACATGCTCAGTGATATAACTGATGACATCTCAAATGACATCACTGATGACCTCACTGATGACATCAGCCACGTGAAAATCTGATCCACCTCCTCACACTCTAATATAACCTTTGACACACCCACTGTAAAATAGACTACCATTTTTGAAACCATCGACAGACCAATACCAGTTACTACATACGCACTCACTGATTCCTAGGTCTACGCATACCTCCACTCATTCACCCATACAATCACTCATACATGCGGTCACTCATCAATAAAACACTATCATAAGCCATCATACACCTATACCGACACACACCACCACTCATCCAGAGTTACTCACAAAGTCATGCAAAGAATCAATCACATCATTTACTGATCTATACAGTTATACACACACCACATCACTTATTCATACAGATATTTACTCTCTTATGCAATCACTGATACAAGTGCACACTCATCCATACAGCCACTCTCATAATGACTGACTCTCATGTATAGTCATTTACATACTTCAACTCTCACATACACTGCCTTTTACGAATGTAGTTACTTGGACATGTACCATTGAGAAATCCATTCACTCACCAACATACCCATACACACACTCACCCACCCATACAGCTGTTTTCACATGCACTCCTGAACCCATACACACAGTGAATCAACTACTCAAATATCTATGCACAGAGTCACACACCTCCCACCCACCCACACATACACTCAGGTACCCATACAAGGCAACCAAGCAATAACCCATATAGACACTCATGTAGCTACTAACCAACCCATGCATCAGCTTATATAACAACAGACAGACTGATACAGACATTCACACAGTTTAGTCACTAACCCATGCATTCAATAAGACACATGTAATCTCTCACTTAAAGAGTCAGTCACGCACCTATTAAATCCTCCATCCAGACACTTATACACCCACTCATTCTTCAATACCCCTTGGCATATATATATAATACATATTTAAACTTTAAAGAAAAAAACAGTCTCTGGATGATGTTATCAGTGATGTCATTTGAGATGTCATCAGTGATGTCATCAGTGATGTCACTGACTATGTCATGAATGATGTAATATGCGAGGGTGCGAGTTATAGTTAGCTGAGGGGAATTTATCTGCTTTTGTACGAGTGAAATGTCCAACTAACTATAACGTCAATGAAAGCTATGTTTTTTAAGTGAATATATATATATATATATATAGGTCATGTGATCAAGGCAGGGATCTGCCGAAACGCGTCGTGGCTGATGTGGTTGCACTGTAAAGCAAAATAAAAAAAGAAGCACTGAATTGGGTCTACCTCGTCTCTTGCGTGTTCTGGCTGTCGGTTTCATTTGGGAGACTGAGACGAGTTCTTGCAGCATATATATATATATATATATATATATATATATATATATATATATATATATATATATATATATATATATATATATATATATATATATATATATATATATATATATATATATATATATATATATATGTATACAAATATTCTATACCGAAACTATAGCCATATCAAACACAGGTATGCTTCACAGACGTATATGTTCACAATTGTTTCAAATATTGTTTTTCAAATTTTGTTGGCAAACGAAATTGGCCAAGCTAATGGAATCATCATAACCCAAAACCCAGGTAGGTTTTAAGAAGGTCCATACCATATTTAACTAATGTACATCTTCAATAAAATTCAGAACATACTTTACTTCTCATCCATATGTATTTTGCATACCCTGAAAGCCTGGCTCAATTGTACCGCGCAATTGCTCGATAATACCAACATGGAAAAACACATACATATTCATCTCCCCATTGCAAAATATTTGAACTATTTGTGTTATTTATTAGGCAATGCCTATGTTTCCTTCACTCACACAGGTCACACTTTGTAATACAGTAAAGAAACCCGTTGGACATCACTGCACTGATGTTCATTTTTAACACAGAGAGATGTGAACCATGGTTGGCGGAAGTGCCTCCGGGCACAAACTAGTTCAACAATAAAAGAAATACTATCTTCCGCAGTAACACGACCCCTCTTGGAGTTAAACAGGAACAAAATATTCAGTAGTAATCTTTCATTTTCTTACAAACTTATCCCCTTTTCTCGAGTTCCAAGGCTGCTGCTCTTTAAGTGACTCCCACATCACTCAGGCACATCTTCCTTTGCTATTGTGTCTTAGAATGTATTCAAGCGTAGAATGAAACCAGTGATAATGCTTCACTTAAAAGTCATATTATTCATAGCGGCTTGAAAGGCTGAATAACTCAGATTTTAGCCCGGAATTACCAAGTAGTGACGATGCTGTTAAATATTCTTCTTTACTGTATCCTGGTTTAGAACTAACAAGGGGTACCAAAGGTCTGTGAAAAGGCAAACACAATATAATACACTACTATAGGTATTATTATTATTAATAATAATATTAACAATAACAATGACATGAATAATAAGAGTAAAACAGCAATAATATTAATAATAGTGACAACAATAATATCAATGCTAATAATAACTATGCTAATATTTATTATTATCAATATTATTGTTATTGTTATTGCTGTTATTATTCTTATGATTTCTACAAATAATATTACTATGCATGTACTAATATTATTATTATTTATAGTATTAATACTTTTGATTATTATTGTTGTTGTTTTTGTTGGAACCATTGTTGTTGATGTTACTCAAGGTAAATCGAGGGCTCCCAATTAAAGATAATGTTCTTATTGGCTTACATGTGTGATGAGGTAATATGTCTGCAATAAAAAATATATATTATTATTCTGTGATAATATATCGAAGGCGAATGAAGAAATCTACTTCGTACATCACTGTTGAGCACATGCAGGTCCACTCTCCTTCTGACTTTGGGAGGGCACATGGGAGCAGGCGCAAGGGAAGTTTGTGTCAATCTAAAAGTCCTTCTACTTTCAGTGCACTAAGAAGCATCCACTGATCATCTTCCATAATAGCATAGGGTGACCAGATTCTCAAAACAAAAACCGGAATATGTCATAGACATAGAAGTAGGCCTACAGTTTTCAGCAACCTTCGACTTGTACTAGAAGGGAGACCCTTCCTATAAAAAACCTATGCTTCACAAGCACATATTTGCACTGTATTGCAAAGGTGTGTGCACTGGTGCAAGGCAGCCTAATGTGTTCCACAACTAGGGATAAAGCAGCAGAGCCAGATCTCAGAGGTTTTGCACTGTTGTAATGTCTCCATTTCATGCAACACATCAACTTTAGGTACTACTTTGTGGGAAATCTCAGCAGATTTGTTTCTCCAGGCCAGATCTCTTACATATAATGGCAATCAGTATGGATGACATGGGACTCCTGTACCTTGTAGCCCACATCTTTTGTAATATTTCCAACACACTAATTTGTAAGCCTATTTGATAAATGCTCTCTATATAACATAAAGGGCCACTATGATTATGTGGCAGGGTCACATCACCTGGTGATGGCTGATGCCAGCTTTACATGTGGGGTGTACGGCTGAGTGCAGAGCCACCACTGGCAGCTGAAGAAGCCTCTGTGACACATTTAACCCTCATAGGAGAGCCCCTGCAGCTTCTTTGTTGACAAAAAAATACCCTGCAAAAAGCAGAGTTGCTTTGACCTATCCATGTAGCCCAGAGGGATCCATTCCTCATGGTGTTGCCAAGTTCCTAATTATGGTGCATTGTTTTCTTAGTATCACCATATTTCTTTGACCCTGGTGGCTAAGTAAAGTAACTACAGATAGCAAGAAAATGTTAAAAAATTATAGCATATGTTTTTGTTTAAAGTAAATGTAAAATGTGATGACATTAATGATGTCTGTCTCTGGGAAAGATGGAAAATATTACTTGTGCCCAAAAAAGTTTAATCAAATGGCCGGTATTTTTTGGGGAGGGATGGAAACACCACACAGGCCTAACAACAAAGAGAACATGTCCCACTGCTTTTTAAATTCTTACATTGCAACTCCAGTGCTGGTTTGTAAGCTGGAAGGGCACGTCTCCTGTGGCTGGAGCAGGTCTGACATGGAGGCAGAGTCCTGACTTGCTGGTGCTGTCAGAGCTTGGGAGTCAAGTCAAATATAGATTTATTTGATTGTTAAAAAAGCAACCATAAAAGCATACATGGTAAAATTTTATCACGTTTCAATTCATTTTACAAGATCATCATATTTTAAAAGAAAACATATAAAAATATATGCAACAATTCATTGGTGGGAGATTTCCCTTCAGAGTAACCTCACAGTAGATAAAGTGCACTACATGATCATAGTTTTTCTGTAATATGTCACTTTTTTCAGAAAGACTGTGATTATTGCAACACCTCTTTCGTAATCCAAATATTGTATACATAACAGGGCCGGACGACATTGGCGCAGACCCATCTGTCTCAATAGAGGCAATAAGATCCTGCGCCTAATAGATCTATACAATTTACAAAATGAAAGGACGTGCATAGTACATTGGGGGGACACATCATCACAGGGACAAGGGTGTAGATCACGCAACCAGTCATTAGTGGTTGGGAAACTAACCAATCTATGAAAGATTCCCAACCTGAAACGGGATAATAAAAATCTATCATAATTGCCAGGAACATACACCAGATAGGGTTGAATATTAAAAGTTGTTAATAACAATTGGTGTTACAGGACAGTTGGTTTTAAAACCTCTGTTGTTGTTCTTAAAGTATCCAACAGAGTCAGGCCCTCTTTCCTCAAATCTCTTCTAGAAACGGCTGAGATAGTAAGAGGATTAAGAAAGTATTCAGGTTTGAGAAGATCCTTGAAAAACCTAAACACATAACTCAGCCATGGAATCCTCATTACTCTCTCCAATTTCATGATATCTGACATGATATCCCTATTCAGCTTGGTTTCCTCTTTGGTCCACAGCCTGTGCCATAAAAGCACAGGCTCAAGCTTAATCAGATCAGATATAAATGGAAGGCCAATTTCTGTATGGCAGTTATAACTTGAGGTGCTATTTGGTATGGCTATAATATATTTCAGGAAAGAGTTTTCAACTACCTGAATGGGGGTCGAGTCTACAAAGCCCCATACCCCACTCCCATAGATAGCAGCAGATACACATTTGGCTTTATAAATATTAAGTAGCTCAACAGGCGGTCTTGTACCCAATTTTTTGGCAAAAGTCTTAAGGGCAGCAGTAGAACGTACCATCGCCAATTTTTTAGCTGCTACTGCCTGGGCCCATGATTCATTCTGAGCAAATAATATACCTAAATAGGAAAATTGCTTGGTTGCCTCAAGCTTCTGTCCTGCAATAAAAATGGCCCTTTTGGTCTTAAAATTCTTACCACAGCGCATGATGAATGTTTTAGATGAGTTTACCCTTAACCCCAGATCTTTCATGAAAAGGGTAAAACTATCCACCACGCGCTGAAGACCCATTTGAGTATGAGATATTAAAACAGCATCGTCTGCGTACAAAAGTGCCGGGATTGGACGGCCTGCTACAAATGGAGAATCTAAACTATCTCTGCACAAGGCTACCTCCAAACCATTTATATACAAATTAAAAAGGAATGGAGCGAGGACACATCCCTGCCTGACTCCACTTCTATTTGGGATTTTGGCCGTGCTTTCCCCCTTCAGGACGTAGCGTACGCGAGCTGACGCGCCACTATAAAAACGTTTAAAAAAATAAATAATATTATCATCAACCTCTAGTTGTCCTAACAGAGTCCACAATTTAGAATGAACCACACAATCAAATGTGGCTGAGAGGTCCACAAAGGCCAATAACAGGTTCCCTCTCTTGGCCCTTGTGTACTTTCCCACCAGCATTAAAAGATTTAGGCCCTGCTCCACTGTCCCCAGGCCAGACCGAAAGCCATATTGTAAGTCAGATAAAATAGAATTGTCATCGACCCAATCCAAAAGCCGGTCCAAAATTATCCGCCGAGCTATCTTCATAAAAGAGACCAACAGGGAGATTGGTATATAACATCCCGGATCATGTCTATCCCCTTTTTTGAAGATAGGCACGATTATGGACTCCACCCAGGTAGACAAAAATCCTGCAGTACAACTTGCATTAAGCACCTGGACCAGAAGGGGAGCCCACAGGGGTATAATAGCCTTAAAAATATCTATGGGGACACCGTCCGGGCCAGGAGCCTTACCACCCTGACTGGCGTGAAGTGCCTTTTCAACGTCATCCAGAGTAAACATCAAATTCCTTGATCTAGGGTAGGGTGTAGGTATACTAAGGGAAGATGATAATTCCTCTCCCTCATATACCTGGGCAAAGTCCCCAATCCAGTCTGCTTCTGGGATTGCTATCTCTATTTAGGGTCCGGTCTCTTCCACTAAAAAGGGGTTCTAATAACCTTCCAGAAGCCTGCACTATCATTATTTACAGAAGCTGCGTGCAAGGCTTCCCATGCCTCTGCTTTTAACATATTCTTCCTGTCTTTGACAGCTAACTTATATTCTTTCCTAAGTCTCCTTTCCTCCATAACATTTCTTCGGTTTTTACGCAGTTCTTTCTTTAGGAGTGCGTATGCTTGGGTACAATTAGAATTAAACCATCCTCCCTGATCTCTTAAGAGAATTCCTAATTTCATTTGTGATGGCTAAGAAGGATGCAATGAGCGTTTCAGGGCTAGAATCTTCCCCCAAGCATATCGCAAACTCAGATGTACATTTGCTGATTACTGTATTAAGTATTTTAGTTTGATCGACCATGGCCCATCGTAACGAATACCCATTTCTACTACCAATAGATACGCTTTCTCGCACTCTATCTATTTCAATATTACTCTTTAAGAAGTTCTACATTGGCAGTAAGATGGCCATACAGAGCGGGAAGTGATCGCTTAGTGCGTTGTCTGAGACTTTAAAAGAATAAATTCTATGGGCATGATTGTTAGTCACGAAAGCAAAATCAATAGTAGAGCAGCAGCCCCTACCATTAAATATTGGAGGTAAGGAGGATGGTAGTACACATAGTTCATTAACAAATCCAAGATCAAAGTTACCAAGTACTTAATTCATTCACCCAAAGGAGTGTGATTAAAATGAGATCGACACAGGCCCTTTTCCAATGACACACCACATCTATTATCTTCAGTCATTCTACATAAAGTACAATTAAAATCTCCCACCAAAAGAATCATCATATCTTTCCTATTGTTTTTAACCTGGGTGGACAATACTTTAGACATGGTATTAATGACAAATGATACTTCAACCAGGGGAATATTATTATAAAAATTAACCAAGGCAATCGATGTGTCAGAGTCCAGTGCAATTATTAAAAACTGAAAATAAGTATCTTTGATGGGCTCTATAACCCCATTGAAGTTCAACTTGTTTGAAAGATAAACACTCAACCCTCCCTTAGCTTTCCCATGCATAACCTTGACAGCCAGAGTGTAATAGGTGTTATACCCATTAAGATGGACCACTTCCTTACTCCAAGTTTCCTGGAGACAAATCAAGTCTTGGGACTGGATAAAGTCCTGCCAAAGTGGGTTATCAATGTTTGCCTTAATCCCAGCAATGTTCCAGGAGATGATATGACATAGAGGGATTGAAGAGGGGAATGGAACAAGAGAAGCGGACCTAACACCTTCTGACATTGACCCTGCCACATTGGTGTATACTAACTCAAGTCCAACTTCCAAGGCCTTCATCCCCTTATTGGTACCCTCAATCCCTGGAGCACTGACATTCTCCTCCCACTCATTCATAGTATCCCCGTGATTGCAAATAGAGTTGTGATAGACTACTCTGCCAGGTAAATTAGCGAGGTTCTCCAGTTGCAGTCAATCATTATTCTCTAGACCACTCAAAATCTCAAAGGGATTTGATGTCGAGACACAGTATCTTACTTGGTTGGGACCCAAGTGATTTTCTACTTAACAATGGGGTCCTGAAAACCTTCCAAAATGTGTGGGACGATAAAAGAAACCCAAGGGTAGACTGTTAATAAACTCAGTGTTAACTGCCCCATTAAAGCCTCCCTAGATAATATTTCGTACCAGATGCGGAGACCTAAACGTTAGGATTACACAATCTCTATTCAGAGATTTAGTAGATGTACCTACCCAGCTAACCCTTCTAACCATTTTAAATTCAGAGAACAGGGAGTTTTTGAATCCAGTCCTAGAGGATAAAAAATGAAGGGATTTGTTCCTCAGTGTCGACCAGTGTTCAAAAACATTGGGAGGTAAAACTGGAACATTAGCTAACACAACCATGTATGGCGTAGCTTCTGGAGGCAGATTTACAGTTGGTAAGAATATGGTTGCATTGCCCCTTTGGCTCGACTGATCTCTTCCCATATCACATTTGGTATTGCTATTATCGTTATCCTCCCCGATTTGGGCCTGTTAGATCTGCCAAACTGGTTCCAATGTTATCCCCTGGGATTATAGGTTCTGGTCTGTTATTAGCCTCCCTGTTTTTATGTTGAACTATATTAATCATATCCCCAGATATTCCTTTAGGTTTTCCTCTTATATTGGCTGGGGGTGTTAGTCATCTTTTCCTCTATATTAGCCACCCGGGTTTCAATAGTAGTAATTTTTGAACAAATAGGCTCTAAGAGTGTTGATAGCAAAGTATCCATTCTTCTCCATAAATACTCGTCATCTTCTGGCTTACCTAAACTAGTTTGATCAAAAGCACTATCTGTCTGGCCCTTGCCCTTATTCCCTTTCCCTACATGTGGATTTTACAGCAGCTTTACGTTGGTGAAGACTACCATTCCCTTTAGAGTTGTTTACAGGCAGTTCTTCCTTATTAGTATGATTTTGTTTACGTTTCGCTTTTTGCCCTCTAGTTGTTACATGCGGGCTTGCGTTATTCAAGCTTGACGATGGTGCAGGATTAGGGTTTAAAGGGAGATCACCCCCCATCTGCCCTGGAGAGTCATCAATTAAAAGGGAGGGCTGAACAATTACATTTGATGGCACCATTGTAGGTGTCAAGGAGAGTCTGCTAGGCAAGGGAAGGGGTTCGAAGGACAGACTGTGCTGTATAAGTGTATAAGGGCAGTCTCAAGATTCAAAGGGATGGGCTGGGCACATGGGAGCCCAACAAAAGAAGACACTGACATTGAATCTGGGGAATTTATCGTAACCGTAGATACATTCACAGATGGCAGAGGAGGAAGCATACCAGTAGGAAGAGAAAGGCGCCTTTCTGTGTTCTCTATAGCAGACGCAACCACCGCTATAGTTTTTTGCAGCATTTCTATCTATTGCTGTTAAGCTCAGGAGTGGAGTGGTTAAGGCTGCTTTTTGTTTGGTGAGTGGGAGAGGCTGAGGAGGCATATTTTTACCCATCTTCCTCAACACAGAAGACTTAGGGGTCTAGATTATCAACAGCTCAATATGACGGACCCAACAAAGGTTAAAATATACAGTTGATATTGAAAGTAATCAGTCACCGGAGGTGGTATGGACCCTAAATATGGATTCAAGTGGCAAATGTCAAGGATTTGGTGAATAATAGTTACTACCTAGTTAGTAGACCGAATCAAATCCTCTCTGTCCCACCAGGAGGTATGGCCCAGCCCGGCCTCTTACGGCCATGGATGGCCACAGACGGCCCACCCTTTGCCCGGGCTTAGTCCGGCGACGCCCGCGCGAGTCCCCCGACGCGGGCACTCCGGTGTCCTTTTGTGCGTCACCTGGCACGAAATCGGCATGTGTGCGGCGTTAGCCGCAGGGAGCCCTGGGAGTTGTGGTCTCCCCCCTTGGCGGCCACGCACAGATTGCAGGAGGCAGCGGCAGCGGGGGAGACCAACAGAGAGCAGTTTAGCGCGTCCTCGCGCCCCTCAAAGCCCCAAGCGCCACCAGGTATCCACGGGGAAAAGAAACAGCAACAGGCAGTCCCAGGAAGTCCCAGGTAGGTCTGACTTCTTGGCAGAGAGCACCCCCTCTGCTGCAACTCCGACGTCCTTTTGTGCGCCACCTGGTGCTAAATCGGCGTGTGGGCGTCTTCAGCCGCGGGGAGCCCTGGGAGTTGTGGTCTCCGTCCTCTGCTTGGGAGGAATCTTGCAGGTTGGCAGGTTGGCTTCAATCAAAGCCCCTTTTGCTTCTGGATGCTGTTTAATTCTGCTGCAGTCCACACGCTCGCTTCAAAGGGTAGAGCAGGTTCACACTGGTGGCTGGATGGATCTTGGTGCAGGTGGTAACCTCCGACTCCAGTGAGCAGAGCGGGGTTCTGTGGGCGGTTTGGAAATGGTGTTGTTCCGATGGCTGGCACAATTAAATTCTTGCTGCTTGTAGAAAGAGTGGGGAAATCGCAAGAGGATGCACTTCCCATTAATCAAACAAAAAACAGGACATTTCTGTTCTCAACTAGGCCACTATCCAGAAAACAGGACATTTATTAAATTTGGAGAACATTTCGGGACACTTCTCCAAATCCGGGATCATCGGGGAAAACCGGGACATCTGGTCACCCTATTATAGCACCAAACTCTGAGTTGTCCTTTACAAATAACACAAGAGCACAAGATGTAGAACTATCATCTCAGACTGAAATTCCCACCCCTTGTCCATGGAATGCTCCTAAATAACAAGCAGGTCCCAAATTTATTGGGGTCTTTCCCGCATGTGATTCCCTGATTCTGGACCCTATTCCATGCACATTTTTCTTGTAATGTCAACAGGTGGAAAATGTGGGCAAATAAGCATTTGGTTTTACCGTCTGTGTTACAACCACAGTAAAACATGTAATCCTGATGGGGCCCATAGTCCTGAAGGTAATCTGACCACTTTTTCTTATTCCTCTACACACATTTCCTTCATGCCAGTTTACATGGCCTGAGGATTTACAGTAAACCTGGTGTTTCTCCTAGAGAGGGCATCTGCTACAAGCAGGAGAAACCTCTGAGATAATAAGCATTACCATAGCCTTTCGTTCTCAGTTGCCAATCTTTGCCAATACCCAAGCTGTCATGAAAGAAATCTAGAAAGTAAGGAAAACAATTGCTTTATATACTTCAAAGATTGCTGCCTCCTTGTGTTATCCAATGTCTTGTTATATTCCACATAGGTACCTAATATAGGCTCAGGTAACATTATAACACTTCACCTATATTCTCCCCTACATTACATACATTATGGTTCTTAGGGCCGACCTTTTACCTAGATACAACACTGCACACAGAACGCAGGATTTTCCCTTGTAAAAGCCTCATACATTATGCATTAGGATTCTTGGAAGCACAGCAGGATTACCATCTTCTATATAATACCTATATGCAAAGTTAATTTCCGGCGTCATCCTAAGTCCGACAAAGTAATACAGCGTATATGTCCCCGGGGAGACATATATACATCACATCTTGCTAAAACAGGCAGAAGAGGTCAGGATTTCCCAGCCGACACACTGACCAGAGGCGCTTTGGTTCCTGCATGCAGATGATACTCCAGCTCGCAGTGGTCTAGCATCCCTTGCGGGGTATCCAACCTGAGACCAGGATGGGTTCCACCAGTCTCTTAATCCAGGTAATGAGGTAGACTTTATCCGAGAGGGATTCTTGGCTTAACACCTACACACATGCTAAGTACACTTAGATACATCTAGTTAGGGAGGCATCGCAGGTGTACGCACTTTTATCATCATGTATTTTATATACTCATATGTAATCATGATTATTGCAAGATGATAGAACTCTATCATCCTTTTACTTTCATAGTGCTTCTAATCATTTATATCTGTTACTGTCTTGTGGTTTTTGCAGCTCATCTATTTTATACTAGAATAACAACTGTTTAATAAATGCTTTTTGGATAACGTCCAGACTGTTTATTCTGTGTATCTCTCTGAGACTAAGTGAGCGAAAGTGACTGAGAGAAAAGTAGTACACTGTTTCCACGGACCTGAGGGATCAGGGTTGTCATCTTCGATGCTTGCCAAGAACTATTCTCTCCTTGGTAAGAGAAGATTCTTGTGGCACTGTGAGCCAGCTGATATAGAAGGCCAACATACCCGGTGGGGGTGTTTAGAATTTGTCTGACACCAGTCATACAGTGTACGTTGTCTGAACGTGCAGATCCTGTATATGTTTTCATAGGAACTACATGACATGGCACCGCCAACGTTGGTTGGGTGCCTATTTAACAGTCAAAACTGAGTAGCTCAGTTGTGCTATTCTCAGAGACCCCCTACTCACATTCCTTTTAGAGACGTGTGGAGTGGGAGGGTGCAAAATCCACCGCAGCTGAGTAGGAAAATCCTATTTATTGGTTGATGGTTAATCAAGCTTAAAGGACACGTTGTTCCTAAATTGTGCATAACACCTTATCTTCATTCCCTTGGAAAACTCTTCTGTACTAAAACAATGACTGAGGAAAGTGATAACGTAGTACAGGAGATTCACCTCTCAGCCAGAGAAGAAGATGCAGATGCAATCCACATTGCAGAAAATGTTAGGAATGGAGTCACCATAAAACTAGGTGCACATGGTTTAACAGCCAGTGGTAGACAAGTAACATTTGTGATTGAGGTGCACAAATCAAATAGGACAGAGGTATTCTATTTATGGGTTACATTCCCAGTTGCGAATGTAATAACAGACATTTCATTGCTACACAGAAGAGGAAATACCGGACAAATATTATCCGTATGAGTACATTGAAGTTCCACTAACTTACCAGGAACACATATACTGGTTTAAAGGTGCCCTCCCCCACACAAGAAATAGAGTAAGACTCAGCCCTCTCGGAAGAGACGGAGCAAAATGGCTGGTATTAGCGGCCTACACACCACATCCTGACATTGAAACGATGCCAGGAGGTGACTTACTCACACTCCATAAAGAACTGATAAAACTGTACAGAAATATGACACAGTTCGTGAGAAGGACACTCACGTTTCAGCCAGCAACGGCTACAATAACAAGTTCAGTTCAGAATTCAACAACTAAAATAACACCACAAACGTTGCTTGCAGTAATGGGTACAATGCCCACAAAACGATAATAAATACCATTCTGGGTAGCTCAAAAAATAACACAGCTAGAAGCAGTATTCCAGAATACAAGCCCATTTGAAAAACACAGAATGTTAACTACCTGCTTGCCCATGGGGATAACACCACAAATAGAGGATTGTACCTCTTGGGGTACAGTTTTCGCTGCCATGTATACCACAACTCATAGTATCCTGTTGTTAGCAGTAATGCCAGATGTATTAAGACAAATACAGAATGAATACGCAGCAGAACCTGCTCTAAACTTAGGGATGAAATTACTTGGTCATTTTGCCCAGGTATCAGCTATAATATTGGCAAATATTAAGGGGGAAGCAGCATCAGTGGCAATCCATCAAGGGGGTTCAGTCCTTTACAATAGGAACATGAAATACCCAAAATAATTGAGACTGCATATGCAGATTTAGGCAGAGACAGTTTGGAGGAAAAAGCAGTAAAACCTCAGCTGAAGGGTGGTCCAGAAAAGGACACCTTCAAGCAGGCACCTGCTTCTACTAAATAAAAGTGGGACAATAGCGAAAAACAAAAGAATATAGAAAATAGATCTCAATCCAGAGGTAGGTCTCCTCCACAGGAGCCCTCCAAAAGGAGGTATAAACTTAGGAATAGGGACAATATTAGAAAACCTGACAGGTATCAGGATACTGATACCTATTCCTCTCGTTCTTTTCAGGGTTCAGAGGTAAGGACGGTCAGACAGATAAGAAGAGCGTACAAAGTCCAGAGAAAAGCAACATGCTCCAGACAACACTTCCAAAAAAGAAGAAAAACCTAAAGCAAAACCTCCATTCAAAATGAAGAAAGTTGCAGGTCTAAAGATCAGACATGCTCAGAATTCTGAGGACTCAACTACTGAATGGGGAATGGGCTCTGACAATGCTAGACAGTGCGGCAGAAGTAACAATAGTTTGCCAGAACCTGATGGAATTTCTGGTGACAGGGGACTTGAATATCATTACCTCCAATACATTCTCTGATGATTGGGATTATGAAACTGTGAATAATATGTTGTCTGATTTAGAGCAATCTGCTGCCTTTTCTAAAAATGAAATGTTGGAAGATGCATCAGATTTCAACACAATGTATGCCTACCAACATTATGGTCATCATTTTTTGCACAAATCTGCTAATCACAGAAATGTTTTCACATATCGCCAATGGGAACGTTGCCAACACCGTAGAAAAGCAGTTCAAAAACATTTGCACATATATTTTCATATTTTCAGGGTTTAACATGCCTGACCCAGCCTCATATTCCTATAAGGTTAAACCGGTATCAGCACAGAAAAATATATTGACAAACACCAAACAGATTTACTCTGCTTCCTTTATTACCCAGTCGTCTAAACAAGGTTTCAACTTATGGAAAGACACAATAGACACAAAATCAGTCTGGGGATCTAGAGACTGACATGTCCAGGGAACAGAAGCGCTATTTAGAGCATGCCTCATTCCTCAGCACATTTTGTTTCTGAATGATACTGTGCAACAAATTAAGGGGCATATTATCAAGCACGGTGTTAACATTATCGCCGTTTTAGCGGCAGAAAACTGCTGCTAAAGCGGTGATAATGTGCTTGATAATACGCCGTAGAGAATTCCCATAGAAGCCCATGTTCACACCAGAACATTGGCTTCTATGGGAATTCACAAGGGCGTATTGTGAATATCCTCATAGCTATTTTTTTATTAAAGTAAGGCTTAGTGATGCAGTTTGGACTCCATATGTATGTGTATATTTTATAGTTTTGTCTAGTGTGAACACGGCCCAAGTGTGAACACTTTACATGAGCACCAGACTACATTACAGTAGGTCAGATTAGTATTGTTATAAACACTGTAGATTAAGTAATTTGCCCAGAATCAAAGGATATTGAGCCAACACCAGGACACAACCCTGGTTCCCCAGATCCAAAATTGGCAACTCTGGTTGTTGGGCACATATATATTAATCAATTTATGTGTGGAAGTCATACACAAGTGATATGCTTGTCTATCATGTATAGTGATAACATTCTCTGTTGAAATGGCTTTATGAAGTTATAAAACAAACTGCAGCAACAAATACTGGAAGGTTTACACAGAGTTTTGCTTGAGAATTATTGTAAAGGTTTGTTTAAAAACTTTATGTAGGGACGAAACGCATACATGGCCGATTCCCGGTGGAGCTGCACTGACAGCTATAGGGGAGATTGGCTCCGGCACACCGCCATGGCTGTCACCTACCCAGCTGGACTTCTGACATCTGTCTAGTTTCTTCCCTGCTGCTGCTTCTGCTCTTTTATTGTTTTCCTGTTGAGTCCTAGCCATTTGGCTGATACCCGGTGGAGCTACCTGATAGCTAAAGAGGAGATGGACTGTGGACTTCCCCCTCGGTCGTCACCTAGCCAGCCAGACTTGGGGCAGACCCTCCTTCGTCTCACCATTCTTTCTAACTCCTACCCCATTGTACCCCACCCACTTACCCCTCTAAACTCCATTTATTTTGCCTTCTAAACTCTTGAAATGTTTTTCTAGTAACTGGTGTAACATGTAACTGAAGTAATTTTATAATTTCTGTTGAACCTTATGTAAAGCGCTCTGATATCTCCGGGTCTAGCCAGCGCTATATAAAACTTAAAATTTTTTTTTTTTTAAATTTGTCAAGACCATTATCGCCGCTTTAGCGGCAGTTTTCTGCCACTAAAGCGGCGATAATGTTAACGCTGTTTCTTGATAATATGCCTCTACCTGTCTTGGAATAGCCAGAAATAAGGATTTGAACGCACCTCGGATTCCAACACCATCACATACTGAGGGTAATCATATATCACAAGAAGGAATTGTGCTAGATGACATCATGCAATATAATAGATTAGACCCCAATTGGAAGGGATGGTTGGTTTGGCCTGCAGAATTAATAGATGTCAGGAAAGATTCAAAGGTACAACCAAAGGGTTTAGTATCCACAGGCCAGACCCACGCTATGTACAAAGAGAACATCCCGGGGTAGTGACATCATACAGTGTTGGGAAGTTATGCCTCGACTGGCTAAAAACCTCAACACTCACATAGGTGAAGCAACAATTATCCTTACTTACAGAGGATGTGGACCTACTGGATTTTTAATTGGGTCCCAGAAAGCCACGTCAAAAATGTTTCTATTATGCTGTCTATAATGAAATCTGGAAAATCTCCCAACCAGAAGCTGCGGAGAGGTTACGAGAAATAGATAGGATTAACTTAGAGAAAGCCTTGGCCGAAGTTGACAATGGTATGACTATGTTAACTTCCAGGGTATATTCACTGGGCAACATTGTATCTTCTGCTATTGGTGTACTAGAACAAGATTTGTCCATACTACAGCACGGGCAAATCACAATTGCGATCTATTATGTTACTGAGCTGGAAGCTACGATCTTTGTGCGCAGGCTATGAGCCCTGGCATTTTATCAACAGTATGTCTCTGTTTGCAGCATATAATCTGACAGAAAAACAGATAAACATGGCACAAAGGGGAGCAAAATATTCAATGCTGCCTTTTGAAAAGCTGGACAGATTAGCTTTTAACAGTGGCAGAATCTCAGTCAATAGAATGGTTAATCCATGGCCATATCACTCTACGTGCCACAACTTTCCAATTTCAGTATTGCCTAGAACAACAGCAGGCAGGCAGAATTGAAGAAATGGGCAGAGAATTTATTAAGGAATCTTGGGAATTGCCATACAGATTTCAATGCAGGAGTGGGGATCTAGAAGTGTTTCTAAGTGGTATTAACTGTGGGAACGCTTTGAGCGGATCTCTCATTTGGCAGGATATTATGCTGCACAATGCCTGTAATGGTTCAGTAGCTAACTCTTCCTGCCACTCGAGGGGTGACCCAGCAGCCGTGATTATTCCAGTATTCAGGCTAATTTAGAATGGGAGTTACTTGGTGCTGAATGATCAAGGTTGTTGTGGGATGCTTTCGGGCATCGCATATCTGGTAACCGTGAGCTCCAGGGTTACTTGCTGTATGCAAGTATTGTTTCCACCAACAACATACAGTCAGGGAGGTGCCGTTAGGCCTTCACTAAATGTTTCTTTATTACGGTTTGATACTTTGAGCAGAATGAAAGCCATGCTTCTACAGAAGACCGTGCACTTAACCTCCGCTCAAGAGACTTTTGACCTCCAGATCACAAGGTCTTCAGCTGAAATACACGCACTCATACGTACCAACTGCCCCTTCCATTTCGCAGAAATGGTAAATCGTATCTTTAACATGTCTGATATGACGGGTATCGTTCTCCTATTTAAGAACATAGGTTCAAGACTGTTAGGCACCTTTCAGATGGTTCTCAGAATTATACCAAACTTTATACACTCCGTATTCAGAAGCATTTTTGTAGGACTTCAGCGAATCCTGTTTCTAATAGAAGGTATCCTTATTGTCATTTTGCTGCTACGCAATGGACATCCCAGTTACCAACGAGATGGAAAAAGAACTCAAAGAGCGTAAATACTGTGATCTCATGGTACAACATCTGGGCACATCTCACCTTTTGGTTCCTGTCATTTAGACCAGTCTGGATGGGGTTCATCTCACCTGTCCTCCGATGCCTGTTTTGCCGAGAAGAATGCATGTTGGATCTCTGTCTGACACTCTCATCAGACGTTGATGCTTTACTGGACCAGATAATGGCCCATGTTCTGCAGTGTCCCCAGTGTATTCCAATGTTGATGACGGAATGGATACCAACACCTTCGTTGACACCCAGGCCTTGGGCGGCGCACAGGCTGCCCCAGCATCGACTGCAGGAAGTACAGAAGATCATCTGTGCTCAATTGACCATACCTGCGAGGTGTTACAGGGATCGTGGTCTGCAAAAGCAGGCAACAGTAATGTTGCATCTACCGGCCAGGACACATAAACAATTGGCTCATTGTGTGCTGAAAGAAATTGGGCATTTTTTAAACAAACAAAAATTGAAACTCAAAAACAAATTGACACCTATTATGTACATGCATGGCTTTCAGACGCTTGTAGTAGTTCAAATTATACATATGGACATAATAGAGATATATTTGAGGGATCACTGACAAAATATATAATACAGAAATATAGAATACCGAAAATATCAAAGATAAAATATAGAAAGCAAAAATATCAAAGTCCTATCTACAAACAGTAAGTACAAAAATATCAAAAAAAATATATAGTTAGTCAAAATATCAATTTTTTTTAAATGTCTTAAAAGTAATTTAAAATTAATGAAATAATAACTATAATTAACTAAAACATACTTAAAAATACTAAAATAACTTTCAGATTATTAAATAATTAATTTAAGTTAAAAAAATAAACATACGATTTGATTTTTTAACACATATATATATTAACATAATATTAATAAAAAATATACAATATTTTTACCGTAGGACAGCGGGAGGGAAACAATTACTATTACCACTCCAGCGACTGCAACAGTAGGGTAAACGTTGGATAGCGTAGGGGTAAAAATTACTAATCATAATCCAGTGAGTGCAACAGTAGGGAAAGCGTTGGATAGCGTAGGGGTAAAAATTACTATTCCCACTCCAGTGAGTGCAACAGTAGGGAACGCGTTGAGCAGCGTGAGGGTAAAAATTACTATTCCCACTCCAGTGAGTGCAACAGTAGGGAAAGCGTTGGATAGCGTAGGGGTAAAAATTACTATTCCCACTCCAGTGAGTGCAACAGTAGGGAACGCGTTGGATAGTGGGGAGGGGGGTAAAAATTACTATTCCTACTCCAGAGAGTGCAACAGTAGGGAAAGCATTGGATAGCGGGAGGGTAAACATTACTATGACCACTCCAGAGAGTGCAACAGTAGAGAAAGCGTTGGATAGCTTAGGTGTAAAAATGACTATTCCCACTCCAGAGAGTGCAACAGTAGGGAAAACGTTGGATAGCGTAAGGGTAAAAATTCCTATTCCCACTCCAGAGAATGCAACAGTAGGGAAAGCGTTGGATAGCGTAGGGGTAAAAATTACTATTACCACTCCACAGGGTGCAACAGTAGAGAAAGCGTTGGATAGAGTAGGGGTAAAAATTACTATTCCCTCTCCAGAGAGTGCAACAGTAGGGAAAGCATTGGATAGCGAAGGGGTAAACATTACAATTCCCACTCCAGAGAGTGTAACAGTAGCGAAAGTGTTGGATAGCATAGAGGTAAAAATTACTATTCCCACTCCAGAGGGTGCAACAGTGGAGAAAGTGTTTGATACCGTAGAGGTAAAAATTACTATTCCCACTCCAGAAAGTGCAACAGTAGGGAAACCGTTGGATAGCGTAGGGATACAAATTACTATTCCCAATCCAGAGAGTGCAACAGTAGGGAAAGCATTGGATAGCGTAGGAGTAAAAATTACTATTCCCACTCCAGTGAGTACAACAGTAAGGAAAGTTTTGGATAGCGAAGGGATAAAATTACTATTCCCACTCCAGAGAGTGCAACAGCAGGGAAAGCGTTGGATAGCGTAGGAGTAAAAATTACTATTCCCACTCCAGAGAGTGCAACAGTAGGGAAAGCGTTGGATAGCATAGAGATAAAAATGACTATTCCCACTCAAGTGAGTTTAACAGTAGGGAAAGTAAAGATTTATTATAGTAATAAAAATAAATATCAATACCAATAAAAAATTAATAAAAATAAATTACCAATTTTAAATTATGTAATAATTAACCAATTAAAAATACAAATAAATATTAGCTATTACAATTATTTTCCTATTAATACAAATTAATTACCAATTAACAATTAATTAACAATACATTGAAAATAAATACGAATAAATAAAAATGATTTATTTAATTACAATTAAATTACTTCCCACCCTATTTCCCTATAAACACACAACCCGTTACGGAAAATAAATTAATAAAATTAACATAATTGTCAATTAATCAATTAATACAAATTAATTACCAATTAAAAATTAATTAATTACAAATTAAAAATTCATTACCAATTAATTCAAAATAAGTACCAATAAATAAATTAACATATTTAATTAATTACAAATAAATTCCTTCCTACCCTATTCCCCTATAAACCCACAACCCGCTATGGAAAATAAATTAATAAAATTAATCAATTAATACAAATTAATTACCAATTAAAAATGTATTTCCAATAGAAAATTAATTATTTTCACATTAATAATTAATTAACAATTTATTCAAAATAAGTACCAATAAATAAATTAACATATTTAATTAATTACAATGAAATTACTTCCCACCCTATTCCCCTATAAACCCACAACCCACTACAGAATTAAATTACGCAAAAATTAAATAACATAACATAAGAAAAACTTTAAAAAATTCGATATTATTAAAAATTCAATACATTTTAATACCTATTTTATATACTTCGATATTTTAACTTTCTATATTTTAAAAATCGATATTACATTACTTACCTTCAATTCGATATTTTTCACCACTATATTCTGTCCATTCAATATTTTGTCCATTCTATATTTTGACTTCAATATTAGTGCTATTCTATATTTTGGAATCGATATTATGTCTGTATACCATATTTGAGCTATGGCATGAGTGACAATTTCCTTTTCCCATTTTTAAAAGATTTTGTTTGAACATTTTATTAGCATGACTATTTGTTTTACTATAGTTATTTGCTTACCAGTGCCTAGTCAGCCTAGTAGTACGTTTAGAATTTGTATTATGTCGTCCAATCGGATGAGGAGTGGGGATTTTATCCCATATAGGTACCATAATATAGAATCAGTAACATCATAACCCTTTACCTATATTCTCCCCTACATCACATACATAACAGTTCTTTGGGACTGACCTTTTACCTAGATACAACACTGCACACAGAATGCAGGATTTTCCCTGATAAAAGCCTCATACCTTACGCATGAGGATTCTTGGAAGCACAGCAGGACTACCATCTCCTTTATAATATCTATGTATAAAGTTAATTCCCAACGACATCCTATGCCCAACAAATTAATACAGCGTAGTTGAACCCCCGGGCAGACCTATGGGTATATATATATACATCACATCTTGCTTAGACAGGCAGAGGAGACCTGACTTCCCAGCCAACACACTAGTCAGAGACGCTGAGGTTCCTGCAATCAGATACTTTAGCTCGCAGTGGTCTAACATCTCTTGCACGGTGTCCAACCCGAGACCAGGATAGAGTCCCACAATCTCTCAATCCAGGTAATGGGATTGACTTTATCCTAGAGGGAACACCTGTACACATGCTAGGTACACTTTGGTACATCTAGTTAGGGAGGCATCATAGGAGTACGCACTTTTATCATCATGTATTTTATATACTCGTATGTTTTCATTATTATTGCAAGATGGTAGAACTTTATCATCCTTTTATTTTCATAGTGCTTCTAATCATTTATATCTGTTACTTTCTAGTGGTTGTTGCAGCTCATCTATTTTACACTTGAATAACGACTGTTCAATAAATGTTTATTGAAAATCATCCAGACTGTTTGTTCTGTGTTTCTCTCTGAGACTAAGTGAGCACGAGTGACTGAGCGAAAAGTAGTATACAGTTTCGACGGTCCTGAGGGATCAAGGTTGTCATGTTCGATCGTTGCCAAGAACTATTCTCTCCTTGGTAAGAGGAGATTCTAGTGGCACTGTGAGGTAGCTGATACAGAAGGCCAAAATATCCGGTGGGGGTGTTTAGAATCAGTCTGACACCAGTCCTACAGTGTATGTTGTCAGAACGTGCAGATCCTGTATACGTTTTTATAGGAATTACACAACAGTGCCAATTTACTTTGATACTAGGACTTATTTGGAATCATCTTTTTGTTTACCTACCCTACTTTTGATAACTTTTTTCTTACTATGTCAATCTATACAAGTCAAATGATGGCTTCAGATTCAAATGTACATTTTTCAACTGCTTAGTGTGCCCATTCAATTTTTTCTTATTTTTTAAAATCATTCTGCTTTGTGCCCAGGTAGCACATACAATTTATTTCAAGGTATGCATTAAATGCGACTAATTGTACTGTAATATTAGCTAAATATAGTTGTTTGTTTTGTATCATATGTTCCCTGCAAAATGGCCATATATTATTGATTCTCTTTCTCTTGACAAAGTAGTTTGTAATCCAGTACTCAGGAGGTATTCTACTGGCATTAACTTATAATTGGTATTTTGCTCGTATCTTCAGCAAATAAAAAAAGCATGACTTTTTTTAATCTCTATTTATGTTAAGATTATATTAAGTTCTTCGATCTTGGATAACATATTTCAACTACTTCTTTATCAGTGACAAATGTTCATGGGTGACCCCCCGTGCCCCCACAGCCGGTCGCTCCTCCCCACTGCTCTGCCGCCTGCCTGCTTGCCGCTGCCTGGCGCCTGCCTACCGCTGAGTGTGCTGAGTGACGTCGCTGCCTTCTGCCTGCAGCCTGCCTGCCTCGTAGGTACCGCCTGCCGCTCTCTGCTTGCCGCTGCTGCCCCTTCCTCACCCGCTGACTGCCGCCGCTGACCCGGTCACTTGACCCCCGCTCTCCCGCCGCCGCCCCAGTCTCCTCCTCCTGTTCCCGCCTCCGCCTCCAGTCCCGCCTCCCCTCCCTGCCCATTGGCCACCCCGCCTGACCCTCCCTCCCGGCTCCTTATTTAAAGGGACTGTGGCGGACTGGTCAGTGTGACCCCCTGTGCCCCCACAGCCGGTCGCTCCTCCCCACTGCTCTGCCGCCTGCCTGCTTGCCGCTGCCTGGCGCCTGCCTACCGCTGAGTGTGCTGAGTGACGTCGCTGCATTCTGCCTGCAGCCTGCCTGCCTCGTAGGTACCGCCTGCCGCTCTCTGCTTGCCGCTGCTGCCCCTTCCTCACCCGCTGACCACCGCCGCTGACCCGGTCACTTGACCCCCGTTCTCCCGCCGCCGCCCCAGTCTCCCCCTCCTGCTCCCGCCTCCGCCTCCAGTCCCGCCTCCCCTCCCTGCCCATTGGCCACCCCGCCTGACCCTCCCTCACGGCTCCTTATTTATGACGCCCCCTCAGCGACCGCGCAGCGGACGCGCGCAGCAGGAGCGCCGTTTGAGCGCCGAAGGTGCGCCAAAGGTAAGCCCGTCTGCGCCCGTCCGCGCCTGGACCGCGCCCAGCACCAGACCCCCTGGCCCCCGCGCCCGCCAGCTCCCCCGCAGGACCTACAACTTCGCCACACTCATCGCACTCAACACCGCCCGAGCCCCCGGATGCTACCAAGCATCCCCGCGACACACCCATGGACCCTTCGTCTGCCGATCCTGCAACTTCTGCTGTCACCGAACCTGCACCGCACCTGCCAAGACTGGAAGCAACAACCACCTCAAGTGCATCATGCTCAACACCCGCTCCATCCACCGCCACGCTGTGGAACTCTAGAACCTCCTCGACACCACATCCCCAGACGTCGCCTTCCTCACGGAAACCTGGATGAATGCCTCCTCAGCCCCCGACATCGCCATAGCCATCCCGGATGGCTACAAGATCATCAGGTGGGACCGCATCAACCAGACCGGAGGAGGCATCGCCATCGTACACAAGAGTGCCATTCGCATCTCGACTGACTCCAGCATCACATTCAGCGCCGTGGAATACCTCCACTTCCAGATCCACACCGACCCCAAGACGACCCTCAGAGGCAACTTCATCTACAGACCCCCGGGACCGCGTTCACAGTTCTGCGATGACATCACGGACTTCATCAGCCCACACGCCCTCCCCTCCACCGATTACATCCTCCTCGGGGACCTCAACTTCCACCTGGAGAACAACAACGACCGCAACACCACCACCCTGCTGGACAACCTCGCCAACCTCGGACTCAAGCAGCTGGTCAACACCCCCACCCACTACGCCGGCCACACGCTCGATCCTATCTTCTCCTCCAGCAAGCACATCTCCTTCAGTCACTCCACCGTACTCAACTGGACAGACCACAGCTGCGTCCATTTCAGCTTCGCAAAGAACACGGTCCACCACCACCCGAAGCAAGTTCCCCACAGGAACTGGAGCAAGATCACCGCCGACCAGCTCGCCACCTCCCTCAGCCAGAACCCACCCGTCAGAACAACGGACCCTAACACAGCCGCCTGCAACCTCACGCAGTGGCTGACCACAAGTGCCGACGACCTCGCCCCACTGAAGGACCCACTCACCAGACCCAGAAGCAAGAAGGCTCCCTGGTTCACAGACGAACTCAAGGACTCCAAGAAGGCCTGTCGCACCCTCGAGAAGACCTGGCTCCTCAACAAGACCACCGACAACATGATCGCCCTCAAACTCGCCACCCGCAGACATCACCAGCTCATCCGCACCACAAAGAAGAAATCTCTGAAGGAACGACTGGACAAGAACGCCCATGACAGCAAGGAGCTCTTCAACATCGTCAAGGAATTCTCCAACCCCAGCACCGGCAACAACGACATCACCCCCTCACAGGACCTCTGCGACTCCCTCGCCTCGTACTTCCACCGCAAGATCTCCGACATCCACAACAGTTTCAGCGCTCAACCCCCGCACCCACCGGTCGAACCTACGCACCCAGCCGCCATCCTCCAGACATGGACCGAGGTGACCCCCGAAGACACGACAAACATGATGAACACCATCCACTCCGGATCGCCGACCGACCCGTGCCCCCACCACATCTTCAACAAAGCGGCCCCCACCATCGCACCCCATCTCCGAGACATCATCAACACCTCCTTCAACACAGCCACCTTCCCTGAGAGCTGGAAGCATGCCGAGCTCAGCGCACTACTGAAGAAACCAACAGCGGACCCGACCGACCTCAAAAACTTCCGCCCCATCTCGCTCCTTCCCTTCCCGGCCAAAGTCATCGAAAAGGTCGTCAACAAGCAACTGGCCGCCTTCCTCGAGACGAACGGATCCCTCGACCCATCACAGTCCGGATTCAGAGCCAATCACAGCACCGAGACCGCCCTCATCGCAGCCACTGACGACATCCGAGCCCTGCTCGACAACGGTGAAACAGCGGCACTCATCCTCCTAGACCTCTCCGCTGCATTCGATACTGTTTGCCACCGCACCCTAGTCCAACGACTCAACGACACCGGCATCCAGGGGAAGGCCCTGGACTGGATCACCTCATTCCTCTCCGGAAGAACACAAAGAGTACGCCTCCCGCCGTTCCGCTCGGAGGCCACCAAAGTCATCTGCGGCGTCCCACAAGGATCTTCGCTCAGCCCCACTCTCTTCAACATCTACATGAAACCACTAGCTGCCATCGCTCGCAACCACAACCTGAACATCATTTCCTACACCGATGACACCCAGCTGATCCTCTCCCTCACCAAAGACCCCAACACCGCCAAAGCGAACCTTCACGAAGGGATGAAAGACGTCGCCGAATGGATGAACAGCAGCCGCCTAAACTTGAACACGGACAAGACAGAAGTCCTCATCCTGGGAACATCCCCCTCCGCATGGGACGACTCCTGGTGGCCCCCAGCCCTAGGCACCGCACCCAAGCCAACAGACCACGCACGCAACTTGGGCATCATCCTGGACTCCTCCCTATCGATGACCAGGCAAGTCAACGCCGTCTCCTCATCTTGCTTCCACACACTCCGCATGCTCCACAAGATCTTCCAATGGATTCCCACCGAGACAAGGAAGACGGTCACCCAGGCCCTCATCACCAGCAGACTGGACTATTGGAAACACCCTCTACGCCGGAACAACAGCCAAGCTTCAGAAGAGACTCCAGCGCATCCAGAACGCCTCCGCCCGACTCATCCTGGACGTCCCCCGACGCAGCCACATCTCGAACCACCTGAGAGACCTACACTGGCTCCCTGTCAACAAGAGGATCACGTTCAGACTCCTCACCCACGCACACAAATCCCTCCACGACCTGGGCCCTAGGTACCTCAACGACCGCCTGACCTTCTACACGCCCACCCGCCAGCTGCGATCGGCGAACCTCGCCCTCGCTGTCGTGCCTCGCATCCAGAGAGCCACCGCCGGAGGAAGATCCTTCTCCTACCTAGCGGCTAAGACATGGAACTCCCTGCCCGTCCACTTGCGACTGACCCAGGACCACCTCGCCTTCAGGAAACAGCTCAAGACCTGGCTGTTCGAGTAGTAGCAGACCCCCCTCCCCACGCGCCTTGAGACCCTTCCGGGTGAGTAGTGCGCGATATAAATGCCATGATTGATTGATTGATTGATTGGGTAATGGTATAGGGCCAGATCAGCAATGCTTGTCATGTGAGTATACCCCATCTCCAACTGGGAGATGTTACATCTACTCTCAGTAAGGAGTAAGGTAATAAGATCTCTATCATAATCATATGGGGCAGAAAAACTCAGCTAAATCCCGTTTGAATATTTTACATGAAATATTTTGTCCTGGCTAAGAATGGACAAGTTTTCAAATGTTGATGCTAGTCGCATTTTGAACAACATTTACCACTTCTCCGGTGCGTGCATTTAATTACTTTGCAATTACTTCAGTATCACTCAACTCATGATATTTTACTGACATCTGTCTACTAATTTGGGTCTCTTGTAAAGACATTATTTAAGCCTGTGCTTCCTCAGAACAGGTGCATACATTCTGACTCCTAAAAATTTGTAAACCCTCTTAGTGCCCTTTTCTGCCAATGTAGTTTTCTCTCATTTGCAAATCTTATAATTCTATCAAACATCAACAAATGAAGGATAGGGCTTTGGAAATGTTAAATGTTAACAGTTTTTTTCTTCAAAATTTAGTTACCAGTTGCTTTATGCATTTTTCTTCTGCCTGCTATGGTTCTCCTCAGCCACTTTGCTGTCCTCAGTTCATGAATCTACATCTGCTTACTGCTTATCTTTCTTAAAAGCTTGTAAAATCCGCCAACACTTAGGGAAATGCAGGGATATTTGGTAATAAAACCTACAGCCATTTTCAACTTTGCTGGATAGAGCGGATAAACTTATCTTTTATTTTCCCAAGGCAGTACTTGTTCGCAGTTCCTGCTGCTTTGATTAGAATAGGCATATAAGATCTAATTTTAATGCTAATTCATCCACTATTTGATGTTCTTTAGTTAACATTTCCTTACATGTCCGTAGGAACGGCTCCGAACGGGATTTAGATTTTCCTAACCCGTGTCAGAACCTATGTTTCCGACCTACAGATTAAGATGGGAAGGTAACCGTTCGATCTTTCCGACTTTGTTTCTGACCAGCATTTGAAGACTCCATCCGAGTCAGTCGGATGCAAATCGTACAGGTCTATGGACCGCGCTTTCGACCAACGTATTATAATGGCGGATTTGGACATCTTTTCCGAAACGGTTGTCAGAAACTGAATTTGAGGGCCCATAGCATGCCCCCCTTCATCTGGAGGCCTCTGGTTGTGGACCCCTCTCTCCAGCCATGCACAGCGTGACAGGGACCATGGGGTGTCTGCCACAGGGTGCAATGTTCTTCGCAACCACCCCTTATTTCAATGGGAGCCTGTGTTGTCGGTTGGAACACAGGCTCCCATTGAAGTAAATGAACTCCCCGATCATGAATCCGTCAGAAACGATTACGACAAGGAGTCAGTCGGAATGCTTTCCGATCGAAATTGTAATGAGGACCTAAGTTGTGGATCACCATTCCAGCAAGGTTGTATGACTGTTAGCTTCTATCAATGAAAATCTCTTGGCAAAACTCCAGGTGCTACAAAATAGCGCGGCCAGATTGGTCCTCAACCTTCCGCCCCGAACACCCTCTCTAACTTGCCTTAAAACCCTACATTGGCTCCCGGTCAAAAAGCACATTAAATTCAAATTATGCTGTCTAGTTCATAAATCCACCCATGGCCAAGGACCATTATATCTGGAAAACAAACTCAAACTCTATAGCAGTGCCCGAACTCTCATATCATCCAACCAGCTATTACTGACGGTTCCCAAAGTCCGAACTGTCAGAAATGGTAACAGGGCCTTTAGTAAAACTGCTCCTGAGGCCTGGAATTCACTCCCTTCCTGTCTTAGGACAGAATCAAACCACTTGATATTTCGTAAAAAACTGAAAACCTGGCTCTTCTAACAACCTTCCACCTTTTCAGTTTTCTGTTCCATGGACCTGCTAGCGCTCTGAGACCTTAGGGTGATTTATGCGCTATATAAACCATAATTTACATTTACATTTACATTTACATTTACATTTACATTGAATTCCATTGTAACGTATGCCTTTATCAAGCATGTGTTACAATTCGAATGCAAGTACAACGCAAACCTTTACCACACATATTTTTTCAATGACTAAGCCTTTAGCCTTTACCATGCATGTCTTTACAAAGACAAAGAAATTCATTGTAGAAGCATGTATAATTAAAGCAAATGCATGATACAGGCTTCCCTGACCTCTACCTTAAACCCTAATCCTGATCCCTGGCGCCCAACATTTTAAAAAAAACACCCTTCCCTAAACCCTGAACCCTAAAACCCTACCCCAACATCTCCCTTTGGCCCCCAGCCCTACCCCTGCCCTAATCCCTTTAGCCCTACCCCTGCACAACCCCCCAGCCCACAGCCCTTTCCCTACTCTAAACCCTAAAAGACTACCCCTGCATGACCCCACCTGCTCCCAGCTCATTCCTTACTCTAAACTCATAAATACTACCCCTGAGCGACCCCCACCGTCCCCGCCCTTTCCCTACCCTAACCCATAAAACACTACCCCTGCGACGCCACCCTGGCTTCCAGCCCTTTTCCTACCTCAAACACTGCGCAAGCATGACCCCCAGCCCTATCCTTACCCTAAACCCTAAAACACTACCCCTGTGCTACCTTCCCTGCCCCCCAGCCTCTAAAATAGTAGCCCCGAAGCCTAATCCTCATTACCTCTGATGGAGCGAGTTTCAGAAATTATTTTATTCTGGCTCGTGAAATTAATTCTCTGTAACATGAACTAATATATTAATGAATTGTTGCATGATTTGTTGTATTAATCAATCTAGATTAAAAGTTTTACTTTACATCACACGTGGGATTAATATTAATGTGCTCATGTTGCATTTGCGAGTCTGTTTTGTAACACATAATTAATATTGTTTTGTTCGTCCTATTGTCTTTGTCAACATTAATGCGGCTGATTATCTGGTGGCATGTGCTTTTATTATGTGTGCTTATGTGTTTGTCTATGTTGTGTCTGTTTATCCATGTTGTGTTTGTCTATCTTTTTACTCTTTCAGAATATATGAAGTTTCCAGCTGGATTTTATGAAGATTGGTAGATATTAAATGTGCTGCTTTATTTGTGCGCTTCTGCTAGGTGACATATATTAATGGGTTAAATATTAGCAATGGAGGGTGGGTAACAGAAGGGTTTATTTTGCTTGAATTATTCACTTTTTTTGTGTTTGTTTAAATACTAGCTCGAGAGAAAGGCTTGAGGCCTAGTTCTGGTGGAAGTTGGTTGGCCTGACTGAAAGGAGCTGAGCACAGCAGTGTTGAAGCTTTTTAATAAAATATTTCCTTGGAAATGTACTGAAGCTCAAACAAAAGACTTTGTGTAAATCGTGCTCCAAAAGTAAATACGTCAAGGCCAGGGAAGCAAGTAGAGGCAGTTTGGCTAAAGTCCTGGAGGAAACTGTGAACATTTAGTTTAATGTTGGAAACTCTCGGAAGCTGGTGTCGCTTCATGTCAATGGACAATGACATAATGATGTCATGAAATTCTGATGCGGTGGCCTTTCGATGGTCTGATGGATGACAACCATTTAGGTTGCTGGTTTTATTAAAAATATCATTTTAAGTTAGATTAGTGGGTCAGAAAAAGTATAAGAACCTAGATTTTTGAGGGGAGCGGGGCTGACTGTTCCTGAGGGCGAGGTGCTGTCCGTTTTTTCTTGGACACGTAAGGCAATGCAAAGCAAATTTTGAATGTCTTTTTCTTACAGGGCCAGAAAGCTTAATTTAGGGAATTAGAGTCTATTTGCTTTAATTCATCAGTTTTGAGCAATTTTGATGTGTCAGACCTTTGTGCCAATAAACTAATTCATGATACTGATTTAATGAAGATGTTTGCTATTAATAAAGAATTAATAAAGATTTTGAAAACTGAAACTTAACTTTGAAATCTTAAAATAAAAGACTTAAAACGTCAAGCAGGTCTTGATTAATTTAGTCGTTACCATTAGCACATATCCATTGACCATAGTGGTCTAATTAAATGTTTTCCTTATGTTTAGAAATGTTATACAGCAGTCTGTAAATAATGTATATATTATTATTCAATTGGTGTGATTAATTAGGCCACATGATTCAGCTCCAAGATTTTCTGTCTTAGTTGTATGGGCCTTGGTATTAATTAGTGCGGTGAGTATTAGGTAGTGAATGGTGGTGTATGTAAGACAGAATTTCTATAGCTACGCTGGATCAAATCATTTGGTAGCAGAGTCCGGTTGCTATGGTAACTGACATGTTACATGTTAATTACATAGGGTACATGTCTAAAATATGTTGTTAAGTTTGTTCACTTGTTGTATGTAGTCGAATGGATTTTTCCAGCAGTGTGAAAAATTCCTGGTTGTTTGCCGGCAAAGAGTAGTGTGACTAGAAGAGTTACACAGTGCATTTATTCTGTTTCAAAAATTGTGGTATAGAATATATCGCAGAGTGTTGTGGATGTACAACACAAGTTTAGAGACCTTAGATGTGACTGGTCGAATGTAATAGTGAGGATTGTCTATGAAATCGTAGCATTAAGCATAGGGACCTGGTGAGCCCGTTTTAAAACTTTTGTGAAAAGAGTAATAGGATTTATCCAAGCTTGAGTGCAGGGTAAGATAGCGTTGTCTATTCTTATTAACATTTGACGTTTTCTGTGGTTGGTTCAAGTCCTGCCAAGATTTTGTGTGTGTATGATTAGGGTTTCCGTTTGAACGCGTGAATGATCGTATAGAAATAGCGTTGTCTATTTCATGCGAAGTAGAATTCTGAATGTTTGTAAAATTATCACTTTATTTAGCGAAACAGACAAGTGGTTTGTTTATTTGTGGTTACTAATTGAAATTCATTGGAAAAACATTGTTTAAAATGGCGCTGTGAAAAGTTTTTGTGAAGGAGGGGTGAGTTTACGGAGTAACACACAGTGAAGCTGCAGCAGCAGTGTACGTCATTTCGGTCCGCGCTGTGATTGGCGAACATACGTCATAGCAAGCGCACTGATTGGTTCACGTGACAGTGACGAGCTGACACCAGATTGGTCAGTTCTGAATACTGTATTTCTATTGGTTGAGTAAGGTGGTGACGTAGCTTAACCTGATTGGCTTGTTGGTGTCTTTCGCGCACGGATTGGCTAGAATAGCGGAACACCAAGAGAACATTTTGAAGCTTTCGGAATAAGTGATTTTGATTTTAAAACATGAGTAATTGGAACGATAGTGAGAAAAAGAAGCCTTCATTGTTTCAGAAAATGAAAAATTTGTTTAAACCTGACAAGAAAATTGAAACGCGTGGTGGTAAATTACTTCATAAGTACAAAACACCCGCAGCCTATATGGAAGGTGAATATGGTTATCATACTGTAATTTGGTTTGAAAATTGGATGCATTATACACAAAAGGATGGCGTATTAGCATGGCCGGAAGATGGGTCATTTAATATGAAAGTCTTGAGGAACTTGAGAGAAAAAATGATGGATCTTGTGCCGAAGCCTAGACCTACACAATTTGAGGCATTGGTTGAATGGGAAGTTGAGATGATGGAACTAGAACGTGAAAGCAAATGCTTAGCACCTAGAAATTCAAAGCAGATTCTAAATAGAGAAACACATGAAGACAAAGTGAGACGCTGGAGAAAAGCAGATATGTATGATGGTCTGTATCCAGTAAGAATAATGATCACTGACGATCTAGAACAAAAGAAAGCTCAGAAGAGCCTTGATGAGGAATTAGATGATGCAGTTTTAAAAGACATTTATGATACTAAACGCAAACCGCCACCTTATCAAATAGATTCTCAATCTACCCCGAGAGTTTCTACAGGAACTTCTCCAAGTGCACCTCCTAGGGAAGTTGAAGAAGGTTCACCCAGATTTTAAAAATTACCTGAAAGAGTAGGGTCAATAAATAATTGTAGTACACCCAGAGAAAATAGAATTCCTCAACAGGGAAATAATTTTACGGGAAGTCAGGAAAGAATACTTGCTGACATGCCAGAAATTTCCAGTTATAATAAAGCGAAGGAAGACTTAATTCAACAAATAACAAAAAGAATGGAAGCGGTGACAGTACCAGTAACTATTAGTCCTGTTGTACCAGTCTTTGATCAAGGAGAGAATAGACATTCTGCTTTGACAGTTCCATTGAATGCAGAAATTCAAAAAGTGGCTGAAAGATTTTATTCGGAACTTTCAGAAATTCATAGAGAAAAATCTATGATGCAAAATCTAACCTTAAATGGGAGTCTGTCAGGGTCCCAGACACCATCTGTTGCAGAATCAGATCCAGGTCCGTCATAGAGAAGCCTAAACAGGATAGACTTATTACAAACTGCATTGTCTCCAGAAGCTCTTGATTATAAAAAGCTTTATGTTGCAAAATTAAAGGCTGATTTAGAAGAACTAATTATTGGCACAATTGGTACTGACAGTTTGAAATTGTATCAGGATGATGAACTTCTTTTAATCTGTAAGAGTATTCAGTGGAAAACGAAAAACAGGTATGAGCAACTGGAAGAAATGGCTGCTGAATTAGAAATTGATTTGAGTAAACAGAAACATTTGCAGAAGCACTACAGAGTGGATTTTTCTGAGAAGGATATTGATAATCTCAATATTGCTGGAAGAATGACCCATATAAAAGAATTAATAAGTTTTCTCAGAAAACTAGGTGAGATAGGTAAATGGAGAATAAAATGGTCAAAGAATAAAGAACAGGACAAAAGGGTCAGAAGCGAAGTGGTCTCAGAATTTCCAATGAGGGAAATAGCAGGAGGAGGTTATGTGCATGTTCCTTGGTCAAGACAGGATATTCTGTTGTTTACCAATGATTTCCCTCGTCTGAGAGAGAAGCCAGTCGAATGGTATCGACAGATAGACAGAATTATTAAGGTGTCAAAAGTTCTGTGGATTGAACTGGATGGATTCTTTGACATTGTTGTCCCATCAGATCTTTGGACAGAATGCAAAATTTCTGTGGATTGGCCAAAAGAGGTACCTGCCCGAGACACAATTACAGGTGCCCCATCAAAAGATGTTATGGACATTTATAATAAAGTAATTTATTGGCTGAAAGGAAAAATTCCTCCGAAAGAGGTGGACTGGGTTAAGATTGACAGAACAAATCAGGAGCCAAAAGAATCAGTACATTCATTTTATGAAAGGTTGCTGTTAGTCTTCAAACAGTACAGTGGCTATGAAAAATTAAGTGAAAAGGACATGAGCCACTTTATTTACAGGTTTGTTTACGGCCTGAGACCTGAAATTGGTGAAATGATTAAAAATGGAATTGTGTGCTGGCAGTCACTTTCAGTTGATGACATCCTGAGAAAGGCGAAATATTGCAGTGACGAGATAGATGCAAAGCAAAAGAACCTGAAGGAGAAAGCAATGTGGGCACAAGTGAAGGTAGCAGAGCATCAGCAACAGCAGTTGGCTTCTATGCAACAGAATTAAGGCAAATTTAAGAATAATTTTAATAATAAGCCTAAATTTAATGTAAATGTTGAAGAGCTAAAACAGAAGCTCCCATGTTTTAATTGCGGTGAAATTGGACACTGGAAACGCGAGTGTAAAAACCCGCCCAGAAATGTTAAAAATAATTCATTGAATCCACAGGTGCAGTGTGAGTTAAATCAGCAACAACAGCAACAGCTACAGCAACAGTTAAACGAGTTAAGTCAGCAGCGACAGCTACAGCGACAGGTAGCGAATCAGCAGAGCCAGATTCAGCAGAACCATATACAGCAGAGCCAAATTCAGCAGAGCCAGATTCCACAAGCACCATTTCCTAACTGTGTAAATGCTCAGAGGTTTACACCTGAAACAGGTTTCTGTGGAAGTAATCAGGTAAATAATGTCTCAAGAGTGAATATGTCAAATGCTTCCCAACAGTTTTGGCTGAAAAATAAGGAAGAGAGTGATTCATCAGAAGATTATTCATGACGGTGCCTGAGAGAGGAAGAAGAGTGTGTGCTTGGACCCACTCTTGAGGTAGATCAGTCTGGTCCATTTGTTAATGGCAAAGTGAATGATGTTTATATCACTTTTCTTGTGGACACAGGTGCTACCCGTTCTAATGTTAAATCAACAGAAATAGAAAACCTTACTCTCTCTGGTGAGTCCATCCAAGTTGTAGGTGTAGCTAATCAGCAAATTAAAACAAGTCTGACAGGGCCTGTAAAAGTTGAGATTGGAAATTACAAAGATAAACACAGGTTTCTGGTTTGTGACAGCAGTCCTGTGAATCTGTTGGGTCATGATATATTGTGCAAAATGAATTGCAAGATATATTGCTCACCAGATGGCATTGAGTTGCAAACATCAGAAGAAGATGGGCTTTATAAATTGACAATGTTGATGTTCGAAGAGGAAAGAAAATTATTATTTCCTGTCTTTGATAAAAATGATTTGCCAGAAGAGCTCAAAAAGCCAGTTAAACCAGAAATGTGGGACCTAACTGGAAATGATATGGGTCTTATGAAAAATGTAGATCCAGTAAAAATTACTGTAAAGCAAGGAATAGATTTCCCAAATGTTCCTCAATACAAAATGAAAGCTGAAACAATTGAAGGTGTCATTCCAGTGATTGAAAAATTCATTAGTCAAGGTGTACTAAAAAGAGATTGAGAGTAGCCCATGTAATTCACCTATTATGGGTATCAAAAAGCCAAATGGAACATATAGAATTGTTCAGGATTTAAGGAAAATTAACCAAATTGTTGTTCCATGTTGCCCAATTGTTCCAAGTCCTGCTGTAATTCTTTATCAGATTCCGCATGACGCAGAATGGTACACGGTCATTGACCTGTGTAATGCCTTCTTTACAGTTCCACTGCATCCAGAGAGCCAGCAAATTTTTGCATTTAGGTTCCAGAATCGCATTTTAGCATGGTGTTGTATCCCACAGGGGTATACTGAGAGTCCATCTATCTTTAATCGGTTATTAAAGAAGTCCCTGGAAGATCTGATATTGCCTGGAAATTCTACATTGGTTCAGTATATTGATGACTTGCTTGTGGCAGCAAAGACGCGAGAGAATTGTGTAACTGACACCATTACTCTTTTAAATCTATTGGCAGATGAGGGACATAAAGTGTCACCTGCGAAATTGCAGTTTTGTAAACAAGAAGTAAAGTATCTTGGTCACAGAATTGCAAAAGGAATCAGACAAGTGACAATTGAAAGAATTAAAATGATTCGAGCAATACAGCCTCCGACAACACAAAGACAGGTCAGAATGTTTTTGGGAATGGTTGGATACTGTCGACAATGGATTAGTGGATTTTCGGTAATTGCGAAACCACTGCAAAGACTAACAAAAGCAGACATAAAAGATCCAATCAGATTGTCAAAAATTGAACTAGAAGCTTTTGAACAATTAAAAAGAAGCTTATGTGAAGCTCCAGCTTTGGGTATGCCAGACTATGAAAAAGAGTTTGAACTGTACTGCAGCAAAAGGGAAGGATGTGCATTGTCAGTCCTGATCCAGAGGCATGGAAAATTGAGAAAGCCAATTGCTTATTTTTCAGCTGTTTTGGATCCTGTTGCAAAGGCTTTGCCAGGTTGCTTAAAAGCAGTGGCTGCAACAAGTGTAAGTCTTGAACAGAGTGAGGGTATCATTATGGGATTTCCTGTAAAAGTATATGTACGTCATTCGGTTGAAATTCTTCTTACCAGAAGCAAAACTCAGCATTTAACCAGTAGCAGACTGACAAAATATGAGAAAACAATTCTGGGATCAGATAATGTTTCTATTGCAAGATGTGTGAATTTAAATCCTTCCACATTATTGCCAGATGGAGTCGTTACAGAAGTAAATAATGAAAATGACATTGATCACGAATGCCTGGATGTTGTAGATTACTGCACTAAACCTCAACAGGACATAAAAGATGTTCCTTTACCTGAATCTGACTTGGTATATTTTGTTGATGGTTCCTGTTTAAGAACTGATGAAGGAATTCTGAGAGCAGCATATTCAGTATGTACAGTTTCAGATGTTGTAGAGGGTTCACCTCTTGATGGAATTCATTCTGCTCAGATTGCAGAGCTAATTGGTTTAATTTGAGCTTGTGAAAAAGCAGCTGGTAAAAAAGTAACCATAGTGACTGATAGTCAGTATGGATATGGCGTAGTTCATGACTATGGACAGCTCTGGTCTCAAAGAGGTTATTTGACCTCTGCGGGTACGCCAATCAGAAATGCAAAATTGATCAAAAGATTGATTGATGGCATTCAGTTACCAGAACAAATTGCTGTTGTAAAGTGTGCAGCTCATAAAAAAACTGAGGATTACATCACAAAAGGTAACGCTTACGCAGATGAGATTGCAAGGTGCTGCGCTAAGAACAATTATTCAATCAATCAGGAAAAAGACAAAAGTCACATGTTGAATTCTCTCATGCTAATTTCTGTAGTTGAAACATGGCAGGGACTAAAAGAATTGCAAGATCAGGCAGAAGAAGAAGAGAAAAACACATGGTTAAAAGCAGAGTGCAGACAGCGAGAAGAAGATGGAGTTTGGGTCTACAAAGATGGAAGGCCTGTAATGCCAAATTGCATGATTGCTGACATGGCACGGATGTACCATGGTCCAGGGCATTTAGGGAGAGATTCAATGATCAGACTATTCAGAGAAACATGGTTCAGTCCAAAATTCAGAATCATAGCAGAGTCCCTTTGCCAAAGATGTTTGACCTGTCAACAAATGAATCCGAATAGGAAAACTGTTGTAGGTTTGGGAACCATAGGACGGGAGGGTGGTCCATTTACCAGATTACAGATGGATTTCATTGACATGCCAAAGCACAACAAGCTCAAATATGTCCTTGTGTTTGTTTGTCTGTTTTCAAGATGGGTGGAAGCTTTCCCAGCTCGTCATAATGACTCAGTCACTGTGGCAAAATTGCTTTTGAGAGAGATCATACCTAGGTACGGATTTCCAGTAACTATTGAAAGTGATCGCGGAACGCATTTTGAAAACAGATTGCTGAAATTGGTTTGTGGGGCTTTAAACATTGAGCAGAAACTGCATTGTGCATACAGACCAGAGGCATCAGGTGTTGTTGAGCAGATAAATGGAACTATCAAAAACAGGATCTCAAAAATGTGTCTAGCCACAGGAGTAAAGCGGACAGATGCTCTTCCACTTATTCTAATGTCTTTGAGAAGTACTCCAGAGAAAAAGACAGGCCTTAGTCCCCATGATATCCTAATGGGTAGAGTAATGAGGCAAGCATTTGTTCCAGTTGGCAAGCTATTGAGTATTAATGATAGTGCAATCATTGAATACTGTCAGAATCTTTCTGATGTAGTTAATTCTGTATTTCATCAGGTGGGAACAGATGTAATTACTAAGGAGAAAGAACAAGCTCATGATCTGTTGCCTGGAGATTGGGTGAGGACCAAAGTTCATTGAAGAAGAAATTGTTTAGTACCAAGGTGGCAAAAAGCAAGACAAGTAATTCTGGTCACAACAAATGCAGTTAAATGTAGAGGTTTGAAAAGGTGGGTGCATCCGAGCCATACTATTCGTGTACCACCTCCTGAAAATTCTGATGAAGAAAGTGAGACAACAACTGATTCAGATTCAGAAGGAGACCCTGAGGATCTAGAGTCTGATGATCAGCAAGAAAATCAACATCTGGAGAATCTAGATGCGAATCAGAACTTGAATGAAGAAGATCTGGGAATCGAAACTGGAGATCAAGATGTTGATGAAGACCTGTTAAAAAAAGAATCTCAAAAAGAAAAAGGAGATTCAGAGGCAGAAGACTCTGAGCAAGACAGAAATCTAATCAAGGAGAGTATTGAAAGGCAAAGAAGTAGCTCTGTGAATAGGAGCAAGATACCTGAAACTGGGAAGCTAAAGGTGATCCCTGAAGAAGAAGAGTAAGAATTACAGAGTACCAGCTGTAAGGATGATGTTCCTAATGGAGTGAAGCTGCAGAGTAAAGAAGTTCCTAAATACAGATTTGAAGTCTCAGAAACAGACACAGATGAAAGTGATGAAGAATCTGAAATAAGAAAATTCAGAAAAAAGAGCTTGGAAAGCTGAAAGTAACGAAAACGTGCCAAAGAAGAAAATCTTGAGGAAAGGAGATATTTGGCCAGAAGATAACTTGAAATTCAAACTGGTGAAGAAATCAAAAGAGCAGATCAACGAAGTTTCTAGTCAGGGAGGTGACTCTGATAAGAAAAACGAAAAGAATAAGAAAATAGAAGTAATCACTCGTAAGACAAAAAGAGTAATAAAGCCAAATCAAAAGTATAAGTCCCCAGAGTGGACGTATATCATTATTCCGCCAATTGTTGAGGTAGGAAGCAGTAATCAAGAAGATGTGGAAGAAGCTAGTGACAATGATTGAAGCTGTTTAGTTTTGGATAAGGGTTTTGATTCCTGGCATTAGCCTGAAGAAAATGTGTTAGGTGACTTTAGGTCGAAGAAATTGTGTTTAACTGGAAAACACATGTTCATGTGACGCAAGGTCGAAGAAAAGCTGTTTTAGGGTTCTTTTAAAAAAAAAAAAATTTAAAGGGGGGAATATAGTTTTACATTACTTACATTATTTTTAAATAGTTTTACATTACTTACATTATTTTAAAATGTTTGGTTTTCATTTTTGTTATTCTTTTAAAAATACCTAGTTCAGATACTTCAAGGTGTTCAATCTTGAGAAGATGTTGCAAAATGTCTTCAATTTGTGTGGTTCTATTAATTTTAGTCTGGTTAATATTAGCTGTAGTGTACCCTTTTGGTATTGACAAACAGAAACATAAGACTAATATAACAAGTAAGGTAGAGACTAAACATGAGAAACATGCTGGCAAGCCTAGCAGAGTTATTGAGCATAATCCAGAGATCCATCAAGCTAGATCTGTTGGAGATTTTTCTAGCAATTCATTTTCTAGGCTTTTATCTGAATATGTTAAGGTGATGAATGTAAAAGATTGCTATGTTTGTGTGAAGCTGCCTGCTTCTGTCTCAGAGGGGGTTACTTATAACATGTTACCCCTCACATATGGCATCACTTGCAGTGTAATTGCTAGCCTGTTTTATCAAACTGGTCGTTTGGAGTATTATTACTCAGACTTTGATGAGGTTTTTGCAAATCTCAAAGTTGTAAATAGCTTAAACAAAGTTAAGCCTGCGAAGCAGATGAGGGAATTCTTTTTAGTAACTAATGAACGTAACTATGAATATGCTTATAGAAATAATCTAACATGCAAAATGAGAGCAGAAGAAAAGACTTTCCTGAATATGGTTGAGGAGAGAAGGGCTGTTTACAAAAGAAATGAGATGCTTAAACATGCCAAGTCTAAGTACTGGCAAATGGAAGATGCTAAGCTTAATGGTGTTAACACAAATGCAGCTATTCATATAGATGAACCAGTTAGTGGTAAATTTTGCATTAGAAGAGATAACACACTTTATGATAACTTTTTTGTTGGTGCTAGTCAATGCGAGGATACCTATGGTATCATAGGGGGATGGGGATTTAAAGGTGGTAAAGATCCAATTTTTCCTGGAATTTATTTTATTTGTGGTAATAAGGCATATTTTAGTATCCTAGACCATTGGTATGGGACATGCTATCTTGGATTAGTTTTTCCCAAAAATTTTCATGTTGACAGAAATGAAAAGGGTACCTTTGAATTTGGTGAACACCTGAATAGGTACAAAAGAGAAAGTTTTACAGAAGTCTTGGGAGACATTTTTGGTGCTGTCATTCCTATGGTAGGAATTACCATGAATTCAATCAAGATTAGAAAAGTTTCTACAATTGTAGACAGATTGTCAACAGATACCGCAAGTGGTTTCCAATTAGTCAATACAGAACTTGTTGCTACCAGGAGCATGGTTATGCAGAATCGTCTTGCATTAGACATTCTGCTTGCAAAAGAGGGAGGAGTCTGTGGGGTTTTACATGTCCAGCATTGTTGTACTTATATTCCTGACAAGAGTCGGAATATAGAGTCGCTTATTAAAAATATAACAGAATTTCACAAAGAAATAGAACCCCTAGAAGAAGAAAATTGCACTGAACGATTAGGCAAAAGAATTGAGGCAATTAAAGAATGGTTTTCAGAAATTGGTGGCTCAATCATTGGCAAAGTGCTCTGTCCAGTAATCGTCATTATTATAGTGATAATGCTGTTAAAAATAAGTTGCATGATTCACAAGAGAAAGAAGCATCAGAAGGAAAAAAGGAGGATTTACAAACTCAGAAAGGAACAAGAGAAGGAATATGAGTTAGAAGAGATGCGAAGGGCTCAGTTTGAAAGAATCGAGCAAACAGCAGAAACAGGGGTTTAAGGAGAAAGAACTCAAAATGTGACGTCTCTAAATTGGGTTCAAAATTTTCTAAATTTTGGGTCTTGTTTGGTGATTTTGAAATCACCAGATGAGGGACCCCCACCGTCCCCGCCCTGTCGTCCAGAATGTTGGCACGAGACAGATGACCAGTGAGGGCGGTGTTAACATGCGCCTCCGCGAGTTTGGCTGGCCACGGGAGAAGCGAAATCGGGCGGTAGTTCTCCGATTTTGTAGGGTCGAGAGATGGTGTTTTCAAAATGGGCATTACTACCGCATGCTTCCATTTTAAAGGCACCTGGCCTGATGATAGCGACGTGTTGATTAAGTCGCAAACCGGGCGAGCAAAAATCTGGTCTCTGAACATTGGTGGCTTGAGCGGGTCGTCCGGCGACCCAGACTTAACTCGGAGAGCCAAGGCCGTGTAAGACTCCAAAGAGAGAGAGGGGAGCGATTCTAACACCACCTGATCCGGCAGGATGGGTGGCCCCATACTGGTTTGTGCAGTGGAGGGGGGGAGGCCCTATATATGGTCTGGACCTTCTCCAGAAAGAAAGCCGCCAGCGCTTCACAATGAGTATTGGAGCTGATGGAGTTACCAGCAGGCTTCCTTGCCACAAGGTCTTTAAGGGCCTTAAAGATGGTTTTGACAGGGTTCCCACTGTTGCGAAACTCGAGAGCGTAGTATTCAGCCCGGGTTCTACAAACCGCGCGGTGATAAGACTTGACCGCAGCCATATACAGGGTTTTTTTGCTGCTGTCATACCTCTTCCTCCAGTCTCTCTCTGCACGTCTGCAAACACTTTTCAGAGCCCTCAGATTGCCATCATACCAGGGGCTAGGGGCGCGGGAGCCACACTTACTGGAAACCATCGGTATAAGGGAGTCGAGGGCCCTGGTTACCCATCCGCAGAAATGGTCATAACCAGACTCCACGCTCTCCGCTGCACCCAGTGGATCGTCAGTGAGAAGGCGATGGAGATATTCCGCCTTTAATTTGCTCCAGCGCCGTCTGGGCATGGCTCGCAGTGGCACCTTAAGTGGGGCTTCTTCAAGAGGATAGTAGATGGTCACGAGTGAGTGGTCAGACCAGGTCAGGGGGAGGGGGGGGCCACTGTCGCCCCTTCTAAGTTAGAGAAAAAGGGGTCCAAAATGTGGCCACCACTATGAGTGGGGGCCGAGACCAGCTGGAACAATCGAAGGGCCTCAAGGTCCGCCACCAACCCTCCCACAGAAGAAAGACACAGAGTGTCAAAATGGAGATTCAAGTCACCAATGATAGAAAAATTGGCAGACCCTACTGCTAGTGAACTAACCGCCTCAGGAAGAGCCTCCCGAAATGCCACTGAGCTACCAGGTGGACGGTAAATCAGCAATCCTGACAAGGTAAAATGCGAAGTAACCGCAACCTTGAACAGGGCGCTTTCACAGCCCGTGATGTTCTGCACACTCCAGGCGCAAGGATAACACGATTTAACTGCAAGAGCGACGCCGCCCCCTCTCGAAGAGCGGTTGAGTGTGTAGATGGAATACTCAACGGGGAGCGCCAAATTCAATACAGTAGAATCGGTGTCTTGCAGCCATGTCTCTGTCAGACAAAAGATGTCAGGGGGGTCATTGTCCACAAGATCAGCAATATCCTGATAATGCTTGACCGCCGATCTTACGTTCAAATTCCAGATGGTAAGATGTCGCGAAGAGACCTTACTGCTTATGGCAGGCTGCACTATACAAGACCCCAAACAAGAAGGAGCTACGAGTAGCCAGCCGCCACAAGCACAGCGATGGGGGCCACACAAAGGGTCAACGCGGACTTCGGCGCAGGGAGGCAAACAGGTGTTGATCGCCAGGAGACTTTCCCTGGTATACGTAAGCATAGTTAGAGATGCACCTGATGTAAATATCGCCACAAAGCCAGCGCAACCGAGCGCGGACGGGCGCAGACGGGCAGGACTCTGGCACGACTCCGGCCACGCGAGGACACGCCCGCTGCGCGATCCCGCTGCGCTAGGGGAGGAGCCTTAAATAGGTGTTCCCAGGCGGCACATGCGCACTCAAGCGCTATCAGATGGAAACGCCTCACTCCACTCACCCCACTCCAAGATGTCCGCCAAAAACGAACCAAGCACCCACCCCGGGACCAGACCCGCCAAAACGGCGGTGAAGGGGCACAATTTATGGTGCAGGTAAGGGGCAATTTTAAAAAGGGTCAAAATGACCAAAACAAACATAAATAATTTAGAACGTTTTTAAAACAGCAGTTTTACTGCAAAAACGCGCAAGCGCTCTCGCAGCAGCAGCTACCTTGTCAGGGGCTGAAAGCAGGAGGGACTCACCCTAAATAGGTGTTCCCAGGCGGCACATGCGCACTCAAGCGCTATCAGATGGAAACGCCTCACTCCACTCACCCCACTCCAAGATGTCCGCCAAAAACGAACCAAGCACCCACCCCGGGACCAGACCCGCCAAAACGGCGGTGAAGGGGCACAATTTATGGTGCAGGTAAGGGGCAATTTTAAAAAGGGTCAAAATGACCAAAACAAACATAAATAATTTAGAACGTTTTTAAAACAGCAGTTTTACTGCAAAAACGCGCAAGCGCTCTCGCAGCAGCAGCTACCTTGTCAGGGGCTGAAAGCAGAAGGGACTGGCCCTAAATAGGTGTTCCCAGGCGGCACATGCGCACTCAAGCGCTATCAGATGGAAACGCCTCACTCCACTCACCCCACTCCAAGATGTCCGCCAAAAACGAACCAAGCACCCACCCCGGGACCAGACCCGCCAAAACGGCGGTGAAGGGGCACAATTTATGGTGCAGGTAAGGGGCAATTTTAAAAAGGGTCAAAATGACCAAAACAAACATAAATAATTTAGAACGTTTTTAAAACAGCAGTTTTACTGCAAAAACGCGCAAGCGCTCTCGCAGCAGCAGCTACCTTGTCAGGGGCTGAAAGCAGGAGGGACTCGCCCTAAATAGGTGTTCCCAGGCGGCACATGCGCACTCAAGCGCTATCAGATGGAAACGCCTCACTCCACTCACCCCACTCCAAGATGTCCGCCAAAAACAAACCAAGCACCCACCCCGGGACCAGACCCGCCAAAACGGCAGTGAAGGGGCACAATTTATGGTGCAGGTAAGGGGCAATTTTAAAAAGGGTCAAAATGACCAAAACAAACATAAATAATTTAGAACGTTTTTAAAACAGCAGTTTTACTGCAAAAACGCGCAAGCGCTCTCGCAGCAGCAGCTACCTTGTCAGGGGCTGAAAGCAGGAGGGACTCGCCCTAAATAGGTGTTCCCAGGCGGCACATGCGCACTCAAGCGCTATCAGATGGAAACGCCTCACTCCACTCACCCCACTCCAAGATGTCCGCCAAAAACGAACCAAGCACCCACCCCGGGACCAGACCCGCCAAAACGGCGGTGAAGGGGCACAATTTATGGTGCAGGTAAGGGGCAATTTTAAAAAGGGTCAAAATGACCAAAACAAACATAAATAATTTAGAACGTTTTTAAAACAGCAGTTTTACTGCAAAAACGCGCAAGCGCTCTCGCAGCAGCAGCTACCTTGTCAGGGGCTGAAAGTAGGAGGGACTCGCCCTAAATAGGTGTTCCCAGGCGGCACATGCGCACTCAAGCGCTATCAGATGGAAACGCCTCACTCCACTCACCCCACTCCAAGATGTCCGCCAAAAACGAACCAAGCACCCACCCCGGGACCAGACCCGCCAAAACGGCGGTGAAGGGGCACAATTTATGGTGCAGGTAAGGGGCAATTTTAAAAAGGGTCAAAATGACCAAAACAAACATAAATAATTTAGAACGTTTTTAAAACAGCAGTTTTACTGCAAAAACGCGCAAGCGCTCTCGCAGCAGCAGCTACCTTGTCTCTGCTAACCCGGAACCGGAAATCCTACCCATTCCGATCCCAACCGATCGCCAAAGCTGTTCCGGTGGTTCCCATTGGCTGAGATTGAACGCTCGCCGCAGTCTGTGGTCTAATTAAATGTTTTCCTTATGTTTAGAAATGTTATACTGCAGACTGTAAATAATGTATATAATATTATTCAATTGGTGTGATTAATTAGGCCACATGATTCAGCTCCAAGATTTTCTGTCTTAGTTGTATGGGCCTTGGTATTAATTAGTACGGTGAGTATTAGGTAGTGAATGGTGGTGTATGTAAGACAGAATTTCTATAGCTACGCTGGATCACCTCTCTCCTCGTGGTTCTTGATTCGTGCAGGCAGCTCATCTGAGGGGGGTGCATGTTGTTGTGAGGAATTGGAAGTGACACCCTGTTTCCTCTAATGACGTGGATTGCCTACCAACATGGCTGTTTCCATGCATATGCATATATTTATTTACTACACATGTCCCTTTCCCATACATACCTTTACAACGAAATTTGTTGTAAAGGTATGTGTGGTAAAAACATCTATGTAGTAAAAAAATGCCTTGTAAAGTCTACGCGTTGTTATGACGCATGCATTGTAACGCTTGTGTTGTAATGGTATGCATAAAAACAGCCATGTTGTAATGGTTGTTTCCCTTCCAGCTATTATATAACCTTCATAGTTTTTCAAAGACTACAGAATAAATCAGCATTATACCACGCTGAGCTTCCTCACTCCAATGCCATCGTCGCCCATTAATGCTGTGCGATTTTAACCTAACATTACCTTACTTTGTTGAGTAGAAGCATAATCCAGGAAGTGTATTTTAGATGAGTTATCTTCTCACGTGTTTGTTCTGTAAGTATAAACATGTCTTTCTTATTATGTCATTATTTGTGTAGTTTAATACAATGAAATGGAGCACAGAGGAGGAGACATCATCAGGATTTTGAAATAAAACCCACTGCAACTATAACATGTATTTAAAGTTGCTTGGTATTGTGTCCTGCATGTCTTAGATTGACTGATTGCTGTTTTGGTCCAGGTCCTGCAAGGCCAGCCCGTTTGAAGCCAAACACATGTTCTTTGCCTGACCTCTGTACTTTCCTGCCTTCTAAGCATGGCTCTCTCCTTTTGGCTGTGGCATTTTGAGGTGATCGTTACTCCCATTACTTGTACTCACTCAGTCTATCATCTATCTATCCAGACAACTGATACAAAGATCAAGGGTGTCTTCCTGTTTTGTTTACCCAGTTTATGCCTGAAAAGGTCCTAGGTCAAAATTGCCCTTTCATGTCTTGGTCTCTACCTCTTCGATTACTCTAATGCCAACCTCTTACTGGTGGAATATGCAAACACAACAGGTGATGGACCGAATGTGGATCAATGTCACACACTCAACCCAGTCCAAAGATCTGGGCCCAAATCCATCGTTATTTTGCACTCCACACCACCCTGGGTTAGACAATGGCGATATGCAAATCAGCTCTGACCCTGTGCCCCATGGGAACAGCCCAGTCCGAACTACAAAAGCCATGTCCTTCCCAGAACGGAATCAAGCATCCGAGGACCGGACCGGTTTCGAGGTAACACCTCTCATCAGCCCGGCTAGCTTGACTCCAGTGGTGTGGAGTGCCTGGGACCCACGTCTGGGCATCCCCAGCGCACTTAGGGCGGAATATGCAAACACAACAGGTGATGGACCGAATGTGGATCAATGTCACACACTCAACCCAGTCCAAAGATCTGGGCCCAAATCCATCGTTATTTTGCACTCCACACCACCCTGGGTTAGACAATGGCGATATGCAAATCAGCTCTGACCCTGTGCCCCATGGGAACAGCCCAGTCCGAACTACAAAAGCCATGTCCTTCCCAGAACGGAATCAAGCATCCGAGGACCGGACCGGTTTCGAGGTAACACCTCTCATCAGCCTGGCTAGCTTGACTCCAGTGGTGTGGAGTGCCTGGGACCCACGTCTGGGCATCCCCAGCGCACTTAGGGCAGAATATGCAAACACAACAGGTGATGGACCGAATGTGGATCAATGTCACACACTCAACCCAGTCCAAAGATCTGGGCCCAAATCCATCGTTATTTTGCACTCCACACCACCCTGGGTTAGACAATGGCGATATGCAAATCAGCTCTGACCCTGTGCCCCATGGGAACAGCCCAGTCCGAACTACAAAAGCCATGTCCTTCCTAGAACGGAATCAAGCATCCGAGGACCGGACCGGTTTCGAGGTAACACCTCTCATCAGCCCGGCTAGCTTGACTCCAGTGGTGTGGAGTGCCTGGGACCCACGTCTGGGCATCCCCAGCGCACTTAGGGCGGAATATGCAAACACAACAGGTGATGGACCGAATGTGGATCAATGTCACACACTCAACCCAGTCCAAAGATCTGGGCCCAAATCCATCGTTATTTTGCACTCCACACCACCCTGGGTTAGACAATGGCGATATGCAAATCAGCTCTGACCCTGTGCCCCATGGGAACAGCCCAGTCCGAACTACAAAAGCCATGTCCTTCCCAGAACGGAATCAAGCATCCGAGGACCGGACCGGTTTCGAGGTAACACCTCTCATCATCCCGGCTAGCTTGACTCCAGTGGTGTGGAGTGCCTGGGACCCACGTCTGGGCATCCCCAGCGCACTTAGGGCGGAATATGCAAACACAACAGGTGATGGACCGAATGTGGATCAATGTCACACACTCAACCCAGTCCAAAGATCTGGGCCCAAATCCATCGTTATTTTGCACTCCACACCACCCTGGGTTAGACAATGGCGATATGCAAATCAGCTCTGACCCTGTGCCCCATGGGAACAGCCCAGTCCGAACTACAAAAGCCATGTCCTTCCCAGAACGGAATCAAGCATCCGAGGACCGGACCGGTTTCGAGGTAACACCTCTCATCAGCCCGGCTAGCTTGACTCCAGTGGTGTGGAGTGCCTGGGACCCACGTCTGGGCATCCCCAGCGCACTTAGGGTGGAATATGCAAACACAACAGGTGATGGACCGAATGTGGATCAATGTCACACACTCAACCCAGTCCAAAGATCTGGGCCCAAATCCATCGTTATTTTGCACTCCACACCACCCTGGGTTAGACAATGGCGATATGCAAATCAGCTCTGACCCTGTGCCCCATGGGAACAGCCCAGTCCGAACTACAAAAGCCATGTCCTTCCCAGAACGGAATCAAGCATCCGAGGACCGGACCGGTTTCGAGGTAACACCTCTCATCAGCCCGGCTAGCTTGACTCCAGTGGTGTGGAGTGCCTGGGACCCACGTCTGGGCATCCCCAGCGCACTTAGGGCGGAATATGCAAACACAACAGGTGATGGACCGAATGTGGATCAATGTCACACACTCAACCCAGTCCAAAGATCTGGGCCCAAATCCATCGTTATTTTGCACTCCACACCACCCTGGGTTAGACAATGGCGATATGCAAATCAGCTCTGACCCTGTGCCCCATGGGAACAGCCCAGTCCGAACTACAAAAGCCATGTCCTTCCCAGAACGGAATCAAGCATCCGAGGACCGGACCGGTTTCGAGGTAACACCTCTCATCAGCCCGGCTAGCTTGACTCCAGTGGTGTGGAGTGCCTGGGACCCACGTCTGGGCATCCCCAGCGCACTTAGGGCGGAATATGCAAACACAACAGGTGATGGACCGAATGTGGATCAATGTCACACACTCAACCCAGTCCAAAGATCTGGGCCCAAATCCATCGTTATTTTGCACTCCACACCACCCTGGGTTAGACAATGGCGATATGCAAATCAGCTCTGACCCTGTGCCCCATGGGAACAGCCCAGTCCGAACTACAAAAGCCATGTCCTTCCCAGAACGGAATCAAGCATCCGAGGACCGGACCGGTTTCGAGGTAACACCTCTCATCAGCCCGGCTAGCTTGACTCCAGTGGTGTGGAGTGCCTGGGACCCACGTCTGGGCATCCCCAGCGCACTTAGGGTGGAATATGCAAACACAACAGGTGATGGACCGAATGTGGATCAATGTCACACACTCAACCCAGTCCAAAGATCTGGGCCCAAATCCATCGTTATTTTGCACTCCACACCACCCTGGGTTAGACAATGGCGATATGCAAATCAGCTCTGACCCTGTGCCCCATGGGAACAGCCCAGTCCGAACTACAAAAGCCATGTCCTTCCCAGAACGGAATCAAGCATCCGAGGACCGGACCGGTTTCGAGGTAACACCTCTCATCAGCCCGGCTAGCTTGACTCCAGTGGTGTGGAGTGCCTGGGACCCACGTCTGGGCATCCCCAGCGCACTTAGGGCGGAATATGCAAACACAACAGGTGATGGACCGAATGTGGATCAATGTCACACACTCAACCCAGTCCAAAGATCTGGGCCCAAATCCATCGTTATTTTGCACTCCACACCACCCTGGGTTAGACAATGGCGATATGCAAATCAGCTCTGACCCTGTGCCCCATGGGAACAGCCCAGTCCGAACTACAAAAGCCATGTCCTTCCCAGAACGGAATCAAGCATCCGAGGACCGGACCGGTTTCGAGGTAACACCTCTCATCAGCCCGGCTAGCTTGACTCCAGTGGTGTGGAGTGCCTGGGACCCACGTCTGGGCATCCCCAGCGCACTTAGGGCGGAATATGCAAACACAACAGGTGATGGACCGAATGTGGATCAATGTCACACACTCAACCCAGTCCAAAGATCTGGGCCCAAATCCATCGTTATTTTGCACTCCACACCACCCTGGGTTAGACAATGGCGATATGCAAATCAGCTCTGACCCTGTGCCCCATGGGAACAGCCCAGTCCGAACTACAAAAGCCATGTCCTTCCCAGAACGGAATCAAGCATCCGAGGACCGGACCGGTTTCGAGGTAACACCTCTCATCAGCCCGGCTAGCTTGACTCCAGTGGTGTGGAGTGCCTGGGACCCACGTCTGGGCATCCCCAGCGCACTTAGGGCAGAATATGCAAACACAACAGGTGATGGACCGAATGTGGATCAATGTCACACACTCAACCCAGTCCAAAGATCTGGGCCCAAATCCATCGTTATTTTGCACTCCACACCACCCTGGGTTAGACAATGGCGATATGCAAATCAGCTCTGACCCTGTGCCCCATGGGAACAGCCCAGTCCGAACTACAAAAGCCATGTCCTTCCCAGAACGGAATCAAGCATCCGAGGACCGGACCAGAATGGATTCAAGCATCCGAGGACCGGGTCAGACTGATTTGCATATAGCAATGTCTGAACTGGGGTGGCAGAGTGGGCTAAAGAACGGTGATGGATTAAACCCAGATCTTTTGACTGGGTGTGAGTGTTTCATTGATTCAGATGCTCCGTCCATCACCACCCCCTTTTGTACCGCTTTTGGCCGCCATAAGTGTGGCAGGGTATGCTCAGACGTGAGTCCCTTGCTCACTTTGCCACTGGATTCAGGCAAGCCGGGCTGAAGACGGCTGGAATGCCAGAAACCGGTCCTCGGAAGCTTGTTTCCGGTCCAGGGAAAACATGGCTTGGCAGTTCGGGCTGGACTGTTCCCATAAGGCACAGGGTCAGACTGATTTGCATATAGCCATGTCTGAACTGGGGTGGCAGAGTGGGCTAAAGAACGGTGATGGATTAAACCCAGATCTTTTGACTGGGTGTGAGTGTTTCATTGATTCAGATGCTCCGTCCATCACCACCCCCTTTTGTACCGCTTTTGGCCGCCATAAGTGTGGCAGGGTATGCTCAGACGTGAGTCCCTTGCTCACTTTGCCACTGGATTCAGGCAAGCCGGGCTGAAGACGGCTGGAATGCCAGAAACCGGTCCTCGGAAGCTTGTTTCCGGTCCAGGGAAAACATGGCTTGGCAGTTCGGGCTGGACTGTTCCCATGAGGCACAGGGTCAGACTGATTTGCATATAGCCATGTCTGAACTGGGGTGGCAGAGTGGGCTAAAGAACGGTGATGGATTAAACCCAGATCTTTTGACTGGGTGTGAGTGTTTCATTGATTCAGATGCTCCGTCCATCACCACCCCCTTTTGAACCTCTTACTGGTGTCATGTGCCTGACCCAGTACCCTAACTAACATCCATATATTTCCTCAAGATGACAACAGAGTCTTTATTAGTAATTGATCATTTTGACTGGAACATACACATTTTTCATAACTGCTGTACCTTTTATACTCATCACAGAGCAATAGCTTGTGTTTACTAGTGGCTTAACATTGCCTCCATGGGATGGGCCTCTGTCCTTCTGGAGTGGGCCAAACAAAATAAGAGTGAGGTCCCCAGGCAGAAAAGGGACAAGCCACTCTTTTAAACTGTCTTACAACAGGAATAGCTGATCTACAATACATTATATTGACCCAGACTTCTGTACCGCTACAGACTAAAGAGACAATAGGCAAAAAAGATGTATTGACACATCTCATTCGTTTTTTAATCAGATTGATAAACTCAAAAGTCATATGATATATTGATAGAGCATGGATGTTATTTTTCATCTATCCTAATGAATTCACCCTGGAAAATGTATTTGTGACATTCATATATCAGCACAAATATCCACTTACATCCAAATTGGCAAAACGCTCCTTTCGGAATCCGTAAACACACAGAGTGAAAACCATTCGTACGGTTAAACCAATCGGCACTCAGGCTCTCGCGTGTGATGAGTGTCACGTGATGTGAGTATAACGGCTTCACTGTGATGTAAACAAGGAAGTGAACTCCGGGTACAATAAAGTTGTGTGTTAGATTAAAAAACAACTGACGCGAACATAAGATTAATCTAAAGGAGGACAGGCTAGGTAAAACGGAAAAGCACATAAATACTTATGAAAAACAAAGGAAAAAATGACACATAATATGTGGTGTACGACAACAATATGAGAGAAACTCGAACCCTGAGTGTGAAATATAACAAAAAATGGTGAAGGCAAACAATAAAGATGACATGTTCTGAATAAAGGATTAATGGTTTTTCGCGACAAAGCACAAAATTACATCAACATAATGAAACAATTCGATCGATATAAAAGGGCTCAAAACAGTTCATTAAACCAATGCAAAATATGCAAGAGCAGGTTAAGTTAAAGAAAACAGGCATATTCTATCCTATCATTCATCCCCACTGGTTGGAGAGAATTACGTTTTTTGATCCAAAAGTACTCTGCCTGTAATCTCTATTTAACAGGATCAATGTCCCGACGCTGCGGGATAACCTCCAGAATCGTGCATCTCAATTGTGCAATCTGATGTCTGGCTTCTTTCCAATGATTGGCCACAGTGGATTTACTGTTGGCAAGCCTTATATTACTTTTATGTTCCGTAATGCGTACTTTCAATTTACGCTCAGATTGTCCAAAGTATACTTTGCCACAAGGGCATTTGATGGCATAGATGATGTTCTTAGTGTCACAGGTACTGGAATGATGCAGTTGAATTTGATACCCTTTGGTGGGGTGTTGAAAACTGTTGCCTACGATCATATTGCTACAATGTACACAGTTTAAACATTTTTGCATGCCCTTAAATGTGATTTTATTTTTCTTGGGAGTGTTCAGTATTTCTTTCAAATTTCTTGATCTCTGGAATGCAAAGGTAATCTTTTCATTATACAGATCTTTCAGGTCTGGTTCCATTTGAATTACTGACCAATGTTTATTAATGATGCTTTTAATGCGTAAAGCCTCGGTCGAATATTTCAAAACACAAACTGTTTGATTGGATTTGGTTGATTGTTTTTCTTGCAATAAACTGACTCTAGATTACGCCCTGATTCATATTTTAGCACAGATTCATCTTGCACAAGCTGTGTTTCATGAAGGCCTACATACTCCCTTTTCTTTACTAGCATGAACTTATGAACTGAATAGTCTGAAGCCAATGAGACCTTTTCATAAAGTATCAACTTGTGCTCTAACACTCAATGATTCCTTTCACGTTTGTAGCTTACTTGACCAGACTTGCAACAAAATTGTTACTTCCTAGAGCACATGCTTGGGAAAGAACTGACAAAGTATGAGAACATGAACTCGCCTATTTCCTAAATATCGCAACCAATCATAAGACAAGGTACAGTGGACCTAAGAAAAACACAAAGTAATGGATTACTTAAATCTCCCGGATTTGTATATTTTTACCTACTGCATCATCTCATGCTACTCAAGCTGACCAATGGGACAGAGTGGTCCGACAAATTTGGTGATGTCAAGGGGTGTAAACCAGAAATCCATGAAGTATAATTACCCAAACTCTGAAAAGGGGCAGCCCCATTCTAATCCATCTCTCCGCTGCATATCTTGCGGTAAAGAGATTGACGATTGGACTTCCAGAAAGAACGCAAACTGTGACAAGATACTGCGTTTGCTGCCAGTTGGTATGCTTGCAAAGTGGAATCTTTCTGGCTGTAAGGTTTCTGACAACAGCTGTGGCATTGACGCTTCAGTAAGGACAGGGGCAGGTAATTTGGTCCATGATCTGGAACTAGTTATAGGGTGATTTATTGAACTTTCATCTATAGGGTTTGTAGGAGAAATAATTACTTTCTATAGACTCACTTCCTTAGGATATAATTTCCCTCTGATGAGGAAGATAACTCCCTTCCGATTGAATATCATAGTTTGTCAATGCTTATTAAATCTTTCAATTCTTATAGATTGGCATGCTAATCATTTTAAATGTTATAAGGATACAATTACTCTGCTGATTCTGTTTCATTATTGGTGGTGGCCAATGTATCTGCTTCAAAGATTTACTGATCTAAGGGTAGATTTAATCTGAATAATTCCATTGGTAATGAATTAAGATGTACAATTATCATATCCCAGGTCCACATATGATAATTGTTCAATCCCTACGTAGGCTGGGCCTTTCAGCACAGAACAAGATCCATCAGGGGACCTAATGAGATTAGTGTGGTAGCTGAGGTTATTCTGAGATAAACACGTTTAGGTTACGAAAATATCCATCACAAATATCCCATTAAAAATTATTATGCCATTTTACAAGGTGAAAAACAATTGCTGCTTCTGTGAAGTACCTATATTTAAAAAACAATTCTTTCTTTCCACAATACAGCACAAAATAATTAATACAGCCAACTAAAGATGAGAACAAATTCGTAAACAGCACAGGGAGAGAAAGAAAAAGATGAAACCTTTGATTTATTCAGTATTACTGATCTGCGTCAACATCATACTGGAGAACCGGGCCTTATGGGCCTGGCGGCGCAGGGCATGCATTAAATCCCCGAGTTCACCTGCCTTGTCGAACAGAGACACGAGACACTCTGTTGGGTGTAGAAAACCAGGTTTATTAGCTGCAGCCAAGCACAGTTGTCCCAGAAGTACGTACAGTGTATATTCTGAGGAGACTGCCACTTTAGTCCGCGGCGTACAATCTTTTATAGCACACATATATACAACATTTACTCCCTCTACATACAAAGCAAGCTAATAGGAAAAGTTGGAAAACAAGCTATCAGGTGTCACAAATATGCCCCTCTCTCAAACCCTGTGTGTTACCGCTCCCAACAAATTAATCAGTGCTAGTACCGACAATCCAATTTGCAGGTGGCAGAACGTATTCCTCAAAGCATAGTTGTGTAACAAGAGAATACAAGGGGAGAATAGTGAAGGCCAGTCGGATAAGACAATGTAAGGAAAGAATAGGAGAAGCCAAATAGTCAGTCGAGACAGGGATCAATCAACCCAGACATGGATTAGCGAACTCGGCCAGACCCTGACATTGGTTTCGTAAACAAGTGTTGCATTCTAATCTAGGATCCTGATTGATACTGTGACCTTATGCCCCTATTCGGCTATAAATCCATTTATTCCCTATATTGGCATAACCGTTCAAGTGCAATATTCAGAAACTCGTCTCTGGCCTCACACGAACAGAGCCACATTCCAGAATAGCTTTCTCTGCCACTTCCTTTGCAACCAATTAGTGCAATGACAGAGCAGAAGTTACTATCTGAGATTCCTAGATTAACACTCCGAGTTCTTCAACAAGATAAAAACTCAGCATACCTGGAAATCCCCGCTTGCTGTGTTTTGATTAGTAATAGAACTCTAATGAGCACTGATAGACGATCACTTCCTAGTGACATCTTTATTGACGTCTTATGTCCAAAAACTTACGTCAAACAAGGCACCTTTCAGGTATAAATATTACCAACGTTGCCTTAAGCAAACGCTGTCTGCTGTTCGCTGATGTTGCTGCTGTTTACGCTAATGCCATCGCTGAAGCTGATGCTGCCAGCTATCTCGCTGCTGCTGAAGAAGCTGTCATGCTTATGATACCACAGCTGATATCGCTACTGCTATTGCTGCTAACAAGCGAACGATGGTGTGGTGAACTTAGGAGCTGAACAGCCGTCCCCTGCCAGAGCCCAGCACAAGCTGCCCGCGGACGCTGCCCCTCCTCCTCCTCGACGCGCTGAAGAAGAGACGCTGTCTTTCTCCTGCAGAGAAATCCAGCTCCGGCGTTTCTAGTCTACCCTTGCGGGTGACTGGGATATCGAGCCCTGAGGGAGATACCAGACCTCCATCATTCTATTCCAGAGGTATGGTGTTGACTAAACCCTTAGAGAGAATTCTTGAAGCAAACCTTGGCAAAACCAACTTAACTTAAAGCTACTTACTTACTCCCCTCCCAAGTATTAGGCTTAGGTCAGGTACACTGGGGTAGGCATAGTTAGAAGCACCAGTTGAGTATTTTAGCCTAATGTATATATGAATGTATATATGTTTTATTCCTTTTAAACCATTGTATGGCTAAGAAACCATATCAATGCTTTTACAGTATTATTTCGCAATACTTATCTTACTGTACGTACTTTTTATAATACCAAGTCTTGCAATTGTGGCAATTCATTTCTCTTGTACGAGAAGAAAGACTGTTCAATAAATGTTAACCTTTTATTGACAAACGCCCGTCTCTCTATTCTCTACATATTGTGAAAGTAAACTGCACAACCACTGACTGAGTAAAATAACTGTCTATTGTTTCACACGACCCTAGAGATTGACTCTTGATCTGAGGAGCAAAGTTGTCATGTTGCACGGTTGTTGGAAAACTGAATCCCTTCTTGGCTGTGCCAGGGAAGCTGATCACTTCCTATTTTCAGTCAAGAAAGTTTCCAGTGACCTCTGAGCTAGTTGGTAACAAACCCAATTAAGTTTAGCATAGTCAGTGGAGGCCTGGAAGATCCGCACTTCTACGCCGATACTACTGTTTATGTTATTCCAATGCGCAGGGCCTATTGGGAAAATAGGAACTACACTACATGGCGCCCAAACGTTTGGTAAGGCGATAAACTAACGCAGGACGTTAGAGTAACTCAGTCGTGCATTTTTCACACAGACCCCTTTCTCCCGTAAATACTCCAATAGACGTCTGGAGTGGGTGAAAGGTTAAAATCCGCCCGAACTCAGTAGGAAGAGATTCCTATGTAAAGCTCTGGTTTTTTCAACGTTGAAGGATACAGTGTTCCAAAATATTGTGCACCTAATCTTTGTCTCCTTGGAGACCTACTCTGCAAACCTTGCATTTATACAATGCCAGGAGAAAACGGAACCACTGGGGCCACAGCAGATGCGACTCAGCAGGGTCCCGACGACATGGTACCGGGTGCAATAATCATCCCGGCACATTTAAGAAAATCTATAATTTTAAAACTTATAGAAAACGGACTGACACCACAAGGTGGTACAGTAATTTTCGTGATAGAGGCTCACGAATATCGGCAGACAGAGGTATTCTATTCATGGATAAACTTTCCAGCGGCAAACGCTAGAACAAAAGAGTTTCACTATTACAAAATAGAGAAACCACCGGAGGAGTACGCTCCTTTCGAGGAGACTGAAATCCCACTAAAATTCCAAGAGCACCTGCTCTGGTTTAATGGCGCCCTAAAACATAATGATCATATTACCAGGCTCGGTCCACTAGGTAGACCAGGAGCAACGTGGCTGGTTCTAGCCAGCTACACACCACATCCGGACATTGCAAAAATGTCAAAGGAAGAGCTGTTAGTACAGCTAAAAACACTTATAAAAATTCACAGGCAATTATTCCAATATGTAATGCGGACTGCAACAGTCCAACCAGCTGTTAATGTACCACAGCTGACCCCTCGTCAGGGGAACACTAATAAAATTACACCACAGAACATACAGTCATGTCTTGATAAAACACCCGTAAAACGGGAACAAATTCCTTTCTGGTTAGCACAGAAAATCACTCAAATAGAGGCAGTATTTCCGGTTAGTACCCCTATCGAGAAACACAGAATCTTGACCATCTGCCTTCCTATGGGAATCGCACCACACATAGAGGACTGTGACACTTGGGGTACAGTCTTTGCTTCCATTTACACAAAAACACATGGTGTTCCGTCTATGGCGGTAATACCAGAAGTGCTAAAACAGATTCAAAATGAATACGGTCCAGAGCCCGCTTTAACTCTTGGTATGAAATTACTGAAAGACTTCAAGCAGGTCTCGGCTATATTATTAGCCAACATAAAGGGAGAAGCAGCATCTGTGGCGATCCGCCAGAAGTTGAAGGAAACAGATATAACAGATCAGCCAATTGAGCTTGCCAAAATCATAGAGAAATGCTATGAAGAATTAGGTAGAGACAGCTTGGGTGGGAAACCAGTAAAGTCCCAACTGCTTGAAAATCCTGAAAAATTATTTATTAAAATAATTTAAACACTCCTAAAAAGAGCTGGGATGGAAATAAACAATCCACTCCCAAGGAAAAAGTTTTCCTGTCCAGAGGAAGGTCTCCTCGACGGAGGGAAAGAACTCCGACTCGAGAACACCAGTCTCCCCAGAGGGAGCCCTCTGAGAAAAGATATAACCTTAGAAATAGGGATAATTTGAAAAAACCTGATAGATATCAAAGTATTGATACACGTCCCTCTCAATCTTTTTCGCAGAAATCGGAAAGAAGAGGACGGTCAGACCCAGGGGAGCACACCAAGTCCAAAGACAAGGAACCTGCTCAGAGTAAAAAATCTCAATTTCCAAAAAAGAAGGTAGCCAGTATTAGAGTAATCAACCATGCCGAGAATACTGAGGACACAGTTGAAAAACGGGGAGTGGGCACAGACAATGTTAGACAGTGCAGCAGAAATCAGTATAGCCCGCAAGATCTTGATGAGTCATCTGGAGACAGTGGACACGAATGATGGGGTAGTTATGTGTGACATTAAAATGTGACATTAAAATGTGTATTTCTTACACATATTAAAGTAGTATGTTATTGCATTGAGATTTCCCAAGTCACTGGTATGGTTAGAAGTAGTGTGTTATTAAAAAAATGCTAAAATTATTTGTAATACACATTTGAAGTGTCGTCTGGATCCGCTGTTCCATCGCTTACGGTGCATGGTCCAGGCGCGACTCCAGAAAATTCCAGAAGCAATTTTGGTTCAGTTAGATGTCAAATGGAAAGGGTTGATATTTTTACCCAATAGAAATGTGTTTTAGAATTTGAATTAAGCTGGGAAGCAATGTGATTTGATACTTACATGTATATATATGGAGAATGAGAGGAAAATCTGGTGTGTTATTCTGATACTTCATAATCTACAAATCAATTTCAAAGGTGAGTTATCGATTTGTGAGATATTCTATATGGTGCCTTTGTTTTTAATCATAAAATATAATTAATGATATTTGAAGTTAGTCATATATTTTGTAATGAAGAAATATTTATTGCAGTTTTTTATAATGTATTTAAATGTTGTTTAATATACACTTTGTATAGTATTATGTGTGTTTTGGAATAGGGATTGCTGATTATGACTGATTGTTTTAATGTGTGGATATGTACATTAGCTGTATACTGCATAATTTTAGGTGTTGATTTCAAATTGGAAATATATATGTAGAGTTAAGGTATTAGTGATGAGACTAGTTTTTATAAGTCTCTAAAGAAGTATAGTTAAAATATGCGACATCATTTTTGGTGTTTGGTTTCAATTTGAAGTTTGTTCTGTGAATGTATGTGGTGTAGATAGTGTTGTGGTAGAGAGACACTCATTCATGTTTTTCAGTGATATGGTGAGACTTATAGCAGAGAAATGTGAATGATTTCTGCTTTGTATTTGGCTTCGTGTAATATTAAAAGTAGTTGAAGAAGGGTAATTTAGCAGTAGAGATTTATGCAGTACTTTAATCCTATGAAGAGTTTGCTTGCAGAGCAGGTATTGCCCTGTTCGTACTGAGACACTCCTCCAATCACCCATTGAGCACCATACACTTATTCATTCAGTGCACTAATACCTAAGTACTTATAAATTCTCTATGCACAGTGTTTGCTGCACTGTAATTATTACAGTTACTAGTTGTGTACTTATAGAATGCCCTTGCCAGTAACACTATTACAGGCATATTATTCTGTGCACTATGCATGCAGATGTCTAACCAGCCACATACTATTGATACACTCTTGTAAGTACCCAGTTAGTACTCATGCAAACTAGGAATCTTCCTGCCTGTCCCATGCAATTCTCCAATTACCCATTCAGTCCTATCTACTTATCCTATCACTGCACCAATACCTAGGCACCTATAAATTCACCATGCACTCTGTTTGCAGCAGTGGAATTATTCTAGTTACTAGTCATGTACTTATTGAATGGCGTAGACTGTAACACTAGTACAGCTGAGATATTCTGTGCACTATGCATGCCGACCTATAACTAGCTACATACTATTGATACACTCCTGTAAATACCCATATAGTATTCAGTCACTGTCCATGCACTTGTACAATCACTCAGGCATTAAGACAAGCAGTGCTATTGTCAAATGTGTACTATGTATGTGGTCCCCTAACCCCCTGCAGATTAATGATTCAGTTGTGCAAAAATCCAGGTAGTAGCCATGCAAGTCAGCAATCTTACTGTCACTTTCTGTCCACTCCTGCAATGATCCTGACAGAACCATGTCCTTATCTAATCTCTGTGCTGAAACATAACCACTTATAAACTCACCCTGCTGTCAACTACTAGCACTCTACCTATCCAGTCACTGTCCATGCACTTATGCAATGAGTCTGGCTGTAAGACACGCTGAGCTACAGTCAAATGTGTGCAATCTATGCGGTTCCCGAACTCCATGCAGACTACTGATTTACTCCTGCAAAGATCCTGGTAGTAGTCATGCAAGTCAGCAGTCACACTGTCACTCTCTGTCCTCTCCTGTAATCATCCTCACAAAACAATGTCCTTATCTAATCCCTGTGCTGAAACATAAGCACTTATAAACTCACCCTGCTGTGAACTGCCAGCACTCTAGGTACCCAGTCAGTGGGCATGCACTTGTACAGTGACTCAGGCATTAGGACAAGCAGTGCTACAGTCTAATGTGCACAATTTACGCGGTCCCCTACCCCCCGGCAGACTGCTGATTCACTCCTGCAAAAATCCAGGTACTGGCCATGCAGTTCAGCAATCACACTGTCACTCTCTGTCCACTCCTGCTATCATCCTAACAGAACAATGTCGTTATCTGATCCCTGTGCTGAAACATAGGCACTTATAAACTCACCCTGCTGTGAACTACTAGCACCCTACCTATACAGACACTGTCCATGCGCTCATTCAATGACTCAGATATTAAGACAAGCAGTGCTACAGCCAAATGTGTACAACGTATGTGGTCACCTAACCCCGTGCAGACTACTGATTCACTCCTGCAAATATCCTGGTAGTAGCCATGCAAGTCAGCAATCACACCATCATCCTATGTCCACTCCTGCAATCAAAGTGACAGAACATTGTCCTTATCTAATCCCTGGGCTGAAACATAAGCACTTATAAACTCGCACTGCCGTGAACTACCAGCACTCTAACTATCTAGTCACTGTCCATGCACTTCTACAATGACTCAGGCATTAAGACAAGCAGTGCTACAGCCAAATGTGCACAATCTATGTGGTCCCCTAACGCCCTGCAGACTACGGATTCACTCTTGCAGAAATCCAGGTACTAGCCATGCAGTTCTGCAATCACACTGTCACTCTCTGTCCACTCCAGCTATCATCCTGACAGAATCATGTCCTTATCTAATCACTCTGCTGAAACATAGGCACTTAAAAACGCACCCTGCTGTCAACTACCAGCACTCTAGGTACCCAGTCACTTTCCATGCACTTATACAATGAACCAGGCATTAAGACAAGTAGTGCTACAGTCAAATGTGCACAATGTATGCGGTCTTTTAACCCCCTGCAGACTACTGATTCCATTGTGCAAAAATCCAGATAGTACCCATGCAAGTCAGCAATCACACTGTCACTCTCTGTCCAATCTTGCAATCACCCTGACGGAACAATATCCTTATCTAATCCCTGTGCTGAAACATAAGCACTTATAAACTCACCCTGCTGTGAACTACTAGCACTCTGCCTATCCAGTCACTGTTGATGCACTTATACAATAACTCAGGCATTGCGACAAGCGGTGCTACAAATGTGCTCAATGTATGCGGATCCCTAACCCCCTGCAGACTACTGATTCAGTCCTGCAAAAATCCTGGTCGTAGCAATGCAAGTCAGCAATCACACTGTCATTCTCTGTCTACTCCTGCAATCATCCTGATAGAAGCATGTACTTATCTAATCTCTGTGCTGAAACACAAGCACTTATAAACTCACCCTTATGTCAGCTACCAGCACTCTACGTATCCAGTCACTGTCCATGCACTTGTACAATGACTCAGGCATTAAGATACGCAGTGTTTAGTCTGATGTGCATAATCCATGTGGTCCCCTAACCCCCTGCAGACTGCTAATTCACTCCTGCAAAACTCTAGGTACTAGCCATGCAGTTCAGCAATCACACTGTCACTCTCTGTCCACTCCTGCTATCATTCTAATAGAACCATGTCCTTATCTAATCACTCTGCTGAAACATATGCAGTTGTAAACTCACCCTGCTATCAACTACCAGCAGTCTAGGTACCCAGTCACTGTCTATGCACTTGTACAATGACTCAGGCATTAAGATAAGCAGTGCTTCAGTAAAATGTGCACAATGTATGCAGTCTCCTAACCCCCTGCAGACTACTGATTCACTCCTGCAAAAATTCTGGTAGTAGCCATACAAGTCAGCAATCACACTGTCATTCTCTGTCCACTCCTGCAATCATCCTGACAGAACCATCTAATCACTCTGCTGAAACATAAGCACTTATAAACTCACACTGCTGTGAACTACCAGCACTCTAACTATCTAGTCACTGTCCATGCACTTCTACAATGACTCAGGCATTAAGAGAGACAGTGCTACAGTCAAATGTGCACAATCTATGTGGTCCCCTAACCCTCTGCAGACTACTGATTTACTCATTCAAAAATGCAAATAGTAGCCATGCAAGTTAGCAATCATTCTGTCACTCTCTATCCAGTTCTGCAATCATTTCTGACAGAACCATGTCCTTATCTTATCACTGTGCCAAAACACGTATAAACTCACTCTGCTGTCAACTAACAGCACTCTAACTATCCAGTCACTGTCCATGCATACTACTTATTCATGCCAACAATTATCCAATTAGTAGCTGTGTACTGCAGTAAACTCATTGTGATTTCAAAAGAAAGTATTTAAATGGTTTTTATGTAGAATGTGTTTGTTTAGTAATAGAATAGTATAATTTATAGATTTATTTTAATAATATTATATATATTTTTTTTTACAGATATTGTTCATCAACATTAAAAGAAACTTACCATGGCTAGAAAGGAGGAAACAACAAAAAAAGGACTATTATTTGAAGAAAACTCAACAGCCAGAATCAGATGAACAACAACATGTGGGTAAAAAGAAAAAGTCTTGCGGTAAGAGAACAAAAGAATTTATTAAAAAACTTTAAACGGCTAGAAACAGTGTGCACATTTTGGGAAGTAGAAAGAATGCCTCAACAACAAAAAAGAATAAGAAGAAAAAAAGTGAAAATAATGGGAAATCACGTTCTAAAGAAACAATGTATGGTAAAAGGAAGAAGATTCAGTATGAAGAAATTAGAAAGAGAATGTTCTACAATAGAATTGTCTTAAATTTGTTGAAAGATGTGAAGAAATATAAAAGAAGATCAGCATTTTATAAAAAGAAGAAACAGATGGGTAACTATGGTTGAGAAGGCTTTTGAATTAAAAAGGAAATTATTCATTTTTATTTTTAAACAAAATTCAATCACTAGCTAAGCCAATACATGTTATGAAAGCCAAAAGTAAGGAGAAGAGAGTAATTAACAGAAGTAACGTTTGTGATTTTTTTGGGCTGTATTACCCAAAAAGTCCAGCAATAATTTTAAATGAGTTAAACAGTGCTTTTTTGCGTGGCGTTAGTATCAGATGTAAAAAGGTTTGTGGTGAAATAGAGTTTTGTTACTTGGTCCTGAAAAAGAGAGTGGGGAAAGTGAGACATTGATAGAAGTAAATGTTGAAGAAAATGTGGAAAATAGTACTACAGAGAAGTTTAAAGAACAAATTACAAAGTTTAAGGTAATTTCATGTGAAAGGCCAAATTATTCTTGTATTTGTTGCCGACGAACTCACTATAGAAATCAGAGTAGGACTGTTGAACTATATTTAAAAAGGGAAAGAGAAAATAATGATAAGTGGAAGGAATTTGCAACTTATTTGTTGGTAGAGGATTGCTTTGATTTGGGTACTGATCAGCGTATTTGTAAATATTGTTATAACAAATTAGATGATAATTAAATGCCTGCTAGAGCTATCCATAATAATCTAGAGTTGATAACTATTCCTCCAGAACTGATTGATTTAAACACTTATGAGTCTATTCTGATTCAATGTGTGCACCTATTTCAGGCTATTGTTTGTATGGATCCTAAAACAGGTAAATTGCCTCTTACAGATTTACAGAGAGGATTAAAAGGAAGAGTTGTATATTTACCACTAGATTTAAAGAAAAATATTGAAACTATTGGTGTAGAGAATGTAGAAAGTGAACCACTAGTTATTCTATTTAATGGTGTTCCTACTAAGAGTAATCTGGCAAGAGTTAGTGGTTGTTAGGAAAGTGCAAGAGGCAATATTATAAAAAACAATGAGCACTACAAAAAAGTGTATGTGGAAGAAAAAGAAATACTTTTAGGAGATGATACTGAAATGTCAAGTGGTCAAATTGAAAATGTGGACATGTCCAAAAGTGAAGAAATCTATGAACATTATAGTGTACATCCACTTCATTCAAAAGAAGTGATGGGGAATACTATGGAATTGTTCCAAATGAAAAAAGAAAAGGGGACTCCCATGAGTGTATGGGAAAAAAGTTTGGAAGCTCGTTGTTTTCCGCAGCTGTTCCCAACAGGACAAGGAGATCGATATGACAAACTATCAGTGTCGATTCCAGCATCAGAATATCGGACAACAAGATTGTATGCAAAAGATCCAAGATTTCGACAATGTATCACATATATATTTCATCTATTGATTGAGAGTGACTTGTCTGAACTTTCATATGCAGTCAACCACATATTTAAAGCAGGAGTTCATCTTCAAAATGTTTCTACAAAGGAATTTATGGATAATGTACATCAGAGAGACGATTATTTAGAATTTCAATAGATTAATTTGATGGCAAGTCAGCGTTGTACTAATGAGCATTGGTATCGTCATCATGGAGAACTTAAATGCATGCTAAGGAACTTCGGAAGTCCTACGTGGTTTATTACCCTAAGCTGTGCTGAATACGCTTAGGATGATTTAGTTGATTTTCTTCGAGAAGCAAATTCAAATATTAAAAATATTGAATACAAGACACCTGGAAAATTGTGCTCTTTGGATCCTGTAAATGTAAGCAGATATTTCAATGATAGGTTTGAAGCTATGATGTCTTTTATCTGCAATAAAAAGAATCCTCCTCTTGGGGAAGTTATTGATTTATTTTGGAGAAAGGAGTATCAAGCTAGAGGTGCTCCTCATATACATATGCTTTTATGGATCAAGGATGCACCCAAATTTGGAACTGATTTGAATGACACTGTTTTATCTTTTATTGAAGATTATGTTACATATGAACAAAAGAACAGAAGAAAACACCTTAAGGCAACAAGTGTCACGATTCCAAAGTCATCAATGTGGCAAATAATGTCGACGAAAATACAAGTCGAAGGAAAGGTTTTATACCAAATGTCGTTTTGGATTTCCACATCCAGTATTATCTAAGGAAGAGTGAACAGTTTCATGTCAGCAGAAAGACCTACCATCACTAGAAAATCTCCCAAAAATACATACAATTTGAGAAGAGGGTGAAGAATCAAAGTATATCAATGATTATAATCCAGTTATTCTCTCAATGTGGAATGCTAATATTGATATCCAGTATGTTGCAGATAATTTTATTGCTGTTGCTCGTTATGTGAATCATACATAACAAAATCAGAAAAGACAGAGCTGAAAGAAATGTGGGAAGAAAATTCCCACGAGAAGAGTCTTAGTAAGAAATTGTGTCGTTTTAGTTTGAAGATGTTATCACATCAAGAGATTGGAGCGCATGAATGTTCAGATCGGTTGTCGTCTGCAAGTTTATACTCAATGTCGAAAGGAATCACTTGGGTGAGTCCAGTTCTTGCTGCATCGCGAAATCAAGTACTTACACCTATACAAGAAATCGAATATTTAGCAGTAAATGAACCAGAAAGCACAGATATTGTCAAAACAAACATGTTGGATACATACTATCCAAATAGAAGTCGTCATCGTGAAAACATATGTCTCTATGAAGTGCTGCAATATTACAGTTTTAAGAGAAAATATGCTGTCATTGGTTCAGAAGGATATTTGGTGAAACAAAGGGATGTATGACAATACAACGCATGCTTTTACCACGCATGCTTTTACATCGCAACTTTTACAACGCAAAGTGTTGAGGGGTGCTGGATAGTGAATAGTTTAATTTACTATTCCAACTCCAGTGCCCGTGGATAGTAGGGAAGGTGTTGGATAGTCAATTAAATATATTCCCTATCCTAGAGCGCCCCCCAGCGCAATGCGTTGTAATGGTTTGCATTGTAAAAGTTGCGATGTAAAAGCACTGCATGGTAAAAGTTGCGTTGTAAATGATGTTTCCCGAAACAAAGTGAAGGAAATCGGATTAATCAATGAAAACTGAGTTGTGATACTCCTGATAGAAGAGAATTTTACTATTTAGCACTTTGCCACTCTTCAAGCCTTGGCGTACAAAATTGGATTTACTTGGAGATTTTTGGTGCTAAGATTCTTTCAATGCATTTAAAGATAGCATTGAATGCACAGTTTTTGCAAATTATCTCAATATGTTGAATGAAGAAATTGATTAAGAAGCTACTATTGCAGCTGAGATAGCTAGAGACAGAGTTCTCAAGACTGTCAAAGTTCTGCTCCACTAAGTCAAGATCTACTAGGACAACCAATTCTTGAAAATAAAGCAGCAATTGCCATGAGTGAAGTGGAAACAGCAATGCATGAAGCTCAAGAAGATATTATGGACTTAGGAAACTTGGAAGAACAACTAAATGTTGAACAGAAAGAAATATATCAGCAAGTGAGACAACAGTTCAACCATGGTTTTCTTCATGAAAAGAAAGAATGCACATCATTTTAACCTATCCGAATGTATGTCAGTGCTCAAGCTGCTATGATAAGTTTCTTAATTAAAGTTTTGATCAGTTTACTACAGAAAACAACTGACTCACATTTGTCTTGTGTTGTAACTGCTCCAACTGGGTTGGCAGCACACAACATTAAAGGAATTACATTACATCATTTACTAATGCTACCTGTAGAGCATGAAAATAAATTGGAATATCACAAGCTATCAGGAGAAGCCTGTTAGGAAGTTTCAACAGTCCTAAAGAAAATTAAACTTCTGATTATTGATGAGGTGAGCATGGTCTCAAAATAATGCTTGCCTTTGTGCATTTAAGAATGGAGCAACTTCTAAACACAGAATACAATGTCTTATTTGGAGGAAAACATGTGATAGTTTTTGGTGATCTAATGCAACTTACTCCTGTAAAAGGGCAACCAGCTTGTGCATGAAGACACCAGAAAGTCTTTGGGAAGTGTTGGAAATGTTAACATTTGGTCATATTTTGAATACAAAGAACTAATTAAAAATATGCGACAGGCAAATTATGTTGATTATGGAACCATTCTTCAAGATATAAGAATTGGAGTATTGACAGAACATGGCAAACAAGCTTTGAAAAGTCGGCTACTTACTAACTTGTTTCCAAATGAAAATATAGTTAGGGAAAAAATATACAAACAAATTGCAGAAAATAAATCTATTATCTGCCTAAAGCCAACACTGCAAGAGTGTTCTACATTCAATGAAGAACTTTTAAAGCTGGAAAATGAACAAATAATAAAAAGGGAAGCCATTGATAAAATAGAGCATGAAGGAATCACTATTATTTTGACTGAAAAATTAAAAACAAAATTGGATTCTTTAGAAAAATCTATATTTAAAACTGCTGGTTTATATCTATGTGTGAACTGTCGGGTAAGTTTACGGCATAATTTAGATGCGGAAAAGGGTTTAGTAAATGGGACAATGGGTAAAGTTGTTGATTTTTTTATATATTAAAATAGAGATAGAATAGAATTTTTGAAAATCAAATTGGATCAAATTGAAGAAGTAAAACAAATTGGTTGTTGTTTGGTTCTTTTTGGCTTGATAAAGATTTGTATGTTTGTAGAAAATAGTTTCTTTCTTCTTTGGCATGTGCGGTGGCAATTCATAAATCTCAAGGTTCTCGTGTAGACAGTGCTTTGGTAAACATTGGCAGTACAGTATTCAAAGAGGGTATAGCATATGTTGCTTTGTCCAGAGTCAGACCTTTATCTGGATTGCTTTTCATTGATTTTGATGAGAGAAAGATTAGTGCAGATGTAATTTGTGTAAGAGAGTATAATCGGTTAAGAAGACTATGCTCCCAATTTAAGTGAATATCCTGTATATGAAATGCGTGTAGTAGGTCGCAAAAGAAGATATGAGAATATCTGTAGTGAAGTTAAAGAGAAGAAAAAAATCAAGATAATTTTGAGATTCCAAGCAAAAAGAAAAAGGACACTATTGAAGAGATTGTCGGATATCAGTTAGAAAATAGTTCAGGTATAAACTGCTATGCTAACGTAGTAGTAAATGTATTTTTTATAGAAAATCTGTAACAGCAAATTATGGAGAATCGATAAAAAAGGTTTTGTCCCTTGTTGCATTCTATTTTTGAAAAATTGTGAATTGATAAAACTAAAATCCAAAGTGTTTCTGATATTTGGAATCTTCTGGATATATGTTCTGGTTCTATGCAATTTACACAGAATGATGCTCAGGAATTTCTAGTATATATGCTTGCAGTATTAGAAGATGAAGGAATACAAATTGAAAATCTATTTGGACTTCATTATAAATGGGAACATGAAAGTGAAAATTGTAGATTTACTTCTACCACTAACATAGACACTGAAATATTCATATATTTTTGACAATACCTGACTGTAAAACAGTGACTTTCAACAAATTAGTTAAAGCTGCAAATCAAAACATGTAGTGTAGCCAATGCAAATCAGAAATGTTATCAACACTATTTATACAAATATTGTGACAATATATAATTTTAATGATACAACATTGTACAGCTGATGGAAGAAAATTGGAAACTTTAATAAAAAAATTTGCAGCAAGTCAACTATCAATATCAGGAAGAACTTTTGTAGCAGTAGCAATTATTTTCCACGATGGTCCTTCTGCAACATCTGGACATTACACTGTCTATTTAAAATGTAATAAAGGATGGACATATTGTAATGATACTCATATGTTTTTTAGATGTTGTTTGCCTAATGAATTACCAAATTCATACCTAATATTTTTTAAGCCAAAGTTCTAAAAACATAATTCGGCCTATTGGGAATATGTTAAAATGTATTAATACTTTTACTTTGGACAATTTCAGTATAAAGGATTTCAGGAATATCATTTGGCCTACAGGAAAGATATGAATATGAATTAAAACTTTTTCTGGGATATTCTGACAGCATATATTTTAAAGAACATCATTTAGAGTATATGGAAATTATAAAGAATTGTTGATTGAATTATTGTTTCGGTTCTTTCATATTGTAGTGACAACATTCTCTTAGAAAGAAACATTTTATATATGTGTGGTTTGTATTATATGCTATGTTATTGAGGATTTTATTTTTATGCAATGTGCAGAGATAGTTGAGTATATTGAAAATATTTTTGACACAGATTTAGGTTTTTTAAACAACCTTACTGATTGTTTTTTTTGCCCGCTGTTATGTCACGAGTAACATTAAAATCACTATTTATAGTGAAATTCAATATAATCTGAGAACAGCAAAAAGGCAAACTAAATAATTTATATCATGCTAAAATTATGTTGTGTTTATAAAATTATATTATTATATATTACTAGCAGCCCGTCCCGAAGTTGTCCGGGGGCAATCAGGCTTGCTTACAGCCTCCCTGCGCTCCTGTCCGCTAAACTTCACCTTTCCTCCGGCAATCAGGCTTGCTTACAGCCTCCCTGCTCTCCTGTCCGCTAAACTTCACCTTTCCTCCCCACGCTCGTGTCGGCTGCAGTCGGCCAAACCCAGGCCCGCAACCACCTCCTCAGCCCACCGCGGGCGCCTCTCACCTACCTCAGCCCACAGCGCAGTCAGCAAAAGTTCACCGCTCCTCCCCAAGGTCCTGTGTGGTAAACTTCACCGCTCCTCCCCGTGCTCCTGTCTGCTTCAGTCCGCCAAACCCAGGCCCCCAACCACCTCTTCAGCCTACCGTGGGCGCCTCTCACCTACCTCAGCCCTCAGCGCAGTCGGCAAAAGTTCACCGCTCCTCCCCAAGGTCCTGTGTGCTAAACTTCACCGCTCCTCCCCGCGCTCCTGTCCGCTGCAGTCCGCCAAACCCAGGCCCCCAACCACCTCCTCAGCCCACCGCAGGCGCCTCTCACCTACCTCAGCCCACAGTGCAGTCGGCAAAAGTTCACCGCTCCTCCCCAAGGTCCTGCGTGCTAAACTCTGCGCTCCTGTCTGCCGCTCCTCCCCGCACTCCTGTCCGCCACTCACCTACCTCAGCCCACAGCGCAGTCAGCAAAAGTTCACCGCTCCTCCCCAAGGTCCTGTGTGGTAAACTTCACCGCTCCTCCCCGTGCTCCTGTCCGCTTCAGTCCGCCAAACCCAGGCCCCCAACCACCTCTTCAGCCTACCGCGGGCGCCTCTCACCTACCTCAGCCCTCAGCGCAGTCGGCAAAAGTTCACCGCTCCTCCCCAAGGTCCTGTGTGCTAAACTTCACCGCTCCTCCCCGCGCTCCTGTCCGCTGCAGTCCGCCAAACCCAGGCCCCCAACCACCTCCTCAGCCCACCGCAGGCGCCTCTCACCTACCTCAGCCCACAGTGCAGTCGGCAAAAGTTCACTGCTCCTCCCCAAGGTCCTGCGTGCTGAACTCTGCGCTCCTGTCTGCCGCTCCTCCCCGCACTCCTGTCCGCCACTCCTCCTCGCGCTCCTGTCCGCCGATCCTCCCCGGGCTCCTGACGATGTCCTCACGCACGTCGTTAGTGCACAAGGCCGGTGCTACTTCCAAGAGACTACTTTTTTTTAACGTATATTTTTTAAAGAACGTATATTTTTGGGTGGTATATAGCCTATGTCACTCTGCAGACCCTGACAATTCCAATGATGTATTGGGTGTTTGGATTGGCGCTGTGGTTCCAGAGTTTACCCGCCTAAAATATTCACAGTTCTCTCTTTATAATAGTAGTATAGATAACTGTATTTTTTCTTCTCTTTCACAGGTCCTAATTCTAAAGTTTGAAATTTAAATAAATGTAAATTATAAAAAACAACTGCAAAAGATGTTTAGACTATTTTGATATCTACTACTGTAAAGGTAAGATTAAGTAATCCAAACACTATCCATTTCACTACTACATTCAGCTGTGCACTATCTATATAAACCTCTAACCACCTACTTACTAAGGTACTACCCATGCAGCCTAGGAATCCTCCTGTTTGTCCCATGCACTACTCCATTCACCCATCCAGCACTATCTACTTATCCTATCACTCTGCCAATACACAACCACTTATAAAATCACCATGTAGTCTGTTTGCATCACTGTAATCTTTCCAATTACTAGTGATATACTTATTGAATGTCCTAGACACTAAGAGAAGTGCACATACAACATTCTATGCACTATGCATGCAGACCTCTAACCACATACATAGTATTGGAACAGTCTTGTAAATACTAAGGTACTACCCATGCTGCCTAGGAATCCTCTTGTCAGTCCCATGCACTTCTCTAATCACCCATCCAGCACTATCTTCTTATGCTATCACTTTGACAATATCTATCCGCTTATAAATTCACCAGGCATCCTGCTTGTAGCACTGTAATCATTCCACTTACTAGTCATGGACTTATGGAATGGCCTAGCTACTAACACAAGTACACCTACAATATTCTGTGCAGAAAGCGTGTAGACCTCTAACCAGATACATACTATTGGTACACTCCACTAAATACAGAAGTAGTACCCATGCAGCCTAGGCATCCTCCTGTCAGTCCCATGCACTTCTCCAGTCATCCATCCACTACTATCTACTTATCCTATCACTACACCAATACCTAAACACCTATAAATTCACAAGGCACTGTTTACAGCACTGTCATCGTACTGGTTACTAGTCATGTATTTAAAGAATGGCCTAGCACTTACACAAGTATACCTACAGTATTCTGTGCACAATGCATACAGACCTCTAACCAGCTACATACTATTGGAAAAGTCTTCTAAATAGCTACTTAGTAACCATGCAGTCTAGGAATCCTCTTGTCTGTCCTATGCACTTCTCCAATGAACCCATCCAGCACTATCTACTTATCCTATCACTCCGCCATACCTAACCATGTATAAATTGCCCATGTACTCTGTTTGCAGCATTGTAATCATTCAATTACTAGTCATGTACTTATGGAATGGGCTAGCCACTAACACAAGTACACCTCCAATATTCTGTGCGGTATGCATGCAGACCTCCCAAAAAGTATATAGTATTCATTCACTGTTGCAAATACCCACTTACTACCCATGCAGCCTAGCAATCCTCCTGTCACGGATGACTTCTTCAATCACTTATCCACCACTATCTACTTATCTTATCACTCGGCCAATAGCTAAGCACTTATACATTAACCATGCACTCTGTTTGCAGCACTGTCATCATTCCAATTACTAGTGATGCTCTTATGGAATGCCCTAGGCACTAACACAAGTACACCTACAATATTCTGTGCATAATGCCTACAAACCTCTAACCACATACATACCATTGGTACACTCCACTAAATACTAAAGTATTACCCATGCAGCCTAGGATTCCTAATGTCAGTCTCATGCACTTCCTCATTCATCCATCCAGCACTATCTTCTTAAACCCTTCACTCTGCCAATAACTACGCACTTATAAATTTACCAGGCACTCTGTTTACAGCATTGGCATTATTCCAATTACTAGTGATGTACTTATGGAATGGCCTAGCCACTAAGACAAGTACACCTCCAATATTCTGTGCGGTATGCATGCAGACCTCCAAAAGGTATGTAGTATTAATTCACTGTTGCAAATACCCACTTAAAACCCATGCAGCCTAGCAATCCTCCTGTCACTCTCATGCACTTCTTCAATCACTTATCCACCATTATCTACTTATCCTATTACTCCGCCGATACCTAAGCACTTATAAATTAACCATGCACTCTGTTTGCAGCACTGTCATCATTCCAATTACTAGTCATGTTCTTGTGTAATGCCCTAGGCACTAACACAAGTACAGCTATAACATTCTGTGCACAATGCCTATAAACCTGTAACCACATACATACTATTGGTACACTCCACTAAATACTGAAGTAGTACCCATGCAGCCTAGGATTCCTCCTGTCAGTCTCATGCACTTTCTCAATCATCCATCCAGCACTTTCTTCTTATCCTATCACTCTGCCAATACCTACGCACTTATAAATTCATTAGGCACTCTGTTTACAGCATTGTCATTATTCCAATTACTAGTGATGTACTTATGGAATGCCCAACCCACTAACACAAATAAACCTACAATATTCTATGCACTATGCTTCCAGATCTATAACCAGCTACATACCATTGGAATGCTCTTGTAAATACTAAGATACTACCCATGCAGACTAAGCATGGGCTGAAAATTTGTTCCGTTTGCGGAATTTGCAGATTTTCCGCGATTCTGCGATTCGCGAATCTCGCGAAATTGCGGTAAAATCCACGAATCAGCGGGACGAATTTTCAGCCAAGCACTTACAGGGTTACAGCAGCAGGTGCAAAAGTTGAAGCTAATTTTTTGTAACCTTTTACAAAAGGTTTACAAACAAATTAACTTCAACTTGGGCACCTGCTGCTCTAAGCCTGTAAGTGCTTCCTGGCGCCTCGTTGCCTACTTGCAACTATTCTCTGACCCTGCTCTGACCCTTGAAGCAGGGTCAGAGAATAGTTACAAGTAGGCAATGAGGCACTGACAGATATAAAAACAAGCATTTGCAATGCAATAGGTCTCGCATTAGGAAAGTTTGAGCTATTGGTCTTGTAAATGACAATTTTTTTTATTTATGTGTTGGTTTTGAAAATAGCTAAATTAAAAGCTTTGTCATTTACAATGCCAATAGTTATAACTTTCGCGAATGTGACACCTATAGCATTTGTAATGCAACATGTTTTGTATTTACGTGACTTAGATGTATTGATATTACAAATTACAATGGCTTTTAATTTTTCTAAATAATTAATACCTAAAGAAAAGTGATTTTCTTTTATAATGGCAATAGCTTAAACTTTTGTAAATAACTTTTGTGAAGAGTATGTTCAGTGTATTTTATTGTGACGAAAATCCAAGAACAGAAGTGAAATATTAACATCTTTTTGTGTCATGTGCTGAGTGATGCTGTGGTGGTGCTGAGTGATGCTGTGGTGGTGCTGAGTGGTGCTGTGGTGGTGCTGAGTGATAGTGTGCTGGTGCTGAGTGATGCTGTGGTGGCGCTGAGTAGTGCTGTGGTGGTGCTGAGTGGTGCTGTGGTGGTGCTGAGTGATGCTGTGGTGGTGCTGAGTGATGCTGTGGTGGTGCTGAGTGGTGCTGAGTGGTGCTGAGTGATAATGTGGTGGCGCTGAGTCAATCAATCAATCAAAGCATTTATATAGCACACTACTCACCCAGAGGGTCTCAAGGCGCTCGGGGAGGGGGGTCCGCTACTGCTCGAACAGCCAGGTCTTGAGTTGCTTCCTGAAGGCGAGGTGGTCCTGGGTCAGGCGGAGGTGGGTCGGGAGGGAGTTCCATGTCTTGGCGGCGAGGTAGGAGAAGGACCGTCCCCCTGTGGTGGCTCTTCGGATGCGGGGACGGTGGCGAGGGCGTGGCCGGTCGATCGAAGCTGGCGTTTGGGAGCGTAGAAGTTGAGGCGGCTGTTGAGGTATCCTGGGCCTTGGTTGTGTAGGGCTTTGTGTGCGTGGGTGAGGAGACGAAAGGTGATTCTCTTGTTGACCGGGAGCCAGTGCAGGTCTCTCAGGTGTCCGGAGATGTGGCTGCGACGGGGGATGTCCAGGATGAGTCGTGCTGAGGCGATCTGGATCCGCTGGAGTCTCTTCTGGAGTTTGGCGGTGGTCCCGGCGTAGAGGGAGTTGCCGTAGTCCAGACGGCTGGTGACGAGGGCCTGGGTGACCGTCTTCCTGGTCTCGGTGGGGATCCACCGGAAGATCTTACGTAGCATGCGCAGGATGTTGAAGCACGACGAGGAGACGGCGTTGACTTGTCTGGTCATGGAGAGGGAGGAGTCCAGGATGAAGCCCAGGTTGCGTGCGTGGTCTGTTGGTTTGGGTGCGCTGCCTAGGGCGGGGGGCCACCAGGAGTCGTCCCAGGCGGAGGGTGAGGATCCCAGGATGAGGACTTCCGTATTGCCCGAGTTCAGTTTCAGGCGACTGTTCTTCATCCATTCGGCTACCTCTTTCATCCCTTCGTGAAGGTTGGCTCTGGCGGTGGCGGGGTCGTTGGTGAGGGAGAGGATCAGCTGGGTGTCGTCAGCGTAGGAGATGATGTTGAGGTTGTGCTTGCGTGCGATGTCTGCGAGGGGGCTCATGCAGACATTGAAGAGGGTTGGACTGAGCGAGGAGCCTTGAGGAACGCTGCAGATGACTTCGGTGGCTTCAGATCTGAACGGGGGGAGGCGAACTCTCTGTGTCCTTCCGGCGAGGAAGGAGATGATCCACTCCAGTGCCTTCTCCTGGATTCCGACGTTACTGAGTCGCTGCACTAGTGTACGGTGGCAGACAGTGTCGAAGGCCGCGGAGAGGTATAGGAGGATGAGGGCTGCTGTTTCTCCGTTGTCAAGCAGTGATCGGATGTCATCGGTGGCTGCGATCAGGGCGGTCTCGGTGCTGTGGTTGGCTCGGAAGCCAGACTGCGAGAGGTCGAGGGATCCGTTCGTCTCGAGGAAGGTGGCCAGCTGCTTGTTGACGGTCTTCTCGATGACTTTTGCAGGGAACGGGAGCAGCGAGATGGGGCGGTAGTTCTTGAGGTCAGTGGGGTCGGCTGATGGCTTCTTTAGTAGAGCGCTGAGTTTGGCGTGCTTCCAGCTCTCCGGGAAGGTAGCGGTGTCGAAGGAGGTGTTGATGATGTCCCGCAGGTGGGGTGCAATGACAGTGTCGGCCTTGTTGAAGACGTGGTGAGGGCAGGGGTCGGTCGGAGATCCGGAGTGGATGGAGTTCATCGTGCGGACTGTGTCTTCGGTGCTGATCGGGGTCCAGGAGCGGAGGGTGGTGGTGGGGGGCGATGGTTCAGTCATGGCGTGCGTAGGTTGAATGCTGAAGCTGTTGTGTATGTCCGCGATCTTGTTGTGGAAGTAGGAGGCGAGGGAGTTGCAGAGGTCTTGCGAAGGGGTGATGTCATTGTTTCCGGCGTTGGGGTTGGAGAGCTCTTTAACGATGTTGAAGAGTTCCTTGCTGTTGTGTGCGTTGTTGTCCAGTCGTTCCTTGAATGCAGTTTTCTTGGTTGCGTGGATGAGTTGGTGGTGTTTTCGGGTGGCGAGCTTGAGGGCAGTCATGTTGTCCGGTGTTGGGTCTATGCGCCAGGTTCTCTCCAGGGCTCGGCAGTTCTTCTTGGAGTTCTTGAGTTCGTCGGTGAACCATGGGGCTTTCTTGCTGCCGGGTCTGCTAGGCGGGGTCCTCAGGGGGGCGAGGTCATCTGCGCAGTCGCTGATCCACTTTGTGAGGTTGATGGCCGCTTGGCTGGGGTACGTTGCGCTGGTGGGTGGGTTCTTGCTCAGGGAAGTCGCGAGCTGGTCGGCTGTGATCTTGTTCCAGCTTCTGCATGCAACCTGTTGCTGGTGGTGGTGGATCGTGGTCCTTCTGAAGCTGAAGTGGACGCAGCTGTGGTCCGTCCAGTGGAGTCCGGTGGCGTGGCTGAAGGTGATGTCCTTGTTGGATGAGAAGACGGGGTCGAGTGTGTGTCTGGCGTAGTGGGTGGGGGTGGTCACCAGCTGCTTGAGTCCGAGGTTAGCGAGGTTGTCCAGCAGGGTGGTTGTGTTGCGGTCGTTGTTGTTCTCCAGGTGGAAGTTGAGGTCCCCGAGGAGGATGTAGTCAGCGGAGAGGAGGGCGTGTGGGCTGATGAAGTCGGCGATGTCTTCGCTGAATTGTGTGCGTGGTCCCGGGGGTCTGTAGATGAGGGTGCCTCTGAGGGTGGTCTTGGGGTTGATGTGGACCTGGAAGTTCAGGTGTTCAGCGGTTGTCAGGGTGTCGTCGGTGTTGGTCGTGATGCGGATGGTGTTCCTGTGGATGATGGCGATGCCTCCTCCGGTCTGGTTGATGCGGTCCCTTTGGATGATCTTGTAGCCGTCTGGGATGGCGATGGCGATGTCGGGCGCTGAAGAGGCGTTCATCCAGGTTTCCGTGAGGAAGGCGACGTCTGGTGAAGTAGTGTCGAGCAGGTTCCAGAGCTCGACGGCGTGTCTGTGGATGGAGCGGGTGTTGAGCAGGATGCACTTCAGGTGGCTGCTGCTGTTGCTCGTCTTGGTCTTGGTGGGTGCGGGTGTAGTGCAGGTCCGGATGCAGGTGAACTTGCAGGAGCGGCAGCTGAAGGGTCCGTGGGTGCGTCTCGGTTGCGGTGATGCGGTGGTGGCGCTGAGTGATGCTGTGGTGGCGCTGAGTGGTGCTGTGGTGGTGCTGAGTGGTGCTGTGGTGGTGCTGAGTTATGCTGTGGTGGTGCTGAGTGGTGCTGTGGTGGTGCTGAGTGATAATGTGGTGGTGCTGAGTGATGCTGTGGTGGTGCTGAGTGGTGCTGTGGTGGTGCTGAGTGATAATGTGGTGGTGCTGAGTGATAATGTGGTGGTGCTGATGGTGGGGTAGCGCTGAGTGATGATTTAGTGATGCAGAGGGCAGAAAGGCACAAAAAGCAGTCTAACAAAGGGCAGAAGGGCAGAAAAACAAGGGAAAACGAGTCTAACAGAGAGCAGAAGGGCACAAAAAACCAGTCTAACAGAGGACAGAAGGGCAGAAAAACAAGGGAAAAACGAGTCTAACAGAGGGCAGAAGGGCACAAAAAACGAGTCTAACAGGGGGCAGAAAGGCACAAAAACGAGTCTAACAGAGGGCAGAAGGGCACAAAAAACAAGTCTAACAGAGGGCAGAAGGGCAGAAAAACAAGGGAATAACAGACGGCAGAAGGGCACAAAAAACGAGTCTAACAGAGGGCAGAAGGGCAGAAAAACAAGGGAAAAATTAGTCTAACAGAGGGCAGAAGTGCACAAAAAACTAGTCTAACAGGGGGCAGAAGGGCAGAAAAACAAGGGAAAAACCAGTCTAACAGAGGGCAGAAGGGCACAAAAACAAGGGAAAAACCAGTCTAACAGAGGGCAGAAGGGCACAAAAAACGAGTCTAACAGGGGGCAGAATGAATCCCGCCCTGCGTGTTTGACCACGAAGATGCCACCGTTTTCTGCAATACCTCTTCTCAACTGGAGTACTTTCTACTGTCTAATCAGTAAGTGCTCCCTCGTTGGCTAAACGTATAGGGGCAGATTTACAATAACTGGCGCATCCCCAGGGATGCGCCAGGTACTGTGCTCCGCCACCCATGGTCCACCGTATTTACAATGCGGCGCACCATGTGGCAAAAACAGCACAGATGCGTCACACATCTGTGCCGTAAAAGCAGCGCATTGCTGGAGCTGCGTTGCAAGCGCGACGCAGCTCCAGCAATGCTCTGGGGGGCCCTATCTTCCCAATGCTGCGTCAAGCCTTGCGCCTGCTTCAAGCAGGCGCAGGGTTTTGATGCAGCATTGGCCTAAAAGTGACTGAGTGAAATCTTGTAGATTTCACTCAGCCACTTTTAGGAGGCGTTCCTGAGCAGGAATGCCCTCCCCTGCGCTAGAACGCCTCCTGATGGCGCAGGGCTTTACAACGTGACGCATCTCTCGGATGCATCACGTTGTTAATACCCAGAACCATGGCGCATCTTTTGTGCTGCCGCTGCGTCACAAAAGTGACACAACTGCGGCGCAAAAGAGGCGCAAGCGGCTTGTAAATCTGCCCCATAGTGCTTTTACTACACTGTAGCTGCGTAAAGGGCCAGAAGATGTGTCGTCTCCAGTGACCATGTGTGCCTGTGTTACAGGCACACATGGTCACTGGAGACACATCTTCTGGCTCTTTACGCAGCTGCAGTGTAGTAAAAGCACTATATATTTACCCAATGAGGGAGCACTTACTGGATTAGTCAGTAGAAAGTACTCCATGGCAAATCGCAAAAAAATCCGCAATTTCGCGGGAAAATTCGCGAATTCGTGGATTTTTTTTAGATTTCGGGGGGAAATCCGCGAATTCGCGGAATGCGAATTTGCAAATTTCGCCCATGCTTAATGCAGACTAGGAATCCTCCTGTCAGTCTCATGCACTTCTCCAATCACCCATCCAGTAATATCTACATATCCTATCACTCAATCAATACGTAAACACTTATAAATTCACCAGGCACTCTGTTTACAGCACTGTCATCATATTAGTTATTGGTCATGCATTTATAGAATGGCCTAGCCACTAACACAAGTACGCCTACAATATTCTGTGCACAATCCATGCAGACCTCTAACCAGCTACATACTATTGCAAAAGTCTTCTAAATAGCCACTTAGTACCCATGCAGTCTAGGATACCTCCTGTCAGTCTCATGCACTTTCTCAATCACCCATCCAGCACTATGTTCTTATCGTATCACTCCGCCAATACCTAAACACTTATGGGGCAGATTTACAAACCCCCTGAGCCACCAGTATGTCCCTTTTTGTGATGTACTGGTGGCGCAGGGGGCTCCTCCATATTTACAAGGAGAGGAAAAGCCACCCTGTGTGGCTTTTCCCCTCCTTGTAAATACCTCCCTTTCACATGCAGCACTTTGCGTTGAAGGGGCATTCCTTGGGTGTTGCCCACGGTGTTGCCACGCAACACCCATGGAACAAGACACATGTCCAGATTTATGAGAAATCATAAATCTGGAGATGCGTGTGAATGTTACACCACCCTCTGGGTGGTGTAGCAAGGCGCAGCGAGGAGAAATGTTTCCATTTCTCCTCGTTTTTTCCTCTTTCAATGCGTGCTGCATTCTACAGCACCCATTGAAGGAGGAAAGTGCCTTCAGTGGTTGTTTTTGTGCAGGAAGGTGCCCCTTCGTGCACAAAAACAATCTCCCCACGACACAAGCATTCTTGCACCATGGTGCAAGGGTGCCTGCACCAGCACATGGCTGCAGTTTGTGCGCTATCGCAGGGGGAAGCACATATTCATGTAAATATGTTGCATCCCTGTGCTTCGGAAGTGCCCCAGCGTGGCACAGCCAAATGGCTTGTGGTGCCACGCTGCGGCACTTCCTCATATATCTGCCCATATAAATTCACCATACACTACTAATGCATTCTTTCAGTCAGTCATGCTCTACACATACATTCAACCAAACTTTCAGACATTACCATGCAATTATAGTTCTTTTTTTTACCAGATAAGGTAGTTCTTACAAGAATATTTTTTTCTTCTTTTTTTGTTTTGTATTTTTTGTTTTCATTTTTGAACAATTTTGTATTTTTTGGTGTTTTTATAAAAACTGAACGAAAAAAGTAACAAAGTAAAGAGGTAACTTTTGGAATTAAACATCACTCCAAAAACAACCCCCCCCCAAAAAATTAACAGCTGTGGTTTCTTTGAGCAGCACAAACAGCATCCACAACTGTTCTCCATAGCAGATTATTTTTTTGCACTTTACACAGCGCTGCTCCAGGAAGGCAAATTCTGGTCTTATATCCGTAGGAGGTTGTGCTGATGACGCTCCTGATGTGCTTGCCCCAGCTTCTGGTGGATCTTGAGTAGCTTGCCTCATTTCCTCCCAAGCAAGATTGCGAGGATGGAGAGTCCGGAGATGCTTGTACATGCTGGCAGTGCCGCATGAATACTTTTTCTCACTGTCTCTTGCGAGTACCCTCTCACAAATTTTGCAGGTCACCTTCCTGGCATTCGCTTTTGTTTCTCCTGCTGGAAAAGTGAAAAACTTCCACACAACAGATTGTGGCTTCTGTTTAGGCCGTGCCTCCTCCAACAGTTCTTCATCTGAAGACACTTCCACCTGCTTCTGCTGTCCTGATGCCATTTTCTTTGTTGGTTTTGGAAAAACACCAACAAAAAAGCCAAAGAGGTTCTTGTGGGAGAAGAGATGTTCCTCTGAAGATGTTTCAACAAGAATGATTAAGATGGGTGGGGTCCTTCAATAGTTACAGTGGGAAATGTTATGAACCAACCAAATCCTTTTTTTTAAGTTCACATAGGAGTCACGCACCCAGCGCTCATAAAGAGCGCAACCGGCGCGACTCCGCGAACATATATGTAAAAATAATATAACTTTATTACAAAAAGAAATATATATTTTTTCTGAATACCTTAGATAATCTCTTGCCCTCATATGACACATACATATAATTTTAGAGCGCACCCCAGCACGTATATGATGTCACGCGGGGCAAGCCACCGCGTAAACGTCACGTAGCGTAATGCGTATATGTCGCGAATATGCGGGAGAAGGAGTCGCTCACCGGTCGAATACCAATGGCGCACACCACATGATATTATACGTATATGACGTAACTGGAAAGCACGCACCCGTCACACACCGAACGCAGATCCTTCACGACTTTTCCAAAATGTCGGCTTGAATACGCGCACCCGCTGTGTTAGGTGTGCTCTGGAAATTTTTGGGGAAAAAAAATAATAATACTTTTAAAAAAAAGAAAATAATATAATTATATTAAAATAAAAAGTACAAAAATAATGATAAATTTTTTTTAAATTGCAATTTCCACAAAAGTATATATTGTTTAATAAATATTATATTTACAAATAAACAGTTAAAAAAACTCTTGAACAAAACATAGGTTTCAGGGACATTATAGTTAGAAATCAGCATTTAAAAAACCTTGAAATTCACTGAAAAAGCCTTAGGTTTCAGGGACGTTATAGTTAGAAATTAGCATTTAAAAAACCTTAGAAATTCACTGCAAAAAACATAGGTTTCAGGGGTGTTATAGTTAGCTGGACATTTTACTTCAACAAAACCATAGAAATTTCTCTGTTATAGTTAGTTCCGCTAACTATAACTCGCGCGCTCGCAATGCACTTCCGATGATGTCACATATTACATCATTTATGACATGGTCAGTGACATCACTGATGGCATAACTGATGACATCTCAAATGACATCACAGATGACATCATCCACGTGAAAATCTGATGCACCTCATCACACACTAGTATAACCTTTGATCACTCACTGTAAACATACAGAGTACCATTTTTGAAACCATTGACATACCAATACCAGTTACTACATACCCACTCACTGATTCCTAGGTCTGCACACACAACTACCCATTCACCCACAGAATCCCTCATACATGCAGTCACTGATCAATAGAACACTATTAAATGCACTCATACACCTATATAGACATTGACACACCAGCTCTCATCCTAGTTCGTTATGCAGTCATCCTACTCACTCATGCAAAGAATCAATCACACTTAAATTTACTCACCTAAACAGTTATACACACGACACCTCATTTATTCACACAATTAGTAACGCATACTTACTGTGTTATAAAATCACTATTATAAGTATACACTGATCCATACAGTCACTCACACAATCACTGACTCTTACTTATAGTTATTTATATAGACCAACTCTCACATACACTGCCTTTTATTTTTGTACTTCGTTGGAGATATACCACTGAAACATATATTCGCTCACCAACAGACCAATAAACACACTCACTCACCTAAACAACTGTTTCCACATGCACTCTTAAACTCATACACCTAGTCAATCAACCACTCACACATCTATGCACAGAGTTACACACCCCCCACTCAACCACATACTCACTCAGTCTCCCATACAAATACTCAGCCAACCAATCAATAACTAATATAGATACTCATGTAGTTAGTGACCAACTGATGCAGCAGATTACACAACAACAGAGACAGTGATGCACACATTCACATAGTTTAGTTACTAACCCATGTATTTAGTGAGAAACTTTTAATTACTCACTTAAACAGACAGTCAGACAGCTACTAAATCTTCCATCCAGACACTTATATATCCACTCATACTTCAATACAGAATGGTGTATATATATATATATATATATATATATATATATATATATATATATATATATATATATATATATATATATATATATATATATATATAATACATATTTAAATTTCAAACAAAACCACATTAACTGGATGATGTCATCAGTGATGTCATCAGGGATGTCACTGACCATGTCATGAATGATGTAATATTTGACATCATCAGCAGTGCATTGCAGGCGCGCGAGTTATAATTTGCAGAACTATCTATAATGAAGGAATTTCTATGGTTTCGTACGAGTAAAATGTCCAGCTAACTATAACACCCCTGAATCCTATGTTTTTTCAGTGAAAAAAAAAATATATACACACATATATACATATATATATATATATATATATATATATATATATATATATATATATATATATATATATATATATATATATATTACCTTCTGGCGGTCACCAGTAGGTAGTTATAGTTAGGATCTATTTTCCATAGGAATTCTGCAACATTCTATTCCCAATATCTTTTGCGTCGATTGACAAATCTTCTCAAAATTTTCAAAACTTGTGGGGCGCTCCGGTCCGCTCCTATCCTGAAAGTTTGGGGGTGATTCGTCAAGCGGGGGCCGAGAAAAAAGGGGTCCCAAAACGCGTTTTCTCCATGTTATTTCTCATACGAAATTTTAGACACGGCTACAGCCCGAACTGCTGAACGGACTTACACTAAACTTTGCAAAAAGGTAGCCGCCCTTGGTTCACAAAGCACCCTTTTTTTAAAATGGTGTAAATCCGTTTAGTAGTTCCTGAGAAATTCAAAAAATAGTGGTGAAAAATAATTTTCCCATAGGAAACTTTAGACACTGTTATAGCAAAAACACCAAATTTGGCAAAAAGGTACTGTTAGGCTCAGAAAGCGACCTTTTAAAAAATGGTGTAAATCTGTTTAGTAGTTTTTGAGAAATAAAGGAATAAATATAGTGATATCTATGGCTGCGGATGATCTGTGCACCCTCCGTGCACCCTCCCGAGCACGAGCTTCATGCTAATTGACTGTCAACATTTCAAACCAGGAAGTGTTGGCAGCCATCTTGCAGAAATCAGTGAAACAAGTGCACAAAACGCAAAAATGGGGCAGGGTAGAAACACCCTGTCCCACTAGGCCTGCTTAGGGGGTCACATAAGGACACCCAGGGTCAAATGAAATTTTGTATTCCCCGGGGCTTTAACAAAATGTAGGTGGGGGCTCAATGGCCCCCCCAGGCCCCAGGGACCGCCACCCCTCAGGGCTTCTGCTGCTTTTAAAACAAAATAAAAAAACCTGTGTGGGGGGTTCGACCCCCCCAGCCCCGGGGACCACCACCTCCATGGGGCTTTTGAAATGTTTGGAGAGGGGCGGCGCGGCCCCCTCCTGGAGCCCTTGATGGCCCTGGGGACCGCCACGCTCCAGAGCCGGCTCCTGCAGTGTCCCGGGGTGCCCACTCCCGGGACACTGCAGTTTGCTATGGCAGGAGAGGAGCCTCGCGGCTCCCGCCCTGCCATAGCAAACTTGGTTTGGATTTTGAAAGAGAGAGCAGGAAACCTGCTCTCTCTTTCAAAATGCAAACCAAATTGCTTTTCCACACAAGGAGCTGCATCTTAGCAGCTCCCCATGTGGAAAAGCATTGCCGGCTCCTGAGGGACGCAGAGCTGGTGGGACCATGGAGAGATTGGGGACCCCCCCACGGTTTCCAATGGAGAGGACCAGCCCCGGGGGATAGGGTCCCCGGGGCTACAAGTGGCCTTTAAAAAAAAGGAATTAATTCTCCAACTTAAAATGCGCCACAGGGCGTGTTTGCAGACATGTCACTTCAGGCCGTGTCCCCTTCATGCACCATTGTGCAAACGCTCCCCATGCCGAGTTGTAAGTTGGGGAATTATTTCTCTTTCAATACTGAGGGTCACTGAGGGCAACTAGCCCAACAGGTATCTCCAGTATGGGCCAGGGAGCTGCATTGCAGACAGGTGTTCGAAGGCCATGCCCCTTTTTACACCTCTCTGCAACACAGCTCTGTGGCGCTTACTGGAGTTACCTAGTGGGCTAGTTTGAGCCTAGGGAGCCTTAGGATTCAAGGGGACTTAATCTCTCAACTTAAAACGGCCACAGGGCATGTTTACACAGTGGTGAAGGGAGGGGACGGGCCTTTGGTGACATGTGCAAACACGCCCTGTGGCACGTTTTGAGTTGGGGAAATAATTCCCCTTCAATCCTGAGGGACCCTGGGGGCCAACTAGCCCACCAGGTGCTTCCAGTAAGCGCCACTGCGCTGCGTTGCAGAGAGGTGGTGCAGGCCGTGCACCTTTTTACACCTCTCTGCAATGGCGCTTACTGGAGGTACCTAGTGGGCTAATTTGCCCCTAGGGACACTCAGGATTGAAGGGGACTTAATCTCCCAACTTAAAACGGCCACAGGGCATGTTTACACAGTGGGGAAGGGGGGGGATGGGGCCTGAGGTGACTTGTGCAAACACGCCCTTTGATGCGTTTTACGTTGGGGAAATAATTCCCCTTCAATCCTGAGGGCCCCTGGGGGGGGCTAACTAGCCCACCAGGTGCTTCCAGTAAACGCCACTGCACTGCGTAGCAGAGAGGTGGTCCAGGCCGTGTCACTTTTTACACCTCTCTGCAACACAGCTCTGTGGCACTTACTGGAGGTACCTAGTGGGCTAGTTGGACCCTAGGAACCCTCAGGATTCAAATGAACTTAATCTCCCAACTTAAATTGGCCACAGGATGTGTTTACACAGTGGTGAAGGGAGGGGATGGGGCCTGAGGTGATGTGTGCAAACACGCCCTGTGGCACGTTTTAAGATGGGTAATAATTCCCCTTCAATTCTGAGGGCTCCGGGGGGCCAACTAGCCCACCAGGTGCTTCCAGTAAGCACCACTGCACTTCGTTGCAGAGAGGTGGTCTAGGCCGTTCCCCTTTATACACCTCTCTGCAACGCAGCTATGTAGCCCTTACTGGAGGTACCTAGTGGGCTAGTTGGACCCTAGGGGCCCTCAAGATTCAAGGAGACTTAATCTCCCAACTTAAAACGGCCACAGGGTGCATTTACACAGTGTTGAAGGGAGGGGACGGGGTCTGAGGTGAGGTGTGCAAACACTCCCTGTTGCGCATTTTCAGTTGGGGAAATAATTCCCCTTCAATTCTGAGGGACCCTGGGGGCCAACTAGCCCACCAGGTGCTTCCAGTAATCGCCACTGTGCTGCGTTGCAGAGAGGTGCTCTAGGCTGTGCCTTTTTTTACATCTCTCTGCAACACAGCTCTGTGGCACTTATTGGAGGTACCTAGTGAGCTCGTTTGGGCCTAGGGCCCCTTAGGATTCAAGGGGACTTAATCTCTCAACTTAGAACGGCCAAAGGGCGCGTTTACACAGTGGTGAAGGGAGGGGACGGGGCCTGAGGTGACATGTGCAAACATGCCCTGTGGCACGTTTTAAGTTGGGGAAATACTTCCCCTTTAATCCTGAGGGACCCTGGGGGCCAACAGGTCCACCAGGTGCTTCCAGTAAGGTTCACTGCGCTGCGTTTCAGAGAGGTGGTGCAGGCCGTGTCCCTTTTTACACCTCTCTGCAATGGCGCTTACTGGAGGTACCTAGTGGGCTAATTTGCTCCTAGTGACCCTCAGGATTCAAGGGGACTTAATTTCCCAACTTAAAACAGCCACAGGGCATGTTTACACAGTGGGGAAGGGAGGGGATGGGGCCTGAGGTGACTTGTGCAAACACACCCTATGATGCGTTTTACGTTGGGGAAATAATTCCCCTTCAATCCTGAGGGCCCCTCTGGGCTAACTAGCCCACCAGGTGCTTCCAGTAAGTGCCACTGCACTGCGTTGCAGAGAGGTGGTCCAGGCCGTGCCACTTTTTACACCTCTCTGCAACGCAGCTCTGTGGCACTTACTGGAGGTACCTAGTGGGCTAGTTGGACCATAGGAACCCTCAAGATTCAAATGAACTTAATCTCCCAAATCGCCCACAGGATGTGTTTACACAGTAGTGAAGGGAGGGGACGGGAACGGAGGTGACGTGTGCAAACACGCCCTGTGGCACAATTTAAATTGGGGAAATAATTCCCTTTCAATCCTGAGGGCTCCGGGGGGCCAACTAGCCCACCAGGTGCTTCCAGTAAGCACCACTGCACTTCGTTGCAGAGAGGTGGTCTAGGCCGTTCCCCTTTGTACACCTCTCTGCAACGCAGATATGTAGCCCTTACTGGAGGTACCTAGTGGGCTAGTTCGACCCTAGGGGCCCTCAAGATTCAAGGAGACTTAATCTCCCAACTTAAAACGGCCACAGGGTGCATTTACACAGTGTTGAAGGGAGGGGACGGGGTCTGAGGTGAGGTGTGCAACACGCCTTGTTGTGCGTTTTAAGTTGGTGAAATAATTTCCCTTCAATCCTGAGGGACCCTGGGGGCCAACTAGCCCACCAGGTGCTTCCAGTAAGTGCCACTGCGCTGCATTGCAGAGAGGTGGTCTAGGCTTTGCCTCTTTTTACATCTCTTTGCAACACAGCTCTGTGGCACTTATTGGAGGTACCTAGTGAGCTAGTTTGAGCCTAGGGCCCCTTAGGATTCAAGGGGACTTAATCTCTCAACTTAGAATGGTCACAGGGCGCGGTTACACAGTGGTGAAGGGAGGGGACGGGGCCTCAGGTGACATGTGCAAACATGCCCTGTGGCACGTTTTAAGTTGGGAAATCCTTCCCCTTTAATCCTGAGGGACCCTGGGGGCCAACTGGTCCACAAGGTGCTTCCAGTAAGGGCCACTGCGCTGTGTTGCAGAGAGGTGATCTAGGCCTTGCCCTTTATTACACCTCTCTGCAACGCAGCTCTGTGGCGCTAACTGGAGGTACCTAGTGGGCTACTTGGACCCCAGGGACCCTCAGGATTCAAGGGGACTTTGTTCCACAACTTAAAACGCCCACTGGGCATGTTTGCACACATGTCACCTCAGGCTCTCCCCCCCCTTCATCAGTGTGCAAACGCACCCCGTGGTGCGTTTTAGGAGGTAGTTTTAATACCCCTGCTCTATACTGGGGGTTTACAGAGTAGGTCATGTTAATCACAAGGGTACCCAACGCAGAGTGTTCCCTAGAGTATGTAGGTGTTTTCACTGTATTCATAGTGTCTTTTAGTATTGCACTGGCTCTAGGACTGGTAAGCCAGAGTCAGTTAACACCGGTACCCGTCTGAAAAAGTTGAGGGTACAGGATGATTTTGCAACAACTCCTCTTTCTGCTCCTCTGTTTGTTCTTTCTGCAAGTCTTCCATCTTCCTGCACTTTTCTTCGTCTTTGAGGACTTCTGTTGCTTCTTTCTGCATTTCTTTTGCTTCTTTCTGTGTGTTTTTTCTTCTTTCTTCACATGTCGTACCTCTGTAGGCATTGGTAGAAACTAGCATTTAAAAAACTTAGAAATTCACTAAAAAAACATAGGTTTCAGGCACGTTATAGTTACAAATTAGCATTTAAAAAGCCTTTGAAATTCACTGAAAAAAACATAGGTTTCAGGCACGTTATAGTTAGGAATTAGTTATAGTTAGAAATTTGCATTTAAAAAATCTTAGAAATTCACTGAAAAAACCATAGGTTTTCAGGGGAGTTATAGTTAGTTGGACATTTCATTCGTACAGAACCATTGAAATTCCCCCGTTATAGTTAGTTCAGCTAACTATAACTCACGCACCCGCAATGCACTGCTGATGACGTCACATATGACATCACTCATGAGATGGTCAGTAACATCACTGATGACATCTCCGCTGAAACCTATGGTTTTTTTCAGTGAATATACATATATATAGCAGCAGCCATCTGACTTCCCTAGTTAAGAGCATCCCCTACGGGGAACTGTTGAGGATAAAGCGCAACAGTTCCCTGGAAAGAGATTTCACAGAGGCCGCACTAAAAAGCGTGAAACGCTTTAGATGTCGCGGCTACTCCAGAACTGTCCTCCAACAGGCTGAAGAGAAAGCTAAAAAAGTCGAAATACATACCCTACTGCTGGATAAAAAGACTGGTACTTCTAAAGGAGGGAATGGCATCATTAGACTTATTACAAACTATTCGGCGGCAGCGAATAAAGTCTGAGCCATCATGTCAAAAAATTGGGGGATCCTTCAATCAGATACCATAATTGGAAGGGACTTGCAAAAACACCCAATGATAACATTCAGAAGAATAAGATCACTGAAAGACAGATTGGTCACAAGCCATTTACCAAAGGAGAGGTCCAAAGGGGAACTGCACGCCATGCATGGCTCATATCCATGTGGGAAATGCAAGGCCTGCAGTAACAACCAGAGGGTACTTACCTATCAGGTGCCACATAAGGATTCTAAAATCAAAATTAACAAGTTCATCACTTGCTCTACCACATTTGTGGTGTACTGTCTGAGGTGCCCCTGCGGACTTATGTACGTGGGGAGCACAACGAAGGCAGTCAAGCTGAGAATCCTAGAGCATCAACGGGCCATCGCCAACAAGGATGAAAGTTATCCGATGGCCCGGCATTTTGCTAGCCACCATAATAGTGATAGGACTTTACTTAGCTTCTTCAGCCTAGACTGCATCCCTCAAGACATCAGGGGTGGAGACCTGAAACGTAGACTTAGACGATTGGAGTCACGATATATTATCGACCTCCAAACGAAGTCACCAGGAGGACTTAATGCAGGGGAAGAATTACTATCACACTTATAACATGATCACCGTATGAATTGAACTGTGTCACTGTCTGAGAGATTTACATCCACGTAAAATGCTTTAAGAAATTGATTTGGTATATAGTTTGATCCCTTATGATGAATTAATGTTGGAATTTGATTTATTAGTGTTATGTAAGGATCTGGTAAATCATGATTTGCAGTCTCACTAATACGGCCATCCAGGCCTTGGTCATTGATTTATTCATCGAAGGTTTATGGGTTAAAGAAATTCTTCCGAACTGCTTACCAATGAAATGTACTGATTAGTCGTGCAATGCAACTGATGCTGATTTAAGAAAACTAGGTTTTGATTTGAAACCAATGAATTTGCCCATCCAAGGCTGAATGTCAATATTAGATAATTTAATTTAATTTGCAATGAATAGGGTTGAATGATCTGTTCAGCATTATAAGCATTGCTAGGAAATCGGTTTTGTTTTGTTTGTAATGAGCGTTATTTCACCATTCAAAGATGGCGCTTTAATTATGTTAATTGTCCGTTTTTACTTTCAATGGTTAATGCCTTATTTTACTTCCGCCTTGCCATCGCCAGCTGACACTGACGAAGGCAAGTGCTGAAACGCGTCTGTTCTATTTGATTTGTGCGCAAAATAAACCGAACCTGGTTTATACTGCTGTGAGTGCTGATTTATTGCCGGTTTCCAGCCTGCGGAGCTCAAATATATATATATATATATATATATATAAATATATTACCTACTGGCGGTCGCCAGTAGGTAGTTATAGTTAGGATTTTTTTCAATGTTAAATCTCAAAATTCTATTTGGAATAACTTTGGCACCGGTTGACGAATCTGCCTGAAAATTTCCTGAAAATGGCCTCGTCGAGCTCCGGTCCTTCCTTGAAAGTTTGGGGGGGATACGTCAAGCGGGGGCCGAGATAAAAGGGGGGTCCCAAAACGCGTTTTCCCCATGTTAATTTCCATAGGGCGGTCGATTTCACTTTTAGCCCGAACGGCTGAATGGATTTCCACCAAACTTGGCAAAATTGTAGGGACTGGTAGCCCGATGTGCCTTTGCTATGTCTCAAGATATGTGCTCCAGTGGATTTTGAGTAATTTAGGATACAAAAAATATATATATCTATAGCAGCGCACCGGTGCGCGCACCAGGGAGCGCTCCGGGCGCGTGACGCGAGGTGCGCATGGAAAGCTGATTGGCTCTCGGGTGTCTGTAAACATTCGAAACAGTCCAGAGCGGCCGCCATCTTGTGTCTCGGTAAAATCGAGACATAAGAGGTGGCTAAAACAAAGGGGGAACTGACCATAAGGCGTCAGGGATAGACCCCTTTGACCCCTTAGGTTTGATGTGGGGGCTATAAAAGGGCCCCGCGGGGCATTTAAAATATTTTTTTTTTTTTCGTTTTGCGCGGGGGAAGCGCCCGGTGCGCGCACCAGGTAGCGCACCGGGGAGCGTAAAATGAGGGAAAAAGATGACAGAGTTTTTAAAAAAATGAAGTTTTTATTTAGAAATTGGAGGTAGTTCTAAAAAGAACTTTTTTTTTTCTTCTTTTTGTTGTTTTATATTTTTTTTGTGTTTTTTGAACTTTTTGAACTTTTTTTGGCTTTTCAAAACAGTTTTATATTTTTTTTGTATTTTTTTAGGGGGAGAAACAAAAAAAGGGAATTGAAACTGGCTCAACTGGAGCAAAAAAACAAAAAACCCAAAAAATTACTTCTTTTTGGGGCACTTGTGATTATCACCTGCAAGGACGATGAGCTTAACGCTTTTTTCGCCATAGGCGATAAGCTTGCCACATGCAGAACAAGTGATTTTAAAATCAGCAAATCTCGGCTGAATGCAAGGCATCACCTCGGATGTTTCTGGTTCTGATGAGGTGGGTTGGTTTCTTTGGGAGGGGGTCCTTGATGACTGGGGGAGGTTACTGGCCAGTTCCCTGAACTCTGCTCGAGAGTAGTTGTTTGGGTGCTTTCTGGTCATGTGCCGAATCATGGTATAGTTACCAAAAGAATATTTTTTGTTTGGGTTGCCCCGTGAAAGTTCATCATTGCAGATGAGGCAAGTCACCTTGGGCGCATTCACCTTTTTTTGCCCCTCTGGGATTGAAAAAAACTGCCATACAATGTGTGGTTTGGGTTTGTAAGGTGTATTTTCTTCTGGCAGCCATCTTCTTCTCCCCTCCTCCTCTTCCTCTTCCTCCTCCTCCTGTTCTTGACCACCAATATAATTTGGAGCTGGTCCTCTTGGTGGTTGTGGTGGTGGCGGTGGGGCAGATGCACCAGCTGATGCTACTACTGAAGCCATTATTTGGAGCAAAAAAGTAGAGAGAGCAACAAACAGGTCTTCCTCAGTCAAAGGACAAAGTCAGAATAAGGAAAAAAGGTGGGGTCTTTCATCATTTAGAAAAAAAAACTGTCCTGAACCAATGAGAAGTGTTATTTTCAGGTCACAAGACCAGGGGCTTCATCATTATGAAACTAAAACTGTCATGAACCAATGAAAAGTGTTATTTTCTGCTCACATGACCCGACGCGCTTACGCTACGCGCCCGGGGCGCGCCCGGGGGCGCGCAGCGTAAGCGCGTCGGAAGTTTACGTTGTGCGATCGTATTCGCTCGAGTACTTCCGGGTGCGCTTACGCCGTGCGTATCACGCGGTCGCGGCTACGCGATACGTCACGATCATGTTTTCGTTTGCGATATTGGCGCTCACGGGACGCTCCCCGGAGCGCGCAAGGGGGCGCTTTTCAGAAATACGCTTTTCGGGGCGCACTCCGGGGCGCGCTCCGGGAGCGCTCCCCCCAAAAATTAAAAAAAAAAAAAATGGGATAATTGTAGGGACAGGTAGCCCTATTCTGAAGTGGTTTGTAAAAAAATTAACTTTATAAAAATATGTATTGTGCTACATTGGGCTTAATATATGTTAGAGCCAAAATGTAGCCCAAATGTAGCCCAAAGTAGCCCAATGTAGCCCAAAGATGGCCACCAGAGACCAAAAATTGTAAATGTAGCCCAAATTTCAACTAGATGTAGCCCAACTGTAGCCCAATGACAGAATGTACCAGAGTGTTAAAAAGAACAACTAGAGTGCTAACAGTCTTATTTATAAAGTGAAACTTATAGTTAGGAATTAGCATTAACAAAACCTATGAAATTCACTGAAAAAACCATAGGTTTCACACCAGTTATAGTTAGGAATTAGCATTTAAAAAACCTATGAAATTCACTGAAAAAACCATAGGTTTCACACCGGTTATAGTTAGGAATTAGCATTTAAAAAACCTATTAAATTCACTGAAAAAACCATAGGTTTCACACCAGTTATAGTTAGCTGGAAATTTTACTGATATAAAACCATTGAAATTCCCACGTTATAGTTAGTCGGACTCACTATAACTTGCGCGTGCAATGCACTGCTGATGACATCACATATTACATCACTCATGACATGGTGAGTGACATCACTCATGACATCACTGATGACACCATCCTTGTGACACAGTGACAGACCTCCTCTCAGTGTAAAGTAACCCTTGAGACACATATTCAAAAATAGAAACTGAAATTTTTAAAAAATGGACATACCTATATCAGTTACGACAAGCAATTCTGTACTTCCACTATCTATATACACATCCACTCATTCACCAACAGTTCTATATAGTCACTCATACATATACTCACTCATCATATGAAGAGATACACCTATACATCCTGTTACACACCGACATTCATCCAAAAGTTACTCACACACATATTCACACGTGCAAATAAACTATTGACCAACCATTTATTTGAATATAGAGTTATACACACACTTCCACCTTACTTCTATTGAAAATTACACATATTTATTCTCTTAAACAATCACTTATAGAAACACATACTTATTTAAACAGGAACTCTTACAATCTCTTACTCTCACATATACTCACTTATATACATCAATATTCATATATACTAGATTAAAACATATGTAGTTACTGATAAAGACACTATTGAGACAGTCATTCACTCACTAACAAACACATATAGACACTCATCCACCCATACAGTCCTGTACATATGCTGTCTTCAAAACACATACAAACAAAGAGTCGGTCACTCATGCATCTATGTGCTAAGTAATACCCCCACCAAACCATATGGACACTCAAACTGATACTAATAAAAATATCAAATAACCCATATACATACGCATGTAGCTACTTATCAACACATGTAGCCACTTATACACAAAGTGAAACACTAATATATGTATTTAAATATTTAAACATAACTCACTAATATTTATTTTTCAGAAAGACACATATTCACTGGATGGTGTCATCAGTGATGTCATGAGTGATGTCACTCACCATGTCATGAGTGATGTAATATGTGATGTCATCAGCAGTGCATTGCACGCGCAAGTTATAGTGAGTCCGACTAACTATAACGTGGGAATTTCAATGGTTTTATATCAGTAAAATTTCCAGCTAACTATAACTGGTGTGAAACCTATGGTTTTTTCAGTGAATTTAATAGGTTTTTTAAATGCTAATTCCTAACTATAACCGGTGTGAAACCTATGGTTTTTTCAGTGAATATATATATATATATAAATATATATATATATATTCACAGAAAAAACCATAGGTTATAGTCCATATATAGTTAGGAATTTGCATTTACAAAACCTTGAAAATTCAATGAAAAAACCATTGGTTATAGAACATATATAGTTAGGAATTTTCATTTACAAAACCTTATTTTACTCGCATAAAACCATTGAAATTCCATATATAGTTAGATGCGCTAACTATATATCGCGCACCCGCAATCCACTGCTGATGATGTCACATATTACATCATTCATGACATGGTCAGTGACATCACTGATGACATCACTGATGACATCTCAAATTACATCACTGATGACATCACTGATGACAACACCCAGTGACTGTATGTTTCTGTAAAGTTAAAATATGTCTCACATATTGAAGAATGAGTGGATGTATAAATGTCTGGATGAAGGATTTAGTAGGTGCATGACTGATTGTATGAGGGAGTGATTAAATGTGTCTCACTGAGTGCATGGGTTAGTGATTAAACTGTATTAATTTGTGCATCATTATATCTGTTGTTCTGTAAAGTGCTGCATGTGTTGATCAGTAGCTATATGAGTAACTATATGGGTTATTGATTGGTTGCCCAAATATTTGAATGGGAGAGTGAGTGTGTGTGTGAGTGGCTGGGAGGTGTGTGACTCTGTGCATAGATGTGTGAACAGCTGATTCACTAGATGTATGGGTTCAAAACTGCATGTGGAAACAACTGTATGGGTGGTTGACTGTGTGAATGAGTGTATTGGTGAGTGAATGGATATCTCAGTGCTACATGTCAAAGTAAGTACATATGTAAAAGACAGTACATGTGAGAGTTGACATATATAAATAACTGTGCATAAGAGCCAGTGAATGTGTGAGTGGCTGTATGGATCATTGTGAACTTGTATCAGGGATTGTATAAGAGAGAAAATATGTGTTAGTATATATTTGAATAAGTAAAGTTTGTATAACTGTATAGTTCAGGAAATGGAGGTGTGATTGATTGTTTGCATGACTGACTAGTTGTGTGAGTAACTCCATGGATGAGTGACAGTCTGTGAGTGTCTGTTTACACTGATTGTATCTAAGGTTATATTAGAGTCTGAAGAGGTTCATTGTATTATCACATGAATGATATCATGAGTGATGTCACCAGTGATGTCATTTGAGATGTCATCAGTGATGTCATCAGTGATGTCATTTGATATGTCATCAGTGATGTCATCAGTGATGTCATTTGAGATGTCATCAGTGATGTCATCAGTGATGTCACTGACCATGTCATGAATGATGTAATATGTGACATCATCAGCAGTGGATTGGGGGTGCGCGATATATAGTTAGCGCATCTAACTATATATGGAATTTCAATGGTTTTATGCGAGTAAAATAAGGTTTTGTAAATGAAAATTCCTAACTATATATGTTCTATAACCAATGGTTTTTTCATTGAATTTTCAAGGTTTTGTAAATGCAAATTCCTAACTATATATGGACTATAACCTATGGTTTTTTCTGTGAATTTCAATGGTGTTTTAATAGCAAATATCAAAAGCTGTCAAATGTGAAGTACGTGATAGGTAAAAACGTTTTCGTGTTTATGCACGCTGATGTGCTTTGAACGCTGCCCCCCCCCCTCCCTTCTTTTCTCTTAGTAGTACTCTCTCTTTGCAGATAGTGAACGGTAGTTAACGCAGACCTTTACCCCCGGTGTAATCCGTCGTACCTGCTTGTCTCTCCATTTGATTGATTGTTATCCAAGCATTTACTGTTTTAGAATTGGTTCTCTTTGGATCATTCTCTATTTACAAACAAGCACAAAGTCGCAATACTCTGTTTAGTCTTTGCAGATAGTGAAAAATCGTGTAAAAAAATAAAAGTAATCGAGCAAAATCAGTAGACCACTAATTCGATCTCTTTTTGACCTCGGTAAAATACAAACATTAGGAACAACCCTTCATGAGAAATACGAAAATAGTGAAATGAACTGAGCTCCACACCATGAGGGCTGCAAGACAGCTCGACTCCGCCACCCACCCCGCCCAAAATAACGACAAACCCTATGCAAATATTATAAATATAGACAACACACCAGCAAAGAAACAGGGTAAAACATTTTATTAAATAACTATTTACATAACTATTTTATACTTTTTAATGCCCGATCCGGCTAGCTCAATCGATCGAGCATGAAACTCATGCACTGATAGCAAGCATTGAGAGTTTGTAGAACGATGGCTTCAGATTTTCCACATACGGTGTAGTAGCGCGAACTGGGAGGGGGCGTTTGGATCCTGCCCCTTCCCCAAATAAGATTTTCATACGTGAATGTTCGTTCATGCTTTTTGTCCCTGAGTTGCTTCGATGTCACTGCCTTACACAAATGGCATAAGTCCTGGATGTTGAGTGCCATACTTCAGAGTTCTAAGCAGCGCTTGTAACATTGTTTAAACCTTATTTGCACCTGCTGCAGCTTCACTATTCAAAGTAAGTGGGGTCCGTTTGTGGACCTGACTGCATTGGAAAAAAAAAATGTGATACGGTGCCTCCCTAAACCGCTTGACGGAGGCCCCCGAGGGGCGGTGAGATGGCGCGGACTGAGAGGGGGCGCTTGGCTCCTGCCCCCTCCCCAAGTCGTGTTGCCCTGGTGTGGCCTGAGATCGCCCCCGACATAGGCGGCCGGCTCCCGGGGTCCGGCGGAATTTTTTCCCTTTTGATGACTCTTCCATTCTGGACCTTGTCCCACAATCCGTTTGACCTGAAGACACACTGTAGTGGGGCGCCCCTTTACCGTTTTAGTTGCCATTCCGCCCGCTTTTGGTACTCTGTGCCTCTTCCGCCATTCAGCTGTTTACCGCCCGCTCTTGCGACTACAGCGTCTCGCTCACCATGTAGTTGAGTTGCTCCCGCTCTTAAAATTTAACCGAACTTTTTGGACTGCTGAAAGCGGTTGTATTCCGACCACTGGTTGGTGGAGACATTTTGACTATATTCTGGACCTGCGTTCTCGCGTAATGCGTCATATGACGCGCCGCGTTAGCGCACCCGGAAGTGCTCCGGTGCGCAAGGCACAGCTTCCCGGAAACGATCCAGAGCGCGCCGCGCAGCGCGTAACGTAAGCATAACAGGTCATGTGACTTGTTAATAAAACTTTTCATTGGTTCATTTTACTTTTGTTTTCTTAATGATGTAAGACTAGGTCATGTGACCTAAAAATAACACTTTTCATTGGATTAAAACGTTTTTTTTCCCAAACGATGAAAGCCCCACCTTGTTTCTGGATGTTTCAGACTGAAGCTGGCGTCACCATGAGAGCACCACCATCTCGTAGCTCCGTCGTGGCCATTCCGCAAGCAATCATGGCAGCCGCTCCCCACCGGAAGCCTGCGGGAGTCGAGGGCCCCCAAGACTTTTGTACAATCTTCAAGGCTGAGGGGACGCTTTCGAGAATGGAACCCAAGCCCTGGCAGACAAGCGTCCGAGTTCCAAGGTGTCCCAGGGCCATTTTACTGGACCAGGCCCAAATCCGAAGAGCCGGCCGCCATTTTAAGAGTCCTGTGGCAGCCGCCTATCGCTGCACCGCAAGAGTGGGAGCAACTCAACTACATGGTGAGCGAGACGCTGTAGCCGTAAAAGCGGGCGGTAAACAGCTGAATGGCGGAAAAGGCACAGTGTAGCAAAAGCGGGCGGAATGGCGACTGAAACGATAAAAGGGCACCCCACTACAGCAGACGAGCCTCCGCCATGTGCTTCAAAACTGCATACGTATCTCGTGATATCAAGGTTGGGCAATCAGTACACAACAAGCAGTTACGAGTCCCATTTACACCGGCGCCATTTTGGGCGCGGCCGGGCAGGTCCAGGATCTAGTCAAACATAACAAATGAGGCTGACGTCTCTGAAGCAGTTGACGCACAGCAGGACATAGCAAATAAACATGAAGTCTCTAAAGCTGTTAACTCACTGCAGGACAAAACAAGTGAACCTGAAACCTCTGGAATAATTGTCGCTCAAAAGAACAACACACAAAACTCTATAGAGCCTGAAGAAAGAAAAACAAAAGGGCACTGTAGTTTCAGACACACTTAACACTAATGACTAAACAAAGATATCGTCTGTTTATGAAGCAGTTATCATGTTCACAGAATTGACAAAGAAGTGTGCAGACACCAATGCTATTAAGAAACACAAGGAAATCCCTAACGCATCAGCATTCTCGGAAGAGATTGACACAGATAACATCTTAAGGAACAAAGAAAGACAAAATAAGGATGAGGAAATTATCACTTTAGTTTTTTCATCAGCTAGCGACAGCAAGAAACATATTGTAATGGAGATTAGAGAGGATACGGATGGATAAATAAATTATCAAAAGAAATAGCGACTCCCCCCTTTAGCAAATTAGCTAAATCTTTGCGTAATTTGGACATTAAAGTTATATTATTGTTGTTGTTGTTGTTGTTATGGGTATAGTTTCCTTTTAAGTATAATTCACCAATAGTTTTGTTTGTAGATGTTTTCCCATTAACAATCCCAGTTCCATCACCCGCCCAGGATATCACCACTGTTCCCCATGTCATAAAACCTTAGGATGTTCAATAACTGAAACAGCTAATATGGGTTTACTTACAGGGGACATCTTTTGTTCTGTTTTGTAAAGTAAAACTATTGTGAACGCAAGTATTATACATAGTAAGTGTTTAATATAGCATTTGTCAGTCATTGGTTAAGCAGCTAGGACCTGTTCACTCTTGACACCCCAGGTGCTGTGTATGTTGCACTATAGTGCTGCATCGGGAATACGGACAACCCTATTGATGTTGATTTTTCATTATTGATTATTGTAAAGAAATGGCGACTCCCCCCTATAGCAAATTAGCTAAATGTTTGCGTAATTTAGGCATAAAAGTTATATTATTGTTGTTGTTGTTGTTGTTGTTATCGTTATAGTTCTAGTTAATTTCCATTCAGAGTGTCCTACACAGCACCACTCTAGGTAAACACTACTTTATGTAAAACCTGGGACATAGCACTCATTGAAACTATAGTTGGTCACCATGGGGTTTAAAGAAGGGATGGTTCTTCACCTGGGTGCCTTCCACAACTCAGCACGTTGTGCTGCCTTGGGACTATTCGCACAAAAGACAGCTTCTGACCATTGTTGTTTTTTTTTTATCAAAAAATGTTTAAATATATTTACAGTTTTTGTTGCGTTCGTTATATTTAAAAGTTAATAAAGTTTTATAATCCAACTGTCTTGGAGTACTATATTTTTTTTAAAAATCGGGTGAATGAGGCCTTGAATCGGGTTATTGTCATGTGTGGGCTTTGCAAGTGTACTGCTACAGGATCGGACATTTCAAACTCAAATGCACGTTCTTTTTCTTACCTTTCCGAAGCATGGAGCGCAATAGCAGGCAGAGAAAGGGTGATGCACGTGTTGAACACTGCCTGGCCTGGCAAGTTGCTGGCAGTGCCCCCCCGCCCGCTCTTGAAAGAGGGCACACACACACCGCCGCCCCGAGTACTTCACAAATCTTTAAAAGACCATGCGCTTGTTCATGAGGCTTAAATGGTTTATCACCCCTTCTAGAACCCCTGCATCGACCCTCTGACGTTTCCTGGAAGAATTAGCACGTAACACAATACCAAACCCTGTCAGCTGAAACCCCCGAGGAATCGTGGGGCATATTATCAAGGGGGTTTATTTCCGCTTTTTTGGCTTTAAAAGCCAAAAAAAGGAGATAAAATTATCTCCCTATTACCAAGCTATCGCTAACACCAGTTAGTGACAGCTAAAAGGAGATAGCGACCATCTTGGGCCCCGCTTTGCATGTCAGTGATATTTATCACTAATGAAATGCAAAGTGGGCGTGCCAAGATGTTAGCAACTGGAAACAGTCCCTAACCATCGCTATCTCCTATTACCAACTTTTGGAGATATTTGCGCTAAGCGCGAATATCTCCAAAAGCTAACACCTGCCCTGAGCAGTTTTTAGCCATGTTATCCAATGGGAGGTGGATAACATGGCTAAGAGCATTTGCTGGATAATGCATGAATATCGCTGACTTTTCAGCGATATTCATGCATTGCGGCCGTTTTTTATCGCATTTGCGATAAACCTTGCTAATAGCAAGGTTTATCTGCGATAAAAATCGCCGATGTGCGGCGATATTTTTTGTCTCTAAACAAGTTAGAGACAAAAATTATCGCTAGTTGTTGGTAATATGCCCCCGGGTTTTTGCTTGCAGGAATCGGGAGGCGGGAGACTAGCACTGAAATCAGTAGTCTCACGCCTGAATCGGGAGGGTTGGCATGTCTGGATTCTCTACAGCTGGGGCCATAAACAACATCCGCAGGGCTAGGTGATAGCCTGGGTCCGGCCTGGACAATCGGACACAGAGGAAGAGGAGTGTCAGAGGGTGCGGTAGTGAATAGGGTGAAAGGGAGGTGTCGGGCGGGCACAGGGTGTGATTCTCAGGGAAGAGCAGCGCAGATGGGGGGAAGTATATGGCCCATGCATGAGAGAGAGAGCGGGGGTGACCAGTGCGTGGGGGAGATGCTTGCGAGGGTGGGGAGCCGTGCTGAGAATCGACGGCGTGCAGAGAGTGGGTCTGGTCAAGGCATCTAAAATGGCTGCCGTGCACGACAAAATTGTGGCATTGGACAAAAAGGCAAGATGGCGCAGACAATGTTTATCAATAAGGATTAATTTATAACAAAATATTTACTCGCAGTGACAAAATGGTGGTCAACACTTCCTGATTTCCATCGAATCGAACGTTAACAGACGTCACGCAGCAAAAAAAAAAAAAAAGCTCACGCACAGCCGCTGGAAGACATGTATCAACATATTCAGAAAACATAAGGGGTCAGGATACGTCTCCCGCACCCCCTTATACCTAGTAATTTAATTAAAACAAAACACAAAATGGCGAATTCCCGTTTCGCTACCAGTTTGCGGCCCAGTTCGCGGCTCGGGAAGCGCTTCTACCGTGAAAAATATATATTTTTTTATTTTCCCCACGAGACCCTTTAATAACCCCAACATCATTCCTAGGGGGTCAAGAGAGGTATACCTTGCCCCCTTTCATTAAATTCCCCCTTCGTTTTTCACCTCTTCTTCTCTCTCGATCCTACCGAGAGATAAGATGGCGGCCGCTCCGGACTGTTTAGAATGTTGACAGACACCGGAGGGCCAATCAGCTTCGCATCGCAAAGTTCCGTTTCGCAAATGACTGAAAATGTCCTTGAGACACATGAAAGCGTTTTATTGAATGCCCTTGCACCATTTTTGGGTCATTTTGAACATGGCTATGTTACTCCCATAATCAAAATCTAAATTTGCCAAGCACAGGTGGGAGCGTATTTACAACAAACTTGCCCCATGAAGAACGCTTTCCATTTAAAAAGGAAAAAATAACATCAAAGACACTCAAATGCCTTATAAATATGACGCAAAACAACCTATGAAGCTCTAGCAGTACATATCCAGAAATGTAATTGATTTCAAAAATGGTTTTTAAAAACAACATATCTGTTTCAGCTTACATAAGAGACCATGGAATGGGCTTCATATACAACAATAACTTGTGTTACTGCATGCCAGAATGCTACACAGAATGTGCAATTACAATTTCTCAAAGAAACAAAATCTATTTGTATATCACTTGAGACAAAGCCACATTTTAAAAACACAGCTTTCTTCATCATTTTCTCCTTAAATCATACTATTCTCTATCTAAAATAAATAAATCTTTTCTCACCTTAGCAAATACTTTTTGAGTTTTGAAAACAGTCTCAGAAATACACCAAATTGTCTTCAGCAGAAGAAAAAGGATGCACTCCAGAGTCTGCAGCTATTGAAAGCACAGAAATACAGATATTCATTTCACATATCTCTCATATTAGCCAATCATAACTCTTCCCTCACTTTTTTCAAATCAAAACCCTTCCCCCCTCTGCCCTCTCTGCCTTTTTTCCATAGCAACGACCTCCTGGAAGACCTCTCATGTTTGCAAATTCACACAACAATGTTTCAATTGAACTCTGAACTCTCAGTGCACCTGCGTATCCAGTGCAATCTTTCATTAAAAGTTTCTTCCTTGACCATTCAAATTACATCTTTCAAAGAACACATCCATGCACCCTAACTTTCTGTTTTCAGAAATGGAAATACACCAATCACTGCTAATGAATCATTAGCATTGGAAATCCACAGTTTTTTTTCTTTACAAACTCCTACTGTTTCAACTGCCCTTTCATTACCACACTTCATCTGACTGCAGCACAACCTTCTCCCACCATGTTTAACGTCTGGATTGTTGGACATAGTTACATCCACTGGGCTCAAAGGTATGCTGAGAGCAGAAATTTACCCAACCTCAATTTACAAGATGTGGAAATTAAGTGGTTGGGCCAAAGAGGATTAAAATGTCACCAATTGATACCATTGGTGAAAACCTTTATGCATTTGCCAAAACCTGACCTGTTAATAGTGCACTGTGGAGGTAATGATTTGGGCACTTTGACAGGGGTAGGTCTGGAAATGCTTTTAAAGGACACCTTTGAGCAATTAATGGCACTTTTTCCTCAAACTGCCTTGGTATATTCCAATATATGCCAAAGACAGAAATGGAGGTGGTCCAACCAATTTTGTCCACAAATTGAGAAGTCGAGGAAGCATGTAAACAAATCTGTTTCAGCTTTCATGAGAGACCATGGAATGGGCTCCCTGTACAACAATAACTTGCGTTACTACATGCAAGATATCTACAGAGGAGATGGAGTTCACTTCTCAGATGAGGGCAATAGAATTTTCATTCTGAATTTAAGAATGTGCATTGGTACCTACTTATAAATACCTAAATGTACCATAAACCCAAAAGCTCTTCTCAGAGCTACCCTTCATCTGATCACTCACAATTATTATTTTTCTCTAACTTTTTTCACTAATTTTCCACAAAATACGCTCCCCGGTTCGCTAATCGAAAGCTAACCTCGCGGAATTTTTAAAAAAAATGTTTTTTTTCCACACATATAAGCCTCCTCAGCCACCCTCAGAAAACCTAGGGGGTCAAGATAAGTCTACTGTGCCCCCTTCTACCCATTCTGAACATTATTTGCCCTCCATCTTGTATCTTAATGCAACCGAAACACAAAATGGTGGACTCCCGTGACGCTTAAGGTTCGCTAACCGGGCCGCATTCCAGAAAGCGGTCCTAAAAAAAGGTGGGAAAGTAATTAACAGAAAAACGACTAGAGACACTCTCACCAAATATAGATTAGCTCATACTACATAACAATCCCTTTCATTCTCTCAAATTTGATTGAAATTTCATTTAGCCATTTAGCCTGTAGACCTATCTAAATACCCTGAGGTAAATTACTTCACAAAACACATCTAAAATATTGGAATTGACAACCAATGAAAACTTTACTTTCATTTACAATTTTTATTACCTGACATTTGATTGGTTATATACCTGAATATATATAAAGGAAGAGAAGGAAACACAGCCATTTTCACTGCTACTTCCTGAACTACATTTCAAAAGCCTTTTCACCTCCCTGTAAAGTAAATTGATAATTTGTAAGTGGCACTTTAAATTAATTTGTAAAAACGTTTATTGATAATTATTTACTGTCCCCCTGCTATAGTTATAGATACAGATAAGCTCCTCTGTTACATTTATTGATTGACTTACACTTCTCTGCTATAATTATGAATTTACTTACTTTAACTTCACTGTTAAAAAAACAGAACTACATGTCTGAACTTAAACCCAACAGTGCCCTAACTCTTCTAATATAATTATTTTTTTATGCAATTTACAGCAAAAAAATGGAAGGGGAGCACGAAAAAACTAATGTTTCCTTCGACATTACATCAGAAGACATTTTAACTGAAGAAAATGTGGATGAAGATTTTATGGATGAATCTTTTGATGAACAATTTATTGAAAGCTTACAAGAGACAGAAACATCCATGTTTGACGAGATACCAGATGATATAATGCTGGAAGTTTTAATGAACTATGAAAATAATAAATACATTTTTTTAAAATCAAAATAAATAAATAAATAAAAAGAAAAACGAACAAAAACAACAAATAATTAACATACAGTATTAGAAAAGTCTATCATTCTTTTATCCTTAAAGTACGCTGCCCAGAACGCTTTCCGGTTCGCGAACTTGGCGCTTACCACGCAAAAAAAATTTTTTTTTTTTTTTTTGGACCCTCCTAGGCCCTTTTAAAACCTCCACATAAAACCTAGGGGGTCAACGAGGATCTACTATGCCCCCTTATGGTAATTTCCCCCTTTGTTTTAGCCTCCTCTTGTCTCTCGATCCTACCGAGAGACAAGATGGCGGCCGCTCCGGACTGTTTAGAATGTTGACAGACACCGGAGGGCCAATCAGCTTCGCATCGCAAAGTTCCGATACGCGAAAAGTTCGCTAACCGGATCGCTGCCCGGAGCGCTGTTACAGATATATATCTTGATTTAAACGTTAATTTCTCAAAATCCACTGAAGCACATATATTGAGACCTAGCAAAGGCACATCGGGCTACCAGTCCCTACAATTTTGCCAAGTTTCGTGAAAATCCATTCAGCCGTTCGGGCTAAAAGTGAGTCCAACCGCCCTATGGAAATTAACATGGGAAAAACGCGTTTTGGGACCCCCCTTTTTTCTCGGCCCCCCCTTCACGACCCCCCCCCCAAATTTCCATGAGCTGCTCAGAAACAAAATGTGCCATTTTCCTGAAAATTTCAGCCGATTCCGTCCACAAACGCCAAACTTATTAGGCATAGAATTTTCAGAAATCCCATAGGGAAATAATCCTAACTATATATACCTACTGGCGACCGCCAGTAGGTAATATATATATATATATATATATATATATATATATATATATATATATATATATATATATATATATATATATATATATATATATATTCACTGAAAAAACCATAGGTTTTAGGCCATATATAGTTAGGGATTAGCATTTACAAAACCTTATTTTACTCGCACAAATCCATAGAAATTCGCATATATAGTTAGATGCAATAACTATATATCGCGCACCCGCAACCCACTGCTGATGATGTCACATATTACATCATTCATGACATGGTCAGTGACATCACTGATGACATCACTGATGACATCTCAAATGACATCACTGATGACATCACTGATGACATCTCAAATGACATCACTGATGACATCACTGATGATATCTCAAATGACAAATCTCAAAATCTCAAGTGAATTTTCAAGGTTTTGTAAATGCTAATTCCTAACTATATATGGTCTATAACCTATGGTTTTTTCAGTGAATTTCAATGGTTTTTTAATAGCAAATATCAAAAGCTGTCAAATGTGAAGTACGTGATAGGTAAAAACATTTTCGTGTTTATGCACGCTGATGTGCTTTGAACGCTGCCCCCCCCTCTTTTCTCTTAGTAGTACTCTCTCTTTGCAGATAGTGAAGGGTAGTTAACGCAGGCCTTTGCCCCCGTTGTAATCCGTCGTGCCTGCTTGTTTCTCCATTTGATTGATTGTTATCCAAGCATTTACTGTTTTAGAATTGATTCTCTTTGGTTCATTCTCTATTTACAAACAAGCACAGATCGCAATACTCTGTTTAGTCTTTGCAGATAGTGAAAAATCGTGTAAAAAAACAAAAGTAATCGAGCAAAATCAATAGGCCACTAATGGGATCTCTTTTTGACCTCGCTAAAATAGAAATATTAGGAACAACCCTTCATGAGAAATACGAAACTAGTGAGATGAACTGAGCTCCACACCATGATGGCTGCAAGACAGCTCAGCTCCGCCACCCACCCCGTCCAAAATAACGATAAACTCTATGCAAATATTATAAATATATACAACACACCAGCAAAGTAACAGGGTAAAACATTTTATTAAATAACTATTTACATAACTATTTTATACTTTTTGTTGCCTGATCTGGCTAGCTCAATCGATCGAGCATGAAACTCATGCACTCTGATAGCAAGCGTTGCTGCTGATGCTATGCAGACAAAAACTGTTTTTCAGTTTGTACATTCTTCAAGATTTTTCCATCCAAGGCTGGTTGAGAGTTTGTAGAACGATGGCTTCAGATTTTCAACATACGGTGTGGTGGCGCGGACTGGCTCCTGCCCCCTCCCCAAGTCGTGTTGCCCTGGTGTGGCCTAAGATCGCCCCCGACATAGGTGTCCGGCTCCCGGGGTCCGGCGGAACTTTTTGCCTTTTGATGACTCTTCCATTCTGGACCTTGTCCCACAATCGGTTTGACCTGAAGACACGCTGTAGTGGGGCGCCCCTTTACCGTTTCAGTTGCCATTCCGCCCGCTTTTGCTACACTGTGCGTCTTCCGCCATTCAGCTGTTTACCGCCCGCTCTTGCGACTACAGCGTCTCGCTCACCATGTAGTTGAGTTGCTCCCGCTCTTGCGATGCAGCGATAGGCGGCTGCCACAGGACTCTCAAAATGGCGGCCGGCTCTTCAAATTTGGGCGTGGTCCACTAAAATGGCCCTGGGACACCTTGGAACTCGGACGCTTGTCTGCTAGGGCTTGGGCCCCATTCTCGAAAGCGTCCCCTCAGCCTTGAAGATTCTACAAAAGTCTTGGGGGCCCCCGACTCCCGCAGGCTTTTGGTGGGGAGCGGCTGCCATGATTGCTCGTGGAATGGCCACGACTGAGCTACGAGATGGTGGTGCTCTCATGCTGACGCCAGCTTCAGTCTGAAACATCCAGAAACACTGTAGACTACCAATTCGATCAGTTCCAGTAGCGCCCCAACGTGACCCGGTAGAGAAGAACTTGCCCTCCCCTCTTTGACTGATGGTTCTTGTTGCCTGTCCCTTCTGTTGTCATTTAACAGAACTTTGTAGACTGCTGAAAGGGGTTGTGTTCCGACCGCTGGTTGGTGGAGACATTTTGACTATATTCTGGACCTACGTTGTCGCGTAATGCGTTATATGACACGCAGCGTTAGCGCACCCGGAAGTGCTCCGGTGCGCGAAGCGCAGCTTCCCGGAAGCGATCGGGGGCGCGGCGCGCATCGCGTAACGTAAGCATAACAGGTCATGTGACTTGTTATTAAAACTTTTCATTGGTTCATTTTACTTTTGTTATTCTAATGATGAAAGGCTTGGTCATATGACCTAAAAATTACGCTTTTTATTGCTTTCGAACATTATTTTTTCTTAAACATATATGTTATAATGTTCCAGGCTAATGTACTTACCCGGAAAATTTACAACTGTCCTGCAAGTAAAATATATTCCTTTTTCTAGAAAAAGGGCGTTTCTTCGTCCCATGACGGAGCCGTTGAGCAAAAGAGGCTCGGCCTGCTGTCTTAGTCGCCGATACGCCTGAATATCAGATTCTTATCGATCACTTTATGTTGCAGGAGTAGAAAACACAACAGCCCTTGACCATTTATCTTTACTGCGTTCCTGCGTATTATACCTTTTATCCGTCATGTAATTGGACTGATTTATTTCACTTGCCTTTTACTGATTCGAAAACAGTGACTAAAATTAAAAACTTTACCAATGTAAATACTACTACCATGTTTTGTTTTAAAAACCTTTATTGTGAAAATGTCAGTATACAAATACGGGCCTATAACCACGTGGGCCGGCCACGGAGCAAACTGGAATCATATATGATGAGGAGACATTTACACTGTAGAGGAACGTAACGAGCGGGCCATTAGGTTGCAAGAACTAAGGTGTCTAACAGTTGCGGAATCGGTGGACGTACATTTTGTAATTAAAATACGACAGGGCCACTTACAATAAAATTATCTAGATATACATTTGCGGGCAAGTACCATGGGTGACGTTAATTCGAACTTTCAATAGTACAGTAATCAATAACACATCAGAACTTAATATCAATAGGGATGTCGAAATATTCAATCAATTCTCGTCCCCGCCCGCCATGTGCTTCAAAACTGCATACGTATCTTGTGATATCAAGGTTGTGCAACCAGTACACAACAAGGAGTTACGAGTCCCATTTATACCGGCGCCATTTTGGGCGAGGCCGGGCAGGTCCAGGATATAGTCAAAATGTCTCCACCAACCAGCGGTCGGACCAGAACCCCTTTCGGCAGTCAAAAAAGGTTCAGTTAAATGACAACAGAAGAGATAGGCAACAAGAACCATCAGTCAAAAGAGGGGAGGGCAAGATCTGAAGCCATTGTTCTACAAACTCTCAACCAGCCTTGGATGGAAAAATCCTGAAGAATGTACAAACTGAAAACCAGTTTTTGTCTGTATAGCATCAGCAGCAACGCTTGAGTCAGCTTTGTGTGAAGCCGCCATTTTGATTCAATCAATAGCGTCCCCCTGCACACATTCAGGGACCTGGTCGTGTCTTCAGGTCAAACGGATTGTGGGACAAGATGCAGAAAGGAAAAGGAAAAAAGTTCCGCCGGACCCCGGGAGCCGGCCGCCTATGTCATGGGCGATCTTTGGCCACACCAGGGCAATAGTGAAACTGCAGCAGGTGCAAATAAGCTTCAGACAGTGTTACAAGCGCTGCTCAGAACTCTCAACTATGACACCACCTTGGTGCCATCCGGATCTTGGCGCCTTGTGCTGGTTCCGGCCTATTCACACATCGGTCCGCTACTGACACCACCTCACAGGCCAACGGGGCACCCCACGCCGACTTTCGGTGCAGCATTGTAGGATGGCCACACCAGTGCGGCAACTTGCTGGACACCACCTCGGTGCCATCCAGATCTCGGCGAGTTGTGCTGCCTTCGGCCTACTGTAGCCGCAAGTGCGGACGCAACTCAGCTGGATAGCGAGTGAAACACCAAGTGGCGCCCCACTGCAGCCGAGGAGCCTCCATCTTTTCATTGGTTCATTTTACTTTTGGTTTCCTAATGATGGAAGGCTTGATCATATGACCTAAAAATAACACTTTTCATTGGATTAAAACATTTTTTTTTCCCAAACGATGAAAGCCCCACCTTGTTTCTGGATGTTTCAGATTGAAGCTGGCGTCAGCATGAGAGCACCACCATCTCGTGCCTCCGTCGTGGTCATTCCGCGAGCAATAATGGCAGCCGCTCCCCACCGGAAGCCTGCAGGAGTCGGGGGCCCCCAAGACTTTTGTAGAATCTTCAAGGCTCAGGGGACGCTTTCGAGAATGGGGTCCAAGACCTAGCAGACAAGCGTCCGAGTTCCAAGGTGTCCCAGGGCCATTTTAGTGGACCAGGCCAAAATCCGAAGAGCCGTCCACCATTTTAAGAGTCCTGTGGCAGCCGCCTATCGCTGCACCGCAAGAGTGGGCGTAACTCAACTACATCGTGAGCGAGACGCTGTAGCCGCAAGAGCGGGCGATAAACAGCTGAATGGCGGATGAGGCACAGTGTAGCAAAAGCGGGCGGAATGGCAACTGAAACGGTAAAGGGGCGCCCCACTACAGCAGACGAGCCTCCACCTGGGGAGGCCCGTTCATGCCGCCTCCACCCCCCCCCCCCGGGGCGCCCCACGCCGTTTTTCGGAGCAGCATTGTAGGATACCAAAACCAGTGCGGCAACTTACTGGACATCACCTGGGTGCCATCCACATCTCAGCGCGTTCTGCTGCCTTGGGACTATTCGCACAACAGACCGCTACTGACGAGGCCTCCCCCCGCACCCCCCGGGACGCCCACGCCGTTTTTCGGAGCTGCATTGTAGGATACCAAAAACCAGTGCGGCACCCAGGTAACATCACCTGGGTGCCGTCCAGAACTCAGCACGTTGTGCTGCCTTGGGACTATTCGCACAAAACACAGCTACTGACCATTGTTGCTTCTTTTTTCAAAAAAATGTTTAAATGTATTTACTGTTTTTGTTGCGTTGTATATATTTATAAGTTATTAAAGTGTTATAATCCTACTACTTTGTTGGAGTGCTATATATTTTTAATGTGACACATAATTGTAAAAACTTTGATGTACAAAGAGGCATCCCTGGAATCTTCCGCTTCAGGCTCGGACCCACACACCCTCACAGTGAGAATCCCCTCCCCAAGCACAATACAGGATGGTTATCAGATAGTAGGAACGCGTGTGGTGTGACGGATCTCATCGGGTGGGGGCCTTGATCTACTGTAACTCCTTTGAAGAGGAGTGATTCTCTACAGCTGGGGCCATAAACTACATCTGCAGGGCTAGGTGATAGCCTGGGACCAACCTGGACAATCGGACACAGAGGAAGAGGAGTGTCAGAGGGTGCGGTAGTGAATAGGGTGAAAGGGAGGTGTCGGGCGGGCACAGGGTGTGATTCTCAGAGAAGAACAGCGCAGATGGGAGGAGGTTTCTGTCCCATGCATGAGAGAGAGAGCGGGGGTGACCAGTGCGTGGGGGAGATGCTTGCGAGGGTGGGGAACCATGCTGAGGATCGGCGGCGTGCAGAGAGTGGGTCTGGTCAAGGCATCTAAAATGGCTGCCGTGCACGACAAAAGTGTGGCATTGGAAAAAAAGCAAGATGGCGCACACAATGTTTATCAATACGGATTAATTTATAACAATTATTTTTAACAATATATTTACTCGCAGTGTCAAAATGGCGATCAACACTACCTAATTTCCTTCGAATCGAACGTTAACAGAAGTCAAGCGGCAAAAAAAAAAAAAAACGCTCACGCGCAACCGCTGGAAGACAAGTATTAACATATATGAGCCTCCTCAACCACCTTCAGAAAACATAGGGGGTCAGGATACGTCTCCCATACCCCCTTATACCCAATACTCACATTGCTTTTCCTCCATCTAGTAATTTGATTAAATCGAAACACAAAATGGCGAATTCACTTTTCGCTACCAGTTTGCGACCCAGTTCGCAAACCGTGAAGCGCTTCTACCGCGAAAAATCAAATGCCCCACGGGACCCTTTAATAACCCCAACATCATTCCTAGGGGGTCAAGAGGGGTCTACCTTGCCCCCTTTCATTAAATTCCCCCTTCGTTTTTCTCCTCCTCTTGTCTCTCGATCCTACCGAGAGACAAGATGGCGGCCGCACCGGACTGTTTAGAATGTTGACAGACACCGGAGAGCCAATCAGCTTCGCTACGCAAAGCTCCGTTACAAGAAAAGTACGCGATCTGGAGCGCTATCTGGGACTCTGTCACAGATATATCTGTTTTTTTAAACGTTAATTTCTCAAAATCCACTGGAGCACATATATTGAGACCCAGCAAAGGCACATCGGGCTAACAGTCCCTATAATTTTGCCAAGTTTCGTGTAAATCCATTCAGCCGTTCGAGCTAAAAGTGAGGCCAAAGGCCCTATGGAAAAATTAATGGGAAAAACGTGTTTTGGGACCCCCCTTTTTTCTCGGCCCCCCCTTGACGGAACCCCACCAAATTTTCAGGGGCTGCTCAGAAACAAAATGTGCCATTTTCCTGAACATTTCAGCCGATTCCGTCCACAAACGCCAAAGTTATTAGACATAGAATTTTCAGAAGTTCCATAGAGAAAAAATCCTAACTATATATACCTACTGGCGACCGCCAGTAGGTAATATATATATATATATATTACCTACTGGCGGTCGCCAGTAGGTAGTTATAGTTAGGATTTTTTTCAATGTTAAATCTCAAAATTCTATTTGGAATAACTTTGGCGCCGGTCCTTCCCTGAAAGTTTGCGGGGGATTCGTCAAGCGGGGGCCGAGATAAAAGGGGGGTCCCAAAACGCGTTTTCCTCATGTTAATTTCCATAGGGCGGTCGATTTCACTTTTAGCCCGAACGGCTGAATGGATTTCAACCAAATTTGGCAAAATTGTAGGGACTGGTAGCCCGATGTGCCTTTGCTATGTCTCAAGATATGTGCTCCAGTGGATTTTGAGTAATTTAGGTTAAAAAAAATATATATATCCATAGGCGCGCCCCGGTACGCGCTCCGGGGAGCGCCCCGGGCGCGACGCACGAGGTGCGCACAGAAATCTGATTGGCTCTCGGGTGTCTGTAAACATTCGAAACAGTCCTGAGCGGCCACCATCTTGTGTCTCGGTAGTATCGAGACACAAGAGGTGGCCAAAACAAAGGGGGAATGACCATAAGGGGGCAGGGTAGATCCCCCTGACCCCATAGGTTTGATGTGGGGGCTTAAAAAGGGCCCCGCGGGGCAAAACATTTTTTTTTTACTGGTTTGGCGCGGGGGCGTGCCGGGTACGCGCACCGGGGAGCGGACCGGGGAGCGTACCATGAGGAAAAATGAATGACAGAGTTTTTAAAAAATGTTCCCTTTTTTTAGAAATTGGAGGTAGTTCTAAAAAGAACTGTTTTTTTCTTCTTTTTGTTGTTTTATATTTTTTATATTGTTTTTTGAACATTTTGTACTTTTTTTTGATTTTCTGAACAGTTTTAGATTTTTTTTGTATTTTTCATGGGGAAAAACGAAAAAACAGGGAATTGAAAATGGCTCAACTGGAGCAAAAAACTAAAAGAAAAGAAAAAATTAGGGTTGATTGGGGCATTTATGGTTGTCCCCAGCAAGGACGATGAGCTTTACGCTCTGTTCTCCGTAGGAGATGGTCTTCCCACAATATTTACAGATAATTCTGAAATCTGCAAATCGGGGCTGAATGCACAGCATCGTCTCACTTTCCTCTGGTGCAGACGCAGTGGGTTGTTTCCTTTTTGAGCTGGTTCTTGTTGATCGGGGAGGGTTACTGGCCAGTTCCCTCATTTCTGCAGCAGAATAGTTTATAGGATGTTTGCGCTGCATGTGGCGTATCATTGTGTAGTTCCCAAATTAATATTTTTTATTTGGGTTTCCCCTGGAAAGTTCCATGCCACAAATTTTGCAACTGACCTTGGGTGCATTTACTTTTTTTTTCCCCTCTGGGAGAGTAAAAAACTCCCAAATAATGTGTGGTCTTGGCTGGTATGGGGTATTGTGTTCTTCCAGCCATCTTGAAGTCCCCTCCTCCTCCTCCTCCTCTTCCTCTTCTTGAAGACCACCAGTGATATCTTGAGGAGGTCCTTTTGGTGGTTGTGGTGGTGGTGGTGGTGGTGCAGATGCACCAGCTGCTGCTACTACTGAAGCCATTATTTTGAGCAAAAAAGTAGAGAGAGCTACAAACAGGTCTTCCTAAGTCAAAGGACAAAGTCAGAATAAGGAAAAAAGGTGGGGTCTTTCATCCTTTTGAAAAAAAAACATGTATTGAACTAATGAAAAGTGTTATTTTCAGGTCACATGACCAGGGGCTTCATCATTATGAAACCAAAACTGTTATGAACCAATGAAAATTGTTATTTTCAGGTCACATGACCCGACGCGCCCCGGGTTGCGTCGCGTAAGCGCTTTGGATGTTTACGTTGCGCGATCGTATTCGCTCGAGTGCTTCCGGGTGCGCTTACGCCGTGCGTATCACGCGGACGCGGCTACGCGATACGTCACGATCATGTTTTCGTTCGCGATATTGGCGCTTACAGGACGCTCCCCGGAGCGCGCCCCGGGGCGCTTTATAAAAGTACGCTTTTCGGGGTGCTCCTCGGGGTGCGCACCGGGAGCGCTCCAAAGCAAAAAATAAAAATAAAAATAAAAAATTGGGAAAAATTGTAGGGACTGGTAGCCCTATTCTCAAGTGGTTTTTACGAAAATTAACTTTGAAAAAATATATATTGTGCTACATTGGGCTATATATATGTTAGAGCCAAAATGTAGCCCAAATGTAGCCCAATGTAGCCCAATGTAGCCCAATGTAGCCCAATGTAGCTCAAGATGGCCATCAGAGACAAAAAAAACAAATGTAGCCCAAATATAAGCCAGATGTAGCCCAACTGTAGCCCAATGACAGAATGTACCAGAGTGTTCTAAACAACTAGAGCGCTAACAGTCTTACTTATAAAGTGAGACTTATAGTTAGGAATTAGCATTAAAAAAACCTATGAAATTCACTGAAAAAACCATAGGTTTCACACCAGATATAGTTAGGAATTAGCATTAAAAAAACCTATGAAATTCACTGAAAAAAACATAGGTTTCACACCAGTTATAGTTAGGAATTAGCATTTAAAAAACCTATTAAATTCACTAAAAAAACCATAGGTTTCACACCAGTTATAGTTAGCTGGAAATTTTACTGACATAAAACCATTGAAATTCCACGTTATAGTTAGTTGGACTCACTATAACTTGCGCGTGTAATGCACTGCTGATGACATCACATATTACATCACTCATGACATGGTCAGTGACATCACTCATGACATCACTGATGACACCATCCTTGTGACAGAGAGACTGACCTCCTTTCACTGTAAAGTAACCCTTGAAACAAATATTAAAAAATAGAAACTAACATTTTCAAAAAAGTGGAGATACCCATACCAGTTACAACAACCAATTCAATAATTCCACCATCTATTTACACATTCACTCATTCACCAACAGTTCTATATAGTCACTCATACATATACTCACTCATCATATGTAGTGATACACCTATACATCCTGTTACACACCGACAGTCTTCCATAAGTTGCTCACACACATATTCACACATGCAAATAAACTATTGAACATCCATTTTTTTGTATATACAGCTATACACACACTACCACCTTACTTCTAAGGAAACTTACACATACTTACTCTCTTAAACAATCACTTATAGAAACACATACTTATTTAAACAAGAACTCTTTCAATCTCTCACTCTCACATATACTCACTTATATACACCAATACTCACATATACTAGATTAAAACATATGTAGTTACTGATAAAGACACTAGTAAGACAGTCATTCACTCACTAACACACGCATATACACACTCATCCACCCATTCAGTCCGGCACATATGCTGTCTTCAAAACACATACAAACAGTGAGTCATTCATTGATGCATCTATGTGCTAAGTAACACCCCCACCAAATCATACAGACACTTATACTGATACAAAAAAAACATCTAATAACCCATATACACACACAAGTAGCTACTCACCAACCCATGCAGCCACTTATACACAAAGTGAAACACTGATACAAACATTTAAATATTTAAACAATACTCGCTAATAAATGTATTCACTATGATACACTTAATAAGCCAGTTAACCAATCAATATTTTTTTTAAAAAACATCCATTAAGACACTTATTGAAACATTTATTCTTCCATCGAGCTTTACATATACATATATAAAACATATTTATTTTTCAGAAAGACACACATTCACTGGATGGTGTCATCAGTGATGTCATGAGTGATGTCACTGACCATGTCATGAGTGATGTAATATGTGATGTCATCAGCAGTGCATTACACGCGCAAGCTATAGTGAGTCCAACTAACTATAACGTGGGAATTTCAATGGCTTTATGCAGTAAAATTTCCAGGTAACTATAACTGGTGTGAAACCTATGGTTTTTTCAGTGAATATATATATATATATATATGCCAAGGTGTATTGAATTATGAGTGGGTGTATGGTTGTCTGGGTATCTGTATGGGTGCCTGAGTGTCTGTGTGGGGGAGGAGTGTGTGACTCTGTACATAGATGTGTGAGTGGGTAAACACTGGGAGTATGGATTCAAGACTGCATCTGTGAAGGGCTGTATGAGTGGGTGAGTGTGTGTATGGGTATGTTGGTGAGTCATTAGATGTATAAGTGGTGCTTGTGTGAGTAACTACATATGTGAAAAAGCAGTGTATGTGAGTGTTGGAGTATAAAAATCACAATATGTGAGAGTGAGTGATTGTGAGAGTGGCTGTATGGATGAGTGTGTGCTTGTATCAGTGATTGTATAAGAGAGTAAGTATGTGTTAGTATCTGTATAAATAAGTGAGGTGGTGTGTGTATAACTGTATAGGTGAGTAAATGGGCATGTGAGTGATTCTTTGATGATTGACTAGGCGTGTGAGTGCAGATGTGTGATTATCTGTATAGGTGTATGAGTCTAATGGTAGTGCTGTATTGATAAGTGACTGCATGTATGAGTGACTGTATGGGTGAAAGAGTGGAGGAGTGTGTAGACCTAGGAATCAGTGAGTGGGTATGGAGTAACTGGTATTGGTGTGTCTATGGTTTTGAAAATGGTAGGTTGTATTTTAGAGTGGTATATAGGAGTTATATTAGGGTGTGAGGAGGTGCATCAGATTATCATGTGGATGATGTCATCAGTGATGTCACTGATCATGTCATGAATTATGTTATATGTGATGTCATCAGCAGTGCATTGCGGGGGTGAGTTATGGCTAGCTCAACTAACTTTCCCTAGTTTTGTACAACTGAAATGTCCAACTAACTATAACTTCCCTGAAACCTATGTTTTTTCAGTGAATATATATATATATATATATATATATATATATATATATATATATATATATATATATATATATATATATATATATTATTCGAATGCCCCAGAACACAAGGACGCCACTCCAAGGGAGAAGATTCACAAATCTTTTAATGCAGAGCCACAGCACGCAGTCCCAACCAGTAATCAGTCCCAACGCGTTTCGGTGCACCTGCACCTTAATCATGGGTAGGGGAAAGTTTGGCAAAACCCGGAGTTGGAACCTCAATTTCATGTCCCTCAGAGGCATTCACTCTCCAGTTAGTGGCATGCCGGGATTTGAAGTTCCCAATCCGCCCTTTCGGTAGGGTCCGTAATTTTGTCGATTTTATTCTTGTTTCCCAATGTCTTTGTAATGTTTCAAGCCCTCCAGTGGGCTTCAGGACAGCAAGCCTGGCTTAAATTTCGCTCTCTCTCGCCGACCGGCTGTAACAGTCCAGTCCAGTCCGCAGGCTCCAAGCCGCGGAGGATGCACCGCCTGCAAGTAAATGCGGGTCTGCGAGGCTGTGGACTGTTACAGCCGGTCGGCGAGAGAGAGTGAAATTTAAGCCAGGCTTGCTGTCCTGAAGCCCACTGGAGGGCTTGAAACATTACAAAGACATTGGGAAACAAGAATAAAATCGTCAAAATTACGGACCCTACCGAAAGGGCGGATTGGGAACTTCAAATCCCGGCATGCCACTAACTGGAGAGTGAATGCCCCCGAGGGACATGAAATTGAGGTTCCAACTCCGGGTTTTGCCAAACTTTCCCCTACCCATGATTAAGGTGCAGGTGCACCGAAACGCGTTGGGACTGATTACTGGTTGGGACTGCGTGCTGTGGCTCTGCATTAAAAGATTTGTGAATCTTCTCCCTTGGAGTGGCGTCCTTGTGTTCTGGGGCATTCGAATAATGTACTACGCGGCAGGCTCCAAGCCGCGGAGGATGCACCGCCTGCAAGTAAATGCGGGTCTGCGAGGCTGTGGACTGTTACAGCCGGTCGGCGAGAGAGAGCGAAATTTAAGCCAGGCTTGCTGTCCTGAAGCCCACTGGAGGGCTTGAAACATTACAAAGACATTGGGAAACAAGAATAAAATCGACAAAATTACGGACCCTACCGAAAGGGCGGATTGGGAACTTCAAATCCCGGCATGCCACTAACTGGAGAGTGAATGCCCCTGAGGGACATGAAATTGAGGTTCCAACTCCGGGTTTTGCCAAACTTTCCCCTACCCATGATTAAGGTGCAGGTGCACCGAAACGCGTTGGGACTGATTACTGGTTGGGACTGCGTGCTGTGGCTCTGCATTAAAAGATTTGTGAATCTTCTCCCTTGGAGTGGCGTCCTTGTGTTCTGGGGCATTCGAATAATGTACTACGCGGCAGGCTCCAAGCCGCGGAGGATGCACCGCCTGCAAGTAAATGCGGTTCTGCGAGGCTGTGGACTGTTACAGCCGGTCGGCGAGAGAGAGCGAAATTTAAGCCAGGCTTGCTGTCCTGAAGCCCACTGGAGGGCTTGAAACATTACAAAGACATTGGGAAACAAGAATAAAATCGACAAAATTACGGACCCTACCGAAAGGGCGGATTGGGAACTTCAAATCCCGGCATGCCACTAACTGGAGAGTGAATGCCCCTGAGGGACATGAAATTGAGGTTCCAACTCCGGGTTTTGCCAAACTTTCCCCTACCCATGATTAAGGTGCAGGTGCACCGAAACGCGTTGGGACTGATTACTGGTTGGGACTGCGTGCTGTGGCTCTGCATTAAAAGATTTGTGAATCTTCTCCCTTGGAGTGGCGTCCTTGTGTTCTGGGGCATTCGAATAATGTACTACGCGGCAGGCTCCAAGCCGCGGAGGATGCACCGCCTGCAAGTAAATGCGGGTCTGCGAGGCTGTGGACTGTTACAGCCGGTCGGCGAGAGAGAGCGAAATTTAAGCCAGGCTTGCTGTCCTGAAGCCCACTGGAGGGCTTGAAACATTACAAAGACATTGGGAAACAAGAATAAAATCGACAAAATTACGGACCCTACCGAAAGGGCGGATTGGGAACTTCAAATCCCGGCATGCCACTAACTGGAGAGTGAATGCCCCTGAGGGACATGAAATTGAGGTTCCAACTCCGGGTTTTGCCAAACTTTCCCCTACCCATGATTAAGGTGCAGGTGCACCGAAACGCGTTGGGACTGATTACTGGTTGGGACTGCGTGCTGTGGCTCTGCATTAAAAGATTTGTGAATCTTCTCCCTTGGAGTGGCGTCCTTGTGTTCTGGGGCATTCGAATAATATATATATATATATATATATATATTTATATATTCCGCTCCAAAGTTGCACCGATAGCTAGTCACTCCCAAGGCGGGTGCTGTAGCGCGGCGGTGTACCGCGCCAATATTAAAGCTCCTAAGAGTGTCCTTCTGAATCCAGCTCAAAATACACACAGCACTCGCGGGGTCACAGAAGCGGCGAACGCCAAACTTTATTTAAACAGACGCGTTTCAGGAAAGGCTCCCTTTGTCAGTGTCATAGAGAATGCATTTCGCGGCGCCATTTTTATTTGTAAAGCGCAAGAGTTGTCGGGAATAACAGAAACAACGGACTTAGCCTCGTATTCTCATACGGGCGCCATCTTGGAGAATGTTATTCTCATACAGTTTACATACTGCAAAACATTTCAAAGGGATCTTGTAACGACATATTAGAAACATTTCCCAAAAACTTAATTCTCGCCGTGGATCGGCAATTGCAGCACAATCGTGCTGCCTATAGTCCCATTTTTGTAAATGTATTTTCTCAATCCCATAGTGTAACATGGTATATTGAGGTGATAAAGTTGTCATAACACAAAAATACTTTAAAGGAATTGTGTACATATTTCTTCACATTTATGTGTGGTATTAAACCAGTTTCTAATGTCTTTGAGCCCATTATTCATATGAATTCAAATCCTTGTCCAAATCTTGCCGTGGATCGGCAATGGCAACCCAATGGTTGCCCATTTACGAAACCACCTCAATCATATTTACTGTGTAGTTCAGTTCATCTTGCGCTTTAACATAACACAACATGTTTCAAAATTAATATTAACCTAATCATCACCATTCATTTGTGTAATCACACAACAAGTTTTACAAAAAGAGAGAAAACAGAAAAGAGACAACATTGTACGCAATTCCTGACCAGTTATATATGCTTAAAGTTTCATAAAATTGCATATTTCCAGACTTAGATTATGTATTTCTTCTCATTTTATCCCAAGTGCACAGACAGTTCTTCTCCAATATTAAAACCTCCCGGAGCCTTCGTTTCTATATCAACAATGTAACGTGACACCAATCTCCTAAGTTTAAGGAGTCGGTTGTCCCCCCTAGTATGTTCTGGGGCATGATCCAAACAGAAATATTGTAGGAGATCTCTATTGCTCTGATGTTTTATAGCAAAATGGCGAGCAACAGGGTAACAGAAGTCTTTATTTGCAATTGCCCTCATGTGTTCCAAAATTCGTAATTTCACTGGATTGATGGGGCTGCCCAGGTATCGAATCTTACATGGGCAGCTTAAACAGTATAATGCATACCCAGTATGGCAGGACATAAATTTAGTCAGTTTTTTACCTCCCTTGACCCCTCGAACATCATAAGACAAGACACGTTTGCTGAAAACACATGCCTTGCAACGTCCACAAGGGAAGAATCCTTTGGCATCTTCCAATGTGCCTTTTGATTTTATCACTGGATCTAAGTGGCTATGAACCAACTGATCCTTTAAGGATCTAGCTTTCCTAAATGTTATCATGGGGGCCCTGAGAATGTCCATACCAATTACATTGTCGTTTTTTAGGATATGCCAATGTTTTTGTAGGATCAATCTTAGTTTATTGGAATTGGAAGAATATGGGGTAATCATCCGAAACCTTCCACCCTCTTGTTCAATCCTAACCTTCTTCACAAAAAGTACATTTCTGGATAAACGGCTAACTCGATTCCGTGCATCCTTAAGAAGATTAGGTTTGTAACCTCTTTCAATGAATCTTGCGGTGCAGGCGTCCGCCGCTTTTTCAAAGTCGCTATTAAGTGAACAGTTACGGCGAATTCGTAAGAATTCCCCGTAGGGGATACTGTTGACTAACCTCCTAGGATGCCCACTCGAGGCATGTAGGACGCTATTGCCCGCAGTTGGTTTCCTATAGAGAGAGGTAACTATTTTTTTATCTTTCACCTCCACCCTCAGATCAAGATAGTTAACCGTTACCTTACTGATATCTCCACTGAATCTAAGATTGCAGGTATTGTCATTTAACAGTCTGATATATTCTTCTGCCTCAGCTATGGGAGGAGCAGGTAGCCTGGGCCACGGAAAATGCAATCTGGACAGAAAGGGTAATTGCCTGGTACCGATACATTGACGATCTGTTTTTAATCTGGAATGGTACCAATATGTACACAATTCCTTAAAAGTATTTTTGTGTTATGACAACTTTATCACCTCAATATACCATATTACACTATGGGATTGAGAAAATACATTTACAAAAATGGGACTATAGGCAGCACGATTGTGCTGCAATTGCCGATCCACGGCGAGAATTAAGTTTTTGGGAAATGTTTCTAATATGTCGTTACAAGATCCCTTTGAAATGTTTTGCAGTATGTAAACTGTATGAGAATAACATTCTCCAAGATGGCGCCCGTATGAGAATACGAGGCTAAGTCCGTTGTTTCTGTTATTCCCGACAACTCTTGCGCTTTACAAATAAAAATGGCGCCGCGAAATGCATTCTCTATGACACTGACGAAGGGAGCCTTTCCCGAAACGCGTCTGTTTAAATAAAGTTTGGCGTTCGCCGCTTCTGTGACCCCGCGAGTGCTGTGTGTATTTTGAGCTGGATTCAGAAGGACACTCTTTGGAGCTTTAATATATTTATATATATTTATATATTTATATATATGTTCCAACAGGTTCCACCAGGCTTTCCTCTTTAATATTTCTGCAACTACTGAACAGATTTACTCCAAATCATAAAAATCACTCTTTCTGGACCAAAAGCTAGCTTTCCCTCAAATTGTGCTCTCTGTGTAAATACATGGGTGCATGAGTAGAGCCTGAGTGTTTCCTCAGTGCACGTGTGTGCCTCAGTATTTCAATGACAGCATGGGTTGTAAGTGGGTGTTTAGATGACTGCATAGGTTCTGCGCAAATGTTATAATGATAACTTAGTTACTGCCTTGTTAATTGCAGAAGTCACTAGTTAGTAAACTAGGTGATTAGATGAATGTATACGTGGTGCCTGCACACTTCAATGACTACATAATTTCTGCATGCATGATTGCAAGAGTACATGCATAGTTTCTGGATAATTGAATAACTCCATGGATAGTGAATCACTGATTTGGTGACTGCCTGAGTTGTGGCTGGATGATTCCATGAGTGCCTGAATACTGCCGGACTGACTGACTGAGAAAGCACCTTCATTGGTGTCAGATACATAACAGTTGTCACTATATCTCTGACTCGTTTGTTATCTCCTTCTGTCAGTATCCAACTACCTGTTTTATTGTATACATGCTTTTCTTTTGAGCTATGAGTGAGTGAAATCTAGGTATCACACTTGATATATAATTACATACATTGCCCTTTGGTAACATACATTGATTTGTTACTGAGCATGCACATGCATAAGTAAGTTTCTAAAACGTAAAACAACATTTTGAAATTTTTCAAAGCACAAATCTTTTTGCAAATGGCATACCTCCATCATTTCTAAAATACTTCATCTGCCTCTAAAACATATATTCAGCATATCTTAAACAAAAGTTACACTCAAAAATGAAGTTAGCACAATAATTCTTGAATCGTTCTCCACTATTACTTCTTCTCAATTTTTTACCAATGCATGTTTAAAGAAAAACACTACTCTCATCATAAACATTACATTTTCATCAGCCTTACTGAACATAGATCACCATGTAAACATATATGCGATTTCTTAATAGATGTACACCTTCAAGCCATCTTTCCCAAATGTATACCCTTTAAGCAAACTCAAAAATCCCACTGTATATATAACTATGCGCAGGCACAAAAACCATATCCCACCTGCTAAGCATATGCAAAGTGGTCATATAAGTTAAAAACCACATTGACAAACACTTCCCAATACATACCTAACAAGTATTACTTCTTTCTAATTCATATTCAGGCGGAGAACATGATCTCATATTTTGCTTCTCAATAAACTATTCCTGTTTCATAATGTTACTAAAAGTACTACAACTCCTAGAATGCAAATAACAGATGTATCTATTCTGAACATGATGATTAGACATTTTAACCATTCTTAGCTCCTCATCGCAACTTTCCACAAGACTATACTTTAATTTTTCAATAAAATACACAATGTAATAAAGAGACACTGGGGGTTCGGGAAAGACTTACAGGGGCAAGATGGCGGCCGCTTAGGACGGCCGGGAAGCAGTAAAACCGGGGAGATGTCGGTTCTGATACAGTACGGTAATCAGGCTTAGACACCACACCACCCACGGATTGTCATCAGCGAGGACGGAGGACAGAGTAAAGGACACTAAAACGTATTAAACTTCAAGGGGGAAAAAAAACCGCTGTACGCTCCTTACCTGCCGCCGGCCGCTCAAGCGGCTTCTATGGGAGCTAGCGCAAGCCGCAAGGAGGCTCACGTCGGGAGGCGTGTCAGGAGCTGGATTGCTTGCGGAGTTTGTCGAGCAAGTGGGACGGAGTTCTCGTAGCGGGCGGAGCTCGCTGTTGAGGAAGCGGCGGAGGCTTTGGAAGTCCCAGCAGGCGAGCGTGCACCAAAAGACGGAGGAAAGATCACGGAGCATCCTGGAGGCGGCAGCGGAGATAGAAGAAAGAAAGTGGGGCAGTATATCGTGCGGTAAGGAGCAGTTTGGGGACAAGGAAAGGAGGAGGGAGATTATGGCTCCCAAAACGAGTGCTAGTGCCAAAGCAGCTGCAAGAAGGAAGGCTGCAGCTGAGCAGGCAGAGTTAATGGCAGAGAGGGAGGCAGATGGCAATAAGAAGAAAAAGCAAACATCCCCCGCTAAGAGAACGGTGCAGCAACAAGGGGCAGCTAAGGGTAATCATGGCACTACTCCGATTTCTGACATTTTTCAAAAACTAATTAAAGATAAAGACTCTAATAATGAGGCCATCGAGGAGCTGTCGGAGGAGGGTGGTAGTCTTAAAGGCACTGGTGTGGCTGCAGAGAATGTGTTGGATATACCTGCGCACCCTGATGATTGTACCAACAAAGAGGAGTACATTAAAGGGAAAGCTGGTTTAGTGGAAGAAACTGAAAATAACACCACTGTGTCTCCGAACCCGGAAGCTGATATAGCCCCCCTGGTGCTCGAAGAGGAGCTGGAAGAAGACGCCAGCGAAAGTACAGGTGATAAGAAGGAAGCCCCTAGTGAGGCTTTCTTTTCAGTCTCAGAGTGGGGGGAATGGTTGGACGAAGATGATGATAGTCTGGAGCAAGAGGTCAGTGGTTCAGCCACCAACAGTGAGCCAGAGAAGGAAGATTTCAGCCCTCCGACAACTGCGGTGAAATCCAATACAGGTGCAAAAATACATGGACAGAAACGTGATCATCCGACGACTAATTCTGTGTTGGAGAGCCTGGGAGGTGAAGCAGCACAGATGTCTCTTCTGTAGGTGATACACCAGGAAATAATCGCCCATAGGGAAGAGGCTCGACAGGAAAGTCGCAAATCACAGGCTACGGTCAGGAAAATACAAGGAGCAGTAAGGAAATTGGCTAAGGTGTGTGTGAATCTGGGAGAACGGGTCACTAACTTGGAAGAAAGAGTGGTGTCGACGGAAGCAGAGACAGCGGCTGCCTCTAGCAAGGTAGATCAACAAGGTGAACAGATGATAGATGTGCAATGGAAGCTGGAGGCGTTGGAAAATAGATCTCGGCAGAATAACCTGCGTGTACTGGGGATACCAGAGGGATCAGAAGATACAGACATGAGAGCCTTTGTGGTAAAGTTGTTCCAACATGCTTTCACTGAGCTGAAGGGATGGGATTGGGCAAAGGAGATTCAGAGGGCGCATTGCATTCCCTTTAAAATCCACAAAAATGCCAAGGAGGGAGATAAGCCCAGAGCAATTTTAATATTTCTTGGTAACTATAATTTGAGGCAGGCAATTTCAGAGAGGGCAAGACCGGACCTGAAAAAGAATGTTGATGGCTTCTCCTTTTTCGTCCGCCCGGATTTCTGCCATGTCACGGTGGAGAGACGCTGGAGATTAAGGCAGATGATAAAACTATTTCAGGACAAGGGTATGCAGGCATACTTAATCAATCCGGCACAGCTGAAAATAATTAACGGTGGGAGAACCTTGTATTTCTCCTCCGAAGTGAAAGCTAAGGAATATTTGGACACACAAGGGGTTTAGTATACTCCGCAGATGTGAACAGGAATAACTCTATGGCAGATATGATTAATCTCAAAATCGGTTGAAATAGAAATCAGCAATAACGTGTGGGGTGTGGTGTGGTGTGCTGTGTAGGGTGGTGTGGACAATGGTGTCACAGGTACTAGGATGGGTTATTTAGAAATCTCCTCGGTCATTACTGCGAACCATCACGTGCACAGACCAGCAGGTCTGAGCGCCTCTGAAAAGAGGGGGTGGGAGGGGGGGTTGGAGGGGTTGAAGGGGGGGAGGGGAGAGGAAGTGAGGGGGGGGAGGCGGGGGGGAGAGAGGGAGTAGTGGGGGGAATAGAAAAGAGAAAAACTTTGAGATGGAAATGGGTTTGATGTCGGCATATAGTAGATTCATGGATAACAGACAGGTCAGAAGTAGAAACTTTGTTAATAATGTCAAACATTAAGATATGTACCATCAATGTAGGGGGGCTAAATGAATGGAAGAAACGACAGAGATTGAGCCACTTTGCTAAATTTAATAATATTGACATACTGTGTATACAAGAAACCCATTTGCCCTGGGCTAAAAGGAAGTTATTGAATATGCACGGATATATAATGCTAGGATGCTCGTCACAATCATCTACAATAAGGGGGGTGGCCATTATGGGGAAATGTAATGTGGGGGGGGGGGTGAGATGTACCAAAACGGATGGGTCCGGCAGATGGGCTCTGGTGGAATTGAATTTAGGCATTACATTGTGTGTGATCTATGGATCAAATGAAGATGAGCCAGCAGTATTCGACGAGCTAGAAGAGGAGTTAGCTAATTGGGGTACCCCTATGGTAGTGTGTGGAGACATGAATATATCGGCTGATTGGAGGCAGGGAGGTAAATATACAGGACACAAACATAAGGTATATAGGGCATTAGGCTCCCTATTACAGTCGCATGGTCTGACCGATGTATGGGGGGAAAAAGTCCCTGGGGATCCGGGTTTTACTTATTTCTCATATCCAGCTCAGAAATACTCTAAGTTGGACTATTTCTTTGTCTCGACGGGGGAACTATGCAATGTTAGAATTGCCAAGCTCCCAAGAATAGTCTCGGATCACAACCCTCTGATTTTGACATACAAAGTGCATAATATTCCTAGGAGAACAACTAAGTGGACATTCGAAAGGAAACTACTAAACGATGATAGGTTTGTCAAGCACCTTAAACAGTGGGCAAAGGAGATTTTTGACATAAACAGATATAGCTCATCCCGGAACGGAGTATGGGAAGCCTTCAAGGCATCCTTAAGGGGGGAGACGATCAGCTGCTCCGCCAGGCTAAGGAAGGAAGATATAAGTAAAGTGGAGAAGCTCATTTCAGAGGTAGCAGTTTCAGAGAATCGGCATATAGAGGAAATAGGATCAGGCAAGGATGGTAGTGAAACGGCTAGAACTATGGCTCTGATCAAGGGAGACATTTTAAAAGTGGTCACGCAAAAGGAGATTAGAGAATATCAGACGTCTCGAGCAAAACGGTATGAGACAGGGGAACAAGCCGGTAGAGCACTAGCGTTGCGTATAAGACAAGAAACCAATAAAAATAACATTCTCAAGATTGAAGATAATGGAATAGAATATACGGACCCGAAAGAGATAATGGGTGTGTTCCAGAAATTTTACCAAAAACTATATGATCAGGAGGCGGGCTGGGTACCATCTAGGCAAGGGCCCGGACTTGCATGTCCTGTTCTAGAGGATAAAGACAGGGAGCAGTTGGAAAGTGATATAACCCTAGAGGAGATAAGGACTGCATTACAGGATCTAGCAGCAGGTAAAGCTGCAGGTCCAGACGGGATACCTATGGAAGTTTATAAGATCTTAGGGGAGGAAATTCTTCCATTGCTCATAGATCTTTTTAACGGAATAATTTGTTCTGGGAAGATCCCTGACTCTTGGAAACAGACCAATATTGTAGTGTTCCATAAAAAGGGTAAACCTGAGGAAAATCCGGGCTCCTATCGGCCAATATCGCTGATAAACGCGGACACCAAACTGTATTCTAAGGTTTGGGCAAAGAGGTTAGGGGGGATCATTGGCCAGCTTGTCTCTCCGTGGCAGCATGGGTTCGTTCCAGGGAGAGGCACTACGGATCACACTTCGCGTGCGATCTCGCTATTTGATGCTATGGCTGTCACGGGGGGAGAAATGGCCATGATCCTCCTAGATGCCGAAAAAGCCTTTGACCGTGTGGTCTGGGAATTTATGTGGGAAGTTTTGGTCAATAGAGGTTTCGGAGAGAAGCGTAGGAAAGCAATAAAGGCTATGTACTTGGATCCGGTAGCTAGAATTACAACTATGGGCCTGCAGTCGGAAGAGGTGGTAATTAGAAGAGGTACTCGTCGGGGATGCCCTTGCTCTCCTATACTCTTCTCACTTTATATAGATCCCCTAATTAGGGAAATTCTAGCTTCAGATAAAATCTCCCCTGTTATATTAAATGGGCATACCACCAAATTATTGGCTTATGCGGACGATTTGGCAATTGTCACCACCAACCCGCAGACGGCGATAGTAGAACTGAGTCAACTGGCTAACGCCTTTGGAACCCGCTCTGGGTATAAGCTGAATGAAGAAAAAGCTATAATAATCAGCACTAATAATATCTATAAAGTCGACCAGAGGTATGTGGAGTCGGCAGTCTATCTTGGGGTGAGGATTAATGCAAATGTGCAGAAAATCATACAAGAAAATTATGTACCCCTGATTGCCGCAATAGACAAAGAATTAAGAAGAATAGATGTTTTACACTTATCTCTGATTGGTAGAGTGAATGTTTTGAAGATGTAAATGTTTCCGAGAATATTGTACTTATTTCGCGCCATACCTCTGCTAGTAGAAGAGGTTCTGTTGAAGAAAATGGAAGCTGTTTTCTCCCAATTTGTATGGCAATATGGGAAAATTCGTAGATCTTTGGCTAGATTATCGGCACCACTGGAGGGAGGGGGACTGTCTGCACCAAATTTGAGGCTGTATCACTGGGTGTGTCTAATGATGCAAATGAATGTTCTATTTAAATATGTTGATATAGCTGTGCCGATTGGTCTGGACAGAACCCCCACAATATATGAATTGCTAGTAGGAGGAAAAGCATGGGGGCTCCTAACACGAGAAATAAATCTTAGGTATTTTAAAAGGAGTAAAAGTAGGGTGATGCTTAGTGCTTGGGGCACCTGGAAGTCAATACCGAGATTCCTGAAGACTCCGAAGATTAATAGTATATTAGACCTGTGCATTTGACCCATTTGTGCATCTTGGACAGAATAGTAATAGTAGGTTATGGAAGGAGCTGGGTATTAGCTGTTTGGGGGATGTCATGGTTGAGGATGAACTACTGGGATTTGACACACTTCAGCAAACGTTTGGTATACCTGCTAGTCAATGGCTCTTATATAGACAATTGGAGCAAACAGTTAAGTCAATCAGACCTAGGATTTCAATTCAGGAGTCTAATTCGATTGTGAACTATGTAAGGAATGGAGGCAAGAAGATTAAAATCGGGTATAGCTATCTCTAGCAGGGCTTGGGACATGACATCGGACAAATTGAATCTGATTGGGCGGAAAGAATTGGGGATCCGGATATAGATATAGACTTTGCCTTAGCATTGAATAAGAAAATATTAAGAGCTTCAAATTTAAAGGCACAGCACTACAAGACTATCTTTAACTTATATTACACGCCTGCCAAGCTGTTCAAGTGGGGTAAGAGAGACAACGATAGGTGTCCCAGGTGTGACCAAAACCCTGCAGATTTATCCCACATGTTTTATAATTGTCAGAATCTTACTCCAGTTTTTAAAGAAATTGAAAGGTTTTTAACGGGGCTGCTAGAGCAACAGATCACTCTATCCCCTACTATTGTTTTGATTGGTAGGGACGGAAACCTAAAACTAGAGTACGAGGCCGAAGCATTTCTTTTTCTATCTATGGCTGTTTTTTGGATTTTAATCTCGGCTGGCTGGAAAGACTCTGTAGCTCCCACTTTCCAGATGTGGTTAACTAGGCTTCTGGGAACTCATAATATAGAGGAATGTTTGTAGGACTTTAAAGGAAAGAGGTCGAGAGAATTTGGTAAGAAGATATGGGCTCCTCTTAGAAATTGGAGAGAAATTAGATGAATAAGAGTTTACAGATCTATTGGTGACGCTGATTGTCTTCTTTTATGTACTACTGTCCGAAACAAACATGGTTTTATGTCTCCTACGATTGTATTTATAAGATGTATACTGTATTTTCAATGTCTGATTTTATCCTTTTGATTAATTTATTTTTGTGATACCCGGAACCATCTCAATAAAAAAAAATGTAAAAAAAAAAAATTAAAAAAAGAAGGCACTGCTTATGACCTCACATATTAGATCATTCATGACATGGTCAGTGACATCACTGATGAAATCTCAAACTACATCACTGATTACATCATAAGGTGTGTGTAAGTGTTTTCAAGAGTTTATGGGTGTTAAAAAATTAAGAAAAAAAAAAAAAGTAATAAAGAGACACTAATTCAATTTTCTGTTTCTTCCCGAAACATTCACCACTAACCTCTTAAATACATACCTTCTAATACGTAAATCAGCTGATATATTTTTTCTCATCACTGCAATACTCCTTTAAATCAAAATCCTAAATACATCTTCATTTCTAATGTACATTTTTAAAATAATTACAAAGTTATATTCATACCACTAAGTGCAGTTTGTAGATTATATTGTTTTTCTGTATAATTTTGACACCGTTAAGATTTGTAAAAACTAAGCACAAGAATGGTACACTGCTCTCATGCAAAGAAACTCTAAACTGGCAAGCTCTTCAAATTTCCAGTGTATCATCATGAGAAAAGCAGCAAATGAAATCATGTCTTACATTTTAGACTACTGCATCTCCAGCTGTACATGGTTAGCATCTGTTAACCCTTTCCCTCTCTTTCAAAACGAGTTTCCAGTCAGCACGTTTTCACAATGTTTTCGCAATCATTACAGGGAAACTGCTAAATAAATGGTTCAAACCCATATCAAGCTTAATTTTTCTGAAATTTAAATACTACACAACAGTTTATTGCATTGTCCTGAGTTTGGAATTAAAATTTGCCATTACTTACATTGTGTCATCACTCCTCAACTTTAAAAAGAAATGTTTTGTCTCCTAACACCCTCCTCCCCAATGCAGTCTTAGCTCAGAGTACCTAGCAACCCAGTGGAACCAGCAGGTCACACGTTCTCAGCAAATTCTAGAAGGAACATGCTACTTCCAAATGAGATACAGCAGGTGTGGTTTACTCCACAAAAGCATATCAATGTCTGTATTACATTTCTTTTTTAAACAACAGCCAATAATATGACTTCTTCCTGAGCCATCCAACAGACTACCTAATTGTATTCACTTTCAAGCTGAAAGCAACCAATGTGATTTTTGAAAAAACACCTCCATTTGAACTTCTTTTCCTTTGGAAAACGACCTCATTCAGTTCCAGCTTTCTCCTGACTACTAATGCACCTTACCTTCAAAATGCTTAGAGTATGGATTGTGGGCCTCAACAATATCTATTGGGCTAAAGAGGCTCCAAGAAAGAGAGGTAATGACAGACACTTGGGGTTGGGGTTCACCAAATTGGAGATTACTTGGTTTGGCCAGAGAGGGTTAAAGTTTCATCAGTGGCTGGCTTTGGTTAAATCCAATGTGGATTCCCAAGCTCCTCACCCCATGATTGTGCACTGTGCTGGCAATGACCTATGCACATTGACTGGGGTAGGGCTGGAAATCCTAGTGAAAGAAACCTTTGCAGAACTGATGTCACTTTTCCCTCACACCATCTTGGTGTACTCCAATATATGCCAAAGACAAAAATGGAAGTTGTCAAATTAATTTTGTCCACAGATTGACAAAGCCAGGAAACATGTTAATAAAACTATTTCTGCATTCCTCAGAGACCATCGTATGGGCTGTTTCTATAACAGCAATCTGCGTTTTGACATGCATGGAATTTATAGAAATGATGGAGAGCCCATTACATAACCTGAAACTCTGCATATGGTCTTATGGATAGCAGCCAAGAACACACAGCCAACACAATGGCTCAGAGCCACCCTAGTACCCAAAATATTGTGACTTTTTTTTAAAAGGTTTTTTTTTTCTTTTGATTATGGGGATCTTCATGATGACGCCATGATCCCTGTGGACACGTCGCAAAAATGGAAAACAAAAGCAGACTTTAATGGCCATCAACACATCCAAAAATATTATGTGAAAAAATCCATTCTGAACATTTCCCTACACACAATACTACATACATACTTCTTTCAAAGCATGTTTAAACTCATATTTTTTTACTAAGTTTCTTTAAAAAACATTTTTTAGACTTATTTTCTATTTTTATGGGTATTTGAGATGGCGTTGTTAAACACGACGATCGCGCCTTTCCCATAAAGTGAAAACACATATATGCACACATATTACAGTGTTCTACACACTAGAGGTTTATTACTGTACACGTCAAACTCATGTTTTTCTACTGTATATCTAGAACAGCCATCTCTAAAACCTATTTTCCATTTTTGCAGTGAGGCTGGAGATCGCGATCCCCTCGGGTACGTCGCGAAAGCTGAAATCGAAAGCAGGAATTCAATAGCCACCACCACATAAAAAAATTATAACTATATAATCAATTCTAACCATCACAGTAGACAACTCACTATATAAATAACTCTATAAAAACATTTATCAATATCTCTATAAAAATGCATAGTAATGATTCATTGATATATTTCTTAAAGATTTTCACTAATTTTCTTGACATCACTTTTCCTATGGAAACTAGGTCCTAACTATAACTACCAATATATATATGTATTACCTACTGGCGGTCGCCAGTAGGTAGTTATAGTTAGGATTGTTTTCTATAGGAAATCCGCAACATTCTATTGGGAATAACTTTGGTGCCGGTTGAGGAATCTGCCTGTAATTTTCCTTAAATTTGCCTCGCTGCGCTCCGCTCCTTCCCTGAAAGTTTGGGGGGATTCATCAAGCGGGGGCCGAGATAAAAGGGGTGTCCCAAAACGTGTTTTCCCCATGTTAATTTCCATAGGGCGGTTGGACTCACTTTTAGCCCGAACGGCTGAATGAATTTCCACAAAAATAGGTAAAATTGTAGGGACTGGTAGCCTGATGTGCCTTTGCTGTGTCTCAAGATATGTGCTCCAGAGGATTTTGAGTAATTTAGGTTAAAAAAAAATATATATATCTGGGCGGAGACTAACCCCACATCTGATCTGATAGGCTGTCAGCACTTCATCCAAGAAGTGTTGGCAGCCATCTTGGGACCAATATACATGATAGCACCTCATTAAAAAGCATTGTAGTTAATAGAGGGTTTTAGGACTTTAAATGTAAATGTGTTGTATTTGTATAGCACGAACAGTAACCCGTAAGCATCCCGGCGCTTGTACTCCTACCACAAGGGAACCCCTCCTGGCTTTTTCTTGTGAGGTGTCCACTCCTGGGCATCCCATGGTGAAACCAGGCATCCCTTGTATATCGGGGGTCGTTGTGGAGACTAAGCAAGCTATTGCCCAGAGTTGCAGCGTGGGGCCCATGCTTAGATTCAGCACTGAGGCGAGAATATCCGGTCAGAGGAATTTAAGCCCGATCCCACCGAGGCGGGAATCGAACCCTGGTCCCTGACCAGCGCTCTCCATCAAGGTCTGCCGCTCTAACCATTGAGCCACACTTCTCCACTCTACTTAAATTATAAATCATTTGTTGATGGTACCATACTCATTTTAGGAATTGTGGTGTGTTCTAAGGTGATTTTACCATGTGAAAAAGCCTTCTGCTGTGATATCATGAATCATGTTTGAAAGAAAACTAATATCTCATGATTTTCCCACAGTGGTTTGGAAGGGGATCTATAAGCTAAACTGAAAGCATATTTTCTGTAAATTCACATTATCTTTCTCAGTCATGTGAGAATGAAGTCTGACATTCTCAGTAAAACATGTACATCCAACAAGGACAGAGACTGTCAGTTGATTCCTTTGTGTTCTACTGCAGCCTTCTAGAGTGTTCTAAAGAACAACTAGAGCGCTAACAGTCCTACCTATTACAAAGGTATGGCACACCTGATGCCATCTTGATTGGAATAAAGTGGTAACTCTTAAAACATTTAATTTAAAAAGAAACAAAATGAGGGGGTATATTTTGCCATAGAAAGTATGATTAGTGCTGCAGAAAGAAAAATTAGGGCACATTTTGAGTGACTTCTCAAATCCTCTTCAATTTCATTAAATAATTCTGACATACAGTCTCCCAAGATGGCCACCAGAGACAAAGGAGCCTAAATGTAGCCCAAATATCACCCAGATGTAGCCCAAGTATAGCCCAATGACAGAATGTCCCAGAGTGTTCTAAAGAACAACTAGAGCGCTAACAGTCTTACTTATGACACAAGCATTGCACACCAGAAGCCATTTTGATTGGAATGAAGTGGTAAGTCTGAAAACATTTAATTTAAAAAGGAACACAATGAGGGGGTTCATTTTGCCATAGAAAGTATTATTAGTGCTTCAGAAAGAGAAATTAGGGATCATTTTGAGTGACTTCTCAAATCCTCCTCTATTTCATTAAAAAAATTCTGACATGCAGACTGAAACATGCATTTTGAATACCAGCAGCAGACTTCCCTGGTGAGCAGTAGCTTTACTACAGTGATCTAATGAGCAACTAGAGTGCTAACATTCAGAATTTATGGCAAATGTGTGACACATCTGAATGCCTTCTTGATGGAACCAAAGTAAACAAGCATTGAAAATGCAATAGATCTCGCCCACGTTTAAGTTAAAGCCATTCTGTTTGTAATGAGGTGGCTTTTTAGCTTTGCTTTTATTAGTGTTTTTTAAACTTTCATGTAAATAACATGCATCTGTATGCATATATGTATGCATGCATTTATATTTGTCTTTATATAGATATAAAGATTATATATGTTTATATATGTATGTATATATATATATATATACATACACATACATATATATAAATGCATATGCATATATATGCATACATATATCTCTGCTTCCAAGCTGAGTGGTCGCTCCCCTGCTGCTGCTGCTGAGGTATCGTTTCTGCAGCGCTTAAGCCCTGACCTGGTCTGCATTTACAATTACTGCCTGCTGTGTGCCCTCATTACGCTGCTTGCTGGAACTGCTGCTTTGGCATTTTAATTATTGTATTTACCGATTTGCCGATTCTAAGTGCGTTTGTGCTAGCGTGACTCTGTTGCTCATTGTGTGTTCACCTCGCCGCTTTATCTCTTCAGCATTCGTTTGCCCCCTAGCGCTCCTGCCGCCCTGACCCCCCCACCTCCATTTTGTTGTTGTTGTCGTCGTCCTTTGCCCGCCCCGCCTCCCAGCTGAAGCGCCCTCGCCCCTCCCCCCCACCTTCCATCCATTTATGGCCAATGCCCCCACGCGCAGCGTCCACGCGCTACGTACACGCCGAAGGTGCGCCAAAGGTAAGCCCGTCTACGCCCGTCCGTGCCTGGACCGCGCCCAGCACCATACCCCCTGCCCCTCGCGCTCCCCAGCCCCCCCGCGCTACCTACGATGCCGCCACCCTTCTAGCCCTTAACCCCGGTCGCGCTCCCAACTGCGTCCAAGCCGCTCCTGGACGCACCCATGGACCGTTCTCCTGCTACTCCTGCAAATTCAGCGGCACTGACAACATCCCCGCTCCGACCGCACCACAGATCCCCGACCGCAACCACCTAAAATGCATCCTGCTCAACACCCGCTCGGTCCACAGGCACGCCATTGACCTTTGGAACCTACTAGACACCATCTCGCCTGACGTCGCCTTCCTAACGGAAACATGGATGAACGCTTCCTCCGCCCCTGACATCGCCATCGCTATCCCTGAGGACTATAAGATCACACGCAAGGATCGCACCGACCATACAGGAGGTGGAATCGCTATCGTCCATAAGAAAACAATCCGCATTTCAACCAGCTCTGATGCCAACCTCGCCAACTCTGAACACCTTCACTTCCAGATCCACATCGACCCCAAGACCACACTCAGAGGCACCCTCCTCTACAGACCACCAGGACCCCGCGCAAAATTCAGTGAAGACATCACGGACTTCATCACCCCACACGCGCTCCCCTCCAAAGACTACATCCTTCTGGGAGACCTCAACTTCCACCTTGAAAAGAGCAACGACCGCAACACCGCCACCCTCCTAGACAACCTCGCCAACCTCGGACTTAAACAACTGGTCACTTCCCCCACCCACATCGCAGGTCACACTCTCGACCCCATCTTCACCTCCAGCAACCATGTCTCCTTCAGCCACACTACAGATCTCCTCTGGACTGACCACAGCTGCGTTCACTTCACATACAACAAGCCGAAACCCATCATCCACCTCCAACCAACTCTACAAAGAAACTGGAACAAAATCACCATCGACCAGATCTCCTCATCGCTCCTTCTAAACCCCCCAGCCCTCTCCTCTAATGCCAACGAAGCCGCCTCCAACCTCACCCTTTGGCTATCCAACACCGCCGACACCTTAGCACCACTGAAAAAACGCCATCACAAACTTGGCAACAAGAAGGCCTCATGGTTCAACGATGACCTCAAGAAATCCAAGAAACTGTGCCGCTCCCTTGAAAAGACCTGGAAGAAAGACCCATCCACCAGCAACAAGGATGCCTTCAAAAGCGCCATTCGTACTCACCACCAACTGATCCGAAAAGCCAAGAAAACATCATTCAAGGATCGACTTGACAACAACGCCCACAACAGCAAGGAACTATTCAACATCGTCAAGGAATTTTCCAACCCCTCGGCCAACTCCAACGACATCACCGCCTCTCAAACCCTCTGCGACTCCCTAGCCTCTTTTTTCCACAACAAGATTGCTGACATCCACAACAGCTTTGACAACCAACCCGGAAGCCAACCCACCCTACCACCAGCTGACCATCTTCCCCCCGTTAACACCCTCAACGCCTGGAACCCAATCTCCACTGAGGACACCATCCGCCTGATGAATTCCATCCACTCTGGATCCCCCACAGACCCATGCCCCCACCACATCTTCAACAAAGCAGACTCCGTCATAGCTCCGCACCTCCGAGACGTCATCAACTGCTCCCTCAACTCCGCTACCTTCCCAGAAGATTGGAAACACGCTGAACTCACCGCCCTTCTGAAAAAACCAACAGCAGACCCACCGAACTCAAAAACTACCGCCCCATCTCGCTTCTCCCATTCCCGGCCAAAGTCACCGAGAAAGCTGTCAACAACCAGCTCGCCGCCTTCCTCGAAGCCAACAAATCCCTCGACTCCTCACAGTCCGGCTTCCGAGCCAAACACAGCACTGAGACCGCCCTCATCGCAGCAACAGACGACATTCGAACTCTACTGGACAATGGAGACACAGTCGCCCTCATCCTCCTCGACCTCTCCGCAGCCTTCGACACAGTCTGCCACAGCACCCTTTTACAACGCCTCAGAAACATCGGAATCCAAGGAAAAGCACTGGAATGGATAACCTCGTTCCTCACCGGAAGAACCCAGAGAGTCCGCCTCCCACCATTCAAGTCCGAGGCCTCTGAAATCATCTGCGGCGTACCACAAGGATCCTCACTCAGCCCCACCCTCTTCAACGTATACATGAGCCCCCTCGCGGCCATCGCCCGCCAACACAACCTCAACATCATCTCCTACGCGGATGACACTCAACTGATCCTATCTCTCACCAAGGACCCCAGCACCGCTAAAACTAACCTACACGAAGGAATGAAAGAAGTCGCCGAATGGATGAAACAAAGCCGTCTGAAACTGAACTCAGATAAAACAGAAGTCCTCATCTTAGGTAAATCCCCCTCTGCATGGGACGACTCCTGGTGGCCGGAAGCCCTCGGAAATGCACCCATCCCGACAGACCACGCACGGAACCTTGGCGTCATCCTGGATTCTTCACTCTCAATGAACAGACAAGTCAACGCCGTATCCTCTTCCTGCTTTAACATTCTTCGCATGCTCAGAAAAACATTTCGCTGGATCCCCTCCGAAACAAGGAAAACAGTCACCCACGCTCTAGTCACGAGCCGACTGGACTACGGAAACACCCTCTACGCAGGTACCACCGCTAAACTCCAGAAGAAACTACAACGAATCCAAAACGCCTCAGCCAGGCTCATATTAGACATCCCACGCAACGAACACATCTCTGGTCACCTTAAAGACCTCCACTGGCTACCCGTCAATAAGAGGATCACTTTCCGACTGCTTACCCACGCACACAAATCACTCTACGACATCGGACCCGATTGCCTCAACTCTCGACTTTCCTTCTACTCCCCCTCCCGCCAACTTCGCTCTTCCAGCCAAGCCTTCGCCACTGTACCTCGCATCAACAAGACCACCATGGGAGGCAGATCCTTCTCATACCTGGCTGCCAAAACATGGAACTCACTCCCCGCTTACCTCCGCCTCACCCAGAATCACCTTGCGTTCAGAAAGCAGCTTAAAACGTGGATATTTGACAAATAATCCACCTCCCCTTCCTAAGCGCCTTGAAACCCTCTGGGTATGTAGTGCGCTATATAAATGGTATGACTTGACTTGACTTGACTGACTATATGTGTGCGTGTAGAGAGAGGTAGAGAGGTAGAGGTGTAGAGGTAGAGAGGTAGAGGTAGAGAGGTAGCAGTAGAGAGGTAGAGACTAGTAGAGAGAGAAGTAGAGAGAGGTAGAGAGTAGAGAGTGAGTAATAGAGAGTAGAGAGTGAGTAGTAGAGAGTAGTAGAGAGCAGTAGAGAGAGTAGCAGAGAGTGAGTAGTAGAGAGTAGTAGAGTGAATAGTAGAGCAAGTAGTAGAGAGTAGTAGAGAGTGAGTAGTAGAGAGTTAGTAGTAGAGAGTAGTAGAGAGTAAGTAGTAGAGTGAGTAGTAGAGAGCAGTAGAGAGTGAGTAGTAGAGAGTACTAAAGAGTGAGTAGTAGAGAGTAGTAGAGAGTGAGTAGTAGAGAGTAGTAGAGAGTGAGTAGCAGAGAGAGAGAATAGTAGAGAGTAGTAGAGAGTGAGTAGTAGAGTGAGTAGTAGAGACTAGTAGAGAGAGAGTAGTAGAGAGTGAGTAGTAGAGAGTAGTAGAGAGTGAGTGGTAGAGTGAGTATTAGAGAGTGAGTAGTAGAGAGAGAGTAGTAGAGTGTGAGTAGTAGAGAGTAGTGGAGAGTGAGAAGTAGAGAGTGAGTAGTAGAGAGTAGTAGAGAGTGAGTAGTAAAGAGTGAGTAGTAGAGAGAGAGTACTAGAGAGTGAGTAGTAGAGAGTAGTAGATAGTGAGTAGTAGGGAGTGAGTAGTAGAGAGAGAGTAGTAGAGAGTAGTAGAGTAGTAGAGAATGAGTAGTAGAGAGTGAGTATTTGAGAGTAGAGGAGTAGGAGAGAGTAAGTAGTAGAGAGTAGTGGAGAATATTCCAAAGTTTGGCACAGCACCACTTGAACAATAAGTCCAATCAAATCATATCACTTAGAGTCCTTATTGAAGCGCTGAATCTTGGTGTATATTCAAATGCTTTTATTTTCCTTAAGTTTATGTACCACAGCCAGCCGAAACGCTTCGTTCTGTACAACAGAACTTCTTCAGGTCGTTCTTATTTCCTTCAAGTTATGTCGGTATCCTGTTGTCATATAACTAGATATTTCTTCCAAATGTTAGACGAGACGTAAGTACATTCTTATTCAAAGGGACTAGGTATCAATTTTACCCACACAATTCCGGCAGACTTGAGTAATTTATAGCATCCTCAAAGTCAGTCTTTCAAAAATTCCAAAGTATAGGACATGATAATCCAAATCTAAATGTTTCTCAAGAAAAGTCATTTTCAATCGTTCGGAATATCGGTGTTTGGGCAGATATGAGCCAGGGACCCCCAGTATGCAAGGGGAATTAGTCCCCCCTCTGCAAACGCGCCAGTGGCCTGCGTTGCAGAGAGGTGTAAAAAGGGGCATAGCCTCATTACACCTCTGTGCAATGCAGCCCCCTGGCGCATACTGGAGGTTCCAGGTGGGCTAGTTGGCCCCCAGGGACCCCTAGTATGCAAGGGGAATTAGTTCCCCCTCTTCAAACATGCACGGGGCTGCGTTGCAGCGAGGTGTAAAAAAGGGTGTGGCCTCATTACACCTCTCTGCAATGCAGCCCCCTGGCGCATACTGGAGGCTGCTGGTGGGCTAGTTGGCCCCCAGGGATCCCCAGTATGCAAGGGGAATTAGTTCCCCCTCTGCAAACGCGGCAGGGGGCTGCGTTGCAGAGAGGTGTAACAAGCGGCATAGCCTCATTACACCTCTGCAATGCAGCCCCCTGACGCATACTGGAGGTTCCAGGTGGGCTAGTTGGCCCCCAGGGGCCCCCAGTATGCAAGGGGAATTAGTTCCCCCTCTTCAAACATGCACGGGGGCTGCGTTGCAGAGAGGTGAAAAAAAGGGCGCGGCTTCATTACACCTCTCTGCAATGCAGTCCCCTGGCGCATACTGGAGATATCTGGTGTGCTTTCAGGTCTTATATAGTTAGGAATTAGCATTAAAAAAACTTTGAAATTCACTGAAAAAAACATAGGTTTCAGGCCTTATATAGTTAGGAATTAGCATTTAAAAAACCTATGAAATTCACAGAAAAAACCATAGGTTTCACACCAGTTATAGTTAGGAATTAGCATTTAAAAAACCTATTAAATTCACTGAAAAAACCATAGGTTTGACACCAGTTATAGTTAGCTGGAAATTTTACTGACATGAAACCATTGAAATTCCCACATTATAGTTAGTTGGACTCACTATAACTTGCGCGCCTGCAATGCACTGCTGATGACGTCACATATTACATCACTCATGACATGGTCAGTGACATCACTCATGACATCACTGATGACACCATCCTTGTGACAGAGTGACAGACCTCCTTTCATTGTAATGTAACCCTTGAAACACATATTCAAAAATAGAAACAAAAATTTTCAAAAAAATAGAGATACCCATACCAGTTACAACAACCAATTCAGTAATACCACCATCTATATACACATCCACTCATTCACCAACAGTTCTATATAGTCACTCATACATATATTCACTCATCAATGTAGTGAAACATATATACATCCTGTTACACACCGACAGTCATCCAAAAGTTACTCACACACATAATCACACATGCAAATAAACTATTGAACATCCATTTATTTGCATATACAGCTACACACACACTACCACCTTACTTCTAAGGAAACTTACACATACTTACTCTCTTAAACAATCACTTATAGAAACACATACTTATTTAAACAAGAACTCTTTCAATCTCTCACTCTCACATATACTCACTTATATACATCAATACTCACATATACTAGATTAAAACATATGTAGTTACTGATAAAGACACTAGTGAGACAGTCATTCACTCACTAACACACACATATACACACTCATCCACCCATACAGTACTGCACATATGCTGTCTTCAAAACACATACAAACAGTGAGTCAGTAATTGATGCATCTATGTGCTAAGTAACACCCCCACCAAACCATACAGACACTCATACTGATACTAAAAAAATCTAAAAACCCATATACACACACATGTAGCTACTCACCAACCCATGCAGCCACTTATACACAAAGTGAAACACTGATACAAACATTTAAATATTTAAACAATACTCGCTAATATATGTATTCACTAAGATACACTTAATAAGCCAGTTAACCAATCATTTTTTTTTAAAAAAAACATCCATTAAGACACTTATTTAAACATTTATTCTTCCATCGACCTTTACATATACATATATAAAACATATTTATTTTTCAGAAAGACACACATTCACTGGATGGTGTCATCAGTGATGTCATGAGTGATGTCACTGACCATGTCATGAGTGATGTAATATGTGACATCATCAGCAGTGCATTGCAGGCGCGCAAGTTATAGTGAGTCCAACTAACTATAACGTGGGAATTTCAATGGTTTTATGTCAGTAAAATTTCCAGCTAACTATAACTGGTTTAATTTAATTTTTTAATTTAAAACATTTGTAGAGCGCGGCTGTCGCCTTGCAGGCATCCTGGCGCTGAAACAGAGAGTAGCTCCACAGGGGGAAAGAAGAGAGGAAAGAATGAGTGGGATGGAAACAGTGGTTTAAGCGAAGTTGGGGAGGGAAGTCAAGTGATCGAGTTTAGGGGAACAGCCAGGTCTTGATGCGTTTTCTGAAAGGAAGGAGTTGCGGTGTTTGGCGGATATCCAGGGGCAGACTATTCCATAGTTTTGCTGCTGCAACTCTGAAGGATCTTCCTCCAGTCCTAACCTTGTTAAATTTAGGGACTGATATAAGGTAGGCTGTGGCTGAACGGAGGGCTCTAGTGGGAGTGTACCAGGTGAACATGGCTTGCAAGGGTATGGGTCCGACTCCGTGCAAAGCCTTAAACACAAGACAAAGCGCCTTAAAAGCCACTCGTTGCTTCAGGGGGAGCCAGTGCAGTTCTGCTAGGGCCGCAGAGGCCGAAGATCTCCTTGTCCAGCCAAGAGCTAGTTTTGCGGCGGCGGTCTGAACCCTTTGCAGTCGGTCTAGCAGAACAGATGGAGATTCAAGTAGCAAAGCGTTACAGTAGTCCAGGCGACTGAGAATAGTGCACCTGACTACCAGCGCTCGGGCTTGTGCCGGGAGGAGTGGCATAATCTTGCGAAGTGAGCGTAATAGGCCCGAGCAGGTAGACACTGTTCTCGCAACCTGAGTCTCCATGCTGAGCTTGCTGTTAATCATAACCCCCAGGTTGCGGACAGTAGTCACTGGCTGTGGTTTTTCTGAAGCCTCTGGGGGCCAGAAATCAGTTGGAAGCGAACGGGGAATCTTACTACCTGCACAAAACAACACCTCGGTTTTGGTGGAATTAAACTGCAGGGAGTTGTTCTGTAACCACCTAGCAGTATCTCTCAGACAATCATGAAAAGATTCTAGGGGAATTGATTCTGCCCCATCCCAGGATAGGATGAGCTGTGTATCATCTGCGTAGTTTATGGTTTGCAGCCCATGGGTTTTTATTAATGTGACCAGAGGTTTTAGGTAAACATTAAAAAGAATGGGGCTGATGGACGAGCCTTGGGGCACCCCATGGGGCACAGATGAAAAGGCAGATTGAAAAGGGGGAAGGGACACAGCCTGCTTCCTGTCTCTAAGATAGGACTGGAACCAAAGCAGGGCCGTTCCATCCACCCCGGATTCCCTTAGTCTATTTAACAGAATCGCATGGTTGACCGTATCGAATGCGGCAGACAGGTCCAGCAAGATCAGAGCTGCTGCTTGGCCCCTGTCTGCACGCATACGGAGATCTTCCATGGCCATAAGGACGGCTGTTTCAGTCCCATGCGCTGGGCGAAACCCGAATTGAATATCGTCCAGCATGTGATTCTGCTCCAAATATGTGGAGAGACAAGAGCTTACCCAGCGTTCGACAATCTTTGCCGGGAATGGCAGGAGGGAGATAGGCCGGTAGTTGGATAGGCATTCGGGGTTCAAGGAGGGTTTCTTCAGCAGCGGAGTGATGAGAGCCTGCTTCCAAGGTGTTGGAACAAATCCACAGCGCAAGGATTGATTGCAGATCTTCCGAAGAATACCAAAGAGTTCTGATCCAAACATTTTCCATATTTTGGGGGGCAAAGGGTCGAGAGGGGAGCCTGAGGTGATCCCATACGCCAGTCTCACAAAATCCGGTTCTGGGATAGAGGGGAAATCCTGCAAATGAACCAAGTTTTCTAGATTTGTTGACTCGGAGTCAGGGAGGAGAGTCCCAGGGGCATTGAGACTGTCCATTGAGGGGCAGGTATAGAGGTTATGGATGATGGTCTGAATTTTCTCCTGAAAGAACTGTGCAAGATCATTACAGAGTGCTTGTGTCGGGGGAGTAGTTTTTTTGACGCAGTCAGGGTGGAGGAGATTATTCAGGATCTGAAAGATACTCTTGGAGCTATTAGTAGCATTGGTTATAGTAGAGCAGAAATAAATAGATTTACTTTTGACAATTTGGGATTTGTATTCCTGAAGTTTCGTTTTTCAAAGTGCTTTATTTACGTCAGAGTAGCCATGGTGTCAAACCTATGGTTTTTTCAGTGAATTTATTAGGTTTTTTAAATGCTAATTCCTAACTATAACTGGTGTGAAACCTATATTTTTTTCAGTGAATATATATATATTTATTTTTTTGCAAAATGGGGCTAAAATGCTAAAATAAGCCTCTACACCAGTAACTGTGAAATCCCCAAAAAAAGATGTTTCCTCTTTTACTTGAATGGATGACAGGTTGAAAAACATTCAAAGAAAATAACCAAATAATTTAAGTTTCAACACCTCAGTAATTCTAACCTGGAATCATTTGATTATCAAAGAAGCTGGGGAAAATGAGGACTCGGATGCTACTGAAGCAGTTAGATTAATTTTGAAAAAAGGAGTGAAGAAGTTTTAACTTCTGAAAGAATCCTGTTTTCAGAGTAGGTGAGCAAATAGTCTGGACATATTCGGCTGAGATTTTTATTTATTTTATTTATTTATGCATTTTTATATAGCGCGGACTTTACCCGAAGGCGTCAGAGCGCTTCACATTAGGAACAGAAATGAAACATAATGAGAAACATTACAAAAGAACAGATTAAAAAAGCATACGTTACTTACATAAGGTAATAGTGACAATTGTGAGCAAACAAAATACATGAGGTAGTAGAAATTGTGAGCAACCAAAAATACATGAGGTAGTAAAGGTAATAGTGACAATTGTGAGCAAACAAAATACTTGAGGTAGTAAAAATTGTGAGCAACCAAAAATACATGAGGTAGTAAAGGTAATAGTGACAATTGTGAGCAAACAAAATACTTGAGGTAGTAAAAATTGTGACCAACCAAAAATACATGAGGTAGTCAAAAGTGCACAAGAGGAAAAGTGACAAGTGTGCAGTTATAAGAGAAAACAGAGTATAATTTGAGGTATAATACTGCAATAAGTGCTAGGCACAAGAACAAGCGTTACGTAAGCGAGGTGGCACTTGTGCAAGTATCAAAGGTAAAAACATGTGAGAGGTAGCAACCGTGTGTTACAAGGGCAAAGTGGTGTGTGCATGTTACAAAAGGGCACGAACACAAGTATATGGAGAATACTGCAAAAAGGAGACACTCCAACCACAGGAAAACACTGGGAAGGCACTTCCATGGTCATGGAAAGTAGAAAATATCAGTAGTGAGAAGTCTTCCTCCAAATAGCAAGAGGACGTGAATTACTTTTGGAGGTGTCTCTCGAGGAGGAGAACTTTGAGGTCCCTTTTGAAGGCCTGGGAGGAGGCGGTGGTTCGGAGCTGAGGCGGAAACGAGTTCCAGATTCTCACTGCGTTGCCTGAAAAGGATTGGGCCATTGTTCTTTCCTTCTTGAAAGTGGGAGGTTCAAGCAGTAGATTCTCCGCATTGCGTGAAGGTCTAGAGCCTCCAGAGAGTTTCAGTTTATTCGCCAGGTAGCGGGGAGAGGAGGAGTGCAAGGCTTTGTGGGTGATACAAGCGGTTTTGTAGATAGCTCTGGCCTCGAAGGGAAGCCAGCGGAGGGTGGATAACATCGGTGTGATGTGATCGCTCCTTTTGGCCCCATAAATGAAACAAGCTGCTGAATGGAAGACAGACTTAAGTGGGGACAGGTGAGATTTGGGGAGGCCAGTAAGAAGAGAGTTGCAGTAGTCTAGTCTGGAGAGAACCAGCGACTGCACCAGGGTTATAAGGTCCTGCTCCGGGAAGAAGCGACGGATTCGCCAAAGAAGGCGCAGTTGGTAGCTAGCAGATTTTGAAATAGAATTGATGTGGGGATTTAGATTGAGTTTTTTGTCTAGAATGACACCAAGGGATTTTGCGCTGTCGACAATGATGGGTTTATTGTTTAGTAGATTCATCTGATCCATCCATGATTGAACCGGGGGAGGAGAGAGTGAGGAGGAGAAGAGGAGGAATTCAGTTTTGGAGGGATTCAGAATCAATTGATGAGTTGACATCCAGTTTTGAATGGAGTCAAGAGTAGATCTTAAGATGGAGAGATCATGAGTGGAGGCAACCTTGAGGTAGAGTTGAATGTCATCTGCATAGAGATGATAGTGGATCCCGGATTTGCTTAGGAGGTTTCCCAGTGGTTCTAAGTAGAGATTGAACAATGTGGGTGCAAGTATAGAGCCTTGGGGAACACCTTGACCCACCGCCACAGGAGAAGAAAGACTGTTCGCTATTTTGATCATTTGAGATCTGTCAGAGAGTAAGGATGCAAACCATTTTAGCACAGTGCCCTCCATGCCCATTCTCTGTTGAAGAATATTGAGGGTGTTGTGATTAACAGTGTCGAAGGCTGCGGAAAGATCAAGGAGAATTAGCAGACAGGACCCCCCTGAGTCGAGTATCCTCAGCGCATCATCAACCACTTGCAGTAGGGCTGTTTCAGTGCTGCAGTTTTGGATGAAGCCGGACTGACAATTGTCAAGAAGATCATTGTCCTTGATATGACGAGAGAGTTGTTTTGCTACACATCTTTTTGTGATCTTCGCAAGAAAGGAAAGGTTAGTGATGGGGCGGAAGTTGTTGAGGTCATTCGCATCAGCAGTGGGCTTTTTAAGCAGAGGGGTGACCTGCCCAGTTTTGAAGGAGACAGGAAGGGAGCCTTGCCAGAGGGAGAGGTTGATCAGAGTGATGTCCAATAGGAGAGGGAATGGGTATAGAAGACAAAGGCAATGGCACTGGGGATGGGGTCAAGAGAATGGTTGGAGGGCTTTGTTTCGCGTATGCACCTGAGAAGGGCATCTTCAGATATGGGGTCAAAGCTCTGCCAAATGGCTAAGGATTTGCGCTCCTCTGGAGGTGTAGGATGCGCAACCTGATCCACAAGTGATTTCACCTTTCCATTGAAGAAAATAGCGAAATCCACTGCTCTCTTTGTAGAATCCTCCACCTTGGAGGTTGGGGGAGAGCAGCTCGGAATCTTGATGAGATCGAATAGTTTTTTGGGTCTATTTTTGGCGGAATCAAGGAGGGTTTTGAAGTGCGTAGCTTTCTCAAGGAAGATGTGCTTGTGGTATTTGGATCTTGCTGTGCGAAGCAAGGCTAAATTGTCAGTGGAAGGCAATTGCCTCCATTGCTTCTCCAGGAATCTTAGCTGCTTCCTTTCCTCATAAAGGGATTTCTTGAACCAAGGTGCTGAGGGAGTGGGCCTTATCCTTTTGCTTTTGAGTGGAGCGACGTTATTAATTTCAGCTGCAAGAACTGTGAGGCATTGGGAGGTGAGATCGTCAACAGCTATGTTCGGGTCTAGCCTTGGAAGTGATAGCAAAGCTGATTCACAGAGGGGACCGACATCAATGTTTTTGGCATCACTGAACTAGGAGATGGCCCTCTTGGGTTGGCCAAGAGTTATAGAGTGTGAAAGTTGAAGAGAGAATGGGATGAGGTGGTGGTCAGACCAATCTACATGAATAGGGGTAGTAGTAGAAAGCATGCCTGCTTTAGAAATAACAAGGTCCAGGATTGCGCCTTTGGAGTGTGTTGATTCAGTGCAGTGTTGTATAAGATCATTTGCAGAGAGGAAGGTGGCCAGTGAGTTCGCAGAGGAGTCTTGCGGTGCGCCCCAGTGGAGATTGAAGTCACCCACGATGGTCTGATTGTCACTTTGAGAGTATTGGTCGCTGATGAAGTCTTTGAGATCTTCTATAAACGAAGAGCTACTACTACGAGGCGGGCGGTAAATGATATGGAATCTGAGCGGTGAACGGTGTTGCAATTGAGGCTCAAGAGAAAGGCATTCAAAGGTGTGGGAGGAGCTGATAGGAGACGCCTTAAGTTGAAGGGCGTTTCTGAAGATGACTGCAACACCTCCCCCCGTGTTTTCAGTTCTGTCATTCCTAAATATGGAATAACCTGTGGGTAATAGGAGATCAAACATAGAGTGAGAGGTATCTTTGAACCAGGTCTCTGTGAGGAAGAGCATGTCAAGTTTGTGAAGGGTGATGGTGTCGGAGATTTCAAGTTTGTGTTTTACTGCAGATCTGCAGTTGTGAAGCATACAGCGCAGCTCTGTCAAGACTGTTTTGGTGACGGGGGCACTTGGGCTCTGAAGGGTGATCGGGATATTGTACATTTGCGGGGGTGCTCGGGAGGGTTTAGGTGGACGCTTTGTACTGACAGAGGTGATGGTCGGAATAGTGTAGACAGTGGGGTTGCTAGGGTATGCCTGTTGAAGAAGGGTGGCGTTCAAGGGCTTGTGTGAGTTAACGACGTTTGCAGACGAAAGGTTGAGCTTGGCTGTATTGGGGTGAGGGGGCGAAGTGCATCTCTGGGGAAGTTGGGAGGGAGTAGAGGTGCATGGAGGGGTGGAGATCTTAGAGCATAAAAGTGAAATGGCAGCTGTAAGCTGAGAGATGGAGGTGATCAGAGAGCCTAGCGTATTTTCCAGTGAGAAAGAGGCAGAGCACGGAAGGTTGGGTGGCTCGATTGAGATAAGGGGGGTGGAATTGGTGGTGGACGGCAGGGAGAGGTGGGGGGACAGGAGGTGTGTTGGGGGGTGGGGTTCACAGGTGGGTAAAGGTGGAGGTTGGGAGCGGCAGAAAGTGAATTGGGGGTTAAGGGAGAGTTGTCATTGTTGGTGTTGCAAGAGGGAGAGGAATTAAGGACAAATTTAGAGGGAGAAAGGTGCGGAACACGTCGGTAGGGAAGTAGGAGGGGGGAGTCCTGTGTGGCGTCATGGGAGTGTAGGAGGTTTGGGAGGAAAAGAGGTGTATTGGTTGTGGAGGTCCTGTCAGTTAGGAGAGGTAGCAGTGAGAGAACGGTCATCTGGCAGAGGGGGGTTAAGAGAAAGGGATGTTGAGGAGGGGAAGTGGTTCTGCTGGGCCCGAGGGAGGGAGATGGAAGGGGTTACTAGGAGGGGAAAGGGGGTAGTGCGGCAGTACTGGAGGAATAGGAGGGAGGAGAGAGATGCAGTGGGAATGTGGCAAAAACGGGGTGAATGACGAGGGGATGAAGGGGTGGAGAGGAGGTATGGAAGGAGGGCTAAGGGGAGCATAGGGAAAGTGAATTTGGGGGGAGTGTTGGAGGAGAGGTGGACTAAAGAGGGGGTGATGGGAAGAAGTATGGGGGAGGAGAGGAGATTGGAGTATCGTGATAGTGCAGATGGGACGAGGATCGTGTTAGCTAGTGGTAAGGCTGAAGTAATGTGGGAGGGGACATACTGTGGGGGGGAGGAATAGGAGATGAGGTAAGTTGGGGGGGGAAGGGAAGAGGGCGGACCTGCGCTTCTCGAGAGTGCAGCCAATTGGAGTGAGGTGGGGTCGGCGGAGGAAACAGGGAGTAATGGGTGGAACTGGAAGGAGAGTCAAGGGGAAACCCGGTTGCAGAGACGGGGAGTAAGGAGGGGAAGAGGTGGTCAAAGAGCGAGAGGCAGGAGTCTTTGCCTTGGATCATGACAGTACCGTTGTTATAGAGTGAGATAGTGAGGTAGCCATGGAAGCACCCAGAGGGGGAAATTTTTAGTTGTTTCCCACAAGGGATAGAGGAGGAGGAGGTGACGTTAAGGGAATTGTAAAAACTGTTGGACCAAGAGGGGGTGTCGCAAGTGAAGAAGATGAAATCGTTTTTGAGCCTCCCAAGACGACTGTTGTAAAATTGTTCCACAAAAAGGGAGTCCGGGAAACATTAAATAGTGTTATGCTTCTGTCGTTTTATTGTAGCTTTAGTCTGGTCGGGAGGATAAATGATTTTGTAGCAATTGGCTCCAGACTTAACGCGAGAGATGGCCATCTTAGGAAGCTGAGGCGAAGGAGGGTGGGGGAGAGATGGGAGGGGTGTTGCTGGGAGAGCGGTGGTGAGGAGAAAAAAGAGGGCAAAAAGGGGGCACATAATCCAAACGTTTATGGAGGAAAAACCGGGTTAATGAGCCATCAGGCTGTAAAAAGGCCTAAACGATGCAGCTGGCACTACTTGCTGCGCAGCTGTAAAAAGGCCTAAACGGTGCAACTGGCACTACTTGCTGCACAGCTGTAAAAGGCCTAAACGTTGCAGCTGGCACTATTTGCTGCGCAGCTGTAAAAGAGTTCAAAATAAATACCACACAATTAAAGAGTTAAGCGGATGGCGATTTTGATGGAGGAATGCATTACTCGCAGACGCCCGCAGGGCTGTCTGATTGCTTGAAGGAAGCACTGGCTGTGAAGATGAAACATCTGGAAGACAGGCTGTGGACTCACTTAATACAGCTCAGTAATTAGGCATGCAGGTGCGCGCTGCGCGCGGCGTCGAGGTCTCAAATTCCGCCATTTTCAGGCCAGGCGGCATGAGCAGGTCGTGAAACAGCCGTACTGAGCCAATAAGGGGACCGTTTGAGGCTGGATTGAGCTAAAGCAGGCAGTTTCAGCAGTGCTGTGCTCGGAGTCGGGCGGCGCCATTTTGGAGCCCCTTTCTCATAAATGTCTGTGGTTGGCGCTATTTTATGACCCACAGTGAATAATGGCCCTTTAATTTCGAAAGATTGTTTTCCTATATCTTTGCAGTTTTATATAGCGCGACTCTGGCTCGAGAGCACTTCAGCTCTTTACAAGAGAACCAGACACCTTCCAGGCAAGTAGTGATGCTCACTGGTTAGAGGCGGCAGACCCGAGAGCAGAGGACGGCCCGGGACCAGGGTTCGATTCCCGGCGCGGCAGGTTTCTGGACCAGGGTCAGCGGACTCGATAATTCTCTCGCCTCGGTGCCCACTCTGATCAGCGATCACACTCGGCAACTCTGGGCATTAGCTTGCCTCATCTTCACTAACGGCCCCACCACACCGCCGGAGATGCCTGGTCTCACCCTGGAGATACCCATTAAGGGACCATCTCTCAGGGAAGCCAGGAAGGGTTTCTCAGCGGTCGAAGCGCCTTGGGACCCTACGGGTAAGTAGTGCGCTATATAAATGCCTATACATTTACATTTACATTTACATTTACAGGCACGGGGAAGAGTGGTTTTCTCAGGTGCTGCCTTGGACGCTCTTTAGATCTCCTTGAGGCGCCCTGGGCCTGAGTCAATGTAAGACCCCCTACTGCCTGCAGTGGAGAACTTGTAGGGCCCTCAATAGACGAATTTGCGCCGATTTTCAAATGGCGCCTGCCCTGTCCCGGGCGCCGCCATCTTCAGGACAGGCAGCCATGGTAAATCTGATCAGATGCAATTGTAGGGCCCCCGCCCGCCGCTATGGGACACCTCCTCACCACAGTCACAAGCGGGAGCAGCAGCCTTCCCTCCGGACTCAGCAGCAGTGTTCTAGCGTCTCCGGAGCGGCCACCAGACTCGTCAGTCCCCCTCACTGCCTGGTGCCGGTCTCGCCGATCGCGGGCGCCATCTTGCCGCTTGCCGCGAGAATATTCAATCAGAAAAAGTTATGCTCTTGACAGCCAGCTGCTACCCGCATAGCTTTCTCTATTTCATTGAGCGCCTTGTCACTTCATTGCAAGGCAATTTCAACAATCTTTCAGATGAAATGGCAGCATGGAAATTCACACTTTTACCAGGTTTTGCCAACCACTTCTGCACTACTTAGGAGTGTCCCAGCTCCGTGGGTTGCTAGCTGCTTCCTTCTCAGAAATTCAGCCACCCAAAATTCAGGGGGTGTCTTTAAGAATCTGCAAGGCCATGATAAACTAATTGCAAACTTTCTACCGGGCAAAACAAATCTTCTTGTTTTTACACTGAGGAGGGTGTATTACTAATCCGCTTATTTAAAAAATGTCACCGACCGACTTAATGCCAAGGTATTCCGCCTCAGAAAGACGCATCATAATTTCTACTTTTTATTAATCTACACAAATCGCTCTTCCCTTAAATGCCATATTTTAACAAATTGTTCTCCGCCTTTCAAAATCTAAAAATAGAGAGAAGCCTGCTCATTACGCAAATGCATTTGCTTATTTCAGCAGTTCAACATATGTTAAGCTGTTTTGAAATACACAGAAAAGCTCTTATGATTCAGAGGAAAAACATTTTGGAAACAACCTTGCAAAATGTAAGCTCTGAGCTTCCAGCAAAACACACTTCTAAAAAATACCCCATCCTATGTTTTTTCCTCCCACTATAACCGCTGAAATGTTACACACACAAACACACATGTGCCTTATTGAGAGCTAGTGTACTAATGTACTCGCAAGCACCCATTATTGCCACAGTACAACATAAGTGAGTGAGAAAGCAATGCTCCCTCTCTCCCTGAACACGTTACAATGATTTGTCAGTGTAAAACATCGCTGTTAATAGTCACCAGGAATACTCTGTCTGATTTTAAATCAGTGCCTGAACTTAAACCCATTCATCCCATAAATTTTACATTCACAAGAATGGTGCCAGTGTAGTTATAGCTTGGTCTGAGCTTCCATTGTAAAGGCATTTTTTGTCTTCTTAATAATTTGGTGCTGATCGATGATCTGCATGAAACCTTCCAAGCACCCAGTATAGGTCCTTCATGGCAAGGTTTGCACAGATTCATCGAGCGGGGACCAAGAACACAGGGGTTCCAAAAGTGTGATTTCTCATTTTAATCCCACTAAGAATGCATGCTCATTGATACAGAAAAGTGGCTGAATGGAATTAAACCAAATTTGGCACAAAGTTAGAACTTTACTCAAAAAGCATGCATTTTTAGGTGGTGCAAATGTGTTAGTAGTTTTTGAGAAATTAGTATTTAAAGAGGTGGAGGCAAAGTCCTGCAGCCAACCCATGCTGCACACTGCTGAAGGCTATGCAAAGCATATGTACGCTACCTATAGAGGGTTGGTGACCCATGGACAGTAGGTTGTAGTACCTAGCCTGATGTCAGGATCTGTAGTCAACCCTGCTGCACATGGAGGAAGGCATGTTGCTGTCATGGTTGGCTTCCCACACAGGGTTGGGTGCAGAGCATGGCTGGTGGCCAGTAAGCATGGGCGGAAAATCCGTTCCGCTCGCGGATTTTGCGGATTTTCGGTAAATTCGCAATCCGCGAACGCTCGCAAATTTACCGAAAATCCGCAAATTCGCACGCAGCGGATTTTTTTTTCTTGGTGATACAATTTTGCGGCGTGCGGTGTTCACTTACCGTCATTCAGCGTTTGCCGAGTTGTTTTTCTCGATATTTTGCAAGTGCTGCGCCATTTTGGATCTTGCTGCGGGATCCCGTGGGAGTTTGGCGACGCATCGCGAGAGTTCGCAATTGCGAACATGTAGGTGCGGCGGGCAGCAACAATCTTGCACTAGCGAAATTACAAAATTTGCAATTCTGCACAAGAAATCCACTAGCAAGCAGCATAGACCTTCTGAAAATGATGATTTTTATCAGAATAACTCCTCAGGTTGACATATGCCTGCACTTTTTTGGATTTGAGACCTTTTGACTTTCTTTGGATCACTTTTGGATTAGAAATCAACTTTCACAAGTAAGTTTGTTTGGGGCATTACAGTTGCTGTTCTGCAGAAAAACGAGTTTTGCAAAACTGAAAGCACTCAGCAGGTGCAAAAGTTCATTCATCATTAGTAACCATTCCCTGAAGTACTTCCTGAGGGGCCCCTCCAGAGTTCAGTTGCCTATGTTTGTTTGGGGCATTACAGTTGCTGTTCTGCAGAAAAATGAATTTTGCAAAACTGAAAGCACTCAGCAGGTGCAAAAGTTCAAACTCATCATTAGTAATAGTAACCATTCCCTGTAGTGCTTCCTGACTGGGGCCCCTCCAGAGTTCAGTTGCTAGTTGCAACAATTGTATGATCCTGCTCTGAAACTCACAGCAGGCTCATAGAATAGCTACAAGTAGGCCACAAAGGTCCTGGAAAAAAAATTGCACTGCAACAGAAAGCAAATTACAGATAAGGAAGCAGGTGCCAGACTGGAATTTTAAAACAGTGACACATTAATAAATCAACCCCAAATTAATTCATGTCAGTTGAAGCAGGGCAGGTGTGCTTGCTTTTCCCCCCCATAATCTACAGTGATGATGAACCAGTGGGTGGCATTGATGTACCAGAGGGTGGCATGGGTGAAACAGAGGGTGGCAATGGTGAAACAGAGGGTGCTGGGAATCTGTGATGATGAACCAGACGTAGAAACAACATAGTCGCGACCGTTGCGAGCCGACTAGTAAGTTCGCAATTGCGAACTGGTACAAAACCCTCGCGAACTGGCAGAAACCCTTGCGAACACAAAAAAAAAGCTGCAAATTCGCCAGAATTTGCGGATTTTGCGGATTGCGAGTTGGCAAATACGCAAATTCGCGAACGCCAGATTCGCAAAATTCGCCCATGCTTAGTGGCCAGGCCTTGCAGCCAACTCCCACTGTGCATGGCCAAAAGCGTTGGCTCATGGGGGATTGGCTACGGATGGAGTGTTGGGCACAGGACCTAGAAAGAGGCTGGGTCGTGTGACAAACTCCCTTTACACATAGCCAAAGGCCTTGCACAGTGGGAGTTTGCAGCCTGCTGAAGCTTGGTCACCAGTGGATAGTAAGCCACCTGTGGAGGCTTTCGTGCATGTGTTTGCCGAGATGTTAGCCGGAAACAGAGGTGAGTTCTAATATTTCATTTAGAATATGATCTCTCCTGTCAACTACCTCTACAAGTAGGTTGAAAGGCCTGGCTTCTGGCCAGGCCCTGCAGCTAACCCCTGATGCACACAGCTGAAGACTGCATGCAGGATGGGTTAGCCTTTCAGGAATGTTGGAAATCTGCTGAGGGTTGGGTCTTGGGCCTCTGGACAACCCATGCTGCACCTGGGCAAAGGTGGTGCGAAGAGGGGGTTGGAGGCCAGTAGAAAGCAGGATCTGGTCAGCCCAGCTGTACACAGATGAAGGTTGTATGCTGCTGATATTGACCACTTTGGAGGTAGGGAGCCAGGGCCTGTCCAGTGCCCAAAGGTCATGCACTGAGATGGGTTGGCCATCCACACAGGCTTGGCTGTCAGCTGAGAGATTGCTGCCCAAGGAGGGTTGGGTGCAAGGCCTGGCCAGCCATTAACCAAATCCAGAGATGAGGTCAAAAAACAAAATTACATTTAGAATATGATAAAAAACACACAAAACTTCACTTGAAACATAGAACGGTTAGTGGGATGTTAAGGTTAGGTTTGGTAATAAGAGTTTAATACACATTAAAATAAATCCAGAAATTCACTGAAAAAAACTAAGGTTAAAGTGATAGTGTAGGTAGGTTCGGCATTAAGCTTTTAACCTACGGAAAAAAAACTCCAAAAGTTCATGGACAACCATAGTAAAAATACAGTTAAATTTACTAAGCAAAGCTTAAAAATCATTTAAATTCACCAGTAACAGCTCAGTGGACTAACTATAACTTGAGCCCCCGTCCAGCACTGCTAATGATCACCCATATTACAACACTCAATACGTTAAATTGCATCAATGATGGCACTGTTGATTACATTGCTGATTATATCACTGAGTATGTCATCTATGATCCTGCCATTCACATTAATCCATAATCCCTTACATAATTCTAAAAAAGAAAACTGTCAGTAAGGGGCCTACAGTTATATACAGCATAAATAATGATGTGTGCAAGTATCAATGCATAGAATGGAATTTCTGGCCACCTTATCCTCCCCTCTTTTCATGAACTTTGATTCGGGGTATGAGAGCTTTTGGGATGCCTCTGGCTTGGGTGGAACACTGATGCTTGCAAAGCCCATGTATACTGCCGATGCCCATCGGTGGGCGCTGAAGCGGCTTACTGGGTAACTGTCATTAGAGAAAACCTCTTTTTTCATTTCTTTATCATTTTGTTGTTGTACAAATGCAACAAATGTAATTAATTTCAATTTACATCTTTAGTAGCCAAATACAGCTTGACATGAAAAACACAGTTATACGTTTAAAAAGTTCTCCTCAATCGTATCCCAAAGAAATGAAAAAGTTCTATTGAACCATACATGTATGAGTGATGTATGACTTAGTAGCTTTTGCAAATGAGTTAGATTGTCAAGGTTTTCTCTAATGATAGTTGTTTTTGCCCTGCCCTTTAAACCCGGAATTCAGCAAGGGGTCCTGTTCTTACTGGGTAACTGTGCCAGACAAAAAGAAAACAGGAGAGCCCCATGCAGTGATGGCTCATTCCACTCCAGCCATTGCAATGTAAGTGATACATCAAGCACTACCCCACCGATGGCCATTGTTCAATGTGCACAACATTTGTTGAAGACTGTATGGGATACTAGGTAAAAAGTAAAAACATTCCTATATATATGAAACCTTGTTGGTCTCGCGCGCTAAAAGCTCACTGAAAGTCTGTGTCACCGCAGTGCCTCTTCTGAATGTAACACAGCTTGGGAACCCCACCTACATGCCTGCTTACCGCGTCAGAATATCAGATTAGGTAACAAGGCAGCAGTGGACCAATAATAGCCCAACAACATGTATTGGAACACTACTAAACATAAAAAGAGGGCAAGAACCAGAGACACATAGACAAATTGCACCATATGACTGGAAAACAGCTGCAACATCTGAACTAATGACAACAACAGGTTCCCTGGACTGTCCACAATATACAGATAATTTACTCCATGGTCACAGCAACCTAGATATGAGTGGATTATTCCTTCTGTTACTGGTGCATCAAGGACCCTAAGATGGTGAGCACTTGGGGTTTATTGCTGATGCTCCTTCCATGGGACTTATTGCTACTCGAGAGAGAACAAGGATCACACTCTTTTATAAAAAATATAGAGATGGAAAGACACTACACCACCAAGGATCCGAGTGGCTTGGTGCCATCACAGGAGCAGAAAATGGAAGCTCAAGATGAAAAAGTGCCCCAAAGGCAGGTCAAGGGCGTTGTTTTCATGTTCAGTTAAGTCAAGTAAACAGAGGAAATGCTAATTGGACTGCAACCCACCACTGATGATCTACAGAAACAGGTCTTGACCCAGCAGACTATGATGGCTTGAATAGAGGATGGAACATGTCCTACAACATCAGAGTGATGAGACTTGGCGAGGGAGCGGAAGGTGAGGATATGCTCTCTTTTCTGGAAGCATGCACCAGAACAACAGTAGGGCTCAAAGGATGTTCGAAATGGAATTCTGGTTGGCTGAGGTATGCACCCAGGCCAGGTAGGAATCACCACTCTAGTCAAGGTAAGCTAGGTACACACTAAAAGATAGCTCGTGCTCACCCTCTGTAGCTTGGTACAGTGCAGCCAGGCCTTTCTAAAAAGGCAATGTATAAAGTATTTGTGCAACACACACAGTAACACAATAAATACACCACAAGAAGATTCCAAAGAGGTTTAGAAGATTAGATTATTATATTCTTAACAAAACAAGACCAAAGGACAAAAATCCAAGGTATAGAAGTTAAGAAATCTCATAAGAATAGAAGAAAAACAGCACTTAGAAGCAAATAGTGCTTTAGGGGTTACTCAAGGTCGCTCTGGACCAGGGCTAAGTCAAAGTTTGGGCCGACCGTGATGGAGCTCCGTGTGGCTACAGGATCCAAGCATGCCCCGGTAAACAAAGTACCTTTTCTTGTCACAACAGTGTGATGCGTTGTAAGATGCATCTATGCAAGTCTAGGATGCAACTATTTACCCTATACATTGATGGCGATGTTTTGATTCCATAGATGGGTGCCGAAGTCGAGATGTGTTGAGCAATGCGCAGGGTTTCTCCATACAGTCACACCCACACTCTCCAAGTTGCAGCAGTAGCGATACACTGTTCGATACGTCGATCTCAGGAGGCAAAGAATGGTTCAGATTCAATGTATTGGTTTTACTCCCACAACTAACTTGATGCTCCGGTTCTTCTATATACAGAAAGGAGATGCGTTGAAGTCTGTGTTGCAAGTATCTAGGCCATTACAGTTAACCAGACACAGAAGCAGGGGTAGAGACTTTGATATGCATGAGTCTCAAGCAACAGGAGGCAAGATAACAAGCCCTTGGAGTACACTTGTGGTAAAGGTGGAGTCCAGATATCCTTCAGCAAAGTTAGAGCTCAGCAGGCAGCAGTGAAACAAGCAGAAAATCAGGACTTCCAGATCAGCAGTTCAATTGAGTTCTTTAAGCAGAACAGCAGTTCTTCTAGCATAGCTTTAGTTACAAGTCCAGGAGTGTCTGATTTTGGGGGTCAGAGACCTAGTCCTCATACTGAAAAAGTGTCTTTGATGTGGGGGGGACTTCAAAGCAGCCCCTTGAAGTGTACAGGGCTCCTGTCAATCCAGCACTGTCTGCCAGGCTATCTATGGGGATAATTAACCCTTATGTTGGGACAGGACACTAACTATTCAATGAGGTAATATGCCCTCCCTTCCATCCTTCCCAGGCAGGGCCATCAGAAAGCAGATGTATGTATTTTGGTGAATACCCACCCCAGACATGTATTGGAAGTAGGCTGCCAAGCACACAGAGCAGTAAGTGCAGAGAAATGTCCACTTTCTAAAGGTGGCATTTCTAAAATAGTACTATTAAATCTGAATTCACCAGTAAGGAGAATTTATCATTCCAAAGATATAAAACATGAAGTAGCTTCTCCTTTCTTATCCGGAATTACCACTTAAAAGTAAATAAGGGTATTCCCAATGCTACCCTATGAGAGCAGTGGAAAACAGAAGTGGAAAAAAATATAGCTGTTTGTCACTACCAGGATATGCAAAACATAAAAGTATATGTCCTACCTTTTATGTAGATAATGCCCTGCTCTTAGGGCTACATAGGGCCTAACTTAGGGAAGACTTATATTTAGTAAAAGGGGAGTTTAAGGCTTGGCAAGTAGTTTTAAATGGCAAGTTGAAGTGACATTAAACTAAACACACAGGCCCTGCAATGACAGACCTGGGACAGGTTTGAAATGCTACTTCTGTGGGTGGCACAATTGTAGCTGCAAGCCCACAAGTAACATTTAACTTACATGCCCTGGGTATATGGTATATCACTTTACAAGGGGCTTATAGGTACATTAAATATGCCAATCATGTTTACACCAATTACACACATGTTTAAGGAAGAAGCACGTGCACTTTAGCACTGGACAGCAGTGCTAAAGTGCTCAGAGTCCTCAGGCCAACAAAAACGTTCAGCAACACATGGAGGTGTAAAGGAAAAAGTGAGAATTCTTATTGTGGAGATTCCGCTTCAAGTGCGGAGACTCCCCCATGACTGTGGGGTCTCCGCCACGAGTACCTAGACCCTTTGTGAATAGGGACACTTGAGATGACTGGCTATGAATACAGCTTTCAAACAGAGCTCCCTGCGTAGCTTCATTGTTCTGCCTGACAACAGAAGTGTGTCTCCTATCAGTGCTATCTTTTGGCTCCAAGTCTTGCCGCCTGCCACAAGATTAACCTGGACATACTAGGAAGGTGGGAACAAGTGACCCCTCTTTGAACTCTGCACCTTTGTGACAGTTCACATTGATCTTGAACCTTGGAACTTGGTCATTCATCAAGTACCACTGTGCCCTTCGTGCCTCGACTGTCACCATCATTTTCTCACTGCCATTCAATGCTTCAGTGATTTTGGGTTATTTATTGGGCCTCAGGTTAGTGCACCAACTGGGCACTTCTAGATTCTGGTATACCCTTTTCTCTTCAAGGGCACCCAAGCAATTTGAGTTTAAATCGGAAAGCTTTGGCTTAAAGAAAAGGACTAGTTGCGTGAACTAACACAGCATTAAGGACTGATAAAGATTTCAGAATCATCTGAGCTGAGGCAAATGGATACACACTCATGATTCAGCGAAGGGGTCAGCACCCATGGACTTGAATTCCTTATAGTAATTCTTGTTTCGCATGTTTCATTAAGGAATTTCTCCTCAAGCTGAATGTAAATCATTCATGTGTGGTTGTTTGACATGATTCTGTTCTTGTTGCAGAGTACCTTTCCTGACTAAATGAGTGCACCTTACTACTAGAACTTGAGAAGTCCTGCTCAGAAAGATTAATTCCCATCCACAATCCTTTTCACAGAAGGTTCACGTAAACCAGAACCATCATTTTCGTACTCTCTCTCCTTCAAGAGGAGAACAAGAGGTATTTCTTCAATAGACGCACCATATAACCACATATAATGCTAAATTAAAAGGCAGCTGGAGGGGCTAACTATTTGCCACTGTGTGAGAAGCACATTCATTTGGGTAAGACCAAGCCCCCGCCCTTTGTTGCTACTGAGATTTGAGGTAAAGAAAGTTTGTCCTAGTGAAAGGATGGCTAGATGGGACAGACATAATCATAGGTAGCATACATGTCACTTGCTCAGGATAGACACGCATTTTCTCTACAATTTGAAAATATTTGGCTGATTGACCAAAAATGCCATTATTGCTGGGTGGAGATTATAACTGTGCACTGAATGAGAAATTAGATTGTTAACACCCGTGGTTGCCTGGCACAATGGTTGAAAAAAAGATTACTGGATGCCTAAATGGGAGCTTCTAGACTTCAACTGAAGAATGCATGTGAGGGACCATAAATATACACTTTACTCTGCAGTACACAACCTACATGTCCGATTAGACCGACTACAGTTTATGAGCCAACTCACTTCAGCCTTTAACATCATACTCTCAATGTCTGAAAAAGATCTTGTCTGACCATAATCCCTTGATGTTAGGGATTCCTTGGGGCAGACAGTACATCATCATACCCACATGAAAACTGATATGTGAGAAGACAGACTGTTAAAGTATCAGTGAAGAAAGCAATATGAAATCACATCTGAAAATAAGGGAATAGCCTCCAGTGGCTTGGTATAACTGGATACCTCCAAGATGGTGGTTGAAGGACATTGCATCAGGGAAGTGAGGGGGTGCAGGAAGGAACTTGAACATGAGATTATTTCCTTTAATAGTAAACTTTATGACTGGTAATGAGAGGCAACATTCAAAAGCATACATTGATACATGAGAAAGGAAAATTGGCGACACTTATGGAAATACTGTGATATATTAAGTGCTTAGATTATGCAACAAGAGCACGCAATGAGGGAGATATGTCTGGTCCTGGCTACTTGGGGCTATAATTATGGACCTTCTTGTCATTTCCCCTTGTGCTGGAACCATTTTGGCAGTCTAGCACCAACTCAGGAGCCCTTGTAAGGAGGATTGTTTTAGTGCAGGAAGGGGCCCCTTCCTTTAACATTTTATGTTTATTAGATTTTTTGTAACATTACATAATTCGGTCTTGACAGCCAACCATAGACATCCATTCAGTATACAGCATCAGACAGCAATCAATACATTCCATGGCAGTATGCATTATAAGGAACATACAAGATTAATCATGAATTGGTCATTCGGTCTCGCCAGGGTTTCATCTCAGGCCCCCAATGTAGTACCCTCCCAATTTCCTGTATAACGCAGTCCTTCTGAAATTCAAGGGCATTGACTTTGGATAGAGAGTATATAAAATGACCCATTGTTACTCCATAGTTTTTTTGGGTTTTTATCCCTCATCTCTCACATCTTCCTTCAGTTCCCCACCGCTCCCGACTAATACATCACCCCAATTATATGTCCACACAATGAAGCGGTCCAAGGTGCCCAGGCCCACCCCCGAATGTTGCAGCCTTTATAACATTGCCCTCAGTGGACTCTGGAATCAGGGCTGTTAAGTAATCCTTCAGTGGTTCCCAGATGTCTTGGGCGAGAGCTTGTTGGTAGTAACTCAGCATATGTACATAGTTTTTTCCTGACAGTAGGTAAGATCAGAGATCCAAGGAAGGGGCCCCTTCCTGCACTAAAACAATTCTGAGAGGCTTTTTCCTCTTTCTAAATGTGCTGCAGAATGCAGCACACATAGAAAGAGGAAAAAACAAGGAGAAATAAACATATTTGTCCTCATTACACCTCCCCTGGGGTGGTGTATCTTTTTGGCGCATTCCCAGGTTTATCAGGTTTGGTAAACCTGGTAATGCATCAAAACCATGGGAGTTGTGTTAGAGCACCCACACAAGTCCCATGGAATGCCTACCCTGTGCTGCGTAGCATTACTTCAAATTTTTTAAGCTATTCAAAGCCATGCAAAGTGGTTTTAAAAATAGGACTTTAGGCTTGCGTCGCGCTTGCACCACCTTGAGTGGTGCAAGAGCGACGCAAACCAGGTCATAAATACTGCCCTTAGTTCGGAGCAGAGGGGGATACCAGCAGTTAAGTTTAGGGACTATACCAATTAAATTACTCGTACTGAGTTTGACATAAATGCAACTTTGTGGTTCACTATAAACAAAACTTTACAGAGATCAAGGGAGAGCTGCTGTCACTATTACTGACGCCTTGTCAGATAAGGCACACTTGATCAGATCCCATTATTAGCAATGATGAGCCTCACCAGCCCTCTATCTGAGGGACCAAATAAAGATGCCCTGAAAGAAATGGCATGCTGGAAAGCCCTATGGTTTGAACGTTGGACCATGGAAATTTATTTAACATACACACTGGCTGAAAGATTGGTGCAGATATATTTTCCCATGTAGAGTTGTGACATCTACCAGAGCCCACTTTGAGTGCTCTAATAACCTTCTATCCAGACCACATAGAAACTCCATTAATAGGGGATCATATAAACCTCTATTTCTCCTGAAATTTGGCTATTAGATACTGAATTACAAACTTCTGGCCAATAGACCTCTACTGGTGCTTCCAAAACTATTGCATAACGACTAGAATGGATTTATCCTGGGAGGTAATAGATCACTTAAAACCAGAGGCCGTTTCAGGGTTTTAGAATAAACACCATCTGACTATGAAGATGCACTGATACTATCTGTTAACTTGGAGCAGCTATTAATACGCTACCCTGGCCATACTTTTTGCTGTACTCTGAAAAGTAAGCATAGGGAATATATTTTTAAACAAGATCTCCTTGCCTTACAGTAATTCATCAGCCAAAGTTAAAACTGGAAGGAATGTATCAGTTGCATTCAGAGTGTGTCGGGCACCAGACTGGGATGGTCCCTTTTGCTGATACTTTTTGCACTAGCGACAAACATCTTTCTAATCTATTAACAACAGAAAACAATGACAGGGTCTTACCTTTTTTTGGCAAAATACACAATATATTCTGTGATAGTATGTGGATGATCACATCAATATTGTTCCAGTTTGGGAATGTAAGTAAGTAAATATTTTTGGGGGGGATTAATTAAAACCATTACAAAAATACAACTTGGTAAAAGTCTTATATATTAAAAAAGGTACAAATATGTTTCTAAAAACTGAAGGATCTCCGATGTAAGAGAAGCCCTTATTTGCATTGTACTGGAGACAGTCCAATATCTGTACTCACAGGTTGCAGTCATGAAGGCTAAAGCCCTGTATAGTTTTTGCTCAGTTTGGGAATGTGATGAAATGAAGTCTTTCAAAATAACCATTGCACCATTGAGAAACCCTGGCTACATGTTTACATTATGTCACAAAATTATGCAACAGTTCACATATAAATAGAGTGTTTTTACAAATCCAGATGACGTGAACACTGGTCTATGAAGAACACTGACTCTTTTTGATGCTTGCTCCCCCAATTCGTAATTCCTTCCCTGGTACTCAAGGTGATCAATGGACTTCAGTCCTTAGACTGGATTCTCATGTAACTCTAGCATGAAAGAGTAGTACGCTTTACATTAGTCTTGAATGAGTGTTAAGCACACGTGTTTCTTACCTTTTTGATTCAGGCACTCTATCATTGCTAGATCATTGTTTCCTCCCCAAACAAATGCATAATCCTGGGACAGTTTAATGCATTTCCTGCTAGCTCACTGAGAGTGCCTATTCAAATCTTTGTAGCATATAGCCATACTCAATATTTGCAGTGTGTCACATATTCAGGGTCAACTCACAGAATTGGAAATATGTCCAGACATTCCCACTACAGATCTAATAGTCTCAAAGGGTTTTTCGTCAGGTTTGGAGAGAAAGGGTGCACTGCTAAGTGTTGACGCAATTCTATCTGGGGATTCTCAGTGGGATTAGAGGTGCAAAAGGGTGAGGGGATGATCCCTATAACCCCCCAATGTAGTATCAGCCTGGGCTAATACTCCGTCAATGTACAACACAATACCCTTGCACACAACAAGATTATATAGAAAATTGTGTCAGTGTAGACACTTAAACAATAGAAACAAAGCCTGTTGTTAACCAAAATTAATTTTATCTCATTGAATCAGTCGTCGGGAAAGTGGATTTTTAATGTTCTTAAAAGAGATCCAGCCGACACGTGTTTCGTCGCATGTGGAACAATCCTCCTGTGACTCCTCAGGGCTGGGGGAATTATTGCATTTTGCAAGTATTCACATTTTCTTTCCACCGGGCTTCGCTATTTTTCCACAATCATTTATCAGAATTCTTTCCTCACAATCACAATAACGAAAGAAATTAATCTGTAAGGTGCATGCTTCACTTCGAACTACGACACTTTTTCAGCATGCATAAATACACATTTCTTCTGTGACTTGCAGCGACTTATATTTCATCAGAAAGATAATTTTGCCTTGCTCTGGACCCGCCCGCGATCACATGTGGCATTGTGTTAGAGTTCTTACTTTTGCTTTACCATTGCTTAGCCGCCCGTAGGTGCTCAGAACCACTAGACTAGATCAGAATTAGGTTACTATTCAGGTACTCGCGATTCCGCCGGATGTCGGAGACCGGGTAACAAGGTTACCATTCTAGTCTCTGAGATCCGGGTATTTCTCGTGTCATGTGAATCCAGGATTTATTCTCTTCCGGTCGAGATCTTCTGTGACAGCATCCGGAAACAGAACTGCAGCCTGATACAGACGCACTCGTCTTTTGCTCTAAGTAAGTCATGCTGGCCGCCGTCACCCTGATCATTTCCCACTGTCCAAATACCTAAATCGGTCTCACGACTTACATTGAGTTGGCTAGTTTTTATTTTATTTTAAGGGTATCACCATTCCAGAAATACCGACCACCTTATTCCTAGCGCTCTGTGGAGACACACACTTCTAGAACTACAAGTAAGTGTGCGTCCCGCCTCTGTTCATCTCTTCGTCACGGCTCGCTCTAACTTCAAAACCCCACACCTCCCCCCGAGCATGAAACCCTTTTTAGTATCCTCTCAATGGAGCTAACTCCAGCCTCTGCTTTCATGTATTTTCCCAGATGATGCCTCAATGAAAACAGTGGTACAAAAGGGGGTGGTGATGGACGGAGCATCTGAATCAATCAAACACCCACACCCAGTCAAAAGATCTGGGTTTAATCCATCACCGTTCTTTAGCTCACTCTGCCACCCCAGTTCAGACATGGCTATATGCAAATCAGCCTGCCCCTGTGCCTCATGGGAACAGTCTAGCCCGAACTGCGAAGCCATGTCTTCCCTGGACCGGAAACAAGCTTCCGAGGACCGGTTTCTGGCATTCCAGCCGTCTTCAGCCCGGCTTGCTTGAATCCAGTGACAAAGTGAGCAAGGGACTCACGTCTGAGCAGACCCTGCCACACTTATGGCGGCCAAAAGCAGTACAAAAGGGGTTGGTGATGGACGGAGCATCTGAATCAATCAAACACTCACACCCAGTCAAAAGATCTGGGTTTAATCCATCACCGTTCTTTAGCTCACTCTGCCACCTCAGTTCAGACATGGCTATATGCAAAGCAGCCTGACCCTGTGCCTCATGGGAACAGTCCAGCCCGAACTGCGAAGCCATGTCTTCCCTGGACCGGAAACAAGCTTCCGAGGACTGGTCAATGAAAACAGGAGGGCTCCATCCACTGCTACATCACCTCATCACGGTCGGTCTGCTTTTAAATTTTCAGTTTGAATCTTGGAAATTTTGTATACAATCTACTAGGGTGCAACACAGCAGCTCTTGTTTCAATCAACCACTCAACAAACCACCCACCATCTACATTTTTAAAACAAATATGAAAACAGAAAGATTCAAGGATCTTTTTACATGCACTAATCAGTTCGGCTTCTGACTGAGCATCTCCCATTGCTTTTCCATGTGTAGAGGATAAATAGTGTGATGCTCATGGATGTATTTTGTCTTAATAGCATTTACGTTTCCTAAGATGCTGTGGCTCTTCAGTTACCATTGGGTCAATGTTTCCTCATTGTAAACATCTGAGTAATACTTGTTACTTTTCAAATACTGTTGAGCCTTTTGAATTTCTCAAGACTCACTAGTTCTTGCACAGTCATGTTTTCTTCCGTAGGAACACAATTGACATGAAGAATCAATGGTTCTTAAACTTGGCAACTAATTCCGAATGTTTCTATATTTTTTTGTTTAAGTCAAGTGACAAGTACACAACTGTTTCTCGTAAGCCTTTGGTAATTAACTTTGGGTTAAATTGGAAGTTTTGGGATGCATGTATACAAATGGCAGGAATGGATGATAGTTCTCTTACAAATGGTCAAGTATTACAATTTTTGGAATGTCTTGTTTCCTATTTTAGACTAACCGTGTAGTTATCAAACAGCTGTGTCATGAAATGCTCACACAAAGCCTGTTCTTACCTGATATCATATAGGTCTTATGCATTCCTGTCCAAAAGCAACATTAATTGTCCTTAGTCTTATTGAGGTCTGCTTTTTTGATGTGCCCCTTGTTCACATATGTTCACAACAAATACCAGTCAAATCAGGTGTTTCTATTGAACAGGCAATTATTTTGTCCTTTCTTTTTTAAACTCCTTCTTTATTGCTGTAGCAGATAGATTTCTTTGAGGTTAATTTTCTGTCTTCTTCCTTGCATCTGCCACCCTAGTTAAACTGTAATGCACTGTAAATCTTTAGAAGCTGTGGAACTGTACTAGTATGTAGTGCATTGTTCAATCTTTCTTCATCAAATGGAATATGCATAATAGAGTTTTCACACTAAGTTATGCATTTTTGTGATACACAGCCAACGTTCTGATTTGACCAAATGTGCTGTTACACATATGCTCTGACCGATAAACTAAAGAGTTACTTTATAGTTTGCATAGTTCCTTTACCTTAGAAGGGACTCATTTTTGCATCAACTTGAACATTTGCTTAGCTGAGAAAAAAGAACATTGTTTTTTTCTCAGCAAGCTTTACTGCTCTTTTATAGAAAACGCATATTATTGGTTAGCACTCCAGTCTTTTTAAAGAGTAATAGCCAATTAGAAGTCTGTATTGAAAAGACAACATCTGCATGTGAAGCCCTTTTGCTTTCCTTAGACCTCTGGATGCCTTTTTTCAGCTTCTTTCTGATGGATTTCAGGAAAACCTTGCTCTGGCTCTGTGGTGATTCCTCACTACTATGGTTTGTGGGTTTCTGTGAATAAGGTACTGCTTGTGGTGACCTGGCCTTAAACATTGCAAATATAACTTAGATTGAAGGTAGGGGTTCAAAGTGTAGTTGTGGTTACAAAATATTTCACAGTGTATGCAGACACACATTCTGTTACTGTAATGGGGAGGTAACAGCCTTGACGTATCTACTGGTGTTGCTCTCATTCTGGACATGCAAAGTACACCGGGAAGCATTATGGAGTTTTACCCTAATACAACCATTGTTTTCCCAGTTAAAATTCAAAGAGAACAATTGGTATTGTCCAAAAACTATTGTATTGAATTTGAATATGACTGTAAATGCATTGCTAAAGCTGTTTCTATGTTGATACATATCCATAGTATGCAATCAATATATCATAATAACATCAAATGTGATTCTCCAGATTTTTTCAGGAAAGATGGATCCATTTCTCTCCACTTCAGATCAAGCATTCAGAGATATCTTCAATATATCCAGTATCGACCATTACACAAGGAATATTACACAAGTACACGCTGCTGAGGCTCTTTTAGAGCTGCTGTTGCGTACTAGCCGGTTGCCTTTAAAAACTTTCAACATATTTTCTTTTATACTCACAAATTTTAAATCTTGAAATATTCCAGATTTTCGCTTTGGGTTTTGCTTGAAATGGTGAGTTTTATCATGGGGTTGCATTTATTTTAATTGGTTCCACTTCCATCTTTCATCATTTCATCTACCTATCTCACTTCCCCTGACTGCAAACCCTATGTAACGGTCCCTTTTATGTGTTTTTGTTTTTAAGTTGTCACTAAGCTAACTACAAAACTAAAATAAATATTTTCCCCTGTAAAAGTGTAATATAATCATGAGTATAAACATTTATAGAACACATTTTCAGGGCCTGATTTATAAAGATTAACATATTTGTATGAATGACATACTCTTGCAGTACTTCTGGCTTAATACTGGGATACAGGAGTTCTCACTTATTTCTTACACCTGTTATGTGTTAATGCATAATTTAATTTGCATTATTAAAACTTAAAATAATTCTTAAGATTGCGAGTTTAAAGTTTCAGTGGGAACACTAACTGGGTATATATGCCCTGTGACTCTGGTGACCATCTAAGAGAAGAACAGGCAACACTGAATACTGTGCATGCTCAATTTTCATATTCAAAATTGAAGTTTTGTTTTATTATTAAAATATGAACTTCAATCGGCACTATCTACCACCTATATTTTTATTTACAATCTCAATTTATTTTATGAAATTGCAAGTTATATTTTAATGCACATTTTGGTTATATATTAATATATATGCTATAGTTTTCCCATTCGTTTTGAATGTATTTCTTCTGCTCACTCCATTTGAGTACACTACACATTTCAAGAGGTGAGAATTTAAAAACTTTTCTGTCCCTTTTTTTAATGCATCACCAATCAATGACTGTTGCTGGTGGTATCCTGTGTGGAATTGTTCTTCTTTTTCTAATCTAGGTGATGCTCATAAACAGGAGAAATAAGTTCAACATGCTTTTGGGCTAATTTTAAGTAGTCTAGATTTTTCTTCCTTCATTGTTCAGATGGTGTCTGTTTCTAATATTGAATGTCAGTTGCTCTCCACACACCCCATATGTCCATTGTGCTGATTTATTTAATTGCTCTTTTGTTTTCGTTGCAAAGTGTTTTATTGCCAGTATCTTTGCACCACTTCTTTATGTTGTTCAACATTTTTAACGCTTTTTAAGGATCTTTTCTTTTAAATGACTGATTCTTGCATACTCTCATAATTTTTTTTAAACTATGTATTCATTTAATATGTGCTCTTATTGTACCCTTTTTACAAATTCGAACCCGATTCTATTAGTAGCACAGAACAAAAAACAGCTTCTCTTGAAGCCCTAACAACCCCTTTACATTGGCTAATGCCTTCCCCTTTCACTAACTACCCCGTTGCTGCAGGTCCATTATTTGCAGGAATAAAGCAGTCAGATTTGGAGCAAGATGATGAAGAAAATAGACCCTTTTCTAAAGCTGCCTAACATAGGTAATGGATATAGTCTGTTTTTCAGTCCCTTCCAAAAAAAACAAGACAGTTATGGGTAAGACGGTAGCAGTAAGAAATATTCCTCCCAAACCACTACCCTGGCCAACTGCCTTGTAAAATGTACTGCAGACTGAACCAGGCTGTTCATCCTACCCCCTCTTCTGCCGTGCCACCAATTGCACCTCCTGCTACTTCTGGTGCCATAACTGCTGAGGAATGGATACAAATGTAGTGGGGACACATGTTTAATGTATGATTCAATTATGGTGAGTGCTGAAATGTCATCTACACTGCTGAGCATGAGCGCACTTCTTATTCGTGTTTAAAATAAACTTATACAGAGAGACAGACATTTTTATGAATACTCACATTTTGATATATGTTCGACTTGATTTCTTTTTTTTTACATGTATGATTTTTAGTACTCATGCCCACATCGAATTAAGGGGCTCATTAGGATTGCGGTTTTTCCGCATCCTCCGGGCCGGCGGAAGCCACCGCCGGCCCGGAGGATGCGGAAAAACCGCAGCGGACCCACCAAAGACCCACCGCCACATTAGGATGGCTGGTGGGTCCTGGTTTCAGTCTGCAGCTTTTCCGCCCCTAATATGGTGGCGGTGTCTCTCAGACACCGCCAGACATATTAGGATGGGTTTAAAAACATGCTTTTCCGCGGCGGGTTTTCCGCTGTGGAAAAGCATGTTGATCTTCACTGCGGGGGCCCGTTGCGGGCCCCCTGGGTGAAGGGGGTTGGGGGTGCACATGGGGGGTACCTATGGTATCCCCCTGCATTTGTATGCAGAAATCGTTAGGCACCGCACAGTGCCTGCTGCTTTCTGCATACAAATACAATGTTTGCATTTTTAACATTGCGGCGGGTGCAGCTTGAAGCCGCACCCGCCGCAATGTTAAAAATAGAGGATGTGCCCGCCAGGGTGGCGGTCACATCCTTATTGCACAGGAGGGAACTTCGCATGCCATGCGGAGGTTCCCTCCTGCTCAGTGATCACGGACGGACTCAAGTCCGACGCCGATCATAATGGGCTCCTATCTTCCCACTCCACTATTTAAAAATGTGTTTACTTTATTTGTAAAGAACGGCTGTAACACACCACCACCGTTAGGCAAAAACCAGAAAAGTGAAAAAAATTAATAAACAAACAGAGATATGGCAACGTTTTGAGTTGTTTTTGGAATCAAGGGTGTGAGGACGTTTTTCAAAGTCCCAGAACTAAACTATTCCAAAGTGAGGAATCAGAAATTCTGAAAGATTTCACTCCAGATCCAACTTGAGAAGCAATAAGTCTCCTGACCTGAGGGGTCTGGCTAGAGAATAGTACATAATCAAAGAGGACAGTAGGTTAGGGTCAGTATTTGAAAAGTCCCAGTGATTGACAGGCAGAACCTAGAACTGGACTCTCTTCTTGAATTCAAGCCAGTGCAGAGCACGCCAACTTCAGACACGCTAGGAGGCCCAGATACATGCTCATATTCCAGACGCGAAAGAATGGTGTATCTGATTACCCTAGATCATCTGGGTGTTTTGCAAAAGACATGGCAGAGTCATCCTAATGGTTTGGAGTGGCTCAAAGAAGGCAGCCCAGGTTTCCTTATCTGAGCAGCATCAGAGAAGTCTTGATCTATGCACAGGCAAAGTTTTTTCGCTTCCTCAGCCAAGGAGAGAAGAGTACAAGTGGAAAATGACCAGACGGTCAGAATTGCAGACTTGTCCCTGGTATTCTGGTGGGATGAAATTACAGTTGACATCCCGTCCTGAAAGGCAAGTAGGCACCTAGTGAGAGAGCAAGTTGTTAAATAAAAGGAAGATTTGTGTGTCATGAGCATTGGGTAACATAACACATGGAAGCTAAAACTCCAGATCAGCTTTCATAGGGGCTGGACATAAATATTAAAAAGAATGAGACAGTACAGGCCATTTATTCCTTAATACCGATTCCTTATTGGCCTTGCATTTAAGGAATCGGTAATGCCAATTCCTTAAATGCAATGTAGAAAGCACATAAAAGAGTGCTTTTGGGCCTTAAGGAATCGGTAATTACAACCAACTTCAAGTTGATGGTAATTACTGAATTCCTTTAAAAAAGCACTTTATTGCTTTTTTTGAAGTGCCATGTGGCACATATCCATCCACATAGCATCAAAGGCTATGGGTGCAGCAGGTCGGGCATTTAGTGAAATGGCTTGCCTCAATAGAAAATTACCAATGTATATCAGAATTGGATGAGGATGGGCTGATTTGACATTGCCAGCAGTAGCCATACCGTTCTGAAATATAGGAAGGTGATGCACATGTTGGATAGGCAAGCCCATGTCCCAATTACTAAGGTCAGGAAATGCCTTCCTTAACAGTTGCACAATAAACTTCCGGGGGTCATCACCTTCTTTTGCTACAGATATTTCAAACACTCAGAGATTATTTCTCCTTGGGGGATTCTCCAAGTCTTCATTTTTAGCCTGCCCTTAAACCAGTTGTCACTCATGATTTCCAATGGATTTGACTGGAGCCTTTGCCACTTCTTCAGTACCAGTCACTCATTGCTGCAACTCTGCAATGTCTTCCGAAAGAGCCATGACTTTGCTTGTTACCTCTGACAGTGATTGCTGCATTGGGACAGTGTCCGCCCTGGCCTGTGAGTAACGCTGCTGCCCCTCCGCTCTCTGAGTCTGCCCCAAAATTAATTAATGCCAGAAGCGTGGGCTCTGGTGCTGCACCATTCTTAATTACATCTGCACTATTTGCATTGGGAACTGGAGGGGAATAACCAGGGGGAGTGCCACCCAATGACTTAAAGCTATTTTCAGGGATCAAAACCCCTGCAAGAGTAGAAAGAGTGTCAAGACCTAACTCAGACCGTTCCTGAGTGTTCACCTTTGATACTGATTGATCCACAGCAAAGATAGTCGGCAGAAGAGATATTACAGTTTTTACATCTCCCTTTATGATGATCCAGTCTCTCAGTGGGCTTCCCTTAGCCCCACCTTTTGCATCATGGTTTACTGCTTTTAGCTTGCGACCTGTGGTTGCCAATTTACACTGCAAGTTGTATTTAGATACTACTTTAGACTTCTTGCTATTACCCCTGTTGCCCTGGTGGAGCTGCTTATTGCCCTCTGCTCAATGTCCATCAGCAGCACATTCCAGAGAGCTCCTCTGATTTCTACGTAGGACGCCAAGTAGGTCTTAGGGGTATCTTGTGCAGACAAGGTAGGGGCTATGGTATCAAACACAACCTGGGTAGGCACCATTGCATCTGAGCTGATTGTGTGCGTGAGGGAAAGTAAAGCAGGAGCAATTGAGAGAGAAGGATCGCCCCCATACCACCTCTTTCTGTAGTACCCCAGTTTCTCCCCCCAAAGCAGCACAGTTCCCTCAATTAAACTTACTGTGAGTTCATGGTTGCCTGTTTCTGCCAGTGAGGAATGTTGTTGGATCCGGGTTACTCCAACCCTGCTACTATGTTGCAGACCTGACATTGTGGCAACCGTGATGCTGCCCTGGAACAAGTACTCCTGTGCAAGGGCCTAGATAAAGAATTCTTCTCATGGCATAAAGGGGATCCATGCGGACTAAACCATCCCTTTTCATTGCAGGCAATTTGATTGGGAGGTACAAAGTCATCCAGTGGGTCTGACGGTAAAGGAGTCTAAACCCTTGCCTTTCTTTGCAGGGACCAAGAAAGCTTTTGGATCCCAAAACGTCTGTGAACAAATGAAAAGGTGTTTGTGATTTCCATCTGAAAGGATTGTGAAGTGATAATATAATATTTAAGTGTTTGAATAGCTCATGAAAGGGGACACTTAATTTCAGTCTGTACATGTGAGGTGAGCAAGAACTTACGTTATTGAGTTGAATAGTGTACATGTTTGAAATGTGAGCACCTCGAGTAAATAGGATTATAATTTATATTCTATAGATCAACCTACAAGGCAAAAGGCTGCACATAAATACCAAATACAACCAGAAACCAATGTGCAAAAGGTTGTCTTTTATAAAAAAATAATGGGAGCTACAACGCAAGTGAAGTGGTAGGTTGTGAAGTAGTTGTTCCTTGTTCTCATTACAGTAGTGGCTTAAGCCACAAAGCACCATCCGATCAAGATATGGGATGGTAAGAGACAGGTGAAAGATTCATCAATTATGCCAAGTTATACAAAGGAAAGTGAAGACACACTTTCAAGGCTGTTACTTTCTCTCTCTCTCCAACTCAGCAGTATGCACACCTGTGCTTAGATTCAGAATTTCTATTGATGAGAGTTGGTGTTGTGGGTTATGCATTACTCTTGCTGTGACCTGGATTATGACTTAGTGTGTGCTTCAGTTTTAACATTTAGCCAGCTGTGGATGTTGATTAGCTTCTCCTCTGTGTCATGCCAGATGATGAAGGGGTCATTAATAATCCTTACCCACATTTGGATGGGCTGCCTAAACAGTGTTTGCCTATGCAGCCACTTTTCAAAAATTTGAGCCGCAAACATAAGGACAATTTCTGGCACAAACGATCAGCCCATTGTAGCCCTATTGATTTTAGACAGATAATTCATCACCAACTTGATTAGAAATTCCTGTTGGAACTTAAAAAAAATTTCCTTTCTTCAAAATATTTTTCCATTACTTCCAGGTCTGATCTTCTGAAATATTTGTATAAAAGACATGAACATCTAGAGTGACTAAAATATTATTATGGTCATCAGATGGTAATCCCTCAGTCTTCTTAATCATATCTGCCCTGTATAATGGATCCTTTAATACATCGTTTTGGGTCCTTCTAACTTTTTTGTAATGTGTAAAGCGGGTCTTTATTATCCAGGTGGTCTTTTTCCTACTTCATTAAGTATCCGCTTCACGTCCTAATAAAAACAAAAAAATAAATCTTATCAGTTCTTTGAATTTCTTAGAGGGGCTTGTTTGCATCACCATTTTTGAAACAGAAGGAATTTCAAATGTTGTGTATCATCTTGCAGATGAGATTACATATCACAATAACGTTACCACTTTGAGAAAGGTGACTATAAATGTAGAACCATTTATTAGTTTGAGTTTTTTGTTCTCCAATTATTACTTTATGCTTTTAAGAGGTTATTTATTGGTGTAAATATTGAGTGTTCATAAGCACTGCATTTGCTGTGTGATTTATAGTTTGTTGTCTGATTCTTAAAAGTTTTGAGAGAGAGAAACTAATTATGACAGATCACGTTCTGGCCAGAGGGTATCCAAAGAAAGTAATAAAAAAGGCATGTGACAAAGTCAGTAAGTAAGCACAAATGGAAATGCTAACTCCCACTGTTAAGAATCAGAGAAATGATGACAACACAATAAGATTCATCACACAGTTTCACGAGCAGGCGGGATAAATGAGAAGAGGCATTAAAAAGCTCTGGGAAATTTTAAAAGTAGATCCTGATATTGGCAAATACATTGAGAGTAATCCACAAATAATATTTAGAAAGACTAAATCACTCAAAGACACATTATGTCGAAGCCTAGTTACCCAAGTGAATGTCAATAATAACATACAAGGATTTCACAAGTGCGGAGACTGTAAAGCGTCCAAGTACAGTCACAATGTAAAGAGAATTGTGCTGTCCAAGAACCAAAAAACATTTCAGATAACACAGCATGTTACATGTAATTTTGATTATGTAATTTACGCACGATGGTGTCCATGTAATAAATATTACATTTGTAGCACCATACACAAGGTGAAGAAAAGAATCTTAGAACTAAGAGAGCAATCACAAAAGAAGATATCAAATATCCCTAACAAGACATTAAAAAATGTCCATGATAAAAATACCAATTTGTTATCATTTTTTGTCCTTGAGATGATTCAGGCCCGAGAAAGGGGTGGAAACAGGGTACAGGAACTAAGGGGCCTGAAATCAAGATTGATTATTAAGTACAATCCCCTCATATTATGGATGAGGAATTGGCTGTACATCTGGGTAACCAATCTAATATAATGAGAATAGTGTTTTGAGTGCGGATGCATGAATCAGTTTTTTACACTAAAATAAGTGGATTTTTAATGTAATTTAATTATGTTTTGTTACAGCTTCAATGGGTCTTTTGAAGATCGCAAGATACAATAGAGCTAAATATATATTATTTGGGCAAAGAATGTGATATTATGTTTAAAGTAACACTGTGTGACACTGTCTATGATGCATGAATAGGTCATAGAAAAAGGCCCACTTGGCTAGAAATGCATAAAAGAAATTATGTTTTCAATAAAGTTACATATGGCTGAAAGTGCCCAGGGGGGCAGTGTGATTAGAAATTTCCGATAACCATGTAAATAATAAGTCTGGCCCAGCTTTATATGAATTAGGCCCACTTGGGCAGAATTGTATATAAGACAGAAAGTATGTTTACAATAAAGTTACATGAGTTTGAATATGCTTATGGGGTTAAAAGAACTGTCAACAAGTTTGCCATTAGTGACGAACCACAGAGGTAAACACATACATACCAGTAAAGTTGGGGAAAACATCTTATTTGTAAAAAATGCCATAAGTATAATAGGGCCAACATATTTATAAATTATGACACACATCAATTAGGTTTTTAAAAAATACAGTAATGTTCTTTGCATCCAGTCATGTCTAAAATCTTTAAAATAAAGTGTGTATTTTTGCAAAAATACTCCATTATAAAAACCGGCTCACGTCTGTTATTCTTTTTTATTGTTTAATCACATGGTGTATTCAAAATTGCAAAATTAAAGGTCACGTTACACGTGATCAAGGAGCCAGGAGCTCTGAAATGCATTGAGTCATGGAATTGCTGAAATTGAAATAAAACACAGGGCATGCAGGACGGGAGTGCAGCACAACAATCCATAGTAAGCAATAGGGAGGGGACAGGACCATGCACATGGACAACAAAGAACAGAGGGGAAAGAGGCAATGGTAGCTATCTGACCATAATGGACAGACAGGAGAGAAAGCTGCAGCATAATGGACCATAAAGGGTAGGAGGGACGGATCAGGGGCATTACAATGGAACAGATAAGCCAGGAGGGAGAGAATAGGGGTCTGCACATGGACACATAAGGCTGGGGGAAATGGGGCAGGGCAGGAGCAGCAAGATGACATGGAGGTCAGGCAGGATGGCCACTAGAAGCAAGACACACCATGGAGAGCAACAGTGAGACTATAATGGCATACACACAGACCATGGAGGGAAGGTGGGAGGGGGTCAGGGGCAGCTAGCTGACCACACAGGGAAGGTGGGAGGGGCCGTGGCTGCACAGACAACCATGCATGGCAAGTGGGAGGGTTAGTGGCAGCACAATGGCTATGATGGGCAAGAAGGAGGGTGCAAGGGCATGCACAAAGGACCATGGAGGATAGAAGGGAGGGCCAGGACCTGGGCACAGACAGGAGAGTTCAGGGGAAGGGACCTCACAACAGACCACGCTTGGCAGGCAGGAGGAGCAGTTGCAGCACAACAGATCAGGGAGGGCAGAAGGGTGTGGCAGTAAAATGGACCATGGGGGACAGGAGGAAGGGGATAGGGGCATGGAATGTGGACAGGCAGGGTGTTATGTTATGTTATTGTCATTTATTTTGCGCACAGATGCTCCAGCTAAGGAGCGTCCTGGCGTGGAGGTGACAGGGACAGGTTACAGTCATCTGACAATGCTAGGCAGGTGGGAGGGGAGTGGCAGCTCAACAGAACACTCAGAGTAGACAGAAATGGCAGGTCAATTGAAAATGATGGGCAAAAAGGATGGCGCAGGTGGAAGGAGAATAGGGGCAGCAAGCTAAGCACAGAGGCTAAGCAGGAGGTCAATGATGGGGCATAGAACTGGGCAATGGAGGGCAGGAGGAGTGGACTGGTACATCATGCTAAATGAAGGGCAGAGGCAGCACATCAGATCATGCATGGCAGAAGGGAGGAGGCTAGTCCATGGATTCAGACAACACAGGATAGGGAGGAGGTGGATGGGGCAGCAAGCTAACTGTTCTGAGAAGGCGGAAAGGCCAGTAGTAGAACAACGGCCACACAGGGCTGTAATGAGGGAGCAGGGACATGGACTTAAACAATAGATGGCTAGGAGGAGGGAAGGCAGGAGCAGCAAGCTAGGGTGGGAGCAGCACAATGCCACCCCCTGCTTCCAACCCCCCACCATCCATTGTGATATGCATTTTGCTTAACATTAAAAAAAACCTAGAAATTTGCTGAAAAAAACAAATATAGTTAGACTCATACACAACCAGTGAAATTCAGCAGTTATAGTTACCCAAGCTACCTATAACTTATGCCCCCGCAATGTACTGCCAATGACCTCAGATATTACATCATTCATGACATGGTCAGTTACAACACTCATGACATCTCAAATGAGCTGTGAATGGAATGGAACTATATTCTCTAGAACTTTAGTTAGGGATAGTGTGTGTATATTAACACCCCTTTTTTTTCTTTTCTTTCGTGTAAGAACCATTATACTGCGCAACGTGCCCAGATTAATATGGCCAATAGCCTTTCACTTTAAAGTAATGTGTAGTCCATTGTTTATGTTGATGTTTGCAATCCTATGTATGTTTATTATGAATAAGTCACATACAGGTATGGCGGTCACACAGCAAGATATGCTGAAATTACATTGTGTGCATATTAACACATGTTTTCTTATCTTTATTGTATCAATTACTGAATTTTCACATCGTGACCAGGCCAATACGGCGCCAGCTTTTTGGATTAAAGTAATATGTAGTCCTTTGTTAATGTTGGCAACTTAAGGCATTTTTACATTCATATAAGGATGCTACAATGACGTCTTGTATCGTTCTCAAGGTTCGAAAGAGCTGAAATGCGTGGATCATGTCCTTTGCAGATTAAATACTTCCAAACTACAACCTGAGTGCTGATTCCTTCCTTGTAAGGGTGAGAGGAGATTAAATACATATATATAAAATTCACTGAAAAAAACACAGGTTTCATGGACGTCATAGTTAGTTAGACATTTCACTCGTACAAAATAAGAGAAATTCAGCCGTTATAGTTAGAAGACCCAACTATAACTCGCGCCCCCGCAATGCACTGCTTATGATGTCACATATTTCATCACTCATGACATGCTCAGTGACATCACTGATGACATCCCTCATGACAACTCAAATGACATCACTGACGACATCAGTGATGACATCATCCACGTGATCAGTGATCACCTGATGCACCTCCTCATACCCAAATAAAACCTTACTGCAAGGAGAATGTGTGGTGAATTCATAAGTGCTTGGGTATTGGAGGGGTGTTTGGATTAGTACATGGTAGTGGCTGGGTGACTGGAGTAGTGCACAGGGAGTGACAGTGTGATTGTGGGACTGCATGGGTACTACCTGGTGAATTGAAGGACAAATGAGAAGTGTGCAAGTGGGTACAGGACTGTATGGGTAGGTCATATGGAATTGTAACAGTGATCATTTAGTGCCTGGATCATTGCATGAGTACATAGCTTCTGACTGAAAGATTTGAATACTGCAAGGAGAGTGCCTGAGAGATTACTGGACTGCATAGGTAGTACTCAATGGATTGCAGCAGTGCATGTGTTAGTGACTGGGTCATTGCATGGGTCATTGCATGAGTACATGGGTACTGGGTGGATAATTAAAGTACTGCAAGGAGAATCTGTGGTGAATTTATAAGTGCTTGGGTATTGGAGGGGTGTTTGGATTAGTACATGGCAGTGGCTGGGTGACTGGAGGACTGCACGGGGAGTGACAGGGTGATTGCTAGACTGCATTGGTACTACCAGGGGAATTGAAGGAGCTAATGAGAAGTGTGTAGGTGGTTAGAGGACTGCATAGGCAGTCCTCAATGGATTGCAGCAGTGCATGTATTAGTGACTGAGTCATTGTATGAGTACATAGGTAGTGACTGGATGATGAGAGTGTTGCTATGACAGTGCATGGTGATTTATTAACTGCTTGGGGTATTGTCGGAGTGATTGGATAAGTACATAGTGCTGGCTGGGTGATTGGAGGAGTGCATGGGTAGTGACAGAGGGATTCCTGAAGTGCATGGGTACTACCTGCGTAATTGGAGTAGTGAATCAATAGTGTGTAGGTGGTTAGAGGTCTGCATGGGAAGTGCTAGGGGATTGTAGCAGTGCATGTGTTAGTGCTTGGGCCATTCCATTAGTACATGTGTACTGACTGGATGATTAGAGTACTGCAAGGAGAGTGCATGGTGAATTTATTAGTGCTTGGGTTTTGGCGGAGTGATTGGATAAGTATACACATATCACATCAGTCCCGCTCCCTCCCTTCACCACTGTGCAAATGCATCCCCTGGCAGGTTTTAAGTTGTGGGATTTATTCCCCTTGAATCCTGGAGGACCCTGGGAGCCAACTAGCCCAACAGGTACCTCCAGTACACGCCACGGAGCTGAGTTGCAGAGAGGTAGTCCAAGGCCACACCCCTTTTTACACCTCTCTCCAAAGCAGCTCTGTGGCACTTACTGGAGCTACCTGGTGGGCTAGTTGGACCCAAGGGACCCTCAAGATTCAAGGGGACTTAATACCCCAACTTAAAACATGCCAGAGGGCCTGTGGCATGTTTTAAGTTGGGGAATTAAGTCCCCTTGACTCCTGAGGGTCACTGGGTCCCAACTAGCCCACCAGGTATCTCCAGTAAGCACCACAGAACTGCGTTGCAGAGAGGTGTAAAAAGCCACAGGACGTGTTTGCACACATGTCGCATCAGGCCCGCCCCCTCCTTTCACTACTGTGCAAATGCACCCTTGTGGTGCGTTTTAAGTTTGGGGATTTAGCCCCCTTGAATCCTGAGGGTCCCGGGGCCCAACTAGCTCACCAGGAACCTCCAGTAAGCACCGCAGGGCTGCATTGCTGAGAGGTGGTCTGAGGAACCACCCCTTTTTATACGTCTCTACAACACAGCTCCCTGGTGCTTACTGGAGGTACGTGGTGGGCTGGTTGGCCCCCAGGGACACTCAGGATTCAAGGGGAACTTAAAACGTGCCACAGGATGCGTTTGCTCACTTGTCACATCTGGCCTTGCCCCCTCCCTGCACCATTGTGCAAATGAACCCTGTGGCGTGTTTTAAGTTGGGGGATTAAGTCCCCTTAAATCCTGAGGGTCCCTGGCAGCCAACTAGCCCGCCAGTTACCTCCAGTATGCCCCACAGAGCTGCCTTGCAGAGAGGTGGTCTGAAGAACCACCCCTTTTTTTTACTTCTCTAAAACACAGCTCCCTGGCGCTTACTGGAGGTACCTGGTGGACCCCATCCCTCAGGGCCTGACCCCTATTTTTTTTAAATAAATGTGAAGGGGGCCGTGTGGTCCCCTTCCTGAGGCCAATTTTGGCCTCGGGACCCCATCCCCTGGGGCATGGCCATAAATGTATTTATTGTGACCCCCTCCTGAGGCCTCTATTTGCCACGGGGGACCCCATCCCCGGGGCTATGCCTCTTCTTCTATTTATTTAATGTTTTCTAATTGAGGAGGGGGGCCACATGGCCCCCCTCTGGACCCCATCCCCCAGGACCTGGCCTTTCCGTTGGGGACCGTGGGGAGACCCCAATTCCCCCACGGTCCCGCCAGCTCCCCACCTCTTGCAGGGGCCGGCATTGCTTTTCCACATGGGGAGCTACTGACATGCAGCTCCCCTTGTGGAAAAGCAATCTGGTTTGGATTTTGTAAGCGAGAGCAGCTTTCCTGCTCTCGCTTACAAAATCCAAACCAGTGGTTGCTATGACAGGGCGGGAGCCGCACGGCTCCAGCCCTGTCATAGCAAACAGCAGTGTCCCGGGGGTGGGCACCCCAGGTACTGCAGATGCCGGCCCTGGGGTTGGTGGTCCCCAGGGCCATCAAGGGCTCCAGGACGGGGGCAGCGCGGCCCCCCTCCCTTCATTTAGAAAGCCCCGGGGAGGTGGGGGTCCCCAGGGCTTGAGGGTTTTTAACTGACCACCACATTTAAATATACAGTGCCCCGGGGAGGTGGCGGTCCCCAGGGTGTGTGCGGGGCTCCTGTCCTCCCCACACATTTTTTTTGTTTATAGTTAAACTAAGCCCCGGGGAGGTGGCAGACCCTGGGGCTGTGGGGGGGGCTGCATGCCCCCCGCAGCTCATAAATCTTGCCCCGGGGTTGTGGCGGTCCCCAGGGCAGTGTGAAGGGGTATTGGGGCCCCCATGCATTTTTTTCAGTGCCCTCAGGACCTGCCCCACCTGGGGGCTTAACTACAACGAAGCGCTGGAGCCCACGCTTGATTTTTAAAAAAAAAATCTTAGCGGGATTCGCGACCCCAGAACTAATTCAGACTATTTTTTTTTAGGAGGTCAGGGTATTTTTACCTTGTCCCCTTTTCTTGTTTTTAAACATTTTGTTCACAGTTTTCTTGTGACTCGGTTCTACTGAGTCACAAGATGGCTGCCAACACTTCCTGCTTTGGAGTGTTGACAGCCAATTAGAATAAAGCTTGTGGTCGGGAGGGGTAGCGACTCCACCGCGGCCATAGATATCGAAACTTATATTTTTTAATTTCTCAGCAACTACTGAACGGATTTACACCATTTGAAAAAAAAGGTCACTTACTGAACCATGCACTACCTTTTTGCCAAATCTGGGGTAATTCCATTCAGCAGTTCGGGCTGTAGCCTTGCCTAAAGTTTCCTAAGGGAAATGGTTTTTTTTACTCTTATTTTTTGAATTTCTCAGCAACTGCTGAACGGATTTACACCATTTTAAAAAAGGGTTGTTTTCTGAACCAAGCACTACCTTTTTGCCAAAATTTGAGGTAATTCCATTCAGCAGTGCGGGCTGTAGCATGTCTCAAAATTTCCTATGGAAATTAACATGTGGAAAATTAGTTTTGGGACCCCCCTTTTTTCTTATTCCCCGCGCTTGATGAATCACCACTTAACTTTCAGGATAGGAGCTGACCTGGATAGACTTTTTGGGGGAAAAAATTTCGCAAAGATTGGTTAAACAACGCCAAAGTTATTAGCAAAACATAAAATGCTTTTCCTATGGAAACTAGGTTTTAACTATAACTACTTATTGGCAACCAATATTTTTATTCTTATTTGTCAGGTGGGGTCTGCACAAATAAAGCATCAGCTTCGAGATTTTCGTGTATATATATATCTTGCTTAATACCAGCACTGTCGGGGCAAAGCATCCAAATTATTAGGACTTTTCGTACACGCAGACGTGTTTTGGCATAGCACCTTTATCAATGTAGGCGACCACCACATTTTCCTTCTTTTTAAATCAATGTCTATTAAATCATATTCATTAACACCAAAGATGAACTTCATTACTTTCTCGAACTTATTAGGTCACCATGAGTGCCATCTTTTAGCATGGTTTTTCATTTACAATTCATTAGTATAAAAACTTAATTCAATTCGACTTGAACATAAAAGTTACCTTAATTCATTACAGTGTGTAAAAATTGAAACACTTTGCATATGATTTGCAATTAAAAAACTCTCTTAATCTCGCCCACGGATGGGTCAATTCTCATTTTATGTCTATTGAACATGCTATTTACATATATCATGCCCTGTATGGGCTTATATACTAATAGCCTTGCTTTTCTTCTTCTTCTTCTTAGATGGATATGGGGACTCAAATTAGCAGTCATGCTTAACAGAAGGCAAACTCATATCATTCTCTCTTCTTGTTTTAGTTCTATTTATAGGTGGACCCTTTAACTTTAGTAGATTTGTATTACTCTGATGATGAGATTCAAAGTGTCTGGCAACTGGGTATGTGATATCTTTATTATTTACTGCCCCCAGATGTTTCAGGATATGTATTTTGGTGGAATGAATGGTACTTCCCACATGCCTGAGTTGACATGCACACACTAGGCAGTAAACTGTGTGTGTTGTATTGCAGTTCATGAATTTCCTGATCCTCTTGAAGACCAGGAACTTCATAGGTGAGTACCTTGTTACTGTGGGCACAGGCTTTGCACTTTCCACATGGGAAAAAGCCCAAAAGTTGATGCAGTAATGCATTTTGCTGTTCCCCGGATAAGGGACTTCATATTAGCACATCTCTGATTGATAGTGATTTCTTAAATGTCAATAAGGGATGGTTAGGGAGATCTCTGCCTATGACCACATCTGATCTGCCAATTGTTTTGTAAACATTTTCCTATATTCCAAGCTGCACTAGAAAAATTGGTGATCATCCTGAAATTGTTCAGTGTGGCCTTCATTTTAGTTTCCGACTCTACATTCAGTAGATCCACCCTCCGCTTACTCTCTACTCTGTGCTGGGCCCTTGTTAGTATTTTACTTTGATAATAGTACAGCGCTCAAACATTTTAGTTAGTGGAATATAAAATACTATTGCTATAAATATTGCCATAATAAATGGAGAAAGGCTATCAAACAATTCAGCAGAACTTTAATTAAATATGTCATTATCACAATTTGAGCAATAGAAGCAAGTTAATGTAAAACTGTATTAACTGCTGCTGTTAACAAGATTACAATTCTTACATTTAATCATCATCCACTTTATTTCAGTTTCATTACAAAACCATAAAAAGAACAGCACAATGAAAATAGCAACACATAAAAACAATTCATGAGAGCAATTATCAATCCCACGTCATTCTTTGTTTAACTGCCCAACTTAAAAAACAAATCTTTATAGCAGGTTGGTTTATCACCTGAAATGTGCAAATGTTATTGTTATCTACTAATGTACTAGCTAGTACTAGCAAGTACTAAGTTTGATAATCTCCTTAAAACACATAATTTTCAGAGCGGTTGCTTGATAAAACATTAGTGCGCGTAATAATTACAAATAAAGGTGCAAACATCTTTGATATCGCATTGTAGTATTCCCGCACACATAACAACTTGACTACATTGCCCAGAACACCAGAGGGCATCATGTGTTTACAACACGTGACACGAAACTGGTGTCTGGGTAATGGCGGCGATAAAAACACACTCTCTTGCTCCGTTCGATACCTCCCCAGTCGTCTCGGAAGCCGGCCAGAAGTACCGACGGAGAGGTAAGGAGCAGTGACATGGGCTTTCACAAAATTCCTTATAAAGGGTGTTAATGTACTTCTGTGGTGTTCATGATGCTTTTAATTGTATGCCGCATTAAGCAGCACTTTGCTATGTTGATAGTTCTGTTCCCCGCATTGATAGTGCTATGCCGCTATTTCTACCCATTACCACCAACCAACATAGCAGATATAATGGGCTAGTGACAGATGCGAGTTGTATTACAATCCTGGAGCTACAATCGTGATGTAATGATTAAGAACATGTGATTTCATAGTATGGATGTTTGACAATCATAATTGTAATAACTTACTTAACCATTCGAAGGGGCTGCTATTCAAAAAGTTGATCTCTTTGCCTCAGAGTTTTCTTTGCACATGCATCTTGTGTACAATAAATAGAAATAACTGTGGCAAATTTTAATAAAGGGACATGGTATGAGCTATCTTTTACAATTTCTGACATAACAACTGGTGAGAATTGTACGTCTGGACCTGGTTTAACCTTTCATGGATAGCAGGACATTTGATGTTGTCTTGTGTGCTGTTTTTTCCCCTGATTTTTTTAGAGCGGTGCTTCCTCCTCCTGAGCCGCAGCCAGGTATGATGAGGCCTGATTCCCCTGCATAACAGGTAAGCGGAGATGCCAACGCATTGATTTCAAATATATGACACAATGGTTTGATATAATAATTAGTGATGAAATAAGTCTACAGAAGGCATCACTGCCTCTGTGATGTTGACTGATTGAGACACTCATATTCTAAGTTTCTACCTCAATGACAGACTATCTATGAATGAGTAACAGATATATTTTTTATCTTTTCCAGTGGTCTAATAATCCACAGGCAGAAAGGTATTGATACACACCATTCACATTCAGGTGATATTTTTTTCATTTCATTCACTTCTTTGTGTCAATCACACATTGCAGTACCAATTAGATTTTACAAGGTCCTGAGGAAGGCAAGAACAAGAAGGTCCATTATTGCTGAAACATGTTGACCTAACAACATTAACTTGGGCATATATTTGTCAGAACTGCCTTAGTTGCTCTGTTTTAAATTTTGGGCATTTGAGTGAAATAATAAACTACAGTCTCTCATCTACCCAATTTTAAAACCACTTTTTTCCTTATAATTTCTCTTTTTGTGCACTGCAATTTTGCTTCCCATCACTCCTCCCCACCAGCAGTACATCTGAAGGCACAACTAGTGTGGCATCAATTGCTGTAGGACACTATCATCAGGTACACTATATCATCATGTATTCCACACTATGGTAATACCATAAGGAGTCCCACATGATGAAGGGCGGTATTGAGTGGTGACTGATGGGCTTCCTTAAACCCTGAGGATGTTACTGATGTCTCATAATTGTAAGAAATAGGGTTAGAATCAAATGTCATTGAGGTAGTCTCCTTGTTTAGACCCGTGGACACTTGTATTGTTTATAAGTTAAGTGATTGGGGGTTGTGTCTGCGCCAGGTCTTAAAAATTACCACTCGTATTTTTCTCTGTACCAAAAAACTCACCTCTTTACCTAGAACCCCTAACCGACTAGCATCAGTGTCTCATTATCTGTTCGTCCTATAGCACAGTTACCAATGATTGGACAACCCAGAACATGCGACTTAGGAATGGTGGGAATCAAGAACACTCTTTTGTTTTTATTCTCATACCAGTCCACAACGTGAGTAATTAGAGACTGTTTATTTTAACGACGTTCTCTAAGATGCAGTATTTTTGCTCACATAAGCAGGCATAGAATTAAAAATAATATGATCAGCATTGTTACAATTCCATAAAACACAAAGGGAGAAATCATATTATAATGATTGTGGAAACAGGTCCTATAGCGTCATGTGAACCACCCTCCCCTGCTAGGAACTAGGTTTTTTAATAATAATAATAGAAGGTCTCTCAGGCTTGAATGGGGAACCCCATACCTCAAATATCAGCAGAAGTGAATCACATCAAGATCAGCAAAGCTCTGTCTCTCTGGAAAAGGATTTCTCCAAGCGCCCAAACCCTGCATGCAGTGTAATATTAAAGGTGCTAGAATTTCGGTTAGCTGCAGCTGTGTTTGTGTTATGTCAGGCCGATCAACCTGAATTACAGTCTACATTGTTATTATTATTATTATGTTTCTTATATAGCGCCTGAATCGACCCCCGAAGGGGTATCTCCGCGCTTGCCTTGGGAACCCGTCCTGGCTTTTCCCTGTGAGATAGCCCCTACAGGGCATCCCCAAGGTGAAAGCCAGGCATCCCGCCGCTGGGGGCCGTTGTGGAGATTAAGCAAGCTTAATGCCCAGAGTTGCAGAGTGTGAACCCATGATTAGGTCAGGCACCGAAGCGAGAATTATCGAGTCCATGGACATTTGAGCTCAAGACCCTGCCGCATCGGGAATTGAACCCTGGTCCCGGGTCTGACCTCTGATTCAGGGTCTGCCTGCTCTAACCAGTGAGCCACACTTCTCCACTATGTTATGGTGACCTTGAAGGCTTCTGCACACAGTGTACAGACAGAGGTCCCAATGTAAATCTAGGGATATTAAAAACAACCCGTTCTCATGCGAGAAAAAAATCAAGCTGTTTAACTTACAACAACAGTTACATGTAGTATTGTGTGAAAAAGCTGAAAATGGCAAAATGGCATTTAACTTTTAATAAGCTTATGCTAACATAGCAATGTGTGCAAGCAAGGCCCTGGCTTTACTACAACACCTGAGTGCAATTTGGTTTCCCATTAAACATGGTACCCGTGTAGTGTGTATACCCTACCCTAGTAATCTAAACTTTCCAGAGGTTGGAGAAAGGCTATGCTAGACCCTTGACACCTAACCTAAAAGTTTAGCAAAAAAGACACTAATAATCTAGTATAGTGTATTCCAAAAAGGTAGTAGTGGTTTCTTGTAGAAACCCTACTGATGTCAAAGCAATGCAAGTCTTTATCCCACTGCTGGCACCAATGTAGGAGGTTAGCTCAGTATATAGTGTACACCTGTGGTGAGGCACTGTGCAGTGAGTCCAGGCAACCCTGTGATAGTGTTTAGGTCCCTGATAACCAAAGCACTCAAGGGGTAGCTGTGGAGAGCAGTCAAGGCTTATCCAGGAGGGTATGAAGAGGTTGCGTTCACCATAATAGTCAGTCAGTAAGCTTCCACACAAGAAAGAAGACACAAGCATTATAAAAATACTTTAGTATTTATTATCACAAGATTAAGAACTAACTTGGTATATCTCTTACCTGGATATATCAAATACACACAAGAAATACTTAAAGATCACATAAGTAACATAGAAAAAAGCATGGGGCCCCATAGGGGAACCATACACAACAAAAAAGTGGTATATGAGGTAAGGACCGAAACAAGACTGATACCCAAGGAAGGAGAAGCCATGGGATAAGCACAGAACCACCAAAGGTAAGCAGATAGGTGCCCGTGTGCTGAGTAGTTACACTGGGTCAAACGTCCATAGGATAACAAAGGATAAGTTGGGTTGGTATTTTCCTGTTTCAGGAATCTTCCCAAAGGATACCAAATGGATTAAGGGAGGTTGGAGGGCCACCCCACCCATGGATACCCAGGGTACCTTGAAGTCCACACCGGGGAGCCCAGGGCATTTGTTTGAAGTGGTGTTGGAACCGCTCATAGGAGCCAATGGAGGATCTTGAAGGTCTGGCATTTACAGCGATTTGTGGATCAGGATGGTAGAACCTCAGCATGGATTCTGGATGAGAGGCACCTGAAAGCAGAGGGGGCAGGGTCCAAACCACTCAGAAGTGTCCAAGAGGAGCACAAGGACAATGCCACCCCTTGTTGAAGGTACTTGCTGTAGAACAATGGTTTTGATAAAGAAACTGTGAAACCCAGATGATGATGCAGGAACACAGGAGCCGTCCATGAGCTGTCCCATGATGGATGTAGGATGCAGGAGGGTTAGTGGCTACCAGGACCACCAAAAAGCCTTGGCAACCCCAACAGCCAGTTCAAAGGAAAAGATGCCTTGTTGCAGACTAGCAAGGGGACGCTTCGCTGCTTTTTGCCTGAACCTACCACGTACCGGATTACTGACACTGCCAAGGGGGAGTCTGCTGAAGCCCAGGGGAGGCTGCGGGACCAGACGGGGCTGCACTACGGCTACTGCCTTACTGCCGGGACTGCCGGGACTACGACTCCCAGAGGCCCAGGTGGCGCAGGATTAGCGCCTCAGCTGGAGCGCCGTGAGGTGCTCAAATGCACCTGAGCCCTCATGCGGCTCGGGACGCGCGCGGGCGTGCCCGGGCGCTGCCTGGGCCAAGGGTGGGCCCGTCCGTGCCCGTCAAAGCCCGGACAAGGCTGGGCTGGGCCATACCTCTTGGACTTTGAACACGGGACCACAAGTAAGAGTCTTGAACCGGGGGATATTATATATATATATATAGGACTAGCGCGTCAGCGGGAGCGCCGTGAGGTGCTCAAAAGCACCTGAGCCCTCACGCGGTGCGGGACGCTTTGCTGCTTTTTGCCTGAACCTACCACGTACCGGATTTCTGACACAGCCAAGGGGGAGTCTGCTGAAGCCCAGGGGAGGCTGCAGGACCAGAGGCGGCTGCACTACGGCTATTGCCTTACTGCTGGGACTGCCGGGACTACGACTCCCAGAGGCCCATGGGGTGCAGGATTAGCGCGTCATCGGGAGCGCCGTGAGGTGTCAAAAGCACCTGAGCCCTCATGTGGCTCGGGTCGCGCGCGGGCGTGCCCAGGCGCTGCCTGGGCCAAGGGTGGGCCCGTCCGTGCCCGTCAAAGCCCGGACAAGGCTGGGCTGGGCCATACCTCTTGGACTTTGAACACGGGACCACAAGTAAGAGACTTGAACCGGGGGATAATATATATATATATAACTGGACAAATCTGCAAATGCAAGGGGGGCATGGGGGGTACTGAAGCTCAAGCAGGGGTCTATTGTTTGCCGGTAAAGGACCTGATACCCTAACCACTGTTAACTCAGATTATGAGTAAGCTTAACCGCAAGGGGGGTAACGGGGCTCGGGTTATTGGCACATTGGACCCCTTTATTGTTGAGCGGATAGTATGATAATACGTGAAATACAGACAGTAGAGAGGAGGCTGTCTCTAGAGCCAAGGCTATCCTCGCTACCGATAATAACACCTTCCCCAACAGAGGCTGTTCGAGCGCCGGGTATGAGTCCCACACAATTAAATCACACAGCACCTACACCTGAGCAGTGCACATTAGGAGCATCGAACATAGCAAACTCCCCTAGCCTGACTGAAGCTCTCTTTCCCCCACATACCCGTTCTGGGCAAATAAAATCCACAGATGGCACCACAAGGAAAGCTCAGTCCAGAAAAAGGAAGGCGTGTAGTGCCCCTAAGACCAGCACACAGACCTTAAAAATAGAAGTCATGCATTTAAAACTAGAAGTCCTGTGGTGAGAACAAGTACAAAAGAGGGGTCAAAGGGGGTACAAGTAATACGAATATATCTGTGGCCGCCCCGGACTCAAGCTCCTCACATGTACCATCGGATATAGCAAAAGTGTTAGAAGAAAGATTGCTATTACTGATAAGTCCTGTCCTGGTGAAACTTGACGCTATCTCCCAGAGATTAACTCAGATTGAGAAACACCTTTCTGAAAATACACCCTGTCGCCAGGAAATAATTCAGGGGGCTGTAAAATCTACTAAGCCCAAAAACAGTGTTTTACCTGGTCCACCTAGCTCACAGGGGGTAGGCCCGGTAGCTCCCACTACAGCTCCTGCCCCAACTACTATAAACCAAACGAATCACGGTGCTGAGCAAGCACACAGGGGAAGCGCAGGACCACAGGGCCCCAGGGGCAAATTTAGGAGGGACGGGAAGGAGTTGGCAGACAGGTTCCCCTTACATATACCACCTGAGGCCACACCCCACACTATTGTTCTTGCAAATGTCCCGAAATGTTCTAATTACGAGGAAGAGCACGGGTCCTCCACAAAGTTTAAATCCCTTCATTATTTAAATCAGAAAACGGGTCTAGGTAAACACCTCTTTGAACAATTTATGATGGTTAGAAGGGTCCCATGGGTAGGTTCATCACAGAAGATCTCCCAAGGAGATTGTTTTGTCCTTAGCTTCAGGTCAACAGCTCTGGTTAGGGATATATTGGACCGGGGTGCACAAACAAGATTCACTCAGGAGGACATAAACATTTTACCTCTCGGGTTTTTCTATAGACAAACTTCTCATAGGCGGTTGGGCGACAGGCCAAATGGCACTACCAATGGAAATGTCATCTCTAACTGCTATGAAGCACTGAGCACCCTAGACGCCAATGATTGACTGGGAAACCCCCTGGCTAATAAATACATGAGAATAGCCATCAACCAATGTAAGGGAGATCAGGAAATTATAAGCGAGGAAGTCAGTTCTACAACACTTACCCCGGGCTTGAAGGAATATTATAGTGAAGAAAATCGTAACAGGAATCTTACGCTAGAATCAAGCTCCACTGCGACCGTCCAGAGCCCAGTACCTGTCATCCCAATATTGACCCATGCGACAACTGTTAATGCCTCCCCAAGCAGCCAGTCCCAGCCCAACGAGTGTATTAGTAACCCTCCCGAAGCACAATCCCTGGTATCCTGGAATATTGCAGGACTAAAGAATAAACTGACGTCCCAAGACTAGTTAACATTTATAGACACCCACATAGTCATTTTATTTCAGGAAACCTGGCAGACGGAACCTCAGTTCAGACAGGGATACTTGAATTTTTTTAATCCAGCAATCCCAAGCACGAGAGGCAGGCCTATTGGGGGGCCTAACAACCTGGGTCAGACAGGATGATAGATACAGAGTCACCCAGTTGGATTCAAGCAGTTGTGATATTTTAATCATTAGAATACAAAGCCCCAAATGTAGAGACCTGTATATTTTTAATATATATGCAAGGGGTAAACCTGGAGCCAAAACCTCAGAGATAGTTTCCCAGTTGGACTCCCACCTTAGTTACTACAATGGCAAAGGGAACCTGTTGATACACTGTTAGAGAGCTGTATAACCTAAGACCCAAGGGTCACCAACACTGTAATATTCTGGACCCTGAGGACCGCACGCCCAAATGCAATGAATGTACATTTTCATTCTCCGACTCAAAGTTTGGAATAACAGGAGAGAACGGTTGGATTCAGAAGGAAAATAATACTAAGTCAAATGGCGATGTATTTAGACATTTTACATTCATTAGCGCAAATTGTAGATCTCTTCCCAAACATAAGGAGGATATTTTTAATTTATTAATGGATCTTCAACCGGACGCTCTGTTTCTGACTGAAACATGGCTTAACGCCAGTTCGGGCCCGGATATTGCTATAGCTCCACCGCCAAACTATACCCTTGTCAGAAGAGATAGGATGAGTAAAACTGGGGGTGGGGTATTGGAATCATTTTCCCCAAAAAGTTTTCTTGTAAATGGGAAGACCTAAAGCTGGCCAATTGCGAAGCAGGTCTTTTCAAACTTACTCTCACACCACAAACTACTTTTAGGGGAATTTTGATTTATCACCCCCTCTGGGGCCGCCGGACAATGGGTGGCAGCTCTTCCTGAGTTTATCTCCCCTTTTCTGTTAGAAGCGTCCATTTTCTCGATTTTAGGTGATTTTAATCTGCACGTAGATGACCGTAACTGCCCTATGGTTCTTAACCTCCTAGCTGACCTAGAGTCCCTCAACGTACATTTATGTAATACAGGTCCCACTCATACAGCAGGCCATCAATTAGACCCGATCTTTGCCAACTTTGGTAACCTTTTATGCGAGCCTGCGCTACCCTTACTATGGTCTGACCATCATTTGATTGGATTTGAAATCAGGTTGCCCAAAACTAAAGTTTTGGATAAGCCTGAGAATTCTTGCTTCAGAAATTGGAGAAAACTTCATATAGATGACCTGAACTCCCAGCTAACAAACTTTAGACCTAATTTAAACCTAGATGACCTCAAAGTCAGGGATCAGGATAAAATTAATAACTGGTTAGCCAAAGCTGTAGAGATAGTTATCCCACTCAAGAGGAATACGCGGAAGTCCTACAGACCTCCAGTCCCTTGGTTCTCCAAAAGTCTAAAAACAGAAAAAAGCAAATGTAAAAAGCTGGAGAGACAATGGAGGAAAGATTATGACGCGGCCAGTAAGGAAACATACAAGCAAGCTTTAAAGGCTTACCATCTGTCATGCAAAATAACAAAAGGAGATTTTATTAAAAGCACCATCTTAGAGGCACAAAAATAATTCCAGAACCCTATTTAAGGTTCTAAAGGACTTAGCGGGTGCTACGATTCACCCAGAACCCCCAACGCTGTCCTCAACGCAATGTAATTGCCTTGCAGCCCTTGGTGGTGATGATGCTCCTAACCTAACCCGTCAGTAGCCCCGAGTCCCAGTGGACCTAGTGAGCTGGTAGACTATCCTGGGAAATTACTGACAGTCTGGCAGCCTTTTGACCAGCAAACATTTGTAGAAACTCTTAACAGCATTAGGTCAGGTTCTCCTAACGACCTGCTGGCATTTTTAAACAACTTGATCCCGATACATTAAATGTCATCAGAATACTGTCAAACGCATCATTAAGGGGAGCGGTAGTGCCAACCGAATGGAAAAAAGCAATAGTGATCCAGAGATTTTCTCTAATTTTAGACCTGTATCGCTTCTCCCTATATTTTCAAAAATTTTAGAAAAACATGTTAATAGACAGTTGGCTGAATTTATTAACACCAATAAGCTACTGCATCCCTCTCAGTCGGGTTTTAGAGCCGGGCACTCTACTGAATCCACCCTACTAGGAGTTACGGAAACTATCCATCAAAATCTCGACAATGGTGGCACGGTGGCACTCATTCTTTTAGACTTGAGTGCCGCCTTCGACACCATATCTCATGAAATGCTACTTGAAACCCTAGAGAGAATAGGGGTAAGAGGCTCAGCGTTGGATTGGCTAGGAAACTTCCTATCAGATAGATCTTATCAGGTCTTCTCTAAAGGTAACGTCTCCAATACTCTAACCTCCCCTTATGGAGTCCCACAAGGGTCAATCCTGAGCCCGCTACTATTTAATATTTATATTACGCCTCTAGCGAGCATAGCGGAAAGATTTGGTCTTACAATCTTTTTGTATGCAGACGATACACAATTGGTGTTCTCCCTGTTGACAACTGATACAAATAACATCTCCTCTCTCCGCTATGGGTTACAGAACATGGCAAAGTGGATGCACTCCAAGAAATTAAAATTAAATGGAGATAAAACTGAACTGCTAATTTTTGGAGAACAAAAAGGGCTTTGGTGACCAGCACACTGGCCCACAGAAATAGGCCCTCCCCCGGCAGCAGTTCCTTCAGCCAGAGATCTATGAGTAATAATTGATGATAAATTGACGATGCGTGCTAAAGCTGCTAAAGCAGCTTCAGTCTGTTTCGCCATCCTAAAATGGCTAAGGAACATTTTGTGGCAACTTCCTGAAGGGGCGCAAAGGACTGTAGTTCAGGCCTTGATCAGCTCTAGGCTGGATTATGCGAACATTCTTTTCCTTGGTGCCAACAAAGAGATCACGCGACGGCTAAAGTTCGTCCAGAATGCGGCAGCTAGGGTGCTTTTACATCTACCTGGGAGGTCGCATGTCTCTGAACATTTACGTAATCTACATTGGCTCAAGATGGGTAACAGAGCTAAGTTTAAAGTGTTATGTTATATGTTCAAAATAAACACAGGGGAAGCACCAGCGTACCTGTGTAAATTGGTTCATAAAAACATTCCAGCTCGAAATCTTCGATCAACACATCTGGCGAAATTTGTTGTCCCGAGATTTAATCGAGCACGAATGGGCGGACGCTCCTTCGGATGTATGGCGCCAGTTCTGTGGCATTCTATCCCACTAAAACTGCCCCTGGAACCCAACTATATACTATTCCGGAAAGGTATCAAGGCATGGCTTTTCAACCAAAAATAAGAATAATAAGCACACTCCCCCTGGTTCTGTACTGATCCAAGGCACCGGGAAACTCTCAGGGTAGCTGTTGCGCCATACAAGTGGAATAAATAAATAAATAAATTGATAGCAGGAGACTTCAATTGCTGTTTCGAACCTCTAGATCATAATGATATCAAACTAGCATTGGAGGAAGATCTCACATGGGATATTCCGCAATTGACTATTCCTCCTATTAAGCGGTGGTCAGAAGCCGCATTGCAGCTTAAAGCCTTATGGCTAGAGCAGGGACTAAGGGCTGCAAATGGCAGGACCAGATCTGACAAAGAGGGGGATCCTACATTTGACAATGGGGTACGCAGTAGTCGGATAGACTATATTCTCCTTAACCTAGAGTTCTGGCCATCAATTAAAGACATGGTCATTGTTAAACGGGTGGAAAGTGACCATAATCCTTTAAACTTAACATTGGATTTGCACAAAGGACAGCAGGTCGACTCTAGACTGACCACCATTGATATATATCCCACAAATGACACCAGGAGGGTGAAATGGGCCGAATGCCTCCTGAAACAGGAACACATAGCATTAATGCGCAAACTAGCGGTAAGGGCAACACTAGAGCTTCAGGAATGCACAACAGACCAAGATCTTATCTCAAAGGCAGTTCCTATTTATTTAACTCTTTTTAATAGTCTTAAATACTTTTTTATTAAGGAGGTTAATGGTCCAAAACGGAGACGAAAAAAACTGGCAGAATCATGGTATGGCAAAAGTTGCAGGGATTCATATAAGCTATTAGCTGTGGCAATAAGATAAAAAAATAGGGACCGAATACGAGCCGCAAGGAGGACGTATAAGTTAGCCCAATGGGAAGCAAAGCGAATCTGGGATGAACAATACTGGCTAGAGCTATACAATGCCAGCAAAACTAGGAACATGGCAGGATTCTGGGATTTGGTAAAATGGGGCAAGGGGAGCTCCAGGGTTCACCCACAAAATCATGTGCCCCCAGAATCGTGGGTGTCGCATTTCAAGATGCAGTTTGCATGCCTGACCCATGATATGGGGTTGAGCTTCAACATCTCCCCAAATGTTATAGATACCATGCCACTACATTTTAGTTTACAAGATGTTGAATACGCCCTCAATTCTGTCCCGAAGGGCAGAGCACCCGGGTTGGATAATATTCCTGCGGACCTCTTTATACACGGAAAGGGGGTATGGGCACCGTATATTCAGTCCCTTGTAAATGCCATCGCCAAAGGTTCCCCGATACCTGACACCTGGAAGGGAGCCGAGATAATCCCCATTTTTAAGAAGGATGATCGCTCTGAACCTGCAAACTATAGGCCGATCAGCCTGATAGACTGTGTCCAAAAGGTGGTAGCCAGGCTCGTGTTGTCAAGGATCCTGAACTGGATAGATCAGGTAGACGTTTTGTCCCCTCTCCAGGCTGGGTTTCGTGCACACACGAGCACTCTTGATCAAGTTTTTAGATTTGTTATGATTTATTGGAGGTGAGTAGTTCTCGGAGGTGGCACACTATATGCGGCATTTGTCGATTTAAAATCGGCTTTTGACTTGGTACTGCACCTTAAGATGTGGAGCTTTTTTCATGACCAAGGCATGCCACTGGAATTACTCGCCTTTTTAATTAAACTTCATGATAATAATTTTGCACAGGTCCGGTGGGGAGAACAAGGCCAGGTCACAGACAGGTTTCTGACCCTGAGAGGAGTAAGGCAAGGGTGTGTTCTGACACCAACACTGTTTTACATGTATATTAACAGGTTTATCGACTATTACAAGGACTACCCCACAGATGCCCCCAAGCTGAACGGAATGTCGATACCCCTGCTAATGTTCGCAAATGACACTCTTTTACTTTCTAAGACGCAACAGGAGCTTCAGAAAGCAATCAGGCGCTTTGAAATATTCTGCAAAGATTACGGCCTAACCATTAATGTGTCAAAGACCAAATTTATGGTCATGCACAAACACAAGTTTGTGAAAGGGAGGGCCACCATGAATGGTGAATTGCTCGAACAGACCCAATCTTTCACCTACCTTGGTATTACTAGAATTGCGAACTTTAGAGCTGGGGATCTACGTTCGAATCTCGGCACCAGCTCAAGATCCTGTGATTCCAGGCAAATCGCTTTGTCTCCCCGTGCCTACCACAAATGAATGTGTTCTTCTGTAATGTAATGTAAATTGTGCTCATGCCGTGTTGTCGAGTTCGCGCTATATAATATTGCAAGGAAAAATAAAGTAGGGAAACTCGAGTTCACACACTACTGAACGCGCACTCTTAAGTGTCTCAGCAGTGCACTGTGAATCGGAGCATTTCACAGGCCTGTTACAGATCAGAAATGCTATCAAAATGAAATCCTACAAAACAATATACTACTGGCCGGCAGCAATTCATACCCGGACAACGTCCGGACGGGCTGCTAGTATATATATATATATATATACATACATATATATATATATATATATACATATATATATATATATATATATATATATATATATATATATATATATATATATATATATATATATATATATATATATATATATATATATATATATATATATATATATATATATATATATATATATATATATATATATATATACATATATATTACCTACTGGCGGTTGCCAGTAGGTAGTTATAGTTAGGACCTAGTTTCCATAGGAAATCCGCAACATTCTATTAAGAATAACTTTGGCGCCGGTGGACGAATCTTTGCGAATTTCTGAAAGAAGATGGCCTGCTCCGCTCTGCTCCTTCCCTGAAAGTTTGGGGGGGATTCGTCGAGTGGGGGCTGAGATAAAAGGGGGGTCCCAAAACGTGTTTTCCCCATGTTATTTTCCATAGGACGTTTAGACACGGCTACAGCTCGAACGGCTGAATGGATTTATAAGAAATTTGGTAGAAAGGTAGAGTCCAGCTCGCAGATTACGCTTTTCTTTGAATGGTGTAAATCTGTTCAGTAGTTGCTGAGAAAATTAACTTTGAAAAAATATATATTGGGCTACATTGGGCTATACATATCTAAAGCCCAAATGTAGCCCAATGTAGCCCAATGTAGCCCAAAGATGGTCACCAGAGACAAGAAAAACCAAATGTAGCCCAAATATCAGCCAGATGTAGCCCAACTATAGCCCAATGACAGAATGTCCCAGAGTGTTCTAAAGAACAACTAGAGCGCTAACAGTCTTACTTATGACAAAAGTATGGCACACCTGAAATCATCTTGATTGGAATAAAGTGTTAACACTTAAAACATTTAATTTGCAAAGGAACAAAATGAGGGGGTCCATTTTGCCATAGAAATTGTGATTAGTGCTGAAGAAAGAAAAATTAGGGCACATTTTGAGTGACTTCTCAAATCCTCTTATATTTCATAAAAAAAATTCTGATATGCAGTCTCCCAAGAAGGCCACCAGAGACAAAAGAGCCCAAATGTAGCCCAAATATCAGCCAGATGTAGCCCAACTATAGCCCAATGACAGTAGTTAGGACCTAGTTTCCACAGGAAATCCGCAACATTCTATTGAGAATAACTTTGGCGCCGGTGGATGAATCTTTGCGAATTTCTCAAAGAAGATGGCCTGCTCCGCTCCGCTCCTTCCCTGAAAGTTTGGGGGGGATTCGTCAAGTGGGGGCTGAGATAAAAGGGGGGTCCCAAAACGTGTTTTCCCCATGTTATTTTCCATAGGACGTTTAGACACGGCTACAGCTCGAACGGCTGAATGAATTTATAAGACATTTTTTAGAAAGGTAGAGTCCGGCTCACAGATTACACTTTTCTTTGAATGGTGTAAATCTGTTCAGTAGTTGCTGAGAAAATTAACTTTGAAAAAATATATATTGGGCTACATTGGGCTATATAAATGTTAGAGCCCAAATGTAGCCCAATGTAGCCCAATGTAGCCCAATGTAGCCCAAAGATGGCCACCAGAGACGAAAAAAACAAATGTAGCCCAAATATCAGCCAGATGTAGCCCAACTATAGCCCAATGTCCCAGAGTGTTCTAAAGAACAACTAGAGCGCTAACAGTCTTACTTATGACAAAAGTATGGCACACCTGAAGACATCTTGATTGGAATAAAGTGGTAACACTTAATACATTTAATTTGAAAAGGAACAAAATGAGGGGTTTCATTTTGCCATAGAAATGTTATATATATATATATATATATATATATATATATTCACTAAAAAAACCATAGGTTTTTAACAAGTTATAGTTAGGAAGTAGCATTTAAAAAACCTATGAAATTCACTGAAAAAACCATAGGTTTTAAACCCATTATAGTTAGGAAGTAGAATTCAAAAAACCTATGAAATTCACTGAAAAAAACCAAAGGTTTTACACACGTTATAGTTAGGAAGTAGCATTTACAAAACCTATGAAATTCACTGAAAAAACCATAGGTTTGACACATGTTATAGTTAACTGGACATTTTACTCATATAAAACCAATGAAATTCCCCCGTTATAGTTACTTCAGCTAACTATAACTTGCGCGCCCGCAATGCACTGCTGATGACGGCACATATTATATCACTCATGACATGGTCAGTGACATCACTCATGACATCACTGATGATATCTGAAATAACATCACTGATGAAATCACTGATGAGATCATCCTTGTAAAAGAGTGGTAGACCTTCTCAGCGTAATATAACCTTTGATACACACATTTAAAAATAGAAACTGAAATGTTCAAAGCATGAGTGATGTAATATGTGACGTCATCAGCCGTGCATTGCGGGCGCGCGAGTTGTAGTTAGCTGAAGTAACTATAACGGGGGAATTTCATTGGTTTTATATGAGTAAAATGTCCAGTTAACTATAACATGTGTCAAATACTATGGTTTTTCAGTGAATTTCATAGGTTTTGTAAATGCTACTTCCTAACTTTAACATGTGTAAAACCTTTGGTTTTTTCAGTGAATATATATATATATATATATATATATATATATATATATATATATATATATATATATATATATATATATATATATATATATATATATATATATAGATATATATATTATTTTTTTGTTTTTTTTGCAGGCAAAGATGCAAAGCACTCCGAAGTGAAAGTCTTAAGCTTGTTTATTTAGCAAAAACAAACCCAACCAACGCGTTTCAGCCTACTCGGCTTTGCTCACGGTTAGTGAGTTTTCTATTTCCACACTATTTGGGGCATTCTGGGCATTGTAGTGATTTTCATCTTTGATATTCAAAATCATATTAACAGAAAAAGAAAAAGGGGGGAATTCTATGTACATTCACTGACCCATTCATGGAGGTTATTTTTAGCATTATCATGACATAATTCTGCCCTCATTATTGTATATTATGACATGTTTGACATATATTAAAGTCAACATATACCACATCCTTGGTCCATTTTAAACGAGTTCAGTAATCATGTTCATATTTGTTGGTGATATAACATATTTTCAAAATTATCACTAGACAAAATGTCAATTCATTTCATAATTTTCATAATCCTATTGCAATCTACTTAATTGCATTACACCTTGTGATTGAGTTTAGTACTCATGAGTATCTTTTAATTTACTTTTGTATGGACAGTTTATAATGCTTTAAATTCAATCAACATTTCATACTGCAGAATTGTAGTTATGTTATTTCACAGCTTAAACAATGCCATCATGCTCCCCACAGTCATTAGTTCGCAATTTCAATCTTATTCCAAATGGGTGTAAAGCTCCTCATCATTGTTCATCCCTCTCGGGGCCTTCGTTTTGAGTCTTATAATAAATTTGGATTCCATTTGGCGCAATGTTCTAGTTCTGTTTCTACCTCGTTCGTTTAAGGTGACTGTTTTTATGCCATAGTAGCACATTGATCTCCATTCTCCATTCTGGCAAAGCGTCATGCGTTTCGCAGTTGCGTATGATAAGTCTTTATTTTTTTACTGCTCTGATATGTTCCAAGATGCGTTTGCGCAGGGTGCAAATTGTACTTCCTATATATTTGCTTCCACATTCATATTCGATGATATATATCACGTATGTTGAAGTACATGTGATTTTTTCATTTATAGTGATTGTGTTCCCATTTGGGTCAATGATGGATTTTTTATTTTTTCCAATCTTGCACGCCTTACAGGAGTTACATTTACAGAATCCATTTTGTTGAGTGGATAGCCAATTGTTGTCCATTTTCTGAGTGAAGTGACTTTTTACAAGCATGTCCTTCAACGATTTGGTTTTTCGATAGGTTACAATTGGTTTTGATCCCACCAGTTTTCCTATGTCAGGATCTTTTTCGATTAGATGCCAGTATTTTTTCAATTTTCCCATGATTTTGCCACTTTCTTTACTGTATGTTGTGATAAAGCGTGGTTTTTGTTCCTCTGTTTGTATTTTTAATTTTGGTACCAGGATCTCTTCTCTTGTTTTTAGATCTATTCTTTTTTTGCACTTTTTCAGGGTATGATCTTTATATCCTCTGGCTTTCAATCTTTCCACAGACTCCTCTATCTTATTTTCAGCATCTTCTGCTTTTGAGCAGTTTCTTTTCATTCTCATGAATTCCCCATAGGGGATGCTCACAATCAATGGTTTCGGGTGGAATCTAGTTCCATGTAATATGCTGTTTGAAGAGGTTTCTTTTCGATAGAGTGTTGAATGGATTTCGTCATTTTCTATGTAGATCAACGTGTCGAGGAAACCAATCTGTGTTCTTTGATGACCTTTTCCTAATCTGGAATGGCACGGAAAATGAGTTTGAGAACTATTTTCAAAAATTAAACAACAACCAGATAGGTCTATCATTCATGTGTACCACAAGCAGAACACAGATTGCTTTCCTCGACACGTTGATCTACATAGAAAATGACGAAATCCATGTTTTGTAGGATTTCGTTTTGATAGCATTTCTTATCTGTAACAGGCCTGTGAAATGCTCCGATTCACAGTGCACTGCTGATGCACTTAAGAGTGCGCGTTCAGTAGTGCGTGAACTCGAGTTTCCCTACTTTATTTTTCCTTGCAATATTATATAGCGCGAACTCAACAACATGGCATGAGCACAATTTACATTACAGAAGAACACATTCATTTGTGGTAGGCACGGGGAGACAAAGCGATTTGCCTAGAATCACAGGATCTTGAGCTGGTGCCAAGATTCGAACGTAGCTCCCTAGCTCTAAAGTTCGCAATTCTATAACTTGTGGCGGGAGGTGTGTCTAAAAGTGTATGTCGGTGCTGGCCATCAATGAGTGAGACCTGTGCATTTTTCAAATGGGTGGTGAAAAAATATGAGTATATTGCCTTTAGATGTGGGCCGCTGTGCCACCAATGTACTTACTGGGGGAGGGTAAACACCCATTATTCCGCAACTTTCTTTCCGCATACCATCACTCCGCATACTTTCATTACGAAAGTACCATGACTCCGCAATGCCATTATAAGGCATGGCATTACATTTTATATGCTTTTACCACGCATACATTCACAACGAAATTCGTTGTAAATGCATGAATGGTAAAAGCATGTTTTTTTAAACGTTTGGATAAGGTAAGTATGGGTATAGGGGTATATGTTTTGGGGTACTGAGGTATATGTTTGGCGTGTTTGGGTATTTTAAGGGTTCATATATAGTTTTGGGTTATGTGGTACAGGGGTAATTTTAGGGTTTAGGGATAGGTATGGGTTTTAGGGTACAGGGGTATTTTTAGGGTTCAGGGCTAGGTTTGGGTTTTGGGGTATGGGGGTATTTTTAGCGTTCAGGGGTAGTTTTGGGTTTTGTGGTACAGGGGTATTTTAAGGGTTCAGGGCTAGGTTTGGGTTTTGGGGTACAGGGTTATTTTAGGGTTCAGGGGTAGGTTTGGGTTTTGGGGTACAGTGGTATTTTTAGGGTTCAGGGCTAGGTTTGGGGTACAGGGGTATTTTTAGGGTTCAGGGGTAGGTTTGGGTTTTGAGGTACAGGGGTACTTATAGGGTTCAGGGCTAGGTTAGGGTTTTGGGGTACAGGGGTATTTTTAGGGTTTAGGGATAGGTTTGGGTTTTGGGGTACAGGGTATATTTATAGGGTTAAGATGGGTTAGTGTTTAAGGGTGTTGGGGTATTTTAAGGAGTAAGGGTGGGTTATGTTTTTGGGGTGCAGGGGTATTTAAAGGGAGCAGGGTGGGATTATCACACAATATGAGACATGGCATGAAGGGCGAAACGCAGCACACACCCCCAGCGTTTGTCAAGCTCCCAGCAAACACCCACAGCACAACGCAGACACGCCCAGAAGGGATTACTTTGCTGGCACGGTTCTTTTACCTTTTAAATGTATATGGTGGGCGTCTGCATAGCCTATGTCCTTCTGCTGCAACTGCCCTTTTCAACACTGTATTGGGTGTTGTGATTGGTGCTGTGGTTCCTGAGATTACCTGCCTCAAAGCTTTGGGCTCTCTCTTTATTATATTAATATAGATAGAATATATATATCAAGCACTTTGTTGTTTGGCACCAAACCTGGGTTCAACTCTTCGTTCTTTTGAAAACCAATTGAAATACTAATTGGCGGCGCGGCTTGCGCCAAGACGAGCATTGTTTCATACATATATATATATATATATATATATATATATATATATATATATATATATATATATATATATCTGTGTGCTTGCCGACCTGTGTGTGCCTATTTTTGTGAGAGAAAGACGGAGAGAATTAGGACACTCTCAGGAGATATTTTGAAGGGAATGGGTGGAATGCTTTTGTGTTCATTTCAGCTTGTTTCGCTCTCTATGGGTGTGCAGGCTTGAGAATATATAGGATTTTCCAAACAACAACAAATAACATATGGCATTAAGAAGCAGCAAATATTCAAAAACAAGGAAATGTTAGCATATAAACCTTTTTGGCTTGGATTCAAATCTTGAAAGGAAGCGGTCCTGTTTCCTTTCAGGATTTGAATCGGGCGGACGGCGGATTGCGAGATTCGGCGTCTTACAGGGGCCGCTTTGACGAGTATCTATGTTTACTAAGTGTTGTATATCACAGCGTAGACAGTTTCACTTGAAGAACATTGATATCTCCTAAACTTGGAGCCTTTAAGCATTTGTGACTTCATTTTTACAAAGCGTGCAGTTCTTATTTGAGCGCCCCCCGAGTGAATATTGATTATTGTTGGATGGGACACCCCTATGAGGAGCTTTTATCATATTGATCTGAAACACGAGCAGTAAAGACTATATTGGTCTGACCATATTTGATGCCCTGAGGAAGCCCCATTTGGGCGAAACGTGTTGGCTGCGTGGTGAATGTTGAATTTGACCACATTGCGCCAAGAACATCTCCAGGATGTATTAAAGTACTCTTGATGTAGTAGCTCCTGATGTTGGGGCATACAATGATTCATTGTGTGCCACAGCATCAGGAGTTACTACATTTCATTCATGAGTAAACCAACACAATTGAGTGTATCATAGTTCATGATAGTAGCATATAAATATATATATACATATGCACAGTTTATCTAAAATTTCACATTTGCATAAAGCTAAACCTTACAGAGTAGCCGAATGTTATGTTCTGAATCAAACGTGTGTGTACAGTAACACACGTCTGAATGTAGTAAAATGTAGTAAAATAATTATGTAATAGAACACAACTCAATAAACAGCAACATGGGGGAGGAGATACGCGGGCATCCAAGATGGTCGCGTGAGCAGAGAGCTCCCGAGACCCGCGCCGCCCTCATCAATCTATCCTTCTGATATCCTGGTTACTTTGATGGGCTCTTGAAGTACTACTCGTGCTGATGCTGCCGCACTTTTCAGGGCCGAGATCGGACTTCGGGAACCATCTCTACGTCATCCTAAGTTTTCTGGCCTAGCCCCGGACGGGACCGGGGACTCTGCTGCTCTGGATGGCCGAGCAGTAATTCAACAACAACGGTCGCCTGGCATCTGCTCAACCGGTGGTGTTGTCACTTTCACTTTCGGTTTCCAATCCATCTCCGGACTAACTACCTAGGGTACAATCTGCATTCCTGGCTCCGGTAGTCTCATCAGCTCTACGTCCTGATCATAGCCCTGGGCCGGCAGTCTGTGATTTTTCGCGAAAGTGCTGCTTTGGAGACCAGCGGGTCGCTGACATTTTACCAGGACCGGGTAGACCCATCGGGGTGCTGATTCCAATATGGCGACGAAACCCGAGCTGGAGAAGCGCAGAAAGGTCACTAATCGTGGGGGATCAGTCCAGTCTAACATAATAGATCGCTACACTCAGCCGAGAGGCTCCCCCAGTGCTGCTGGCCGCATTATTGAGGACCCGAGGACGGACCTGATGGCTACATCGGAGGTGTCCCTTCAAGACCTTATGGCCGCCATTACAGGACTCAAGGCAGATATGGGTCAACAGTACGAGGCCATCGTGTCCAAGATAGACACGGTGGCGGTTGATGTTACCCTTATTCGAGCTGACTTGGCTAAGACCAATGAGAGGGTCAAAGCATTGGACCTTAAAGCCACCAGTCTGGTTAACGACATGGCGGAAGCACAATCGGAGATCGTAAATTTGCGGTCATCGCACGATCTGATGGCCAGACGTATGGAGGAGTACGATAACAGGGCCCGACGGAACAAAATCCGCCTGGTCGGGGTACCGGAGGACAGTGGTGCTGCTTCGATCGATTTACTGGTCGAGGAATTAATTGTGACCAAACTTGCTCCCGCAGGCCTTAGTAAGTTCTTTGCGGTTGAGCATGCGTACCGCTTCCCAGGTGGGCAGACCAAGCCGGGGGCTCCCCCGAGGCCTATTATTGCTAGGCTATTTCACTTTCGGGACAGGGACGCCATCCTTCAGGCCTCTTGCAGGCACGGCCCGCTGAAATTTGAGAACAGCTCCATTTCCATGTACCCTGATTTTACTCCTCAAGTGCAGCGGCAACGATCGGGATTCCTGGGAGTGAAACGTCGACTGAGAGACTTGGGACTTAAGTACGCGATGCTGTTCCCTGCTCGCCTTCGTATCGAGTACAGAGAACGTACTTTCTTTTTTGATCAACCGGATAGTGTTAGTGACTGGCTGGATTCATTGCCAAAGGATGATGCCGAGAGTAGGGGCCCCGAGGCGCGGACGGAGGTGCATCGGCACAGGAATGACATTGGGTCCTGAGGTCCGATTCTAGGTCGTAACTATTTGTGGAGTATTTTCTATATGCCTTCATTGTTAGGCCCAGGGGTGGGGCGGGATGGGGTTGTCTCTCCGTTCCTCCTCAGGGGTTCTTTGTGTAGATTTTCTGAAGGGGCGACAGGCACACTGCAGTTTGGGGTGGCTTATGAGTCAGCAGGGGTGCAGGGTGGGGGGTGTTGTAACGGGTTTTTGGTTGGGGGTGGGGAGAGGGGTCTTGGTTGTTTTTTATGTTCTATGTTCTCTTTCTCACATGGTACTTTTTCGTTTGCATGTATCCTTGCTCTGAGGTTCTGGGAGGGGATGGCTTGGGGGTCTTACAGGAATGGGGGGGGTGACATGAAGGTGCTGTCTTGGAACGTTAATGGTCTGGGAGACAGGATTAAACGTGGTATTGTGCTTCAATTTATTAGACGCCATTCCTCTGATGTAGTTTTACTCCAGGAGACCCATTTGATAGGAAATGCTTGTAAAGCCCTGGATCGCCGAGGATACCGACTTGTGGCGCACGCTGGCTTTACATCCGGTTCCCAGGGGGTTGGTATAATGTTGAAATCCTCTTTGCCCCTTGAAATAGATGAAGTCTCTCTCGATGATCGGGGTCGATATGCTGCTATCTCGGGGAGATGGGAGGGGAGGCTGATTGTAATTGTTGCTGTTTATGTTCCCCAGGGACTCCAGGCTACCACTTATGCTGACCTTGGCAGGACTCTTCTAGGGCTTCCGGATGGTCTCCTGATCATGGGTGGGGACTTCAATTCGGTGGTATCGGGCGAGTGTGACCGGCTACCCCCTAGGGTTCTGCCGTTGTCCCAGATGTGGCTGACTGAGTTGATTGGGACCTTTGGGTTAGTGGATGTTTGGCGGATGCTGCACCCCACACAAACTCAGTACACTTTCCATTCTGGTGCTCATGGCAGCCTCTCAAGGATTGATTACTTTTTGATGCTAACTGCTAACACCTCCTTGGTGCGTGGGGTCCGACATCTCCCTAGGGGTATTTCTGACCATTCCTCCCTGTTACTTGAGGTTTCGGTGGGAGGCTTTTCTGGAGGTAGGGTCCCACCTATCCATCCCTGGCACTTTAGGAATCCTCAGCTTCGCTCAAACCTGGTTAAGGCGATCGACTGTTATTTTGATGAGAATGAGGGATCGGTCGCTTCCCCTACGACTCTGTGGGAGGCTTTCAAAACCGTTATACAGGGTTCTGCGTTGTCCCTTATTGCGGCTGATAGGAAGGCAAGGAGGGAAACTGTGTCAGCTCTTGAGGCGGAAATAACTACGCTTGAAAGTGAGTTGGGTGGAGACGATACACCTGCAATTTTGCACTCCTTAGCGCTGAAACAGGCAGACTATAGAGCCTTGGTAACTGACGCTGCTAAAGTGATGCGTATGAATCAGCTGGGCCAGCTTTATGATGTGGGTGACAAGGCTAGTAAGCTCTTGCCGTGGTTGGACAAGGCTGAGAGACTGAATCGTGTGGTGCCCATAATAACCCGTGAGACTGGTGAGTGTGTGACTGATTTGGGGGAGATTGTTGACTGTTTTGTGGACCATTTTCAAACGGTATACAGACCTGTGAGTGACCGAGATGAGGCTGATTCCTGTTTGCTTTTGCGCGATATTGCACTGCCCTGCGTGTCAGAGGAGGATAGATTAGCTCTAGACGCACCGATCACGGTGGATGAGATCGCCATCGCCATTAGGTCCTTGCGATCAGGCAAAGCAATGGGGCCCAACGGTTTACCTATTGAGCTATACAAGCTGCGACTGGACAAAATGGCTGCCCATCTGCGCACTATGTTTGTTGATGCATTCGAGGTGGGCCTCTTCCCTTCCGACCAGCGTTTGGCTACCATAGTAGTCATCTATAAGGATGGCAAGCCTCGTGACCGATGCACCTCTTATCGCCCCATCTCGTTACTCAATGCCGAGCCTAAGATTCTGGCCAAGGTCCTTGCTAATTGTTTATTGACAGTGATCTGCGACTTGATCCATCCGGATCAGTCCGGTTTTATTCCCCATCAAAATACAGCTCTCAATCTTCGTAGACTCCACAGCGTTCTCGCGAGAGCTGAGAATCTTACTGAACCCGCTGTTGTGGCCTCCCTGGATGCCACGATGGCCTTTGACACCATTGAGTGGCCATATTTGTGGGCGGCCCTTTCCTTGTTTGGTTTTGGCCCTAGCTTTATTGCATGGGTGTGGCTCCTATATGAACAACCGTTAGCCCAAGTTGTGGTAAACGGCAGAGTTTCTGACACATTTACGTTGGGCCGTGGCACCCGTCAGGGGTGCCCGCTCTCTCCACTTCTCTTTGCATTGGCATTGGAACCCCTTGCAGCGTGGCTTCGCTGGGAGCCCTCGATTAAGGGGATCCAGTGGACACCGGACCTGGAGGATCGCATCTCGCTATACGCTGACGATATTCTTCTTTATTTCACCTCACCTCAGAAGTCCCTCAACGTGCTCTTCGATGTTCTCACCTCTTTTGGTAAGAACTCCGGGCTCGTTATTAATTGGACCAAATCATGTGTTTATGTTATAGCGGGGGTGCTGCCTCCGCTATCCCGTAGATTCCCGATCCAAGTGGCAGACGATGGCTTTAAATATTTGGGAATTTTCATTTCTATGGACTCCTCAGTGCGCTATGACCGTAATCTCTATGCTCCTCTTCGTCGCCTCAAGCAGGATGTACGGAGGTGGCGTGACTTGCCCCTATCTCCTCTGGGACGGGCGGCACTTTTTAAAATGATGTCCCTCCCTCGGTTTTTATATGCCTTACAGAATTTTTTTGACCCTGTTCCCTCCCATCATTTCCGTGAGGTTGAAGGCCTTCAGAGGCAGTTAATTTGGGACGGACGGGCCCGTATCTCCCCATAAAAACTCACGCTCCCATGGTACGATGGTGGTATTGCTCTGCCGGACATCAGGCGTTATTACTGGGCCTCACAATTAAGTGCGATTAACCACGTGACGTATTCCCCAGGGCCCACTCCCGCTTTCGCTATGGATAAACTCCTGTTGCCGGGCGGCAATTTCAATAGAGCCCTATACTCAAAGGCACTACTCCGACTCCTGACTGGACCTACGAAATGCGCCGTACGTGCATGGAAGGAAGCGACCGTGGCTACAGGTTGGAGTGATAGATTGACGCGCATGACCCCGTTGTATGACTCTGAGCGGCTGGGTAACCTGTGGCGGACGAAAGGGTTTGACAGATGGGACATGATCGGTATTAGCAAGGTGGAGGATCTTTGGGCCAGAGGCACGGTGAAATCCTTTGAGGCCCTGAAGGTAGAGTATCAACTGGACGACGAGGAGTATTTTCGTTATCTTCAGGTGCGTCACGCCCTGCTCTCTGCCTTTCCCCCTGGGACGGAAGTCCCCCAGTCGTCCCCGCTGGAAGATCGTATTCTGGACGGCCATGTACCAGACAGTACGATTTCTTTAATTTATAAAAAGCTCATTAACACCAGGGCTGATCTTCTGGTGAAACTTCGGGCCTCCTGGATAGCAGATGGCCTCAAATTGGATGACGAGGACTGGCAAATGGCGATTTCCTCCCCCAAGGAGGTGGCTATTCCGGCTCGACTTCGTTTTGTGCACTTGAAGATCCTCCACCGAGTCTACATGACTGGTATGCGTCTGGTACGGATGGGGCTCTCAACTGATGGATTGTGTAGGCGTGGCTGTGGTATGAACGGCACCTTTCTTCATATTCTGTGGGAATGTCTGGTTATTTCCGCTTTTTGGTCTAGGGTGCATGATGTAATGGGGCGAGTCACTGGGGTCCCCCTCCTTCCTGAGGCGAGGCGCTGCCTGCTTAACGTATGGGAGCCTACGGATTGTACGGCCGCTCAGACCTTTTGGATCACCCTGGGCAACATGGTTGCCAAGAGGGATATAGCGCAACTCTGGGGCTCCCACAGACCACCTGGAATAAGCGCCTGGAAAGATAACATGGATTGGTGCATGTTTCGGGAAAAGACAGTTTATGAGGCTCGGGGTCGTCCCAAGAAATGGGGTAGGATCTGGGCACAATGGAACGAATACCGTGGAGACATCTGTACCCCACCACTTGATTGCACTGATAACATTCCCTCATCCCCGTAATTGACGTTCCCTTAGACTAGCTATCATTCCTTTTAACGTCCCTTTTCGCAGTCTCCCTGCCCCTTGGAGACTGGTTTCATTCTTGGAGATTGATTTCCCCTTTTTCCCCCCCTCTCATGATCTAGACATTGTTTTCACCATGTGAGTGTTTTTGTTGTTTGTTTGACCTTCATCAAAACTATAAAATGAAACCTTCATGATCCTTTCTATGATGTTTTCTGCCACTACACTGTAATGAACCGACTTATGGCTTTATCCGCAACGTAATGTGGTTGATAACTTTGTCTATTGTCATAGCGGCCGGCCATAATGGGTTGTAGGCAGACGCTGTGTAATGTGCATTTGATAATAAAGGTTTAAAAAAATAAATAAATAAATAAATAAATAAACAGCAACATATTTTTTTTACAGATCGATTAATATATCTATACAAGTGCATGCAATTCTGTATACCAAAATTCCAGAGCACTTGAAGGGTGAAATGTATTGTTCACTGCAACACATTTTGTATTTAAAATTATATCAAGTAACACAAGTTATTTAATGGGCTCAAGTTAACACACGTCTGTAAACAGTAACAATATTTTGCACACAGTAACACAATGACGTTTACGTTAATGGCACAAATGTGCCTACACACCAAAATGGTGTGTGTAGTACTCTAGCTCGGAGAAATATAATTCTGTGTACAATGGCACAAATGTGTATAAATAATTATCTGTTTTCTGATACCTCTGCATGGATGAAATTATAGGGTGTATTGACAATCATATTGCTTCGGAATATAACTTTGCTATTAATTCTGTGAAACTTGTTTTACAACACCGTAAGTGTTCACGCACAGAACCATGCGATAGTATACAGCAAAACTAGGGGGCATTTTATCAAGGAACGACGTTATCGCCGCTTTAGCGGCAGGAAACTGCTGCTAAAGCGGCGATATTGGGCTTGATAATATGCTCTTGAGAATTCCAATAGAAGCCCATGTAAAGCCGCGATAATTTTAACGCCGTTCCTTGATAATATGCCCCAAGGATGCCTAGATCTAATCCCCCAGTGCCCATCAAATTTTGCTCACTGAAGCACTAGAGCATTGGCACACGGGTTTTCTGACAGTGTGTCTTTCTGCCTATCAAGTGGTTTCAGGGGTCATCTGGAAGAGACATAAAATGCAGAGTAAGATACGAATACTTGGGTCCAATTTACAGTTTGGTGGATGAGTACTCCACCACAAACATGACAGATATTCTGTCTACTTTAGTTTAAGGTCATTTAGATAGTGAAGATGTCTGTGAAACATTACCAATCTGCCAAATTTTAAATCAGACCCTTTGTGTCCAATGCAAACAATGGTCAATTTAAAAATAAAGTAACATAAAGCAACATAGAATTGAACACAAAATACACACACCAATGCGTCAGAAAGAAGAAAAAATCACAGTGAACCCTTAAGTAAGAAAAAAAATCCCTTTAATTAAAATATGACTGGCACTTGTTTCTAAGCCCTCAACAGTTTATTTCAAATTGAAATTGGTAAAAATAATTTTGGTCTAACAATCAACTTCCCAACACATTGCCACTTTTTACTTCACTCGAGACAATGCTTACACCACCGTTATCAAAAAATGCATATTGTTCAGGTTTTTTTCTAAGATCTTTCTAAATAGTGTAATATAGGCAACATAATCACACTGAAACAATAGAGTCCATAGTTTTCCCTTACATATAAAAATCCTAAACCACCAAATGTGCATGTTGTCTTGTAATGCCCGAATGTGTACGTTGTTGGAGGTTGTTAGTAAGCAATTGCATAGGTTGCCTAACATGTTTAAATCTGTTGGAAAATCAGAAAGTTTAAAGTCTGTCCACCAATGAACACATTCTGTCGCTGCTAGGCAATATCTTCTTAGTAAGTCGTGGGTTATTCGCTGTTGCATCTACATAGTATTCTTCTGCTATGACATGTGGGAACTACAAGGAGTGGCAACGGATGAGTGATTTGCACAAAATTGCTTTTTTTACGTGTTGCAGTGTTTTCCATTAAGAAGGCAGTTCCATATTGGCTGGGACACAACAGTGCCAGGGGGAAAATGGGATGCAATCTTAAAAAATGATGTGACAGAAAATATGTAGTACTCTGATTTAGTTGATGCTAAATATATTGTGCCTTGCGATCTAGTTATATAGTTATCTCTTTTTCCCACTTAGCTGTCTTAATATCCATGTGGAGTAAGAGCCATCGAAAATGTTGCTTAGCAACGAACTGTGAAAGCGAATGAATAAAAATAGTAATCGCAACTAATTAAAAGTTCAACCCTTACGAAAATGTTAGAGGTTAATTGGAAAAGTGTGACTAGTTGTTATGCTTGTTTGATTAAAGGTCATGCAAGAAATATGATTTGTACAAATTGCAACGCATTTTACACTGAATTGATCTTTATTTGAAAGATGATCCTCATCATTATCCCATCGATCAACACAAGCATGTATTAGTAGTCCCACGTAATATCTGAGATGCTATATATTCCTAAGTAGAGCAGCACGCAATAGGCAGATTGGGTGAATGAGTGAATACTCCAAGGACCCGAATATAACTCAGTTTTAATCTTTACTGAACCCAATGGTTTTGACCGCTGCTGTTGGCTGAAGCTGGCTAAACCAGTCTAAGGGCCTGATGTACAAAGCATATTTTGATCACAAGCAGCCCGATTCTGTGAATATTGCAACTGGAAAATATTTTTGTAATGTCCAAAAGGCCAATTGTGATTCAGTAACTTGTTACCGAATCGTAATTTGCATTTGTGATTTGGCATTTGGAAGAGGTGTGCTTTGGGCGTCCCTTCCAAGTATTAAATTGGTATGATATGTATTACTGTTTTGTGACCGAAGTCCGGTTGCAAAGCAGTCATACTTTACAACTATTTTAAAAGTGGTGGTAATTCATCCATAAATGGACCCCTTCCCAAAAAAGTGAATTGGATTTCGATTAATTTAGATCCATCAGTTATGTATACTCTCTCTCTCTCTCTCTCTCTCTCTCTCTCTCTCTCTCTCTCCATACATACATATATATATATATAGGAATTAGCATTTAAAAAACCTATTAAATTCACTGAAAAAACCATAGGTTTGACACCAGTTATAGTTAGCTGGAAATTTTACTGACATAAAACCATTGAAATTCCCACATTATAGTTAGTTGGACTCACTATAACTTGCGCGCCTGCAATGCACTGCTGATGACATCACATATTACATCACTCATGACATGGTCAGTGATATCAGTCATGACATCACTGATGACACCATCCAGTGAATGTGTGTCTTTCTGAAAAATAAATAGGTTTTATATATGTATATGTAAAGGTCGATGGAAGAATAAATGTTTAAATATATAGATCTATCTCAGATCCAAACAATAGGTGCCAAAAAGTACTTTTTCATCTTTTTTCTCATAGGAATCTTTAACCTTCTCTACAGAATAATGTATGAAACTTCACCAATCGTGGCATTCAAGTAGACATTTACTCAAGGACACCCCTGTACTTGGTTTGGTGTAAATCCTTTTAGTAGTTGTTTGAGAAATTAGCATTTAAAAAATATTTTAGGTGAGCTTGAATGAGTTGAACATTAGAGATATTGGGCTCATTAGACCACAGAGGTCTGTTAAGCACTATTCAGAGATTATACATGTCTTCATTTTTTAACAATATTCATAAGTAATTGGTCAAACAAGCTTTTTCTCTTGTCTTCCATTTCGAGGCCCACTAATTCAAATCCAAGTTCACTTTCCTAAAGCCAAATGGTTGCCTGGTCACTATGGAAAACAAATCTTTTGCAATCTCGTTGTGGTGTTCTCAATGGAGAGAGGACAGAGCCAATAGTTCAGATTCAGTAAAGCATTTTAACCAGTTGTGGTAATGAGGTAGGACATCAGGAATATATCATGAGTGAATAGAGGGTTAGGAATGAGGTCACTGATGAAGATAGTAATGTAGTACGTTATAGGATAGAGTCCTCATCGGGTGAGGGGATCACACATTCACTGCCTGCTTCTGAATCTGTTGTGGTCCCAGGTGAGCTCCCTGCTTAAGTGATGAGGAGTAGTCTGCAGGTATACTCCTTGAATGGAAGTGGCACTAAGGTAAAACAGACTGAAAAGCATTTGTGAGATGTGTATTTGGTTGTATGCTAGTCTACATCACCACAGGGTCCACAATAGTTGGCGCTAATATGCCACAGACTAAGCTACCATGACCCCTAAAGTGTAGAACCTGGGTTTTTCTGAAGCCGCCACTGCCATCTGTGCACTGTGTGTATCTAAGTATGTATGTATGAAATGAAATGAAATGAAATGGGTATTTGTAAAGCGTGGTTGTTGCCCAAGGGCGTCCAAGCGCTGATAGGAGGTATGTTTACTGAACAAAAGAGGGTTAACTAGGAAAGAAAATTAATGGTGGACATGGAACAAAGTTTTTAACTGTTTCCGGAACAAAAGGAGATTGGGGTTGGATCTGAGCTTAAGGGGAAGGGAATTCCAATGTTTGGCAGCATTAAGGGAGAATATCCTACCACCAGCTCTTACTCTCTTAATTCTGGGCACTACGGCCAGAAAGGACTGGCTAGATCTAAGATTTCTGGTGGGGTGGTACTGGGCTATAAGTTGGCGGCCAGTTGCTGGACCTGTGCCCCAAAAGGACTGATGAGAAATGCACATCGCCTTGAAGATGATTCACTGTCGTACAGGTAGCCAGTGTAGCTTGATCAGCCCCGGTTTAGCTGATTGTCTGCGAGGCAGCTGGAGCAGAGTTCGAGCGCTGCAGTTCTGCACAATCTGCAGCTTTCGTAATGTGTAGTCCGGAGCGCCGAGATATAGAGCATTATTGCAGTCCAGCTGGGATTGAATAAGGCCCTGGATGGCTACCTGTTTGGCCTCCATAGGCAGGGAGAGGAAGAACTTTCCTCAACATCCGAAGAAGGCCAAAACAGGTTGCGGACAATTTAGTGGCCCGAATGTTGAAGGAAAGAGCCTTATCCAACCAGACTCCTAAGCTCTTTATGGTGTCCTTGGGGGGTGGGGGGCTGCCTAGGCAAGGGAGCCAGAGAGAGTTGAAATATTCCGGAGATGTGGGTCCCAGGAGCATCAGCTCAGTTTTATCCCCATTAACTTTAAGGGAGGATGATGCCATCCATCCCTTAACTACCTCCAAGCAATTCAATAGTCCTGATGGGGCATATTGGCCATCCTCCTGCACCAGAGAAACCACTAGCTGGGTGTCGTCCGCATATGAGATGATTTTAATGCCAAACGGACGAACAACCTCAGCTAGTGGTCTCATATAGATGTTGAAAATCGCAGGGCTTAAGGAGGAGCCCTGCAGGACTCCGCAGTTCAGAGGCCTGCTTGTTGAGACAGCATCTCCATCAAAGATCTGAAAGGAGCAAGAGCTCAAGAATGATTCGAGCCACTGCCGTGCCCCACCTGTTATTCCTACATCGGATAGACGGTTCAGCAGGGTGGCATGGCTGACCGTATCGAAAGCAGCACTGAGGTCAAGGAGGACCTCAGTAGCTGCTATCAGGGCAGTTTCTGTTCCGTGCTTAGGTCGGAAGCCCTTTTGGGTGGAATCTAGTAGCTGATTATTCTCGAGAAAATCCACTAAGTGGATGTTGACATGTTTCTCGAGAATTTTGCTCACCCATGGGAGCAGAGAGATGGGACGGTAGCTGGCGTGATCCTCAGGATCGAGGTTGGATTTTTTCAACAGAGCCCGGACCTTGGCCTTCTTCCATGCAGGCGGGACAGTGCAGGAGGTGATGGAGTAGTTTAAGAGATTCATAATGGTGGGAAGCACAACTTGTCTAGCCAACAGTATTATTTCTGGCGGGGCTGGATCGCTTGGTGATCCTGATTTTACTTGGAGAGCTAATTGATCCAGGGATTCGGAGTCTAACAAAGGCAAATGGTCCAATATCGCTGGAGGTCGAGAGGGTGCCGCCTCCCAATTCCCCTGTCCCATAGTGCTAGGGTTAGCTACTGCGACCGGGAAGGAGGAATAGATTAGATTTACCTTCTGGTGAAAAAATTCTGCCAGATCGTTACAGTGAGCTGTAGTTTTGGCCGTAAGTTTAGGAGAAGTAGAGATTTTAGTAAGGCTTTTTACTATATGGAAGATTTCCCTGGGTTTAGATTTAGCTTCCATGATCTTTCCTGAAAAATAAACGGACTGGGAGGATTTTACATCGCTTTTATAAGAGTTAATTGCCTCTCTATATTGAGTTTTAGCGTCAGGTGCGTAATCCAGACGCCATCTTCTCTCTAATCTCCTACAGAGGCGTTTTTTTTTTATCTCTGAGGGTTTTTGAGAACCAGGGGGCAGTTTTTTGCACACGTTTTGATGTAACTTTACGGATAGGAGATGTAGATATCCAATCCTCATATTCTTGATTAGCTATACTCGGGTCTTCATTGCGCGATGGACAGGTGTGCGTCAGGTTATGGATCCAGAGGTCGACTGGTAATCTGGCCCAGTTTCTTGAGTTCCTGATCAGAGGAGCAGGGGGTAGTGATTTGCAAGTGGTCCATGTAAAAGGGATGAGAAAGTGGTCTGTCCAGGGTAGACAAATGGATTGACCTACCAATAGTTCAGTGCAATTGCTGAAGATTGGGTCTCAAAGGTGTCCTTTGATGTGTGTGGGTACATCAACCCGTTGAGCTAATTGAAGGGCTGCTAGATAGTCCATCAATTCCATAGCTGTATGGTCACAAAGGGAGTCAAGATGTAAATAGAGGTCACCTAGCAATGTAAAATTAGAGCTAGTAGTGACCTGTTCAGCTAGAATGGCTGGGAGCAACTTATGAAATTGTTTTGGCGGGCCCGAGGGGCGGTAGGCTACGATGCCGGAGAAACAAATGTTAGGGGAGAAGTCAATACTAAAAGCAAGACTCTCGCAGTCCGGGATAGATTCGGGGATGGTACGACAACGATACTGCTCTTTACATATAATAGCTAGGCCTCCTCCTCTCCCTTCCACCCCATCTAGGCGGGTAATTTGGAAGCCTGAGGGCAGGGCTGCTACAATATCTGGCTCGGAGTCTGGTGTCAGCCAAGTTTCTGTCAGGAACACTGCATCTGGCATGTGTTCTTCTAACATAAGAGCAATTTCCGTTCTGTGCTATGAACATGGTATTTCCATAGCGCGTGCAAACCTAGCCAAAGGCAGCAGAGTGCTATGCAAGGACAATGACAACCATAAAGTCAAAGGTTGATAGGAAAGATAGCTGGGTTGTACATGTTGTGTGCACTTCAGTAACAAAAGTTGTAGCCTTTAATCCCAATATTTATTTTGCTTCCTTCTCATCTGTTATTTACATTTATTTTGCTCTATCATTTGTACTCAGTGCGTTTGTTAGAACCCCTTTCAGAGGGCCACGGGATAAGCAGAAATTACTGGGCCCAACAGTGGTGATTGAGGCCTTTTATTCCTGATGTCCCAGGGCCCAGCCTACTATGGGCTCCCAGCAATTAGGCCAAGTACCTCTTCAGCACTTGACTCTCAGCGGTTGTACGGGTTGAGCAATTAACAGCTTGTCAGGGATAAGGCAGGTGCAAGGCAAGCACAGGCTCACAACTCAAAGTACATCCAGCAACCCCAATACATGATTGTCCAGTCAAATACTTTCTTTCATGTGAAAAAGGAGTCATTTGAAGTACAATGCAACACACTGCAAACAGTATAAACAGTCTACTTGAGGCAAGAACACTAGCATTATCGTGGTCAGCTTTCCAGTCCCACTTCTATTTTTTTTATAACTGATGGCTATTCCCCAGTCACATGTAGTAAAATCCAAGCTGGACGCTGCAAAGGCGCTGAAAACTCAGAATTTCTATGGGGGTCCTTTAGTAAGATCCCAGAGTCCTCGTGCTTTAGTGTGTCACTTCAGAGCAAGTACTCCAGGGACTGGGGGCTGGTTTGTCAATCTTACTTGTTCTCTCAGAGTTGCAGATCAGAGTACCTAAGCCCCCCCCCCGGCAGCTTGGCTGTATCCAGATGACAGGAAGCTGCAATATTGACTTCCACCATACTTGCCAATCCTCCAACGTGGTAAGTATCTCATGTGATCTGGTGACAGGTCATTGAAGCTCTTGGTAAGGGGAGCTAAAGCCATTGCTCTCAATTTCAAAGGGTTACGGTCCATCGTGGCTTATTTAGCTGCATGGGGTGTCAGGACAATGACCCTCTTCCTGCTTCATGTCCACTTCCTCTTGTCATGCACGTAAGGTCGTTGCAGAACATACAGGGCGATAGCTTTCTCTCATCACAGTGTCCCCACCTAGTATACAGGCGTCCACCCTCTTCGGGTCACAGCACAGTCTTGGGCAACAGTCCTCCGTCTCCCACAGTACAGTGCCAAAGGTGGTAACCCTTATTCTTCACGTTGGCCCCCACCAGGCCAGAGTTTGTTGACTTTGGCAAAGGGACCAATTGGTGAAGCGGTCGCGATGGACCAGAATCTCACTCTCCGCTCCAGGATCCACACAATGGGATCCCCACTGTACCTTATTCACTCCCGCAAACTCCTTGACATCATAGGGCCCATTGGACTTGGGTTTGACAGAAGCTGTAGCTACAGTCTCCAGGCATTGTTCTTGATCCTTCTGGGTGATGTCACCTCAAAGTCTCCAATCTTGATAGCCCCAAACACAGGCCAAGGGAAGTGATATGTGCTCCAAAAGGTTACCACATGTCCTCAGCCCTCCTCTTTATGATTCTCCTATAGTCCCATCTCCTTCCTCAGATGTGGCCATACCCCTTGACCAGTGACATATTTTCAGAATTAAAGAACTCCTATTTAAGTGCACCAACGACCCTGGCCCTTTCTCCCCTTAATGTGTGTCCCACCCATTAATCCCACAACTCTGTCAGGCTTAGATCTCCACCTCTCTATGCTCCTCCAGCAAGTCCTGGATCTCCCAAAATGGAACCCGATGTCTTCTGTGTATTGAGCTCTTCACAAACACATAAAACCCCAGTGCAATCATGCATTCAGATGCACGCAGTTTCCAATGTACTATACCTCTTCTTGGGCCACCTACATCTCAGCAAGCCCATGCAACATCACACACTATCTCCTATGTGCTAGAACTTCCCTCAGAAACAGACACATTCTAGTGTGCACACACAGCTGCTCAACTTTTTTCGCTTGCACTGTACATTCCCTCTAGCACGCGTACCTTCTGGTGCACACATGGTACTGCTCCTGCACTGTACTATCTATCAGATGCATCCATGGGTGCACAAGCAACTGCTCACACTACTTCTTATGCACTGTACCATGTATCAGGCACACATACAGCCTCAGGCTGCACACAACCCAATGTTGGACAAGGGTCAAGCTAAGCACACAATAGTTTAATTTTACCAAGCTGGGTCATGAGACACCACTCGAGTGACACACTCAAGTGGTGTCTCATGGCCCAGACTACTGATCACTAAAAACATGTTATGCTGCCCCCACCATATTCATGTTACTTAACTACAGGTGAAGGCAGTAGACTCCTCAAGGTAACGCTTTGAGCGCTCCTCCCAGTTTAAGCAGACCTCAGTCCAAGAGACAGGCCTTGGTCTTAGCGCACATGCATGATCCGTGTTTGGTCATGACCAAAAATCTGGGATTCAGATATCAGGATGGCTTGGGCACCCTGGGCAGGGGTACACTTCCATCAACCTTGTAAGGGAAAGTACCGTCCCAATAGTGTTGAATAACCATGAATATGCTTGCTATTCCTACATCTAATACAGTGCTTTATGGCCACGCTACATGCCAAACTGGGGAAATTGTGTAGATGTGGAGTGCAGAAGGTGATTTTAAACCTGCCCTCAAGATGAAGTTATGGAACTGTGTGAACATATTCAACTATAGACACACTTATTGACCATTATTAAGGACCCAATCAATAACTCTTCACTATTCGCGGGTCCTAAGAACTACAATTTCGTTCATAGTTACGTCATTCTGAAGTTTGACACTATTCACGAGATCTTGGAATGATCGCAAGACTACGCTACGCGAGAGGCAGTGGTTTCCGACACTGAGAGGATTCTCTGCACATATTTAATAACATGCAGTAAGTTTCTTACACAGACTCGTTTTTAGTTCCTTAGCTTAGAAATAAGCATTTGTCTTTGAACCGGCAATTTTTTCTGGTTAACGAGCCAAGAGCGTTTCTTGAGAACTACAGTTTTGTCCTCAGTGACGTCATTCTGTAGTTGGATACAACTCACGAGATCCAACAAAGATCGCGAGACTACGCTATAGATATGCTAGGATTTACCGATATTGAGAGGCATCCCTGCATGCAGTAAGTCTCTTTAATATACTCGTTTGTTATCCTTAAACTTAGGAACACAAACTATTTTGATAATTAGCGCATTTTACGTGGTCCCGGGCTAGGAGCGTTCCGATTGGTTAACGCTTCATAGGGCTCGGTTCGAAATAGTGCTGCCTTCCTCCTCTCGTTGCCTCCCCCACACTTAGGTCCAGTGTGAGGCAACGACGGAGAGGTAAGGAGTTCGATGAGTTGTCTTCTACAATGCAGGAAGTTAGTGGTTTTCCCAGCATTAAGAGCAGTCAGAGCAATGCTGCCTTGCCTAAAAACACTCTGCCTTAATACATTTTGGCTGTTGTTTTTAATAATAAGTATGCTATTGAGCAACTGTTTTTTTCGGGTGGTTCATGGGTGAGCCTTTTAGAGAGTAGCAGGAGTAAGGGGTTTGGAAGTTATGTAAAGAGAGAGGTGTTAGATTTATAGAACAGGGAATAGAACTAGTTACCCTGCTCTTTTTGTCAAGCACCCATTTCCTTAATTTTACAGCACGTGGCCTCCCCTATCCTGAGCCTGGTCCAGGTGAGGTGAGATCCTATCCCCTGTCATTATGGGTGAGTAAAGCAATTGTAATGCTATTTTGTACTTTTTTGATACTGGTATATCCAACACACTGACACCATTTTTCTTTATTGTAGGTGAATATTATACCATTTGACACGGAGGAATTGTAATACATATCCTTTTCAGTTTGATTGATTCACAATTGAGTATATGGTTTATTTCTATGTAGCACACACTTGCAGTGGCAAAATAAGGTTTAGAACAGAGGCCCTAAGGAAAGCCTTGGGAGTTTGTTCCCTACTTGGCAAAAACATGTCGGCCCTTATGCAGCTATTTGGTGAAACTGCTTTTTTGCGCTGTTCTTGGTTTTAATCAGAAAGAGACCTATAGCTATTAAAGTTTTCTCGCTATTTGTCCTCTATTGTACTTTTAATATCACTTTCACATAGTTCTTTTTGCACTGCACCTGTTCCCATTTAATGGTCACACACATGGTCTACGAGCAAATGAGGGTCAAAACCCTGTCTTTCATGGGGACATGGATAATATCTAAATGATCTAGAGACGAACCAGTCTTACCTTTGGATGACCATATGATAATATTGATCATTAACAAGACTTTGATGGGAATCTATTTCTGGACATTGGGTCTCACCTACTGTTGCTGGTGGTTATGTGTGTTGGATTAAGAGCACTTCTCTTAAGACTAGAAGTAATTTACTTTGCACCAAACTCTTGGGCATAAGTCTTAGTGTTTCTGAGTGCACAGTTCACTCAATAGTAGACCCCTAGGTTTATTTTTGCTTTTTCATGAACATATTCAGTGCCATCACTGGCGTGCTTGCCATAACCTCCGCTTTGGTATGAAGCTTCCCGCCATGTAATCAAGAGTTATAGAGTGCCAAAGCTATCATGTCGAGCATACGAGTGTGTATTTCCTCTGCTCTTCATATTATACATAAAACCGGCGGCACCAAAACCTACAAGACACTCGTGGGTTTTCAGAACTACGCAAATGATACACATATTGTTTTATTTTTCAAGATCAAGGTCCAACTGCTGACAGAAGCATTATTTAGTGGTTTTGACATCATAAAGTGCTGGCTGATTCTTAATTGGCTAACGCTTAAAGAAGCTAAAACTGAGTTTCTGCTCATTGGAAAGGATCATTGATTGACAAAAAACTGAGGACACTGTACACTTCATTGAGAGGCGTCATTTCTAAATTTAAAGTAAGCAGGAGTTATATTGGTCTTCAGAACGCCCATAGCTAGCAAAGAGTTGTCTCCTCATTGCATTAAAGATGTTAGGAAAAACCAAATACCTAATTTCTGAAACAGATAGAGCTAATATAGCTAGATACTCTTGAAAACCAAAGCTGGGTTATGTTGATGCATTGCCACTACAACCTCAAACGGTAATGTAAAATAGCTTCAAGTAATACAGAATTGAGAGGCCAGAATTGTGGTCAATCTACCTATGCCAGCCCATATATTGCAGGCACTTAAGCTCTTGCACTGGCTAGTAGTAGCGACCTATGAAAATGTAAATACTCTGATGCTTACGCACAAAGTGGTGCATATGATGAGTTTGCCTTTGTCAAGTGAAGGAGCTCATATTTTCACAACCTACCCTTCTCCTTAGTTTAGGCAGCACACGTCTGAATCTTCTGTTGTTTCACTTGGGTGCTGCATAGGTAAACCAGTGAGTCACCTGGTTGCACGAACTGGCTGAGGTTTGAAAAACCAGCAAACATGCACTTAGATAAAGGGAAGTATACTGAAGTCCAACTGCAGCAATATGTTATGCAACTTCACCAGAAGGTCCATGGAGACTAGTCGGTGTGGTACACAGGCTAAGGGGGCAGTGATCCCATAGACATTGAGGCCAGTCTTTTCTGAAGTGTTCAGCCACTTGCCAATTGTGTAGTCAGGTGGAATCTTTGGAAAATATAATAGTTACTTGACCTTATGTCACCTGCAACTGTGTGCTGTTCAGACATCCTTAACATAGTGACACGGTCATTAACCTTAATATCTGGTGTAGCGTCCTTCTTGACATGTGTATACACATTGTGTGCCCAGTTGCTATGTGAGTGTGTCTGTGGTGCAGTAGCTGCATGTTGCTCCTGCCTCCCCAGCTATTTCTTCAGACCCACTACAATTACCCACAACCAAGGCACATACAGGGCTTTGTGTTTGTGTGGTTGACAGCATGCAGAGTGGCATAAGATGACCTCCAAAGACACAATGGGAAAGTGTACAAGACATGATCATTGTAGGAACCCCTTGCTCTAGTTGGCTACATTTTTAGGTTACTGCTTAGGGGACATAAACTCAAAAAGCCTTAGCTTGCATAAGCCTCCAAATTGTGTTGCTCTAGTTGGGTGCCAGGTAGTGGTATGAACTGAATCCCCTCACTGCAACAGCTGGACCATCACTGGAAGGCATTTAAGCTACTAGAAAGGGAGGGTAATGCAGTAAGGCTGTATATGTATCCTTACCCATGTCCACAGAGAATCACTATAGATCAGTCAATGCACTGTTGAGTGGCCAGTGGCACTCTGGAAATGTAGCCAAGACGTTTTGGAAGTGGCTTCTACTGTATGGCATTGGTACATGCAGATGATGTCTAGGTGAAATCTTAAAGTTTCCGGTTTGTGATGGTGTACCTGCGCACTTCAATAGCATAAGGTTGCAGTCTATTAATAACGTATCAAGTGTATCGATCTTGTTGGCTTTAAAGTACTGTTGTGTACAAAAGCTGCCACCATCCTCCTCGCTGTTATGCCCGGTGTCCTACAAAGACCTACCACACAGGATTTATTTTGAGCTTTTTCCATTCATTCTTATTACTGTAGGTGATATTGCTCATCGCTGCTTTGCTTCAAGGATTTTCATATAAAACATTTATGTGCACTACTCAAAATGTAGTTACATTGCATTACACTATATTCAACTATTAGCCCTTTTGACAATTAGAATCTCTTTCTCTATTGTGTACCCTTGTGTATTTTTATTCTTATTTTCTCTTTTGATTCATCCTTACAACATGCTGCAAGACACGTAGTTTATGCGGCGATAGCTCAAGGCCTCTCTTGTAATGTCTTTCTTGTCACAATGAAACTCCTCTATGACTCCCAAACCACAGTCAATGATAAAATGATATCCTTTCAAAAATGTCAACAATCTGTCAAACAATTATTCACATTCATTTTGCTTATTTAATATTCTGCTACAATGTATAGTATAACGAGTTATGGTCTGTATTTGCCGGCTAATAAAATAGAAAGAACTTAATTTCCTGTTCTTTAATAGCGGGACTATATAGCATGGGACTGAATGAGTTTCTTACAATCCTCCATAATTTACTTTTCTAATAAGGACATTGACTGAATACTCACGCACAATATTTCAATATAAGCTGGCAGTAACCTCACAATGCACCGTAATTCACTAAGAACCAGGAAGAAGCTGTTGAAACTGTAAGAAGAAGGGCCATGAAAGAATATGATTTTGTGGATCTCTTGAATAAAGGAGGACTGAGAGGAGACTTATATTCTTAAATGAATTAAGGAGGGTTGTGATAAGGTTCATTTTTTTACCGACACAATGTACAGTATGCTGAATTAAATTATGTGTGGGGAATGTGTAGATAACAGGTGGCTGTTTGAAACGCATGTCGCTGTTTATACAATTCAAGCTTATAGCTTCTTATTTCCCCCTCCATTTATACAAGAGTTCTCAGTGTCAATGACCATTAATGATGTAGCGTGGAGGTAGGAGGAATTAATCCAAAGCGATCCGAGAGAGTAGTTGATAAGTAATATTTATTACTTAAATTAAGTACATATAAAGGGAGCCCACAGCAGAGGTTGTCCATGTAACAGACACCAACAGCAATCTGACGAGGGAGGAACAGAATGTGAAGGGAAAAGAATACATAGACACTCTAAGTAGAATGTATGACAAGATGGGACAAATCTTAAAGGGAAAGAGTTAATAAAGCACTTACAGCATACTACATACCCCCTCCCCTTACACAAAAAACTTTAATATAAAACATAATCTTTAAATCTAACAGGAAGTTTGTGAACACGAGTATCAGTAGGGACCTTAACATTAAAATCATTAGAAACATCACATTGAGAATTACCATCACAAGGAGTAGGTACATCAGTATGATTATTTATACAATCGAATCCTTGACCAAATGTGAAATCAGAATCATTTCCAGATGAATCATTGCAGTATGCTCTGTTAAAAACATCAACATGAGAATCAGAAATTTTCACTACATTGTTTTTGCTCCACCAACCCCGATTGTCAAGTAGCACAGAAGAATTTGTGACTTTGACAATGCGAGCAGGTAATGTGAATTTAGACTGACCTTTACAAATTCTAAAAGGTTTCTTAATAATAACCCAATCATTCACATTGAAAACACAATTTGAGCGTATGTTGTTTCTGTCATGGAATCTTTTCTGAAAAGCTTGTTTATTGGCCACAAAATGTTTAGTTACTTGCAAATCAGCGACCAAACTTCTCTTTTTGTTCAACTCCTTACCAACGGAAAATTTAGAAAACCAGTGTGGTAAAAGTTTAGACTTAGCCTCTCTACCGCAGAGAGCGTTGAAAGGAGTAACATTCGTGCTAGAATGTGGAGTATTAAGGTATGCCCATACTTTGTTACGTATAAATTCAGCAACATCAACGTTGGATGAAATAGCAGATTAAATACCTTCCTTAATGAAGAAATTTGCTCTCCCAACGAGGCCATTCGAAGATGGGCTATACAATGCCACTCTGAGATGACAAATCTCATTAGATTTGAAGAAATCAGTCATCTGATTAGAAATAAAATGTTGACCATTATCAGTAACCATAGAATTAGGAATACCTTCAATCTTAAAAATATTCTAAAGAAAACTGATAACCGAATCAGAATTAGCACTCTGTACAACAGAATAGTAAATCCATTTCGAGTGATAATCAATGGCGACAATACAATACCTTCTTTCAGATGGGAGAAGTATGAAAGGACCGAAAAATCAACGATATTTTGTCCCAAGGTTGATTGGGAAATGGAACTGGAGACAAAGGTTGTTTGTTAACCTTCCAATGTTTATCTGAAACAATGCATGTAGAACATTTGTCAATAAAATAATGTACATGTTTGTCAATGTTAGGCCACCAATAAATAGTTTTGATTTTCTTACACGTAGCAGAAATGCCTAAATGACCCTCGTGAGCTAAAGCAATGGTCTTGTACCTTAGTGAAGTAGGAGGGACAAAAAGGCCATTCCTGACACAAATTCCGTTTTCAAATGAAATCTCTTCACTAACTTGTGCAAAAGGTCTTAACTCACTACAAAGACTTTTACTGTTAGGCCATTTAGTTCTGATGAAAACCTCCACTTTCTTTAAAATGTCATCATTTTCCATGGCAACCACCCAATCATTTTGAGAAATGGCGCTAGAATATGAAGCAATAACATCAATTAAACTCACAACACATCTTCATCCTCAGCATTGCTAGGAAGTGGCAGCCGGAAAAGGCAATCAGCACGTATATTTTTACCCCCTTGAATGTATTTCACTGTCAGATTGTACTCCTGTAATTTGGAAAGTAATCTCACTAATCTGGCAGATGCTTTACCCAAACCATTGCCAGATAACAAAGATACAAGCGGTTTGTGATCAGTGTACACTTCACATGGGATACCCCAAATATACGTTTTAAACCTTTGAATGGCCCACACAATTGCTAGTGCCTCTCGCTCAATCGTGCTATAGCTACATTCACTTGTAGTCAGAGCACGAGAAGCGAAAGCAATAGTATTTTCCTTATGATCCACCCATTGTCCGAAAACTGCTCCCAAACCCTTTTGGCTAGCATCTACAGAAACGAAAGGTTTAGCTCTGGGCACAAAAGGTTGCAAAGCAGGAGCATTAATAACTAGGAGTTTAACCTTCTCAAAGATATCCTGAAGAACAGAAGACCAGTCAAACTTACAGCCTTTCTTCAATAGGCTCCTGAGTGGCTGAATGGTTTGGGCATATCCAGGCACAAATCTAGCGTAGTATTCGCAAAGGCCAAGAAAAGACCTCAAGATATCTTTATCTGAGGGAGGAGGCGCAATGCGAATAGCTACGATGTTACAAAACTTAGGTTTAATACCATCTTTAGATATTATGTGTCCTAAATATTCAACCTCACGAACAAGTAGTTTACATTTGTTGGCTTTTACTGTCATACCTTTCTCACGTAAGATAGAAAGTACCTGTCTCAAAATAACCAAATGTTCTTCCTCAGTTTCCGTATGTATTAATATATCATCTTGAAATGCCTGCACTTGACTTAAATTACCAAAAGGATTGTCCATCAATTTCTGAAACACACTTGCGGCGGAAGCTAAGCCAAAAGGCAATCTTAGATATTTGAATGCCCCAAATGGTGTCACGAAAGCTGTGAGAGGTTGAGATTCAAGTGATAATTGGATTTGATGGTATGCTGAATGCAAATCTATGGTTGAGAAAAATTTAGATTTACCAATGTTGGCCAACATTTCATGTATGTGTGGTAAAGGGTGGCAGTCAACCAATATATTTTGATTGAGAGATCTTAAGTCTACACATAGCCTTAAATCCCCATTGGATTTCTTTCGTAAAACTACAGGAGAAACCCATTCTGAAGCATTGATAGGTGCAATAATGCCATCACTTGCAGATCAGAAAGAAGGTTTTTAAGGTCTTCTCTGACACTGATATGGATAGGCCGGACTTTGTGAACAACAGGGTTAGCATTATCTTTCAATATTATAGTATGTTCAAAACCCTTTACCTTACCTACCGTACTTTTGAAAACTTCAGGAAAATCTGCTGTGAGATTATCAACAATAGCATTCTCATTAGTTATAGCTAAAACATTTTACGGTAATTTACCAAGAACTATGGGAGGATCTTGTCCAGGACGTAGGATAATTCCTAACAGACCCAGATCTTTCCATCCAACTATATTTCTTCCTTTAATCGCTACATAAATCTTAGTTTTGTTTGATCTCCCTAGACAAGTAAGTATGTCCCAAAAATATCCTATTAAGTTAATGTCCTGTTCTCCAAATGCTTTTGGATTTATGTCAGGGGCAAGAAGTGGGAACTTATCAGGCAATAGTTGATAAAATGTAACATCAGCAAGAATTGTAACAGGTGCACCTGAATCAGCCATGGTAGAAATGACCTTACTATCAACAATAATATCAACAAATGGACCCTTGATAGGTTTGTCAGAAAACTCAGGAACATCTATGGCAACAACCATGTTTGCAAATTGTGAAGAACAGTCTGAACTTTCAGATGTATCAACTGAAATGGTATTAATTCGGGGTCTATAGTTCTTAGAATTAGAGGTCAGAGTTCTTCTGTTTCAAACGTTGTAAAAATGTCCAAACTTCTGACAATTGGTGCACTTTTTCCCTTGCGCTGGACATGAAGGACTGTTACCAATATGATTATTTGAGCCACAACGAAAACAAATTAACTGAGGCTTAGTATTAGTCTGGTTCCTGAAAATTCTTCTATTAGGTCCTTTAGAAGTAATAGCACAGACAGAATTTTCCTCAGACACCAAATTCATGGATTGAGTTAGTTCATGGTGAGAAGAAGTTCCAGATTGTTGACTGGTAGCTAAAACTTTGGACGTGACAATTGACCTTTCCATGCTTTTTGCTATATCGATGGTCTCTGTTAAAGTAGGATTTATGGAAGTAAGTAACCATTCCTGGGCTTTTTTGGTGTAACAATGAAATATGAATTGGTCTCTAATATAAATATCAATACCATTACCAAAGTCACATTTCTCAGCAAGGACTCTTAAATTGGCAATATAGTCTTCAACAGATTCTTCCGATGACTGCTTGCACATAGCAAAGTTGAATCTTTCTAAGATTACACTAGTAGCATCTGGATATTGTTTCTCTAGTCGTAGTTACGCTTCAAGACATACATTCCACTCTGCATCTTCTGACACTGGTGGAGGATAGTGAGGGAGATTTTGAAAGACTCTACGGCCAGCAGTCCCAAGATGATTTACTACTAGTGCTAATTTCCTAGTGTTAGTATAATCATCAGCATCAATAGCAGTCAAATAATTTTCAAAGTCTTTTATCCACTGAGACCATTTTAAATCTGGTTTGCCAGGTTTTTGTAAAAGTGGTGATTGTTGTATGACACCTTGTAGTGAAGCCATGAAGGAACAAATGAATTATAAAAAATAGTAGAGTAAAAATAAATAAATAAATAAATGAAATGAAAACAACACTTACAGAAAGTGGTTCGAATATTGTGCATCCATGAGAAAAAACACTTCTAAAGATCGTCGCTGTAGCTTGTGCTAAAAACAATAAAAGCGTTGAAATTTAATAATAATTAGTATTTCCTGAGAAAGATGATAACTGTAGAAAGATCGAAAAACGATCGCGATGTAAACATCGGAGAAATGACTTCTAAATGGCGGCCAGACGTATGACGTAATGACGTGCAATCCCACAATCCTTAGCTGCGCTTTGCAAGCTAGACGTCACAAGAGGAATGAAGATTGCGGGTGGCTCGAGCATCGATCGCGTGAGTAGCGATTCAAAATGAACTTGAAGTATGGCAGTTGCTTGAAGATATTAGAAGCAAAGACACATGAACTTGAGAAAAGTTGGAAAACTTGTATCACGCACCTTTAAAATACGAGTCCTTGTAAAAATGAGACGCTCCTGTCCGTAGGCTCCGAGTAATTTCAAATGCGAAATTCGAAGGAAAAAAAAAATTATAGTTCTCTTGAAGGAAGTTCCCACTCCTGGTACCAAATTGTAGTGTGGAGGTAGGAGGAATTAATCCAAAGCGATCCGAGAGAGTAGTTGATAAGTAATATTTATTACTTAAATTAAGTACATATAAAGGAAGCCCACGGCAGAGGTTGTCCATGTAACAGACACCAACAGCAATCTGATGAGGGAGGAACAGAATGTGAAGGGAAAAGAATAAATAGACACTCTAAGTAGAATGTATGACAAGATGGGACAAATCTTTAAGGGAAAGAGTTAATAAAGCACTTACAGCATACTACAAATGATCTGCAGTATTGAAACCGCCTATATATCCTGCAGACAAAAAACCATATGTGGTAATGTTAATGTTCAATATATATGTGGTATAAGTACTTGTAAAATCATCTTGTTAAAATAAATGTTGTAAAGGGGGAAAAAATAGATCATGTTATATTCATATAGTTTTTTCTCTATTAGAAAATGTAGGACTGGGGCCTAAGGAAATAGATATTGCACCCATTTGGATTTTTGTGAGATTGGTTATTTACAATGGGTGACGGTTTTTTGTAGATGGGTTCAGAATCGTAAAATGATTGTAATATGACATGTACAGATATCAATAAAGGGAGTCTAGAATGATATTGTAGAATTGTAAATATTTTATGTGTTTTTAAAAATAGTTTTGGAATGTATTTGCTTCACAGCCCTGATAACGTCCTTGTTGAAAAGTGAAACACGTTGGCTGGGCTGGATGTTTCTATTTTGTGAGGAATAAACATTTTTTTGAAGACTCACCTCTACGTCTTCTGTGTTTATGGATGAATGGAAGAATTTCTTGACTCACCTGGATGGGATTTGTTATGATCAAACTGTCTTTTTGTTCTTAATATGGATATTAATATAACACCCCAGTGATTACTTTGATAGTAACAGGAGCAGCCAGTACAGGTAAAAGCAGTAAGGCGGGATGGGGGGGATTCAACAGATGACGCGGAGGGAAAATTAAATAAATATTAAATTTTTCCTTTGTGTCCTCTGTTGAATCAACCTCCACCCCGCCACACCACTCTTATTTGCCTGGCAGCTCCTGGATAGCGCTCCCTATTGCAATTTTAATTTTATAGTACAAGGTTTGTGAGCAGTTGGGCCTTTTTTGGGTGCAGTGCTGAATAGGAAAATTCTAGTTTCAACACTTGTGTGGTCATAGACTTCCTATAACTGCTCTGTTTGGTTTAAGTGTCTATGTTATATTAATTTTGTTCCATGAAAAGGGTCTCTTGAGGGATGCGGTGGAGCCACTATGGGGATATATTGCATAGCAAAAAGTGTCACCTCAGTGGATAGTGCTCCTGTGCTCTCCTATCATGTGTTTCCCTTTTCTTATCATCATACCTACGTACCTTAGGTCACACAGACATTTAATCAGGGAGATCACATTTTCAGAATTGCAGTTTGTGAGCATACACTGTTCCCATGGGGTGGGAAGACCAAGGTCTAGGGTCTTAGACTGTTTTGCCAGTGGGCACACTGCGCATTGGCCGCAGGAAAATGGCCTGTTACTGGTGGAATTTTCCATAGGCTATTAGGTCTAGGTGGATACTTCTTCTTTTGGGGTCTAGTGTGGACCAGGATAGCTCTGATGCTCCTCTTCCTTTTTAATGAGAACATTGACTTACCAAAAGACTACTTACCCTTAAAGACGTGAGTAGGGGACTATGTTCCCAAGGATTTCTGTGATAATACACCAATATTGTTTTGTTTTGTATATTACGAATCACACTGCAAAAGAAACTTTTTCTCCTTTAATTTTATGGCAGTGTTTCTTAAAACCTTTGACAGTGTTAGACCAAGGGGTATTCTCTTCTGGACCCCTAGTAGTAGGACCATTATCACTATTGGGGTAAGTGAGAGTGTGAATGCAGATGCCGTTTTGCCTTGTGTTTTTTGCTCCGATTGTTACTGCATTCACTAGGCATGGATTGTATTTAAGGCATGATTATCAATGACCACAAAATATGTGTGTGATCTATGATATGCAATGCACTGTGTGGGCTACCTGGTGGGGATTTTGATTGTTGGACAGCTCAGTTGAGCAAGACACCTCTTTGTAAATTGTGCATGTTTTGACACTACCCAGTTGATGGTTAAATTAAGTCATCAAAAAGTGCCCTTAGAGTGGATAAAGCCTACCTCTACTTTCTCTATCTAGATGGTGGATTGCTACATTGAGGTGAGAGGTTTACATGCAATTTTAGGATTGAATGATATAAATGTACAGGCCACCAAATTAGTGAATGTACACCACACAGGAGCACTGAATATATTTATGTCCTAAAGGAAGCTCCAGACCAGATAGACGTAGTATAGGGGTCAAAACATGTTTGCGATTTTTTTACGGTCTTAGGACCATTATATCCTAAGCACCCCACTAACGGATACTTTTTTAACCTATACCTTCTCAGACCACTAATAAAGGGATATTTGGTCTGTTTGACGTATGTTTATTTAATTTATAGTCTCACTTGTAGAAACAATGCCAAAGAGCTCCCTGAGATATGGTTGAGTCCATCCTGACTTTTCGGAGCTAGGGTGGACCCGATGATGAAGCATAAAACTATTAGAGTGTGTGACGGTCATACTAAAAAAAAGGGATTCCCCCTGCTTCACTAAACTTCTCTTGTAAAGCAGGGATACTCTACAAGAGAAGATCCTATATTACGTATTTAGGGAGAGTGTATCCCTTGGGCCGTTTTCTTTCCACAAGATCTCCCTCTCCCTCCTGAAAGCGGGATCCCTTCTGGATCCCTTCCTTATTTTTTTGTAAGAGTAATGTAATCTCCCCAACACAAAGAAAAATGATAGGAGACAGCAGAAGTGGAGGGAGTCAAGCATGAGGGACTGTCATAAAGAGGTACTGCCATAGACACAGAACAGGAAAACACAGACAGCAACAGTGCAAATTTCTCTCCCTTGCAGAACAGGCACAGAAAAGGCAATGATATAGAGGCTGGAGGTGGAGGAGCTGAAGAGGAAAAAAGGAAAACAGGCTGGAGAGGAGGAAAGAAGACACAAGTGAATGGAGAAAACAGGGAGACCTGTGTCGATGAAAAGAAGTAATGAAGACCCAAAAAGGAGATGGAAAGATGATGGAAGGATGAGGGTGAGGGGATGGTATGTGGGTAGGTAAAGGAATGTGAAGGGCTCAGAGGAAAAGTGTTTTTCATTTGTCACATTTCCCCACACGTTAGAACCTGAAACTAACTAAGTAATGATTTGCAAAAGGTTGAGATCTACAAATGTGAGTCCCTTTTTTGGGTGACTGGGGTATTTCTGGTCCAAATCCACCTCTGCAGCGCATTAGAATACATTGATAATGTACATATGTTAAAGTCATTGATTCAGCTGAATTCTCTGTAGAGACTTGTTATATCCCATGTTTCTTATTTCCTTCTGTAATTTCCTTCATTACTTTTGTTCTTTTATGTAGTTGCATCCTAGTGCCTTGGTTGCTAGGTTATTGTGGAATGTTCTACTCCTGATCTTCAGTTGAAGACTGGAGCTTCTTGGATGTGCACTCTGATGGATCTTATGCTGTACTTGATGTTCCTGATTAAACTTAATCCTTAAGTTTACTTCCTTCTCCTGTCATACTTTGGATACAACACAAATTGGCGATGAGGTGGTCAAGTCAGCATTATCTACGAACCTACCTAGTCCTAGATTAAGCCGTCTTCTTTCAAAGCTTTATGATTTTAATTTTGTTATGAGACATATTCCCGGTGGAAAGAACTTCACGGCGGACTTTTTGTCCAGGTGTCCTTCAAGTTCTTTGGAGTTGTCTCCTATTCTTGATGACCAAGAAGTAGTAGTTAACCTTTTAGATGGGCTGATTCTAGCTAAGGATGTGGTTTCTGAGTCTGCCTGGATTAAAGCGTCATTGCAAGATTTTTCTTTTAATACTTTACAAAAGTACATAGTTGAAGGTTGGCCAAGGGAAAATTTGATTGATAAGGATCTTCTCCCTTTCTCCAAAGTCAGAGATGAATTAAGTTTGGAGGGTGATTTCATTTTGAGAGGTGCTTCCCTTATTCCCCCTGTTTCTATTCGAGACAAGATTATCGATATTGCTCACAAAGGTCATGGTGGGATCACAAGCACCAAGAAGAGATTGAGACTTCATTATTGGTGGCCAGGTATGGACATCTGTGTGGATACCTTCTTGAATGGCTGTAGCGAGTGTTCTCATGCTGAGAAATCCTTGCGTACTGTCAACAAACCTTTATGTCCCGTTGCTTTCCCTGACAGTCCATGGGAGAAACTAGGCATGGATTTCTTAGGACCTATTGGTGGTTTAAATCAGGGTTTTAGGTTTATACTTACGATAGTTGACTATCACTCTAAGTGGGTTGCTTGTGAGTTTTTAAAAGAACCTAATACTTATAATGTCATAAAATGTCTTAAAAAACTTTTCCAGTCTGAAGGAATTCCTAATTTTTTAGTGTCAGACAACGGGGTACAATTTGTTTCTCATGAGATGAATAGGTTTTTGGATCATTTTGCCATTAAACATCTTACTACTGCCTTATACTCCCCGCAAGGCAATGGCTTGGTGGAGAGAGTGAATCGTGTCCTGAAGGACGCAGTCCAATTAGCTATTTCGTCTGGTCTTTGTGTTCAGGATGTTGTCAGTGACAGAGTTTGGTCATATAACAACACACCACACTCAACTACTGGGGTGACACTGTTCCTCTTGTTAAGAGGGAGACAGTCCTTTAATGAATTATCTCCTGGTTGGGTTGTTAACAAAACCTTTCATGGGAAGGATGTTCTTGATCTTGATCAAGTTAAAGATAAGGTTGAATCTGCTCAGCTCAAGTCCAAAATTAGGTATGATCAGAACAAACATGTGAAAGATATTTCTTTAAACATTGGTGACAGAGTTAGAATCCGAAGACCATGTAAGGTTAAAGGATTGTAGTATGCTTGTAGTTGAAATCAGCGAGGAGATCCAAGGTGTTGGTTAACCATAAGAGGTTTATTAGGTAAGAGTAAATCAACCCACGACCAGTAAGGTAGAGTAACAGGCTTGCAATGGTCATGACATAATATTATGGCATTCTAAGAACATAGAATAAGAACTCATGAATAACATTCTTTAAAGAGCAAGTGTAACAATGTGCAGTACATACTACACATCCTTCCCCTAATAAATGAAGCAGAATTGCAGATAAATAAAAAACACAGTAAGATAAAAATACACATACATAGGAAAAGAAAAAAAAAAAACATTAATTCAAAACATAATCATGGAGTCTAACAGGAACAGATCTAATCCTGCGACTGAGATCCCTACCATCCCCCGCACCAATAGAATTGGAAACAGGTTGTAAAGTGGGCAGAGACGTGAGATTATTAGAATCACCATATGCTAAAGGTGAAGAATCAGGGCCAGAACGATTAACAGGAACAGATGGAACGGATGGAGACTTTGAGGATTCTCCAACCCCAAACCAATCAGTACTATGATCATCGGATAAATCCGAGGTCTGCTTGTTGGAAGAAATAATCCTTGCTTGTTGATCAGAAATCTTAATGAGAGCATTCTTGTTCCACCAACCCCTCTCAAATAAAAGAGCTGCAGAACGAGAGACTTTTAAGACTTTCACAGGAGCAGAAAATTTGGATTGCCCCTTAGTTATTTTAACAGGTTTCTTAATGATGACCCAATCACCAGAAATAAGAGGCTTTTCTGTGACATGCATGCGTTTGTCATAATTACCTTTGTAACTCTCCTGTTTGTTCTTAACATGTTCACGAATCTTAGCTAAATCCACATTGACAAGAGAACTCTTCATCAACCAAGAAGGATTCAATCTAGAAATAGGCATTCTACCCCGAAGTAAAACAAAAGGGGATACTCCTGTGGTACTGTGCGGGGTACAATTATAGTTCCAGATTATCTCGCTAAGAAATTCAGAAATATCAAGTTTGTTAGCATAAGCTGTTTGAACAGCTTCCTTCAATAAACGGTTTGCTCTCTCTACAAGACCATTAGATGCAGGACTGTAAAGAGGAACCAAAATGTGCTTAATATCTAAATTATTTAAAAACATATTCATCTCTTGTGAAACAAAGTGCGAACCGTTATCGGAAACAATTTCATGTGGAGTACCATCGATGACAAACAAACTCTTTAAAAATGAAACTACAGCAACAGAATTAGGATTCTTAACCAAAGAAAAATAGATCCATTTAGAAAAGTAATCAATGGCCACAATTAAGAATTTGAAGTCATCATTAAAAACAGAAAATGGGCCAGAAAAATCTATGGCAATTTTCTGCCAAGGAGCCTCAGGCCATTCTACTGGAACGAGAGGAGAATTAGATAACTTCCAATGTTTATCAGAGCATAAACACTGTGGAAATTGGTTGACAAAGGATCTTACCTGATTATCAATACCAGGCCACCAATAAGTGGTTTTAATCTTATTGGTGGTACCAGTGATACCAGGATGAGTTTCATGCGCTACAGAAATAATAGATTGTCTGATGCCAACAGGTGGGACAAATTTGTCTTGCCTACACAAAATGTCACCTGACACCGACAATTCAGATGCAACTTGTGCATAATGTTTCTCCTCCATTGACATGCTTCTATCCCTGGGCCAACCTTTAACCAAAAATCTCTTAACATTGAGTAAGCAAGAATCGTTTTCCATGCCATTTAACCAATCCTGTTTAGTAATTTTAGTACCTTGAAGAGCATCATCAACAGCAAAAACACACTCTAAGTCAGAATTTACTGAGTTACATTTGGACAAAGGAATGCGTGATAAACAATCCGCACGAATGTTTTTGCCACCGGGTAAATATTTTATCTCAAAATTGAATTCTTGGAGACGTGCTAATAATCTAACTAAGCGAGAAGAAGCTCTATTGGAGGAACTCTCGCCAAGCATATAAATTAAAGGCTTGTGGTCTGTGTATAAAAGAAATCTGGTTCCCCAAATGTACATTTTAAATTTTTCGACAGACCATGAACAAGCTAAAGCTTCTCGCTCTATAGTACTGTAATTTACTTCAGCTGAAGTCAAAGAACGCGAAGCAAATGCAATGGTGCATTCCTCACCCTTAATCATTTGACTAAGAACAGCTCCTAGACCACGGGAGCTAGCATCAACAGTAATGATGCTTTGAACACCATGGGAAAAGGGCTTGATGGCAGGAGCAGAGAGAATCATATCTTTGACGGAGTCAAAAGCAGATTGAGATTCAGAGGACCACACATATTTCGCATGTTTTTTTAACAGATCCCTAAGTGGCTGAACTATAAGTGCATAGCTCCTGACAAAACGAGCGTAATATTCACTCAACCCCAAGAATGCTCTCAGCGAGTCTTTATCTAAAGGAGAAGGAGCATTTTTAATAGCTTCCAACAAAGAAGATTTGGGTTTGATGCCATCTTTTGAGAGGTTGTGGCCTAAATAATCAACCTCATTAGCTAAAAATTTACATTTCTTCTTATTGATGGTAAGACCATGACTTTGTAGAGATTTTAAAACATACTCCATCAATATGTAATGTTGATCCAGGGATTCAGAATGAACCAAAATGTCATCCTGGAATGCTTGAATTCCTGGACAATTATAAAAAATGGAGTCCATTAATCTTTGAAATATACTGGCTGCAGAAGCAAGCCCAAATGGTAACCTTTTATACATATACACACCAAAAGGTGTAACAAACGTTGTAAGAGGTTGAGATTCTAAAGATAATGGAATTTGGTGGTACGCTGAGCGCAAATCAATAGTGGAAAAATATTTGCTACTACCGATATTGGCCAGCATATCATGGATTTTAGGCAAGGGATGTACATCAATGACAATGTTACGATTGAGCACCCGCAGGTCTGCACATAAACGAATTTCCCCAGAAGGTTTTCGTGCTACGACGGCAGCAGAAACCCATTCTGAAGATTCAATTGGACAAATAATGTCTTGAGCAATAAGGGATTCAATGTGCTTTCTTAAGTCCTCTCTAACAGATAGAGGAACAGGACGTACCTTTTGGATAACAGGACAAGCGTTGTCTTTTAACTTAATATTATGCTCGAAATTCTTTACCAAACCAATCCTGTCTTCAAAAACAACCTTGTATTTTTCTAAAACATTGCAAAGAATAGGGTCATTACAATAATCAAAAACAGACAGTATAGGCAGATCCCCCAAAGCAACAGGTTCAGGATGACCAGGCTTTAAAATAATGCCAAGTCTGGCCTGATCTTGCCAGCCTAGAATATCCCGGCCATTCTGTGCAACGTAAATTTTTGTATAAATAACACGACCTTTAAAATCAATGTTATCAGGAAAATATCCACGCATGGTTATATCAAAACCCCCAAAAGCTTTGGGATTAACATCAGTAGCAAGTAATTCTTTGTCATTCCAAGAGCACTGAAAAGTAGTTTCATCCAAAATGGTAATGGGAGATCCTGAGTCAGCCATAACCTGTATGGTCTGAATGCCAATTGAAATGGTGCAAATAGGACCCTTAATACTGAAATCACATAAAGCATTAACCTGAATGAATGAAATGGAAGAAAGGTTTAACGCATCACAAATTTCCTCTTCAGAATAAACCATATTAACTTTAGACTTATCTTTAGGTAAACGACACGATGCAGCAAAATGACCTATACGTTTACAATTAGAACACCTTTTACCTTGTGCTGGACACTTAGGGTTATTTCCTACATGAAACTTTGAACCGCACCTGTAACAAAATACATTAGATTTTGGTTCATAAACTTTTTTGACAGTATTGCGGTTAGAAACAACATTAACATTACAATTATCACCAGATGCCTGCGAAATATTACAAACACTTGAAGAAGCGGCATGTTCAGCTAAAATCTTTGAGGAAACAACGGAACACTCAATGCTTTTCGCAATTACAATAACCTCATCTAATGTTGGATTTTTACATGTCAAAATCCGTTCCTGGATTTTCTTATTGAAGCAATTAAAAACTAACTGATCCCGTAGAGCAGTTTCCAAATAGGTACCAAATTCGCATTTTGATGCAAGAACTCGTAGAGTTGCCACATAGTCTTCTATAGACTCTTCTTGTAACTGTTTCCTTTTGAAGAACATATGTCTCTCAACCATGACTGATGGATCATCTTTAAATTGTTTGCCCAGACGTGTTAATGCCTCGGTATACACATTCCATGAGTCATCATCAGCTGGAGCTTGAACAACTGCTAAATTGTCAAATAATTGTTGGCCAGCATCTCCTAAATGATTGAAAAGGATAGCTCTTTTTCTGGATGCAGGATAATCTAAAGCATCTATAGCTTCCAGATAGTTTGTAAACACTCGTAGCCATTTGTGCCATGGTGTAGGAGGCTTGCCAGGAACAATTAAAAATGACGGAGGTGCTACAATTCCATTGTTGCTATTACCTGAAGTAGCCATATTAAATTCAAAAAAAAAAATTATGAAACAAAACGATTTTAATAAAACTCTTACTTGTCAGCCTTTGAGAGTGAATTTTCCGGTAAAACGATCTTTTAAACCAGACAGGAAGCGACTATAACCTTAATAATAGCGTCGCGTTGACAAGAAGTTCAGTTGAGAAATGCTGTCAGCGTTTTGTAGAGTTGACACTGAGCGCTGAAAGCGACGTTTTTGTCGAGTTGACGTTGAGCGCTGAAAAAGTAAACAAAGCAGGAGCGCATTCAGATTACGGAATACGCTGGGCGCATTCCAGAGTGACGTCCTACTAGTCGACGTGCTGCGCGTGTACCAGAAGCGCGTGAGGAAACAACTCTTCAACTTGCTTCGCGAGAGTAGAACGCTTCGCGCCTTTGAAAAAAAAAAAAAAAAAAAAACGGTACACTGCGGGAAGCGTTTCCAAGATAGCTTTCAGGTAATTTTAGGAATAAAGATAACTCACAGTTTTAGTAGAAGTAGTCTCAATGAGTGAGAATGAAATTTCGAAGGCAAAAATCCGATTTTGCTTAAAACGGTGGAGCCAGTGACCTTAAAGTTCACGGGTCGAACTGCTCACGTCGGTGGGTTTGACTCATACAAACTCGGTTTGACTCTAGCAAGCTTCAAATCGTCGCCAATAAATGTAGTATGCTTGTAGTTGAAATCAGCGAGGAGATCCAAGGTGTTGGTTAACCATAAGAGGTTTATTAGGTAAGAGTAAATCAACCCACGACCAGTAAGGTAGAGTAACAGGCTTGCAATGGTCATGACATAATATTATGGCATTCTAAGAACATAGAATAAGAACTCATGAATAACATTCTTTAAAGAGCAAGTGTAACAATGTGCAGTACATACTACAAGGATCAAAATTTTATCCGGAAACAACCATTATTCAAATCAGTAATCATGCTGTTAAGGTAATTGGTGGTAATTGGTGGAGTAAAAGGGCTGTTTCCAAGGTGAAGGGCTCGAATATGGTTCTTAATGAAGTTTCCAAGGTGGAGGGCTCGAACATTGCTTTTAATGAAGTTGATTCTAACATTTTGTCTCCTCAAAACCTTCCTGCTTGTAATTCCAATCTGGGTGATGGGGCTCTGTCGTTGTTTGACAATTCTAATGTGCATGGGGATGAGTTACTTCTATCTGCTGACTTGGTGAATGCTGACAATTTTAACACAATTCTTTCAGATGTAGCTGTACCTTGCTCAGGGTCCTCTGATGCCTCTGCACCTTGTTCAAGGTCCACTAGAATTAAGTTTACACCTAAATATTTAGATGATTATATTACTTGATATGTTGTTTTCTTTTAGGAATTTTCATTGTTTTTCTCTTTTTGTTTTTCTCTCACCTTGTTTATTTTTTAACATGCTTTGTTTTTTGGTTATTATGGGGAAGGAGGTGTGTTATATCCCATGTTTCGTATTTCCTTCTGTAATTTCCTTCATTACTTCTGTTCTTTTATGTATTTGCATCCTAGTGCCTTGGTTGCTAGGTTATTGTGGAATGTTCTACTCCCGATCTTCTGTTGAAGACTGGAGCTTCTTGGATGTGCACTCTGATGGATCTTATGCTGTACTTGATGTTCCTGATTAAACTTAATCCTTAAGTTTACTTCCTTCTCCTGTTATACTTTGGATACAACAAGATTTCTTTACAATTTCTAATTGCTGCATATATTCTAGCTATATGCGATGATGAAACAGCCAGTATTACTGTTATGTTTACTGTGTTCTTAATTTAAGCAAACACTGAACATTCCTTAGAAATGTCAGTTCACTAGCATCAAATAGTTTATCTTGCATTCAGTTGGGGTGTAAGAGTTTTGTTGGAATTGAACAATTTGAGGTTAGTGTAAAACATGCATTTACAAAGAAACAGTTCTGGCAATAGCTGTTGGTGCTTTGACTTTGTCAATGGTTGTTTAGTCATGGTTTTTGCAAAACGTTCTTGTTGAAGAAGTCAGGCCCTCATCAATCTAAAAAACATTAGCTAAAGAAAAAGTATTTTTTAGTCTCATAAAGCAATCATTGCCAAGGTAGTCGCAGGACCTGAAAGGAACTATTTTAATTGTGGATGTGTTCCCTGTTCAAGAGCAGAGTACTGTGCCCAGTGCTGAATGTAAGAGTGGTTGGAGAAAAATGTGAATGACACAAAATTGATCAATGGATGAAGAAGGATAACTGAACACCCCTATAATTAGGAATGTGATACTTATAAGTTTAGTAAAAATCAATACATCTTGGGTAACATTAGACCTGAAAGAAAAAATATGTTTTTTCACAATAAAACATACTGCCATTATAGTTTCCAGCATAAAGTTTCTGGGTCACACTACATTTTGTGTATTTGTTGTACTGCCATAAGTGGCATGGGCGTGGCCAGACTCAGGTCTCGTGTCTACTGTGCAACTGGAGCCAAGATATACCTAACTGATGAGTACTAATAAGGGTGAAACCCTTGAGCTTCTTGTGTTCTGGTTCTAGGATGTCCTGGTCTGACAGTTCTGTCTGGACTGATTCTATTATAGCAGGAACAAGACTGATTTGCATATGGCTACATTCAAACTGAGGAATTGCCAGTGGTTACACAAAATTACACATTCCTCCCATCACCTTTTGTGTTTTTGATGTACTCGAAAAAGTATGCTCAGACAAGGGTCCCGTGATCACTGTGCCACTGGAACAAAGCTATAACCAACTGATGAACACAAATAAGGGCAATATTAGTCTTGAGATGGTTTCATTCTGGCCCAAAGTGTTCCTGACCAGGCAGTTCAGTCTGGACTGTTCCTATTGGAGCACGGCCAAGACTGAATTTCATATAGCTGGGTCCAAGCTGAAGTGGCCAAAAGAACGATGGGTTGGAATGTTCCTCATAGCGATTGCCAGGGGTTAAACAAATTGCAAGCATTCCTCCCATCATCTTTTGTATGTTTAATTTCCATGTTTGCTCCTATTTTATGTTTGGGGATGTAAACATAATATGCTTGCTGCTTTAACCCGACAGCTATCATCTTACTACATTAATAACTGCCTAAAGACAAAAATATTTTTTGTATCAAAGAGCCCACACTGCCAATATAGCCTCTAATATAGAAAGAACTCTTCTCTGCAGATGTACTCCTTGTGAAAGAAAATACTGGTGTTGGTGTTTGGACAAAATATCGAGTTTTAGATATTGTGGGACATGAATATCATTAAAAAAATACAGTTAGTGCCAAAATACTGTGGAAAAGAATACAGTTGGTAATAATATTGCTTTCTTTGGTATCAAGTTTCCAAAAATATTATTTAGGATTGTTTTCTTTATTATAGCTGCAAACATCTTTTTTAATTGATTCAACATTTTTTTGTTAAAATATTCATTTTACTATTCTTAGTATGGTTGTTATTAATTATAGTTTGTCACTTATTCTATACTTAATTAGAAATTGTTATTGCAGCATGTTGCTTGAGTTGTAGGCGAATAGGGTGGGAAGATAATACAATCTTAAATAATTTAAATTAAATGGCAATTAGTTTTTTATTGAATGTTTTTCTTTTATTGATTATTAATTATGTAAATTGTTTAAGTATAATATTGTTTTAGTTGAATTTGTTAATCTCAATGTGGATTTGAATTTAAATATTAGTAGTATAAGATATTTTGTTAGTACCGGGATGTTGGTTTTATAAGGGACTAGGGTAGGAATTTAATTAAAATGAAATGTATTGAAGTGTAATATTGTCTTATTTTTTAGGTTAATTAAATAGTTAATTGAATGCTATTCATGAACAGTGCTTAATTTAATAACTGTTCTGTATTTATTGTAGTGTTTTATTTCTTTAATTTGAATTTACATTTGTATATGTTTATTATGTATTTATTTTGTATAAGGTCTTATTTTATGTAGGGGATAGTTATAATCATTTTAACACGACAGCTATCATCTTACTATATTATTAACTGTCTAAAGACAAAAATATATTTTGTATCAAATAGCACACACTGCCAATATAGCCTCTAGTATAGAAGGAACTCTTCTCTGCAGATGTTGTCCTTGTGAAAGAAAATACTGGTGTTGGTGTTTGGACAAAAAATTGAGTTTTAGATAATGTGGGACATGAATATCATAAACAAAATACAGTTACTGCCAAAATACTGTGGGAAGGAATACAGTTGGCAATAATATTGATTTCTTCGGTATTGAGTTTCCAGAAATATGTTTAAGGATTGTTTCTTTATTATAGCTGCAAAAATCTATTTAAATTGATTCAACATTTTTTAGTTAAAATATTAATTTTACTATTCTTAGTATGGTTGTTATTAATTATAGTTTGTCACTTATTCTACACTCAATTAGAAATTGTTATAGTAGCATGTTGCTGGAGTTGTAGGGGAATAGGGTGAGAAGATAATACAATTATAAATAATTTAAATTAAATGTAAAATAGTTTTTTATTGAACATGTTTCATTTTATATAAGATATTTTGTTAGTACTAGGATGTTGGTTTTATAAGGTACTAGGGTAGGAATTTAATTCAAATGAAATGTATTTAAGTGTAATATCTTATTTTTTAGGTTAATTAAATAGTTAATTGAATGCTATTCATGAACATTGCTTAATTTATTAACTGTTCTGTATTTATTGTAGTGTTTTATTTCTTTAATTTGTATTTACATTTTTATATGTTTATTATGCATTTATTTTTTATAAGGTCTTATTTTGTGTAGGGAACAGTTATAATAATTTTATATTAAATGGTCTTTAAATGCTATTGATTATTTGCTAATTAATTATATTTATTTATTTGATAAACACTATAATGTTACTGTTGTACTTATTGTGTTAAATATTAGTTTAATGTATATTACAAATTTTGCCTGTGGAATAGTTTTTGTTTTTCAAATTGTATTGTTTCTTTAAAGGCCATTTGAATGAAATAATGTGTTACTTATTTTAAAACGTTGTAGTTTGTTTGTAGTGAAGCAAAGGAATATTATAAAACTTTATTCAATTTCTTTAATTTTTGTTTAGTGATTTAATTATTTGTATTTTTCTTAAATAATATAGTGTTTATTTTTTATGCAATAATAATTTCATATTTTTTTATTAGGTGTTGAAGTTTTAGGACTTGTAATCCCATTGAAGTCCAGCACTTTCCCTTCTGTTGTTTAGACTGGAGTGGGAATAATAAATGTGATGCCTTCAAAGTGCAACACTTTCCCTATTATTGCTTAGTCTCGAGATGGATTAGTAAATGTAACCCCATTCAAGGTAAGTCCAGCACTTTCCTTACTACTACTTAGACTGGATAGTGAGTAGTAAATCTAACCCATCTGAAGTCCAACAATTTCCCTACTGTTGCGTAGAGTGGAGCGGGAATAGTACATCTAACCCCTCCAAAGTCCAACACTGTCCCTACTAGTGCTGAAATTGGATTTATATCACTATTTATAATTTTTTTTAAATTTGAATGCTGTTTTTTTTAAATTTATGTTTGTGGAATGTTGGGGAGCTTAATATTTCTTTATTTAAATTTTGTAATACATCTGTTTACAATATTGTGTATATTTTATTATCCGATCTATGATCTATATATCTATATCTATCTATCTATCTATCTATCTATCTATCTATCTATCTATCTATCTATCTATCTATCTATCTATCTATCTATCTATCTTTATTATTATTAGCTTTATTCGATATAAAAAGATATCATTAAAGCATTTACAGAATAAAAGAAACAGTGCCATGATAAAAAAAGGGAAAATTGTACAGTATAAAATTACATAGGGATGATACTTAAGCACTTATTAAGCATTTAAAAAAGTTAGCAACTAGGCTAACAACTTTAAAACCAGAATATAAAAAGGGAATGATGCCCAGACATTAACAGGATAAAAACGTTTCATTCAGAGGTAAGCTGCAGGATAATAAAGGGAAACGGAGGGGGAAGTGACCCATGGCTCATATTTACAATGTTACTTCAGACCCAAAAGGCTATTGTGCACCGGTTGTTTAAATCGGGTGGTCCGACATAATAGAAGGAACCTATCGGAAGCCTCTGGATTCTCTGGGCTGGCGCGCCTTTTCTGCCATCTTTCTCCGTATCAACCAGGCTATGCCCAGGAACTTTGCCACTCCACAGATCATCGATGAAGATGAGGCGTGAGTTCTTAAGATGCGGAGGGCTGCGCAATGATTCATAGTGCCCAGCAATTTGCACACTGGTTTCAGCCATTTGAATCTGGCTCTTCTATAGGCCGGGCAGGCAAAGAGAAGATGGGCAATGGTCTTTTTGTGGTAACTACAACCTGGGCAAGATGGCAATGATAGGTTTGACCCCTTCCAATTTACTGTCACGCTGTTAACGGGAAGGGTCCCAAATCTCAACTTGATGTACAGAGTTCTGTCTCGCGGGGTCTGGATGAGATCGAGATATGGTTCGAGGACACAGGAAATGTTATGGTCAAAGAACCCCTCAGTCAATTTCCCCATCTTAGGGTTCATAAGCTCTTGAGTCTGCACCCAGTCCCAGTAGGCTCTTTTCAGATCTTGTTTTGTAGGAGGGACCTGGGTGGCCCAAGCTTCCTTGAACCCCAAAACAGACAAAAGATGGCAAAGGTCAACCAGCCATTTGATTCGTCCTTCAGAGTCTGCAAGTATTTATTCCTCAAGGGCCCCAACATAATTAGAAAGCTCTGGGGTCTTTCTTAGGCGAACCCAAAATAGCAGGGGGCGAAGTCGGGCAATATCATGTATGGAGCGTTTCCCCATATCATAGAGTAGGGGTTTAAACTGGGTGGATGGAGGGAGGGAAGTGAGGTCTCAGAGTTCAGCCCCATATAAGGCCGAAGGGAGCGCCTTCCCATCGTAAACCTTTAGGGCCGGGGCTACTAACCTACTCACAGACTTGCGCTGTTCCCTAGCAATTGCCCACGAACCCGCTTATGGTTCAGGAGCATTATGCCTAAATGGGGACCCCACTTCATGGTGTTAGAGATGCGGATCCCCAGATAGTCAAAAGAATCCACGCAGTCCAGAGGGGAGCCATTCAAGGTGATGCCATTTCTGAAACGTTTGCAGGGGTTGATTGCCATCATCTTGGTTTTATCGGTATTGATTGTCAACCCTTGATTTTTGCAGAAAAGGTCAAACCTGTTCAGGAGTTTCTGGGGGCCACCCAGTGACTTAGATAACAGAAGACTATCGTCGGCGAACAGGAGGGTTGGTGTCTTCTCACCCGCCAGGGTGGGGGCATGTGCTGGTTCCTGCCCAAGATGATCCACCACCCCGTCAATGAGTAACGAAAACAGGGTGGGGGCCAACACACAACCCTGGCGGACCCCCCTATCCACTGCGATTCTCTCTGTCATTTGGCCTTGAGTCCCCCATCTGATTTTAGCATAGTTTCCGTCATGGAGACTTTTAAACATGTCAAGAATCAGCAGGCAGATGCCCTGTTGATGAAGAGTCTGCCACAATTTCTCACGGGGTACCAGATCAGATGCGGCTTTTAAGTCTATGAAGGCCAAGTACAGGCTGCCTTTCCCTAAGACCACTACTTTCCAGTAGACCATAAAGAATCTAAAAACCTGGTCCATAGTTCCAACCTTCTGCCTAAACCCCGCTTGAAAATGGGACAGGATGCTATCGTCCTCAATCCATGCTCCGATTCTCGTGAGGAGGACCCTGCCAACCACCTTCTGCATAACGTCGATCAAACTGATCGGACTGTAGTTGGCAGGGTCCTCTCTCTCCCCCTTCTTAAAGATTGGGACAACCTCGGCTCCCTTCCAAGAATCGGGCACCAGTAGACCCCCTGCTACAAGGTTAATTACCATCAGAATAAAGTGATCTCAAGGCTTAGGATCATGCAGGAATAGATCACCTGGGAGGCCGTCTGGCCCCGCAGCCTCCCCCGGGGCAATGCTATCTATTTTTTGCTCTACCTCAAAAAGTTCAAAAGAGCTCAAGGGAGGGTAATCTCTTGGTGTATTGAGAGGGGACACATGGGCGGCAGCCTTTGGGCTGTCATCGCCCGTGTACAGGGCAGAAAAGTGCTTATGCCATTGATTTTCTGTTATGTGGTTGGGAATTGGAACTACCCCATTCCTGGATTCTTTGTTGATTAGGTTTCAGAAAAACTTTGGGTCCTTTTGTTTTGAGGTGATGTTGAGTTCTTGATAGTGTTCCTCATCCCAATTTCTCCTGGCTTTGCCCTATGAACAAGAATACTCCTTCCTTGCGGCCCTGACTGCTGGCAGGTCTTTGCTCCTTACTGCCATGGCTAATATTGCCCTCTTTTCTTTGCAGTCTGCAGAGTACCTGGGATTACTAGATCTTGCTTGGTCGGGCCTTGGGCCTGTTTTCCCTTTAGCAATAAAAAAAGAGCCTAGTTGGCTAATCGTATCCTGATAGAATTCGTGAAAATCAAATGGGTACCCCTCGCTCAATAGCCCGGCAGGATCTGCACTCTTCATCTCAAGCGCACATTTAATACGCTGAAGAGTATCAGGGTGTTGGGGAAATTTTTGCCCATTTTAGGCACCTATTGCAGTTGGAGAGGCTAACCTCTTTGGATGTTAACACAGGGGTGGGTTTCTCCTGTCTAGCGGCCGGGGACCAGAGATTTTTTATCGTCAGGCAGGGAGGATTGTGGTCACTATCTATGGAAGGTTTAACCTCTATATCCAGGAGATCTCCCCATAGACTAAGATCAAGGAGAATATAATCAATTCTAGAAGGCGAGCTAATCCTATTAAAGATGTTTGCTCCAATTAAGTCCGATCTTGTCCTACCATTAGCTGGCCTCAGATTAAATCCCTGAGTGAGAGCATTAATCTGGATGGCCCTCTGTGACCACTTTTTATCGGTGGGAGACTCAGGGATGGGACTGCCCATTTGATGTCCTCTTCAGAGGCGCTAAGCAGATCATCTAAGCTCAGGGGATCATATGTGCAGCTCAGGTCTCCTGCTACTATGATGTTAGAATGTGGCGAAATACTACCAAGCAGAGATTCCAAAACTGCTATGGTCGGGGATGTCTGGGCGCTAGAGGAACCTCTGGCATAAACATTAAATAATTCTAATGGGGTGCTGTGAAGGAAGCCTTTGATTGACAGATTTAAAATGTCGAGTGATTCATTCTCACGGACCGTTATCTATCTATCTATCTATCTATCTATCTATCTATCTATCTATCTATCTATCTATCTATCTATCTATCTATCTATCTATCTATCTATCTATCTATCTATCTATCTATCTATCTATCTATCTATCTATCTATCTATCTATCTATCTATCTATCTCTATCTATCTATCTATCTATCTATCTATCTATCTATCTATCTATCTATCTATCTATCTATCTATCTATCTATCTATCTATCTATCTATCTATCACATCTCTCTCTCTCTGAGGTAACAGGAGGGGTATATTTATATACCCCTCCTGTTACCTGTTACCTCCAGTAAATCCCACACAGCAGGATTGCTAAGAGGTCTTTTGAGGCGACGCTCCCTTTCTCCACTTCTCTGCAAACGTGACTCAAGGTGCACTACTGGTTGGGGGATGAAGTCCACTTTACTCCTGAGAAACCTTGGGGGCCAAGAAGCCCTCCTGAAGCCTGCTGTAAGTCCTACACAGCGAGATTCCTGAGAGCAGGTCAGAGGCCCCTCCCCTTTCTCCGCCACTCTGCAAACACGGCTACTACTTTACAAAGCATACAAATTCACTGATAAAAACAAACATTACAGGTACCTTATATTTAGGCAATGGAATTTTCGAAAAAACTGATAAATTCACTGAAAAAAACAAAGGTTACAGAGATGTTATAGGAAGGCTCAAGTTTCAGTCATACAAAACCAGAGAAAATCAGCAGTTATAGTTAGCTGAGATAACTGTCTCTCACGCCCCGCAATGCACTGCTTATGATCTCACATATTACATCACTCATGACATGGTCAGTGACATCACTGATGGCATCACTGATGATATCTTAAAAAGTCCATAATATAAATATACCAATGATATGGAGTATAGTGCAATCCCTCTCTACTGCTAAAGACATTTCTATAACCACAAGCTTCTAGTGGAGTACAGCTTACCCCTCTTCTCAATATAGCTATAAAAAGATCAACATTTAGCTATAGATATACAGATATATGTATATATATATAGATATATATATATATGTCTATATCTATATCTATGTCTATATCTATCTATCTATCTATCTATCTATCTATATATCTATATATTCATTTTATTTTTATTTTTATATTTCATTTTACATTTTAAAGGATATTATTATTTTGTATATATTATATAAATCATACATTTCACCGTATTCTTCACTGGTAGTACATATGTTTACTATTTTTATTCCTTTTTTAACTCTATATAAATATTTCTCTTTTGTTTTTTAAATTGTTTTGGAACAGACATCAAGACCCACTGCAGTTTATTTTATTTTGCAGCACTACAAACACCATAATGCTTGTAGGCCCGTTGTGCGGGGCATCTTTGAAATATAAACATGTGACTGCAGTCCTCGCTGTTGACTCTGTGCCTAGCCTGTGAACAAGAGCGTTGAAGCCCGAAATGCATCTCGCTGTGATTCATAAGGTATCCTGTCGCTGCTGTGCTCGCTGCACCTTCATTAAAGGAATTTTAATCCACCTGGGAGGCTTTTCTGTATGGGGCCCCCCTTAGTGTTGTTGGATAGAATACGGCCAACCAAGTCGTGGAACTGCCCACCGCTGAAATACGGATCTGGAGGTTCTCCTGATGAAGGCTACAGGTATTGGCAGGGAGCAGGTTGGAGACATGATTGCCAACCCACTGTGGTAACAATTTGTGCATGAGACTGTGAGCAACATTGAGACCCACTGGGGTTTTATTTTATTGTGCAGCACTACAGTGTAACTTCATCTGTAGATCAGGAGTAAGGGGCAGAATTAGGGTGTAGGCCTATAAAGGTGCATCGACGTTTTGACCATATTGCCTAAGGGTGCATGACTAACATGGCCCGTTGTTAGTAATCATATGAACTATGGACCGATCTTCAAATACAAGAACCACGCACGTCTGGATTTGGTTTCAGACTTAAGGACAGCTCAAACTTGCAGTTATATATGCTGCATCTCCTCAGAGCGGTGTTGGGACAAGTTCCCTTTTTTCCTGATGGATCTACAGGACCCGTTATTTACCATTCCTTGAGGCCACTGCCCTTGGTACTCACCCAACTCAGAACCTTGATACCCCCCACACCCGTCCTGAAGAAGACCCGCTGCTGAGGACTACACCCACCCTTAGGCAATAGGGTCGAAACATCAACGCACCTTTATAGGCCTACACCCTACTCCTGACCTACAGATGAAGGTACACTGTGAATTAAAACAGTTCAACTAATGTTTTGTACGCAAATGTACTTATAGGGGTAGGCTGAGATATTATAAGGGAGACTGTCTCCAGTCAATAATGGTCCCCTTTTTTGTTGTCCCAAATATTTGAATTTCCTTAACATAACATTCTTTCTTTTTCTTTTTTCTTTCACATGAGCACTAACTTTCCACATACTTCTTTCTCGCTGATGATAACTATGAAAATATTGTATATGGAAATAACTAACCATGTTCCAATGAAGTATTTCTTTGTGTGACTGAATAAACTTATGTTATCAGTCCATCTTTTGGAGGTGGTCTTCTTGTGTGTGCCTTTGATCTTTGGTGTCTTAATGAAAAGGTTGTTTGTAATTTAAATTACAAAAGTCAGGGTTCATTGTTTTTCTGTACCATTATGACTGTGTTGCAGCTACATGTAAGTCCAGATGCACAGCTTAAGGTTGTTGAGAAACACTCTGGTCCCTTCATCTGTGAAGTGAACTCCATCACTTCTGTAGATATCATGCATATCAAAACGTAGATTGTTGTTAAAGATGGAGACCATCCTATGGTCTTTGAGGTAAGAAGAAACAGTTTTATTAACATTCTTCCTAGCCTTCTCAATCTGTAGACAGAATTGATTTTACCACTTCCATTTCTTTCTTTGGCTTATATTAGAGTATATAAAGACAGTGTGAGGAAAAAGCAACATCAGTTGTGCAAAGATATCCTTCCTTATCATATCCAATCCTACCCCAGTCAATGTGCCTAGGTCATTTCCACAACAGTGCACAATCGTGAGGTCAGTGGGTTGGAGATGTAAAACGGTTTTAACCAAAGGCAGCCATTAGTGCCACTCTCTGTGCAAACCATTTAATATCCACATTTTGCAAACCATGGTCTTTGTCAATACCTCTGTGTTCAGCATATCTTTTGCCCCAGAAAACATAGCTATGTCCTCCAATCTATCCAGTTACATTTTAAAGGGATGAGTGGAAGGCAAAAAAAAACGTCTGAAGCTGAGTAAGTCAGTTGGTACAATGAGAGGTATTTAAAATGGCGTTTAAGATGCTGTTTTTGAAAAAGCAGCTAACTGATTGGCTGTTCATAAACATTGTGTACTCAAAAATAGGATGCATCTTACTTTTATAAAAAATGCATCTTTCTGATTGATTATAGAAAAAACTTTGAAAGTTACAGTAGACAGGATACTCAATCACACCTGCTATTTGAATTTCTAAGCTAAGGGGCTGAACTTGAAAATATGGTGAACTTGTGACTTGCCAGTATAATTGAATGTTGCAGAAATTGTTACTATGGAAAATAGCATAAAGCAGAATGAGGGAAGGGTTGAAACTTAACTGTGCTTTTAAAATATGAAATGCTAACTTATATATAAGTGATATGCTACTAAAGTAAGTTTTCCCAAATCAGTAGTATGTTTAGAAGTAGCGTGCTATAAAAAATAATACTAGTATTATTGAAAATAGGATATTAAACTCCTGTAAGGGTTCGCTGCTCCATCGTGATGCTACACTGCGGCTCCGCGAAGGAGTCACGACTCCGGGAAATTACAGAATGAGTTTGGGGACTTTTAGAAGAGACTAGTAAAGGGTTAATATGTCTAACCAATAGAAATGGGTTTCGGAATTTGAATTAATAAAGGTAGCATTTTGGCTTTTTAGTTACATTTATTTGTGTGTAGAAAGAGAGGAAACATTTGCAATTACTGGTTTTACCTTGTTGAGAGAGGTGCATCACATTAATTGTGTGAAAAAGAAAATCTTTTATCAGTTTTTGATATTTCATATTCTGCAATACTATTTGAGAGGTGAGTTACAAATTTTCAAGGTGTGTTATGTATTGCGTAGTAGTGCTTCAGTCTTTGTAGTGATATTTTTAACTTTGAAAAGCATTATTTATAAAGTTAGCAGAGTATTATAGAAGTGCGACGTTTGAAATATGTTACCAAAAATACTCTAGATCGTTTTATTGTACTGAAACGAAGATTGAAATAAGTACTACATTTAGAAATATGGTTAGACTTATTACACTGACATGGGAAGGATTGCTGATTTAAATTTGGGAAGGCCCAACATTCTGAGCAAAAGGTATGTCTCTGCTTGTACATGTTTTCTCACACGTGTTATGCATCTGAAGATGCTAGATGTCTGAAACACAGCTTTACAACTATTTGTATATTTCTTTTATATATGATGGTAGTAGCAAAAGGCACAGACACATGCAAGCATGCTTTCACGAACATGGTAAAACTTACAATAGAAGATGGGAAGGATTGCTGTTTTAAATTCGGTAGGTCTAACATTCTTAACAGTCGCTGAAAAATGAAGGTACAGCAGAAAGTGAGGTTTCAGACATGTTGGCAGATGGATTAGTGATTAGGGTAGTTAGTATGAAACTGAGGAAAGGTATAATTGAAGTATGGTTTAAAATGTAGATTTCTGTTTGAACTGTGAAGTGCACTCAGTCAAGTTTAAAGGTCTGTGTGCTCTTGTGACTGAGGTATGTGTCTATTTGTACATGTATTCTCAAATGTGGTATGCATCTGAATGTGGTAGATGTTTGAAACACAAGTATACAACTATTTGTATATTTCTTTTTATGTATGACTTCACTAGGAAAAGGCACAAACACATGCATGCATGCTTTCAGGAATATGGGGAGACTTATAACAGTGACATTGGAAAGGCACAGACATACATATGCATATGTTCAGAAATATGGTTAGACTTATAACAGTGACATGAGAAGGATTGTTGATTTAAATTTAATAGGTCTAACAGTGTGAGCAGTCAGTGAAAAATGAAGCTGCAGGAGAAAACGGAGGTTTAAGATAGGGTGTCAAAATAATTAGTGATTAGGGCACTTTGTAGGAGTCTCTGGAAAGGTACACTTGAAGTATGCCATATAAATTATTTTGGTGTCTGCTTGAAATGGAAAAAGCAGTCTGTCAAGTTTTAAGGTCTATGTGGTCTTGTGACTGAGGTATATCTCTACTGGTACATATACTCTCACAGGTGTTATGCATCCGCAGATGCTAGATGTCTGAAACACAGGTTTAAAATTATTTGTATGTTTATTTTATGTATTAAGCCACTAGCATACATGCTTTCAGAAATATGGTGAGACTTACTACAGAATAATGGGAAGCATGTTGGCAGAGGGATTAGTGATTAGGGTACTTTGTATGAATCTCTGAAAAGGTACACTTGAAGTAAGATGAATATATTTAGGTGTCTGCTTGAAATGGGAAGTATAGACTACCAAGTTTAAAGGTCTGTGTTGTTTTGTGACTGAGGTATGTGTCTACTTGTACGTGGATTCTCACATGTGTTATGCATCTAAAGATGTCGATGTCTGAAACACAGGTATACAACTATTTGTATGTAACTTTTATGTATGATGCCACTAGCAAATAAAAAAAACAGGTGATGGACAGAATGTGGATCAATGTCACACATTCACCCCAGTCCAAGGATCTGGGCCCATATCCATCGTTTTTTTGCACTCCACACCACCCTGGGTTAGACAATGGCGATATGCAAATCAGCTCTGACCCTGTGCCCCATGGGAACAGTCCAGTCCGAACTACAAAAGCCATGTCCTTCCCAGAACGGAATCAAGCATCCGAGGACCGGACCGGTTTCGAGGTAACACCTCTCATCAGCCCGGCTAGCTTGACTCCAGTGGTGTGGAGTGCCTGGGACCCACGTCTGAGCATCCCCAGCGCACTTATGGCGGAATTTGCAAACAAAACAGGTGATGGACAGAATGTGGATCAATGTCACACATTCACCCCAGTCCAAGGATCTGGGTTCATATCCATCGTTTTTTTGCACTCCACACCACCCTGGGTTAGACAATGGTGATATGCAAATCAGCTCTGACCCTGTGCCCCATGGGAACAGTCCAGTCCGAACTACAAAAGCCATGTCCTTCCCAGAACGGAATCAAGCATCCGAGGACCGGACCGGTTTCGAGGTAACACCTCTCATCAGCCCGGCTAGCTTGACTCCAGTGGTGTGGAGTGCCTGGGACCCACGTCTGAGCATCCCCAGCGCACTTATGGCGGAATTTGCAAACAAAACAGGTGATGGACAGAATGTGGATCAATGTCACACATTCACCCCAGTCCAAGGATCTGGGCCTATATCCATCGTTTTTTTGCACTCCACACCACCCTGGGTTAGACAATGGCGATATGCAAATCAGCTCTGACCCTGTGCCCCATAGGAACAGTCCAGTCCGAACTACAAAAGCCATGTCCTTCCCAGAACGGAATCAAGCATCAGAGGACCGGACCGGTTTTGAGTTAACACCTCTCATCAGCCCGGCTAGCTTGACTCCAGTGGTGTGGAGTGCCTGGGACCCACGTCTGAGCATCCCCAGCGCACTTATGGCGGAATTTGCAAACAAAACAGGTGATGGTCAGAATGTGGATCAATGTCACACATTCACCCCAGTCCAAGGATCTGGGCCCATATCCATCGTTTTTTTGCACTCCACACCACCCTGGGTTAGACAATGGCGATACGCAAATCAGCTCTGACCCTGTGCCCCATGTGAACAGTCCAGTCCGAACTACAAAAGCCATGTCCTTCCCAGAACGGAATCAAGCATCAGAGGACCGGACCGGTTTCGAGGTAACACCTCTCATCAGCCCGGCTAGCTTGACTCCAGTGGTGTGGTGTGCCTGGGACCCACGTCTGAGCATCCCCAGCGCACTTATGGCGGAATTTGCAAACAAAACAGGTGATGGACAGAATGTGGATCAATGTCACACATTCACCCCAGTCCAAGGATCTGGGCCCATATCCATAATTTTTTTGCACTCCACACCACCCTGGGTTAGACAATGGCGATATGCAAATCAGCTCTGACCCTGTGCCCCATGGGAACAGTCCAGTCCGAACTCCAAAAGCCATGTCCTTCCCAGAACGGAATCAAGCATCCGAGGACCGGACCGGTTTCGAGGTAACACCTCTCATCAGCCCGGCTAGCTTGACTCCAGTGGTGTGGAGTGCCTGGGACCCACGTCTGAGCATCCCCAGCGCACTTATGGTGGAATTTGCAAACAAAACAGGTGATGGACAGAATGTGGATCAATGTCACACATTCACCCCAGTCCAAGGATCTGGGCCCATATCCATCATTTTTTTGCACTCCACACCACCCTGGGTTAGACAATGGCGATATGCAAATCAGCTCTGACCCTGTGCCCCATGGGAACAGTCCAGTCCGAACTACAAAAGCCATGTCCTTCCCAGAACGGAATCAAGCATCCGAGGACCGGACCGGTTTCGAGGTAACACCTCTCTTCAGCTCGGCTAGCTTGACTCCAGTGGTGTGGAGTGCCTGGGACACACGTCTGAGCATCCCCAGCGCACTTATGGCGGAATTTGCAAACAAAACAGGTGATGGACAGAATGTGGATCAATGTCACACATTCACCCGAGTCCAAGGATCTGGGCCCCTATCCATTGTTTTTTTGCACTCCACACCACCCTGGGTTAGACAATGGCGATATGCAAATCAGCTCTGACCCTGTGCCCCATGGGAACAGTCCAGTCCGAACTACAAAAGCCATGTCCTTCCCAGAACGGAATCAAGCATCCGAGGACCGGACCGGTTTCGAGGTAACACCTCTCATCAGCCCGGCTAGCTTGACTCCAGTGGTGTGGAGTGCCTGGGACCCACGTCTGCGCATCCCCAGCGCACTTATGGCGGAATTTGCAAACAAAACAGGTGATGGACAGAATGTGGATCAATGTCACACATTCACCCCAGTCCAAGGATCTGGGCCCATATCCATCGTTTTTTTGCACTCCACACCACCCTGGGTTAGACAATGGCGATATGCAAATCAGCTCTGACCCTGTGCCCCATGGGAACAGTCCAGTCCGAACTACAAAAGCCATGTCCTTCCCAGAACGGAATCAAGCATCCGAGGACTGGACCGGTTTCGAGGTAACACCTCTCATCATCCCGGCTAGCTTGACTCCAGTGGTGTGGAGTGCCTGGGACACACGTCTGAGCATCCCCAGCGCACTTATGGCGGAATTTGCAAACAAAACAGGTGATGGACAGAATGTGGATCAATGTCACACATTCACCCCAGTCCAAGGATCTGGGCCCATATCCATCGTTTTTTTGCACTCCACACCACCCTGGGTTAGACAATGGCGATATGCAAATCAGCTCTGACCCTGTGCCCCATGGGAACAGTCCAGTCCGAACTACAAAAGCCATGTCCTTCCCAGAACGGAATCAAGCATCCGAGGACCGGACCAGTTTCGAGGTAACACCTCTCATCAGCCCGGCTAGCTTGACTCCAGTGGTGTGGAGTGCCTGGGACCGAACGTCTGAGCATCCCCAGCGCACTTATGGCGGAATTTGCAAACAAAACAGGTGATGGACAGAATGTGGATCAATGTCACACATTCACCCCAGTCCAAGGATCTGGGCCCATATCCATCATTTTTTTGCACTCCACACCACCCTGGGTTAGACAATGGCGATATGCAAATCAGCTCTGACCCTGTGCCCCATGGGAACAGTCCAGTCCGAACTACAAAAGCCATGTCCTTCCCAGAACGGAATCAAGCATCCGAGGACCGGACCGGTTTCGAGGTAACACCTCTCATCTGCCCGGCTAGCTTGACTCCAGTGGTGTGGAGTGCCTGGGACCCACGTCTGAGCATCCCGAGCGCACTTATGGCGGAATTTGCAAACAAAACAGGTGATGGACAGAATGTGGATCAATGTCACACATTCACCCCAGTCCAAGGATCTGGGCCCATATCCATCATTTTTTTGCACTCCACACCACCCTGGGTTAGACAATGGCGATATGCAAATCAGCTCTGACCCTGTGCCCCATGGGAACAGTCCAGTCCGAACTACAAAAGCCATGTCCTTCCCAGAACGGAATCAAGCATCCGAGGACCGGACCGGTTTCGAGGTAACACCTCTCATCAGCCCGGCTAGCTTGACTCCAGTGGAGTGGAGTGCCTGGGACACACGTCTGAGCATCCCCAGCGCACTTATGGCGGAATTTGCAAACAAAACAGGTGATGGACAGAATGTGGATCAATGTCACACATTCACCCCAGTCCAAGGATCTGGGCCCATATCCATCATTTTTTTGCACTCCACACCACCCTGGGTTAGACAATGGCGATATGCAAATCAGCTCTGACCCTGTGCCCCATGGGAACAGTCCAGTCCGAACTACAAAAGCCATGTCCTTCCCAGAACGGAATCAAGCATCCGAGGACCGGACCGGTTTCGAGGTAACACCTCTCATCAGCCCGGCTAGCTTGACTCCAGTGGAGTGGAGTGCCTGGGACACACGTCTGAGCATCCCCAGCGCACTTATGGCGGAATTTGCAAACAAAACAGGTGATGGACAGAATGTGGATCAATGTCACACATTCACCCCAGTCCAAGGATCTGGGCCCATATCCATTGTTTTTTTGCACTCCACACCACCCTGGGTTAGACAATGGCGATATGCAAATCAGCTCTGACCCTGTGCCCCATGGGAACAGTCCAGTCCGAACTACAAAAGCCATGTCCTTCCCAGAACGGAATCAAGCAACCGAGGACCGGACCGGTTTCGAGGTAACACCTCTCATCAGCCCGGCTAGCTTGCTCCAGTGGTGTGGAGTGCCTGGGACCCACGTCTGGGCATCCCCAGCGCACTTGTGGCGGAATTTGCAAACAAAACAGGTGATGGACAGAATGTGGATCAATGTCAAACATTCACCCCAGTCCAAGGATCTGGGCCCATATCCATCGTTTTTTTGCACTCCACACCACCCTGGGTTAGACAATGGCGATATGCAAATCAGCTCTGACCCTGTGCCCCATGGGAACAGTCCAGTCCGAACTACAAAAGCCATGTCCTTCCCAGAACGGAATCAAGCATCCGAGGACCGGACCGGTTTCGAGGTAACACCTCTCATCAGCCCGGCTAGCTTGACTCCAGTGGTGTGGAGTGCCAGTGACCCATGTCTTAGCATCCCCAGCGCACTTATGGCGGAATTTGCAAACAAAACAGGTGATGGACAGAATGTGGATCAATGTCACACATTCACCCCAGTCCAAGGATCTGGGCCCATATCCATCGTTTTTTTGCACTCCACACCACCCTGGGTTAGACAATGGCGATATGCAAATCAGCTCTGACCCTGTGCCCCATGGGAACAGTCCAGTCCGAACTACAAAAGCCATGTCCTTCCCAGAACGGAATCAAGCATCCGAGGACCGGACCGGTTTCGAGGTAACACCTCTCATCAGCCCGGCTAGCTTGACTCCAGTGGTGTGGAGTGCCTGGGACCCAGGTCTGCGCATCCCCAGCGCACTTATGGCGGAATTTGCAAACAAAACAGGTGATGGACAGAATGTGGATCAATGTCACACATTCACCCCAGTCCAAGGATCTGGGCCCATATCCATCGTTTTTTTGCACTCCACACCACCCTGGGTTAGACAATGGCGATATGCAAATCAGCTCTGACCCTGTGCCCCATGGGAACAGTCCAGTCCGAACTACAAAAGCCATGTCCTTCCCAGAACGGAATCAAGCATCCGAGGACCGGACCGGTTTCGAGGTAACACCTCTCATCAGCCCGGCTAGCTTGACTCCAGTGGTGTGGAGTGCCTGGGACCCACGTCTGAGCATCCCCAGTGCACTTATGGCGGAATTTGCAAACAAAACAGGTGATGGACAGAATGTGGATCAATGTAACACATTCACCCCAGTCCAAGGATCTGGGCTCATATCCATCATTTTTTTGCACTCCACACCACCCTGGGTTAGACAATGGCGATATGCAAATCAGCTCTGACCCTGTGCCCCATGGGAACAGTCCAGTCCGAACTACAAAAGCCATGTCCTTCCCAGAACGGAATCAAGCATCCGAGGACCGGACCGGTTTCGAGGTAACACCTCTCATCAGCCCGGCTAGCTTGACTCCAGTGGTGTGGAGTGCCTGGGACCCACGTCTGAGCATCCCCAGCGCACTTATGGCGGAATTTGCAAACAAAACAGGTGATGGACAGAATGTGGATCAATGTCACACATTCACCCCAGTCCAAGGATCTGGGCCCATATCCATCATTTTTTTGCACTCCACACCACCCTGGGTTAGACAATGGCGATATGCAAATCGGCTCTGACCCTGTGCCCCATGGGAACAGTCCAGTCCGAACTACAAAAGCCATGTCCTTCCCAGAACGGAATCAAGCATCCGAGGACCGGACCGGTTTCGAGGTAACACCTCTCATCAGCCCGGCCAGCTTGACTCCAGTGGTGTGGAGTGCCTGGGACACACGTCTGAGCATCCCCAGCGCACTTATGGCGGAATTTGCAAACAAAACAGGTGATGGACAGAATGTGGATCAATGTCACACATTCACCCCAGTCCAAGGATCTGGGCCCATATCCATTGTTTTTTTGCACTCCACACCACCCTGGGTTAGACAATGGCGATATGCAAATCAGCTCTGACCCTGTGCCCCATGGGAACAGTCCAGTCCGAACTACAAAAGCCATGTCCTTCCCAGAACGGAATCAAGCATCCGAGGACCGGACCGGTTTCGAGGTAACACCTCTCATCAGCCCGGCTAGCTTGACTCCAGTGGTGTGGAGTGCCTGGGACCCACGTCTGCGCATCCCCAGCGCACTTATGGCGGAATTTGCAAACAAAACAGGTGATGGACAGAATGTGGATCAATGTCACACATTCACCCCAGTCCAAGGATCTGGGCCCATATCCATCGTTTTTTTGCACTCCACACCACCCTGGGTTAGACAATGGCGATATGCAAATCAGCTCTGACCCTGTGCCCCATGGGAACAGTCCAGTCCGAACTACAAAAGCCATGTCCTTCCCAGAACGGAATCAAGCATCCGAGGACCGGACCGGTTTCGAGGTAACACCTCTCATCAGCCCGGCTAGCTTGACTCCAGTGGTGTGGAGTGCCTGGGACCCACGTCTGAGCATCCCCAGTGCACTTATGGCGGAATTTGCAAACAAAACAGGTGATGGACAGAATGTGGATCAATGTAACACATTCACCCCAGTCCAAGGATCTGGGCTCATATCCATCATTTTTTTGCACTCCACACCACCCTGGGTTAGACAATGGCGATATGCAAATCAGCTCTGACCCTGTGCCCCATGGGAACAGTCCAGTCCGAACTACAAAAGCCATGTCCTTCCCAGAACGGAATCAAGCATCTGAGGACCGGACCGGTTTCGAGGTAACACCTCTCATCAGCCCGGCTAGCTTGACTCCAGTGGTGTGGAGTGCCTGGGACCCACGTCTGGGCATCCCCAGCGCACTTATGGCAGAATTTGCAAACAAAACAGGTGATGGACAGAATGTGGATCAATGTCAAACATTCACCCCAGTCCAAGGATCTGGGCCCATATCCATCGTTTTTTTGCACTCCACACCACCCTGGGTTAGACAATGGCGATATGCAAATCAGCTCTGACCCTGTGCCCCATGGGAACAGTCCAGTCCGAACTACAAAAGCCATGTCCTTCCCAGAACGGAATCAAGCATCCGAGGACCGGACCGGTTTCGAGGTAACACCTCTCATCAGCCCGGCTAGCTTGACTCCAGTGGTGTGGAGTGTCTGTGACCCATGTCTTAGCATCCCCAGCGCACTTATGGCGGAATTTGCAAACAAAACAGGTGATGGACAGAATGTGGATCAATGTCACACATTCACCCCAGTCCAAGGATCTGGGCCCATATCCATCGTTTTTTTGCACTCCACACCACCCTGGGTTAGACAATGGCGATATGCAAATCAGCTCTGACCCTGTGCCCCATGGGAACAGTCCAGTCCGAACTACAAAAGCCATGTCCTTCCCAGAACGGAATCAAGCATCCGAGGACCGGACCGGTTTCGAGGTAACACCTCTCATCAGCCCGGCTAGCTTGACTCCAGTGGTGTGGAGTGCCTGGGACCCAGGTCTGCGCATCCCCAGCGCACTTATGGCGGAATTTGCAAACAAAACAGGTGATGGACAGAATGTGGATCAATGTCACACATTCACCCCAGTCCAAGGATCTGGGCCCATATCCATCGTTTTTTTGCACTCCACACCACCCTGGGTTAGACAATGGCGATATGCAAATCAGCTCTGACCCTGTGCCCCATGGGAACAGTCCAGTCCGAACTACAAAAGCCATGTCCTTCCCAGAACGGAATCAAGCATCCGAGGACCGGACCGGTTTCGAGGTAACACCTCTCATCAGCCCGGCTAGCTTGACTCCAGTGGTGTGGAGTGCCTGGGACCCACGTCTGAGCATCCCCAGTGCACTTATGGCGGAATTTGCAAACAAAACAGGTGATGGACAGAATGTGGATCAATGTAACACATTCACCCCAGTCCAAGGATCTGGGCTCATATCCATCATTTATTTGCACTCCACACCACCCTGGGTTAGACAATGGCGATATGCAAATCAGCTCTGACCCTGTGCCCCATGGGAACAGTCCAGTCCGAACTACAAAAGCCATGTCCTTCCCAGAACGGAATCAAGCATCCGAGGACCGGACCGGTTTCGAGGTAACACCTCTCATCAGCCCGGCTAGCTTGACTCCAGTGGTGTGGAGTGCCTGGGACCCACGTCTGGGCATCCCCAGCGCACTTATGGCGGAATTTGCAAACAAAACAGGTGATGGACAGAATGTGGATCAATGTCAAACATTCACCCCAGTCCAAGGATCTGGGCCCATATCCATCGTTTTTTTGCACTCCACACCACCCTGGGTTAGACAATGGCGATATGCAAATCAGCTCTGACCCTGTGCCCCATGGGAACAGTCCAGTCCGAACTACAAAAGCCATGTCCTTCCCAGAACGGAATCAAGCATCCGAGGACCGGACCGGTTTCGAGGTAACACCTCTCATCAGCCCGGCTAGCTTGACTCCAGTGGTGTGGAGTGCCTGTGACCCATGTCTTAGCATCCCCAGCGCACTTATGGCGGAATTTGCAAACAAAACAGGTGATGGACAGAATGTGGATCAATGTCACACATTCACCCCAGTCCAAGGATCTGGGCCCATATCCCTCGTTTTTTTGCACTCCACACCACCCTGGGTTAGACAATGGCGATATGCAAATCAGCTCTGACCCTGTGCCCCATGGGAACAGTCCAGTCCGAACTACAAAAGCCATGTCCTTCCCAGAACGGAATCAAGCATCCGAGGACCGGACCGGTTTCGAGGTAACACCTCTCATCAGCCCGGCTAGCTTGACTCCAGTGGTGTGGAGTGCCTGGGACCCACGTCTGAGCATCCCCAGCGCACTTATGGCGGAATTTGCAAACAAAACTGGTGATGGACAGAATGTGGATCAATGTCACACATTCACCCCAGTCCAAGGATCTGGGCCCATATCCATCGTTTTTTTGCACTCCACACCACCCTGGGTTAGACAATGGCGATATGCAAATCAGCTCTGACATGGGGCCCATGGGAACAGTCCAGTCCGAACTACAAAAGCCATGTCCTTCCCAGAACGGAATCAAGCATCCAAAGACCGGACCGGTTTCGAGGTAACACCTCTCATCAGCCCGGCTAGCTTGACTCCAGTGGTGTGGAGTGCCTGGGACTCACGTCTGAGCATCCCCAGCGCACTAATGGGGGAATTTGCAAACAAAACAGGTGATGGACAGAATGTGGATCAATGTCACACATTCACCCCAGTCCAAGGATCAGGGACCATATCCATCATTTTTTTGCACTCCACACCACCCTGGGTTAGACAATGGCGATATGCAAATCAGCTCTGACCCTGTGCCCCATGGGAACAGTCCAGTCCGAACTACAAAAGCCATGTCCTTCCCAGAACGGAATCAAGCATCCGAGGACCGGACCGGTTTCGAGGTAACACCTCTCATCAGCCCGGCTAGCTTGACTCCAGTGGTGTGGAGTGCCTGGGACCCACGTCTGAGCATCCCCAGCGCTCTTATGGCATAATTTGCAAACAAAACAGGTGATGGACAGAATGTGGATCAATGTCACACATTCACCCCAGTCCAAGGATCTGGGCCCACAACCATCGTTTTTTTGCACTCCACACCACCCTGGGTTAGACAATGGCGATATGCAAATCAGCTCTGACCCTGTGCCCCATGGGAACAGTCCAGTCCGAACTACAAAAGCCATGTCCTTCCCAGAACGGAAACAAGCATCCGAGGACCGGACCGGTTTCGAGGTAACACCTCTCATCAGCCCAGCTATCTTGACTCCAGTGGTGTGGAGTGCCTGGGACCCACGTCTGAGCATCCCCAGCGCACTTATGGCGGAATTTGCAAACAAAACAGGTGATGGACAGAATGTGGATCAATGTCACACATTCACCCCGGTCCAAGGATCTGGGCCCATATCCATTGTTTTTTTGCACTCCACACCACCCTGGGTTAGACAATGGCGATATGCAAATCAGCTCTGACCCTGTGCCCCATGGGAACAGTCCAGTCCGAACTACAAAAGATATGTCCTTCCCAGAACGGAATCAAGCATCCGAGGACCGGACCGGTTTCGAGGTAACACCTCTCATCAGCCCGGCTAGCTTGACTCCAGTGGTGTGGAGTGTCTGTGACCCATGCCATGTCTTAGCATCCCCAGCGCACTTATGGCGGAATTTGCAAACAAAACAGGTGATGGACAGAATGTGGATCAATGTCACACATTCACCCCAGTCCAAGGATCTGGGCCCATATCCATCGTTTTTTTGCACTCCACACCACCCTGGGTTAGACAATGGCGATATGCAAATCAGCTCTGACCCTGTGCCCCATGGGAACAGTCCAGTCCGAACTACAAAAGCCATGTCCTTCCCAGAACGGAATCAAGCATCCGAGGACCGGACCGGTTTCGAGGTAACACCTCTCATCAGCCCGGCTAGCTTGACTCCAGTGGTGTGGAGTGCCTGGGACCCAGGTCTGCGCATCCCCAGCGCACTTATGGCGGAATTTGCAAACAAAACAGGTGATGGACAGAATGTGGATCAATGTCACACATTCACCCCAGTCCAAGGATCTGGGCCCATATCCATCGTTTTTTTGCACTCCACACCACCCTGGGTTAGACAATGGCGATATGCAAATCAGCTCTGACCCTGTGCCCCATGGGAACAGTCCAGTCCGAACTACAAAAGCCATGTCCTTCCCAGAACGGAATCAAGCATCCGAGGACCGGACCGGTTTCGAGGTAACACCTCTCATCAGCCCGGCTAGCTTGACTCCAGTGGTGTGGAGTGCCTGGGACCCACGTCTGAGCATCCCCAGTGCACTTATGGCGGAATTTGCAAACAAAACAGGTGATGGACAGAATGTGGATCAATGTAACACATTCACCCCAGTCCAAGGATCTGGGCTCATATCCATCATTTATTTGCACTCCACACCACCCTGGGTTAGACAATGGCGATATGCAAATCAGCTCTGACCCTGTGCCCCATGGGAACAGTCCAGTCCGAACTACAAAAGCCATGTCCTTCCCAGAACGGAATCAAGCATCCGAGGACCGGACCGGTTTCGAGGTAACACCTCTCATCAGCCCGGCTAGCTTGACTCCAGTGGTGTGGAGTGCCTGGGACCCACGTCTGGGCATCCCCAGCGCACTTATGGCGGAATTTGCAAACAAAACAGGTGATGGACAGAATGTGGATCAATGTCAAACATTCACCCCAGTCCAAGGATCTGGGCCCATATCCATCGTTTTTTTGCACTCCACACCACCCTGGGTTAGACAATGGCGATATGCAAATCAGCTCTGACCCTGTGCCCCATGGGAACAGTCCAGTCCGAACTACAAAAGCCATGTCCTTCCCAGAACGGAATCAAGCATCCGAGGACCGGACCGGTTTCGAGGTAACACCTCTCATCAGCCCGGCTAGCTTGACTCCAGTGGTGTGGAGTGCCTGTGACCCATGTCTTAGCATCCCCAGCGCACTTATGGCGGAATTTGCAAACAAAACAGGTGATGGACAGAATGTGGATCAATGTCACACATTCACCCCAGTCCAAGGATCTGGGCCCATATCCATCGTTTTTTTGCACTCCACACCACCCTGGGTTAGACAATGGCGATATGCAAATCAGCTCTGACCCTGTGCCCCATGGGAACAGTCCAGTCCGAACTACAAAAGCCATGTCCTTCCCAGAACGGAATCAAGCATCCGAGGACCGGACCGGTTTCGAGGTAACACCTCTCATCAGCCCGGCTAGCTTGACTCCAGTGGTGTGGAGTGCCTGGGACCCACGTCTGAGCATCCCCAGCGCACTTATGGCGGAATTTGCAAACAAAACTGGTGATGGACAGAATGTGGATCAATGTCACACATTCACCCCAGTCCAAGGATCTGGGCCCATATCCATCGTTTTTTTGCACTCCACACCACCCTGGGTTAGACAATGGCGATATGCAAATCAGCTCTGACATGGGGCCCATGGGAACAGTCCAGTCCGAACTACAAAAGCCATGTCCTTCCCAGAACGGAATCAAGCATCCAAAGACCGGACCGGTTTCGAGGTAACACCTCTCATCAGCCCGGCTAGCTTGACTCCAGTGGTGTGGAGTGCCTGGGACTCACGTCTGAGCATCCCCAGCGCACTAATGGGGGAATTTGCAAACAAAACAGGTGATGGACAGAATGTGGATCAATGTCACACATTCACCCCAGTCCAAGGATCTGGGACCATATCCATCATTTTTTTGCACTCCACACCACCCTGGGTTAGACAATGGCGATATGCAAATCAGCTCTGACCCTGTGCCCCATGGGAACAGTCCAGTCCGAACTACAAAAGCCATGTCCTTCCCAGAACGGAATCAAGCATCCGAGGACCGGACCGGTTTCGAGGTAACACCTCTCATCAGCCCGGCTAGCTTGACTCCAGTGGTGTGGAGTGCCTGGGACCCACGTCTGAGCATCCCCAGCGCTCTTATGGCGTAATTTGCAAACAAAACAGGTGATGGACAGAATGTGGATCAATGTCACACATTCACCCCAGTCCAAGGATCTGGGCCCACAACCATCGTTTTTTTGCACTCCACACCACCCTGGGTTAGACAATGGCGATATGCAAATCAGCTCTGACCCTGTGCCCCATGGGAACAGTCCAGTCCGAACTACAAAAGCCATGTCCTTCCCAGAACGGAAACAAGCATCCGAGGACCGGACCGGTTTCGAGGTAACACCTCTCATCAGCCCAGCTATCTTGACTCCAGTGGTGTGGAGTGCCTGGGACCCACGTCTGAGCATCCCCAGCGCACTTATGGCGGAATTTGCAAACAAAACAGGTGATGGACAGAATGTGGATCAATGTCACACATTCACCCCGGTCCAAGGATCTGGGCCCATATCCATTGTTTTTTTGCACTCCACACCACCCTGGGTTAGACAATGGCGATATGCAAATCAGCTCTGACCCTGTGCCCCATGGGAACAGTCCAGTCCGAACTACAAAAGATATGTCCTTCCCAGAACGGAATCAAGCATCCGAGGACCGGACCGGTTTCGAGGTAACACCTCTCAAAAGCCGTGATGAGAGGTGTTACCTCGAAACCGGTCCGGTCCTCGGATGCTTGATTCCGTTCTGGGAAGGACATGGCTTTTGTAGTTCGGACTGGACTGTTCCCATGGGGCACAGGGTCAGAGCTGATTTGCATATCGCCATTGTCTAACCCAGGGTGGTGTTGAGTGCAAAAAAACAATGGATTTGGGCCCAGATCTTTGGACTGGGATGAATGTGTGACATTGATCCACATTCGGTCCATCACCTGTTTTGTTTGCAAATTCCGCCATAAGTGCGCTGGGGATGCGCAGACATGGGTCCCAGGCACTCCACACCACTGGAGTCAAGCTAGCCGGGCTGATGAGAGGTGTTACCTCGAAACCGGTCCGGTCCTCGGATGCTTGATTCCGTTCTGGGAAGGACATGGCTTTTGTAGTTCGGACTGGACTGTTCCCATGGGGCACAGGGTCAGAGCTGATTTGCATATCGCCATTGTCTAACCCAGGGTGGTGTGGAGTGCAAAAAAACGATGGATTTGGGCCCAGATCTTTGGACTGGGATGAATGTGTGACATTGATCCACATTCGGTCCATCACCTGTTTTGTTTGCAAATTCCGCCATAAGTGCGCTGGGGATGCTCAGACGTGGGTCCCAGGCACTCCACACCACTGGAGTCAAGCTAGCCGGGCTGATGAGAGGTGTTACCTCGAAACCGGTCCGGTCCTCGGATGCTTGATTCCGTTCTGGGAAGGACATGGCTTTTGTAGTTCGGACTGGACTGTTCCATGGGGCACAGGGTCAGAGCTGATTTGCATATCGCCATTGTCTAACCCAGGGTGGTGTGGAGTGCAAAAAAACGATGGATTTGGGCCCAGATCTTTGGACTGGGATGAATGTGTGACATTGATCCACATTCGGGCTATCACCTGTTTTGATTGCAAATTCCGCCATAAGTGCGCTGGGGATGCTCAGACGTGGGTCCGAGGCACTCCACACCACTGGAGTCAAGCTAGCCGGGCTGATGAGAGGTGTTACCTCGAAACCGGTCTGGTCCTCGGATGCTTGATTCTGTTCTGGGAAGGACATGGCTTTTGTAGTTCGGACTGGACTGTTCCCATGGGGCACAGGGTCAGAGCTGATATGCATATCGCCATTGTCTAACCCAGGGTGGTGTGGAGTGCAAAAAAACGATGGATTTGGGCCCAGATCTTTGGACTGGGATGAATGTGTGACATTGATCCACATTCGGTCCATCACCTGTTTTGTTTTCAAATTCCGCCATAAGTGCGCTGGGGATGCTCAGACATGGGTCCCAGGCACTCCACACCACTGGAGTCAAGCTAGCCGGGCTGATGAGAGGTGTTACCTCGAAACCGGTCCGGTCCTCGGATGCTTGATTCCGTTCTGGGAAGGACATGGCTTTTGTAGTTCGGACTGGACTGTTCCCATGGGGCACAGGGTCAGAGCTGATTTGCATATCGCCATTGTCTAACCCAGGGTGGTGTGGAGTGCAAAAAAACGATGGATTTGGGCCCAGATCTTTGGACTGGGATGAATGTGTGACATTGATCCACATTCGGTCCATCACCTGTTTTGTTTGCAAATTCCGCCATAAGTGCGCTGGGGATGCTCAGACGTGGGTCCCAGGCACTCCACACCACTGGAGTCAAGCTAGCCGGGCTCATGAGAGGTGTTACCTTGAAACCAGTCCGGTCCTCGGATGCTTGATTCCGTTCTGGGAAGGACATGGCTTTTGTAGTTCGGACTGGACTGTTCCCATGGGGCACAGGGTCAGAGCTGATTTGCATATCGCCATTGTCTAACCCATGGTGGTGTGGAGTGCAAAAAAACGATGGATTTGGGCCTAGATCTTTGGACTGGGATGAATGTGTGACATTGATCCACATTCGGTCCATCACCTGTTTTGTTTGCAAATTCCGCCATAAGTGCGCTGGGGATGCTCAGACGTGGGTCCCAGGCACTCCACACCACTGGAGTCAAGCTAGCCGGGCTGATGAGAGGTGTTACCTCGAAACCGGTCCGGTCCTCGGATGCTTGATTCCGTTCTGGGAAGGACATGGCTTTTGTAGTTCGGACTGAACTGTTCCCATGGGGCACAGGGTCAGAGCTGATTTGCATATCGCCATTGTCTAACCCAGGGTGGTGTGGAGTGCAAAAAAACGATGGATTTGGGCCCAGATCTTTGGACTGGGATGAATGTGTGACATTGATCCACATTCGGTCCATCACCTGTTTTGTTTGGAAATTCCGCCATAAGTGCGCTGGGGATGCTCAGACGTGGGTCCCAGGCACTCCACACCACTGGAGTCAAGCTAGCCGGGCTGATGAGAGGTGTTACCTCAAAACCCGTCCGGTCCTCGGATGCTTGATTCCGTTCTGGGAAGGACATTTCTTTTGTAGTTCGGACTGGACTGTTCCCATGGGGCACAGGGCAGAGCTGATTTGCATATCGCCATTGTCTAACCCAGGGTGGTGTGGAGTGCAAAAAAACGATGGATTGGGGCCCAGATCTTTGGACTGGGATGAATGTGTGATATTGATCCACATTCGGTCCATCACCAGTTTTGTTTGCAAATTCCGCCATAAGTGCGCTGGGGATGCCCAGACGTGGGTCCCAGGCACTCCACACCACTGGAGTCAAGCTAGCCGGGCTGATGAGAGGTGTTACCTCGAAACCGGTCCGGTCCTCGGATGCTTGATTCCGTTCTGGGAAGGACATGGCTTTTGTAGTTCGGACTGGACTGTTCCATGGGGCACAGGGTCAGAGCTGATTTGCATATCGCCATTGTCTAACCCAGGGTGGTGTGGAGTGCAAAAAAACGATGGATTTGGGCCCAGATCTTTGGACTGGGATGAATGTGTGACATTGATCCACATTCGGTCCATCACCTGTTTTGTTTGCAAATTCCGCCATAAGTGCGCTGGGGATGCTCAGACGTGGGTCCCAGGCACTCCACACCACTGGAGTCAAGCTAGCCGGGCTGATGAGAGGTGTTACCTCGAAACCGGTCCGGTCCTCGGATGCTTGATTCCGTTCTGGGAAGGACATGGCTTTTGTAGTTCGGACTGGACTGTTCCATGGGGCACAGGGTCAGAGCTGATTTGCATATCGCCATTGTCTAACCCAGGGTGGTGTGGAGTGCAAAAAAACGATGGATTTGGGCCCAGATCTTTGGACTGGGATGAATGTGTGACATTGATCCACATTCGGGCTATCACCTGTTTTGATTGCAAATTCCGCCATAAGTGCGCTGGGGATGCTCAGACGTGGGTCCGAGGCACTCCACACCACTGGAGTCAAGCTAGCCGGGCTGATGAGAGGTGTTACCTCGAAACCGGTCTGGTCCTCGGATGCTTGATTCTGTTCTGGGAAGGACATGGCTTTTGTAGTTCGGACTGGACTGTTCCCATGGGGCACAGGGTCAGAGCTGATATGCATATCGCCATTGTCTAACCCAGGGTGGTGTGGAGTGCAAAAAAACGATGGATTTGGGCCCAGATCTTTGGACTGGGATGAATGTGTGACATTGATCCACATTCGGTCCATCACCTGTTTTGTTTTCAAATTCCGCCATAAGTGCGCTGGGGATGCTCAGACATGGGTCCCAGGCACTCCACACCACTGGAGTCAAGCTAGCCGGGCTGATGAGAGGTGTTACCTCGAAACCGGTCCGGTCCTCGGATGCTTGATTCCGTTCTGGGAAGGACATGGCTTTTGTAGTTCGGACTGGACTGTTCCCATGGGGCACAGGGTCAGAGCTGATTTGCATATCGCCATTGTCTAACCCAGGGTGGTGTGGAGTGCAAAAAAACGATGGATTTGGGCCCAGATCTTTGGACTGGGATGAATGTGTGACATTGATCCACATTCGGTCCATCACCTGTTTTGTTTGCAAATTCCGCCATAAGTGCGCTGGGGATGCTCAGACGTGGGTCCCAGGCACTCCACACCACTGGAGTCAAGCTAGCCGGGCTCATGAGAGGTGTTACCTTGAAACCAGTCCGGTCCTCGGATGCTTGATTCCGTTCTGGGAAGGACATGGCTTTTGTAGTTCGGACTGGACTGTTCCCATGGGGCACAGGGTCAGAGCTGATTTGCATATCGCCATTGTCTAACCCATGGTGGTGTGGAGTGCAAAAAAACGATGGATTTGGGCCTAGATCTTTGGACTGGGATGAATGTGTGACATTGATCCACATTCGGTCCATCACCTGTTTTGTTTGCAAATTCCGCCATAAGTGCGCTGGGGATGCTCAGACGTGGGTCCCAGGCACTCCACACCACTGGAGTCAAGCTAGCCGGGCTGATGAGAGGTGTTACCTCGAAACCGGTCCGGTCCTCGGATGCTTGATTCCGTTCTGGGAAGGACATGGCTTTTGTAGTTCGGACTGAACTGTTCCCATGGGGCACAGGGTCAGAGCTGATTTGCATATCGCCATTGTCTAACCCAGGGTGGTGTGGAGTGCAAAAAAACGATGGATTTGGGCCCAGATCTTTGGACTGGGATGAATGTGTGACATTGATCCACATTCGGTCCATCACCTGTTTTGTTTGGAAATTCCGCCATAAGTGCGCTGGGGATGCTCAGACGTGGGTCCCAGGCACTCCACACCACTGGAGTCAAGCTAGCCGGGCTGATGAGAGGTGTTACCTCAAAACCCGTCCGGTCCTCGGATGCTTGATTCCGTTCTGGGAAGGACATTTCTTTTGTAGTTCGGACTGGACTGTTCCCATGGGGCACAGGGCAGAGCTGATTTGCATATCGCCATTGTCTAACCCAGGGTGGTGTGGAGTGCAAAAAAACGATGGATTGGGGCCCAGATCTTTGGACTGGGATGAATGTGTGATATTGATCCACATTCGGTCCATCACCAGTTTTGTTTGCAAATTCCGCCATAAGTGCGCTGGGGATGCCCAGACGTGGGTCCCAGGCACTCCACACCACTGGAGTCAAGCTAGCCGGGCTGATGAGAGGTGTTACCTCGAAACCGGTCCGGTCCTCGGATGCTTGATTCCGTTCTGGGAAGGACATGGCTTTTGTAGTTCGGACTGGACTGTTCCATGGGGCACAGGGTCAGAGCTGATTTGCATATCGCCATTGTCTAACCCAGGGTGGTGTGGAGTGCAAAAAAACGATGGATTTGGGCCCAGATCTTTGGACTGGGATGAATGTGTGACATTGATCCACATTCGGGCTATCACCTGTTTTGATTGCAAATTCCGCCATAAGTGCGCTGGGGATGCTCAGACGTGGGTCCGAGGCACTCCACACCACTGGAGTCAAGCTAGCCGGGCTGATGAGAGGTGTTACCTCGAAACCGGTCTGGTCCTCGGATGCTTGATTCTGTTCTGGGAAGGACATGGCTTTTGTAGTTCGGACTGGACTGTTCCCATGGGGCACAGGGTCAGAGCTGATATGCATATCGCCATTGTCTAACCCAGGGTGGTGTGGAGTGCAAAAAAACGATGGATTTGGGCCCAGATCTTTGGACTGGGATGAATGTGTGACATTGATCCACATTCGGTCCATCACCTGTTTTGTTTTCAAATTCCGCCATAAGTGCGCTGGGGATGCTCAGACATGGGTCCCAGGCACTCCACACCACTGGAGTCAAGCTAGCCGGGCTGATGAGAGGTGTTACCTCGAAACCGGTCCGGTCCTCGGATGCTTGATTCCGTTCTGGGAAGGACATGGCTTTTGTAGTTCGGACTGGACTGTTCCCATGGGGCACAGGGTCAGAGCTGATTTGCATATCGCCATTGTCTAACCCAGGGTGGTGTGGAGTGCAAAAAAACGATGGATTTGGGCCCAGATCTTTGGACTGGGATGAATGTGTGACATTGATCCACATTCGGTCCATCACCTGTTTTGTTTGCAAATTCCGCCATAAGTGCGCTGGGGATGCTCAGACGTGGGTCCCAGGCACTCCACACCACTGGAGTCAAGCTAGCCGGGCTCATGAGAGGTGTTACCTTGAAACCAGTCCGGTCCTCGGATGCTTGATTCCGTTCTGGGAAGGACATGGCTTTTGTAGTTCGGACTGGACTGTTCCCATGGGGCACAGGGTCAGAGCTGATTTGCATATCGCCATTGTCTAACCCATGGTGGTGTGGAGTGCAAAAAAACGATGGATTTGGGCCTAGATCTTTGGACTGGGATGAATGTGTGACATTGATCCACATTCGGTCCATCACCTGTTTTGTTTGCAAATTCCGCCATAAGTGCGCTGGGGATGCTCAGACGTGGGTCCCAGGCACTCCACACCACTGGAGTCAAGCTAGCCGGGCTGATGAGAGGTGTTACCTCGAAACCGGTCCGGTCCTCGGATGCTTGATTCCGTTCTGGGAAGGACATGGCTTTTGTAGTTCGGACTGAACTGTTCCCATGGGGCACAGGGTCAGAGCTGATTTGCATATCGCCATTGTCTAACCCAGGGTGGTGTGGAGTGCAAAAAAACGATGGATTTGGGCCCAGATCTTTGGACTGGGATGAATGTGTGACATTGATCCACATTCGGTCCATCACCTGTTTTGTTTGGAAATTCCGCCATAAGTGCGCTGGGGATGCTCAGACGTGGGTCCCAGGCACTCCACACCACTGGAGTCAAGCTAGCCGGGCTGATGAGAGGTGTTACCTCAAAACCCGTCCGGTCCTCGGATGCTTGATTCCGTTCTGGGAAGGACATTTCTTTTGTAGTTCGGACTGGACTGTTCCCATGGGGCACAGGGCAGAGCTGATTTGCATATCGCCATTGTCTAACCCAGGGTGGTGTGGAGTGCAAAAAAACGATGGATTGGGGCCCAGATCTTTGGACTGGGATGAATGTGTGATATTGATCCACATTCGGTCCATCACCAGTTTTGTTTGCAAATTCCGCCATAAGTGCGCTGGGGATGCTCAGACGTGGGTCCCAGGCACTCCACACCACTGGAGTCAAGCTAGCCGGGCTGATGAGAGGTGTTACCTCGAAACCGGTCCGGTCCTCGGATGCTTGATTCCGTTCTGGGAAGGACATGGCTTTTGTAGTTCGGACTGGACTGTTTCCATGGGGCACAGGGTCAGAGCTGATTTGCATATCGCCATTGTCTAACCCAGGGTGGTGTGGAGTGCAAAAAAACGATAAATTTGAGCCCAGATCTTTGGACTGGGATGAATGTGTGACATTGATCCACATTCGGTCCATCACCTGTTTTGTTTGCAAATTCCGCCATAAGTGCCCTGGGGATGCTCAGACGTGGGTCCCAGGCACTCCACACCACTGGAGTCAAGCTAGCCGGGCTGATGAGAGGTGTTACCTCGAAACCGGTCCAGTCCTCGGATGCTTGATTCCGTTCTGGGAAGGACATGGCTTTTGTAGTTCGGACTGGACTGTTCCCATGGGGCACAGGGTCAGAGCTGATTTGCATATCGCCATTGTCTAACCCAGGGTGGTGTGGAGTGCAAAAAAACGATGGATTTGAGCCCAGATCTTTGGACTGGGATGAATGTGTGACATTGATCCACATTCGGTTCATCACCTGTTTTGTTTGCAAATTCCACCATAAGTGCGCTGGGGATGCTCAGACGTGGGTCCCAGGCACTCCACACCACTGGAGTCAAGCTAGCCGGGCTGATGAGAGGTGTTACCTCGAAACCGGTCCGGTCCTCGGATGCTTGATTCCGTTCTGGGAAGGACATGGCTTTTGTAGTTCGGACTGGACTGTTCCCATGGGGCACAGGGTCAGAGCTGATTTGCATATCACCATTGTCTAACCCAGGGTGGTGTGGAGTGCAAAAAAACGATGGATTTGGGCCCAGATCTTTGGACTGGGATGAATGTGTGACATTGATCCACATTCGGTCCATCACCTGTTTTGTTTGCAAATTCCGCCATAAGTGCGCTGGGGATGCTCAGACGTGGGTCCCAGGCACTCCACACCACTGGAGTCAAGCTAGCCGGGCTGATGAGAGGTGTTACCTCGAAACCGGTCCGGTCCTCAGATGCTTGATTCCGTTCTGGGAAGGACATGGCTTATGTAGTTCGGACTGGACTGTTCCCATGGGGCACAGGGTCAGAGCTGATTTGCATATCGCCATTGTCTAACCCAGGGTGGTGTGGAGTGCAAAAAAACGATGGATTTGGGCCCAGATCTTTGGACTGGGATGAATGTGTGACATTGATCCACATTCGGTCCATCACCTGTTTTGTTTGCAAATTCCGCCATAGGTGCGCTGGGGATGCTCAGACGTGGGTCGCAGGCAATCCACACCACTGGAGTCAAGCTAGCCGGGCTGATGAGAGGTGTTACCTCGAAACTGGTCTGGTCCACGGATGCTTGATTCCGTTCTGGGAAGGACATGGCTTTTGTAGTTCGGACTGGACTGTTCCCATGGGGCACAGGGTCAGAGCTGATTTGCATATCGCCATTGTCTAACCCAGGGTGGTGTGGAGTGCAAAAAAACGATGGATTTGGGCCCAGATCTTTGGACTGGGATGAATGTGTGACATTGATCCACATTCGGTCCATCACCTGTTTTGTTTGAAAATTCCGCCATAAGTGCGCTGGGGATGCTCAGACGTGGGTCCCAGGCACTCCACACCACTGGAGTCAAGCTAGCCGGGCTGATGAGAGGTGTTACCTCGAAACCGGTCCGGTCCTCAGATGCTTGATTCCGTTCTGGGAAGGACATGGCTTTTGTAGTTCGGACTGGACTGTTCCCATGGGGCACAGGGTCAGAGCTGATTTGCATATCGCCATTGTCTAACCCAGGGTGGTGTGGAGTGCAAAAAAACGATGGATTTGGGCCCAGATCTTTGGACTGGGATGAATGTGTGACATTGATCCACATTCGGTCCATCACCTGTTTTGTTTGCAAATTCCGCCATAGGTGCGCTGGGGATGCTCAGACGTGGGTCGCAGGCAATCCACACCACTGGAGTCAAGCTAGCCGGGCTGATGAGAGGTGTTACCTCGAAACTGGTCTGGTCCACGGATGCTTGATTCCGTTCTGGGAAGGACATGGCTTTTGTAGTTCGGACTGGACTGTTCCCATGGGGCACAGGGTCAGAGCTGATTTGCATATCGCCATTGTCTAACCCAGGGTGGTGTGGAGTGCAAAAAAAACATGGATTTGGGCCCAGATCTTTGTACTGGGATGAATGTGTGACATTGATCCACATTCGGTCCATCACCTGTTTTGTTTGCAAATTCCGCCATAAGTGCGCTGGGGATGCTCAGACGTGGGTCCCAGGCACTCCACACCACTGGAGTCAAGCTGGCCGGGCTGATGAGAGGTGTTACCTCGAAACCGGTCCGGTCCTCGGATGCTTGATTCCGTTCTGGGAAGGACATGGCTTTTGTAGTTCGGACTGGACTGTTCGCATGGGGCACAGGGTCAGAGCTGATTTGCATATCGCCATTGTCTAACCCAGGGTGGTGTGGAGTGCAAAAAAACGATGGATTTGGGCCCAGATCTTTGGACTGGGATGAATGTGTGACATTGATCCACATTCGGTCCATCACCTGTTTTGTTTGCCACTAGCAAAAAGGCATAGACACATGCATGCCTGCCTTTAGGTATATGGTCAGACTTTCTTTTTTGTGCAGTTCTGTTGGTTCTTTATGCATTTCTGTTGCTTCTTTCTGCATTCCTCTTGCCTCTTTCTGCACTGTTCTTTCCTCTTTCTCCAACACAGTTGCCTAGTTGTGCACCTTTCTTGCCTCTTTCTGTACTCCTCTTGCCTCTTTCTCCACCTCTCTATTCTATGTCTTCATCCTCCCTTACCTCTTTTGGCAACTCTTTCTGATTCCTGCATCTCTTTGCTTCTTTCTGCACCTCTCTTGTTCCTTTCTGCACCTCTCTTACCTTTCTTTGTACTTCATTGCTTCTCTCTGCACTTCTCTTGCCTTTTTCTGCACCTCCGCTGCTCCTTCTTGTACTCCTCTTGCCTCTTTCTGTATCTCTGTTGCTTATTTGTATACTTCTCTTGCCTCTTTGTGCATCCCTTTTGCCTCTTTCTGCACCTCTTTTGCCACTTTCTGTACTTCTCTTAGCTCTTTGTTCCTTTTTTGGTGCCTCTTTCTGCACTTCCCTTGCTTCTTTTTTTACCTCTTTTGCCTCTTTTTGCACCTTTCTTAGTTCTTTCTGTACCTGATTTGCTTGTTTCTGCAGTTTACTTGATTCTTTCTCTAGTTCTCATGCTTATTTGTATACCTCTTTTGCCTGTTCATGCACTTCCCTTACCTCTTTCTGTGGCTCTCTTGCTTCTTTCTGCACGTCTCGAGTTTGTTTTACACCTCTCTTCCTATTTTTGGACCTCTGTTGCTTCTTTCAGCACTCTTCTTCTCCCTTTTTCTACCCTTCTTCTCTCTTTCTGTACCTCTGTAGATTCTTACTGCACCCCCTCACCTCTTTCTGCACCTTTTTTTGCCAATTTCTACACTTCTCTTGCTTCTTTTTGTATGTATCTTGTCTTTTTCTGAACCTCTCTTGCCTTTTTTGCAGTTCTTTTACTCTTTGTGTGCCTCTCTTGCCTTTTTGTGCACCACTCTTGCCACTTTCTGCAGTTCTTTTGCCTCTTTCTGCACTTTTCTTTTCTCTTTCAACAGCTCTCTTGTTTATTTCTGTACCTCTCTTGCCTCTTTCTGCACCTCTGTTAGTTCTTTTTGCACATCAAGATCTTCTTTCTGTAGCTCACTTTCCAACCTCTTCTTCCCTCTTTCTGTACCTTGTTTGCCTCTTTGCGCCCTGTTATTGCCTGTTTCTGTACTTTTCTTGTTGTTTTTGCACCTCTCTTTATTCCTACTGCACCTCTTTTGCTTCTTTCTATACTTGTCTTGCTTCTTTGTATGCCCCTCTTGCCTCTTTCTGCATCCCTCTTTCTTGTTTCACTACCTCTCTTGCCTCTTTCTGCTGTTGTCTTGCTTCTTTCTGCACCTCTCTTGTCTTTTTCTGCACTTCTCTTGCCTCTTTCTGTACTTTTCTTTCCACTTTTGTACTTTTCTTGCTTCTTTCTGTACTTCTCTTGCTTCTTTCTCTACCACTTTTGACTCTTGCTGTACCTCATCAGTTCTTTCTATACCCCATTTGCTTGGTTCTGCAATACTCGTGCTTCTTTCTACACCTCCATTATCTCTTTCTGTATAACTCTTGCCCTTTTCTGTACCTCTCTTGCTTCTTTCTGTACACCTCTTCTCCCTTTTTTTCCACATCTATTGCCTTTTTTGCACCTCTGTGGCTTCTTTGTTCAGTCCTCTTGCCTCTTTTTGTACACTTCTTACCTGTTCCTGTACTTCTGTTGTCTGTTTCTACACCTCTCTTGCCTCTTTTTGTATCCCTATTTCCTCTTTCTATACCTCCCTCTCCTGTTTCTGCACATCTCTTGGCAATTTCTGCACCTCTCTTGTTTCTTTTTTCTCGTCTCTTGTCCCTTTCTGTACCTCTCTTGCATTTTCCTGTATCTATTTCACTCTTTCTGCACTTCTCTTGCCTTCTGTGCATCTCTGTTGCTTCTTTCTCTATTATTCTTGCCTCTTTCTTCTCCCTTGTTCCCTCTTTAAGCATTTCTGTTACCTCTTTCTGTACCTCTCTTGCCTCTTTCTGTATCTCTCTTGCCTCTTTCTGCACATTTCTTCCTCTTTCTGCAGTTCTCTTGCCTCTTTCTGTACTTTTCTTGCTTGTTTTTGAGTGTCAGTTGTGTCTTTATGCACTTGTTTTGCTTTTTTTCTGCACCTCTAAAGCTTCTTTGTGTACTTCTATATCCTCTTCCTGCATCTTTCTTGCCTCTTTGTGTCCTTCTCTTGCATGTTTGTACACCTCTGTGGCTTCTTTGTGCTTCTCTGTTGTCTCTTTTTGCACCTCTGTTGCCTCTTTTTGCACTTCTCACATTTTTCTGTAGCTGTGTTGCTTCTTTGTACATTTCTCTTGGCTCCTTCTGAACCTTTCATTTTCTTTCTGTCCCTCTTTTTCCCTTTCAGCACCTTTCTTCCTCTTTCTGTAGTTCTCTTGCATGTTTCTGTTCTTTTATTTTTTGTTATAAAGCGAATAGCAATGTCATTGTAAATAAATACTTAGTAGTTATTATGAATATTGACATGTAATTAATTTAAAATTGTTAATTGATGTGGCATACTATTGAAACTGTTCTTTGTTTTTTAGAAATTTATTTTATTGGATCACAAATTGAAGATGCAAGAAAACATGAAAAGAGAAGAGAACAAAGAAAACAGTACTTCTTAAAGAAAAGAAAAAAAAGTGCATTAATAAATAATCTTTATTTAGATATAAAACATATCTTTAAAAGAATTTACAAGTTAACAGCCTGACCAAATATTAGGTTAAAAACTTCTAGAAAATAGCAACACAGATATTGATATAAAAACACAATCCATTTCCAATCATTATAAAAACAGGGATTTTGTCTCATAAAATGTTTTTAGAGTCACAGAAGTTAAAACAAGGCACCAGCTTACATTGGGTATGGCCAGATTATGTTTGACCTTACGGAGGATAATGCCAGTTTTTACTGATTACGGTGAGAGAAAAAGATTAAGCACTTTAACATGGCCTCCTTAAGTTAAAGATGTAATATGCTTGCTGAACAAATTTTGTAAATTTTATATTTAGCACTGTATTTTCCGGATTTACAGCTGTCATGATGGTTTGCCTGCAGGTCCGAACACCCAGCCAGGAAAGATCTTCCGATGTACGTCGCCATGGTGGTAGGTCCTGCAAGAAACGCCAGTCGCCCATTCGGATGGCAATAAAGCCGCGTTTCAAGTATAATGGGTATGTGCTAGCCAGATAGCAAACTGGGTCTGGGTGTCTGTAGGAATTTATCATGGCCCAGGCATGACTACGTTTTAGAAAAAGTGCTTTATCAGTAAGACAGGAGGTCATTCTCACACATTTTTTTATAGCTTTTTTAAAAGCTATCTGGCCTGGGTTTAGAGCCCACAGATCGCTTGCTGATATTTGCTTAATGGCGTCTGTGAAAAGGCGTCCATACAAACCCCCCGGGTTAATTTGGCTGATTTCTTGCCAGACAAGGGATTCTAAAGTGCCTGGCTCAGCTTGCCTTAACTTGTGACATAGGTTAAGGTATGCCCCATTGGCAGAGGCCTCGTAGTTTAACAGCCCCATCTCCAACCTTATCTGTGCTGCCGAGGCGTTGTTTGGCAGCCGGAGCACCCTTTTATAAATTTTGGTTGTCTGTTGGTTCAGGGTTGTGTTCATTTTGCCACAAAAAATCTCAATGCCGTAGGATAAAGTAGGGCCAACCTTTGCTCTCAATACCTCCAAGAGGAGAGCTAAGGTTGGACCGGAAAGATCTTTAGCAAGTTTACCTAGTGAGACCATTAGGGTCACTGCTTTGGCTCCGATCTCTCCTCGCTGTTTTTTGTAACCACATTTTGAGTCCAGGTGGACGCCTAGGTATTTATAGGACTGGCCAGTTTCTAGACTGACATTATTGAATGACCAACCGCCCCCTATATGTCATTTCTTGCCGAATGTAACTACTTGCGTTTTCTTTAGGTTAACCTCGAGTTGGTTGTTGATCGTATAATCAAACAGTTTGTCGAGGAGTCTTTGTAGCCCTACCCTGGTTAAACTAAAGAGAGCCAAGTCATCGGCATATAAAAGATTGCTTAGGGTCATGCCACCCACCTTCGGGGAGTGACTGTTAGTGTTGTCTAGGGCCGCCGACAGGTCTGCTACAAATAGATTAAAAAGAAGAGGGGCCAGCACACAACCCTGCTTCACTCTTCTGGTTGCCATTATTTTACGTGAGAGGTGTGTGCCGGTCCCCAACTTCACCCGCACCCACGTCCTGGTGTGGAGCTGAATAATTCCCTCTAGTAGTTTCTCTGGGATCCCCCACATCTTTAGTTTGGCCCATAAGGCCTCCCTGGGGACTCTGTCAAATGCTGCTTTGAAGTCGACAAAGCAGCAATGAACTAATCTTGAGGTTACAGCTGCCCTGTTGACTACGGTGGATATTGCTAGCAAATTGGTACGGGTTCCTGAATTTGCCACAAACCCTGTCTGGTTCATTGGCAATAGCTTATTGACCTTTACCCATAACCTTAGGTCCTCTAATAGGAGACCTGCATAATGCTTTGCTTCAATGTCCAGGAGGGCAATGAGTCTGTAATTGCTCGGTTGTGCATGGGATCCGGATTTATAAATCGGGTGTATTATGGCTCCCCGCCATGACTCTGGGATTGTGGATGTTCTTAATGTGTAGTTGAATAGATTGGCCAATGTTCCCGACCAGAGGGCAATATCTGAGTTAAACAAAGTCTGTGGCAGGCCGTTTGGGCCTGGCGCCCCATCCGATCTTGCTTTTGACAATAGTTTTGAGACCCTTTCCTGTGTTATACTCCATGTGGGGCCATGCCCTTGGCTGGTCTCAGTTACGATGGTGTTTCCGATGGAGCTTGGATAATCAGAGAACTTGAAGTGGTCAGATAGGAAATTGGCCCAGACTGATTCCGGTATATTAGCCGATCCCGTACACACTGTTCCTAAGCTGGTGTGGTTAATAAGCGCCCAGAATTTCCTTGAATTTTTTTGCTTACTTTCCCACACCAGTTTACTCCAGAATTGATTTCCATGTGCCCATTTGTCCTTTTTAATCGCTCGCTTGAGTGATTTTTGCGAGATTTGATAATTGGATATGGACTCACTATTTCCCGGGGATTTGGCCAAAGCCCGCAGGGCCTTATTTCTTGCTTTCTTTAGTGACTTCGTCGTCTGAGATAATGTGAATTGATGCGTCGGAGTTACCCTTTGAGCTTGGTGCCTTGCAGGAAACAGATGAATCAGGTGGGAACATAACGTGGACCATAGGTCAATTGGACTAGCCTCTTGCTCCTGGCCCAGTCTTATTATGTCCGAGCTTGCCCGAAGAATATTCAAGCTAATTTCTTTCTGTCCACTTTAGACGCTTTAGGTTTTCTGTGTAGGTTCCCTGAGTTGCCGATGGAGCAGTTTTGTAATACTCTGGGTTTGTATTAAAGGATGTGACCTGGGGCCTATGATCACTTTCAGTTCTTGGATGTATTCTGAAGTCAATAATGCAGTTTAGCAGGGGTGCAGTACAAATCATGTAATCCAGATGAGATTGCTTTGAGCCATTTGACCATGTCCACTTCGGTGGAGTGTCCCCGGCTGTTCTCCCGTTGATAACAAGGTAACCTGCTCTATAAAATTGGCTCACACATAAGTCGCCTAGGTTACTTTGAGTTTGTATTAGCGGTTTGGTTTGCATTGTGACCTTGGTAATTTTGATTAAGGGGGGGCCGTCGTTATCTGCTGCGTTCCCCTGATACAGATAGGTGTTAAAATCCCCAGTAACTATACAGTCTGAATTGGGTTGGTCCGTGACTATGTCGTTCATGATCTCAGTTAGACGGGTCAGGTGGTCCTTTTTGGTACGTGTACTGGGGTTGATGTACACATTTAGGAGAAAGAGGGGACGATGTTTCCACCAGGGTTCGATCTTGACCCCTAAGGCCCAGTCTTCCTTGAGGGGCCATCGTGTGATTTGAGCTTTTAAAGAGTTTGATACATAAGTTGCCAGTCCGCCTTTCGAGTGGCCAAAGCGGCTGTCCCTGGTTGCCGGATTCCATATCACAGTGAACCCAAGCACTGGGCACCCCTGTAAAGCCCAGGTTTCCTGTAGTGCTATTACTGAATGATTCCGCAGGAAAGTTTGTATATCTGCGTCCCCAATTTTTTGATGTAAACCGCTTATGTTCCAGGAGCATAATAGAGTAATTTGTTCCGATGGTAAACTAAATGCTGCTCCTGGCAGGGAAGACTGCACTGGAATTTTTGTGCCGGTAAACATGATCATGGGATTATGTGGTCATTCGTACCTTTTGGATGATAAAATTGCTGGGTGCATTAGAAAAAAAGCAACATTTTACTCAGGATAAAATTTCTTCTGGTAAGAGCACTAAAATGTTTCTTAAAACAGTTGTATGGAGATTAAAGAACGGCAATAATAATGAATGGAAAAAGAAAAGTTTTACAACAAACCAGAATGAAAAGAAGAATTGTAATGGTGAAAAAAATGTTTTTGTAAAATCAACTCATATTATAAGAAGGCAAAAACTATTTAAAGAGATACCTATAAGAATGTTTAGAAGTAGAATAATAAAAAATTTATTAAAAGATTGTAAAAAGTATAAGAAGAAGCAACACATATTGAAAGTGTAGTAGAGACTGCTTTTGAATTGAAATGAAAATTATTTATATTAATATTGAAGCGAATGAGAACACTGGATACAACTATTGGGTTTATGAAAGAGAAAAGCAAAAGAAAAAACTTGTTAATATAAGAAACTTTTATAAAACTTTTACTGGTGAATGGAAGCACACTTCTAGTATTGAGCCTTTCTTTAATGAAGAAAGCTATTTTCAAGAGAAGACATTAGTACATACTAGTGGTCGATGCTATGAGATGAAAGATGTTTGTCCCATTCCAAAAGGAAAAATGGTTGTTAGGAATGTGGAAGAACTAATAGCTGAAGAAGTTCAAGGGAGGCATACACAAGCTCCTGTAAATAAGTGGGATTGTAGCTTTATTTGCAGCATTCAACAGGAATCTATTGACATATTGTGCGTTGTTTTACGACCATATGCAAGAAAAGTGTTAAACAGAAGATCAAGATGTTACTTGGAATAGAGAAAATATACTAATTTGCAGGGTCATTCTCTGGCATCTCTTTCAAGAAAAGTGTGCCAAAGTACTTTTCATCATTTAAGAAGGTTAGCGGTACACCACTCTGAAATGCGAAAGTTAGTAAAGAGCCTCTACTATGTAAAAACTTCTGCATTATGTTTTAGTGAAATGAACACAGCTCTTTTGCATGGTTCAGTATCAGATATACAAAATGTTTGGGATGATATACAGTTCAATTTTTTTGGTTCAGAAGAGGAGTGTAGAGAAAGTGCAAGTTTGATAAGTGTAGGTGTTGAAGAACACGGGAAAGAGATTTGTATTAATGAGTTTGCAGAAGAAATGTCAAAGTTAAAGACAGTTGCATCTGAAAAACCAATTGATGTTTGTATTTGATGTAGACGTACTCAAAAAGAATGTTGATTTTTATTTAAAAAGTGAAAAGGAAAACAATGATAAGTAGCAGCAATTTGGTGCTTATTTGTTGGTAGAAGGTCAATTTGAGAGGGCTACCGATCAAGATATTTGTAAATACTGTTACATCAAATTAGAATAGAACAAAATACCAGCTAGAGCAGTACATAACTACTCAGAGTTTGTACCTATTCTTAAGGAACAAGCAGATTTGAATGCATATGAGTCTATTCTTATTCAATCTGTACACTCATTTCAGGCCATAGTTCGTATGCAGCCTAAAACAGGTAAGCTGCCACCAACAGATTAACAAAGAGGTCTGAAAGGAAGAGTTGTGTACTTAACTTTAGATTTAAAAAAACTTTAAAACTGTTGGTATAGACAAGGAGGAAAATTAGCTAGTAGTCATTCTAGTAAATGGAGTACCAACAAAGAGTCGAAAATATGGCAAGAGTTTGTAGATGTTACTAAAGTTCACAAGACTACATTGTACCTGGTACAGAATAATATTTTTTTGTACGAAAGTAAATTTTGATGAAGAAGTAATATGCTTAGAAGATTAATCACTAATGTCAAGGGGCCAAATAGAAAAAGTGGACAAGTCCAAGACTGAAGAGATGTATGAACTTTATACTATGCATCCTCCACATGCCAAACAAATGATAGGAAACAATATTGAATTATTTCAAATAAAGGAGCAAAGGAAACTCACATGAGTGTGTAGGAAAGAAGTGTAGAAGCTTGTTGTTTTCCACAGCTAGTCCTCACTGGAGAAGGTGGACGATTTGATGAGCAAGTTGTACGGATTCCAGCTTTAGAATATCGCTCAACAAGATTGTACTCTGAAGATCCAAGATTTTAACAGTGCATTCCATTTATATTTCATCTTCTGTTTGAAAGTGATTTGTCTGCACGTTCATATGCAGTGAGACAAGTATTATAAACAGGAGTTCTTCTTCAACATGTTTCTGTGGAAGAATTCATGGGCAAATTTCAACAAAGAGATGAGAATTTAGAATCTCAGTTAATTAATTTGATGGCGTGTCAAAGTGGTATCAATGAATATTGGTTTTGTCATCATGGTGAACTTAAATTTACGTTAAGAAACTTAGGTACACCTACATGGTTTGTAACACTTAGGGGCCGATTTCGGCCGGAAGGGCTCCGAACCATGTTCGGAGCCCTTCTGACCGAATTGGTCAGTGACGGCCGGATTCCTTCCCGCCGGAGCCATTCCGATGGGCTTGGTCGGGAAGGAATCTGACTCAGATTTCTGGATTGCGGACGACAGGCTCGCCTGTCTGAAGTCCGGAAATCCTCCAGCACTCCCCCGGTCGCCTCTGCGCGACCGAGGGAATACGATGGCAGTTTTTCACTGCCTTTTCGTGCAGGTTTGACCAGCACGAAAAGGCAGTCAGAAGCTGTCGCAAGCAGGGCCCCCATTGATGTGAGTTCACCGGATGGCGACCTATTGTGCCCCTCCGTTGATCCCTGCACCCGGTGGCAGGCCCCTTGGGGTGGCGGCCACCGGGTGCAGGGATGTACTGCACCCCTGCTTTCTACATTGCGAGCATGCTTTCCGGTCGGAAAGCATGCATGCATCGTAAGGTATATGAATGCGACCGAACCCTGTTCGGTTGCATCGTACTAGCAGGGCTGTAGCCGACGATAGTAGGTCGGTCAGTTACAGCTCCTGCCCGATGATGGACGGACTTAGGTCCGTCCGACATCGGATTAGGCCCCTTAGCTGTGTTGAATATGCATGGAAGATTTACTTGAATTTCTACGCAAAGCAAGTTTTTGTTAAAAACATTGAATTGAAGACACCTGGAGAACTCCTTTGAGCCTGTAAATGTCTGCAGATATTTTAGCCATAGGTTTTAAAGTATGATGTCATTTATCTGCAATAAAAATATTCTTCCTTTTGGTGAAGTTACTGATTTCTTTTGGCGAAAGAAGTACCAAGCCAGAGGTACTCCTCATATACACATGCTATTATGGATAAAGAATGCACCAAAATTTGGAACTGATATTGATGAAACTGTTTTGTCTTTCATCGAACAGTATGTTACATGTGCTATTTCAAGAGATGGAAGATAAAAGAGCTTGAGACAAGTTTTACTGTTTCAAAGTCATCGATGTGGGAAATACTGCAGACAAAATTACAAGTGAAAAGGAACATTTTACACAAAATGTCATTTAGGATTCCCACATCCTATAATTTCTAAAGGAAGAGTAAATCATTTTTTGTCAGCAGTAAGATATACAATAACTCAGAAATCTAAGAAGAATACACACAACTAAAAAAAAACAGAGGCTTCAAAGTACATTAATGATACAATCCAGTTATTTTGAAAATGTGGAATGCAAATATGGATATTTAATATGTTGAAGATAATTCAATTGCTGTTTCTTACTATTTTACATCATATATGACCAAATCTGAAAAAACAGAGATGAAAGAAATGTGTGAAGAAATTTCAGCAGAGAAGAGTCTTAGCAAGAAATTGTACAGCTTTAGCTTGAAAATGCTTTCCCATCAAGAGATTGGATACTATGAATGTTCGACTTGCTTGAGCTAAGCCAGTTTATATTCAAAGTCAAGAGGAATCATTTGGGTAAGCCTGGGTCTTGCCACCACATGAACTAGAGTAGTGACATTTTTATAAGAAATCGAATACTTAGCACAGAATGAACCAGAAAGTACAGATATTGTTAAAACTAATATGTTGGATACATACTATCCCATAAGGAGTCCATATCTCGAAAACCTATGTCTGTGCGAAATACTTCAACATTACAGCTTTAAAAGAAAAGTTACAGAAAATAGAAAAGAAGAGTAATATGCAGTAATTTGATATGACGGATGTATAGTAAAACATACCAAAGGAAATCTTTTTAACCACAGAAAACTCAGTTGTGAAGGTCCAGATAAAAGAGATCTTTTCTATTTTGCACTTCTGCAAATGTTCAAACCTTGGCGTAGTGAAACTGAATTACTTGGAGATTTTGACTGCTATGACGATTCTTTTAATGCAACTAAAGATAACATTCAGTGCACAATAATTCCCAACTTAACTATAAATGTTTAAAGATGAGATTGGGGCGTGGCCAAGATGGCGACCACGGCAGACGTGTGCTGAAGAGGCTCCCGACCCCAGCCCCGGAAATTGCCCAATCAGCAAAGCTACACCCCTCTCCAACGCCTACAGTGGGGGGCCCCTGGCGCACAAACCACAATTCACCCCTTGACAGAGTGGCGGGACCCGCGGCGGCACCTGAAACCGGAGATTCGGCCGCAGCGGTGCGGCCGTGGGTACCGAGTAGTGTGCCCATGGGCTGAGGTGTGCCGGAGCTGAAAGGTGCAATCTGAGCCGCAGAAGTGAGCGGCGGGCGGCGACCGGCCATCGAGGGCCCCTCGGCGGAGACGGACACAGCAGCATCCGAGGTGAGAGGCTCCCTGGGGCGGAGAACGCGCACACTCAGGAGTGTGAAAATCGAGGCCCGGGCTGAGGGGCCTACTCCCGAAGAAACGGGGAGCGGGAAGAATAGCCGTTACCCCGAAGCCGCCTGAAGAGGACGCAGGGGGACCCCCCGGGAGTGGGGCATAGAGGAGGACGAAGAAGTGCACCAGATCACCAGATGATCTGCGGGGGCGGGCGCGGCCGATCTGATTCCCGGCCGGCGCAGTGAAAATTGAGGCCGGGGATTGGAGGTCTACTGCTTAAGGAATATCCAACAGAGCTGGGAGAGTGTGGAGGGCTGGTGCCAAACGAGACCGAAGCGCTGAGGCACGAGGGCGGCACATAGGGTGGGTCTCTTGAGGTGGTCGGGCCTGCCCTTGAACAGCGTGGGGTCCTGCTGCAGCTTCGAACTTGCCAGGCAGCCTGGGAGAGCCCTGCAACACCCTTGCAGTAGAAGTGAGAGACCAGTGACGAGGGCTGGCCTTCCTTTAGCGTATAACTCGACCCTCAAGACCAGTTGGAGCGAATCCCTCTTTGGAGCCCTGGTTGGTGGTCGGAAAGCAGCCTTTGCGAGGGAGTCCCCCTAGACACGTGGCACCGTGGCACCTAGAATTTTGCGCAGGCGAGCCTCTCAGGAGCCCAGCGGTGGGTGGACTGGCTCTGGATTGTGAGGGCCCCTTCTTGAGTCCTGGAGCTTGGTGAACGCCGTCGGATAGCCTGACTGACCCCCCAGCAGAGGAATCACTGCACAGGCGGCCTAGGTGAGACTGGTGGGTCTGAGAGCTGGTGGTGGAGATGGAGGGGGGCAACCTTGAGCCATAGCGGGGGGCCTCTGGCGGCACGTGCTCGGTGGACCCCGACATGTCTGGGGGATCACGCAAGGGAGGACGCACCATCACGACATGTTGGCGAAGGGAGCACCTAAGGGGACCAATAGCCCCTCAGGCCCGGGGGCAGCCACGGACTCGGTGAGGCGAGAAGATGAAGGGGCCCCGATTACCAAGGTGTTCCTGGAATCCAGACCATAAAACAGGAAATGGCGGGAGAGTACCGGGAGCTTCGCTGCGACGTCGATGGATTGGGAGAAAGGGTGGCCGCTGTCAAAGAGGCTGATCATACGCGGAGTGAAGAAGTGGAGCAACTGCAGCAGGAGGTGCTGCGCCTGCAGGAACAGCAATTGGACTTACAGGCCCATGTGGAAGATTTAGAAAACCGATCCCTGAGAAATAACATACGCGTCCAAGGTGTACCATCCAAGGCAGAGGGGGTGACATCACCCTGTTCTTGCAGGGCCTGTTTCGGGACATTTTAGGAGAAGGGGAAGACTTTGTGATACGCATTGACAGGGCTCACAGGGTGGGACTGGCAAGAAGGGCGCCCGCCCCTCGCCGGACATTTTGGCGTTCCTGCCGGATTTCCCACTGACGGGGAGGATAATGCAGGAAGCGCGCCGAAAGCACCCTCTACGCTATCGAGATCTTCAGATCGCGCCTTTCCACTATAACTTTACAAAAAAGGAGAGCATTCAAGGTGGTCACCTTGTTCCTCCACGGGAAGGGGGTCCCTTACTCTTGGGGTCACCCCTTCCGCCTGGTTTTCAAATGGAATGGCGCACTTCATCAGTTCCGATCTCTGACAGACGCGTGCACCCTGCTGGGGATAGAGTCGGAGGAGTCCTCGAGGGCCGGAGAGGATGCGGGCGGCCCCTCGCTGGAGAGACCTCCCCTGCCCCTCGGGGGAGAGTTGGCAGAAAGTGCGGCGTCGACAAGCGCCCAGACAGGCCCGTAGGCCAGACCCTGAGATGGTTGCAAAGGAGAAGGCGGCAGCTATCGAGGAGGTGTCCAAGGATACTGCAACGCAAGACTGAGTCTCTTCCTCATGCGCAATAAAAGGGAGGGGGTCTTTCTTTTCTTAGCATTGATCTCATATGGGCTTGAGTGGGCCAGACGGGGGGCCGCTGGGACCGCCAGTGCCACGTTTCCCATTAGCACTTCATTCCGAGGGCCTGAACAAAGACATGACCGGCCCAGGACTATTTTGACTGTTGGGGGGCAGAGGGAGTTCTAGGGGGGGATCCTGGTTGGGGTTAGGGGGGCTCCTGGGGGGTGGGGTGTTCTGATTCAAGAGGAGCTCGGCTTTAGTGCGGGGTTCGTGGTAGGGCGGGGGGGTTCCAAGTTCCGGTGAGAAGGGGTGAGTATGGGGATGCAGGAGTGCAGGGATCTCCTGGAACGCAGCCTGAAGGTATGAAGATTCCCTATGTCGGCGGCTGAGTTCAGCATCCACAAAGACTTTCGAGGTAAAGTTCTGCAGAAAAGAGCTGAGATAAAGGGGAGGCTGCTGTCCTATAGCTTCTCTATAGGTGGGGTCACCTTCACAGCCAGTACAGTTTAGGCACCTAACGAGGGACAAGAAAAGTTTTTACACCAGGTTCTTGATGAGACCGCAGCGTCCCAGGGCAGCGCTTCTCGCAAACAGGCACTCTGTCGGAGGGGGGACACTGTAGATTGAGAGAGTTGGGGTTGAATGATCTGTGGCGAACCTTTCACCCGGGTACCAGGGATTACACATATTACTCCAATGCCCATAAGACTTATGCTCGGTTAGACTAGATGCTGACCTCCACTTCACTCACGGCGCTGGCATCCCAGACAGACATAGGAGCAATGGCGCTGTCAGATCATGCGCCGCTCACGGCAGTGTTCTCCTTCCCGCCCCTACCACGTCCCCCGCGTTGCTGGAGATTGCGCGACACGCTATTACATCGGAAAGAGGTTATAGCTAAAATTAAAGGGGTCATAACGGAGTACATTACACACAATCAGCCTTCTGACACCCCACAGGCCACACACTGGGCGGCGCTCAAGGCAGTGCTAAGAGGCGAGTTCATAGCGATATCGGCGGCGGAGATTGCGTAGCGGGCATGAAAAAGGGAGGAGCTATCGGCGACTACGCACGAGCTAGAGCGAATACACCAGAGAACCAGGGCGCCGAGAATTTGGAGGCAGCTCCGTCTGGCGCGTCAGCAATTGGCGGCCCTCGACCAAGACGCGCCAAATACGCAGCTTTGAGGGTTCGTCATATGTACTACACAGGCGGGGACTGCTGCGGCCGGCTGTTGGGATGGGCACTCAGGGAATGGTTTCAGTGGCACACGGTGTGAGAATTAATCACGCAAACGGGCACAAAAGTTGTAGAGGATAGGGACATTGCGAACACCTTTAGCGACTTCTACGCAGCGTTATACGCCGGAGCCGATCTTAACCCCACGGATAGTGAAGCTTTCTTGCATGATACCGCTCTTCCCACTCTCTCGCCAGAGCAGTCGGAGGCGCTGGAGAGGAAGATAAGACCGGAGGAGATGATTTCAGCGATCTCGCGACTTAAATTAGCTAAGGCCCCTGGCCCAGATGGCTACACCGCCATATTTTACAAAACCTTTTGCATCCAGCTAGCCCCCCTGCTCACTTTGCTTTTTAACTCCTTTTTGGAAGCTGGCGCTATACAGAGGGACCTGATGGAGGCCTCCATTTCGGTCATCCCCAAGCCGGGGAAAGACTTCACGCAATGCAGAGCCTATAGACCCATCTCCCTCCTCAACGTTGATCTCAAACTTTATACTAGTATTCTTGCCTCCCGGCTGGAGCCCCTAATGCAGGGCTTGGTTGATCTGATTCAGACGGGGTTTATTCCCGAACGACAGACTGCTGATAACACTAAGAGGGCGCTCCACCTGATCGAACGAGCCACAAGATTGCCTGGCGAGTTCATGATGCTAGCGATTTACGCCGAAAAGGCATTTGATCGGGTCCATTGGCCATATCTGGAACAGGTGATGATAATGGCGTGATTAGGTGCTAAATTCCGCACGTGGGTGCTGAACTGTTATACCTTCCCCACGGCGACTCTACGTGTCAATGGTTGCTCCTCAACCCGATTTCTTATAGAACGCGGGACCCGACAGGGTTGCCCACTCTCCCCCCTGTTATTTACACTGTACATGGAACCGCTGGCAAAAGCCCTAAGGTCGGATCCCAGAGTTCAGGGGATGAAGGTTGGAGCTTAGACTCATACAATCAGTCTTTACGCTGATGATGTGCTCCTGTCCCTGGCCACCCCGAGGGACTCCCTGCCAGCCAGCATCGAAATCTTGGATGCATTCGCAAGGGCCTCGGGCTTTAGGGTGAATATGGCAAAATTGTTGGTGCTGGATCTCTCGCTGGAGCGCCAGACCTGTGCCTTTCTGGAAGATCGCTTCCCCTTTCACTGGTCCTCGGAGGCGGTCCCCTACCTGGGGATTCGCCTGGCGCACACTTTGCAGGACACAGTGCTGATTAACTATGCCACTCTCCGTGATACTATCCGCGTGGAGTTGGGGCGATGGCGGGAACTCTCTCTCTCTTGGTTGGGACGGGTGGCGGCGGTGAAGATGACCATCTTGCCACAGATTTTGTATATCTCTCGGGCTATCCCGCTCCGACCGCCTGAGGGCTGGATTCGCCAAACACAATCGGAACTTGCGCAATTAATCTGGAATGGAAAGCGCCCAAGGATGAGACTGCGCCTGGCGATGCTCCCTCCAGAGAAAGAAGGTCTGGGACTACCCGATCTGATGCTATATTACCAAGTAACACAATTCCGCACCCTGGTGGAGTGGAGCAAGTTGGAGTCGGAGCAACATTGGCTTTTTCTGGACCAGGCGGTGGCCGGTCGGCCCCTGCAGGAGGTCCCCTTCCTTCGTAAACAGCATAGACCCTCTAAATGATATGCCTCTCTCATCACCAGAGTCCCGCTGGAAGTGTGGCATCAGACTAACGCCCGACATGGCCTGACAACATTTCCGTCACCTCTGATACCGTTGCTGGAAAATCCAGATTTTGAGCCTGGTAGAAACTTACGGGCGTTTGCTTGGTGGCGCCCGGCATGCTGTCAGGCTTTATTTCACCTGTACTCCAACGGAGAGGTAGCACCATTTGAACACTTGAGTCAGGAGTATGGCCTACCAGATTGGGAGCGCATCCGCTATCTACAGGTGCGTCATTGGGCGCTTCACCCTCAAACGAGGGAGGGAGCTGATCGGAAACTCAGCCAGTACGAGTATTGGCTGCTTTCTCGGAAGACAGACAAGCGACTCATCTCGTACCTCTACCGATTGCTTTTGGAGCGATACTCGCGAGTCTACAATGCGGGGAGGGCACGCTGGGAGAGGGAGCTGGGACGGGATCTGAGTAATAAAGAATGGGAGGACATTTGCTATCGGGCGCAACACTCTGCTTACCGCATGGGCCTGACGTCCACCTTTACCAAGCTGGTGTCATATTGGTATTACACACCCGAACGGTTGCACAAGATGGATTCTTCCCGAGAAGCGACGTGCTGGAGAGGATGCGCAGAGACAGGCACACTAACACATCTTTTGTGGGACTGCACGCACATTCAGGGATATTGGAGGGTTGTTCTGCATGAAATTGACGCTCACTTTGACACGGAGATTCCGAGATTTCCGGCCTATGTCCTCCTGGGGCTTCCTAATGCCATTACTTTTCCCCTTAGAACTAGAAGAGGGCGACTGATTGCGATAGCGCTGGGCTCCGCTGTTCAGACTATTCTGGCCCTATGGCGCACAGCACAGGTGCCTACCATGCAGGGCTGGCTAGGCAGGCTTTGGTCAGTCTTAGGAATGGAAAAGTTGTCACTGGTGAGAGCGGGAGAGGGGGCCAAATATGCGGAGTTATGGCAACCCTTTTTGTCCCTGTTGGCCACAGAATTCAGGGAGGTGACATGTCCCCGCTATCTACGGCTGCAAAGACTTTCTCAGCTAGATGATGGCGATAAGGTTGAGTGAACGGATGCAAGCGTGGATTGAGAAACTGGACTTGGAATGCGGGTGGTGGGTAGGCAAGTTGGGAGGGGGTAGGGGGAGGGGCAAGGGGGGGTTGGGGGTTTGCTCTTTCTTTTGGCACTTGCACTTTAGCATTTCATTCAACCTCCATTCGGTATAGCACTGGGACTCAATTTGCCATGTAAGCTTTGTGATATGTTTTATTTTGACGATCCGGTCGCATATCAAGCACTTGTCAAATATACAATGTTTGCTGTACGCTTACTGCATTACCTGAGAGTCTTGTGTTCAATAAAAAGATTTAATACTAAAGATGAGATTGAACGAGAAAGTATTATTGCAGCTGAAATAGCTAGAGAAACTTCACAAGGCAGTCAAGGTTCTGGTCCACTGAGTCAAGATTCACTTGCACAACCAATTATCGAAAATGAAGAGCAATAGCCATGAATGAGGTAGAAACATCAATGCAACAAGCACAACAGGATATAATTCATTTGGAAAAGTTAGAAGAACAACTAAATATTGAACAAAAAGAAATATATCAACAAGTCAAACAACAGATACAACATGGTTTGCTGCACGAAAAAAAAGAATGCCAATGTTTATCGTTTAAACCTATTATTTTGTACAACAGTGGTCAAGCTGGAACAGAAAAAAGTTGATTATAAGTTTTCACCAATTCTATACACAAAACTACAGCTCCAACTGGATTAGCAGCACAAAACATTAATGGGATTACTTATGCTACCTGTAGAACATGAAAATAAATTGAAATATCAGAAGCTATATCGAGAATCTTATTACGAAGTCTCAAGAATACTGAAGAAAATGAAACTCGTAATCATTGATGAGGTGAGCATGGTCTCAAACTTAATGCTTGCCTGTGTGCATTTAAGAATGCAACAGATTTTAAAAACAGATTACAATGTTCTTTTTGGAGGAAAACATTTAATTGTATTCGGAGACATGCCACAACTTACTCCTATGAAAGGACAACCTGTTTGTAAAATAGTTGTGTATGAAGACACAAGGAAATCTTTGGGAAGTATTGGAAATGTGAACCTTTGGTTACAAGAACTTGTTAAGACTATGCGACAAACAAGTGATAAAGATTAGGGAAATATTCTACAAGACAAGAATTGGTGTCTTGACGGAACATGGTAAACAAGCTTTAGAAAGTCGGCTATTAAGGAACTTGTTTACAACTGGAAACACAGCATTTGAAGTAATGTACATTGTACAATATGCTTTGTGAAAACAAGTCTATAGTTTGCCTAATACCTATAGTGCAAGAGTGTTCTACGTTTAATCAACAACTTCTGAAACTTGAAAAACAAAACAAAATGAAAATTGAAGCTATTGATAAAATGAAACACCAGGGGAGTGACTATTATTCTTACAGAGAAACTACAGGCTAAATTAGATTCGTTTGGCAAAGTCTGCATCAAAAACTGCAGGCTTAGAAAAGACTTTACACATGTGAATGAACTGTCGGGTGATTTTACGGTGTCATTTGAATGTAGGAGAAGGTTTCGTAAATGGAGCAATGGGAAAAGTTGTTGATGCTGTTTCTTTCAAAAAAGAGATGAAATGGAATTATTGATTATAAAATTTGATCAGATTAAATAGTTGAGGTAGATTGGGTGTTGTGTTGCACATTTTTTGCTTGTAAAAGATTTGCATCTTTGCAGACAACAGTTTTCTCTGTCTTTAGCATATGCAGTAACTATTCATAAATCTCAAGGTTATAGACAGAGCATTTTTTAAAAATTGATCAGTGACAAGTCGATATAAATTGAACAACTCAAGAACCTTGTCAAAAAACAACCATCTTCGTCCCAAAAAATCTCCAGAGTGGGGCATCCTTTAAACTTGTGGAATGTCCGAAGCTGAGGCCAACCCACATTTCTTGCAACAGACCAGAGGACCAAAAGAGATTTTAGAAAGCTTAAGTGGGGAGTAGGCCTGATTTATTTATTTCTTTATTTTTTAAACTTATAAAGCGCAAACAAATACCACAAATGGTGTCTCGGCACTGGGCAGACAGAGAGGCACCTACTGTGCATTATTGGATGAATAGCCAAGTCTTCACTTGCTTTCTAAAAATCATCAGTGATGAGCTGCTTTTTATGTGGTGGGGCAAGGTATTCCAGAGCTTCGAGGCGGCTACCAAGAAGCGTCTGTCTCCCCATGTAACTGTTCTCACCCGTTGAATGCATAGAGATGCGGATGAGGCAGATCTTAAAGCTCTCTTAGGGACATACACCAGCAGTGATTCCCTAAAAAAGTCAGGTCCTTGGCTGTTCAATGCTTTGTAGATGATACATAAAGCCTTAAATTTGGTTCTCTTTTTTACTGGGAGCCAGTGTAGTTGGTAAACAATAGGGGAGATGGATGCGAACTTGGGAGTTTTGGTCAAAATTCGTGCAGCAGCATTCTGCACCATTTGTAATTTTTTAAAAACCTGCTCCTGGGCATTCAGCAGAAGCCCATTACAGTAATCCACCTTGGATAGCACCAAGGAGGACATAAGGGTTTTCCCCGCAGACAGGGGAAGGAAAGGTAACAACGTTTTCACTTTTCGTAGCGTGAAAAAGGAAGAGGAGACTACTGCATTAGCATGATTGGTGAAACTTAGTTTGTTGTCAAACAACACTCCTAGGTTTCTGACCTTTGAAACTGGGGCGGGTGGATTACCCATTTCAGGTGGCCACCAGAACCGGGACCAAGATGGTTTTAGGTCTCCAAACACCATTACCTCGGTCTTATTGGTGTTTAGTTTTAGACAATTACTGTCCATCCAGTGACTAATGGCTCTCATACCTGCCTGAAAGTTGGCTGCCGCCTCGCTCCCATTTTTATGCACTGCTAACACCAACTGAGTATCGTCTGCATACGAAGTCACTCCCATTCCATGGGTTTTAATGACCCTCGCCAAGTCCGACACATAGATGTTAAATAGTGTCGGACTTAGCGAGGATCCCTGGGGGACTCCGCAGGGCAGCACAAACGTTGGTGAATAGAAGTTCCCCATCTTTACCGACTGTTCTCTGTTAGACAGGAAAGAAGCCAGGAGCTCCGCAGCTGTGCCCTGTATGCCCATAGCTGTGACACGGTCGATCAGGATGTTATGATCGACCATGTCAAAGGCCGCTGAGAGATCCAGCAAGATCAGGACTGCCGTGCCACCCTGGTCCATGATCTGTCTGATCTCTTCAGAAGCCTTTATGAGCGCCGTCTCCGTTCCATGGCCTCTCCTAAACCCGAACTGAGTGTTATCTAGCAGGTTGTTATGGTCAATGTAGCTGGCCAGCTGTTTATTTATAACTTTTTCAAGTATTTTAGAAGGAAATGGGAGGGCTGCTATAGGGCGATAACTTTTTAATTCCAAGGTGTTAAGGGTGGGTTTCTTTAGAAGTGGCTTTATTATAGCTGTTTTCCATCTTTGAGGATAGTTTCCTGATTCGCAGACGGTACTGCAGATGTTCTCCAAGATTGGAGCTACCACATCAGTTGTTGATTTAATGATGGTCGGTGGGCAGGGATCCAGAGGGGAACCCGACATTGTTGTTTTAATGAGATCTTTTATTTCTGACAGTGATGGAGGGAGGAATTCATTCAGAGAGGAGGATGTGAGCTGTGCGTTCTTAAGGCTTTCTGATGGTTCCCCTGTCATGTTGTTGTTGCATTTGTCAAAGATTTCTGTGACCTTAGTCCTGAAAAAGTCAGCCATTTGATTGCAGAAATCTTGGGTAGTATCTGTAGCATTAGCTGTTGGTATATTTGTTAATGTTGCCACTACCTGGTATAATTGCTTACTGGAGTTCTGGGCTTTTTCTATCTGTTCACAAAAATATTTGCTCTTTTCCAGTCTTAACAGCTTCCTGTAGCCTGATAGTGCTTGTTTATATCTTTCTTTATCGTTGTTGTCATAATTAACTCGCCAGCACCTTTCTAGATTGCGGCATTTCTGTCTTTCCAATCTTAAAGGTTCAGAGAACCAAGGGGCTGATGGTGTTGCGCGATTTGGACGCACTTTCTTTAAAGGCGCTACTTGATTAAAGGTGTCTGTGAGCCATTGGTTGTAGTTATTTGCTGCTAGTTGAGAGTCTAACGCTTTAGATGGTTTATTATTTTCTAGTTTCTCAGATAGTGTTTTTATATCTATATTTTTCCAGTCCCTGCACGTCCTAAGTTGCCTTTTAGCCGAGTATTGATTTTTGTGTTTTTTAACACGGACATAAAAGACCACCACTGCATGATCTGACCATACAGTAGGAACAACAGTAGGGGGAGTAATGGCCGGGTTATCGATGAATGGTATACAGGTGTTTTTTCTTCAGCCATGCAGGTTTTACCGTCTCGCATAAAAGCTTACACAATCCCTGCCAGAGATGATCCCAATTTTATGCAGGTTCCTCTGTGAGCTTAAATTCTACGGAATCTGCAATAGCTTGGTACCAAAATGATACCTTCCTTCTCCCACCTGGCTTCGATACCAACTAATGTTAAAAAAAGTGCCTTCCCCCACAAAGTTCCTATGATCTAGCATAGATTGGGTCCAGCTTTTCAACTGGAGATATTTGAACCTGGAGAGACCCTCACTGACTTTATCTTTATGTTAATCCCATGAAATGAGGATAGAGTCGGGAGCCAAAACCCCCCAAACCAGTAGACCAGCATCTCTGAAAGGTATTGCCAGCCTATCCCTTAAACACTCCGATGTACCAAAATCCCACAAAGGCAACAGGCTAGAAAAGTAGCTGAGTGTAGTTGCCCCCCAAAGTTTCGCCTAGGTTTTAGCAAATCCTTGTAGGACCTTCAGCTTGATCTTTTTAAAAAATTGTGGGTCCCTGAATTTAAGCAAGAAACCCTCCTCAGCTAAACTGGCACATCTGAGCATAGCTAGAAACATGGCCCCTGCACCTGTGTTAACCGGCATTTTCAACAGCATTCGTGCATGGGTAAGTTAGAAAGCCCAAGCATAGAACTGAAAATCCAGCAAGGCGAGGCCACCATTCTTTCTCTTCCACCTCAACTTTTTCCAGGCTATTCTTTGTGATTTGTATGCCCAGACAAATTAGTTTATATCTCGCTGGAGCTTATCAATCGCAGATTTCTCAAAGTGTAAGGGAAGGCAGTTAAAAAAAAGGTGACCTTGGGGAGTATTGACATCTTAACTAGGTTGACCCTGCCTAAGATGGATAATGGAAGCAGGGCCCAAGATTTTAGCAACCTCCGACACTTCTTGGCCAACCCAGCTAAGTTGATCTCGGCAATCTTAGTGTTGTCCTGAACTACGTTAAACCCTAAGTATCTCATTTTAGGGCTGATCTGATACTGATGCTGGTGCTGTGTCCCCTCGAGATTCCACGCCATAATTTCAGTTTTAGCAGCATTGATCTCATATTCTGAGACTAGACCGAACTCCTGTGCCTGACTTATCACTGCAGGGAAAGCAGTTAACAAATTGGCTGACATGATTAAAATGTCATCAGTGTACAAGTCGACCTTCCTCTCTCACTTTCCAAATTTAAATGCTGAATATTAGGGTCGTCCCTGAGCTGTTGAGTGAAGGGCTCGATGTATAAATCAAAAAGGAGAGGGGAGAGTGGGCAACCCTGTCTTGTCCACCTTGAAATTTTAAAGAGCTCCGTGGTGTTCCTGATCACAAAAAGTCTGGCCGTTGGGTTCTGATAGATCAGCTGCCCTGATCGAATGAATATTGGCCCTCAATTGAATTTCCACAGGACTTCGGTCAAATATGTCCAGTTCACCCTATCAAACGCTTTAGTGGCATCTAAGGTCATTGCTGTTAAATGAAGGGAGTACGCAGATGCCACATCGATGGCCCCAATGAGAACGTAAGTAAGATCTGATAACTGCCGTCCCCTGACAAAGACCTTCTGGTCTAGATGGAGAATGTCACCTACCACACGTCCCGACCTAACTGCCAAGATTGAAGTGAAGATCTTATAATAATACGCATTCAAAAGCAAAATTGGCCTATATGACCCACAGCACGAAGGGACTTTCCCAGGTTTTAAAATCAAGATAATTGTGGCGTCATTCCATGAAGCAGGGAGCGCTAACCCCTCTGGTAGTATCTGGTTAAAGAGCAGATGTTAGAGTTAATGTCAAGGTCGGGACAATCTTATCACTCACTGCTCAATAGATCTCCACTGGGAGCCCATCAGGACCTGCAGCTGTCCCATTCTTACAGGATGATATGGCTACCCTGACCTCCGCTTGTGTAATTTCCCAGTCTAACTGTTGCTGCTGTTCAGGGTTAAGGGAGGGAAGGGAGATATCCTCGAGCCAGCTCTGGACACTAGAGTTCACCACCCTTTTGTCCTCACAATAGATGTTTTGAAAAAAGGACTGAAAGGTATCACATATATCCTTATCTGTGGAAAGAGTGGTGTCTCCCCTAACGATTTCTTTAATGTAATTCCCTACCCGATCAGATTTAGCTTTCCACGCAAGGAGTTTCCCAGCCCCTTCTCCATACTCAAAATGGGCGATCTTACTAGCTTCCCATCTTCGAGTAAGCCTGGTGTGTAGGACACTCTCCAACTGACCCTTTAAGTTATCATCCTTGGTCTGGCGCTCTTGTTAGAATAAGGGGGAGACTTGGCCGATTAGATCAACTTCCGCTACCTTAAGCTTGGCTACTAATGATGAAACTTCGTCTTTATATTTTTTGTTCCTAAAGCTTGACCTACTTGTGATTTTACCCCACAAGTAGGCTTTTAGAGAGTCCCAAACTACTGCTATAGGATCTTAATCCATATTAACCCCCCCCCAAAAAAAAAACTATATCCTGAGATAAGGAAATCTCCTCTTCCTCCAGTAAAAGGGTACGGTCGAAAGACCATGACCTGGTAAGGCTGAGTTTTGGAGGCTCTAACACCAGCAAAATACCAGAGTGGTCCGACAGATGGGAAGCCGGGTAAGAGATCTCTTTTACTCTTCCTCTTAGTGTCTGACTAATTAATATATAGTCTATTCTAGATGTATGCTGATGCTTAAAGTTTCTGAACGAGGCTCCTATCTGCTGACCTGATTTTTCCCTCCATATATCTGAGAGGGCAAATTGCTTCATGGCTCCCAATAAAAATTCCTGTGATTTGGACGGGACCCTGGCTCTGTTGTTAGGTGTCTTGACAATTAGGATATTCAAGACAATATTGAAATCGCCGTACTACTAGGTCAGGTATATCGACCAAGTGGAGAAAGATATTCTTCAGAAAAAAGGGTCCTCCTGATTTGGCAGCAATAGCCAACCAGGGTGTGCTGTAACTCCATAATAACAGCTTTCACAATAATCCACCTACCACTTGGGTCAGCTAACTGGAAGAGGGTACGTGCCCTGGCAGATTTCTTAAAAAGAATTAGAACCCCTCTAATGTTATCTGTCTGGTTAGTGCAGGCATATGGTCCTACCCATTTTTTTTAAAGGGCAGTGACCTCCTCATTATGAAGATGAGTTTCCTGGAGGACAATGACCTGCACAGGGGAGTCTCCATAACATTGCAAAATCTAATCTCTCCTTGGTCTTTTACACAGACCATTGACATTCCAGGACAAGATCTGGAAAACACTCATGGTGGATCAAACCAGTACAACCACAGGGACCAACACCAGCTCCAAAGACCAACCTTACAACCTGCAGAGCTCCCTAAAAATTCCATGTTTACTCTAAATGATGAGATTGGTACTGTTAAAAATAGGAGAACGAGGACATTTTTATTAAATATTTTACCTTGCAACACCTCCCAACCTCCCGGCCCTGGAGAACCCCTACCCTAGAAATCTGGTCAAAGTCCAGAAGCTGCTCTCGGAGGCCCCCAACCCCACCACCTAGTGTATAAACGGAAGAAAAAATAGAAAAAATAAGAAACAAAAAAGCCTTCTGACCCGGAAGTTTGTAAGTTCTATACTGGGCTTTATTACCCCTATTTGTTTTTCAGGGTTATACCTTATTTATTTTAATTTTTTGATTATTTATTTATTTATTTTTTCAAGTTTCCTTTCATGTTTAAACTTAAGATATTGAACCGCAATCCTATGCACTGTTAATAGTGTGCTGCTGCGATGAGAGTGATTAGTGGCTAAAATTAAGCTAGAGACCATGATCCAAATCCTGCATTATCCTGCATTATGAGACCTTATGAAGCTCTCTTACTGATGCAATCCAGCAGCTGGTCCGCCTCCTGAATAGATCTTAAATTATACATTTTATTATTGTACATAACCCTCAAGGAGAGGAGGGGAATTTCAGCTGGGCAACTGCACCCAACTTTTTAAACTCCTCAAGCTTTTTTCCCAGTTCCCACTGCCTATCCAGAGAGTGCCTAGAAAGGTCAGAGCGAACTTCAAAGGAAAAATCTTTGGTCTTCACAGTGCCAGATTCAATATCTTTTCTTTTAATGCATAGGTAAGGAAGTTAATTACGATCTTCCTGGGTTTCACTCTATTTGGATTCTTGCAAAAGGGTCCCTATGCACCCTCTGTATGTCTAAATTTATTATATCTTCGGAGTCTTCAAGCTGGGGGAAAGATTTAAGCAATGAAACAATATACGATCTTAGATCAGAACCTTCGATTCCCTCAGTAACATTCGAAATTTGTAGGTTATTTCTACGTGCATTATTCTTCAAACCCTCCAATCTGTCCTGCAAATCCGCCTCTTCTTTTTTAAGCACCATAATGTCTGATTTTATCATCCCAAGATCTTCTCTCATTTCACCCATGTTGTTTTCAAGGGTTGCAGTTCTAGAGTTCAGGAGATCTATTTTTTCTCAAGGGATTCACAAAAGCTTCTTATTTCCCCCTGATTGGCCGCAGAGATCGCAAAGCCCCTCTTTATATCTTCTGATAATGTAGCAAATAGGGCTTCTAAGGCTGGAGGTAAAGAGACATCTCCGGACCCACAAACAAGACTAGCCGAGAGCGTCATCTGGGACTGTGATGAAGAGCAGCCAGGTGGGTTAGAGGGAGTAGGAGGATTTGAAGGACTTATCATGAGTGCCAGAGGGTCAGAGACCCCACTGGGGTTCACCTGCGAGCTTGCATTTGCCTCTATTTCCTGTTCAGACTCCATGTCTTTCTCCGGAAGAAGCAAGATTGATTTGATACTTCACACGTCAGGACTCTCCCTTCAGCACCCCCCCTGTGTGGTAATACGCAATACCTCAGGTAGCACTCTAAAGTATGAGCGCAATGAAGGGTTGATCTTGCCTATGGCGCAAACAGAGGTATGCTTAGGTTTCACAGATCTGGCCCTAACTTGATGGGTCTGAAAAGCAGAGCTCCGATTTGGAGCGCTGGAGATAAAACCTGATGACTTTCCTATAGGTTAGGTGCTATCTGCATTCAGAACAGAGTCTTGACAAGAATCAGGGGAATTTTGGATGCTCCCAGTGCCTATTTTAGAATTACTTTTCAGTTGTGTTTGCTGAGTTTTAGCGACAGTTAAATTCCGCCCTACGCCCTTGATGCCCTTCCTGCTCCTCTTAGAGCCCTTCTTAGACACAAAGGCAGGCTGCTGGACACTACAAACAGAGACAGAGCCCCCATGCCTTGGTTCCGGGCTATCAGCCCCTCCTCCTGCAGCACCAGCAGCCCCTGTACCCGATGACACCAAGGGCTCAGGTGTCTCGCCGCAATTCTCCTGCTCTTGCTGCTCCGGTGTCTTGCCACAATTCTCCTGATGCTGGTGCCCTGCAACAAGATCCTGTGGGGGACTGCCACTGCTATCTCTGCCGCTGCTCCCCCATAGGTGACCCCGGGCAGCCGCTCTGCATCCCTTGCGGAGCTCCAGGGCGGCCTGGAACCAAGAAGGGAGGAGGGAGAGCTGCCCGCCTCTCCAGAGCACATCCCCGGCCAGGATGCCAGCGTCCAATCCTGCATCCCCTGCCAGAAAACAAACCACTGCGGTCCCCGCGATCCCGCGAGCCGTGGCAGTAGAGGAGGTGAAGAAAGGCATAGGAAGACTCCCAAGGGCCATGCACGCAGAGCCGGAAAGTATGTTATGCGCTAATGAGCAGCATTAGAACGGGAGGCGGGAGCGCCTATATCCGAGAGCAAGCGGCCGCTAGCTCACAGCCACCATGTACTCCTCATTATACAGGACAGGGGTGTATTGAACTCCCTATCCAATGACTTCTCAGATGCATACAAAGATATGCACCAATAGAATTACCATGGGACTATCCATCCTCTCATTGAATTAAATAGATAGGATGAATGCACTCATGAAGTCACACAGGGACTACCTGTACACTACCTGTGAACTGATTCATTACAATCTATTCACTGATAGAATCAGCCAGGCAGTACTGTTGTACTCAGCTATTCATCTAGCCACTAGCCATGCACTCATCCATTTCCTCACACACAGCATAACCCATGCACTCGTCCATTTTCCCAGGCACAACTCATGCACTAATGGGATAACCCTGGCATTACCTTTGCACACTTCCTTTCACACAGGTACTACCCATACACTAATCCAATCACCAAGGCAGTAGCTTTGCACTCATTCAGGCACTAGCCTTGTACTCAACCATTGATATAGGCATCACCCATGCACTCACCATTCTTTTAGGAACAACCCATGCACTCATCCAATGAACAAGGTAGTACCGTTGCACTGATCCATTCACTCATGCAGTCTCCATGAACTCATCCAATCACCCAGTCATTACCCTTGCACTCATAAAGTCACTCAAGTACTAGACATGCAGTCATCCAATCACCCAGGCAGTACTCCTGCACTCATGTAATCACCGAGGCACTACGCATGTACTCATGCAATCACTGAGGCACTACTCTTGCACTGAACCATTCACTCAGGCACTACACATGCACTCATGTTTTCTCTTAGGTATTACCCATGCACTCATCCAATGACCCAGCCATTACCCTTTCACTCATCCTTTCACGCAGGCACTACCCATGCACTCATCCAATCAGCCAGGCTCGACGCCTGCACTCATACTATCACCCAGCCACTACCCATGCAGTCATGTAATCACTCGGGAACTATTCTAGTACTCAACCATTCACTCAGGCCCTACCCATGTACTCATCCATTCTCTCAGGCACAATTCATGCAGGAATGGGATAGCCCAGGCTTGCACTGTTCCTTTCATGCAAGCACTAACCATGCACTCATCCAATGACCCAGGCACCACACCTGCACTGATACAATCATGTTGGTAGTACCCATGCACTCATGCAATCACTCAGGCATTATTCTTGTACTCTACAATTCACATAGGCATTACCAATGCACTCATTCATTCTCTCAGGCACTACCCATGCTCTCATCCAATGACCCAGGCACTAGACTTGTAATGATCCTTTCACTCATGCTCTACCCATGCACTAATCTAACCACCCAGGTATTACCACCATTACATTCATGAAGTCACTAAGGTACTATACATGCAATCATCCAATCACCAAGGCAGTACCTCTGCACTTATGCACTCACCCATGCAATACACATGCATGTATGCAATCACTCAGACACTACTATTACACGCAACCATTCAATCAGGCACAACTGAAGCACTCATCTTTTCTAATAGGCAGTATGCATGCACTCATCCTTTGACAAAGGCATTACCTTTGCACTCATCCTTTCATGCCGGCACTACCCATGCACTCATCCATTCTCTCAGGCACAACCCATGCACTAATGCAATAAACCAGGCATTATCCTTGCACTTATCCTTTCAGTCAAGTACTACCCATGCACTCATCCAATCGCCCAGACTATGTACTCATTCAATTACGAGGCATTATTGTTCTACTCAATCATTCACTCAGGCAATACCCATGCACTCATCCATTCTCTCAGGCACTACCCATGCACTCATCCAATGCCCCAGACACTACCTTTGCACTGATCCTTTCACTCATGTACTACCCATCTACTCATCTAAGCATCCATACATTGCCCTTGCACTTTTGAAGCCACTCAGGTACTACAAATGCAGTCATCCAATCACCCAGGCACTACCCATCCACTCATGCAATCACTAAGGCAATACTCTTGCACTCAACCATTCACTCAGGCACTACACATGTACTCATCCTTTCTCTTAGGCACTAACCATGCACCAATGAGCCAGGCATTACCGTTGCACTTATCCTTTCACGTAGGCACTACCCATGCACTCATCCAATCAACCAGGCAGTACACCTGCCCTCATACAAATACTCAGGCACTACTCTTGCACTCATCCTTTCACTCAGCAGTACGCATGCACTCAATCTAATCACCCAAGCACTACACCTGCATTCATACAAATACCAAGGCACTACAAATGCACTCCTGCAATCATTCATACACTACTCTTACACTCAACCATTCACTCAGGCATTATGCATACGCTCATCCATTCACTCAGCCACTACTACTGCACATATCAAATCACGCAAGCACTACTCTTTCACTCATTCATTCACTCCCATATTATGCATGCACTCATCCATTTACTAAGACGCTACTTATGCACAATTTGAACCTTCATCACACACACATTTATACAATCACTTTCACTACATACAATTTTCTAATCTTAACCAGTATTGGTGGTTCCATGAGAACCGTTTAAAAAAAACAATTTTGAGGTTTTTTTGTATTTTCTTTTTTCTTTTTGGGGTGTTTTAAACATTTCTGAAGTAAAAATTAAAGTTAAACACTCCAACTGTGGTGTTTCATCGGAACAGAGAAACACAAGGTAGAAACCTCCCTCCCACCAAAAATTGGCACTTATGTGCTTTCAGAAGATTAAAGATTGCTTGAATGGATATCTCTCCAACACAAAGAGTGGTTAAACACTTGCAACCGTGAATTCCTCCATCTGCAAGTTCAGGGACATTCTGGGGTTGTGGAGTGGTAAGTACAACACCTGCGGAAGTAGATGGTTGACTACCATAATCAGCTGCAGCTTGGTTCCTCTTCTGTGGCTCCATCATCTCTCATGCAAAATGAGTGGGGTGCATTGTTTCAAGGTGCTTCTTCATCAAAGGAGTGGCACACGAATATTTTTTTTCAGATCCTCTGGAGAGGGCTTTGTGGCAGATGTTGCAGGTCACCTTCCTAGCATTCACTTTCTTCTCTCCCTTCAGCACAGTAAAAATCACCCACATGATGTTTTCTGTGTGCTTTTTGACTGAATCTGCCACCTCTTCCATCTTCTTCTGCTGCTGCCATTTTTCAATGGAAATGTTGAAACACCAAAGAAAATAAAGAATCTCCAGAGCCTACAAAAAAATTAGTCTAAGAAGGAAACACACTCAAAATGAAAGGACTGGAACAGGTGTTGGTTCCACCCTCCAAGAGAATGAAAAGTTTTTTAACCAATGATAAACTTTCTTTCCATGTCACATGGAGTCGAGTAGGGGTCATGCACCCATTGCTTATACGTTGTGCACCAGTAAAATATAGTAAATTTAATATAAAAGTATAAATTGCTATTAGGATATTGTGTTTCAAACTATTTCAATGGAAAGCTTTATGCAAAACAGATATTTAAACTTGAAACATTGATATTTCATACTTTTAAAAATTACGCTGGAGTCGCGACCCCAATGCGATTCCCCAACTACATGCCGGCAGGGTTCACGATTTCTACACGACTGGTGTATGATGGTAGAGCATGCATAAAAATGTGTTTTAAACATCTTAAAAAAATATTTCACAACAATACTAATACAATTTTTTAGGATTCAATAATAAACTTCTATGTTTAAAAAATATATTATTTCAGTGTAAGTGCGTATTTTAGACTTACATTTGTATAAGCGATTTAAGCACCCAACTCGTAGATCCGCAAGCGGTGCACAATACCGTTGAGTCCTCAAAAATCTGTTAAAAACATTTTAAAATAAATTTACAACTTCTATATTACTATTTTTTGAAGCAGTAGCAGAAAAGTGAGGTTTAAGATATGGTGGCTGAGGAATTATTGATTAGGCAGCTTTGTATGAGTCTATGAAAAGGTTCACTTCAAGTACGCCAAATACATCTTGGTGTCTGTTTGAAATGTGAAGTGCAGTCTGTCAAGTTTTAAGGTCTATATTGTGGTGTGACTGAGGTATGTGTCTACTTGCACATGTATTGTGATACGTGTTATGTATCTGAAGATGCTAGACGTATAAAACACAGGTATACATCTATTTGTATGTTTCTTTTATATATGATACTACTAGCAAAAGGTACAGACATATGCATGCATGCTTTCAGGAATATGGTGAGACGTACAGCAGAGACATCCAAAGGGTTGCTGATTTATATTTGGCTAGGCCCAACACCCTAAGTAGTCGCAGAATGGTGAAGCTGCAGCACAAAAGTGAGGTTTAAGAAATGTTGGAAGAGGGATTAGTGATTAGTCTCCTTTGTATGAGTCTGGGGAAAGGTACACTTGAAGTACGCCGCATAAATGTAGGTGTCTGTTTCAAATGTATAGTGCAATCTGTCAAGTGTTAAGGTCTGCATGGTATTTGTGACTGAGGTATGTCTCTACTTACAGATGTATTCTCATACGTGTTATGTATCTGAAGATGCTAGGGGCCATATGTATGACCCTTTTTTGTGACCGCAAATGGGAGATCCTCCCGTTTGGGGTGCAAAATAAGGGTAACAGCATGTGCAAATGCTATTTTGCAAGTCACTGACTCATAAAATAGCATTCGCAACTCTCACAATTAGTAAGGGGCGTCGCTTCCTAATTGCGAGCCAACATGCCACTTACTAATGTTTTGCAGCCGCATTTGCGGCCGTCAAACGCTCGCAGTTTACCACCTACTCCAAGTAGGTAGTAAACCACTCGCAAAGGGAAAGGGGTCCCCTGGGGACTCCTTCCCCTTTGTGAGTATGTAGGAACAAAAAAATAAGAGAAGGCAGTGGTCCCAGGGATCATTGCCTGCCCTTAAAAAAATAAAGCTAAAAAGTTTCTTTTTCTTTTTTAAATGCATCCCGTTTTCCTTTAAAGGGGTCGCAAATTGCACCTGCCTCATTAATATTAATGAGGCATGCATTTTGGGACCCATTTAGGAATCGCAAACAGTGTCTGAGACACTGTTGTGCATTCCAATTAGCAAGTCGCAAATTGCGAGTCGCAAATGCAACGCAATTTGCTATTCGCTAATTGGAGGGTGGTACATCTGGCTCCTAATGTATAAAACACAGGTATACATCTATTTATATGTTTCTTTTATATATGGTGTCACTAGCAAAAGGTACAAACACATGCGTGCATGGTTTCAGGAATATGGTGAGACTTGCAACAGAGATATGGGAAGGGTTGCTGCTTCATATTTGGCGAGGCCCAATACCCTAAGTAGCCGTAGAATGGTGAAGCTGCAAATATACCGCATAATTTTCAGGGTCTGCTTGACATGTGAAGTGCAGTTTCCCAAACTTTAAGGTCTGCATGGTGTTGTGACTGAGGCATGTCTCTACTTACAGATGTATTTTGGGAAAGCCATTTACCTGCCGCCACCGCCGAGAGTCCAAATTGGCCAGGAAAAGCACTCGCAGAGACGACGCCCAAGCCGCCACCGCCAAGAGTCACCAAGGGCATAGAAAACCGCGCCGCCGCTCCGGGAGGACTTCAACTCCCGGCAGGCATCGCGGCGGCGCGCGATAGTGACGCGGGACGCGCCGGAAGAGCGCGGAAGCAGGCATAAAGGACGAGGAGACCGGCAGAGCGGGGGGAAAGCCATTTACCTGCCGCCACCGCCGAGAGTCCAAATTGGCCAGGAAAAGCACTCGCAGAGACGACGCCCAAGCCGCCACCGCCAAGAGTCACCAAGGGCATAGAAAACCGTGCCGCCGCTCCGGGAGGACCTCAACTCCCGGCAGGCATCGCGGCGGCGCGCGATAGTGACGCGGGACGCGCCGGAAGAGCGCGGAAGCAGGCATAAAGGACGAGGAGACCCGCGTCGCGGGACGCGAGCGGGACGCCCGGGGCGAAGCCCGGGCAAAGGGCGGGCCCTCTACGGCCCTCATCGGCACAAGTCGGCCAGGCTAGGCCACCCCTCTAACTGTACATCCTTGTGCACCAGGAAACCATCGTGTGTGTGATCATATCAAGCAGTGGCGTTCCAGACGTTGATTGTCCGCCTTCTTTGTGCACAGGCTATCCAGACGGGGGTCGGTAAGCAGGCCTTACAGCTTCTATCGAATCGCCCAGGAGCCTGGCTTAGGAAGGGGGTCCACGTGAAACGCCATTACACTGACGAATGTGGAAAGGAGTCAACTTGATATCTGCACAAGCTTGAAGTAAGACTTTTTTTGTTTTCATCTTGGGAGTGACATTTTGTCAATTATCTGCACAGTGGGTACAAGACTTTCATACACTTTGCAAAATTATGCGCAAAAAAAATACACACACGGCACTCGAAGTACCAAAGAACACCATGGAAAATTACCTTGTCCAAGTGGTTAGCAAAATAAACAGCGAACGAAGACAATCGTTAGGTCTGTCCCAGTCCCCTATTCTTCCTCCTATGAGCCCACCCACTTCCTCGCAAATCAATGAGTCACTGCTGCTAGACTCTAACAACGATTTACATGCACCAGCCTCCCCAGTCACTATCAACACTGATGTCAGTACAGTGAATGTGGGGGACACTGGACAACATGCGGTAATTGACTCAGATGCACAGCTAGTCATTGAGGATGAAGAAAACAATGATAAAGAAGATACGGAGGATGATCCACCGGCCAAGCAGTCCTCAAGGGCAGTCAGAGCCAGTCGTAGATTGCAAAGCAAACGTGGGGGGACACGTCCTGGAAAAAACAAGACTATATCACCACTAAAGGACAAAAACATTAGCCAGATCAAGGAGGTTAATAATTTGAGGGACTTTTTGGACGAGGACCTAATGTCGAAAATAGCGGAGCTGCTAGAAATAAAAATACAGACAATTGTTAAGCCACTTATTAGCAAGATTGACAAACTTTCTGCAGAGTTAAAGAAACTTGGAAACACTCAAAATGTTTTAGTAGATGCAATAGGTAATGCCTTAAGTAATGTCAATAAAGGCAATGATCCCCCAGGGAATGATAGTGAATCCAGGGTAACATCAGATGTCATTCTTCCAGGGGTAACCCCTGTAGAAGACCCACAAACTTCTAGTCAAAATATTAATAACCTGCCATTAGATGCCCCAACTGTCCGACAAATTGATTCAATACACGCTACAGTGCCCACTAGTCTGGACGAAAACCAGACACAATTTGTAGTTGAAGCTGCACCGTTAGTGCTAGTGTTAGCCAATACACCAACCCTATTACCGGACCAAACTGAGTCAGCCTCATCACTTAAAAGTAAGGCATTATATTGGCTTTCAAATAATATGAAGCTAGCACAGGGGGGTGAACAGAGGTTAGCTGATGAAATCAAAACAGCAAGGAGGGTAGGTTGGATAGGAAAAAAACAAAAAAAATGGAAGGGCGACTGTGTGATACTAAATTTCTCGACCGCAGCTGCTCTTCCTGATATTTTGCAAAATATCCTTCCACCACAAAAAAGAAGTAGCTCTATAATCCCTCTCACATTAGAATTTTTCTACACTGATTCACAAAAAGCCAATAACCAAAAACCCCGGAAGCCTGTTTGGTCAATGCGAGATCATGGTTGGGGAGGGGGTTTATCAGCTCCTGACATGAATTACGCTCCTCAAAGTAGGGCAGGCCCATGGCTACCATACCACCACAATATTTTCCCAAACATTACCCCAGGGCAAAATTGGAATCAAATGGGCAGACGAGGGCCTGGTATTATAACTAATAACTGTGGGCCTACAGGAAATGCTAAATATAATGGAGGATGGCCAGGCATGCAGCAGAATGTACTGTATCCTAATACCCCAGCACCTATAGGTAATACTGATTTTAACGGAGGATGGTTGGGCCCTTTTCAGAACCCACCCCTTCCCATTACCCCTGCACCTAGATGGAATGCCCCCATAAATGGTTGGGGCTTCGGGGCTCCATCCTATAACTTGGGAGTTAGCACGTCGAATAGGTTTGCAGCTCTAGCTGGTTTAGCTGACTGCGACTGACTTGAGGGTAGGGCCCTGACAACGCCAAGCAGTATCAACCACACATACCCTAGTTCATGTCCTGAAACCAATTCAAAGCATATTGCACCTAATATAATCTTGCAACAGCCACTACATCTTGTTGAAACAACAACACAACAACTGCTCCCAGAGATACCTAGGGCAATTCCACCTTGCCAGGTAACAGAAACAGAAGGGGCTTTAGGAAGCATAAAAATCATCTGCTGGAATATTGCAGGTCTGAAAAAAAACCTTTTAGACCCATCCTGGCACGACAACATCTCAGGTGGGGATATCATTATGTTCCAGGAGACATGGGGGCTTGAAAACTACTATAAGGTGAATTATAAATCTTTTTTTATACCCGCAGTAAACACAAACGGGGGGAGACCCTCTGGCGGATTAACAATTTGGGTGAAAATCACAGGTGGCCTATCCATTAAGCAAATTGACATTAATAATCCCGACATTTTATTGCTCGAGTTAAAAGACACAAAGGGTCGCTGCACTTACGTGATCAATGTTTATAATAGACCTCATCGATCATGTAAAGAATCAATCATTGTAACCCAGCTGAGCAACCTTGTGTCGGGATTTGATCAAAATGCACAAATGATTATAGGCGGTGATTTTAATAGAGGCTTTGAACCCATAATAGGACTGGAAGACATCCATAAGGATGAGGATATGGTAAACAACATTCCCTTAGTAGATACAAAGCACCCTGCTCAGTGAGCGCCAGGTTTGAGACATTTTGGAAGAGGGATTAGTGATTAGGCTACTTTGTATGAGTGTGTCGAAAAACACAGGTATAAAATTATGTGTATGTTTCTTTTATATATGGTGTTAGTAGCAAAAGCTACAGACACATGCCATCATGCTTTCAGGAATATGGTAAGACTTACAACAGAGACATGTGAAGCGTTGCTGCTTTATATTTCGGTAAGCTCAACACTCTAGGTGTTATTATGAAATGGGAACGCCAGTCTGTGAAGTTTAAGGGACTCTATGGTATTGTGAATGACATATCTGTTTACTTCTACATCTGAACCTGGTTGGTTTGGGTAGTAGTAGAGAAATGCTTTCGTTCTGCTTCGTCCTCTTGCAGAGATTGTGATGTCTTTTGAATGAAGGAATTCTGCAGTGTCTGACATAGCTTGTTCAATACCCAAGTGCCATATTTTATTAGTAGAAATGAATACATACACTTTGTTTACTCACATTTAGATAGCATGTGCTCTGAGATGTTACTGTTTAAATGTTTGGTTCTTATTATACGGTTGATAATATGTAAAGTGTAATATTCTAAATATGTATGTGTTATGAAGACATTTGCAATGCAATTTAAAGTATGTGTTTATTTATAGATTTGAGTATTTTAAGAAACTATTTAAACTTTCTTTTTTTTCAGATATTCACCATTATTAGTAAGAAAGATTGAGTATGGCAAGAAAAGATCAAAAGAAAAGACAAGAAAGAAAACAGTACTATTTATTTATTTTTTTTTTTTTTATTTATCTTTATTCAGAATTTTTCCCCCCCACATTTTTCTTTTACATCCAATATTTTTGAAACAATACACAGTCGTTTACACCGAGTACAGATTTGTATCAAAAAGCAAGTAGACAGAATGATAATAACCGAAACATCAATAAGGATGCCCAAAGTGTTTCAGGCAACCTTGAACAGTAACAACAAAAAAGCCGCTAAACTTCAAGATATTACATCTAATTTCTTCTTCATGACAACTATTAAGGTTACTAATTTTCTCAGCTGCCATCAAGGACAACTTTCCTACATTTCCAGTTCTCAATAGGTAGCCAGATCTTACTCCCTAGAGCTTTTGCCTTCCTTCCTTTTCTATCATATATGGCCCTTTCTAGGTTGTAAGTAGATAGTAGTCTTGCTACCCACGTCTGGAATGACGGTGCTGTTTTCTCCTTCCAAGCTTTAGCTACAGTTATCCTAAATACCGCCGTGACCATGAATAGGAACTCAGAGTAGATTGTATTTGCTTCTGGACTTACGCCCAGGATTATGAGCTCCTCAGTTAGATTCGTTCGTATTCCCAAAGATTTATCCAGAAACTCTTCTATCGCCAATTTTAAAGTATACAATTGTGGGCATTTTGCAAACATATGTGTTATATTAGCCTCTGTGGAGTTACATCTTGGGCACGTTATTCCAGAGGAGCCGCCCCAGCTGGCTATTCTGGCTGGTGTGTAATATAGTGAGTATATTGTTTTGTAGTGCTGAGTTTGAAGTGTCGCTGAACATAAAATAGTTCGACCATAATCTAAAGAGGTTTGTAAATCTTCTGGTCTTGCCTTTATCTGTTCTCTCCATTTAATGCTGTATTTTTCTCTATCATCTACCTTGTAAATTTGGAGCTCTGCGTACAACTGTCCTATTGAACAAGCCAGGCTACTACCCAAGTATTCCATAATCCTGCAGCACTTCATCCCTCCTGCACCCCCTGTTTTAGTGTGAAAATAGCTCCTCACTTGAAGGTATTTGAAGAAGTTATTACCAGTTATGCTATACCTTTGCTGTATATTTTGATATGATAACATTACCCCCTCTGCGTCCAATAGGTCCCCCAGTTTCTTAATCCCTTTCACCTCCCATTCACTCATAACTATGTCATGAAAGATTTCCCTTGGGAGATCATTGTTCATATAGAGCCTTACATACCTGTTGTATCTTCCCAATCCCAGTTTTTTCCTTACTGCTTTCCAAACTTTATAGATCGCACTCAGGGTCTTAAATTTTGTGTGCTTAAAATATGTAAAGTCCACTGTTGTCACTAAGGCATTTTCTGCCGCTTTGCCTAGGAGAGCTTCATATACATTAGCCGGGCCCTTTCTTCCCACCTCCTCCTCCTGAGCACCTCCACCTAATAATCCTTTGGCATATTGTAGAGCCGTTGCCCAATAGTAAAATCTAAAATCAGGTGCTCCCCATCCTCCCCTTTCTCGTGATAGAGTTAAAAAACGGTATGCCCTCCGTGTCTTCCCCTGGGCCCAAATTAATTTATTAATCGCTGATTCTATTTTATTAAACCATATACCTTCAAAAAAGAGTGGGATTGCCCTAAATAAATATAAAAATTTTGGAAAAGTAACCATTTTAACAAAATTGATTCTACCCATGAGAGTCAGGTGCAGATTGTTGACCCTCTCCAAGTTGGTTTTAACTTTGTCTAGTAAAGGTTCCATATTCAGCTCTACTAGTTTCTCCAGATCTGCCGTCACCTTAACACCCAAGTATTTTGTATCTGCGACAACTCTTGCATCTGCAAATGCAGTATGTCTATTCAAAACTATTTGTGTTTTCCCCCTGTTTATCGAATAGCCTGATACCTCTCCGAATTTTCTTGCCTCTTGTTCTATTTCAGCTAGTGACTCCTCTGGTATAGGTGTTATGACAGCCACGTCGTCCGCGTAAGCAAATATTTTATATTCTTTTTCGAACAGCAAAACTGGCTTAATCCGCCTATTTTTTGTCAGCTTTCTCAGATAGGGATCTAAATAAATAGCAAATAGTAGAGGAGAGGCTGGACATCCCTGCCTGGTTCCCCGTCTGATCTGTACTGGATTGGAGTATGACCTATTAATGCGTATTCTAGCGCTGGGATGATTATATAATGCCTGGATTGCAGTTATATATCTTTGACCAATACCAGCCCACTCCATAGCCTTCCATAAATAGACCCAGGAGACCCTGTCAAAAGCCTTCTCAGCATCCAAAAATATAGCCGCGACAGGGTCCCCTGAGACTGCTTTGGCGTCCAGAATTGTAATCAGCTGTCTGATATGTTCGGTAGTTCCTTTGCCGGGTATAAACCCATGCTGTGTAGGGGACACCACCTTCTCTATCACCTTGCTCAATCTATTCGCCAATGCCTTAGAAAATATTTTTGCATCGGCATTGAGCAATGTAATCGGTCTGTAAGAGCCCGGCTCAGTGGATGGTTTATCTTTTTTTAATATGACAATTATATCAGCGCCTGCCCAAGATTTAGGAACTATTCTGCCTCCCTGTGCCAAGCTGCAAATTGTCCAAATGTCTTTAGCTAATACCTCCCAAAAAGTCTTATAAAATTCTACCGGGATCTGATCCTGACCAGTTGCTTTACCAGAGGGTAAGCTAAATATGGCATCCCTTATCTCCTGTACCGTTAGCTGCATATCCAATTTATCCCTTTCTTCTGTGCTCAATCCATCTTGTAAATCTTCCCTCAGATACTCCATACTTTTCATCTCTACCTCTCCGTCAATTTTGTCCTGCTCATAAAGCCTCTCGTAAAATCTTCTGAACACCTCCTGTATCTCTTCAACTTTATTAACGATTACTCCATTGTCATCCTTGATTTCTTTAATCTCTCCTGCAGCTAACGTTTGCCTAGTTCTTATCGCAAGCAAGTGTCCCACCCTCTCATTGTATTCATAGCATTTTTCTTTATTCGCTAAGTATTTACTTGCTGTTTTTTGTGCCAAGGTGGTCCCTGTTTCCGCCTTTCTCTCCTCTATAGCCACTAATATCTGATCAATGGGCTCTTGTCTCTCTATTGTATCTACTAGCATTTTCTCCAGCTCGAGCAATATTCTAATTTCCTCTTCCACCATCTCCTTTTCTTCTTTATTTCTACGTAAAGTGTAGCTCAGCGTCTCCCCCCTTATTCCCGCTTTAAAACTATCCCAGACCATGTCTGCTGAGGCGGAGTATCTATTTATATCCCAAAATTGGGTCATCCATACTTTCATCCTTGCAATATAGTCCTCATCTTTCAACAGACCTCTCTCAAAAGTCCAGGTTGACTTAGCTTTTCCTACTTGTTTTGTCGTTGCTAGGCTCAATACCAACGGGTTATGATCCGACATTATTCTCGGGAGGCATTCTATTTCCGCCCTGCTGACTAGAGAGCTAGAAATAAAGAAGTAATCCAGCCGAGCAACTGTTTGGTGTGGTGCTGAATAGAACGTGCTACCAGCACCTACTGGGTTACGTTCCAGCCATATATCCACCATCGCATTGTGCCTAGCGAGGTTCTGAACTGCCTTATGCACCTTTTTTTTCCTTCCCTGATATATACCTCCACTTGCATCCAATATTCCATTCAGCCCATTAATGTTGAAATCCCCGCAGCAGATCACTGGCTCTGGCCACAGGGCCAGTTCCCTGTCAATGAAATCTAGTAATGTTGGGTCATCTTCATTTGGACCATATAACGAGACCAAAGTGTATCTTACCCTGGCTACTTCTATGTCTAATATCACCCATCTTCCATCTGAATCCTCTTTTTTCTTTCTAACTAAAGCCACCCCTCTTCTGGCCAGAATTGCCACCCCCCTGTTTCTTCCCTCTTGACTTGTACTAGCAAGCATCTCAAATCCCATTTGGCCAAGTAAAAACCTTTCTTCAGCTGCTATATGTGTTTCTTGTATACAAGTTATATCTATTTTCCAGTAGCGCAACAATGAAGATAGCTTCAGTCTTTTTTCCATATTGTTAAGTCCACAAATGTTAATCGACATTATCCTAACTGCCATACTACAGATTTAGGACTTGCCAGCTCCACATCTACTTTTTTGACTTTTTTGTCTTTTTCTGTGCATTCTCTAAGTGCTACACACCAAATTTTACAAGCTTTACAAATCTGTATCTTTTTAAACCAACACCTTACACCCGTGACTTCTTCACTTCCCTCACCCCCCCCCTAACAGCCCCCCACCCCGAAACCCCCCCCTCTGTGACAGGCAAATAGGTCATCCCTGACCTATGCGTGTCCGCTTAGCCCTGTAGAGTCGCCCCCCTCCCCTGCCCTCTTATAGCCTACTTCATTTTCTTCTCATGTAAACTCAGGAATCCTACATTATTTCCTCCTATCCCCACTTTGTTCTTTTAGTTCTGTCAAAAATTCTCCCGCTTTTATTTCAGAAAAGAACATCCTAGTGCGCCCTGCTACTATGACCTTCAGTTTCGCTGGAAACATTAAATATGCCTCTGCACCATAGGACTTGAACTCGTTAATCAGTTGTCTTAGCCTCCATCGCCTCTCCACTGTTATGTGGCAAAAGTCGGGTCTTGCAAAGAATGTTACTCCTTCCACTGATTTTTTAGCGTCGGGCCTGGCTCTCTCCATAAGTTCTTGTCTTGCCAGGTAGTTACCAAAAAATACTAGCATAGCTCTGGGTAGTGCTCCTGCGCCTTCCTTATGGTTTTTCCTTGCGAAAAGTGGGTACCTATGGGCCCTCTGCACCTCTTGATCCCAGTTCCATGGTACCTCCGGGAATGCCCCCTTTAACAGCTTGACCACAAAGCCTCTGGGATCTTGGCCTTCAATCCCTTCCTCAATTCCCAGGAGTCTAGCATTATTACGTCTCTGGCGATTTTCCAAATCCTCCACCTTCCACTGTAGATCTTCCATGGCCTTATTCTGACCCTCTTTCCTCGTTTGCCACTCATTTACTTCATCCTCTAGGCGGCCAGTTCTTTCTTCCACCTCGATAACTCTTTCCTCCACCTCTTCAAATTTTTTATTTATTTTCCTAATGGAGGCTTGGATTTTTTTTGTATCATGTCTGGCTCTTCTGCTTTCCGCCCTTGCCTCCATTTGTATTTGTTTCAATGTGGAAAACATCAAGTCCAGCTTCCCCCCATCGTTTTGTACCTCTTTTTCGTCTTCCTTATATAAGCTAGAGGTAGCTGAATAGTCCCACACAAGCTTTTTAGTTGTCCCTTTATGCATATTCTGTGGGGAGCCTCCTCTTCTTGCTGCAGATTTACGCTTCTTTTGCGTGCCTCTCCCTCTCGAAGTGTCGCTATCCTCAGAGCTTGAAAGTGAGCCTGACATGTCGTTTTCCTCCTCACTGCTTGCTAATGTTGGCTCTGAATCTGACTCAGTTTCCTCTGGGACAGAAAAGAACCCATCACCATCGGCCCCTTCAGCCCCTATATTGCAAGCCGCCCCTTCCGTATTTCCAACAAATGTCTCCTGTAGCATAGCCTCTTTGTTTTTGGCTTTCAACTGCTCTTCCCTCATTTCCTCCTCTACCTCTTTAAGGGCCTCCAGCATTTGCCCTGTATTTATTATCAAACCCCCACCACTTGCCTCTCTCACCTCTTGGTCCAGTTCATAGTCCTGCAATGCCGGCGTCTGTTCTTGCTCCAAAGCGCCGTCTGTCCGTGCCTGTGCCTGCGCTGTTGACTGATGCTCCGCTGGAAGCTCCGCGGAAAGCGTGAGCTCCGTAGGCCCTGGTTGCCTGGCAACGCTTTGGCTTGCGTCCTCGAGGACGCTCTGGACTGAGCCTGCGAGCGGTTTGACGGGCACGTCTTGCTGAGATTCTGAAGCTCCAAAGCTTCCCGATGCATCCATCCTCGCCCTGGCACCGAAAGCCTCAGACACCGAAGGTTGCCGATACACGGTATCGCTTCTCTTTCTTTGTGCCGCGTCTCGTGTCCCTGGCGCGTTACTAGCGCTTCTCATGTTTAGGTTTTTCTCTTTCTCGCCGACTTTCTCCAGTCTCCTTAATTGTGTCTTTGTTAAGGTGGAGACCGTGGGGGTTACCTTTTTATTGTTAGGTGGCGCTTTTAATTTGGGAATAGCGCCTGATCTGCTCGACTCTTTTTGAGGTATTTCCTTGTTTGTAGCGCTTGTAGTGCTTGTAGCGCTCGAGGTAGTTAACTGTTGCTGAGCTTTTTCTTTTCCTCGTGTGGCCATCCCTGCAGTTAGTAGATGGAGAATTCTGGAATACCACTCTTTTGTTTTCTTGACTAGGTTTATGAAGTTGATTGAATCAGTAAATCCTCCGCGATAGATAAAGGCTGTAGGTTGCATCCTGCTTGTAGCTCTCCATTAGCGCCTGAGTTTTTTACTTGACAGCAGGAGAGGGGCCTGAGTGCGACTTACTCCCACAGCGCCTCGGCGGCCATCTTGCCCCGAAAACAGTACTATTTAAAGGAAAACGAAAATCAGAAACTGCTCCTGCCCCCCTTATTTGGTTTTACCCCAAGACAACGCGCACTCTATGTGATTATTTTAGGACCCACGGACTACCTCAAAGCTGCTCAGCACACTTGGACTTCCAAACCTATATGTAGAATACTGCTTTATTTTATCAACCCCAAGACAACGTGCACTCTATGAGGTTATCTCAGGACTCACGTACTACCTCAATGCTGCTCAGCACACTATTACTGCTGAATTTATATGTAGAATACTGCTTATTGTATGAATCGTGGTCAAAAACTGTTGTGAAGCGCTCCGATATCCTCGGATGAGGCTAGCGCGATATAAACTTCCTAAATAAATAAAGTGCAAAATGTTACATTGAAGAAAAAGACTTCTGGTGAGTGAACTAAAGAGTTTGTTAAAAGACTTTTAAATAATGTAAAGAATTTTCAAAATGTGGAAAAGAAAAAGGAAAATTCTACAACCAATTGGAAGGAAACAAAAAAAGGACATATGAATAGAAAATCATTTTATGGGAAAACAAACCATGTTGAACGAATGCTGAAAGAATATAAAGACATACGGAAGGAAATATATAAAAGTAGAGTACTACAAAATGCATTGAAAGATTGCAAAAAATATAAAAAGAGATCAGTACTTTATAGGAAAAAGCAACAAATTAAAAGTGTAGTAGAAAAAGCTTTTGGATTGAAAGGAAAATTATTTATATTGGTATTGAAAAGAATGAAAACATTGAATAAAACAATGCAGTTTATGAAGAAGAGAAGCAAAAAAAAGACTGGTTAATAGAAGTAACTTTTGCAATACTTTTACTGGTGAATGGAAGCACACTTCTAGTACTGAGCCCTTCTTTAATGAAGAAAGTAGTTAAAAAAACACATTAGTTCATGCAGGTGATACTAGTGGTTGTTACTATGAGATAAAAGTTGGTTGTCTAATTCAAAATGAAAAGATGTTTCCAAGGAAGGTGGAAGAAGTAATAGCTGAGGAAGTTCAAGGAAGGCGTACACAAGCTCCAGTATATAAGTGGGATTGTAGTAGTATTTATAGTATTCAACAAGAATCTATTGACTTATTATGAGTTTCTTTAAGAGAATATGCCAAAAAAAGTCTTAAACAGAAGATTAAGATGTTACAAGGACTAGATTCATTTTTTTTAACTGAGTCAAAATCCTAACTTTACGACTTTTGGTATTCACAAAGGGCATTTAGGAGTAGTAAATTTAGAAATCCTAACTTTACTACTCCTACATACCTTTTGTGAATACTGAAAGTCGTAAAGGTACTATATTGTCTCAGTTAAACTTAGGCCTTGGTCTTAAGTTAACCAAAACTTAAGTTTAACTAAGACAAAATCCTAATTCAAAAGAAAGAGCACTAATCCAGTACACCCTCAAACGTTAATACGAGATAAACAGAGTCCACTCTGTGCAATTTCTTCAAATTGATGTAATTTTATTTCCTTGGAGTTGTTACATCCATCATAAAAGACTGCCACTGTGCCATTTATGATGGATGTAACAACTACAAGGAAATAAAATGACATAAATTTGAAGAAACTGCACAGAGTGGACTCTGTTTATCTCGTATTAACTGGGAACACGGAATGATGTTCACTTAGTCGCAAAATTGTTTAAGGGACAGATCTGTATTTATGGTCTGTAGTCAATTTTTCAAACCAAGAATTTTTTGTGGGATATAGGACCATTGGAGGGTGTGCTAGATTAGTGCTCTTTTCAATTAGTTTGTATACACACACCAGGTCACTGTTGTGTTCATCGCATGTCATAGTAGTAGGTGCATTAGAGCCAACCTAACACATCAGTAAGATTTGAAGAATATTACTTATATTGACTCAAACTATATATTTTTTTTTTGTATGTTCTTATATAGCGCTCGAATCACCGGGAGGCATCTCGGCGCTTGCCTTGGGAACCCGTCCTGGCTTTTCCCTGTGAGATAGCCCCTACAGGGCATCCCCAAGGTGAAAGCCAGGCATCCCGCCGCAGGGGGGTTGTTGTGGAGTTTAAGAAAGCTTAATGCCCAGAGTTGCAGAGTGTGAATCCATGATTAGGTCAGGCACCGAAGCGAGAATTATCGAGTCCGTGGACATTTGAGCTCAAGACCCTGATGCGTCGGGAATTGAACCCTGGTCCCGGGTCTGACCTCTGCTTCAGGGTCTGCCTGTTCTAACCAGTGAGCCACACTTCTCCACTGATTGATGTGGAAATTTTTGATTGTTTGATTGTGCGGTTCTTTTCTTTTTTAGGGAAAAACTACTATACCTGTATTTGTAATTTAAGACAAAATCCTAACTTTACGATTTTCGGTATTCACAAAGAGCATTTAGGAGTAGTAAATGAACCAGGGAAACATGCACACACATGGGATATTGTCATGCCCGGCAGACATACCACCAGGGCATTAATGGAATGGAAGTGTTTTCAGTTACAGTATGTCTGCTCATGTGCTTGTGGTGGTACCAAAGCCACAAGGGTCCCATCTATGGAGCCTATGACATGTGGCATCCTTCCCAGTGCATAAAAGACACTCTTTATGTCAGGTAATTGTCTTGGGGTTGGGAATTGTATGTACCAGTGCAGTACATGCAACATCGCTTCCATAACATCGTAAAGCACACGGCTGAACATGGTCTGTGACATCCCACCAGCAGAAGCCACAGTGTTTTGGAATGTACCAGTGGGAAAGTAGTGTAGGGCTGCCTACACCTTCACCTTGGGGGTCAGCGCCGATGGATATGTCTGCCCAGGTTGTAAATGTAGTATCAACTGCTCTGCCATGTCATGGGGACTGACGCAGTACTAATACTTGTACAAATAGCATTCAAAAATACCTTTGGCACCCAACAACAATGTATCAAAGTCAATGGTGTCATGATGGGGAACATTTGAACGATGCAGAAGGCCTGTACGAAGCGTGCAATGCAATGGATTGGCCAATTTCATACAAAAGCAAACATCTTGGACCCATTGCTTTGGACGCATGGGACAGATTCTGCCTCTGCAGCACAGATATAAGGGTGTCTGTTCCCAAGAGACTTCACTTGCCTGCACCACATGCCACAGGACTACATCTACCACTACCACTGCTGCTGTCTCTGCATCTTCTGGCTACTGCAATGTCATGTACAGTGGATAGGGCCCCAGCATTCACTGAGTAGGAGAACCAGGCCCGGCAAGACGGCCTCCTGCCACAGTACAGCAAGCTGTATGGGAAACCTGAGGAGCAGGTGAGTGTGCAGTGCACTGCCTTTGTAATTGTGCATGTTGTCTGAATAGCATTACTAGCATTGTTTTCACCAAGGGCAAGCATGCTCACTGAGTGATTGTAATTCTCCAAGTGTGTAGGAACAAGTAATGTGCAGGAGCAGTTTCTAAGACAAGTAATTTTGTCTTTGCTTTGGATTAACATGCACTGTTATCATGTTGTCAATGCCTGCTTGCACACAGAACAACTGCCCATGTCCATAGTTGCACTCTCTGTTTCCATCAAATGCCCTTCAGCAAATTACATGTATGTCCAGCTGTGTTATGAACAGACATATTGCATGTGTGCCATTGGTGTCTGACCTTGTTGATGCAGGTTGATGCCCATCAGAAGCAGGAGATTTGGTTTACCATCGTCCGGGCAGTAAGTAAGATCTGTGGGGGTCTTTGCCACATCCGCAACACCAGAAGAGGTGGCAGGACCTTCTTGGCTGGACCAGGAGGATAGCCAGAGTCCAGCTGAATCTGTCACCTCCACGCAGACGATGAAAACTGACCCCCCCACATGCTCCAGATCGTGCCGATGGTCTTCCCTGACCTGGGTGGGCAGTTGAAACCCAGACAGCAGCAAGGAGGGGGTAAGTTCATGCCTTTTTGGTGAGCTGTCTAACATGCATTATGCACCCTTCAGCCTGGTAACACCCCCACTGTTCGTCTCTCTGCTGAGACAAGACTCATGCAGCTAACTTTGGTGATGCCACATTCTCATCTGATACCCAGGTGTGTCCCTTTCAGTCTGTGACTTGTGTCACTTGGGTTGTGTGTTCTTGCTGTTGTACAGGGCTGATGTTGTGAACAGCATCTGCTACAGATGCATTGATTTGGGCTTCATGAGTGGGGCTATTGTCTGACGTAAGTCAGCACATTAACAGAAATCTGACCTGTGCTCTGTGTGGGCAATACAGGAATGTTCAAATTGCTGACCTGGGTCACCATAGGTGTCTGAGGTATTGAGCACACACCCATGCAGCAGGTAAGACCAATGTTGGGGCCTCAGAGCAATGAAATGCATGCATGTAACTGATGCATAGCCACCTGCCATGTGTAACTGGTAATCCCAGGTTGCACATGGTCCAGGAAAGGTATGGCAACATTGGCCATCCGAGACACTCTGTCCTCCTAATCCTGGGTGTCATCCAACATCATGACCATTGTGAAATGTGCAATCAGGTGTCTGACTCTGTAATTGTGGAGTGGCATCGCTTTTTGTACTTCAGGAGTGTTAAAATGTTTATGATGTACTGAGATCTGGTTTCTGACTGTTGGATCTGCACATAGTGTGGTACATATGTGTTTAATCACTGGACTGTGCCTAATGGTGTATTCCACATTAATGTGCAATCAGTTTTACTTTCTTTTTGTCAGCCAGTGATGTGTTCATGTATACTGATTTGTGTAATCACACACTCGAATGTCTCATTTGGTTTACATGTGAGCATCAGATTCCTTCTTATGATGGCTAGCATGGGGTGTACATGTATACTTGACAACTACAGAGCTTACATTCACCACAAAAACATGAGTGTGACACGGTGGATACTGTTGTGTTTAGATTCACTGCCCCTGTGACAGGATCCAGTAATGACTCATTGGCCAGACAGGACTGTGGCATGGTGTACCACATGCCTTTCTGGAGCCTGCTGCAAAAATAACAGTTGATGGACAGAATGCAGAACAATGTCATACATTCACCCCAGTACAGAGATCTGGGCCTACATCTATCGTTTTTTTTACACTCCACACCACCCCAGTTCAGACGGAGCCTGCGGCATTGTCAGTTGTCCTGCATGGACTCCATTGTAGCATAGACTATCAAGACATGAGGACATCATGGTGTCTGGTGATGGAAGCATATCCGTCATATCAACAATGAGCACGGGCAGCCCATTTGCTGATACAAGTACAGAGTCACTGACAGGAGTGGTATATGTGTGCAATGACACATTGAACTCACAATCCTTGCAGATAAGTAAACTGGCAATGTGGTGCCTGTTTGCACATATAATCAGTGACATCATACATGTACCACACAGATGGGTCCATTACCAAGATGGGTACGAGGGGCATGGGTGACTGTCACAATGACAACTGCCTGGTTCACACATGCGTCATTCATCTAAGCAAGGATTTTCTGGTGATGCCAGGGCTTGCTCTGTGATATGCTGCAATTACTGTCATGTGTCAAGTCAATACAGGTGACTAATGTGCTTATGTTTTTCCTCCTTGTTTCCAGCATCATCTTCGGCTACTGGAGGAAACAGCTCCACAGACCAAGAGGAGATGCAGAGCCAGACTGGTTCCACTGTGGATCAGGCAGAGGAGCCCAGTGGCACGGAGGGTGAGGGGAGCCACACTGAAGGACACTCAGCAGCAACCACCTCATCTGAGGAACACTCCAGCTCTAGGAAGGACTCCCTTGTAGAGGCGGATGTTACAGGATCGCAGGCTACAACTAGCGAGTCTGTCACCCTGCCACCACCACCATCTCTACACTCTGAGCTGCTCCCATCTCAGATATCTGTGGAGCCCCAATGTCAAGGAGCATGTCTCTTTCAGTCCAGGCACCGCACCCCTTGCCTCTGTCTCCCATGCTGCTCTGAGTGGGGAGTCTGTGGATTTGCTGAAGCAGATCCATGTGGGGCAGACATCGATGCTGAGTGTCCTCCATGCTCACACCAGTCTATTGACACAATTGGTGTTATTCATGGAGGGCATCTCAGCAAACATGTCTGCCCGTCAGCGGACCATCAGTTAATGGCCTCTTCAATGACGGCAGCAGTGTCCCTCCTCCAACAGTCCCTCATCCCTCCTACCTCTGCCCCATCCACAATCCCCACTACCCTACCTGCCCAATGCACACTGACAAAGGCACATGCCCGCACAACAACAGACACAAGAGGCACAGAGCAATGTCAGTCCAAGGCAAGACGCGCAAGCATGCACACTCAGGGGACTGATGGCACAAACACCGGGGAGAGGGTACAGACACCCAGAAAGGCATCCACAACCACTCCGCAGTCCTCAGATACCTCTCCCTCCAAAACCCCTTCCCTTGACTCACCTGCAACCCACCCTTCCCAGAAGTTATTCTTCTGTGAGCTTGGCCTCTTCCCCACAGATCCATAAGGTCCAACTCACAAGGGGAAGAGGAAGTCACCACACACATAGGGTAGACCCCCCACACAACCCTCCCCCAGGAGTAGGAACACTGAGGCCCCCACCCACAAATCCCCCAGGACCAGGAAGAGCAAGACCTCACCACAATCCCACACTCTCACCACACAGTCTCCGTCCTCCAGCACCCAGACCACCACTCATTGGGTTTACATGCCACATCGTGTCCCAGGTTCACCCACACACAAGTACAAGATCCCCAAAATGATTAGGCCCTCCCTTCCTTCCACATGCACTTCCACCTCAACCTCACACTCTCAGCCTGTTCATCCGACTGCTGTGGAGACCATGACCCCCCCATATGACCTATACACTTCATCTGAGCCCCAAACAACACTCTGTCTGACTTGGGCACTGCAGTGGTGACTGTACCCACTGTATCAAACACATCCACTGTAGTTGTGACTGATGCTCCTGCACCCACCACACCTCCCCTGCCCTATACTGCTATCCCCTGATCCTGTCCCTGTGGTGCCTGGCCTGCCCCTATGTATGCCCCACAAAGGGGAGATGTCCCCTGGCTGTAGCAGTACAGGCAAGCAATGTGTGACGAGTAGTCATATGTCACACAAAACGGACAAATGCAATGGACTGGGCATTGGCCTTTGGATTGATCATGGTATCGAAATGTATTTTTGCAAGCTGAATAAAGCTACTGTTTGTTATTTGCTAGTTTTGAATTTAATATACATGATGTTGCTGATGAGTGTCATTAAGTTGCTGTTGCTATTGTGTTTGTTGAAAATAATTGATTTGGTGATGGGATGGACTGCATGTTGTTCATGGCATATGTGTCCTATTACAATATGTAGCCAATACTTTGCACTGACTGGGGCTGGGGGCAGTCAGTGCAAAGTATTGCCATTTTTTAGTTGCTACGCCACAGTGTGATTTATGTGTTCCTGGTGAATTTAACCAGTCGTATAGTCTTATATGTTTCCCTTCACCCTTTACCCTGTGTCTACTATGTCCTCTCTCTTTGCAGGTATATTTTGACCTCCTATGGAGCAACATAACGATATGTTCCATTAATTAAATTCTTTTCTTATCACTAATAGAGACGTGAGAGGTCTCTATTTCACACCACGGTCCTGAAGAAAGCCCAAATGACCTACCAGGCATAAGAAAGGGCTGAAACATGTCGACCTTTTTCACTTAGTGTGAACGAGTCATAATCACTCACGTTCACCGATTTAATTTTTAAATCCATTGCCTCCTATACAGAACTAATAAAGAATTTTTCTGATCAAGAGAGACAATTTTATTCTATCACTTTTTCACGTCACAATCACTCATCACTACTGTTTTTAACAATGAGTAATGCCTCCTGGATGGAGGTTGCATGAAAAAACAACCCTATGATTATGCACACACGTGCGAGGGACGGCGGAGATACAAGATATACCGCTTAATACCACATCATTTACCAGCACGTGCATGAGGGTTAACATTGGGACTACTCGGAACAGTTACGGCATACCCAAAGTTATGCAGGACAAGTGATCCTTCACCCCCCTGATCAGAACATATTCAGGATTCACCAAGGCTCTTTTGTGTGTCCAGCATCAGGTTGTCTTCACTATGTGGTGTCTGTCTGTGACTGGATTACTTGTATGTGTGTGTGACTGCTCACACTCATCAAATCCAAGACTTCAATGTTGGATGATGTCAACATGTGTTCTTTGTGGTCTCCTAGGGCTCTTCATTGGTCTGGGCCTGTGACAGGGATCCCAATGTTTCTGATATGTTTCACGTCATTCACATGTACCTCATACTATGCAGTGTGGAAGACATTCACAAGGTTTGTTGACTGGCCATGTGTGATGAGTTTGTACACCTTGGATCCCCCTCCACCCCTGAGATTTTTATATGTGTATGTGCAATGTCACCAGTCCAAGTGGGCGTAGCTGATGCACATTGGTGCAGATCAAGATGTGTGGAATTGAGAGAGGGCATAAGTGAGTTGTCTCATGACTAGGCCCCTACTTACATACATAGTGGCCTTAAATTACAGGCCAAGCCCAGTGAGTTTTCTGTGTGTAAGTGTGATGGAAGTTGGTCTGTCATGACGTGACAGTGCCCACATGTGCCTGTGCTCCACAGTATGGGCAACATCCACAATTGTCATCACAGAGGGATCATCATACAGGCTACTGTCATCGCAATGTAGGGTCCTTGTGGGTACTGATGGAGTGGGTTTGTCTCTTGCTGTGTTGGTTGCTGTTCCACCCAGCTTATGTAACATGAGTCTGTTGTGCACCAACTTATCTAGTAATGCCTGATTGCCCACAAAGAGGTACCCAATTCATGTGATACTTCTGAATTGCACTGTGTACACATATGTCTCATTGGAGTTCAGCCCCACATCATGTGTTTCATACTAGCCTGGGTACAGTGAGACACACACACACACATGTTGTGTTTGATATGCAGTGTGAGGCTGGCTGGTTGTGTTTTTGCACCTGCACACATGCATTGGTATAGCTTTTGTGGGCCATTGGCTAGATGTTGGTTGCAGGTTTCTTCCTATTGTCCCTGGGACTCCTACCTCTTCAGTCTGCACGTTCATCATGGTTAGTATGTCCCATTACTGCCATGGTATGGGTCTTGATCACCTATAAGATGCAATCTACACAGGATTCCTTAGTATGTGGGTCTGTTTGTGAGCATATGTGTGTATGCATTAGGATGGTCACTTCTTACATTGTGTAATTGGACATTGGAGACATTGTCAGCCCCCATGTGCGATACTTCTCTGCACATGGCAGAGGGTTTTTTATACGACACAAAACATCATTCACTCAACAGATCTAGGTTTGTTTGCAACACAACCACTACTTTGCCACTACAATGCGTGTGGTGTTAGGACCAGGAATCATACATGCTGTTTTGCAGATGCTGGTATTTTTAAGCCTGCACTCACCTTTTGGTCACCGTAGTGAGGGGGTTTAACCCCATTACCGCAATGTTCCTGATATGCTGGAGTTCTGGATACCACACTCACCTTTTGGTCACTGTAGTGAGGGGGGGGGGGGTTAAACTACATTACAACAATGTACCACATTTGCTGGGGTTTTGGACCCCGCATTCAACTTTTGGTCACTGTGGTGAGGCGGGGGTTTAACCCCATTCCCACAATGTTCCTCAAAATACTTGGGGTTTGAGCCCCACATTTACCTTTTTGTCACAACTGTGATGGGAGTTACAGTATGTGTTCCCTTTCAGTGTCACTGTTGCCGGCAGTTTCCACACAATACACAACATTGACATGAGGTTAGGGGGGGGTGTTTGCCCCTACAACCCCTATGGTTGGGAATGCTATTGGTGTTAGCCATCCCCCCTATGAGTAGGGACTTCTGGTAGTGATAGCCATTCAGCCCCCTATGGACTGGACAATGCCGGTAGTGGTAGCACCCACCCCCTTTGGGTGGGGACTACTGTTAGTGATAGCCATCCACCACCCTATTAGTAGGGAATCCTGGTAGTGATAGCCATCTAGCCCCCTAGGGGCTGGACATTGCTAGTAGTGATAGCCATCCAGCACCCTATGAATGGAGACTACTGGTAGTATTAGCCATACCCCACCCTATGAGTAGGGACTACTGGTAGTGATGGTAACCACCCACCCCTACGAGTAGGGACTGCTGGTAGTGCTAGCCATCCAGCCCCCTATGGGCTAGACAATGCTGGTAGTGGTAGCCATCCACCCCCTATGGGTGGGGACTACTGTTAGTGACATCTATCCACCACCCTATGAGTAGGGACTGCTGTAGTGATAGCCGTCCAGCTCCAATGGGCTGAAAAATGCTGGTAGTGATAGCTATCCAGCCCCCTATGGGCTGGGCAATGCTGGTAGTGGTAGCCATCCACCCCCTATGGGTGGGGACTACTGGTAGTGACAGCCATCCACCACCATATGAGTAGTAACCGCTGGTAGTGATAGCCATCCAGCCCCCTATGGGCTGAACAATGCCGGTAGTAATAGCCATCCAGCCTCTATGAGTTGGACAATGCTGGTAGTGGTAGCCATCTACACCATATGGATGGGGACTACTGGTAGTGACAGCCACCCCCCATCCTATGAGTAGGGACGACTGGTAGTGGCGGTAACCTCCCCCTTTGAATAGGGACTACTGGTAGTGATAGCCATCTTCCACCCTATGGGTTGTGCAATGCTGGTGGAGAGGGATATCCACCCCTATGTGTGTTTTGTATTGTGGTGGTTTGTGATGTTTGTGTGGTAGGTGTCTGACTCACTGTCTGCGACATACGCGTCGGTTCCTGTTGTTTATCCAGTCATAGATGTACAGTATAGGGATGACCTGCTTGAGCGGATTCATGGTTGGTTCATCTTCTACGCATAGATCGTGGTTCATCTTGTAGATGTAGATCGATGGTTTGTCTCGTAGGCGTAGATTGTTGGTTCGTCTCGAAGGTGTCAATTGTTGGTTCATCTCTTAGGCGTCTATCGTTGGTTCGTCTCGTAGACATAGATTGTGTTGTGACGCGAATCGTACCTAAAAGACTGATCTTCCGGAGCTGTGATGTGCTGGAGTTGGCGACCTGTTCGGCACGTAGGACGTACGCATCGTACTTTGCCGACCGGAAACTGCTGTGGAAATTGCTTCCGGGCGACTCTGTTCAGAATTTGCGGATCTGGCTCATTCGGGAAATGTTGCTGGAATCGGATCATACGTGTCACATGGGATTTGGACACATTTGTGCATCGTACTTCATCATTCAGAAAGAGCAGTACTCGGGACGAGTAGGTCATAAGTAAGGCTCCCGGTTTTCCGTTTTTACGGTTTTTTACATATAAATACAGACGGAAATCTATATTTCCTTTATCTGTATTTATATTTAGAAACGGCAAAATACTAGAAAAGTTTGCCGTTCTGCCATGCTCGAATCCAGAGTTCTCACCATGGCCCCTTCCTGCTGCTGGAAATACCTTCCCCGGGCACACACACAGCTGCACCCGAGTACTTAACAGGTCTTTTGAAAGACCATTTACTTGTTAATGAGGCTTTATTGCTCCCGATGTGCATGGCATAGAACAGCCCAGCTGGAGATGGAACACCGTCTATTTCAGAGGAGCCAATATTCTGTTTGGTCAGCCTGACTCATTCATTTCGATGACTGGTTGTGGCAGTAATACGTTAACGGCCATTATTTTTAAACTGAACACTTCAATGACACATCTTCCATTGCCTTCATCAGGTATGTACAAGTGAGGGACATCACAGGTCATCAGCTGTTTTTGGACTTCAAAGTAATTTCGCGGTAAAATCGATGACCAAGAAGAAACAATCACAAACCAACAAATACCCAGAGGACTGTCTGACCCCAATCCACACATTACAGTGAGCATAATAGGATGCCTGCAATCACCATGGACACAAGACAGAGCAGCTTTGGTAGTTCGTACCCCACATAACACGCTGTCTGCTCTAAACACCAATAATTCAGTGTCAGAGGAATGTTAATAATATTCAACAGGCCACAGCCTGTCTAAGTGTAACCTCCCTATGATCTCACCCGAGGCGCCCCTGTTTATAAATAAAGCAGGGTAAAAGGGGTGTCCTGTCCACAGTGCTTGTTGTCAGTGCACCGAGGGCTGCATTCCCTGCTTTGCATGTGCTAAGGCAGCACTCCCGTCCAACCTATGCCGAAAATACCACATGTCAAGAAGGAGCAGTCCTGAAATCGGAAAAAGGACAACATCCGGAAGGTTGGCACTAATGCAGCACTCCCCTAAGCAGGGAGTAAGTAACCATCGAGAGGCCCCTAGCAGCCTCCACTCTTCACCTATGCCCGTGAGCATTAATCTGAATCTCTTGTACAGCGCCCACTACAAACTGATGCATATCTAGGCACTTGTTGAATGCTAGTATTCCCAAGTAATGCCAGCGCCTCTCACTTCACTGACACTTTACATGAGTGCTATATTCTTCTAACGACCTCGGGTGCCACCTTGTAAAACTGCCCACCTGCGTCAGCTTCTCACAATACCCAGCAGTGCCTTCTGATCAGCCAGCTTTTCAGACTTTAGCCTAGTGCCTGCTTCTGTCACGCCCCACAGCTGAGACCCAAACTCACTTCACGGGGTGTTCAGAATGCATGCCCAGGCGCCCCATTGGTACGTACTATCTGTGTGAAAACCATAGACATTTTAAGGCAGATTTCTAGCTGGCTCTAGATGAAAAGACAGAAGCGCTGGCACATGTTCGCTCCTGATAAGTGCTTGTACTCTATCCTCTACCCTAAAGTGTTTTTATAGCAGAACTGGAAAGCACAGGTACTCTCCTTTTCAAATTACTCAGTACCAGACCACTAAAGCACTGCTAAAGCCACAACAAATCGCTAGTATAAGTGAGCGCATGTGTGCATTGTCAATTTAAATAAATATGGAAAAATACTAACTGTAGTGTCGTCTTTTACTTGTGGCAAAAATAAATGTGGATAAATACAGAAAAAATGCCCCAAAAATAAATATGGATAAATACAGACGGAAATGGTAAAAAAATAAATACCATAAAACCGGGAGCCCTAGTCATAAGGTAACGCTAAGGACAGTCCTCGGAGGGCTGTCTGAGCGACATCTGAACTGACCCCTTAATTTTATTCGGAGATCTACTACAACTTACTCCTGTAAAAAGACAACCTGTTTTACACTTGTTCATGAAGACACAAGGAAATCTTTAGAAATGTAAACATCGGGTTACATTTTGAATATAAAGAACTTGTAAAGAATATGCGACAAGCTAATGATGAAGATTATAGAAATATTCTTCAAAGATATAAGACTTGGTGTCTTGACGAAACATGAAAAACAAGCTTTAGAAAGTCGTCTACTAAGGAACTTGTTTACAATTGGAAACACACCGGCTGAAATAACGTATAATAGGCGTGCAGAAAACAAGTCTATAGTGTGCCTAATGCCTACACTGCAAGAGTGTTCTACATTTAATCAGGAACGTTTGAAACTGGAAAATGAATAAAAAGTGGAAATTGAATCTATTGATAAAATTGAACACCAGGGAGTGACTTTTGTTCTTACAGAGAAACTACAGGCTAAATTGGATTCTTTGGAAAAGTCTGTATCTAAAACTGCAGGATTAGAAAAGACTTTACATTTGTGTATAAACAGTCGGGTAATTTTACTGCATAGTTTACATGTAGAAGAAGGTTTAGTAAATGGAGCAATGGGAAAAGTGATTGATTTTGTAAAATTTCAGTAATAAAATGTGATCAGATTAAAGAAGTAAGACAAATTGGGGGTTGCGTTGTACATTTTTTACTTGTAAAAGATTTGTATGTTCATAGAAAACAGTTTACTCTGTCCTTAGCATATTCAGTAAGTATTCATAAATCTAAAGGCTCAAGTATAGACAGTGGTTTTGTAAATATCGTAAGTACAGTGTTCCAAGAGGGAACAGCATATTTTGTATTATCTCGAGTTAGAACATTATCTGATTTGCTTTTGATAGATTTCGATGACAGAAAGGTTAGTGCTGATTCAAATGTGCAAGAGAGTAAAATCGTTTAAGAAGACTTAATGCTCCTAATTTAGGTGAATATCCCATATATGAGAAAGGTATACTCTGTCCAAAAAGGAAATATGCCAAAGATGGAATTGAGGTTCAAAAAATGAAAACAAATGAAGAGTAACTTGAAGGTGTAAAGAAACAGAAAATGGAAACTGTTGATGAGATTGTAGTATACCAGTTAGAAAAAAGTTCAGGTATCAACTGCAATGCTAATGTGATTTTGAATGTTGTGTTTTATCAAGAATAGCTCCATTGTGAAATCATGAAAATTCCTGAAAAAAGATTCTGTTCTTCATTACAACAGGTGGTAACAAACAGAAGTAAAATCCATACTGCTTCTGGGATTCAGCATCTTTTGGATTTATGTACTGGTTCATTAACATTTAGTCTCAATGTACAACAAGATGCACAAGCCATGAATTTCTAATACTTAGCCTTGGAGTATTAGAAGATGAAAGAATACAGATTGAAAACTAATTTGGGATAAGTTACAGATGGGATCATAATTGTGAAGAGTGTTCATTTACGATGCAAACAGAACAAATCATATACTTTACGATACCAGACTATAAATCAGTACATATTAAAAAATTGATAAAAACAGCCAATAAGGGCATGAAGTGTTCACATTGTAGATTAGAGATGTTGTCTACATTACATATAGAAAGATTTCCAAAATATATCATTTTAATACTACAACGTTGTAGAGCAAACGGAAGAAAATTGGAAACCAACATTTTAAATTTTAATGCAAGTCAAACATCTATTTCAGGAAGAACTTTTATAGCAGAGGCTATTATTTTCCATGATGGACCTACTACAACATCTGGACACTATACTGTGTTTTTAAATTGAAATAAAGGATGGACGCAATGCAATGATGCCCACTTGGAATTCAAACCTAGATTGCCTTTTGAATTACAAAATTCAAATGTGATATGGTTCAAGCTAAAGTTTGGAGTACATCATTCAGCCAATTAGGAAGATGTAAACAGAAACTAAACGGGATTGCAAACTATTAGTATTTATAATTAGTGTTTGGATTACTATTTATGGTAATTGATATTGGATTTGGAAAGTTCTGTTGAAAAGGAAATAGTTTATATAGTTGTTGTCTATTTTATAGCAGATATAAATGAAAGTCTATATTTTGGCAAATGTATTTAAGATAAATAATAGAGTTAATGTAGATGAAGGAAGTAATTAACAAAGTGTAGATATAAAAATACATAGCTACACATATTGAACATGATGCTTTATGATGATTTTGGGGGGTTTTCTACAATCAATTAGATTGTTTTTTTCTCCGCTACTCAATGATAATACAACATTCAAATCACTTTGTCTGGTGAAGTTAAGTGGAATCTGAGAACAGCAAAAAAGGGAATCTAATTTTTTTATTTAATTGTATATTTATGTTGAGATGCTGAAAATATAATCTTACAATTTCAGTAATATATTATCATTACATAATAGTGTTTCTTCTGCTTCTTTATAGCAGGTACTGTTCAAGTTTGAGAAGAATTGTAATGATGTTTATGACAACACTACTCTTAAATATTACTAATGAGTAATGTATCTAAATTATTTAAAAGGTAGGAACACAAAATATAATATGCATGATCACGTGAAAAAATGTTTAAAGTTTAATGATATGTTATTTATTTCTAATATAAATAATGTTGTACCTTTAGACAACTTCAACAATTGTATTATGTTGGTTATGTAATGAATTAGGGAGATATCCTTACATGTAGACACTACCAATAGACTTGTGCATAATCTAAAGCACAAGTCTCGCAGTAATAGCAAAACACAGTCCTTATTCTTGCATTGTTTCTTTTCCACAGGCACTACCCAAACACTCATTCAATTACCCAGGCAGTACCCATGCACTCATCTATTCACTCAGGCACTACCCACGCACTGCTCCAATCACCCAGGCAGTACCGCTTCACTCAAGGAATCACCCAGGCACTATCCATGCACCCATGTATTCACTCAGGCACAACTGTTGCACTCATCCATTTCCTCAAACACTACCCATGTACTCATCCATTCCCTCAGGCACTACCCATGTGCTCCTCCAATCGCCCAGGCAGTACCCCTTCACTCATGGAAGCACCCAAGCAGTATCCATGCATTCATGCAATCACTGAGACACTACTGTTGCACTCACCCATTCTATCAAACACTACCCATACAGTCATCCATTACTCAGGCACTATCCATGCACTCCTCCAATCACCGAGACAGTACCAATGCACTTATGCAATCACACAGGGACTATCTATGCACTCATGCAATCACTCAGGAAGTACTCTTGCACTCAACCATTCACTCAGGCACTACCCATGCACCCATCCATATACTCAAGCACTACCCATGCACTCATTCATTCACTCACTATCCATGCATTCTTGAAATCATTCAGGCATTACTTTTGCACCCATTCGTCCACTCAAACACTACTTATACACTCCTCCCATCTCTCAGGCACTACCCCTGCGCGTATGCAAACTCCCAGGCACTACCTATGCACTCATGCAATCACTCAGGCACTATTCTAGTGCTCAGCCATTCACTTAGGCAGTACCTATGCATTCCTCCATTGACTCAGGCACTACCCCTGCATCCATCAAACACTACCCATACACTCCTGGAATCACCCAGGCAGTACCCCTTCACTCATGGAATCGCCCAGGCACTATCCATGCACCCCCTCAGGCACAACTGTTGCACTCATAAATTCCATCAAACACTACCCATACACTCATCCATTCACTCAGGCACTACCCATGGACTCCTCCAATCACCCTGGCAGTATCCCTGCACTCATGCAATCACCCAGGCACTATCCATGCACTCATACAATCACTCAGGCACTACCCAGACACTCACCCAGGCACCACCATTGTACTCGTGCAATCACCAAGGCCCTACCCATGCACTTAGGTAATAACTCATGTACTACTCTTGCACTCAATCATTCGATCAGGCACTACCCATTCACTCATCCATACACTCATGCACTACCCATGCATTCATAAAATCACCCAGGCATTACCTTTTCACCCATTGTTTACTCAAACACTACTCACACACTCATACATCACTCAGGCACTACCCCTGCAGTCATGCAATCACCCAGGCACTACTCATGCACTCATGCAATCACCCAGGCACTACTCATGCACTCAGCCATTTACTTAGGCAGTACCCATGCACTCATCCATTGACTCAGGCAGTACCTATGTACTCATTTATTGACACCGGTGTTAGCCTTGCATCCATGCTTCCACAGGCACACTACCTATGCACTCCTCCAATCACCCAGGCACTACCTCTGCACTGATGCAATCACTCAAACACTATCCATACAGTCATGCAATCACTCAGGCACAATTGTTGCACTTATCAATTCCCATAAATACTATCCATGCATTCATTCACTTACTGAGACACTACTTATACACAATTCTAACATTAATCATACACAAATGTATACAATCATTCACTTTCATTACATACAATGTTTCTATTTTTAACCAGTTTAGTTGGTTCCATTAGAACTTTTTTTTATTTTTTAGAACAATTTAATATTTTTTTGTATTTTCTGAAATGTTTTTTTTGGGGTTTTTAAAAAAAAAAATTTAAAGGAAAGAGAAAAGTTAAACAGTCCAACTCTGCTGTTTCTGTCTAACTAGAAACATAAGCAACAACAACCAAAAAATTAACATTTGTGGCTCTTGAGGAGTGCCGTAACTTTGTCAATGCATAGCTCTCCCACACTTAGTGCCGTAAGTCAGTGGCGACACACGATGGCAGCATCCGCCAACTCTGGAACAATATGGGGTTGTAGAGTGGTCAAAACAACGCCTGCAGATGCTGATGGTTGTTGTCCATAATTGTTGGCTGCTTCCTCTTGTCTACAACGCTCCACCTCATGTGCCAGGCGAATAGGATGCATTGTTTTCAGGTGTTTTTTCATTGAAGAAGTACCACAAGAGTACTTCTTCTCAGAGCCTCTTGACAATATTTTGTGACAAATGGTACATGTCACCTTATAGGTATTTACTTTTTTTTGCCTTCAGGCACACTGAAGAAGACCCACATGTAGCTTTCCTTCCTCTTCTTCACTGGCTTTTCCACCTCCTGCCTCTCCTCTTTTTGCTCCTCAGGGAATGCAATTTTTCTTGAAGGAAAGTGAAAAAAAAACACAAAAAAAAGAAAAATGAGAAAGCCTACAAACAGGTTGTGAGACACACTAAAAAAGAAAAAACTGTAACATGTGTTGGTTCCACCCATGAAGAGAATGAAAAGCTGTTCAACCAATGAAAAGCTTTCTTTTTATGTCACATGGGATCAAGTACGGGTTGCGCCCCTCTACGCATATCCATCGTGCACCCATTAAATGTACTAAATGTTATATATAACAGTAGTTTGCTACCAAGACATTGTGTTACAAAGTATTTTAATGAAAACTCTTCATGCAAAACTGATATTTAAATTAGAAACAGTCATATTTCAGACTTTTGAAATTACACCAGAGTCGCGTCGCCTACGCAAACCCGGAAATTCTTGACGGCAGGGTTCGCGCACCCACCGCGTCTCGTATGTGATACCATCACGTCCACAAAAATCTGTCAAAAACATTTGAAAACAAATTTAAGACACCTTTATTACAATTGTTATGTAGTCAGTAATAAACCTCTATGTCTCAAACATATGAATTCTAAATGTGTTTTTGAGATGGACATTCTTATTCCTGATCCGCACACCCAACGCGTGGGATTGTGTAGGATACACAACCCTTTTTCGTTAAAAAAAAAACAGGTAAAAAAGATAGTTATCATAAGAATACAACAAAACAACTTTTATGGTATTGAAAGCAATTTTACAAAATGTTACTTAGCAAAAACGAATTGAAAAAAACTGTACATTAAAAAAAATCTTTTCCAATTGAAAATTCTATTATATTATATCACAATGATCAAAATTACAAACAATAAAACAGTTTTAATTTAAGTAGATAACACTATACATCTTTCATCAGCTATGTTATATATTTTAAAACATAAAAATATTTAAAAAGACGTAGACAGAAAATAAAAATAATTGTTATAAACATCTTTTCATGAATAAAATCATGTACAAAAACTTGTAAATTCACTGAAAAAAATGCAGGTTTCAGGGATGTTATAGTTACTAATTAGCATTTTAAAAACGTTAGAAATTCACTGAAAAAACAAAGGTGTCAGGGACATTATAGTTAGGGTTTAGCATTTAAAAAAACCTTAGAAATTCGTTGAAAAATTCCCAAGTTTCAGGCACATTCTAGTTAGGCTGACATTTCACTCGTACAAAAACAGAGAAATTTGACCGTTATAGTCAGTTGAACTTACTATAATTTGCACCTCTGCAATGCACCACTGATGACGTCACATATTACATCACTCATGACATGGTCAGTGAAATCACGGATGACATCACTGATAAAAACATTATTTAACCAGTTTTTGGACGACATTCCCTTTCACAATACTTCCACAATTTATTTGAGTCAATATTTATGTTATTTCCATTACATGTATAGGAACACTATATTGTGGTTAACAATATTTTCGTCACAATATTTTTGTCAACAACATTTTGTACCATAATATTGAGTCAGGAAACCGTGCTGTGAAAATCACCAATGGCTTTAGTGGGTTGGCCAACTGTCCCCTGCTGTATGCTTTAGAGTGCTGAAAAAATATATGAATGACACATCAACAGATCAATGGGTGAAGCGGGCTGGCTGAAAGCCCCAATTTTTGTAAGTATATTATATATAATTTTTCTAAAATCAAAAGGTTTATGTAACCCCATACCTCAAAATACCAGAGGAATTCTACTGTTTAAAGTGTTAAATAAATAAACCAATGTATATCATTTAAGCCGAAAGTCTTGCTCAGCGCTATTCCTGAATGTCTGGTCATCATCGAGGGTAGCATCATTGAAGACAGCAGTTGAATCAATTTTGTAAAAGGTTAGAGCTGAAAATCAATTCTGCAAAATATCCTTATACTTCATATAGAAGATTTCAATACAGTTGCAGCACCATATGAAGTTTTTTGCAGCTCAAGCTGAACTGCCTGATTACTGAAATAGAGCAGTGCTTATTGTTTTATGTCAGAGGGCCAGAAATTCCTCCAGAGTTTGAAAAACAATAATCATTATATCCCATACCAGGAAGAAAATAATGATATGCCTGCCTCACCCACCAGCTGGATTGATAATTCACATTTGCTGTTTGAGTATTCAATTACTTTAAGACAGGTCTGGGAGCTCAGTGGATTAATGTATATAGTGCAAGTATCTGTGTTTGATTCAGTCGTCATAGGCTCAAATTTCAAAGGGATCATTCAGCCTTTTATTCTTTGAAGGATAATAAAACCTATGATTTGGATTACACAAACATTTGTTAACGGTCAAAAGAGCTGAGGTACCCCTTCAAGGAATTTGCAGGAAACAAGTTACCTAGTTTGATCGGTTAATCTGTATATCCTTTTTTAAATTACTTTGTCACTTAAGAGTGACTTTTACAACCAAGTAGTGGCACTAAGCAATAGAGAGGCTCCTGGGTATCCATAATAAGTTACAATTGATTGGAGTTGAAAATAGCCACAAAACAGTTTAGGTAAGGTAGTAAATATGATGCAAAAAGTGAAAGTGGAACATAAAAGTAAGATTTGTAATAAAGCTCGATAGTATTAACAGTAGGAATGTTCCTGTCTCTGGTATAAGGAAACCTTTTTCAGGAAAACAAACTGACATAGTGATGGAATTTGGTAACAATAAGTGATTGAACTCTTTAAGAAAGGAACACGATAATAAAAGCACTAATCATCAGCAGTGGTGCTGGGAACATGTTCGGAGTGGGGGTACTGCCATCAATGTTGTGATACTGAAGTCATAGAGATGGTGACAAATCCAAGGGCCTGATTACGACTTAGGTGGTCTTGCTGCCAGCTCTCCGAGGTGGAGGCCCAGAAAACTTCCCCAAGCCGGCATCATCCCGTCCGTCAGTATTCAGAGTCTCCCACGGGGCCGTCAGTGTGTGGGCGGTAGAGCCATGGTGGTGGCACACATTGGCTCTGGAAATGAGCCAGAAGTCAGTGCCGGGCATTCTGCGGTGCCTCCAGCCAGTCGGTGCACTGTTTCCTTGCATTCTGTTGTGGAAGAGAAACATTGCACACACCTGACCTGAAGACACGTGAGGGCCCTACAGGAGCACCAGCTACATTACACATGGGCACATTTGCCCTCACGCCATTACTTCGACTCATTACTTGCCTTTCAGTCGACTCTCACATGGTGGTGTCTGTGCGAGCAACAGATTGGCGTAAAGGCAGCTCATGATTGGGCTGGTGGTGAGCTGCAACAGGGACCGCCTCCATGGGCCGCTTCTGCTGCTGCGGAAATGTTGTCAGTGATGGCAGTCCTGAGGCGGTATTACCACTAACTTCCTGATTGGGCGGTCGGACCACCAAAGAAGCGGAGGAGGGACGATAATGTGTGAGCATTGGTTTCAGTGCATATTTAGGACTTGTGTAAAGTGTTTTGGCTGTTTTGATCCCATTGAAATCTTTTGTTTCCTTCACACTTCAGAATTACAATAAACAATGTCTCGTTTTAACTTTCCTTGCTGCTGATATTATCATGTTAAAAGAATAAACAGCAATATGTCAAAAGACGTCTGACATTGGACCACATTCCTAAGATACACAGTAAATGCAGCACAATAAAAAATACAAAGGTTTCTTTCTTGCTCGTTCTCCTCCTGACCTCCATCGTGGTTATTTTGGGGGGCTGCAGCACCACTAGCTCCAGCACCCTTGATTGGAGTTATATAGGGAGTACCACTGGTGTCTTGAAGAAAAGAATTGTTGAATATATTAGGGTAAAAAAATAATGATTACTGTTATATCTACATATTTTAGTTATACCTTACTTATTTAACTGTATGTGTGTTTTATTATATATTGATATGCTGTAGTAGTTTTAATCATTGCTAGAAATTACATATGCCATATTTTGGAGTGTTTTTAACGTTTCACTTTAGTTTAAAGGTAATAAAAAGTTGAATTACTTTTGGTATTGAAATAATATTGTATTTATATTTGTGGATTGTGCTGTAATATGATATTATTTTGAGTAAAAAATAGTAACTTATTTGATATCATACTGAATTTGTTCTTTGTGTAGTATTTGTTAAGATTCATTCTTTCAGAATGCTATAATTGTAATTACTTTGAAAAATATGAATTACATATAGAGGGGTTTTGTAAGGATTGGTTTGTTAGTACCGTGCTCCTATGTGCTTGTGGTGGAGTCGGTTATAATACGTTTGAACAAGAGTTTCTAGTCAGTGTAGTCCTTGGTTGTTTGGAAAGCGTGTAACTTTGGTAGTTAACATCTCATCAATTTGGAGAGTTTGTTTGGAAAATGTAGGCCATCATTTTGTTAGAGCTTGCTTATCGACTAGGACATTATAGCTTTATCGTTTTTGAAAATATTTCTATTAAACGTTATGGGATAGAATGGCTTCCTCCAAGAGTTCCTTGGAATGAGTTATGCCACCCTTCCACTGCATTACTAGCATTAGTTTACTGGAATTAAGACGAATAATGCACCATGTGGCTCTGTCGAATGTCGTTCTCTAAGGGCACTTGCATCTATGGCTAGAACACCTGTATGATCAGGCCCTCCTTTCTAAACGAAATCTGCAAGCTTTTAAATGTAATACTTTATCTAATCTCTGTGGAGATCACCTCTTAGTTCCAATTCTTTTTCTTTAATGGAAAACATAATAATCTACAAACCTATTACTGTGATTTAGACTAAGCATTTGACTGTTCCCTTTAGCATGTCCTTTTCAGATCGCATGAAAAATACTTTTTTGCAAAAACAGCCATGAAACAAAGTCCATGTCGCTTTCTGTAATCTTTTTAAAAATATAGTGTAACTCATGGACATGTAGACAGAAACTCTTCCCATTTGGTTGGACACATTTTCTGAAGCTCTGTTCTAGATGAAACATTGCCTTTAACGTAATATAAAATACTTAAACGGAAAGAAAAATTTTCGCTCGCCTCTGAATTCGCAATTTTTAAATTGGAATTATAACAGCTTGAGCGTCAATGGTGTAAAGATTATACAATTGAGTTAAGATGCGATTAATCAGAAATGAGCAAAGAATATTATGCAAAAAACTGAAAAACAAAATACATATTTTCCTCATGACTACCTAGAGACCCTGTTTTATCTAGGGATATATTTAAAATTGTCAAAGGATTGCAAGTACATTTTCTGCTCACACAGATATGCATCTTTCCCTTCAGCTTTATGAAAAGCTATTAAAGTAAATTTCTGAGAAAATTATTTCTATTCGCCAACATAAGAAATCTGAAGGGATTGTCAAGCCTCCTCCATATTAATGTCTTTTAGCAGGGTTTCTAAATACAGTACATCTTGTTGGTGTTCATAGATTGCAAAAATTCTTGTGATGCGTAAATTGTTACAACATTAACACACCTCCAAGTCTCCATTCTTAGCCTACATTACCGCCAGCACTTTTTCCATGCTCAGGCATTTTATGCTCATCGAGGTGATGTACCCTTCTGTCAATGAGATGCGCTGTTCCACTGCTGTTCCTCACACTGTCTCTTTATCCAGCTTGGTAGCCAGGCTATCTATGAGCAGATTATCTATTTTACCATCAATAGTTTGTAAATCTGCTGCATGGCAAGGAGCGTGGCTTCAAGGACCGATGTATTCTGACTAAGAGCATCCATTTCAAGTTCCGCGGGCACGGCCTTTGGGTCCTGGTGGTCGTCGTGCTTCCAACGTGAACTGCAGCTCCCATTGGGAGTAGCAGGGGTTGTGCAGTGTCCACAGAGGAAACCCTGGACTCCCCCTCCAGGACTCCGCGGTCAGAAGGTGTCATAGCCTTGTCGGGCTACACCAACACCGCCAACCCCTCAACCGTCCAGCAGCACAGCATGGATCTTAATGAAGTAATAGAGTGAAATCTGGCACAGGGTTGCACAGGTGCAGAACAGCAGCAGCACCCCACAAATAGCTGTCCTCAGCTAGTGGTACAGTGGGGGCCTACAGCAATGCCGTGAGCACTCCAGGTATAGATTGCACCGGGAGGGTAACTGCAGGGCAGTGATCATGAGCACAAGATACCTCCCCTTGGTGCAGGCAACAGGACAGCCTTAATGGTTGAATGTTATGGGCCATATGTATGAACACATTTTCACATAGGCACAGAATAGGTAAAAACCTTTGATACATCTGGACCATACTCCTCAATGTCCTACTGCAAATCGCATTCCATCTTGCAGTGTCTCAGGGGTGAATGTTTTCAGAATGGCAGGGGCCTCTCGGAGGCAACTGTTCTAAGCTAATGGAGCAGCGGGTTCTCCCAGCGGTGATATAGATGTTTCAATTGTAGAGTGCCCCAGACAGTAGACACTTAGCAATGGTCTCAATGATGAGGAAACCCCCCTCACCCAATGCAGGCAGCAGGATAGTCCACGGAGGATGCAGTGCACTCTTACCTTCTTTCTCCTTAGTGTCCACAATGTTGAAGTCTGTGGCGGCCCTGAAGCCCAGTAAAAAGGGGCTGGGTGTTGCAGCTGTTTCTGGGCCATCTATTTGTCAGTGGCCATCGCAATTCTTGAGCTTCCATAGTGTGTCCCCTGGCAGTGTTCATGCTTGACAAAGGCCTCAAAGGTGTCTAGGCCTTCCTCCGGCTGATCATGCTGATTAGTGCCGCTCCACTTTGTTCAGGAGGCCCCCTGGTCTCAGCCACTGAGCACCAGCAATCTCTGCTCCAGGCTGACCGTGGGTATCCACCTGCCTCCACAGCGACAATTCTGCTCATGGCGGAGGCAATCCAGCTGCAGAAGGACCATCGGGCAGCGGGTTGCCCTTGATTGGCCATTTCCCCCCAGTTGTGCCACTCATGAGCAGCAACGATACCGCAACTCCCACCTTCACACTCTATTCAATCCCATACAGCGCGTCCTCAGCACAACCAATCCCACAGGGCAAAGCAGTGACAGCCACTTACTCTGGCTTGTCTGGGAATCTCTGTGGTTCCTCACGCATATGCTATTTTGAGTGTGGCAGCCGCTCGCACGGTTTAGCAGTTGCAGTCTGTATTGCAGTTTTCATGTGGTTCCAGGGGCAAATTTGCTGTCCTCGGTGTGAACGAGTCCTTTCCGTGAAATGATCTCGGCTCGCTGATGATTTTAGAGCCGGATAGCAGGATAATTGCCGGATTATGGCTCACAGCCGTAGGAGCTGCGCTAAACTGACTGTTGAGTCTGTCCAGTTGTATTGAAAACCAATCGAAGGGGACTTTCTTTATACACACAGATGTGGACCACAAACTTTGACCCGGGAGGTCTTCTTGCTGGAAGGGATTGACCGGACTGGTGTAATTGGACACTGTATCAACCAGATAATATGAAGCTGTTGGTCCTGATCATGCGTTATATGTACCTGAAGTGGGTCTATATTGAGGGATGAGGAAGGCTCTTGGATAGTGGGAGATATAGATCACTGGCAAGTGGAAGGGGGGACAAGGATGGGTAGTATTTTCGGACATAACCTTTGTGAAACCACTCCTTTGTGTTAATGTGTTAATGTATGTGTTAATGTATTCCTTTATCCTTTAACAGTGTAATAAGAAATTACATGCTTTGTATTTTCAAGCCAGCCAAATGCACACCCAACCCTATTAGATAAGACTATTGAGTTTGTCCTGTTATATTGTAAGCCAATAAAGGAAGATTCTGTGAGGTTCAGAGGAGTCACCTTTTCCAATTCAGGTCCACCTAGTGCTTTCTGCAAGGAAACATTTCACACCCTTTCCACCTTTATTCAAATGCTAATTACTTGCTAGAAGAAGTGGGAGAGCAAAATCAACTTTTGCCTAAGACACATTCATACAGGTCAAATTTAACTTTCTATAAGTTACGTTTTCCTAATATTTATTAGGAATCTGACTTTACCATTGAATTGGATTTTATTAACTATTAAAAATAGTTGTTTAATTACTTTTCTAGCTACTCCCATTCTTGAGATAGAATATTAGGATTGTAATGTGGCTGCAGTAAAAAATAGCTTTGGATGCTAGTCATTTTAAGGACATGTCAACATTACATTTCTATGTGTCTTACTTTTAAATACCATGCACTCTGCCTTGCCCATGACAGGGCATAAACAGGAGTGAATTATTAATATTTAAAAAGGGAGGCGCAAATTGCAGTGTTTACATTTCCACAGTCAGGCTACAGTGGTAGGCCTGAAGCCATGTTTTACACTTGCACTATAGTGGATGGCACATTAGGTGCTGCAGTCTACTGATGATATTTAACTTGCAGGCCCTGGGTATTTTTGTACCACAAATAAGACTTGTAGGAAAGTTAGATATACAATTTAGGAATATGCCAATTCCACCATGTTTGAATGAGGAGCACAGGCACTGTATCACTAATTATCACTGTTGAAGTGCTCAGAGTTCTAAAACCAACAAAAATATAGGGTCCAACCAAAGGTGGAAAATATGAAGAGGCCATACAGAAAAGGAGGATTTCCTACACCCAGAGTATAAGAAAATGGTCAAAAAAACACCTGAAACCATATAAACAGGCAAAGCAAAAACTACAGGATAACTGCCTCAAATATTTGCTCCTATATCCTGCTAAAAGAATGTTGCCAAAGTCAACTTTCTTTCATCCCCAGAGCAAGCATTGACATGGGTCGTAGAAAAACAGTCCGTAGGAACAAGGGGACAAACTCTTATCAACAACTAATCTAAACTACCTCTAACAGTCAGACCCAAAGAACAAAGACCAACCCTACAAAACAGATGAAGCCTGGATTTGAGAAACAGAACTTTGCAGAGCTCAAGCAAGCGACAAAATAATGGGGACTGAATGGGGAGATTCAGCGAACTCTGAAATAATGCAGGAAGAACTGGCTAGCCACCCATACGATGGGAGGAAGTGACCCACTTAATCAGAGATTGAGCTCAAGGTGACTCTCTGATAGAACTCAGGGAAATGAAACTCAAATAGTTGACCTTTTGCACTAATGAACGTCATCAACATGCATAGATGATCAATGGTATGGATAGACATACAGGTTGGTACAGCTACTATACGGCCAGTCTTGTACGGGCAACAAGAGAAATATGTTAAATGTGAAAGGACAGTTAAGTTGACTGCAGACTACATTTACAAATAATTTATCATTTGAATTTAGGGAACACAGGAAGCACTTGTGACTGGACACTCATTGTATGTTGATATTTGATCCTTGTAACTTTTAAAGATACTTCCATGTTCTATGTATGGGGAGGGAGGGAGGATTTATTAACAAGTTATCTATGAAGTTCACTCATGGCACTTATCGAAGCAGGTCCCCTGTTGGAATGGGCAGCTATAAGATTAACGCATGGTATAAGTAACATATCCATTAAAATTACTCTCCTAAGACATAAACAGACTGCTAAATGAAATCAAAAGAGGTGCAGTCCTTAAAAGAGGGAAACAATATGGGGCAGATATCCTTATGCTACCAGAAACACATCTATTAGGCAATGGCTGTAGATGCATACAATGGTTAGGATTCACAAGAGTATAACATGCAGGCTTTCATAGAATTTACAGAGGGGTCATAATATTAACGCTCAAACTTTGCTGTGGGAGAGGTGAAGGAGCCACGGATCGTTGTTGCTGACCTGTGACCCTCTCCCCCTTGGACACCGCAGCTTCTGCCACAGCTTGCCGCACCCGCTTCGCGGGTGCCGCATCGCGGGCTACAGCGAGGGGCCAGGCACTAAGGACATCACTGGAGTCAGGAGGTGGCAAGGAGGAGGGCGTAACATCACCTGGACTACAGAGCCCAGGAGTCCCGGCAGCAGCCCAGGTGCACACGGCCGCGCCTCCTGGGAGACACGCCCCCCCGCCCACAACCACCTATTTTAACGATCTTCTTGACGCACAGCGGGACGCGTGCGGGACGCCGAGCGAAGCCCGAGCAAAGGGCGGGCAGTCTGTGGCAGTCTGTGGCAGTCAGGGGCTGACAGAGGCTGGGCTGGGCCACGTCTCTTACATCCAGCGCTGAGCACAGGTGGGCCGTGTGTGACTCCCTAGAGTTTACCCTAGCCATGTCAACCCGTTCTGGCAAATTGCTCAGGAGTGAGGGCGAAAGGGGAGTTGCTGGTGGGAGCCCAGTGATCGGAACTATGGACCGCTTTATCACCAGAGTGGCGGCAGTCATAGAAAAGGAGATTGCTATGTCCGAACGCCTTCTATCAGAGGTCTATCTCCCTTCCTGACGCTCATCTTTGGGGGCCGTTGCACAGGCCTTGACACCGGCTTGTGAGCAGGACCAATCTGACCCCCCTTTTGTTGTCCCGGGCTGCATTATAGATCCACCCCAGTTGCTAGAAATAGGGCAAAACATAGACAGGTTGGAGCATCTGGCCGCGCTTCTTCCTAGTGGCATTGAGGAAGAGGGTGGCCCAAGCACATCATCTCCACCTGCACCTCACACGCCCTTAAACAAAGCTACAACTCAGTCACCATTGCTAATATCGCCCACCCCCACCATAGTAATCCCAGATGGGGTGCCCTCTGTAACTGACGCAAGTAGGCAGAATAAAAGGGCTAAAAGTAAAAAGGCAGGTAACCATACTAAGGGCAGGCTGGTGAGACAGGCCACGCTCTACAAACGAACAAGAAAGGCTTTTGGCCAAGGTGGGAAAGACGCAAAGGGCCTGTTCCCAGAGGATAAGGCTGAGGTGGTGGGGGATGCTGTGGTCTCACACATGGGTTTAAATAACTGCCCACCCACTAGTAATGGTACTGATAATGTTTCCAAACCTATCGATCCCATGATTATTGATACCATTTTGGAGAGGGTAAATAGCCTCTTGATGCCCTTACTGAATCAGGTTAAGGGCCTGGGGGATAGAATAGATAAATTAGAGCAATCAACCCTCGATGGGTTCTACTCACTTAAAACCACATTTAAACAGCTAAAAAGAGTGAGCGACAACCAGGACTTGGGACCAAAGGGGAGTGCACCCCCAGTAGCTTCCTTACCACCCCAGGTAGTTTCTAATCCTCCAAACAGGTCAAATTAGGCTGAAGCTAGTAGAGTGCAAGCCCTAGCACCTAAAATTCCTTCTCCACCTACAGCAGGGCCCCAACCCAAGGGAACGTCAACACCCATAGAAGTTGCCAAAACTACACCTAAGCCACCTCCACAAGGGCAGCCCCAGGCAAGCAGAGGTAAAGTAAAAGCTAGCCAAACACCTGGTATACAAGATAAAGTCAAGGGAACAGGGACAGGAATGGTCGCCAAAACTGCTCCCCAATCTATAGCCCCAGCTGTTACTACAGTGGCCCCTCGAAACCTCACACGGCGGATCCCCCCTGTAAACCTCCCACCAGATTGTCAACCTTTTGTCGCCGTATTAGTAAATGTTCCCCCTCTGAAAGAAGGCCAGTTGGAGAACCACCAATCTCTTAAGAATAAGTGCATCCACTGGCTAAAGTCAAATAAGCCAATTCCGTCTGGCGTGGATGGGCTTATCCTAAGTGTTCGAAGAGTAGGGTGGGTAGGGCAGGGGAAAAAAACACAGGAGGGGGACTGTATAATAATAAACTTCCAAGACCCCAGAGTAGTGAGCTCCATCTGTAGTCCTATAAAAAACATGGATTCAGCAGGGGTTAAAGTAGTGGACTTATCCTTTTTCTACCCAAGGCAAATTGCTATGTCGCCATGGGAGGGCCCTAGTACTCTTGGTTTTTGTCAAAACTGGGACACACGCTGGGTTGGGGGCCTTGGGGGCAATGGCCTGAACCCCCCCTGGGTGCCAGGGAGTTGTTGACTGGAGGAGGGGGACACGAGGGAAATTACAGTTGCAGTTGCAGATACTGCAACTGTTACTGGAATAGACCCAATGGTAGTATCACCACCCCGAACAGCCCCACCCTCATCTGCAAGCGTCAGTGGGTTGGTAGCCTCTCTGCCCATTTCTCTAGATTGTCATCTGCGAGTCCCTTCTGTGAGGTCTGCGGACAGTACTGTTCTCGCGACCAGCGACACACCAGCTGTGACGGACCTAGTTTTTTAGGTTTTCAGCTGGAACGTCTCAGGGATCGCGAGAAAGTTGGCCCTCCCAGACTGGAATGCCTTGGTTGATGAGCACTCCTTATGCATCTTCCAAGAGACCTGGAGTTTGGAGTCGGTACATAGGGTGGGATTCTCTTCATACTCTGTGCCTGCTCTAACCTCGGAATCAGGGAGAGGACGCCCCTCGGGTGGCCTGCTCATATGGGTAGCAGCCTCCTTAGACTGCAGAATAGAGGAGGCACAGTCAGGCTGTCCGGATATCCAAAATATTATTTTAAGAGACCGAAGGGGTCGAATAATATTAAATGTTTATAATGTCTACGCCAGAGGGACTAAGGGCGGGAGGAAGTCCTCTGTACTATCTCTCCTAGAGACCCTTTTGAATACAACCCCACACAAGTCATGTATCCTGGTCGCGGGTGATATGAATTGTACGTTCGAGCCCTTGGGCTCGGACGTTGCCCTAGACCAGGACGAGGAGGACACTAGGATAGGGATCCCTGTTCTAGAGATCCCACCCATTAGGAGATGGTCAGAGGTGGCGTTACAGCTATACTCACTAAGCCTTGAATTAAATCTAAGGGCAGTGAATGGAAGGACAACTTCGGATAGGGGGGGGGGGCATACATATAACAGACCAGGACACACCTCTAGAATAGACTATATCTTACTAGATGTGTGTCTCTGGAGCCAAGTGAGGGATATGGTTGTGGTCCCGACAATTGAAAGTGATCACAACCCACTTTCCTTAACCATGGCCCAGTGGTGGTGTCCTCCTAAAAAGGGTCCCATTAACCCCATAGTAGCTCCCCCTGATGAGTCTGTAGTCTCTCTCTGTGGAAGGCGCCTAAAATGGGCTAAACTGGTCCTCTCCGAGGAAAGGGTTGGAGAAATCTCAACCCTCTTAAATCAAGCAGTGTCAAATCTGGCGTTTTCCTCGGAAGGGGTGGGTAGGGTGAGTGGGGTCTTTGTCTCTCTAGTAGAGGCTTTGACAAACGTGTTTACCATCCCTTCTAGCAAGTCTGGAAACAAACGTGGTAAAAAGCAAGGTAATGGTTGGTACACACAAACATGTAGGGCACGTAAAACAACTCTTGTAGAGGCAGTGAAGTACAAAACTCATAGCGATATACTGGAAGCAAGGAAGGCCTACAATAGATCCCTCAAAATTGCTAGGATGGAGTGGGAAGAGAAATTTTGGGAGGACCTACTCCATGCTAGCAAAAGTAAGGATTCAAGGGACTTCTGGAACCTGGTAGGCTCCCGGAACAGGCCCGAGGAAACTATGAGACCCTGTAATATTCCCCCACAAAGCTGGGTAAAACACTTTGGGGCTTTATACCTCCCGCCAGATGGGGATCTAAATGTCAGGGTGACCTCCCCACTGGTATCTGAACCCCATACCTATAATCTCTTTACACCTTTAGAGATCGAAAAGGTAATTGGGTGGGTAGCCCCCCGCAAGGCAGCAGGCCCAGATGGTCTGCCGGGGGATCTTATGCGGGCATATCCAGTGGCGTGGGGAAGGGTTATTGCAGCTCTCCTTAATGACATTATGATGGGAGGGCCAGTGCCCGATTCCTGGAAGGGGGCGGTGGTGGTCCCGATCTATAAAAAAGGATGCAGAGAAATCCCGGGGAACTACCGCCCCATAAGGCCTGATAGACTCCACCCAAAAGATAGCAGGAAAAGCTATACTTGGTAGGATTCTCCATTGGGTGGAGGAAAATAAAATATTATCAGACTTCCAGGCAGGCTTTCGGGCAGGAATGGGGACGATAGAGCAGGTGTTTAGGTTGGCACTTCTTGGGTGGAAGGTGGTGGAGCTAGGCAAGGGCAGTCTATACCTGGCTTTTATAGACCTGAGGACTGCCTTTGACCTAGTCCCCTGGGAGGAGCTATGGAGGGTGCTTTATGGGCTGGGACTGCCTCCTTACATCTTGTCCCTCCTTATTAGCCTTCACGCCCACACCTTTGCCCAGGTCCGCTGGGGTAGAAATGGAGAGCTAACAGAGAAAATACCAGTGTCTAGGGGTGTGAGACAGGGATGCGTTCTGGCGCCCACCCTTTTCTCATTATATGTGAATGGGGTGGTGGAATATCTCCAGCAAGAACCAGCCGACGCCCCCTGTCTCGGAGGAGTGCGTATCCCCACCCTGCTTTTTGCGGACGACACGCTCTTGATTTCAAAGACTCCGCAAGGCCTCCAGAAACTGCTAACCCGTTTCCAGAACTTCTGTGTTGCAAAGGGCCTAGTAATCAACGTGGACAAAACTAAGTTTTTAGTCCTAAATCCTCCAAGGAAACTGGGCCGCCCTCCTATTCTCAATTCTGTTGCCCTGGAGAAAGTATCCGAATTTGACTACCTCGGAATTCGGATCACGGATAGCATGAACTGGTCACCTCACATTGCTAAGATGGTCCTCAACCACAAGAGAATAGGAGGTGCCCTCCTGAGGGAATTCCGGGCATCACCAAGGAGGTCGCTTACACCAGTAATTGAAATCTACAAGGCTAAGGTAGTAACATCAGCCTTGTACGGGGCCGAACTGTGGGGGCATTGCTGTCTGGACTCCTTGGCAACAGCAGAGAGCAAGCTCTTGAAATCCTTAATCGCCATCCCTCCGAGCACCCCAACAGTACCTGTGCTTCTGGACACAGGTTGTAAGAACATTAAAGACCAAGCCCGGCTTCGCCCACTCCTTTTATGGACACGCATCTGGAGGGGTGAAGAGTTAAAATCGTACGCTGAAGGGTTGGCGGAGATAATGAGCTTGGGCGGTTGGGCAAAAATTAGATGGCTGAGAGACACCAAAAAACTCTTGGAGGAAATTGGACTGGGGGATTGTTGGTTGTCAAGATCGGCTCCACCAAAAGAGGTTCTGAAGAGACATTACTGGAATTGGGTTGCGGAACAGCTAGTTACAAACTCTGAACATTGTAAATCCACAGCTGCCTTTTTAACAGTAAAAGATGCAGTAGTCTACGAGCCTTATCTGGACTTAATTACTCTTCCAGTCGATCAAGCACTGTATTTTAAATTTAGAGTGGGCTCCCTTCCAGTTGGGGCTCTGGTGTCTAAGTGGAAATCAGGTGCTCACACGTCCCCTTTTTGTGCATGTTGTCCTACTAGGATAGAGTCCATTACGCATATCCTATTTGAATGTCCGGACTATGCAAATCCCAGACGTTTTTGACTTAAACCCCTTTGCCGCAATATGGGCACACGTAGTTATCTAGTAGCCCTGCGCATCCTAATGACGGACACTTCCCCCCCTATTGTTTGTGGTATAGCCACATTTTTAAAACAGTTTTGGTTGATTCGATGCAAGAGACTGTCAATAGCGGTTTAATCCACTTTTAGCTAATTTATTCTGGCATTATATGTCCTTTTATCTTTTTTAAAATGTGCATTTAATATTGCTTTTTTAAATAATGTCTTTTGTAGTTTTGTAAATGGCTGTATTTTGTGTACGCTTACAAGATATCTTGCATATCGAATAAAAGCTCAATCAATCAATCAATCAATCAATATTAACCAATCACCAACTGATCATGAAGGTTGACCACACATGAACAGATAGACTAGGGCGATAAATACTGTGATCGGTGTACGTATATGACACATCTGTAATGTTACTTACAGTATACTTGCCACCTTCACTATCCCTTACATTTCTCTCTCATATCTGCAGAAGTGTAATAGAAGCTCCACTGGGAATAAAAATTATAGGAGGTGCCTTTAATGGACTCATAAGTAGCAACCTCGACAGATCAGGTCCCCTATGTTAGCCCCTTCATCCCTTAATTCCCTTGTATAATCCACAAGGGCCCTAGACCTGCATGATGCATAAAAGGCACTATCATCCTGAGGCATGAGGATATATTTACTTCTTTGGGGCACAATCCTGCTTCCCACCTATAGATTACATCTTTGAACCAGCATCCTTTTTTAATCATATAACTGAAATGAAAAATAACATTCATATGCATTATCAGACCACACCCCAATTGAAATCCAGATTCATTGTTTCAACCCCAAGACCAGTCCAATATGGAGACTACGTTCTTGTTGGCTGACTAAACCAGGATTTAGCAGCACACTAAGGGCCCGATGTAGGTAAAAGGGATTTTCCGATTTCAAAATACCGAGGCGGGCCGAATCGGTATTCTGAAATCGGAAAACGAGATGTAGCAAACAAACCGCGAAATAATAGCGAATCGGTCGGCATCGGTAATGTGAATCGCTACGTACCGAATCGGCACGGACCGAATCGGAAAGTACCGAATCGGCTACCACCGAATCGGAAATAGCCGAATCGGCTACCACCGATTCGGAAATAGCCGAGTCGGTAAAATCCGAATCGGCAATTACCGAATCGGAGGTATGAAAACACACCCATGGCCAAAAAGCCCATAGGAATGCATTGAAGAAACCGATTCGGTAAAATCCGATTCGGATTTTACCGAATCGGATTTTACCGAATCGGTAATATCCGATTCGGTAAAAGCCGATTCGGTAAAATCCGATTCAGCCAATGAGGTGGCTCCCCCTCCCCCACCCAAACAGGGAGTGGCAACCCTGGCAGGTGCAGCTAATTAAGAACTTTCTGGAGAGCCAGCCTGAGCTGAACACTCACAGTTAGCAGCAGTGGGAGTAGGAGGTAGTGAACTGTTCAGATCAAGATGGCAAACCCTACTGAGAGCCAGAAGTCCAGCCAGAAGAGGAAGCCAAAGTTCAGCAGCATCGAGCTGCAGGTGTTGGTTGAGGAGGTGGTGAGGGTGCACCGGCAGCTATTCGGGAAGCTGTCCCTCAATGTGCCAGACAGCACCAAGAGGAGGCTCTGGGGCGAAATCGCCCAAAAGGTCAATGCTGTGGGTGTCACCCCCAGGTCCCTAGATGAGCTGAAGAAGCGCTTCTATGATATCCGCAGCCTCACCAAACGTAAGATGGCAGAGATCCAGAGGCAAGCTGGAGTCACAGGTGGAGGCAGGAACCCGGCGCCACCCCTCACCGAGCTGGAGGAACTGGTCTCCAGCACCATTGAGAGGGAGAGCGTGACCGGAATTGGGACCCTGGACAGCTCAGCCAGAGCTACAGCTACAGGTAAGAAGCATGCGCATCATGACACACCCTACCAGACACCTCCCCATTAGACACAATGCACAGCCAAACCCCAGCACAGTACTGTAACCAACATACAAGAGACAAGCATCATGGTACATGTAGTCAGCAGAAGTTAGCAAAATATGGCAGTGCAGAATCACAAGACAGGAAACAGTGGAACACATTCTAAGGAGATGCAAGGACATGTGGAATGCTTTAATTGTACTGACTGTAATACATCGGCACTCAATTTACAAATGCTTCTTTGTACCTAGGGGCACCATCAGGCGGAGAACCACTGACAACAGAGGCAGCAGCACCATCTACCACTGCACTCGCAGGGCCGAGCACGAGTCAGGCTGCCGAGGAGGAGGAGGAGGAAAACACCATAGGGCTGGGTATTGAGGGAGACCTGGCAATTGACTTTGATTCACTACACTCCCCACAAATGCCGAGCACACCCCCCTTGCTGTTCTCCCCAGAGAACTCCCAGACAAGGGACCTCCTTCCACCTACACCAGCTCCTGCCACGATCATGGCTGTGGCTCCAGTACACCCTGTCCTGGGAGCAGGGGCTCAGGTCCCGGCCAGCACCACACCCCCACCAGTGGCACCCCAGCCCACTCAGCAGGCCGGCAGCAGCAGTACCCGGCGCCGTGCCATTCCCACCACTGCAGCGCCAGCACCGGAGGGCAGTGTCTTCCTGGGCCTTGAAGGGAATATGGTGAAGATCCAAAGGCAGCAGGCGAAGTCAATCATGGCCTGCCAACGCCAGCTCCTGCAGCACAACCTGCAGATGGGGGAAATGGTGAAAGGTTTTCAGGCCTTTGTGGATACCAACAAGGAGGTAGCAGCAGGTTTAGGCAGGCTAACCACTGCCATTACCCAGTTATGTGGCAGACTAGAGGAGCATGAGCTGTCGCGCAGGCGGGATGCCCGGGTGCAGAACCGCTCCATAAGCCGCCTTGCTGCTGCAACGGCACAACTCTGTCAGCGCGGTGCCAACATGGAGTCTAGTCTCACCCAAAATACCGCCGAGATAACAAGGGGAATGGCCCGCATCACGACAGCAATGGAGGCCATGATTATCTCTAACACTGCCGCAAATCCTGCCCTGGACCTGGGGGATGCTGGGGACAGCAGCAGCCGCAGCAGCCCGGCCAGCGCTGCGTCAGAGCCACGCAGGAGCACCAGGCGCTCCGCAGAAGCCGCTGGTCATTCTGAAGGGGGTGAGGGACACCCCAGTGGGGCTCCCAAGCGCTCAAAGAAATAGCCTTGCAAGGGCGGGTGAGGCAACCTGGACCTTAGACTTTTGTTTTCTTTGCTATTACACCTTTTGTTTGTTGCACATCAGTGCAGTAACTGTGTTGCAACAGTATTAAAAATTGCTTTTTCACCACAACCATTTACCTGTCTGTGCATCTGTACTCACTCAGAAATAGTTTTCTGTAATCTCCTCACGTCTGTATCTGCCATCACTTGGCGTACACACCCCAGCTGGCTGTGTCAGTGGCACAGCTTCGTCGTCGTCATGGTCCTCGTAGTCAGACAACTCCACCTCAGTGCCCTTCTTCACCGCACGGTTGTGTAACATTGCACATACAGCTATGATCTTGCAGCAGGTGATGGGGGTATACTGCCTTGCACCTCCACTCTTGTGCAGGCATCTGAATCTACTTTTCCAGATGCCAAAGGTCCGTTCGACGACATTCCTTGTGCGTATGTGGGCCCGGTTATACCTCCTTTGGCTGGGTGTGGAGGGGTTGAGGTAGGGGGTGAGTATGAATGAGCGGAGGGCATATGCACTGTCGCCTGGAAGGGAAAGGGGTAACATTACACACATGCATACATGTATTCCACCTAGCTACTTTGTGTTATGGGGGTCTGATGATGTGTCTCACCTAGGAGGTATCCTTCACCAAATTTGCCAGCCATCAGCCATGCATAGATGCCGCTCTGTTGGAAAATATAGGAGTCGTGGGTACTCCCTGGAAATTTTGCTACCAGGTCTGTGATGGTGCACTTCGCATTGCAGATCACCTGCACGTTGATGGTGTGTGTAGACTTCCGATTGCGGTATATGTATTCTGTGTCCGCTGGTGGGCAAATCGGAATGTGCGTGCCATCTATGCAGCCAATGATTTGGGGAAATTGTGCCATCTGGTAGAAGTCAGCTTTAGTTTGTAGCAGTTCTGCGTGGGTTGCAGGGAAAGAGATGTATTGGTCCATCCTGTGTATCATGGCGTCAAGGAATGTGTGGAAGAACCTTGACAGGCTGCTCTGGGTCACCCCTCCTGCCGCTGCAACTCCACTTTGATAGCTGCCAGACGCAAGCAGGTGTAGGCTGCATAGCACCTGGACGTGTGCTGGGATGGCGTGTGCCCTTGGGGTGTGGTGGTCCAACAATGGTTTGAGGTCCCTGATGAGCTCAAGAATGGTGTCAGAGTCCAGCCTGTATCTCTGTAGGATCTCTGCCTCTGTGAGCATGAACAGGGTTATCCTCTGTCTGTAGACCTGTTCATTTCTTTGCCATTCCCTCTGTCCTTCCTGCTGTAGCCGTAGCCGCCTCGCAATGACATAAAAAGCTGCCATCCTGCAAGTTGCAATGCATTTTGGGGCTGTTTTATGGGTTGGAGTTGGTTACCACCTGATTGTAATCCATGGTAAATACCGAGTGAATTCTACCGATTTTGAGCCGAATTCGGTGTTTCTGTGCCTCCCTACATCTCCCCATCTGTCGGAATCGGGGAATTTCCCGATCGGTGATTCATACGAATCGGTAGGTTCTCCGATTCGGCTCATGTCCGAATCGGTGTATCTACCGATTTGGTACATGGACCGAATCGGCTTTATTCCGATTCGGTGTGTCTACCGATTCGGTACATGGACCGATTCGGATAATTTCCGATTCGGTGTCAGTACCGAATCGGTACATGGACCGATTCGGATAATTTCCGAATCGGTGTCACTACCGATTCGGTACATGGACCGAATCGGTTATTTTCCGATTCGGTGTGTCTACCGATTCGGTACATTGACCGAATCGGTGTTTGCATCCGATTCGGTGTGTTACCGATTCGTTACATATCCGATTTTCGGTATGTACGTATCGGATTCTTTTCCATTCGGTACTCATTCCGAATCGGTTTTCGCTCCGATTTTGACTTTTTTTTGTTCCCTACATCTCGATGGCTGTATACCGATCGGTAAGGGCCCAAAATCGGTATTTTTGGCCGTTACCGATCGGTAACGGCCTACCTACATCTGGCCCTTAGAGAGCTAAATAAAGAATATTTCCAGCTCAATACTTCCACAATAGAGTCCTTAGTTACCCAAAGAGAGGCCTTTAAAGCTGTTATAAAGGGGAAGCCATCATAACTGTGGCTCACTTTAAACACGATATGAAAGAAAGAAGCACAGCCCTTGACCATTCCGACAATATCTTAAGGTAACTGACGCAGGCAAAACTAAAATATCATCATTCAAAACCTGACAGTCTGAAAGATCTAGCAGACCTCTCAAAACCACCTCTATGAGAAAGGAAACAAAACAGATGAACTATTGCACTGGCTTAGATAAAAACAGGAAGCATTATCCACATTAGAGGTGGAGGAGAGACATACACCTCTCTGACCGTCACAGGAATACATTTTCACGTTTCCATAAGACATTGTATAGCTGCCCCATTCCCACCGCACATGATGACTCAACTAGATACCTTAAAAAAATCCACTCTTCTCAGCTTCAATAGACAATAGAAATATCTCAGAGTGGACATTAATATAAATGATGAAATAGCTGAAGCTCTATTCCTGCTGCAAACTGGCAAAACACCCAGCCCTAATGGGCTTCCTATTAAATTCTTCTAGTGCCTGTCAAAGGTTCTTACACAGCAGCTGCACCACTCATACATAAACATGAGTAGATGGTCCACCAAGAGATATTGAGGTGGGCCATTTAAACATTATCCTAAAGCTCATCAAGCCCACTGATTACTGTGTATCACACAGACCTGTATACTTGCAAAGCCAAAATACAGGCCAATGGTCTGGCCACTCGTCTCTTCAAAATAATCACTAATCTGACCCACATTCATCAGAGTGGCTTCATTCTCAGTCGGGCTGGACTGTACCTACTAGGGCAGGAGCAAGACAGATTTGCCTCTGTCTGGTTCTTGTTTGAGGAGACATGGTGAGCAAAAGAACAACGGACTGGAATGCGGTCCAGAGTAATTTCCAGTGGCTGAGATTATTTCCAGTTTTCCACCCATAATTTTTTTATACGTTAATAGACCATCAATGCACAATATCAGAAGGTTTAATGATGCCATTGCTATGGTGAAAAGAACATCTGAACCACCAGCTTTAGATCTTATCGACTTTGAAAAGTACTTCAATAACAGTTTTTTCTCGGTGTATCCTATTCTCCCTGCTCAAATACCTTGGGTTTGGCCCATCCTTCATTTCATTCCAAAATGACTGTGCAATGTACCAGTGGCACAAGTGAGAGTATGCAGAGCTTTGTGAGACTCCTTTAAGCTGAGGAGATGTAGTGTAGTTCCTATATTCCCAATAGGCTCTGCGCATTGGAATAATATACACTATAGATTTGACATAGGACTGAGGTCAGTATGTCTCTATCGAGTATACTAAACTTAATTGTCAGTGCCAGCTAGCTCAGAGATCACTAGAAACTTTTTCGAATTCACAAGAAGGGATTAGTGTCTGACAGCCGCATAAACATCACTACTTTGTTTCCCCAAAAATAAAAACATATCTTCAGAGTTGTGGAAACAATTGATAACTATTTCACCCCAGTCAATCGTGCATGCTTCGTTTCTACAGAGTTGCAGAGAAAATAGAGAGATAGGCGTTTCAATAAAAGGGGTTTATTGAACAGTCTTCTTTCTCATGCAAGAGAGGTGAACTGCTACAATCGTTAGACAGAATGCAAAGTATAATGCGTACAGCATAAACAGAAATATAAAATAATACTGTAATATCATTGTCTGTGCAATGGCATATAAACATACATACATAAATAACACAGGTTAAAATATTCAACTGGTGCTTCTAAAATTCGCCTAACCCAATGTACCTAACATAGGTCTAGTACGAGGGAGGAAGTAAGTAATGTCTTTAGCATAGGTTTAGTTTTGCCAAGAGTTGCCAAAGGTTTCACTAGGTTCTAATCAGCTCCATACCTTAGAATGAGAGAGGTTGGTATCTCTTTCAAGGACTCGATTTCCCAACACCCCGCAAGTGGAGTCAGAAACACTGGAGCTGAATTTCTTGGCAGAGGAGGACAGCTTTTGATCAGTGCGTCAGCTGGAGAGTTGGCTTCCTTCTGCACTTGCTGTAGTGAGCTGCGTCAGGCAAGTAGGTAGTCGAACTGCACCGAACCACACCATGCATTGCCATAGCTAGTGAAGGTATATTTATACCTTGAAGGTGTTTAGGGATGCCAGCTTTGACGTAAAGTCGGGCATATGAACGTCATGAATGAACCCCTAAGGAATAGATGTTCAAGCATAATAACTGAGTTCTTGGAGAAATCAATATTCAAGCAAGGGGAAGTCCCTACCGGCTTGAGTCTGGTTTTCCAAGAAATCGTTGTGACGTAGATGAATGGATGGAAGTAGCCATGCCTGTATTTGGGCAGGATGGGCTACGCATAAATAAGGACTGGATTTCTATGCCTATATAAGGGCAACTCAAATTGTACCTATATAAGGGCATGAATCAGGAAATTCAATCGGAATCTAAAATCAAACACAACAGAGAGGCACTATGCAGGGTTGCCAGCTGCACGCCTACCCTTTGCTCTATCCATTGAACCTCTGGCACAACAACTCAGAATGAGCACATCTTAGGATACAGCTAGACCGAGAAAATTGAAGATAAGGTGTCCATTCCCCATGATGATCTCCTCGTTTACTTGAGTAACCCTGAGATCTCTGGGGCAATACAACATCCGAAAATACTCTAGGACACTTGGAGAACCGCAGCCTTAAGGCCCGGCAGCACAGGGTACGCCTGAAATCCCCTGGATTCACCTGCCTTGTCAGAAACAGAGACACTGACTCTTCGTCTGCCGTAGAAGAAGATATTTATTAGCTGCAGTTAGTACAGTGGTCTTAGAAGTCGTCAGTACAACGAGGTTCAAAAGAGACTGCCACTTAACTCCGTTGCGCACAGGTTTATATACGATACAATACAATGCAAAAGGCAATCACACAAGAGCATGAGCTATAGGCAAACGTTATAGATAATGTTTTAAGGCCAAAGCAACTCAAGTTCCCGGTTAAGTTTGTCACTCGACCCCTTAAGCAAATTACAAATGAATCCACACAATTCGATTTACACGTAGAGAAAACACAGCTGCGTGTTGTAGAAGGACTGTCGTGAAACAGGAGAATGCATGAGACATGTAGCGAAGGACAGCAGATAAGATAACTTAAAGGAAACAATGGTGTGAACCAACATGTAGTCCTAACAGGGATTAATCAGCTCAGACAGGAATTAGTGTACTCGGCCAGACCCTGACACTCGCTAGTAAACATAGGCGAAGAAGCCACCTGACACGCAAATGCAGAAACGACAGAAACATCGCGTTCGCCGCGCTGCCTGAGTGAGGGCAACCTAAAATGGCGGCGATCACAAAATGGAGGCTGAGCACGAACGAATTCGTAATTTGCAGAACCTCAGACCCTTCTTTTGCCATTACTCAGGCAAAAACAAACCAACTCATGCTAATCTGAGTCGGAATCAACATCGATGTTCATAAAATCCTCAAGCTGTTGCTGCACCATCATCCTAATATTCTCTGTCTTCTGAGTTGCGGATTGTGGAACACATAAAGTAGCCAACAGGCCACAAACTGCAGGATCACATTGGACGCATAGGCAACAAGAGAATATGATGGCCAAAATTGCTCCAAGGAACGTTAGGATCTTCCATCCCCAAGTTGACAATATTCCCCAAAACCATCCCATAAAAGACCAATCTCCTTCGTCCTGATGAATCGACTCGGAGACAGTGTGCAATTTGGAAATGGCTTGGTATACTGCCTGAGCATCATCTGGAATATAAATGCAGCAACTAGATCCGATCAATCTACAGACACCTCCTCGATCTGCTAAGATCACATCTAGCGTAATCCGATTTTGCAACGTCATAAGACGGTCAGCCTGAAGCTCTGCTGTAATGTTACCTATCGCACCTGCAGTAACATTAATAGTGGTCTCAACCACACAAACCAATTGCCTGATGTTTCTGCTGTTAACCATTGGACCCCAAAAGGGAAGGAATCCTTTAAGGAAATCTCCTCCCTCTTGTTCTGCTGTGTCTTTGGCATCAAACATACCTCTGCTATGTCTAACTCTGTGGTGGTCTGACGGAGCCGTATATGTAGAGGTAAGTAGAAAAGCTATGTAACAGGTTCCAGAAAAGTTGGAAGGGAGGCAAGTATAAGCTTGGTCGTTACAGACAAAATATGTTCCTTGAGACGGAACTAACAGAGGGAAATCAGGGGACGAAAAAATGTACGTATACAAATATTTCTGCTTGATGTCAGCTTTCTTGCTGTTGACTTGGAGACAAAAATTACCTTGATGGGGCACAGTCCATACTGGAGAAGACTCACCCTTTATAGTTTTGTCACCATGGATAGAAACATAGTGTGTAACATTCCATCCATCATAAGCTCTCTTCTCATCTAACGGAATCTTGTTCTTCTCTATAATCTTAGCCATTACCACTATACCTTTAATCAAGGAGCTGTGACTGAAGTCTAATCCATTCCCAGAAGTTCTTACAGGGCTTCTGAGTCTGTTGTGGAATGCGGCTGAAAACATTGTCAAATAGGCTCAAGCTGAACCTTCGTATGAGAAAGGAAAAACCAGATATGGCATTCCCTTTTGTGTATTGTGAGGCATAAGTCCGCACACCCAACAGTCAGTCATATTAATAGCCAGCTGATGTTGGTGTAACAACTGAATAAACGTATTATTCATATATTCAGCTCTCCTTATCTGTTCATGAGGGGGTAGAGCATGCATTTTATGTGAAAAGACAGAAAGACGAGAGGGCAAAGAAGTTGTAGAATTAACAGCATTTCTTGATTGCAAAACATGTACCATCCAACCTGTGCAAGCTAATAAAATACACAAAAACATAAAAACACACAAAGTTACGCCAAATTGACTACACAATAATTTACAATACTTCGATCTCATTTCCTGCTTCCTATTTTCCCTACCTACTATTGTTGTACCATCCATCTTTATCTAAAAAAAATGTCGCTCACGGCAATCTTCCTCAATCACTCAGCTACTCACTTCTGTATATCCTGAGGCGCTAGCCAATTGCTAAAAGAACAGAAACCAGGTTACAGTCTGAGTCTCCTACCGTGACCCTGCGACGGAGACAGATGGCACATCTAATACTAAATATCACACAAAAACAAGGAGGCAAAAAGGACCCAAAAAGAATGTCTATAAGTAATAAAGAAAAAGTGTTCAAAGTGTTCAGTTCCCTTGGTTAGCTCTTGGTCTTAAGTTGTAGCGTGTTTTGGTCGGCACGGTCTGGTCTTTAAACAGAGTTTCTGGATTAGTAAGGTCTAATCGAAGATGCGCAGGCACAGCAGCTTGAAGAATGTCATCATCTGCTTTTTCAGATTTAGTTCCATAAATTTGGGCATCACTGAAAGGCACAAAACAAGGGATCGCTGCAGTTTCAGATTGTCTTACACCACTGCGGATCCACTGGTCAAAGGGTAATGGCAGTGGCACCTTCTTACAGTGCACGCCGTGCACCCAGTTACGCTTGCCGACCACTTTCACGGCCATGCGGGTGACGAGCAAAACTTGCGTAGGCGCAGACCAACGAGGCTCCAAATTCTTAGTCCGTTGAAAATTTTTGTTGCAGACCCAGTCACCGGGCAAAATGGTGTGACCTGGGTCTGTGGAGGCCTCCGGCAAAGCACTTTGTACCTGTTGATGAATAACACTTAATTTAGTAGTCAAGTCATGCAAATAGTCAATTAACAGAGGATATGGTATATCTGAATATCTTTTGGGGCGAGGGACGCCCCAAACATTAGCTGGGCGTCCGAATACCACTTCATATGGGCTAAGTCCCATACGAGAGTGCACAGTAGTTCTGGTTGACAAAAGAGCTAGGGGCAAGGCATCAGGCCAAGCGAGGCCCGTACTGGATTGAATCTTGGCTAGTTTAAGCTTGAGTGTACCATTATAACACTCAACCAAACCCGCTGACTGTGAATGGTTTGCCACATGGACTTTCTGTCTAATACCAAGACCAGAACATACTTTCTGCATAATCTGGCCCACAAATTCACTTCCATTGTCACTCCAGACAATGCGCGGCAAACCAAATCTGGGGAAGAACTCCTTAAGCAACACTTTAGCAGTTGACAATGCAGTGTTATCTTTCAAGGGGTAGGCCTCTATCCAGCGGGAAAAGGCACATACCACCACCAGAACATACTTAAGGTTAGTTGAATCGATCCATATGAATGTAACCGATCTGCAACACTTCAAAAGGATATGACAGGGGAGCAAAATGACCTGCCGGAGTTGGGGTACCCTTTCCTGGGTTATGCATTAGACAAACAATACAATGCTTAACCACATTTTCCGCACATTTTGGAATTCCTTCATTCTGCCATACAGGAGCCAAGAGCTTACATATACCTTTCGCACTAATGTGAGCTGGACCATGAGCCATAGTCACGACCGGCAACACATAAGCGTCCGGTAACAACCATTGCTGATGTTCCGACAACTCCGTCCAACAACACATCAAATCTAACATTCCCGTACTTTCTTTCCACGTACTCAATTCCTTCTCAGTAGCCTCTCTCTGAATCGTTTTCACACTCTCAATTGTGTCTTCACACATTCCAATTTCCCTAACCCAGTTTGCAGGACCTGTCACATACATTCGACTAGTGGTGTTTCTAGCTGTAGTTTTGCTACTTCGTCTGCAAACGCATTTCCACGACCCACATCATCTGTGACTTTCTTATGTGCGCTGCACTTTATGATCACTATCAGTGCAGGTAAGGTAAGTGACTCAAGAAGATCAGTCACTAACTGACCATGCTGAATCTTTGTCCTGTGGGAGGTAAAGAATCCTCTCTCCCTCCACAACTTGCCAAAACTATGTGCAACACCAAAAGCGTACTGACTATCCGTGTACACATTCCCTCTCTTTCCCTTCGACAACACACACGCTCTGGTCAAGGCTATTAATTCAGCTGCTTGGGCTGAATTATGTCCAATATGTGCCGTCTCAACAATTGTACATAGGGTGGTGACAGCATAGGCAGATGTAGTCTCTCCATTTGGAAACTTGAAACAAGAACCGTCCACCCATAGGATCCCATCCGGGTCCTTGAGCGGAGTGTCCTTTAAATCAATCCTACCCTTCGTTTCTTCTTCCGTTCGAATAAAACAATCATGCTTTTCCTGATCGTCTTTCTCATCTGGGAGTGGCAACAGTGTAGCTGGATTTAACGTGTTACATCTTTCGATATGTACATGACTCACTAGAAGTGTCAGCTCGTAACTAGACAAACGAGCACTCGTGAGATGCTGCGCCCTTGTTCTATTCAGCAAGGTATCCACTGCATTTGGAACCATAACAATGAGTGTGTTATCTAAAACTAATCCGGCAGACTGTCTAATAGAAATCGCCGCAGCTGCAGTAGCTCTGCGACAACTGGGCAAAGCTTTTGCTACTGGGTCTAGTGTAGCGGAGAAATAGGCACATGGCCTCTGCTTATCTCTGAATTGCTGTGTCAAAACTGACAATGCGCAGCCCTCTCTCTCGTGAACGTACAGTGTAAAGGACTTGCTATAATCTGGGGTACCCAACACTGGAGCAGAACATAGAGCAGTACGTAGGTCAACAAAACTTTTCTAACATTCATCCGTCCAAGGGAGCGGATGGGGCGTATCTTTCAACGTTAGTGCCAACAATGGTTTAGCCAAAAGTGCAAAATTAGGAATCCATTGTCTACAGTAGGAAGTGATACCCAAAAAGGCACGTACTTCTCTCTGTGTGGTAGGTACAGACATCTACGAAATAGCGTAAATACGTTCTGGGGTCAATCGCCTTCCCTCGTTCGACAAGAGATGTCCTAAATAGGTCACTTCTTGGCGGGCATATTGCAGCTTAGAGGGTGACACCTTATGATTCAAAGCAGACAAATGATGCAACAACACAACAGTCACACTCTTGCATACATCTTCTGTATCAGCAGCTACCAGCAAATCATCCACATACTGAATAAGCGTAGCACCTGTAGGCAAAGAAAAAGCATCAAGTTGAGATTTAAGAGCTTTGCTATAGAGGGAGGAACTCTCACAATAGCCTTGAGGAGCTCTTTTAAATCGGAAACTTCGGCCACCTAAAGAGAAACCAAAGATATCCCTACTTTCTTCAGCGATAGGAATACTATGGAAAGCATTTTTCAAATCAATCACTGAAAACCAAGCTGCCGAAGCAGGAATCATCGTCAACAAGGCTGTAATGTCCGGAACAACAGGGAACTGTGGCACCACTATTTTATTGACTTCTCTCAGGTCAATAGCAAATCGATAGACAGGAGGCTTTGAAGGATCAGTCCTCTTAAGGATCGGAAGAACAGGACTGTTACAAACATTGCCTCTCATTTCTTCAACCGCACCTTTCTGAATAAAATCATCAACAATAGCCAAAAGTGCTCTCTCTCCATCACTAGAGATACGATATTGAGGAATGTGTGGCATTCTAACATTCTCTTTAACTGTAACAACACACGGTGGGATCGCAAGACGACCCACGTCATTCGGGACTGTAGCCCAAAGACTTTCAGGAAGAGAAAGAAACTCAGGTGGAAACTGGTCTCGGGACAAATACATAGAAGACGTCAATTTCTTCCCCAACGTAAGATGCACACCAGAAGGGGAACAATACAATGTTGCATGCAGTCTTTTCAACAAATCCAGACCCAACAAATTCTCACCACAGCCAGTTGTCAGAATAAGTGATGCATCCAAATCATAAGGACCAATCGAAACAGGCAAGGGGCAAGAGACCGGATTAAGGACTGGGGCACCAGAAAATCCAATGGAGGTATTCATTAAGCCAGACAAAGGTGCCCCAGGGAGTTTAGAATAAATGATAGAACTTCTCATCGCACCAGTATCCAAAAGAAACTGTTCTGAAACACCCATAGTATTGACAGTGACATACGGCCTATTTTGATCTACTGGAGTCAACACAACTCCCTTACTTCGTCCATGGCTGTCCAATTCGATATGAAAATCGTCAGCCCTATCTTCAACGTGATAATCGTCATTGTAATACTGCGTAGGATGAACTGTCTGTTGGTCAAAGTAATTCGAAGTAGATGGAGGAAAAGAACGCTGCTCCTGAGAGGACGCACCTCGTCCTCTACCTCTAGATCCTGTCTGAAAATTACCACGACCTCGTGGAGCAGACATCCCATTATTACGCTGTAATAAAACTGGACAACTATTCTTGAAATGTCCTTCTTCCCTACAATATGCACATTGATTAGGACCCAACGAAGGTCGCGGAGAAAAAGACTCAGGCTTCTGCAACAATCTCTGAAACTGTGGAGGCTGCTGAAACTGGGAATGTTGCTGATGCTCATTCGAGCGAGGTGGATACGCCTGCTGTAAAAGAACCTTCGCCTTTAATTCCTTAGTCTTCTTTTCTGCTTTATCCTTCTCTTCTTGATCCCTATTCTCGTAATATTGTGCAGTGGCCAATATCTGGGCCGAAGAAGAAACAGCCCACGAACTCTCAACCTTCAACTTTTTACAAAGTTCGGGCAGTAGATTAAAAACAAACGTATCCACAAACAATCGTTGGCCACCTTCTGTACTCATGTCCTGACCACTATGATCGATGAATGTTTCTTCAAACCTAGTGAAGACATCAGACACACTCTCATCTTTCTTCTGTTTACATGCTGCTAACTTATCCCAATTCACTCGCATAGGAGGCATCAAAGTTTTCATTAAATTAATAATCCTACCAGGTAATTCTGCAACTAAAGGATCAGGTTTGGCACCTCCTACCTGTCGACCATCTGCAGCAGCAATGTTAGCCCATGTGTCTCCTAACTCCTGTGCATGATTCTCATGACGGATCTTCGCCCACAAAGGTTGAGAAACTACATTACCCAATAACCTATCTATGTCAGCTAGAGTCATAATACACGCATCAACTGTTTGGGACAGCTCCTTGTAGTACCCAGCAGGATTCTTACGGGGGTCAGGCAAGGTCTGCTTAAGAGCCAAGACCTCTGCTCTCTTCCAAGGAACATGTACCCATACACGCTGAAAATGAGCCGGCACAGCTGGAGGATTATTATTTGCACCAGCGGGTACCGCTTCACGCCATACTGGGGGAACTTCTTTCATAGGATACTGCTTCACTTTCCTCCTAACAGAAGGATCCGGTTCAAACAACGTCTGAGAAGAAAGTTTACACCGAAACGCAAGAAGCGTCTCTACCGCTTCTTCCACATCGGGAACCAACTATCTAACCTTTAGCAAATTCAGACTGAACGTCGAGCACTTCCTGCGGAATCAGACCCAACTCATTATTTTCCCATTCTTCACGAAGGAAAGAACACACCACGTCAAAGACATACCTTTGCTTAGGCGGATCCCACTGCAAGAAAACATCCATAACCGCTTGTAAATCATACCTAGAAACATTCTAAACCCATCTACGAGCCAAGAGATCCAACACTGCCCGCTCTTCGGGACCAGGAAGCTGATTACGACTCTGCTTACGTTCCGAAACCAGGGTCATATTTAGTGACCCAAAGAATGGAGACAAAAGACTAACAACAGTCTCAGACATCCGTTTCCGAGCAGAAGGAGAAGAAGTTGACATAAGAACAGGAGACGAAGTGTTTTGAGGAGACAAAGACATAGGATCAGTAGAAAAAGAAGTCAAAGGCAAAGGAGAAGAAGGCAACGGAGTTTGAGACAAGACTGGTAGCAAAGCTGGCGACCCTAAAGAAGGCTGCGCCAATGGAGAAAGAACCAACTGTGGAGTAGCAGCTGGCGGCTGAGCAGCACCAGGGGGTTGAACAACTGGGGGTTGCTGAGGTGCTGTAGCACTCTGCACATAAGGGGGTGGTAATCTCAACAAATGCAACATCAAGGGATCCTTTTCAGGGTCATTTGTCGCATTCAAAGGAAGAGGTGGCAAAGCCAGATAACATTTGTCAATGGCCATGCAATGCTGTCCATCTGACACCTCTATCGCACGATCTTCTTCATCTTCTTCATACTGCCTAGCAGCTTGCATAATCGACATATTCTTGTCTTTCCTATCTTTCTTCGCTTGCTTAATTTCTCTCTGTTTGGCTTCCTTACGCCAAAGGCGGAAAGAGTCAAACATCGCCGGCCGGGCTTTTCTTTTAAACAGGATCGTTTCCAGATTATCTAAGATAGCGGGGTTAAAACTACCGTTCTGGGGCCATCTCAAAACTCCACCATTTTTCGTGTATCGGACCCATGTCTCGTTAGAAGTAATAGGACCAATACCATGTTTGGAATAGAGCTTATAAGTGGGAGTTCCAACCGGAGGGATCGGACATGATTCCTCCAACTGGGAATCCCTCGTACAACCCAAACAACAAATTCTTTTAAACTTACTCAGCCCAGGCATCGTCACTTCTCTAGACTGATCACAAACAACAAGGGGTGTATATCAATGAAACAGTACAAACGTACTTATCCCTTGGCTTCAGCTATTGCAATGCCTGAATAAAAACCCAAAAATAAAACAAAGGTCTGTGGGAGCGACTTACCAAATACTTAACTAAGGATCGTTCTACACCAGCGAAGGTCCGTCTATCGTCTCGCTTTACCAAGCATCATCAGAAGGGTCCAAGGCAGGGCGACAGTCAGGGCAGCAGTCGTCAGCAGCCATCGGAGAGGAGTAGCCGCGCTGTAAAAGACCTTCGGTCCACTTCCGACATACAGGGGTTGATCACGTGGTGCGCTTCCTCTGGAATTTTCTTGCGGGGATCCTCACGACCCTCGGGCTCAACCGCTACCACTGAAGTCGCCCCACGATGGGCGCCAGTTGGAGAACCGCAGCCATAAGGCCCGGCGGCGCAGGGTACGCCTGAAATCCCCTGGATTCACCTACCTTGTCAGAAGCAGAGACACGGACTCTTCGTCTGGCGTAGAAGAAGGTATTTATTAGCTGCAGCTAGTACAGTGGTCTTAGAAGTCGTCAGTACAACGAGGTTCAAAAGAGTCTGCCACTTAACTCCGTGGCGCACAGGTTTATATATGATACAATACAAAGCAAAAGGCAATCACACAAGAGCATGAGCTATAGGCAAACGTTATAGACAATGTTTTAAGACCAAAGCAACTCAAGTTCCCGGTTCTGTTTGTCACTCGACCCCTTCAGCAAATCACAAATAAATCCACACAATTCGATTTACAAGTAGAGAAAACACAGCTGCGTGTTGTAGAAGGACACTCGTGAAACAGGAGAATGCATGAGACATGTAGCGAAGGACAGCAGATAAGATAACTTAAAGGAAACAATGGTGTGAACCAACATGTAGTCCGGACGGGGATTAATCAGCTCAGACAGGAATTAGTGTACTCGGACAGACCCTGACACTCGCTAGTAAACATAGGCGAAGAAGCCACCTGACACGCGAATGCAGAAACGACAGAAACATCGCGTTCGCCGCGCTGCCTGAGTGAGGGCAACCTAAAATGGCAGCGATAACAAAATGGAGGCTGAGCACGAACAAATTCGTAATTTACAGAACCTCACACTCCAGCCTCAGAATAAATGTGAACAAGACTATTTCCTGTAAATCACACAGTAGGGGAGGGAAGGGTGCTGACTGAGAGAGGGTTATAATTTCTGGGAGAATCTTCATATACCTAGACATCAAAAATGCAAAAAATAAGGATTGGTTGAAAGAACTGAGAGTATACACCCACTACTAGACAACATGTGTATAGACACACTTCAGCGATCTAGAATCACAGAGGCATATTCTCAAGCCCCTATTGACACAGGAGGTCACTTTTTCTGATGTTTCCGTGATGATAGGGTCAGCGCCTTATTCACAAGGCAGCATTAAAACCACTTAATGTGGCTTTAAGCCACGTTAAGCTGCTGAACCCTGCCTTGTGAATAAGGCCACTTTCAAGCTAAATTTAGTGCAAAAGGGGCATGCTGTGGGTGTTGCAGTGGGCGTTCCACAAAATACATACATAAATAACACAGGCTAAAATACTCATCTGGTGCTTCTAAAATAATCCTACCCCAGTGTACCTAACCTAAGTGTAGTATGAGGGAAGAAGTAGGTGGTGTTTAATGATAGTCTAGTTCAGCTATGGTTGCCAAGAGTCCCTCTATGTTCTAGTCTGCTCTATACCTTAGAATGAAAGAGGTTGGAATCTCTTTCCCGGGTCTAGATCTCTAACACCCCGCAAGGGGAGTCAGAAACACTAGAGCTGGATTCTCTGCAAGGAGGATGGCAGCGTCTGGTCAGTGCGTTAGTTGTGGACTTGACTTCCTTCTGAACTTGCCGTGACGAGCTGCGTCATGCAAGAAGGCAGTCGAACCGTGGACCGAACTGTAGTTTTCCATGGCAAGTGAAGGCATATTTATACCTTGAAGGTGTTTAGTAATGCCAGTATTGATGTAAAAGTCTGGCATAAGAATGTCATTAATGAACCCCTAAGGAATAGATGTTCATGCATAATAAATGAGTTCTTGGAGAAATCAATATCCAAGCAAGGGGAAGTCCTAAAGGCTCAAGAGTCTGGTTTTTCAAGAACTCGTTGGGTAATGTGAATTGTACCTATATAAGGGCATAACAGAGTTGAAATCTGGGTACTGGGGAACAAACCTCTTCTGCACTGTATAGACTCCCAACTCACCAAGAGACTCCCGCATTACACCTAGCTCCCAAAATGACTCGGTTGAATACTGGTCTCATTCACTTTCAAAAAAATCCTACTACATCTGTGTCTTGTTGTAAGGATAAGGGACATTGCCCAGAATTGCAAGAAAGAAGGGCAGCATAGACATGTCCATTACAATGGAAAAGACCACATAAAAGGTGTGTGGATGCCCTATGATGGATGGCAGGGTATGTAAGATGTTGGTGGATAACAAGAGATGAACTACTGGTTTCAACCAGTTTGATGCTGAACATTCTTGTAAAACACCCAGGGAGAGCTGCAGGGCAGCCATATTGCTTCTAAGAAACTAAAGATGTGCAATTGGTGGGGAGGAACTGAGATAAGCACGGGGTGGCATGTGCGGTGAGAGCAAAGAACATGTTGACCTATGTGTACTGTGTGTGTTGAAAATGCCAATACAAAGAGTGTTTAAAAACTAAATATGAAGTTAATTTGCATTCCCGTTGGTATATCAGAATCAAACCCTCAAGCAATACTGAGGATGACTCAAGCAGAAAGCCACATTCTACAGTCAGAAACCAAAACAACTTCTAGCACATTGGTGACTGTAGGTCATTTTCCTCTTTCAAATATGAGTGGCTGTGCATGAGGGCGAAGGGGCTGGCTGTATGCATCTTCGACATAGTTTAGGAAAATATTAATGGGAAAACAGGTTGCGTAGTAGGGTAATGCTATATTTTACACTAGGGAGGCTCACAAGCCAGTGTCAACCCTACAAAAGGACTTCAATGGGAGGTTTTGTAGTGCTTATTCGCTATGACAGACACATTTTGTTACTATACATTCCTATAATGGTATGTAGAAGCATTTATTATATTGGAGTGATTGCCTCAATCAAGTGACTGCAGGTATGGTGGGACAGCGATGACTTTGTATGCGTTCTCCACTCTCAATAACAACAAGCATTGATATATTTACAAATCAAAAATATGTTGCCTGTGAGAGCCAACCCCTTGGCTGGGCAGAGATAGCCAATAAAAAGACAGGCCATGTAGAGTCAGTCTCACATTCTTGTTCTAAAATACCATAAGATTCTGATAAGCAACGGCAATTTTTTCCATATATTTACGATTTTTGGTATATACGTTTTGGGACCTTTATAGCACACAATTTAAAATAGTTCAGACATGCAGGCGTATCAATATTTTTAGATCATTTAAAACTCAGCAGTACATTGTGTGGTGTTGCTGCAGCTCCAGTTCTGAGAAATGAAAATATGCAATTAAACCAAAATGGCCACCCTAAAGTCTTGCAAGATCGCAGCCTTTGGCATGGATCTTGTTGGACTATTGGGCAGGAATATTGGGGTTACACTGTCCTGATTTGGAGAATATAATAAGGCAGTCATGTTAAAATCAGTCTTGCACATAATTACTGACAAAGAAAATTAAAAGCCTACTGCGGTGAAAAAAGAATAAAAAATGAAAAGGTGTGCTTTCTGGATAAGCCGCATGAATGAGACAAAGAAATTAATGCACGATGAATCCGTGTACTGATGAGGTATGAAATAGTCCCTCCTGCATTGTAATGCAAGCAGTCCATATGAGGTGGACTGATACATCAAACAGCCAACAGCATAAGGAGAGAAAAATACTCTGCTGTAGTAATATTTTTTACATGGCAAATCCCTTCTATTTATATATTAAATAATTGATAGAATAGCTAATGCAGACAGCTATGCCTTCAAACCAGATTTAAAAAGGCCTTTTTACTTGCCCAATAAGTCATTTGTGCCTCAAAGTCCACTGTCTGCCAAGCCATAATGTCATCACCCTGCAGTTGGGTGCTGTGTGTTAAGCCCCTCCTGATGTGGTATCAGTGGCTGTCTCTGGGTTATTTAGGAATTTCTGGATTCAGTTAAGTTTGTGACGGACCCCCCCCCATCCCCACACTCTCTATCCACCGTCGCGGATATCCGGCCCCCGGGAAATTAGTAGGAGGGGCATATAGCCGCCTCCTCCCCTGGAAGGGGCCTATGGCCGTCTCCCCTTAGGCGACCCATCCTTAGTGGGTCCCGCCTCCCCGTGGGAGGGGCCAATGGCCGCCTCCCCCCGGGCGCTCCCATCCATAGTGGGTGGCGCCCCCCTCTAGGGACCTTGAAATTACTGCTCACCGATCATGACCTTACCGCCCGACCAAAAAATAAATACGACAGTTGTTCACCTACTAAGGAAGGAAAATAGTCAGCATGTCTAATTGTATCAAGACTGTTTACTTTTAAAAGAAAAAGCAGTATCCTACAGACAGAAGGCACATCCTCAACCTAAACATTCATTTACTTTTATGCAGAGGAAAAAGGGCCTATCACAGCAAAACTTTATTGCAAAACAAACATTGCCATAAGGGGCTGGTGGGTGGGTCAAAATTGCTGCTTGTTCCGTCGAGGGCTCAAGAGCAACGAGTGGGTGCAGCCTTCAGAGCACAGGAACAAGAGGACGCTTCTTCGGATTCCCGCTCTATTTATTCTTCTGTGGGAGGGCGTGTACCCTCCTCCGGTACGCCTACTGGGCGTGGCCATCGGTGTAGGTGTCTAGGACAACCCCTCTTGGGCGGGAAAAGGTGCGCCCCGGCTACGCCACTTCGGGCATACCAGCCGAGACACGCCCCCCGCCCAAAATGGTTTCCCGGGAGGATCGGGGCACCCAACCATACGTTCGGGGGGACCAAGTGGTCGCCCCTTTCCATATGGCCGGGATGCCCGTCACCCCCTCCCAACACAATCCCCAAAGGATGGGAAGTCGGACGCAGTCTTGAACTTTTGGAAGGCGGGAGGGAGTCACCCTCCCGGCCGTATTTATTAAAATATGAAACAAAATTTAAAACATTAAAAAAAAGTTTCATAATCATGTACAATTTTACATTTATTACATTTCGATGAAGACATGTTCTTTGGCTAACCTTAACAGATCTCTAATACAAAGGTTTCCTAGCCGAGTCTAACATCCTGCAAATGCATACATTCTAAATTAAAATTGTACATCCTAGCATTAAGGGCCAACGGCAAGGTCTTAACCGGTGTCAGATCCCTACTACCAAAACTCTCGCCCTCACGGTGTGAGTGGCGCATGCGCAGAGGACTGTACCCTCATTGCCAACTGTAATTTCCCTTGTCTTGGTGGGGGCCCCCCTTTCCACTCGACGCCATCTTAAGGGTCGTCCGAGTTCCCGTGTGAGGTATCTGTAGGAAGGACAGCGTGGACTCCCCCCCATCCCCACACTCTCTATCCGCTGTCGCGGATATCCGGCCCCCGGGAAATTAGTAGGAGGGGCATATAGCCGCCTCCTCCCCTGGAAGGGGCCTATGGCCGTCTCCCCTTAGGCGACCCATCCTTAGTGGGTGCCGCCTCCCCGTGGGAGGGGCCAATGGCCGCCTCCCCCCGGGCGCTCTCATCCATAGTGGGTGGCGCCCCCCTCTAGGGACCTTGAAATTACTGCTCACCGATCATGACCTTACCGCCACAGGCCGGATAGTTGACCGGCTATCCGGCCCCCCCAAACTCCTCCTAAAGGTCATGCTTCCTCAAACCCCTTAGCCATGCTATGAAGTCTCCTATGAGTAAAACATTCCCCTCCCGGGACAGGTGAACCCCATCATTCAGATACATGTGATCACCCCGAATACACCCATGAGGAATGCTATGCAACTGCGCAGAGCGAAACAATCTACCTATTTTATTGTTTACCTTCTTCACCGAATGGTTCAGTGCTGACACCGAAAGGCCCCCTCGCCATACTTTCCTGGGAATCATGTGGGACCAGGCAATCGTGCACCCCGGGATTCTTTTTGCCAACCAACTAACAGCAGACAAAATTTGTTCAAACAACACTCGTCTACCCAGTGTCACCAAGTCATTGCCCCCCAGGTGTACTATGACTACAGATGGCGGTGACCTTTGCCGCCCTAAGAGACCCTCGACAAATGACTCAAATTGGTCAAAACAGAGCCCGCCCTTCCCATGGAAGGTCACTCTGTTCCCGTATTCCCCAGCTGCGCGAGTCGCGTCACCTGCTTTGAATACGTCCCCGGGGCGCCTTACGTATGAGTGGCCCACGACCCATACCACTCTCTCTCTAGACGGTGATCCATGACCGCTGGTCTCCTGGTACTGGGTCGACTGCAAATTCCGCCCCGCGTGACAGGCTCGCGAAACTGTAATTCAAACAAAAGACAAGAAGCGTGAGTGCCTGTCAATTGACTTTACAACATGTGCAATCGCACATACCTTTTGAAGCAATTCGAGGACCATCGTCCCAACTGTTTCACTTCCTCCGCACTCTGACCCCTGGCTGTAGCCTCAGTAGCAGCCCCTATCCTAAAGGAGTGGGTCCCAAAATCGCACGGGTCCATGCCCGCAGCAGCGATTGTCAGTGCTAGCACCCTCAGGAACTGAAACCTCGTCAGTGGGGTGCCATCATTGTGCCTCAGCAAACCCCCCCCCATGTATCCGCCCTCAGTGCCAAGTATTCCTCTATACACATTATCGGGCACGTGGGGGACCCTCGCACGCGCTGCACAACAACACTATTTCCCGTAGCTCCCTGGTCGGTCTTGGACCTGGCTATCGTGACTACCATCGAATCACCCCTAATTAGGATGTGATCCCTGCACAAGCCTCCCTCAACATCTTTCTTATTCCTTGCGACCAGTTCGCTCACCCGCATAGCCCCATGGAACGCTAATGCGAAAGCTGCCCGGAACAGAACTGCTTCGAGTTGGGAGGGGCATGTCTCGACTAGTTTCGCCATGAGTAGGGACAACCTTTCTAAGCCAATCGGGCGCCTCTCATCTTGCTTGCGACCCTCGAGGCGCTGCCAGCCGCGAAGGGCTTTTTTCACCAAAAAGGAACCTGTTGGGTCTTTGATGCCATGCACCTGCGCCATGAATGAAATGGCCGCCCTGTGCCTATTGGCCGTTGCCGCTGATCGGCCTTCTCTGTGCAGTGCTACCAGGAACCCTAGGAAGGATTCCTCCTGACCCCAGTTCTGATTCCCTGACGGACCCAAAAATGCACAATAGGAACGAAACGCTCCTTTGTATGCCTTCCTCATCCTGGGGGCTAAGCTTGCTGCCATGAGGTTTTGTAATCCGGGGCACCGATTAGCCAGAGTGCTTCGGGGAATGGTGCCGCCACTCGGTCCGCTGTAGGTAGATAACCCCTGAACGCCTGCATATGTGAACGAGAGAGTGCATCAGCCGCATGATTCAGTACACCCGGCACATGTTTCGCCCTGAACTGTACATTCAGTCTCATGCAAAGCAGCACAATTTCTTTCAACAATCTCAAGATCCATTTGCCTGTTGGTTAATACATTCGACAACAGTCATATTATCAGACCAAAATACCACAGAGCGGTCTCTGAAATCGTCTGGCCATGCCATCAGAGCAACAAAAATAGGGAACAGCTCCAGGAACCCAATGTTACTTGTGAGACCGCTGTAGTGCCACCACACCGGCCATGTTTGCGCCGACCATCGGTTACCAAAAATGGAGCCAAATCCCACGCTCCCCGCCGAGTCAGTCCACAAACCCAGCTCGTCTGAAGACGCTGGCGGCTTGCTCCACATTACTCAGGCATAGCTTCAAGGAAGCCCTAAATTTGGTTACCTTTCCTACCGGTAAACAAAAACATCCCTCCACAGAATCGAGCTCAATTCCCAGAAACTCCAGTGAAGTAGACGGTCCAACCGTCTTACCTGGTGCCAATGGGACTCCAAACTCCCTCATGAGGATACAGAAGTCATGTAGCGCCTGCGCACATTTCGTGTCGCCGGCTGCTCCCAAGAACAGGAAGTCATCTAGATAATGCATAACATGCCTATGCCTTGTGGCCTCGGTGAATGCCCACTCTAAAAAGCAGCTGAATTTTTCAAAATAGGCACAAGAAATGGAGCAACCCATCGGCATGCATTTATCCATGTAATAACTCCCTTGGAATGCAAAACCTAGCAAACGCTGATCCTGTGGGTGTACCGGGAGCAACCGGAACGCTGATTCGATATCTGATTTCGCCATCAGCGCCCCGGGGCCCAGGCGATTTAACATGGCGACGGCATCATCGAATGATGCGTACCGCACCGAACAGACTTCTGGGTCAATGGCCTCGTTCACCGAGAAACCCCTTGGAGCAGACAGGTTATGGATCAGCCTAAACTCCCCCAGGTCCTTCTTCGGGACCACCCCTAATGGGGAACAGATGAAATCCGCCACTGGTGGGCGCTGAAAAGGCCCCCGCCACTCGCCCTAGACTGACTTCTTTTGCAATTTTTCTCTCTACCACACTTGGGTTATGTTGCGCTGATAACTGTTTTTTACAAAAGGATTCCCCTCGAAAATCCCCCGCCGGGATGTGGAAGCCGTGTAAGAATCCCTTCCTCAACACCCCAGCGGAAACATGATCAGGGTATTTGTTTAACCAAGGAGTCATAGCCATGAGATCAACGGGTGTAGGCAATTGGTCACAACGATCAACCTCACTCCTGCTTGGACCCTCCCTTTCCTCCTGCCCCGTTATTTTTCGATCTACATGAACTCTCCGGGTGTGAGGAATTCCCACAGCCCGCACACACATGTTTGAACCTACATGTCCCTTGCGGTCTGTTACAGTTGCCTCCATTGAAGCCCCAACAGACCCCCCGCTTTCCACCATTCCCGCCGGTTTTCGGCTGGTGATCGCCACCGGCGCCTGCTCGAAAGGGCACCGCGGGCCTTTGGCGGGAAACCCCTGACCCACTCCCGCCTGGCAAGGATGTACCTGCCGCCCCCGGCAGGAGCTGCTTATGCCAAGAGACTGAGTCAAGGCAGTCCCATGTCAGAGAGGCATCCTATTCTTTCGCTTTACGGAATTTCATGTCGTAACCTTTCCATTCCTCCCCCTCATACATTGCATAAAAATCCATTATACGAGTTTGATAACAAGACAATTCAGTTAATACCTCGGGCTTACGTTCCCCCATAACTGCAGTAAATATTGCAAAGGCCTTCGCCCAATTCGTTATCGTTTCATCCACCCTGAACTCCGCCATCTTGGCGTGCCAGACGCTCGGGTGCCACAAATCTTTCTGGGTTTTAGCATACTCCATCTCGCGATGGTCAGTTAATAACGAAAACATATTGACATATTTGTCTCCCCATATCAATTCTTTTGTGGCAATAGGGATGTGTTGTGCCACCCTCTCCCGCCTTGAGGGTAATGAGCCCTCCCCCGCCATTGGCAAAGCGAGCTTACCCAGTTCGGTCGTTGTACCCGCCGCTTTCTCAAGACCAACTGCCGGTCCTTCCGGTGTCACCTGTGGGGAAACAAGAGGAAGATTCGCCTTCGCGGCATCTCGCGACTGCCGCAACTGCTGGATTAGTAACTTAGCCTCTTCTGCCGTGTCTCCGGGCGCCGTAGCACCCCCCGCCTTTTTATTGAGCCATGCAGCCAACTGGGTGGCCAATTCAGGAGGCATATCCTCATCGTTAGCGGGCGTAATCACAACCGGGATCAGTTGACCCGCGTCTGGGATTGGTACCGGGTCGTTAGCTGGTGTGACAGGGGTGACCGGGGGCACCTCAGGGACCGGAACCTCCCCTGCAACCGCCCTCCTCTTGACCCGCTTCCCTCTACCCTCGGGGACGATTCCCGGCAAGGCCGGGCATATTACCTTTTTAGGGTTACCAGGATTGTTCAGTGCAGCCAGTTGCTTTTTGACGTCCGCCAAACCTCGACCGATCGCTGGGACTTGTCCGATTTTTCGTTCCATGCCAGCCATTCGGTTCACCAACATGCGTAGCACCTTATCTGTCTCGGAACCCTTTCCTGCCTTCTTGCCAGACATGGTTTCGATTATCCGCTCCGAGTCGATCAACACGGTCCTGGATTCTTCGCCTTAAAGTCACTGAAAGAGAAACACAAGAATTACAAGTTCTCAAAATTGCTGCTTGTTCCGTCGAGGGCTCACGAGCAACGAGTGGGTGCAGCCTTCAGAGCACAGGAACAAGAGGATGCTTCTTCGGATTCCCGCTCTATTTATTTTTCTGTGGGAGGGCGTGTACCCTCCTCCGGTACGCCTACTGGGCCTGGCCATCGGTGTAGGTGTCTAGGACAACCCCTCTTGGGCGGGAAAAGGCGCGCCCCGGCTACGCCGCTTCGGGCATACCAGCCGAGACACGTCCCCGCCCAAAATGGTTTCCCGGGAGGATCGGGGCACCCAACCATACGTTCGGGGGGACCGAGTGGTCGCCCCTTTCCATTCTTGTTCGATATGGCTTCAGTACACCTCGAGGTAGAGACGGCTTTAGCGCTGGGGGCACCTGGTGCGACAGTCTTTTCTGACCCCACCCCCATTGATCCCATCCTCCTCGAATTCCCTCTCTATCACTCTCCAACAAGGCCCCTCATCTCTCCAAAGACCCGCTCTGACACGCATTTCATTTTTTATAGCGCTACTCATAGTTCAATCACACTTCAGTTCTGTGATCTGAATTGTACGCTTTCTTTGCAGCAGGCACATTAACCATCTGCACTACTTTATGATGAGGCAAAGCTGCCACTAGACAAATGTTCCATCTCTCTCCAGCAGGAACATTCATCATCAGAGCTATCTTAACATTTGTATTGTTGCTTTAAAACTGCTGCAGCACAAGAAACTCTGCAACAGGTGCTTTTACCCCATAAGTTATTTTTAAACACAGTGACCCAGGTCAGTGCAAGGTTCGGCTGCACCAGTTGTAATGCCCTTAAGCCGGCCCTGTCTCAAGGGGTTTTCATGGATGACACTGAGTCCCTACATACTAATGTGGAGTCAGTATTACACTTGTAAAAACATAAGTGCATGGGCTCAAGGCCAAATGCCAAGGATGTTCAGTCTTGACTTCACCTCATGCATCATTCTTCCCCATCCTGCACTAACATGTCTGTCTCTTTACCTCACTCTTGCAGATTCTTTTTGATGCCTGCTTTTTCAGTTAATCATGATTTTCCCACCTTTATCCTTCTCTTTACTTTTCTATAATGCATGGGTTTCTGCAATCCCTGTATACAAACGTGTCTCTAATTTCTTTATAATTGGCAACTTGTCACATCCAGTCACCTATTTGCAAGCCACCTTTTATACTGTAATGACAACAGAACTCAACTGTAATAACTTATTACAGTTGAGGTCTGCCGTCACAATGCCTGCTGCCAAAGTCAGCAGGAAAGTGGAAAGGCAAGTCAGGTTGCAGAGCATAATTAAAGCAGCTGTTTAAAGAGAGATAAACACAAAGTTGGTTTTCCATCTTCTGTTTTGTGTTTCTAGCTGCTGTACATTGACAAACAGAAAGTTAGAACCTTTCTGCATTTTTCTACACATTCCAAGCTATTGCACCTTTTTTTAACAAAACGACATGAAACTAACATATTTTTCCAACAAATATCTACCAGCTTTTTTGGTGTTCAGGTTTGCACTAGAGATTCTATTTTTATTCTTCATGTATGCAAACATGCTCTCTCTATCATATGCATGCAAGAGCTAAGCACCATGCATTTAAGTGGTTTGTGAGAAAGATGATGGTGGGAGCATGTATTATAAGGAATAAATTACCCTTTTCGTACACGATAAGGATATTGCAGGCCACCTCAGAGTTCCATAACATCATAAAGGAACTTTGCACTTGGCCTTGTTTCGCTGGAGGGCCATAGAACTCCTCTGTGACTTGCAATTTCCTTATAAGGTATGGCATCTGGTAATTTATACCAGATATATTGCCCTGTTTTGCTCTGGGCTCAAGTGTGACCTGAAAAATACCTGGTGTACAAAAATGTGTACTGGTGTCCACCACCTGCAACCACTGGCAGAAATTAAGTGCTGGTTGAAGGATACAATGAAAACACTATGGGGTATATCAACAAGGCGCCGCAATAAAATTATCGCCGCTTTAGCGTCAGTTTTTGGGCGAAAAGCGGCGTTCATTTTATCGCATCATCAGCAAGGTCACGCTATCGCGTGAATCCTTGCCTTAGCGCCCTTTTCCTCAACGCCCAGCTTTGCATCTCTAATGAGATACAAAGTGGGAGTTCCGCCCAAAAATAACGTGAGAAATGTCGTTACCCGACATTTCTCCTATCAACAAACCTCCTGCTAACTTGCATGGCGATAAGAAAAGTAGCGCTAACGACGCTTATCGCTACTTTTCTTATGCCTGCTTTCAATCTGATTTACCCGTTATATCCACCTTGGATATAATGGCTAAGTCTGCCCTGCCCTATAAACAACGTATCGCCAATCATTGAGCAATTATCGCTGGATTTCCAGCGATAATCGCACATTTGGCACCTAACTCTGGAATTTTTATCACTTTGGAGATAAGTGTCGCTGATATCGTGCTATCTCCGAGATAAAATCCAGCGATAGCTGGCGATAATGATCCTAGCGCTAGCGATAATTATCTCCGGTTGTTGCTCATTTGCCCCTAAATTCCATTTAATATCCTCAAAGAAAATGATGCAATGACAAACCCCTGGACTCAAGGCCATCTTGTTTGGATGGATTCTTATCTCTAGACTGGATCACAGAAATGCCTTATTGGTAGAGATGTCATAGATTAGGCAAGCCCTTCTCGAGACATTGAGGTCTGCATGTCTGAAGGTCTTAAATGGATGAGTCACGTTACCTTGTCCTGGAGATCCCTTTACTGCCCCCGCCCCTCGTACATTGGCCACTGCTTCCACAGCCTACTGACACTGAACAGCTAATGCCTGTTATGTTGTATGATTGACGTGCCCATAGTGTTAGAAAGCAAGTAATCCCTAGTAACAAGATTTTAAATGCTAGCCTTTTAAACACCTCGAGTGAGCAGTTTGTAAGAAAAGTGCATTTGAAAAGAAAAATCAATTCGTCAATACTCCCACAGACAAACAATGCGAGCGGCTTAATACATGCAAAAGCGCTCATTACTAATGAATGAGCTGATAATTTACTAATAGCAAACTACTATTTAATTTCTAAGTAGGCATAAGCGACATTAAATATTTACTCAAAGACTTTTTCCATGAAAAGTATTTGCAATAGTTAATTAAATTTCCCAGCTCACAAACATTTAAGCAATGATATCACGTTTTGATTATGCAGAATCACTCAAATCAATATTGTCACAGCTCTCTCCAGGCAACCGGGCGTCTCATGCAGTAGCAGAGCTGGAAATCTGAGGCACGTCTGTGAAACCTACAAGGGGAAGGCATTTATCAGCCAAATATGTGACATTGCTGATTGCTGGCGTGGAGCAGTGTGCTGTGATTTGAATGTCAATCAGCTTCAAGTCAGCACACGACAAGCCAAGCAGGGTAAAGATACATCCTGAGTCAGACCACGTAGAAATATGTTCCAAATGTATTGGTATGCTTCCAATCTCAAGGTGGTTTTCAACTTGTCAATTTATGGTTGATTGCAGTAGAATCCAGTTGGCCTTGTCTGGTCTGAGTGTTGGATTGAATAATCCTAGTAAATGTATTGAAGCAAAGTTGTAGAACGAACTAAACAGAAATGGCATGCGCATGCAAATTTCAAAATGGCTGACTCAGCCTTTCATTGACCTGAGGCTGGTAAGCACATACCGCAAGCTGTGCTAAACATATATACCGTAGGCCATAGGGTAAAATCACCTGGCTCTCATTCCAAGTGGATCTGAATGACCCATGAGTAATTTTACAGCTGAAATTACTGATAGAGTGGGTTTTGGTAATTTCAGGATGCATAGCCACCCAAGAATTCTGCGTTATACCACGTGGAAAATTACTGTGGAAAATGGTGTTACTTTACATATACCTGCTGTATTAACAGCGAGTTTTCCAAAGACAACTTTATCAGGGCTATGTCTGAGGAATATATCACAGAAACCCATACAGTTTTACTATGTGAGGTAATATATCATGCAGAAATGCTACATCTGTTAAAATACTGATTTGGACAGCAATTAGCGATGTGGCGTAAGGGCCAGAGCTGCAGACTTTGGAGCTGGGGAACCAGGTTCGAGCCTGGGCTTCAGCTCAACATTCTGTGATTCTGGCACATCGCTTAATCTCCCTGTGCCTACCAAAAATTAATGTGTCCTTGTATAACGTAACTGGCACTCATGTGCACCCCTCCAATACCTTCCGGTCGAGTTCGTTTTTTATAAAATTGCAAACACAAGTCATCAGCCCAAACGGAATTCCCCATCACTGCTTACAGTGCAATACACAGTAAATAGATTTTAATCTGCACCACTATTAAATACATTTTGAAAATATTATTTTGTTGACAAACAAAGGTAATCATAATCATAATCATAATCCTGACCTGCTGCAGAAGAGGTCGCTCCCACCACGCTCCCAAGGCTTGCTGGCTTAGAGAAAATAAAGCGCCTGATTGCTGCCTGCTGACCAGCGGTATCGTAGCGCCTAGAGGCTTAATCCCAGCGCGACCTTCCCCCACATCACTGGCGCAGCCTGCACTGTTCGTTCCTATCTCGTGTGTAATTGTAGCATTGTAATTTTTTTTTACATATCGATATTGCGCTGTAAAGGCTGCGCATCAGTGGCTGAAGAGCATTGTAGTACTGTACCCGATTGTGCCTCTATTTTCCCCAGGCTCACCCAGTTTCATCGTTCCCCTTCCTACAGCCATTTTGTTGTTTGTTGTGCCTACTTGGCCGTAGCTCCACCCCGCGCCCGCCTCCCAGCTGACCCTGCCTCGCCCCTCCCCCTCCACTATCCATACATGACCGATGCATTTGCGTGCAGCGTTCACGCGCAGCGGTCGCGCCAAAGGTGAGCCAAAGGTAAGCCCGTCTACGCCCGTCAGCGCCTGGACCGCGCCCAGTGCCAGACCCCCTGGCCCCCACTCCACCCGCATTACATACGACGCCTCCACCCTCGTAGCACTTAACCCCGGCCGACTCCCTAACTGCGCCCAAGCAGCACCAGGACACACCCATGGACCCTTCACCTGCCACTCCTGCAAATTCACTTGCATCAAGACCCACACCAAACCCACAAACACCAAACAGAGATCCAACACCAACCACCTTAAATGCATCCTTCTCAACACCCGCTCGGTTCACAAACACGCCATCGACCTTTGGAATCTACTAAACACCATTTCTCCGGACATCGCCTTCCTAACAGAAACCTGGATGAATGCCTCTTCAGCTCCAGACATCACCGTAGCCATCCCGGACGGCTACAAGATCATCCGTTAGGACCGCACCATCCAAACAGGAGGAGGCATCGCCATCGTCCACAAGAACACCATCCGCGTCTCAACCAGCTCAGAACACAACCTCGCTATCGCCGAACACCTTCACTTCCAGATCCACACCAAACCCAAGACCACACTCAGAGGCACCCTCCTCTACAGGCCACCAGGACCCTGTACCAAATTCAGCGAAGACATCACTGACTTCATCAGCCCACACGCCCTTCCCTCCGAGGACTACATTCTACTGGGAGACCTCAATTTCCATCTGGAAAAGAGCAACGACAGTAACACTACCACCCTTCTGGACAATCTCGCCAATCCACACACTATGCAGGACACACACTCGACCCTATCTTCACTTCCAGCAAGCATATCTCCTTCACTCACACCACACCCCTCCACTGGACGGACCACAGTTGCATCCACTTCATTTACAATAAGACCACGATCCACAACCACCCTCAACCAACTCTGCGAAGAAATTGGAACAAAATCACCACCGACCAGATCTCCACATCGCTTCTTCAAAAACCCCCTGCCTATTCAACGAACCCTAACCAAGCCGCCATCAACCTCACACAATGGTTAACCCAAACCGCCGACAAACTAGCACCCTTGAAAAAACATCAAATCAAGCAAGGAAGCAAGAACGCCCCCTGGTTCAACGATGACCTTAAGAAATCCAAGAAGCTCTGTCGTTCCCTTGAGAAAACTTGGAAAAAAGACCCAAACACTATCACCCAAGCCGCCTTCAAAAACGCCACCTGCAAACACCACCAACTAATCCGGACAGCCAAGAAATCAGCACTCAAAGACCGACTAGACAACAACGCCCACAACAGTAAGGAACTTTTCAACATCATCAAAGAATTCACCAACCCCACCGCCAGCTCAAACGACATCACCCCCTCTCAAGGCCTCTGCAACTCCCTCGCCTCATTCTTCCATGACAAAATCGCCGAAATTCATAAGAGCTTTGACAACCAACACGTAAACCAGTCCACCCCACTCACCTCCGAACCTGTACTGCCACCGAACAACCTTTTCGACTGGAACCCAATCACCACAGAAGACACCATTCACCTGATGAACTCCATCCACTCAGGATCCCCTACAGACCCATGCCCCCATCACATCTTCAGCAAAGCAGACTCCATTATCGCACCCCATCTCCGAGACGTCATCAACTGCTCCCTCAACTCTGCCACATTCCCAGAAAGCTGGAAACACTCCGAACTCAGCGCTCTTCTGAAGAAACCCACAGCTGACCCCACCGAACTCAAAAACTACCGCCCCATCTCGCTCCTCCTATTCCCTGCCAAAGTCATTGAGAAAGCCATCAACAATCAGCTCGCCGCCTTCCTCGAAACCAACAAATCACTCGACTCCTCACAGTCTGGCTTCCGAGCCAAACACAGCACCGAGACCGCCCTCATCGCAGCAACAGACGACATTCGAACACTACTGGACAATGGAGACACAGTCGCCCTCATCCTCCTTGACCTCTCCGCAGCCTTCGACACAGTCTGCCATAGCACCCTGATACAACGCCTCAGAAACATCGGAATTCAAGGAAAAGCATTGGACTGGATCATCTCGTTCCTCGCTGGAATAACTCAGAGAGTCCGCCTCCCCCCTTTTAAGTCAGAGGCCACCGAAGTCATCTGCGGCGTCCCGCAAGGATCTTCACTCAGCCCCACCCTCTTCAACGTCTACATGAGCCCCCTCGCAACCATCGCACGGCAACACAACCTCAACATCATCTCCTACGCTGATGACACTCAGCTGATCCTCTCACTCACCAAAGACCCAATCACCGCCAAAACCAACCTACATGAAGGGATGAAAGAAGTAGCCGAGTGGATGAAGCACAGCCGTCTGAAACTGAACTCGGACAAAACGGAAGTCCTCATCTTAGGTGCATCCCCTGCCGCCTGGGACGACTCTTGGTGGCCAACGGCCCAAGGAAAAGCCCCCATACCGACGGACCACGCAAGGAACCTGGGCATCATCCTGGACTCCTCACTCTCGATGACCAGACAAGTCAACGCCGTCTCATCATCATGCTTCAACATCCTACGCATGCTCAAAAAAACATTTCGCTGGATCCCCACCGAAACAAGAAAAACGGTCACCCACGCACTGGTGACAAGCCGTCTGGACTACGGGAACACCCTCTACGCCGGTACCACCGCAAAACTGCAGAAAAAACTCCAACGCATCCAAAATGCTTCAGCCAGACTCATACTAGACATCCCCCGCACAGACCACATTTCCGTCCACCTGAAAGACCTTCACTGGCTCCCCGTCAACAAGAGGATAATGTTCCGCCTACTTACCCACGCACACAAAGCCCTATACGAACTTGGACCCGATTGTCTCAACACGCGCCTTTCCTTTTACACCCCCACCCTCCAGCTGCGTTCGTCCAACCAAGCCCTCGCCGCTGTTCCGCGCATCCACAAAACCACCATGCGGGGAAGATCCTTCTCCTACTTAGCGGCCAAAACCTGGAATTTCCTTCCCATCCACCTCCGCCTCACTCAAAACCACCTAGCCTTCAGAAAACAGCTTAAAACCTGGATATTCGATAAGTAAACCTCCCCCCCTTCCTAAAGCGCCTTGAGACCCTCTGGGTATGTAGTGCGCTATATAAATCCTGACTTGACTTGACTTGACATGAACCTTGCCAAAACAAATGCCTCAATTAAATGTAAAGATTTGTTGTTATTAAAAAATTAACCTAAAGTACGTAAACAATTTGTCAAATTAATACCATGACCGAGGTTAAACATCCTAGATGGAAAAAACAATAAGGTCCGTAGTATCAACACAGTTGAACTAGTGAGCTAATCACCTCTAAACGTTTCAGAAACATAAATCCCCAAGATTGGAACTGTCATTTCATTCGAAGGCAAGCTCAATTCCTCCTGGTTTTTAGAGAACGAGACAGGCAATGTACTTTATTCAGTTTACTTTCTACATAAACCTTATTACCACAACAGTGTTGTGCTGTATTGTATTGTTAGAAAAATCGTTGCTACCTCCCACCAGAATGGAACTTCACTCTCAGACCTGCTAATTCTATATTGTTCTGAAGGGGTGTCGTGACCTTGGAGGTGGCGGACTTTGAACAGAGCAGTGCCTGTTACGCACTGCTCCCCTTAAAACAAGATACAATGAAATAAAACATTTTGAAAAAGCTTTTCAGTCTGCCACCCGCGCCCTGGGAAGATGTGAAAGCCCATATCGGAAACTGGTTCTGCGGATCTTCCTACGCGAGCTATAGACCCACTCTAAGCAGGAGTTTCCAGCTCACCATGCGTTCCTCCCTGTGATACCGGTTCCTCACGGGGTTCCCGTGTGAAGAGAAAAATACTGTGTGAGATAAATGGCACCGTGTGTGTTGGCCGGTCTGCATTCATCATTTCCGGATGGTGAAAAGCTGCATTTTCCATGCTGAGATTTGTGGTTGCAGTGGCGTAGCTAGGCACTTTGCTGCCTGTGGTGGTCCCTGCCTTGGCTGCCCCGCGGCTGCGCTGAAGAGCAGGGGTGTGGGGGTGCTGGCGAGGATTCTTGCGGATTGACTCATGTAAATGCGAGGGGTAAGGGCGACGCCACCGGCCCCACAACTCGTGCCACCCAGGGCAGACTACCCCTCCCTTACTATGCCACTGTGTGGTTGCAGATTACACTCTGCGCTCGGAAGCAGCCGGTTGATCCCCTGGCACAGCCTTGTGGTTGGCAGTTTATGATGGATGGCTAAAAGAGGTCTGTCGCCCTTCGCGATATATTTTAAATATATGCAATATTTAGCACGCAAGGGTCCTTGCATGCTAAATAGTGCTAATTCTTAAATATGTCAGATCTGATTGGAGAATCCCTAGCTGGGCCAGAGTTTAGTGGCGGCTGGTAGGAAATAGTGTGGGGGTACAGGAGGAGGTGGAGGGGTGGGGGTAGAAAATAAAAGAAAATAAAGAAAACATACCTGCTGGTCACGTCGCTAGCCGCCACCTGTCCACTGTCTCTCTGTCGCAGGAAGTAGCCAGACTCCCCTAAGTTAATCACAATGCTGCAATGAAGCATTGTGATAGGTTCCCCCAGGGGCAGCTCCTCCGCTAAGGCGGAGGAGCATCGCCTCACTACTTTAAGAGCAGTGAAGAGGAAACATAAAATGATGATAATGCAACATTATTATAATTTTATTTTTCTGTTTCTAGGAGCGGGGAGGGGCAGGACTGGCCAGCGCAGGGGCCAGGGGTGAGGAGTGTTAAGCACATTCTACGTGTGCATGACGGTTTGGCCGGCTGTCTTGACCCGCCAAATAGTCATGAGCACTTTGCATGTTCTCCACCCCGGTTACATTACAGCCTGGGTGGGAAATATGCACAGTCACCCTGTCATGGTCTGAGTGCCAAACCACAGTGCTCAGACCAATCACAATGCTGCACTGGAGCGTTGCGATTGGCTTTGGGGAACCAATCACATTGCTGCATTGCAGTGTGTGATTAGCAATAAATAGCCTGGCTGCTTCCTGCGACAGAGAGGCTGGGGCTGGCGAGGCGACCAGCTCGTAATTTTGATTGTTTATTTTCTACCCCCACCAATCCCACCCAGCCACCGTTTCCAACAGGCCGCCACTGTGTTTCCCTAAGCCAATCACAATGCTGCAATGAAGTGCTGTGATTGGCCTGAGCGCTGTAGTTTGGCACATTTCTTCCTTCTGACAGAATGCCCTGCCTTAGACCATGGCAGGAGGAAGCCCACCACATGCTCTGCAGCCCAGACTGGCTCATTGTCATTCTGTTTGTGGCAATCAAAGGGCATGGTGGGGCTGCTGCTCTTGTGCTCAGAGGAGTGTGAGGCAGCCCCCTCAGGGAGCTAAGGCTTCATGCAAGGAAACAGCTCTGTTCCCTATAAGGCCCAAAATTATGGACAAAAGGCCTCCGTAAAAGGAATCCTCAGGGACAACGAACGCGAGGTCCAAATTATGGGCAGTCTGTGAAATTTATGGACGGTTGGTCACACTATGGGGAGAGGTTGTGTTCTAATGGCTAGGGTAGACCTCAAATCTGGGGAACCGGGTTCGAGACTCTGCAATCACGCTGAACATCCTGTGATTCTGGGCAAATCACTTAATCTCCCTGTGCCTAACAAAAATAAATGTGACCATGTAGAACGCAACTGGTGCTCATGTAATCCGCTCTTATACCTGATACCTCAGGTTCAAAACTCCCCCCAAAAAACCTAATGGTGCAAATCTGGGTATGAAGTGAAGATTATTGAGGGTCTTATTTATTTGCAGTTTAACATGGCGCATACTAGATGCAATGAGTATCTGAGGGATTACATAACAGTTTTAATCTGTAAACAGCAGTTTATTCAAGGACATTTTAGCATGTGCATTCTCATAAGTTTATGACAACTGCATTAGAGCAGTTTCCATAGTAACAGTTAGATCCAGCTAAAAAGTTCTCATAAAAACATAAGAATAGTTACATTCTGCTAAATCAGTTTAAGGTGAGAAGGTTATGCTTGAGGAAAATAACAATACCCCCATATGAGCAGTTGACACCCAAATTGTTTAAAAAATCTCAGTAACAAGCAGCTTCTTTTTGAGCATATGATCATGAAAATGCAGATCATGTCCTGTTTGTTATTTGGTTCCACTGACATGATACTCAACAGCAAAACCTGGTCCTTATTCTCTAAGGTGTTTATTGTAGCATCATCTGTCTACTGCTGTGTGTAGATATACTTAAATCTAACATCAACATTATTTTATAAACAGGGTGTACCTCCTTTTTGTCTTACTAAAAACCGTTGTGTGTCTACATGTGTCTGCGTGGCTACCATCCAGACGCCGTACTAGGTGTCTTTGAAAAAAAAATGTGTGTGAGAAAGGAAGGAACCTCACGGGAGCAACCACCAGGGAAGTACTGACTGTTACTTGTCAGTTTGTTCCTCTTATCATCATTGGCTCCTTCCAACTAAAACAGAAAATAATGTGAAAAAAGTGTAAGTGATACTAGGAAACTCAAAAAGTGATTCTGCCTACTTATATCTATGTTCACCCTACCGCTATTCAGTGCTCTACCCTGTATAAAAATGGGTTAGATATCCCTGGCTAAATGATACTCTTTATTCTTGCTGGGTATCTACTCCTGTTAAAACCTATGCTCTACAGTTAAGCTTCGTTTTAATCTATAAGAAGCCAACATGTTTCGTTGCCTGTCTTACTTGGTCGGCAACTTCTTCAGGGCTGGGGGTTTGTCTTGCCACACACTGCTGTGAATATTCAACGCTCAAATTTGTAGTGACACAGACATAGACACACAACATAAAAAACATAGCGTGGCAGTGATTGTCAAATGCCCATATTCCAACTGATTACATTGTTTACCATCTGTTTCATGGACGTTCATGATTTACCTTATTGTGGCCTCCTGCTGGCATACCTGTGGCCACCCATGTACCGGACTCAAGTGTGGGTCCTCATTAATTCCTTGCGGTCGCTGTATGTCAACCTAAAAACGTGGTAGGCATTATGTCACTGTTATATGCATTGATATGGAATTTTAATTGTCCACTGCTGATGGCGTTTCGTGCTTGCTTTAAGGCTGCACTGATGCCTTTGATGTACATTACTAGTGGTTCATATATAAGCCTTTGTTAGTAAATTGCAATCGTAACCCTGTTATTTCAGTTTGGCATCCCAGCCTCCCCTCTTATATGATCTCTCTATCAGCTTTCACGGCGGTCATCATTCACTCACTCGTTATAGTACCGGCGCTCCTGGCCAGACACTTGCTCAAGTATAAACAGAGTCGCAGTATCACCGTGCAGCCCCCGCGTGGTCATCCCCTCTTACCGTCATCTTGGATAGGCTAACGCTCTATCGGGCTCCCGTTCCGCTGAGTTACACTGCGTTTGTATGTCACGTGTTGTTTTCTCCACTGGCGGCCATCTTAGAGTGTAAAAAACATCACGTCTGTTACTGTTCTCCCATTTATTCATACTCATTGGTATTAGACGTAATTGAAAACTGCATGTATTTCATCAGTATAGCTCCCGCCCACACGAGTGCCACGATGGGAGCAGAGGACTGTACACGATAGTTTTAAGTGCAGGAGTGAAATCTTCGAAATCTTGAGAAAAATCAAGTTGAAAAAATTCTTCGCAGATAAACCCACACACCCGCCTTCAACTCCAACCTACATTGCCCTTCAACCTTTTTTCCACCTAAAAGTGTGGTCGACCCAGACATCTCAGTATTTGAGGAGAAAGTCCTCTATGATATTGAACAACTTGAACAAACAGAACCCAAACGTAAATATTGTAACATGAGCAAGACAGAGTGTATGGCAGTTAAATCGCTGGAGAACAATGATCTACTGACCATCAAAGCAGCCGATAAAGGCGGAGCGGTTGTTATCATGAACACCGCAGTTTATGAGGCAGAAGTAATGCGACTCTTGGGATCACGCCAAAATTATCAACCCCTAGCTCGTGATCCCACAGCGAAGCTCCTTACTACTATAACTGAACTAGTGACAGGTGCTAAGGAGAAGAAATGGATCACGGCCAAGGACATGGATTTTTTTATCAACTTCAAACTTAGAACCCCGGCGTTCTATATTGTGCCAAAGATCCATAAGGCCCAAACCCCACCATCAGCCCGCCCCATAGTTTCGGGGATCCAGTCAATACCGGAACCATTGTCCCAGTTTTCTGACTTTTTCCTGAGAGAGTGTGTTATCACTCAAACATCCTATGTGCAGGACACTATGGACATTCTAAACATCTTGGAAACTTTGGAATATGACCCTAACCAATAGTTCCTGGTAACAATCGACATTGAGTCATTATACACTAGCATACCCCAGGAAGCCACGCTGGTGGAAGCAGCGCGAGCCCTGGCAATATGCGATAGGTTTTACAACACACCCCAGTCCTTTGTCCTCCAATGTGTGGAGCTAGCACTTACCCGCAATTATTTCCAGTACAAAGACCAGCTGTACCTTCAGGTATCAGGAACTTCGATGGGGGCTACATTTGCCCCCAGTCTAGCCTGTATATACGTCGGACAATTTGAAACACACTATATCAATCATCCATCTAACCCTTACCAGAAAAACATCTTTCTCTGGAAGAGATTTATTGATGATGTCCTGTGTGTGTGGGCAGGCACAGAAATAGAGCTAAACAACTTCTTTGTATGGCTCAACAACCTGGATCAATGCCTCAAATTCACCTGGCATGTCAGTAGGGACACAGCAGTATATCAGGACCTAGACATAGTGGCACAGAATCATTGACTTAGCACACAGGTCCATAAAAAACCTACAGACAAGAACTCCTTGCTCCATTATGAATCGTTCCATCCACGAGCGCTCCGGGACAATTTACCGGTAGGGCAATTCATCGGTATCAGAGGAATTGCAGCACAAGAGAAACATATGTGGAACAAGCAAGTGACCTTGTAGAGAAATTAGGACACCTTGCCTACCCCAGAAGGGTCGTGAAGACCACTTGGAAGAGAGCACTCAATACACCTAGAGAAGCATTATTGGAAAGAACCAACAAGGACAGAGGGGAATGCCTCCCAGTGGTCACTACTTTTGATCCACTATCGACCAGAATCCGCCAGATCATCAGGAAACACTGGCACCTGCTTAGTACCAGCAACTTCAAGATGCCTCCCCCACGGTTCGCATTTAACAGGTCACAAAACCTGAAAGACAGACTGGTGCATTCCTGCACCAGACAGGAGGCCCAGTCCTTAGACACATTAGCAGGACATTACCCATGTGGAGGGTGCTCAGTATGTGCGTTAACGGAACGAACAAAGAGTGTACAATTGGTGAATGGAAAAGTGTGGTATCTTAACAAATTCACTAATTGTAACACAGCCAATGTGATTTATCGCCTGACATGTCCATGTGGCTTGAATTACATTGGCCTAACAACAAGTAAGATGAAAATTTGCATACAGGAGCACCTCAGTACGATCAAAGCCAGCAGATTGACAACGCGACTGGTCGAACATTACAAAGAGTATAAACATCATCCCAGAGAAATCCGGTGGGTTGTTCTAGAGAAAATCTGGGGAGATCCAGCCAACATTGAGACCAGATTGATAACCAAAGAAGCCCGTTGGATTTATCAGGAACGGGCAGATAAGAATGGCCTGAATGATGTGATTGAATGGAACAAAGTATTCACACGATGATGACCACATCTTAGGGAGGGCCCTTCCTAGTAAACAATCCTGATGCGATGCCGATCATGGTGGTTTCCTTCTGGCCAAAAATATGAAATAGACAATAAACACACATCCCTAGAGTGCTCCAAACTGTAATATTAAATAGGACCATGTGTTCCATAGTTTAGGAGGTCCAAGACATGAGTATACATGTTTGATGGAAAGTGAAAGTTGCAGGTCGTAAGAAACTCCCCTAGACTGGTTAATAATGGGCATCACCCTGCTTTATCACTCCATGCCACACATAACATCCAAAATATAAAAATGCCATGAGAGTGACAACTGAAAGGGGACGAAAAAGTAACACAACTAGGCATTATTGATAGGATGCTATGAGGTTTTTTTTAATATTGATATCACGTTAAGATGGCCACCACTGTACCACACTATCCATACAATATGAGTCAAAGGTAATGAGTCCTCTACTCCCATAGTGGCACTCGTGTGGGCGGGAGCTATCCTGATAAAATACATGCAGTTTTGAAATACTTCTAATACCAATGAGGATGAATAAATGGGAGAACAGTAACAGACGCAATGTTTTGTCCACTCTAAGATGGCCGCCAGTGGAGAAAACAACACGTGACATATACACGCACGTCATTACGTCCGGAGTACACCCGGGGCGTCTATTCTACTTTAAAAACAAAGCCGCGAGCGTAACTCAGCGGAACGGGAGCCCGATAGAGCGTTAACCTATCCGAGGTGACGGTAAGAGGAGATGACTACGCGGGGGCTGCACGGTGATACTGCAACTCTGTTTATACTTGAGCAAGTGTCTGGCCAGGAGCGCCGGTACTATAACAACTGAGTGAATGATGACCTCCGTGAAGGCTGATAGAGAGATCATATAAAAGGCGAGGCTGGGACGCCAAACTGAAATAATAGGGTTACGATTGCAATTTACTAACAAAGGCTTATATATGAACCACTAGTAATGTACATCAAAGGCATCAGTGCAGCCTTAAAGCAAGCACGAAATGCCATAAGCAGTGTACAATTAAAATTCCATATCAATGCATATAACAGTGACATAATGCCTACCACGTTTTCAGGTTGACATACAGCGACCGCAAGGAATTAATGAGGACCCACAGTTGAGTCCGGTACATGGGTGGCCGCAGGTATGCCAGTAGGTGGCCACAATAAGGTAAATTATAAACGTCTATGAAAGTGATGGTAAACAATGCAATCAGTTGGAATATGGGCATTTGACAATCAGTGCCACACTATGTTTTTTATGTTGTGTGTCTATGTCTGTGTCCCTACAGATTTGAGCGCTGGATATTCACAGCAGTCTGTGTCAAGACAAACCCCCAGCCCTGAAGAAGTTGCCAACCAAGTAGGACAGGCAACGAAACATGTTGGCTTCTTATAGATTAAAACGAAGCTTAACTGTAGAGCATAGGTTTTAACAGGAGTAGATACCCAGCAAGAATAAAGAGTATCATTTAGCCAGGGATATCTAACCCATTTTTAAAAAGGGTAGAGCACTGATAGCGGTTCTCTTACCCTGGGGGTAGGGTGAACATAGATGTAAGTAGGCAGAATCACTTTTTGAGTTTCTTAGTATTACTTACACTTTTTTCACATTATTTTCTGTTTTGGTTGGAAGCAGCCAATGATGATAAGAGGAACAAACTGGTGAGTACCAGTCAGTAGTTCCCTGGTGGTTGCTCCCGTGAGGTTCCTTCCTTCCTCACACACATTTTTTTTCAAAGACACCTAGTAGAGCGTCTGGATGGTAGCCACGCAGACACATGTAGACACACAACGGTTTTAGTAAGACAAAAAAGAGGTACACCCTGTCTGGGGAAATAATGTTGATGTTAGATTTAAGTATATTTACACACAGCAGTAGACAGATGATGCTAGAATAAACACCTTTGAGAATCAGGACCAGGTTTTGCTGCTGAGTAAACTTTGAGTGGAGGGTAACCTGGGTCCTTTGTTTTTCCCTCTATGCTCCTGATTGTGAGGTCCACTGACATGATAACAGGAATGCTGGAGCTCTTGTATAATGGCTCCACTGTTATAATGATGGTAATGCTTGATATTTAGTAGTGCACTTGGTGCGATGGGAGACACCCCTTGAGTAATTCTTGCAGTGACATAATTAATTTATTGTGGACATGGCTGGCACAGCAGTGCTCAGCTTGGTATAATGCTTGTACTGGAATAATCCAGGCATTTTAATAATGTTGGCATTTTAATAATGTTATCATTACTGCTGTCTGAGGTCCCTGCCAGTGTGATTGACGTCACCTGTATGCAACCATTCATGTGCACATTCTTGCTTGTATCCCTTCATGCAAGTACCCATTCATCCATACATTCAAATATTTAACAATTCTTCCATGTACTCCCCAATGCATCCATGAACACACTTGACTATAATTTATCCATGCCCACAGGTGACTGGCTGTCACAGTCACCCCTTTATGCATCACACATTCACACACACACACACACACACCCACACACACACACACACACACACACACACACACACACACACACACACACACACACACACACACACACACACACACACACACACACACACACCCCACACACAAACACACACACACACACACTTGCCCTAATTAACTCACCAATCAATGAATAAGTACTTGCAATTTTAAAATGGGCAGTCAGGCCTATTGGTTTTGTCAATACTTACCTTTTAATCCTAATTGCAGCTTCCCCTGCTCATTATCTCAGCGTTGAGGGCATAGCTGTGTTAGAGGGTGGTTGGAACAAAATGGTTAGTTAAACTATTGTGTGATTTCTAAAAAATTGCCATAGGAAATTCAAATAGATTATCGTGACAGTCGTTTCTGTAGGTTAGAATGATGAATAAAGAGTCATCAAGAAGATTAGTGATTAGAAGTAAAATATCAAATGGCAAGATTTGATAACCAATTTTCATTCATAAGTAATATATTTATGATGTGTAGTAATGTGTTTTGTATAGTGAAAGCCATAAAAGTAAATTGAACTTGATTGGTAATGAGAATTCAATGTGTCATGCATAGCAATGAAGCCATCTGCCAGGCAGAAGTGGGAACTCACGAAAGTGTCTGAAGTAACTGCTGAATCACAGAGGAAAGAGCAGCATCACTTACACACACCCATAAACACTTCAGGAAAGGCAGAAGTTGAGTGTCTGATGTCAAAGTCTGCACGATCCCCAAAAATCTAGAAACATTGTGGCCAGCTAGCTGCTCTGTGGCCACGAATACTGGATTCCAAGAGATTCGTTTTGGAAGTTCTCTTTCCACCTAATACTAACGTGTCAACGAGCTGTGCACCCTTTTGAATATGTGGCTAAGAAGGGCTTGGCATTATTTTAAGTGGAATTGACCAGGGTGGAAAGGGTTGGGGCCCTAGGCCTCCATGCAGTAAGAGTAACAACACAGAAACCTGAATATGGTTACTAGAACTGGCCCAGGGCACTTGATTAGAGGGTCACATGTCCTGTGACACCTGTGATGGATGGGTGTGGGATGGTGGTGTAAGCCAGCCTGCTGGGAGTGGCTGGTACAATCATACAACTCGGAACACTAGAACAGTGACCAGCCGGTCATTACATTCCTCCCAAACTTTATTAAAACTGGAACAACCTGTGGGAGAGAATAAAACAACAGAAAACTACAGAGTCTATTCGGCTGCTTTCAGAACAGGGCAATGGTACAATTGCAGCTAGGATCACCATTTCTAATTGGCACAGTTCAGCGGTGCACTGTGGATCTTGTCTACCTTGGACTTAATACGTGGAAGTTTACAACCAAGGTTGATATGCAGTTTACTGTTATGGTGCATGTGGAGTGATAGTGAAGACTGTGTTTTTTACGTTCTCACAAAGACGCCATTGCTCTATGAACATCAAGCCTCCTCCGATGGATGACCTCCTATTTATGGATGCAGAGACTTCCACAGATGCAGCAGTGCTTCCAGCTTCAGGAAGGTGGAGTAATTTCCAATATCCTTCTCTCACCAGGTTCGCCTCTCATATTGGGATTCACCTCTCACGGGATACCCCTGAGGTCCTCTTCACCACGCTTCCACTTCGCTTGGTGTACTTCGCTGTGTCACTCCAATGCCATACCCTAGGCTCAAAGAGGAATCACTACGAGCCCCACCTCCAAGTCACTCACTCCAGAGGGTAGTTGTTTCAGATTGGATTACTCCTGCCATCCAGAATGGTGTACCGGCATTGACAGGACAGTCTTTGGGCTAAACAGCCTCCAACAAAAGATTTTTGTGCTTCCTGGGACCTGCGTGGGAGCTGCTGCAGATGCATCTCTCGTGTCAGGATCTCTCTCTCACTGTTAATCCCTGAGGCCCTTGCCCCTGGATCACCATGGTCAGGTGTTGATTGGTCAGATCCTCTTTTAGACCCTATGACCGAGGTCTCTCAGGACGTCTGGGCAGGACCACCATCCAGTCTCATGTGCGACCCCAAAGATGGATGGTACAATGGTCCAGCTTTCTCTCATCTGAAGTTCTTGTTTGCTTGGTGTAACCGAAGACTTGTGGACAGCCACTCTCTCATAGTGTGCAGATGTTACATAGGTACTGGGCTTCACTCACGATGTTCTACACTCCTAAGATGTTCTTGCTCTCAGTCATCTTCTGTACCTTCCGGTGTGCCAGACGTCTATCACACACTCCTCTATTCTTTTTTATGGACTCATTACGCTGTGACCTTGTGCCACACTTCTTCCTTTTCCTCTTCTTTCACTTCACATCGCGGTCTGGTCCCTTCTTGTCTCACTCTTCTTTTTTTTCTGGTTAGGCCTCTCCATATGAGGTGAACTTCACACAGGTCTCCATGGCCATGTCCTATCCCTAGCTCAAGGCTTTCTCTTCGTCCAGTGACCCAACCTCTCATTGTGACCTTCTTCATTTCATGACCTCTGGTAGATCTTCTTCCTTCGCCTTCTCGCAAATTTCCTTCTCCAACCTCTCACAGGTCATCTTTCCCTACCTCTAACAGGCCATCTTCTCTGACCTCTCATAGGTAATCTTCTACGACCTCTCACAGGTCTTCTTCTCCGACCACTCACATGTCATCATCTCCGACCTCTCACAGGTCATATTATCCGACCTCCTAAAGGTCATCTTCCCTGACCTCTTACAAGTAATTTTCTCCGACCTCTCACAGGTCTCTTCTCCGGCTTCCCACTGGTCTCGTCTTTAACCTCTCGCAGGTCTCCTCTTCGACCTCTCGCAGGTCTCCTCTTCACTTAAAGATGCACCCCTTGTGCCTCAAGGCTATGCTGTTGGGGCACTCTTCAGACTCTACTCAGGTAGGCATTGCATGGTCTGTCACTCCCTGTGAAAACCTTGGCACTCTTCCTTGCAGGGCTCTCATCCTCGGGCTCCTGCCCATACCTCTGACACAGTCTTCAGCGCACTTTGCCTTTTGCACCCTCTATCCTTCACTTGGGGGTGCTCATTCTTCTGGCACCATGGGTCACTGCACCGTCTCTTTTCTGCCCGTGACTCATACCTGTACAGTAGGGGTGTTTCTTGTTTCCGGCTCGGCCAGCCTCAAGCTACTTGGGGTTCTTTTCAGTGGTGGCACATAATTCCTGTTCCTTCTTAGTGATGCCACCAGCTTCATCTCTGTGCCAGGCAGCCCTCCACACACTGCAGCCTTGCTCTTCTACAGGGATATTTTACCTCATGCAGTGACCACCCATGACCACTAAGCATCACCGCATCATTTCTATATGCCCCTGCTTCTCTGACCACTGAGGTCCATGCAGGTTAGTCACTGAGGAGTAAGCGTCGCCCTCCCTCCAAACATGGCCTGGTGGTGCGGCCTCACCTGGGCTGCCCCTTCACTTCATGCAAAGGCACCAACCCACTCTGATGGTGGGTCACAGATGTATTTTCCTTCACTGCAGTCTCTTACTCACTGCACCATTTACTGCAGTCTCTTTCACATTGCACCAGGGTGTATTTATTTTATTTTATTTTTTCAGCCGCTGCCACTGCTTCTTCCGCTTGCCTGCAGCCTGTTCTCATCAGGATTCCTCATGCTGCTCAGAGCACTCCCGCTAACTACGTGCTTGCCCTACCCGCAAGCAGGGCCCCATTGCTGAAGGCTGCCACCAGCCCCATTGCGCAGCAAGGGACCCTCCCTCAGCAGTGGCACCTCCTCCCTTGCACAGTAAGAACTTTTTTTCGTCCGGGAGGGCACACCAGGCCTCTGCAGTGTCTCGGTATAGGGAGGGTAATAATTTCTCCTCCTGACCTTACTTAAATGCACTGCTGTGCGGCCAAAAGCCGCTCTTTGGCCTTCCAATCCCCCTCACCCCTCCGCAGCCGTCTCTCTTACCGCATGGGCTGCGTGAGCTCGAGCTGCCAACGGAGAGCCTCCATTTCTTAAACACCCACGGCAGATCTCTCTGCTGTCATGAGCCACCTCACACCGCTACTTGACATATGGAGCTGTGGCAGCAATTTGATCATTCTATATTCACAGGACAAGCAGGAGACTCACCTCATGCTGGCGCGGCCCCTCTTCAATCTGGCACCTCTCTCCTATAGGGAGAACATCTAATGTAGCAAGCTCTCTTTGCAGGACATCCTCATTCAGTCCGCAGGTCTGCTCTATCACTGGGAGCACCAAAAGCAGAAGAAGCTGATCTCACTGGAACATGGTCCACCCCACACTGAGTGCAGGGTTCTTGCCCATACGGGTTCTTTTGGGGTCAGGAAGGTGCCGGTGGGCCTTTCACTACTCCTGCGCTCTGCTTCACTGCCCTCGCAGCGCAGCCGATGGCACCCTCCAGCACCTCGCTTGCTCCCACAGCTCTGGGGCAGTCTCACTCGCCTCGGGGGCTGCCGCAGTCAGGAAAACTCAGGTGCTTGGCCTCAGTCCTCTACTGACCCAGACGTCAGTTGGGGTGCAGGCAGGCATTGTCTCTGAGGGACAGTAGTTTGTCTCATTCCTTTAAGCACTCCCAAGGTCCTCTGGCACACCACTCGCCCAGCTGTTCACTGAGGACTCCCCCCAGGGGCGGCCTTAGGCATGTGCAAGCTGTGCACATGCACAGGGCCACCAAACCCCCAGGGGCCACCACGCCAATATATATCCTTAATATAATAATCCTCTGAGCCCCCCCTCTTCACTGGCCTCCCGCTCTGCCCCGCCGGGACCCCGTCTTCCGGGGCCCCCTACCTACGCTCCCTGCCCAGGGCCACCATGAGCCTGCTCCCCCCCCCCCCCTCTTCCACAGCATCACTGCTACTGGTAGGAGTTGCCCTCAACACAGGCTATACTACCCCAACATCAAGGCGGCTGCACACGCAGGTCAACCCCCTCGTCTCAAATGTAAAGGGTGGAGCCATAGGCCCCCATGCATTAAGAGTAACAACACTTCCACGGAATAGGCTTCCTAGAACTGGCCCAGGGCATGTGCACCCCACCCCATTTATTAGCAAGGTGACATTTCCTGTGACACCTGTGATGGATGGGTGTTGTGTGGTAGTGTAAGCCAGCCCTCTGGGCTGGTACAATCATACAACTCGGAACACTAGAACAGTGACCAGCCGGTCACCACACAGGGCTCCATCTAAAGGTGGCTTTTCAACAACTGAGTGATAAAAGAATAGCATTGTAACTCTACCAAAGATAGACATAATCTGCCTTGATTATAGAAATGGCACAGAGGAATTAGATAGGTATTGCATTTAAGCAGAAAGCCAAAAACCTATGCTTTGCCTGCTATAAAGGGCAAACAAGATGCTCATTTTTTAAGTCTCAATTTTTTACATAGATTCCATCCATTCAATATTTAGAGACCTCTGATATTGGGATCATCTGTTTTTGAATTAGAGAGGTTTGCATTTAGATTTAGATGTAGACAGCATATGGTTAAAACCCACTGAAGGTCACTTTATCTTTACAATATATTTTACAACAAAGTTGAGTATGACTTGGCTGTAAAAACACCAAACATGTTTTGCTCACTGCCAGACCTCATTGGGCCAGGGGAATGAAAGAAATAGGAAGGCATGATTCAAGCAGAGGTCAAAGTGGGTGGTATTTGAGGGGCATGACGTGCCCATACTTTATTGATTCATGAATAACTGACCCCCTACTTCTTGTAAAGACAACTGACCCAGGACGGTTAATTCCGATATTTCAAATGCTTCAGCTGAAGTGTCATTCTGTGAGTCTTCTGTGCTGTGAAACTGAAGGTGGGCAGACAGCTAAACAAGCCTTCCTGCCAGGGTGCCTGCTTGCCTGAAAGAAATGCAAAAGTGCGATACGAGTTAATCTGTAAATGTAAAGGGTAATTTCCAAATGTAAAGGTTGCTTGGGAGCCGGTACTGGGTTAATTGATCGAATCACTCAAAGCTTTGGGATAACAAAGATTTATTCTTTTTGACTGGTAGTGTAAAGAGTTAACAACTGAGCTGTGAAGTGTGTGCTTTTAATTGTAGTTGTATTTATATAGCCCTTACTACGTCTAGAGGTGTTGATGGGACAGTAATGTAAAAAGAATTGCATTACGTGCAGTTGGGTATTATCAACATCTATATATTGTGAACACCATTTTATCTTAAACCTTTGTGCACATTTTGTTTAAGTCTATCGTATAATGTGTGCAATGCAAAATTAAAATAATGACATATATTCACAGTGCTTTTTGTCACAGGCTGTGACCTTGTAGCACTGAAAATACACAAATCACTATTCTCTACTGCAACAATCAGGATTTAATTCTGCGGCTCTCTGGTTACACACAGACCTCTGCAGTGTATAACCTACAGAGGTTTCAGAACATACTAAAGTGCTTTTCCCACCACTGATAACAACTTTTATTATTCATTTTTCATTTAAGCTGAACGTTATTTTATATGTTGCTTACCTGACAGTAAAAGACCAAAAAAGTACAGAATATGTAGTTTTTCTAGCCACAACTTTGACCTCACTAACCCATCCACACTGCATGCAACATCAAAGTTCCCATACATTGTTTATGCACTTTGATAGCTGGATACAAGTATAAACATAAATCTATTGCCAAGAGGGAGTCAAACCCGTTTAAAAAGTAAAACAATTATTTTGGCAGAGGGTGGAAATAACAAGCGACAAAAAGCAAACAAGTGATAAGGAACCCTGAAAAGCCTACTGAATTTGTTTCAGAGAGGAAAATGATTTGGTATGGTTTCCCTTGACTTTTTGCTTTCTGACCTGTTTTGGCTGTGTACTGAACTTTGTTTTTGCTGGTTTTAGGACTCTGGGCACTTTTACATTGAGTACCAGAGATGGAGCGCATGTGCTCTTTGTATAAAATACAATGTCATTGAATTTCTCCATGATTTACATATTTGATTTACTAATAAGTCCCACATTTATAAAATAATTTTTAACTGTGTTTTGTCTATTTTTAAATCAAACTTATATGTACTGTATGCTTTTATGACAAATCGTCGAATAAAGCTTGCTTGACTGACTGACTGAATAAGTCCCTAGTATACTGCATTACATGTGCCCAGGGCCTGTAAATCAAATGCTACTAGTGGGCCTGCAGCAGCGATTGTGCCACCCACATGAGTAGCTCTTCAAACCTATCTCAGGTCTACTTCTGCAGAGCCTGTGCGTGCAGTTTTAAACTGTAATTTCGACTTGACAAGTTCACCTACTTGATAGCCTCAAACCTTATCTTTTATTAGATATTTATAAACCCTAAGTCAGGCCCAAGGTAGCCCCATGGGCAGGGTACAGTGTATTTAAAAGCCAGGACATGTACAATGGATTTAAAAAATTTCCTGGTATTGATAAACCGCTAAATTCTTTTTTCACTACAGCAAGGCCTCTCTCCCATAGGTTAGAATTGGAGCTGACTTGCAACACTTTATATGTGTAACTTCCAATGGGAAAAGATAGGTAGAGTAAGTTTGGTATCTTCTTTTAGTGAATTTGGACTTTAAATTGCAGGTTTGAAAATGCTACTTTTCTGAAGCTTTAACTATTATGTGCCTCTCCCTGTCCCTAGAATACACGTCTGGGTTGGGGACAGCTGGGCTTTGTGCATTCCCTCTAGAAAGTCACACTCAAAGGGAACTGAGGTGTGTCCTACATATCATGATGGCCCATCACCAGGCTGATGGGTCTTCCTGAGCTAGAGTGAGAGGGAGGAAGTGACACTTGCACCTGAATATGGCTGTGCCTGTCCCCAAACAAAGAGCTGCCTACCCCTCTGTAGTGTGTCTGGAGACAAAGAAGGGCAGGGGCTTTCGCACTACAAAGACCTTTCTTTGGATTCTTCCTACTTCAAAGGCTAAAATGGGTATAAGTACTGGACCTCTGACACTATATACTCCGAACACTATTGGACTGAGGTCATTCTGCCAGGAAGAAGAGCTGTTGTGATGCCAGAAGGGACTACCACTTTGCTACTTGCTTTGCTGTGTTAGCCTGCTGCCGGCTGCTCCTTGCCTGGGAATGATACGACTGGACTTTACTCTCTACATCCTGCATCTCTAAAGGTTCTCCAAGAGCTTTTTTGAACTTACCTCCTGTTACTGAAGTGTCAGGGATATCAAAGGCTTCACCTGCACCTTTCTGCCAGCACCTAGGCTCCTCTGCTGTGAGTCCTGCTCTGCCAAGTGGTGCCACACCTAGTCCTGAGCCCTTAAAAGTGAGTGTTTGGTGCTGCAAACCAAGAAACCAACGCATTGACACCAAAGCATCATTCAAATCAGTGCACTCCCTGGTAATTCAAGGCATTGCAGCTGCCTGCACAGAACCTGTGGACATACCTCGCCGACTCAACAACCTTGACTTACAATACACCCCGACTTTGCAGGCAAAGCGCCTCTATTTCACAGCTGCTGCATGAGCCTCAGACAATGCATCGCTGATAAATGCACGCCCGCCCCGCCCCGTCTCATAAGCATTTCCGGCCCTCCTTGGCTTCAAATCAACACATGGCCTTGAGATCAATGGTTTGACATCGATGCCTGGGAAGCAATACACAGTGCTCTTGTCATCAACACATCAACGCATCAATGACTTTACCCTACTTCGTAACCAACACATCGCCTGCAACAGCGACGCATCACCTCCGTATTTCAACGCATTGTCCCCGAGCATCGACACTCCCAATTTACTGCCAGTGGGTCTGCGTGACTCCTGTATCTTGCCAGCTCTTCATTGCTGTCAGACTGAACTTTTGGATTGGCATTTGCCTCGGCCAAGTATGACTGAATAGCCCCAGTTGAAGCTATTGACTTTTAAGTGCTATATTTTGATTTACTCTTGCAAAATTCATATCTTTACTTGGATTTTTGTCATTTTGATCTTGTTTTATTCAGATAAATACTGCCTATTTTTCGAAACAGGTGTGGTATACTTTATGGCGTTTTTACTGTTACTGTGTATGTGTGCACAAATACTTTACACATTGCCTATTTAGTCTAGCCTGACTCTTCGGTGCCAAGATACCAGAGGATGAGCTCAGGTAAACTTTAAGGGCATTCGGTGATCCTACAGTGGCGGAAGTACTCCATCATCCACTGTTGGACTGCCAAACCCTCGGTGCAACAGCCCTCATAAATCAGGAGTTAAATCTGGTCTTGTGGGTGGTGTTGCGATGGTCTGACTGCGGCAGTCTGCAAGGCTCATAGAAGACCGCTGACTGCACCTTCATGCATGGAGTGGCATACATGGCAAATACAGGGGTGCACTACATGTGCCCACCGCATGTATGTGCTGGTGGTACCCCAGCACTTCAGAATCTTCCTACTGGGTCTGGCTCATGATGTGCCACTGGCAGATAATTTGGGGCAGGCAACACTTTTGACAGGCTTGTCACCCACTGATTGGCCTCAAATGAGGAAGGCCTCAGATGCGTTCTGCAGATCCTGTCCTACATGCCAGGTGAGTGGCAAGACAGGGGGAAATGCAAAACACCCCTGTAACCTTTTCCTTTCATGAGTACCCCTTTTGAGTGGGTGGGCATTGACATTGTGGGGCCTCTGGATCCCAAGACTGCTATGGGCAACAGGTTCATCCTGGTCTTGGTGGGCCATGCCACCTGGTACCCATAAACTATCCCTATGAGGACGGTGAGTGCAGTCGCTGTGGCCAGGACACTGATAGGAATCTTTACCCCTGTGGGATTCCCAAAGGAGGTGGTATCTGACTGTGATACCAACTTCATATCCATGTGGAAGGAGTGTGAGGTATCCTACTCCTTACCACCCCCAAACCAATAGGTCAGCTAATAGATTTAACCATACCCTCAAAGGCATGATAATAGGTCTACCTGAACCCGTGAGGCATTAGTGGGACGTTCCACTGCCATGTCTTTTATTTGTCTACAGGGAGGTACAGCAGAAGGGGGTTAGCTTCAACACTTTTAAACTCATGTATGGACACCCTGTGAGGGGACCCTTCAGTTTGGTGAAGGAGGGCTGGGAGCAAGCTCCCAGGCAGCCACCCCAAGATATATTGAGTTACATGCTAGTTGCAGCCCGTTTCCGGAAACTCGCCCAGGAGAATCTGGTAGGTCGCCAGAAGGACATTAAACGCTGGTATGACCAGAATATCAATCAGGTTCAGTTTCCAGCCTGGTCAAACTGTGTGGGTAATGGTGCCCGTAGAGCCCATGCTCTGCAAAACCGGTGGTCAGGCCCATTTGAGGTAAAGGATCTCAAGAGTGACGTCACTTCCTTGGTGGATTTGCAGACTCCTAGGAGCACCTTGACTGTCCTGCAAGTGAACAGCCTCAAGCCTCACTACGAGAGGGCTGACTTGACCATGCTCTTGGTCACAGATGATGGGGTGGAAAGGAGAGTGAACCTCACCCTGACCTCCTGTCTTCTAAAGAGCAGGATAGGTCAGTAGAGGGTGTGAGCCTCACTCCTACTTTGACTCTAGAGCAGCAGAGAGACCTTCTCCAGATTCTGGGATAGTTTGCGTCTCTGTTCTCACTCACCCGAGGACACTGAGGATAGCCTTCCTGGTAAGCATAAAACTTACAGATTGTCTGACATAGTGAGGGCCATCAACAAGGAGGAAGTATCTAAGATGCTGGAATATGGGGTTATTGAGCCCTCGAACAGTCCTTGTTCAAGCTCAGTGGTTTTGATCCCCAAGGCTGCTCCACCTGGTATCATACCTGAACTCGGTTTCTATGTAGGCTACATTGGGCTCAAGGCATTCACCAAGAATGACGCACACCCTTTCCTCAGAGCTGATGAAGTTATTGATCAGCTTGAAGCTGCCAAGTTCGACAGCACGTTTGATATAACTTCTGGGTACTGGCAGATTGCCTTGACCGAGGGGACACAAGAGAGGTCAGTGTACTCAACACCAGAAGGGCACTATCAGTTTCGGGTCATGGCTTTAGGGCCCCTGCGACCTTCCAGAGGTTGGTCAGCCAGGTCCTGACTAGGTTGAAGAACTTCAGTTCAGTGCTGCATACCTTAGAGATATTGCGGTAATCAGCTCCAGTTTGGAGGACCAATTGCACCACCTTGAAGAAGTGCTGAGGGCCATGCAGGCTGCAGGCCTCACTATTAAGACCTGTCAGTGCCAAATAGGGCTGAGTTCTGTGGTGTATTTGGGACACCAAGTACGGGGCAGCAAGGTGCAGCCCCTACAACCAAAGATTGACACCATTCTGGCTTGGACACCACCCAAGTCCCAGAAAGAAGTGAGAGCCTTCTGCAGCCCCACTGGCTACTATAGAAGATTTGTCAAGGGATACAGTACCATGGTTGCTCCCTTGACAGAACTGACAACCAAGAAACAACCACGTGAGGTGATCTGGAAAGAGGCATGCTAGACAACTTTTGACACCCTGAAGAAGGCCATGTGCACAGCACCCATGCTCAAGGCGCCTGACCTCTCCCAAGAATTTGTGGTGCAGACTAATTAAAGCCTTAGAGAAAGCTTAAAGCTAAACAAAGAGGGCCTAGATCAACATATAGTCTTCATTAGTCGAGGTTAATTACCAGGGAACAGAGGTGGAGCACAATACAAAGGGATGCCATTGCTGCTGTCTGGACGCTGAAGAAGCTAAGACCCTACTTGTTTGTGACTCGCTTCCTTGTTCAGACAGATCACAGGCCACTCAGATGGCTAATGCAGAGGAAGGGTAAGAATCCTAAACAGTTGAGGTGGTCCATCTACCTAGATAGTCTTTTTCAGGTTCTCCCACCTTTGTAAAGAGAAATCAGAAGGTTTGGGTAGTTCCCCCCACATTCTGCTGAGGGGACAGGTGTTACACTTGGCATTGTTTGGCATGCTTTCCCCTAACCTTTTGCCTTCTGACCTTCTGTTTTGACTGTGTGCTGAACTTAGCTTTTGCTGGTTATAGGACTATGGGCCCTTTCTCATTGCTGACCAGTGCTAAAATGCATGCATTCTGTGTCTAAAATGTAATGGCATTTGGTTTTTCCATGATTGGCGTATTTGATTTACTAATAAGTCCCTAGTACAGTGCACTACATGCACCAGGGCCTGTAAATAAAATGCTACTAGGGGATCTGCAGCATTGATTGTACCACCCACATGAGTAGCCCATAAAGCCTGCCACTGCAGAGCCTGTGTGTGCAGTTTTAAACTAACTACAGTTTTGATCTGGCAAATTCACCTACTTGCCAGGCCCTATTACATTTAAGTCACCTCTAAGGTAATACCTAGGTAGCCCCATGGACAGGGTGCCATGTATTTAAAAGGTAGGAAATGTACTTTCAAGTTTTACATGTCCTGGAAGTGAAAGACTGCTAAGTTTGTTTTTCATTAGAGCAAGGTCTATCTCTCCCATAGGTTACAGTACGAACTCCCTTGTAACACTTTAAAAGTGTAACTTTCAATTGGGAAAATATAGGAAGAGTACGTTTGGTGTCTCTGGATTCACAGTTTAAAAACACATCTTTTAGTGAATTTTGATTTTAAATTGCAGGTGTGAAAATGCCACTTTTAGAAAGTTCACGCACCCAACTGTCGCACTGCGATTTAGGAAATGTTCCCCACAATAAACCACTTGTTGCTGAGTTATCCATTTAGACCATTTGATACCAATATTTTCAAAATTCTTATTTAATCAATTTTCCTCATGATTTTAGTCACTGCGGAGACAGCGGGATTTCACCAAGATTCTTTTTTCAACTTTTCTCATGCCTCCTGCATGCCCATCCAGGCTTTTTAACAGTGACACGTCCAAGTCAATCATACACTGGAGTAGGCTCATTAAATAATACCCAATGCATTTCAGGCCACGCGGCTCTTCGTCAGGGGTCTTAAAACAGATGGAAAAAACTGCTCTGCTGACAATTCAAATAAAATCTTCAATATGCAAAACTGTGCCCCAACCAGCATCCCCTTCCCAAATCACCCATCAATCGTTAATACACCCACTCCAATTTTAAAAAACTCATATGCACTAACTCAATTCATGTCCCTAACGCCCTTGTTACTCAAAACCTCCCAACCATCCAAACTTCTACCACATCTGATGCAAAAACTCATGTAATGCAACCAAACCCCTAAACCATACTTTCCTTTACCATGCCAGTTTTCCCTGATGCCCAATAATGTGCAACTAATGGCTCATTGATACCCCTACATCAGAAAAATCCTCTACACTCTTTCAAAATCCCTCATTCACAAAATATCCACCCCACTGCCCTTTCAAAACCACCTTCCCTGTGCCCCATGCTATCTCTCCTACTATAAGTTACCTTGGACAGCCGCAACTGGCAGTCTAACCTCCTCCAAACTGTTATCCGTCTCCCTCCCAAGCGGCCCGTAATTTAAATCATATTCTCACTCATTAAACCTGTTTCCCTAATAAACTGTCGTTACGTAACCTATTCACCCAATAGCCATGCTTCATTTCTCAAACATTGTATCAAGAACTCGATCTCCCATAAGGCAATTCCCATCCCCTATATATATCAAACCCCACATAACATGTGAAAAAAATGCATGATTATCTCTGAATAATAAAACCACAATGTTAGCTCGGGAAAATAAAACATACGCTGAGACAAAAAATGTGTCCACTGCAACATAAACAAAATACATGCAGATGAAAGAAACCAAATAAGCAAATGAAATAAACTGTCTCTTGGATCAGCTGCAGTTGTTCACGCTAAATGTTAGCTCGATCGTAACTCCATAGAATCCACTCCAATGGTTCACTGTCTCCGAAGTGATGAAATACTTTTACTTTATGTTTTGGCAAAGTTCAACTTTCTCTATGGGGTGCAATCTCGTTTGGGACAATGTTATTTTCTAAGCAGAAAAAGTTACATGCAAACTTGCACTTCTTCCCTTATTCATTTATAATCATTCAAACACAGACTGTGATCTGTAGATGCGTGCGATCAGTTGCTGTGAACCGTCGTAGTCACAGCACTTCAACAAGAATTCCAAAGGGCACGTTGCTCACGCACCCAACTGCCGCACTGCTAGTTATTGTGGGGAACATTTCCTAAATCGCAGTGCGACAGTTGGGTGCGTGAGCAATGTGCCCCTTGGACTTTTTGTTGAAATGCTGTGACTGGGACGGTTCACAGCAGCTGATCGCACACATCTACAGATCACAGTCTGTCTTTGAATGATTACAAATGAATAAGGGAAGGAGTGCAAGCTTGCATGTAACTTTTACTAATTTTAGAAAGTTGGCATTTTCTTACTTTAACCATTCAGTGTATCTGCCTATCTCTACAATGCACATGTAGGTTGGGTGGCAGATAGGCTTTGTGCGTTTCCTCTAGGAAGTCACACAAAAAAGGAAACTGAGGTGTGTGCTGTATTTCCTGATGGCCCATCACCAGGCTGATGGGTCTTCCTGAGCAAGAGTGAGTGAGAGGGGGGAGCTGACACTTGCACCTGAATAGCACTGTGCTTGTCCTCCGGAAGGAGCTGCATACCCTCCTGTAGTGTCTGGAGCCAGGGCTATGAAGGGCAGGGTCTTGTGCACTACAAATACCTTTCTTTTCAGTCTCCCTACTTCAAAGGCCAAAATAGTTATAAGTACTGGACCTCTGACACCATACACTCAGAACACCTCTGGACTAAGGACCGTCTGCCAGGAAGGTACTGTCACTTTGCTGTGATGGACTGCTACCCACTGCTTCTTGTCTGGGAGTGAGAGGACTGGACTTTACTCTCTGCATGCTGCATCTTTAAAGGTTCTCCAAGGGCTTGTTTAGGCTTGCCTCCTGTTACTGAAGTCTCAGGCATATCAAAGACATCACCTGCATCTTGCTGCCAGCACCTGGGCTCCTCTGCTGTGAGCCCTGCTGCACTTCTTCCCAGCCAGTGTGCTTCAGGTCATTGCCTAACAGGCAATCTACAGGCATGGCAGGGCTCAGAGCTACCTTAAGAGAACCTGAGAACCCCTTCACCCACTCAAAGAGAACTAGAGCCTCTGGATTGTGACTCTCCTGGTTGTCTGCCACCACAAATAGGTGGAATGTATTTGGTATGATTTCCTATGAGGACACCAGATGACACATTACAGCAGTCATGCTGGCTCCTGTGACCCTCAAGGCCTTCACCCCCTGCCCATTGATGGTGACCCACTGCTGGGCCCATCAGAACAATGTGGGGGATGTTGGTCCCACTGGCATCATAATGAGCCCCATATTTTAGACTTATTTTAATTTTAAATATTAACACTAAAGCCAATTTAAAAATAACAAATATATACAACCAACAAAAATATTTAACCTAAGTAAAGCCTGACAGGATCTCCGTGGTTCAGTTGCAGCTATCTGCTACAGAGACGACTATCCACAATGCTCTCCCTGCTCCGAGTGGCCTCCTCCAACATGAACAGAACTCTTTGCGCTAGACGTTAGAAGATAACTTTTTCAGCTGTACTGACCTGGTCCCTGTATTTGGCCTGCACTCCCTCACGGTCAGCTTGAACCTGTGACTTTCACCAGTTCTGACGCAACCAGATAGCTGCGAGCAGCACTTTGTACTTTTAGGCACTATACTCGCCTTAAATCTTTAAAATTGCATATTTCTAGTTCTACTGATTTTTTCTACTTATTTACCCAACTGCCGCACTGCTAGTTATTGTGGGGAACATTTCCTAAATCGCAGTGCGACAGTTGGGTGCGTGAGCAATGTGCCCCTTGGACTTTTTGTTGAAATGCTGTGACTGGGACGGTTCACAGCAGCTGATCGCACACATCTACAGATCACAGTCTGTCTTTGAATGATTACAAATGAATAAGGGAAGGAGTGCAAGCTTGCATGTAACTTTTACTAATTTTAGAAAGTTGGCATTTTCTTACTTTAACCATTCAGTGTATCTGCCTATCTCTACAATGCACATGTAGGTTGGGTGGCAGATAGGCTTTGTGCGTTTCCTCTAGGAAGTCACACAAAAAAGGAAACTGAGGTGTGTGCTGTATTTCCTGATGGCCCATCACCAGGCTGATGGGTCTTCCTGAGCAAGAGTGAGTGAGAGGGGGGAGCTGACACTTGCACCTGAATAGCACTGTGCTTGTCCTCCGGAAGGAGCTGCATACCCTCCTGTAGTGTCTGGAGCCAGGGCTATGAAGGGCAGGGTCTTGTGCACTACAAATACCTTTCTTTTCAGTCTCCCTACTTCAAAGGCCAAAATAGTTATAAGTACTGGACCTCTGACACCATACACTCAGAACACCTCTGGACTAAGGACCGTCTGCCAGGAAGGTACTGTCACTTTGCTGTGATGGACTGCTACCCACTGCTTCTTGTCTGGGAGTGAGAGGACTGGACTTTACTCTCTGCATGCTGCATCTTTAAAGGTTCTCCAAGGGCTTGTTTAGGCTTGCCTCCTGTTACTGAAGTCTCAGGCATATCAAAGACATCACCCGCATCTTGCTGCCAGCACCTGGGCTCCTCTGCTGTGAGCCCTGCTGCACTTCTTCCCAGCCAGTGTGCTTCAGGTCATTGCCTAACAGGCAATCTACAGGCATGGCAGGGCTCAGAGCTACCTTAAAAGAACCTGAGAACCCCTTCACCCACTCAAAGAGAACTAGAGCCTCTGGATTGTGACTCTCCTGGTTGTCTGCCACCACAAATAGGTGGAATGTATTTGGTATGATTTCCTATGAGGACACCAGATGACACATTACAGCAGTCATGCTGGCTCCTGTGACCCTCAAGGCCTTCACCCCCTGCCCATTGATGGTGACCCACTGCTGGGCCCATCAGAACAATGTGGGGGATGTTGGTCCCACTGGCATCATAATGAGCCCCATATTTTAGACTTATTTTAATTTTAAATATTAACACTAAAGCCAATTTAAAAATAACAAATATATACAACCAACAAAAATATTTAACCTAAGTAAAGCCTGACAGGATCTCCGTGGTTCAGTTGCAGCTATCTGCTACAGAGACGACTATCCACAATGCTCTCCCTGCTCCGAGTGGCCTCCTCCAACATGAACAGAACTCTTTGCGCTAGACGTTAGAAGATAACTTTTTCAGCTGTACTGACCTGGTCCCTGTATTTGGCCTGCACTCCCTCACGGTCAGCTTGAACCTGTGACTTTCACCAGTTCTGACGCAACCAGATAGCTGCGAGCAGCACTTTGTACTTTTAGGCACTATACTCGCCTTAAATCTTTAAAATTGCATATTTCTAGTTCTACTGATTTTTGTTGTTTTGGTGTCAAATAATGTACTAAACTTTACTCGATTTTTCTAAATTGGTGTGTGATTTTTCTTGTGTTGTGTTCTCACTTTATTAATGTTTAACTGCAACATAAATACTTTACACATTGCCTCTAAGTTAAGCCTTACTGCTTTTGCGCCAAGCTACAACAGAGTTAAGCAAATGTTCATTTAGTGACTTTTTGTGGTTCACCCTGACAAGGATTGTTGCTGTATTTGAGTAGGGTTTCAACCACTCCCAGCCAACAACCCACTTTCTCACATTGGTGCTCAATGGTGAGATCCAGTACTTGTGTTTTTGCAGTCACATACAATGATTAGTATAACACTAAAATCTCATATAAATAATTTGGTATCAGATTCAGCTTTTTTTGTAATTCTCTTTAGTGGGCCATTTTGCTTTTACCAAATTCACTCCCAATCTACCTGACTGGCTGTGTCTGTGACTGTACTTACAAGTAGTGATTTTAGTTCCTCAACCTGGAGAGCTACACTATAGCTGAGCTCTAGGGGTTTCAGCAAGAAAGGATGGTGCCCAGCCAAAAGGAGCCCAAAAAAGAGGAGCTTCAAAAGTCCCTTGAGGCCTATGAGGAGGCCCAGCAGTTGTTAGACTGGAGGAGGAGGCTATGGAGGAGCATGAAGAGGACCTTAGCATAGCTCCTCAGCTGCAGCACCCCAGAAAGGATGAGTACCCTGCCAGGGTGGGCACCTTTGTGTTTTCCAATGGCCTGTTCACAGACGAGTTGGAGGACAGAAGGGCTAAGAGAGAATTTCAGTTGTAGCTGGCTAGATTAAAATCGGGGGCAGGCAAGAAGGAGGCAACTACCAAGAGGGCCCTTGAGGAAAGGAATGTGGTCCTAGAAGAGAGGCGGACCAATGAGGAGTCTGCTGCCAAGAGGGCAACAGAGGAGGCCACCAGGGCCATGGAGAAAGGAGAGTGGCCCATGAGGTAAGTCTCGGAGTGCTGAACATCACAGCCCAGTGAGGAGAGTACAGTGACAATGGTAGTAGTGTACCCTCAGTGTGCGATGGAGAGGGGAGACTTAGCATACCGGAAGACCTGTAGCCCAGCTATGTGGTGGGAGATGATATAGATTAATGTTTTTTAGCATATGGGGTAGCCCTCAGAATGCACACAGTCCCAGAGGGGTTAGAGGAGCAAGCTTTTGCAAACACATGCCCATGCTGGGGAGGGTCACCCTTCTAACACGAATAGGGGAACAGATGCAGTATGCTCCCATGAAGGCCATTTTACTTACAAAATTTGGGTAGACCCTTAAAAAGTGTTTCCTTAGGTTCAGGGACAGGCACAAACTCCCAAACAAGTCTTGAGTGGATTTGTAGATTATAACAGGAAGGCACTAAGTGACTAGGTGAGGGGATGCAAAGTTAATGACTATATTGGCCTGTGCAATCTATTTCTAAGAGAGCACATGCTCAACACCTATTTTATAAAGCTAGTTTATAGTAAGCTAACTGAACCCTTGCTACGGAGACAGACCTCTGGGTTATCACTAGCATGTCTAAGAAGGCATCTGGGCGTGTGATGGGGGAATTCTCAAAAGGGTGGTCACAGTCCCCACCAGAAGAAAGAGGGGTGAGAAACATAAAAAACAGGGAGTTCTGTAAAGGCCCTCAAACTAGTTCTCAGGCGAAGGGACCTTAACCCCAATCTGACCAAACGGGAACTATCTATAGCAATAAGAAGGCAGGTAAGTATGGCCCAGGTGCCAAGAGTGCTTCAAGTGTAGGCATGTGAAAGGGGAAGCCAAGTTTCCCAAGGGGAACAGCTGCCCCACCGATGGACATATCCCCAGGTAAACCAGTGTAGCGCTTGGACAGGAGATTGTCCCAGTTAGTGTGGGAGAGAGAGCAGAGGTTACTCTAATGTCTAGGAATGACAAAGAGATGGTGTCCAAAGCCCACATACCTTCTAAAACTTTCAAGTATAGGCAGTGGGTCACCATCAATGGGCAGGGGTTGAAGGCCTTGAGGGTCACAGGAGCCAGCATGACTGCTGTAATGTGTCATCTGGTGTCCTCATAGGAAATCATACCAAATACATTCCACCTATTTGTGGTGGCAGACAACCAGGAGAGTCACAATCCAGTGGCTCTAGTTCTCTTTGAGTGGGTAAGGGGTTCTCAGGTTCTCTTAATGTAGCTCTGAGCCCTGCCATGCCTGTAGATTGCCTGTTAGGCAATGACCTGAAGCACACTGGCTGGAAAGAAGTGCAGCAGGGGTCACAACTTTAGATGTTAGGGTTGCCTGAGTGAGTCTGCCTCACCACCAGGTCCATGGCTGCCCAAGAGGGATTCAAAGAAGTCTGAACAAATGGCCCAGGTAGCTGCCAAGAAAGGGAAGGGTGGGGGGAATGGGAAGACAGCCCCCAAAGTCCACATGTTCCAGGTCGATTGGGTGACTGAGAAGACAGCCACAAAGCCTACCATTGTTGCTCTGGGAGACCTGCCTGAGCTTGATGGATGGCAAATTGAGGTTGGGCCCACCAGGAAAGAATTCTCTAAGGCACAGAAAGAGTGCCGAACTCTGGAGAGCTTGAGGCAGCAAGCTGAGGCTCAGGCAGCTGGTGCCACCTCTGGAGATCACCTCTCATTGAGAGAATGGCTCTTGTACAGTGAGCATAAAGTGTTCAGTTCGTTTTTTATTTCGATAATTAAAAATCATCATAAAAATACATGGTAAACAGTGCATAAAATGTTATTAAATTAAATTACATTTCTGAACATTACGCCTATTTGAAAAAGATTAAAACATTGACTGGGCACATTGTACATGGATCATGATTCAACTACAAAGTTCGTGCTAAGGTTAATTTCTTGTCTTTCTTAATCTAACAGCTATTTTTAGAAAACTTGAAATGGCGCACAGGGTATACGTATCATTTGCTTTTTGTAGAAACAACAGGGCTGCTTTCGCATGTCGTATTTTCTGGCTTTTAAGTATGTGGACCAGAAATCGACGCCTAGGCAATTGATAAAATGGACATAAAAGTACAAAATGAAGGGTGTCCTGCGGAGACCTATTGTCGCAGCCGCAGGCACCCTTCTGCTCAATCGTTACAGTAAACCCCAAAGGATAGGCTAAAATATTAGGTAAAAGATTGAGCCTAAAACGACATATTAAAAATCTGTCCTGTTAATTATACATTAAAAACAGATAGGGTTCCATGCCCACCCCGTTGTCTACTAGGCTATGCGCTGTTACTGATCTCTTAAGTATCCCCGCTTTTAGTCTGGCAGCTGCAAAGCTTTCTAATAACAGTTTCTTCACTGTCATTTTACAATTGTTTGTAATCAGCGCGTGATCAAGAAACAAATGAGACTGGTGAATAGTTGTCAGAGTAACATTAACATATTTCAACCAGGGGATTTGGAGTGCATTGTCCCTTAGCAGACAGTCTTTTGCAATTTCCCTGGTTAATTCAGCCTCTGGGTTGGTCCATATTCTAATCCAAGCAGTGATAGGCCTAATCTTCACCTCGTCCGAGATGTATCCCATCCCCAATTCTTGGTGTACAATGACTGAGGGGGTAGATTGTGGAATTTTGAGGATTCTACAGAAGAACTTGTCTTCTTCAATTTGTAGTTTTGTCGGGTCCTTGAATCCCCACACCTCAGCTCCATATACTGCTTTTGACGTGATGATCGAACCATAGAGGGTCATTATTTGTTCAGGACACCACCGGCCAAGTCTATTCGCAAAACTTAAAATTGCCCCATTGGAGGATATAAGCTTTGAGAAATGTTCTTCCACTAGCGCTTTAAAGTGCATGTCACTATCCAACAAAAGGCCCAAATAGGGAAAGGTGTTAACCGTTTCAAGAGTATGTGTCCCTATCTTGAACACTGGTTTCTTGGCTGTTTTTTTGCCGGCCACCATGACAAAAGACTTTTTTAGATTCACTGTAAGGTCCAGGTTTGCCATAAACTCCACGAAGCCGTTTACCAGGTGTTGTAGACTCCTCGGTGTGTGGGCCAGCAACACCGCGTCGTCCGCGTACAAAAGTACTGGGATTTGCCGCGATCCTACTCTTGGGCAATCCTGGGCAAGGGAGATGAGGGAGCTTTCTAGTCCATTGATATATAACGAAAAAAGAAACGGAGCGAGGATGCAACCTTGCCTTACTCCTCCTAAGCAAGGGAAAGCTTCCGTGCGTCCCCCCTCTGGGCTAAATCTCACTTTAGCCGTAGTGTTCCAATGGAGCTCTTTTAGGATGTTGATGAGCTCCACTTCCATGCCCATCGTGAACATCATCGCCCATAGTTTACTTCTGTTGACATTGTCGAATGCGGCTGCCAGGTCCATAAACCCCATATAAACAGTGCCCTTGCTGGCTTTGGTATATTTAGCAGTTAGCAGTTATAGGTTTAAACACTGGTTGCTAGTTGATCTACCACATCTAAAACCATACTGAGTGTTCACTAGGGTGTGGTGTTCCTCGGTCCACTCTGTTAGCCAATTTAATATCACCCTCCCTAGAATTTTTGCTGAAACATCGATTAGAGAAATCGGCCTGTAGCATTTAGGATCTTCTCGGCTCCCTTTCTTAAAAATGGGTACTATCAGTGCGGTGGACCAGGAGCGTGGGAGGCCAGACCTAACCGCCGCATTTAGGACCCTTGTTAGGATAGGTGCCCATAGGTCTATGTTGCTTCTATACAGATCCGGTGGTGTTCCATCGGGGCCTGGTGCTTTATTGGGTGTGAGCCCTTGTATCGCTAGTTTGAGTTCTTCAAGTGTAAAGGCTAGGTCTACACTCCTGTCACCTTCCCACAATCCCTCTTGTGTGGGCCCCTTGGTGTTATTATACAGGCCCTCAAAGTGTCTAACCCACTGGTCAGGGAGGATATTTACACTAATAACTGGGGTAGTGTTATCCTGAAAACAGGGCCTATTCACAATTCTCCAGAATTCAGAATAAAGTGTCTGGGCCTAGGGCAACCAGAGTGGTGGTGGCCCCCAGTGCCACAGGGCCTTCCTACTGGAGCTGGCTCTTGGCATACCAATGAGGCATTCCCTTCCTCATTGTTGTTCATAATACAATGTGTCAATGACTTGTAACCATAATTGCAGTTGCAAACTGTTCATGCTACTGACCTGTCCAAGCAGGTGGTAATGATTCACAATGTGGACGCTGTTTGTGATGGACATAGTTTTACCTTGTGAATCACATCTGGAGCACTGGGGGTAGCAGACAGGAGTACAGAGAACCACTGCATGTTCTTCCGTGATGCCTTTCACAGAATGGATAATTTACTTTTGGAATTCAGCCTCTGTCCCGTTAAAGGACATGGGCTGGAATGAACACAATCAAATAGCTATTCTGTGAATGTGAAGGGGGCCTGCTGTCCCTTGCAGGCCCCTATCATGCATTTACACCCATTTATAACGAGTTGCAAAAGGAAACCCACCTAATGCATATTATTGAGGTAAGACTTTTGGAAAATCCTTGCAAAAGGAGGCGTGCTGTCGTGACTGATTTATACATCCAGATTCAACGCCCTCTTTGCGGCCTGCCCTTTGTGCATTGGACAGTAGGTAATTTATTGGTATGGTGAAACCCACCCATCACTGCAAGGATTAGACCTAGGTCATTCCCATGCTTCAAAGATGCTCAAGAGATACAAACTATTTTGTATATAAATCAAAAATCTCGCAACGAAACACCCCTTATTGATTCTTCTAGATGAACACAATCAAGGTGCAATGAAATATATCAACGTTAATCCCATACATTCTTTTTTTTTTTTATCAAGCACAACCTTTAGTAAAACTACCATTGTCAGCCACCATATTTTATCAATTGCAACATTTTTAAATTAATGTAATCCTTTTGACTCAGCTGATGCTAATTTTACAGAGGCACACGTGCATTTCTTTTCAAGGAACCCCATCTCTAAGAATGTAGCAAAACATGCACCTTTCCACTTGAGATGCTGCCACGTACCCCGAGCTGACAATCAATAAAGCCAAGGCAATTTCTTCAGCATGCCATCAATAAGAGATTATGCGGGGGGATAAGGATTCCCTCAGTGCCTAATGACTTTGTAAAGTTCAAATGAGGCAATATATAGTAAAATAAAAGCGATCAATAGCTTCGCTCCTCACATTTTTAGTGGAGGCTAAATGAAACGGAACAGTGTTGATTCTAACTGGTTCAATATACCTTTCGTTTCAAATAAGCAAGGTCGCCTTTACCTTCATGGGGAGAAAAGCACAATATGAAATAGTCAGCTATTCTGGGGCAAGCAAATGTATTTCAGGCAGTTATAAGCTGGCAAGGTAGTGAAGATGAATGATATTCAATGGATACGTCAAGCCATGGCGCCCTGAATGTTCTTTATAGATACTGTTTAACCTTGCAAATTCTCTTCTGACATAATCCCTCTTTGGAGGGTACAATTACATATTTGACATTGGAGAACAGATGAAATACACTGCATGCGCAATTTAAAACAGAAGCTGTCTATCCAAAAAGATGACAATGCGCATTGTGCATTTCTTAGGGTACGAGGCCCTTGTCGGCGCTATCTTTTCGAGAAAAAAATAATTAAATAGCCATTCGACTGCTGTATCTTGGGAACAGAGATCAAGCGACACAAGGCGCTGATATCTGAGAAAAATAATGAAATAATGGGGAGACATCAAGCGTTCCTGCCACCACCTCGTGTCCATTTTTAGTTCATGGGCTTCTTAACCGTAGAACTGTCCCAGCTTCATGAGACAGGCACCCACAAGATCTCCCACACCCCTCCAATAATGGCTTGGGCCAAGGGCTCTCGCTAGGTTTCCCAGGGAAGGGCCATATAGGGTCCATTCCCCTGACATCCAAGTACTTGTTCTGTGTTGAATAAGATAGTTTTCTGTGTGTGGCCATCTGTAAAGAGGGTCTTCAGAACCTGAGGCTGCAGAGGGATGCACTCTCAACGTTGGGGTTCAAGGCCAATGCCTTCTAATTCTGGTGACCTGATGGATGCCAAGGAGTGATCGTCATGTACAGAAAGGCCAAGGTAAGGTCCTGAGAGGGAAGGAAGGATGTTGTGTGAACTCCATTTTGGAAGGCGGGGTCGAGGGGCTGTCCATCTCTTTAAGGAGAAGGCGAGGTTCTCAAGCATCATCCTATTCAACCTTCTACTGGCAGTCCTCCAGGAGAAAATACGTGATGCTGGAAGCGCTGGTCTTATCCGCCAAGATCCAGTTCCTCTCTCCTGTCCTGTTATACAGGTCAGGAACAGGTGGAAGGCGGACCAGAGTTGTTGTTATGCATGTTATAGGTGTGGCCGTCTTGAAGTAGAATATTATCAATTCAATCACAGTTGGGGATATTTTCTAATGGTGGCCAGGACTTTTGGCAGCTGTATACTGGCGTAACCCACTCCCCTCATCGACAGCGTCTTGGCGACATTTATGAACTGTTGAGAAGTGGGGGTGACTTAAAGGTGAATACATTGCAGAGTCCTACATTTCTTGTTGAGTCTGATCTCTCCATTCTTCCATAATACATCACTACGAAAGAGAACCAATGCAGAGCTCACCTGTGTCTGTTCCAGTCTTATCTAGGGGCATAATGAGGTAAACCTTATCCAGAAAAAATAGCCCCATTGAAAAAAGGCTCTGAAAAAGACATAGCATTTTAATTTTCATTCCTTGCATTTCTTGGACTCTTCATCGCCCTTGCCTTTGCATTTATCGAGGAAGAAACATTGGAGACTAAGGGCCAGATGTATCAAAGGGTTTTGCCCATTCTGTGTCTATGGGGAAATGTGTTGATACATATGGCCCTTATGCTCTTGAGCCTGTTCCAAGATGTGAGTATTTTTAGAAGTAGGGCATTTATTTTCTCATGGCTTTCTTTCAGGCTTAGATTTAGGTGGCCATCAAGCCAGATCTATCGGAACACCATTCGAATAGTTCTGACTGCAGGTACCATTGAAGCTTCACATTTATCTTGTGGTCCAGAACCCTCTGCTTGAAGGGTGGAGGAAAGCCACAGGAGAAAGCAGTGAGCCTTAAATGTATGACCCACTTGTACCATGAAGGTGGAGGAGTGTGGAAGCACTAAATCCACAATTTGGCTACATAGATAGTCTACTGACAAACCTGGCAGAAGTGTTTACCTAGGATAGTAGAATTTTTCACCAGTAGGTCCAGTGAACAACAAGGCCACTCAGCCCTGGTTAGGCTCAATATACACTTGATCTCGACCATGTGAGCTGGATATTACACCACCTAGGTCCCCTATTGCTCAATGAGGTACTTTCAAAGTCTGTCTGAGGCACTCTATAAGGGGATTCACTCTGAGGGGCTTTAATAAATTTCGGGTTTCAGGTTTGATTTCTCTCAGTTACAGCCATTTAACAGCCTCTTGACCTTTGCAATAGTTGCATAGCTCCTACCCGTGGTAGAGTAGCAGATTTTGAAGAAGGACTGGAAGATTGCTAGACAGGCCGCATCCAGAAAACATCCTGCAGAAGCTTTCAGCTTCCAGGTGATAATCATGATCAGTTGTAGATTTACATGCAATAAGCAAGCCTAGGACAACTGAGCATATGGTTTATCCTACTTGAGGGTATTGAGTTGTGTTCTTCATCACCTGTTGGCCAATTAAAGGGGGATTTCAGATCCAAGCCAACTAGCAAAATCCATGGGAAGTCCTACCTTGTGCCTTGTTTCAGACCTTTCCAACAGCGGCAAGACAGGTTTGTCACCTGGAACAGAACTTTGGGGTTTGTAAATTTCATATCGGGCTATAAGGTCGATTCTTTTGTCTTACCTCCTCAATCTGTTTACCAGTCACTCCACAGCTTGTCAACGTAGACAGAACATTTTTCATGTGAAACAAAATTTAGGCTCTATTGGACAACAGAACCATCTTGCAGGTTCCCACACGTGAGCAAGAACAGGGAGAGTACGAACAGGGAGAGTACGAACAGGGAGAGTACGCTGTTTTTCCTGTCCAGAAGGTGTTGGAATTGTGGAATGATTATCAATCTGAAGAATATCGACATGTGCAATACTGATTCATAAATGCATTTGTAGTGCCCTGCATAATTCATGCCATATCTGATTCATTCAGAATAATGGAATTACACTTTGATAAGTGTAACTAATTTACAATAATAATACAGTTAGGTTCTGAATGATCTTTGAAAGAAAACTCTCGAAAAATACAAAATATGACATATAAGATCTGTTGGTAGTAATTAAAGTTCAAAGCTATCATATGAAGTATTCCAATAATCAGACTTGCATCTACCCATATTTACGTAATTCCTCTAAGTGTAATGATGAACATTATTTATTGGAGCTGTAATGGTGGAATATGTAGAAAAATATTTATGACATCCAAACTAAACAGAATTCTTCACTATGCCCTGGTTATAAGCCTATTGAAGTGCCTACTATGTGAAGTTTGTTCATTTCAAATCCCAGCTATAAAGGTGTCATAAGTGTTTGGAATATATATTTTGATATGGACTTTTTTTAATCAATGTCTTATTTCAGTTTTAATACATTAACAAAAAAGGAGGGTGCACCCCTCTATGGAGTTAAACGTTTTGATCGCATGTGGAGCACTACAATGCCACCTACTGATAAGGGGAGCAGCTAGCCCTGGTCAGTTGACCACAGTCCTTTGTGTTTTCCACACCTGTGGTGAATTCATTCAGCTGTGCTGAATTGCAATGCTCAGCATGGCATTGGAGAACCGCTGCAGGCTCTGCCAATATTTTGTTTTACTAGCAGCTTGAACTGGAAATGCCCATGTACTGCAACGGCAGAAGCGGTCGCTCCACCCTGCGTCCTGGTATCGTAGCGCTGCTGGCAAAACGATTCTGTGCCTCAATAATCTATTTGTGCCTTGCCTGCGACCATTGATTGTGCCTGTGCATTGCCTTGTTATTGATTGTGCCTGTATTATAATTACAGCGCTCCACCGCTCGCATTGCCCCCTGAGACTGATTGTGCCTGTGCATTGCCTTGTTATTAATTGTGCCTGTATTATAATTACAGCGCTCCACTGCTCGCATTGCCCCCTGAGATTAATTGTGCCTGATTGTGCCCTTAAGCATTAGTTGCAGCGTGCCCCAATCTCGTCCTGTTTGCCTTTTGTTGTTGTCGCTGCCATTTGGTTGCACCTCCAGCCCGTCCCTCCCCCCACGCTCCCGCCTCCCAGCTGCCCCTCCCACCCACTAGCTACCAGGAACGTCCCGTCCGGCGAAGCACTGTGACCAGCCTGTCTCCGGCAGAAGCCAGACTCTCGAAGATACTTGCAGGAAAATCAAGGAAGATCATTCCAAAAATACATCACCTTTTCCGATACCTCATCGTCAGGTAGTAATAGTGAAGGAGAAAATACAGAGCCTAGAAGAACGACTAATAGAAGAGGCTCCTTCCAACAAAACCAACAGGGCCCCAATAATTTTTTAGGGAGAGGTCAGACAAAACCAAGAGGAAAACCGAGATATACACAGCCATGGGAGATGTCGATCCGACGTCAGAACTACAAGAACTGAAACCTTCACTAATTTTCAACATTTCAAATAAAGTTTTGACAAAAGACGAAGAGAATATACTCCAAAAGGGCCTCACCTTTGTCCCTTCAAAAAGGACTGACTTTGTAAAACTAAAAACTGAAACCATAGAATTTTTTCGTAAAATAAGGTTGAAGACATATTTTTCAGAAAACCCCACCAACACAGAAATAACTGGATTACATAACAAATCCACCTTTTACCCTCCAAACCACAAAGTACCAAAGGAACTATTGACCTTTGAGAGAACCATCCTTTCTGCAATTGGCGAAATGGAAAAAAAGACCAAGTGGGTCAAATACAATATCACCAAATCCGAGTCTGCTGCATTAACAAACCTATCAAAAGACACATTTGTAATAATCAAACAAGCAGATAAAGGGGGATCAATTGTTATATGGGACCGCCAATTATACATCAACGAAGTCAATAAACAACTAAACGACACAAACTGTTATCGCAAAGTGAACAAAGACCCGACAATGGAATTAAAACATCAATTACATTCCATCATTGATGAAGCCTCCGAAAAGGGATTCCTTGGAAAAAAGGAATTGGAATATCTGAAAATAAAACACCCAAGAATTCCTCTTTTTTACGTACCACCCAAAGTACATAAAAACGCCAACTCTCCGCCCGGACGACCCATAGTGTCCGGATGCGAGTCTCTTATGGAACCGATCTCTAAATTTGTGGACTTCTTCTTGAAGCCATTTACTCCTGATGTTAAATCTTACATCAGAGACGCAACCGATTTCATCAACAAACTACAGAATGTTAAATTTGACAAAAGATCTGATTGGTTGGTTACAATGGACATAACGTCCCTATATACACAAATACCGCAAGATGAAGGAATACAGGTTCTTAAATATTTTTGGGAAACCAGAGAGAAGCCAGAACAGGTTCCCACAGAATTCATTATACAGTTGGCCCAGTTTGCACTCAAACACAATTACTTTTTCTTTGATGGTGATTTTTACTTTCAGACAGGAGGAGTGGCTATGGGCTGTCCATTCGCCCCGGAATTAGCCATCCTCTTCATGTCAATCTATGAGGACAAATTCATCTACCAAGACAACCCCTTTGGACATTCAATCAACCATTGGTGTCGGTTCATTGATGACGTGTTCTTTGTGTGGTCTGGTTCCGAGGAGGAACTCAAGCTCTTTAATCAATGGCTGAACAATAGAACTGAAGAGTTCAAATTTAGTCTCATGTACTCAAAAGATAAAATTAAATTCTTGGATGTTGAAGTATACCCTTCGGATGAAGGAGATCTGATTACAACATTACACAAAAAAGAAACTGACCGGAACAAATTGTTACACTTCACCAGTAATCACCCCCGTAGTTTAAAAGAGAATTTGCCATATGGGCAATACCTTAGGATCCGGAGAAATTGCCAAGATCGGCAAGAATATGAAAAACATGCTGAGAAATTAACCAACAATCTCATCGATCGCGGGTACCCCAAAAAACTCCTACACCGTTCAAAAAAATGGGCTTGGTGGAGTCCACGGGAACATTTGTTGGAGAAAAAAGCCAAAAAGAAATTGGACCGAATAGCTCTAGTCACCACATATTGCCCAAACTCCAACATGCTAAAAAAAGTGGTACATAACAATTGGCACTTGGTTAAAAATCTAAGTGAGGAATTGAACAAACCCCCACTATTCGCTTTCAAAAAAGAATCAAGTCTAGCCAATAAATTGGTGAGAGCTGCACTCCCAATTAAACCACCCACGAATCTGAGGAACATGATGGGCTTACCACCAGTGATGGGACACCATAAATGTGGAGGATGCAACTGCTGTGAGTCCACCGAAGAAGGAGCAACATTTAAACACAACGGAGTAACATGGAGACATGAGATGTTTACAAACTGTAAAACACGATCGGTCATCTATGGAATCAAGTGTCCATGTAACCTCCTATATATTGGGAAAACCAACCAGGAGGTCAGTTTAAGGATCCAACAACATAAATCAAGGATCAAACGAAAGGTAGTAAATGCCCCATTGGTAAATCATTGGCAAATGAAGAATCATGGAGACAATGAACTACGATGGACAGTGATAACAAAAGTGGAACAGGACCCGAGAGTAGGAGATCTAGATGCCAGATTATCAAAAACAGAAGCATCAATGATCGTAAGGTTCAATACAGCTACAAACGGATTAAATGAACTCTCTGAGATGTTCAAGTTATAACTATTCCAAAGACAGAACCATGCTTAGGACCTATGGACAGGTTCCATATCCAATAGAAACCCCCGATGAAGGAATCATACTACAATTGTATCAGATTCAATATGGCACACAATCAGCAAAACCAACAGGATGACCACCTAGCTTCATGAGGTAATACAACAAGCGTCAAGTACACACATGTGAATCCAAACAAGAAATGACTAGACAAAGATGGTGACCACAGTACACAACAAAGTCATGTGACTTTTGAAAACAGGAAATAATAGCTCCACAGAGCAACACATCTCTGAGCGTGAGGCGGGACACAGCCAGAACACACTGCGAACGAAAGGTATGATCCACTAAAAACACCGCCACTGAGGTCTGTGTCTCATACAAACAAACTCTGAATCGTCCTCTCTTGGTTCCCCCAGGCGCTCTGCGAATCATCAATTCAAACAAACGGAATCCAATCCACAGTGGTTGAGAACAACAAAACCGGTAAGATTCGAAACTCCTTAAAACGCCATAGGTATGGTTCTTCACAGCAAAAAACAGGTCACTGACTCAATTTTCCACCATGCTTTGTTTTAGAATTAAAGAGAAAGATCATCACCTTTAAGTGAGTATACTTAAAAAACATGTGTGAGAGTGAGTGTTGTCATCCTTTTTTTGAGTCATTTCTTGAGCGATTTCAATAGCGTGCACATTTGTTATATAGGTGGTCCCGCTCCGCGGACGGTGACGAACTTATGAGGTACATCCTACTGACAATTAGAGAGGTAAGAGGCAGAGAAGTGGGTGTTGAGCCAAAAGCAGCTTTCACCTTTTTGAGATCACGCATTAATAGAGGTTCCCCTTGTTTTTCATTCACAGTCTATGGTCCTGACGAGAACTCCATAATTAAGGAGTTTGAAACGCGTAGACCTTCTCAGATAACGTTCTCACGCTGAAACCATAAGAAAATTGAACAACTCTATGATTAGAGGGATTTACTTTCACAAATGAGATTCTATGGTTTCCGAGTCATAAAGTGTATATAAATTGTAAAAAGTATATGTTGTTTTAGACTGTTAGTTGAATGAATGTTTTTGAGTATGAATGAAATGTCTAGTTGTATGAATGCGTATGAATGAGATTTTGATGCAAAAAGTACCTTGATGTTTGTTTTTTGTAATATGTTTCACCACAATATTTTGTAAAAATCTTTGAAATGGTAAAAAAAGTATAAGTTAAAAAGAAAAAGTGTAAATAAAATGCAAATTTAAAAGTGATTAATTCTATGATTTGTATCTTCCTTACATATTGTTTGGTTCATATGTACAGTGTCTACTAAGCCCTTAGAATCAGTTGGCAGTGCTGGCAATCTTTTTTTGATACCAATTAAGGCAGGGTTTGGCCTTACTGCTTGGGAACCCATACCCAGTGGAGACCAGCATTTGTATTAGCAGGCAGTCGCCTGTGTGGTAGCCCCTTCTTGACGGAAGTTTGGTTATTTGGTTGTTGTTTAACTGCACATTCTCGTTGGAGAATCAGGAACTCGGTCCTGCGTCGGTCTTTGTCGTCCGTTGAGTGATTGTTTTTTTGATTGGTGTTTGTGAATAAGTGTGTTTACAGTGTTAGGAAAGTATGTCAGAGAATGAAACTTTTGCATACAGTGAGGATCACATAAAAAAGCTGCTAGCGGATCCACCTCTCTTTGCATCAGCCTCTTTAAGTGCACCAGCACAAAACCAAAACGAAACGGAAAAACTCCTGAGATTAAACAAAAAACAGATACGAACAGACCTACATGGCCATTTCCTGCTCCAACATTTGAGAGCAGGAACTATCCCAGGAGGCCTACAGATAAAAAACATACCGGTCATCTTCACGGAAGATCCCATCTACAAAAAGGGATATAGTTTCATAGAAACAAAATGCAGTCGGGACCTTATGGTCCTGAAAATTGAAACAGCTCAAAGATTATCTAAGGTCCAATTGGAGGAAATAGAAAAGTTACAAACAGATATAACCACCAATGAACTCATATCGGATGCTAAAGGATTACTAGATAAAGTTGAAAAAGAGATCAGTGAATTCAAGGACTACACCATCAATCAAAAAACAAATCAATTTGAAAAAGATCAAAAAAGTTTCAATATAGAGAAGGTGTACCCGTATCTTCAACAAGACTTCTATTCACGACCAGACTCTCGAAGATACTTGCAGGAAAATCAAGGAAGATCATTCCAAAAATACATCACCTTTTCCGATACCTCATCGTCAGGTAGTAATAGTGAAGGGGAAAATACAGAGCCTAGAAGAACGACTAATAGAAGAGGCTCCTTCCAACAAAACCAACAGGGCCCCAATAATTTTTTAGAGAGAGGTCAGACAAAACCAAGAGGAAAACCGAGATATACACAGCCATGGGAGATGTCGACCCGACGTCAGAACTACAAGAACTGAAACCTTCACTAATTTTCAACATTTCAAATAAAGTTTTGACAAAAGACGAAGAGAATATACTCCAAAAGGGCCTCACCTTTGTCCCTTCAAAAAGGACTGACTTTGTAAAACTAAAAACTGAAACCATAGAATTTTTTCGTAAAATAAGGTTGAAGACATATTTTTCAGTAAACCCCACCAACACCAACACGGAAATAACTGGATTACATAACAAATCCACCTTTTGCCCTCCAAACCACAAAGTACCAAAGGAACTATTGACCTTTGAGAGAACCATCCTTTCTGCAATTGGGTAATGGAAAAAAAGACCAGGTGGGTCAAATACAATATCACCAAATCCGAGTCTGCTGCATTAACAAACCTATCAAAAGACACATCTGTAATAATCAAACAAGCAGATAAAGGGGGATCAATTGTTATATGGGACCGCCAATTATACATCAACGAAGTCAATAAACAACTAAACGACACAAACTGTTATCGCAAAGTGAACAAAGACCCGACAATGGAATTAAAACATCAATTACATTCCATCATTGATGAAGCCTCCGAAAAGGGATTCCTTGGAAAAAAGGAATTGGAATATCTGAAAATAAAACACCCAAGAATTCCTCTTTTTTACGTACCACCCAAAGTACATAAAAACGCCAACTCTCCGCCCGGACGACCCATAGTGTCCGGATGCGAGTCTCTTATGGAACCGATCTCTAAATTCGTGGACTTCTTCTTGAAGCCATTTACTCCTGATGTTAAATCTTACATCAGAGACACAACCGATTTCATCAACAAACTACATAATGTTAAATTTGACAGAAGATCTGATTGGTTGGTTACAATGGACATAACGTCCCTATATACACAAATACCGCAAGATGAAGGAATACAGGTTCTTAAATATTTTTGGGAAACCAGAGAGAAGCCAGAACAGGTTCCCACAGAATTCATTATACAGTTGGCCCAGTTTGCACTCAAACACAATTACTTTTTCTTTGATGGTGATTTTTACTTTCAGACAGGAGGAGTGGCTATGGGCTGTCCATTCGCCCCGGAATTAGCCATCCTCTTCATGTCAATCTATGAGGACAAATTCATCTACCAAGACAACCCCTTTGGACATTCAATCAACCATTGGTGTCGGTTCATTGACGACGTGTTCTTTGTGTGGTCTGGTTCCGAGGAGGAACTCAAGCTCTTTAATCAATGGCTGATCAATAGAACTGAAGAGATCAAATTTAGTCTCATGTACTCAAAAGATAAAATTCCATTCTTGGATGTTGAAGTATACCCTTGGGATGAAGGAGATCTGTTTACAACATTACACAAAAAAGAAACTGACCGGAACAAATTGTTGCACTTCACCAGTAATCACCCCCGTAGTTTAAAAGAGAATTTGCCATATGGGCAATACCTTAGGATCCGGAGAAATTGCCAAGATCGGCAAGAATATGAAAAACATGCTGAGAAATTACCCAACAATCTCATTGATCGCGGGTACCCCAAAAAACTCCTACACCGTTCAAAAAAACGGGCTTGGTGGACTCCACGGGAACATTTGTTGGAGAAAAAAGCCAAAAAGAAATTGGACCGAATAGCTCTAGTCACCACATATTGCCCAAACTCCAACATGCTAAAAAAAGTGGTACATAACAATTGGCACTTGGTTAAAAATCTAAGTGAGGAATTGAACAAACCCCCACTATTCGCCTTCAAAAAAGAATCAAGTCTAGCCAATAAATTGGTGAGAGCTGCACTCCCAATTAAACCACCCACGAATCTGAGGAACATGATGGGCTTACCACCAGTGATGGGACACCATAAATGTGGAGGATGCAACTGCTGTGAGTCCACCGAAGAAGGAGCAACATTTAAACACAACGGAGTAACATGGAGACATGAGATGTTTACAAACTGTAAAACACGATCGGTCATCTATGGAATCAAGTGTCCATGTAACCTCCTATATATTGGGAAAACCAACCAGGAGGTCCGTTTAAGGATCCAACAACATAAATCAAGGATCAAACGAAAGGTAGTAAATGCCCCACTGGTAAATCATTGGCAAATGAAGAATCATGGAGACAATGAACTACGATGGACAGTGATAACAAATGTGGAACAGGACCCGAGAGGAGGAGATCTAGATGCCAAATTATCAAAAACAGAAGCATCAATGATCGTAAGGTTCAATACAGCTACAAACAGATTAAATGAACTCTCTGAGATGTTCAAGTTATAACTATTCCAAAGACAGAACCATGCTTAGGACCTATGGACAGGTTCCATATCCAATAGAAACCCCGATGAAGGAATCATACAACAATTGTATCAGATTCAATATGGCACACAATCAGCAAAACCAACAGGATGACCACCTAGCTTCATGAGGTAATACAACAAGCGTCAAGTACACACATGTGAATCCAAACAAGAAATGACTAGACAAAGATGGCGACCACAGTACACAACAAAGTCATGTGACTTTTGAAAACAGGAAATAATAGCTCCACAGAGCAACACATCTCTGAGCGTGAGGCGGGACACAGCCAGAACACACTGCGAACGAAAGGTATGATCCACTAAAAACACCGCCACTGAGGTCTGTGTCTCATACAAACAAACTCTGAATCGTCCTCTCTTGGTTCCCCCAGGCGCTCTGCGAATCATCAATTCAAACAAACGGAATCCAATCCACAGTGGTTGAGAACAACAAAACCGGTAAGATTCGAAACTCCTTAAAACGCCATAGGTATGGTTCTTCACAGCAAAAAACAGGTCACTGACTCAATTTTCCACCATGCTTTGTTTTAGAATTAAAGAGAAAGATCATCACCTTTAAGTGAGTATACTTAAAAAACATGTGTGAGAGTGAGTGTTGTCATCATTTCTTTGAGTCATTTCTTGAGCGATTTCAATAGCATGCACATTTGTTATATAGGTGGTCCCGCTCCGCGGACGGTGACGAACTTATGAGGTACATCCTACTGACAATTAGAGAGGTAAGAGGCAGAGAAGTGGGTGTTAAGCCAAAAGCAGCTTTCACCTTTTTGAGATCACGCATTAATAGAGGTTCCCCTTGTTTTTCATTCACAGTCTATGGTCCTGACGAGAACTCCATAATTAAGGAGTTTGAAACGCGTAGACCTTCTCAGATAACGTTCTCACGCTGAAACCATAAGAAAATTGAACAACTCTATGATTAGAGGGATTTACTTTCACAAATGAGATTCTATGGTTTCCGAGTCATAAAGTGTATATAAATTGTTAAAAGTATATGTTGTCTTAGACTGTTAGTTGAATGAATGTTTTTGAGTATGAATGAAATGTCTAGTTGTATGAATGCGTATGAATGAGATTTTGATGCGAAAAGTACCTTGATGTTCGTTTTTTGTAATATGTTTCACCACAATATTTTGTAAAAATCTTTGAAATGGTAAAAAAAGTATAAGTTAAAAAGAAAAAGTGTAAATAAAATGCAAATTTAAAAGTGATTAATTCTATGATTTGTATCTTCCTTACATATTGTTTGGTTCACATATGTACAGTGTCTACTAAGCCCTTAGAATCAGTTGGCAGTACTGGCAATCTTTTTTTGATACCAATTAAGGCAGGGTTTGGCCTTACTGCTTGGGAACCCATACCCAGTGGAGACCAGCATTTGCATTATAATTACAGCGCTCCACTGCTCGCATTGCCCCCTGAGATTAATTGTGCCTGATTGTGGCCTTAAGCATTAGTTGCAGCGTGCCCCAATCTCGTCCTGTTTGCCTTTTGTTGTTGTTGCTACCATTTGGTTGCTGCTCCAGCCCGTCCCTCCCCCCACGCTCCCGCCTCCCAGCTGCCCCTCCCACCCACTAGCTACCAGGAACATCCCGTCCGGCGAAGCGCTGTGACCAGCCTGTCTCCGGCAGAAGCGGTTGCTCCACCCTGCGTCCTGGTATCATAGCGCTGCTGGCAAAACGATTCTGTGCCTCAATAATCTATTTGTGCCTTGCCTGCGACCATTGATTGTGCCTGTGCATTGCCTTGTTATTGATTGTGCCTGTATTATAATTACAGCGCTCCACCGCTCACATTGCCCCTGAGATTAATTGTGCCTGATTGTGCCCTTAAGCATTAGTTGCAGCGTTCCCCAATCTCGTCCTGTTTGCCTTTTGTTGTTGTCGCTGCCATTTGGTTGCGCCTCCAGCCCGTCCCTCCCCCCACGCTCCCGCCTCCCAGCTGCCCCTCCCACGCTCCGCCCCCTCCACTAACCATTTATGACAGATGCATTTTCGTGCAGCGTACACGCGCAGCGGACGCGCCCTATGCGCGCCGAAGGCGCGCCAAAGGTAAGTCCGTCTACGTCCGTCCGCGCCTGGACCGCTCCCAGTGCTAGACCCCCTGGTCCTCGCATTACCCACTCCACTCGCTTAACGTATGACGCCGCTACTCTCCTTGCCCTTAACCCCGGACGCACCCCTCAATGCTGCGTAGCTTTCCCAGGACACACCCACGGACCATTCGCCTGCCACTCCTGCAAGTTCGCCTGCATCAGGACCCATGCCAAACCCTCCCCCTCCGAACACAACTCCGACTCTAACCACCTAAAGTGTATTCTGCTGAACACCCGATCGATCCACAAACATGCCACTGAACTCTGGGACCTACTCGACACTACATCACCGGACGTCGCCTTCCTTACAGAAACCTGGATGAACGCCTCATCAGCACCCGATGTCGCCATAGCCATCCCAGACAACTACAAGATCATCCGAAAAGACCGCACCAACCAAACAGGAGGAGGCATCGCCATCGCCCATAAGAACACCATCCGGATCACGACCAGCTCCAACGATAATCTCGCGACCGCCGAACACCTTCACTTCCAGATCCACACCGACCCCAGGACCGCACTTAGAGACACCCTCATCTACAGACCACCAGGAACCCGCACACAATTCAACGAAGACATCACTGACTTCATCAGCCCACAAGCCCTCATCTCCGAGAACTGCATTCTACTGGGAGACCTCAACTTCCACATGGAAAAGAATAACGACAGCAACACCACCACCCTTCTGGACAACCTGGCAAATCTCGGACTCAAACAACTTGTTGACACCCCCACCCACTTTGCCGGACACACGCCCGACCCCATCTTCACCTCCAGCAAACACATCTCCTTCGATCACACCACAGCTCTCCACTGGACGGACCACAGCTGCTTTCACTTCAGCTACAAAAAGACCACAACTCACATCCCACCACAACCTATTCCTCCAAGAAACTGGAACAAAATCACCACTGACCAACTCTTCACATCGCTTAACCAAATCCCCCCGCCATAGCATCGGACCCACACCAAGCTGCCACCAAACTCACACAATGGATCACTCACAGCGCTGACGAATTAGCACCCTTGAAAAACCACCAGATCAAACCAGGTAGCAAAAAGGCCCCCTGGTTCAACGATGACCTTAAGAAATCCAAGAAGCTATGTCGTACCCTCGAGAAAACCTGGAGAAAAAACCCAACCACCAACAACCTGACCACCTTCAAGGACGCCATCCGCAAACACCACCAACTGATCCGATCTACCAAGAAATCAGCATTCAAGGATCGACTCGACAACAACGCCCAAAACAGCAAAGAACTATTCAACATCGTCAAAGAATTTACCAACCCCACCGCCGGCACCAACGACATCACTCCCTCCCAAGACCTCTGCGACTCTCTTTCATCTTTCTTCCACAACAAAATCGCCGACATTCACAACAGCTTTGAAAACATGTCCGATGAACAACACACTCCACCCACCTCCGAACCAAAACAGCATTCTCACAACATTTGCGCCTGGAACCTAATCACTACTGAAGACACCATTCGTCTGATGAACTCCATCCACTCAGGTTCACCAACTGACCCATGCCCCCACCACATCTTCAACAAAGCAGACTCCATCATAGCACCCCACCTCTGCGATGTCATCAACTGCTCCCTCAACTCCGCTACCTTCCCAGAAAGCTGGAAACATGCTGAACTCAGCGCCCTTCTGAAGAAACCCACAGCGGGCCCCTCTGAACTTAAGAACTACCGCCCCATCTCACTCCTCCCCTTCCCGGCCAAAGTCATCGAGAAAGCCGTCAATAGCCAGCTCGCCGCCTTCCTTGAATCCAACAATACACTCGACCCATCACAGTCCGGCTTTCGAGCCAAATACAGCACCGAAACCGCCCTCATCGCTGCTACGGACGACATCCGAACGCTACTGGACAACGGAGAAACAGTTTCCCTCATCCTACTTGACCTCTCCGCCGCCTTCGACACAGTCTGTCATAACACCCTCATACAACGCCTCAGCAACGTCGGAATACAAGGAAAAGCGTTGGACTGGACCATCTCATTCCTCGCCGGAAGAATACAGAGAGTCCGCCTCCCCCATTCAAATCAGAGGCCACCGAAGTCATCTGCGGCGTACCACTAGGATCATCACTCAGTCCCACCCTCTGCAACGTGTACATGAGTCCCCTCGCAACCATTGCGCGACAACACGACCTCAACATCATCTCCTACGCTGACGACACCCAGCTAATCCTTTCCCTCACCAAAGACCCCAATACAGCCAAAACCAATCTTTACGATGGAATGAAAGAAGTAGCCGAATGGATGAAGAACAGCTGTTTAAAACTAAACTCGGACAAAACGGAAGTCCTCATCTTAGGATCGTCCTCCTCTGCATGGGACGACTGGTGGCCACCGGCTCTGGGCACAGCACCCATACCTACAGATCACGCACGGAACCTGGGCTTCATCCTAGACTCCTCCCTCTCGATGACCAGACAAGTCAACGCCGTTTCATCATCATGCTTCAACATCCTACGCATGCTCAAAAAAATCTTCCGTTGGATCCCCACCGATACAAGAAAAACAGTCACCCACGCACTAGTCACTAGCCGACTAGATTATGGAAACACCCTTTACGCCAGAACCACAGCCAAACTACAGAAAAAACTCCAACGCATCCAAAACGTCTCAGCCAGACTCATACTGGACATCCCCCATCAAGCCCACATTTCCGGTCACCTGAAAGGTCTCCACTGGCTTCCCGTCAACAAGAGAGTAACGTTCCGTCTCCTCACCCACGCACACAAGGCCCTCTACGACCTAGGACCCGAATGCCTCAACAAATGACTGTCCTTCTACACACCCACCCGCCAACTACGTTCATCCAATCAAGCCCTCCCCACAATTCCGCGCATCAATAAATCCACCATGGGAGCAAGATCTTTCTCCTACTTAGTGGCCAAAACCTGGAATTCTCTCCCCACTCACCTCCGCCTTACACAGAACCACCTCTCTTTTAGAAAGCAACTAAAAACCTGGCTATTCGATAAGTAATGTACCCACCCTCCCCCAAGCGCCTTGAGACCCTCTGGGTGAGTAGTGCGCTATACAAATTACTGAACTTGAACTTGAACTCTGCGCTGCAATTTTCTAATGGTTTCCCAAAGATTTCTGTGAGACACGAGATGGGTACATTTGGATTTTGGGCAACAGAAAACCAAGGCCCAGAGGAAAGACTTTCTTGTCTCTTAGTAATGCTATGCAATGGTCAGGTCGATTTGTACAATGCAGCTTATCATCTGCTAGAGTATCCAGGCGTTGGAGCAAGTACCTAGGCCGGGTGAAGTTCCTAGTTGAACATCCAGGTTGTACGTTTCTTCCAGTTGTTGAGCAGCGAGGGAGCTGTTGTGATGTGTTCAGGAAGTTCAGTCCAGGACTTGGTAACAATGAAGGAGAAGGGCCACCCTCCTGACTTGCTTCTGTGGATGTGGGGGACCGGCGCAAGGATGAGTGAGGTTCAGCATATCCGTCTGAACAGATGGTAGAGTTAAAGTTAGCCTTTGAGATAATCTTGTCCAGTGTTGTTGAGGGCTTTGTAGGTGCGAGTGAGCAGTTTGAATTGGCAACATTTCTGGATGGGTAGCCAGTGTAGCTTAGTGAGGCAGGGAGTGATGTGGGCTCTCCATGAAACATCTTGGATGAGTTTCAGTTTGGTGTTTTGGATAGTCTGCAGTCTTTGCATGAGCTGGTTGGAGATCCCTACATAGAGCGCAATGCCCTAGTCAAGTCGTCTGGTTATGAGGGCCTGAGTGATTGTGCATCTAATTGGCATGTGGAGCCATTTGAAAATCTTGCAAAGAATTTTGGGAATGAGGCAGCAGGATGCAGTTACAGTGTTAACCTGCTTATTCATTGTGAGTATGTCGTCTAGGATGACACTGTGATTTCTGGCGTGGTCTGTGGGGTGGGCGTGGGTGCTACTTTGGATGGCCACCTGGAGGGGCCCTATGGGACGCTCTTGTTTCTGAGGATCAGGATCCCCGTTTTGTCCGTGATGAGTTTTAGGCAGTTCTCCCTCATCCAGTAGGCCACATTGGTCATGCAGGAGGTGACGTTAGTCTTGTTGGTGTTGTTCCAACACACAAAGGGAGCTTTGTGTATTGTAGGCCTAGCAGACAATGCTAATGATGTGGGTTCTTATGATGTAGGCAAGGGGTGCCATGTACACATTTAATAGAGTTGGGCTGAGGAAGGACCCCTTGGGGACTCCACAGACGAGCTTCTTGGGTTCAGAGGTGTATGGAGGAGTAGGAGTCATTTGATTCTGTAGGTGAGGAAGGAAATGATCCTTCTCAGGATGGGCCCTTGAATTGAAGCCTGAAGACTAGTCGTGCAACCAGTCCAGGTAAGTGGGAGCTGGGGCCTAGATTATCTGGGGGAGAGGCATATCATTACCTGCCCAACAATCTACTGATCATTACTTCAACACCATTACCTCAACAACATCATTGCCTCATTTGCCATTGAATTGAACACCAGTCTCCTGCAAAAGTCGAAAGCATTAAAATACATATTTGATGTAAATTTCTTTAATTCAATGCAATTAAACAATTAAAATATTAAATGAAAGGCAGTTAATAATATGAAAAATGTATTACCATTGGTTAATGTTCTGTTAGAGTTAGCATTACTAGGGTTGGTATGTGAACAGATGTGTTTGTTATTTGATTAGGTTAATGTGGAATGTAAGAAAAACACATTACAAAATATCTATCATTGCTTGAGGTAAGCGTTATGGTTTAGTTTTGAGTTACGGGTATTTTTAATGGTAGTGTAAAGTTTCCCAGTTTGAGACACATCAATTGAAAGTACTTTAATGTAATCTAATTCAAATCATTAACTTAAATAATAAACTTTGTTTAATGTCAGCAATAGAATTTGTATTTGGTTTAGTGTCAAAGTGTGATATTGTGCAACACCTAACTTGAATTTAATTTAATTTAATTTAATTATATATGTATACTATTTTGGGTTGGAGTTAACATTTGCATTAGGATTAGGGTTTCTTAATTTAATTTGAAAAAAAGTAATTACCATACAAGTCAAGGGCTACGAACAAAATAATTAACTTGAATTTAATTTAATTAAGATGAATTGCATAAAGTGAAATACTAATAATTTAATGGTTGCACAGTTTAGGGGTAGTAGTATAGCTAGCATTTGGGATTAGGAGCATGATTACATTTTATTTCAATAAAAATAACATAGTGGATACTGAAATAACTTACATTTATAATTGGTACGGTATAGGTGTTAGCAACGAAGTTAAAATGAAAATGAGGTAATTTCTCCACTCATGGCTATTCTGTGGGCAGGAGCAGGAGGTGCCACTGAATTATGTCTCCTCTGCAATCAGTGGTGTGCATTTTAGCTTTCTCCGTCTCAATCCATATCTCTGGTAAAAAAAAAGTGTCCCAGGCTGTTCTTCACTTTGCTATGGAACCCTAGTCTACCAGTGGCAGTTCATTTACTAGCTCGCTCTACAGCTTCTGGCAGGATTAGGTAATATGCAGGCATACTATTCAAACAGGGTTTCCCTTACTCATAGAAATCTGGCCGAGAATGGGACATTTGGGCCTAGTGGCTGAGGTCTCCTGCAAGTGTCCAGTGTAAAGTGTCAGAATGCTGGAAATCCTTTGTATTCCCTACTAGCAGCCCGCCCCAGCGTTGCCCGGGGCAGAAAGGGTCTGGGGGCAGTATTTCAGGCTTGCGTGCACTACCGCCCCGGCCCCCGCCCGCCACGACATTGTCTGTGTCCCGGAGAATGTTGTGGCGGGCGGGGGCTGGGGCGGGAGTGCACACAAGCCTGAAATGCTGCCCCAGACCCTGATCTTACCGCAGTTGTTCCGGGCCAACCTCCCGCACCGGCTCCCTCCCGTCCCGTGTCCCAGAGCCTTACCTGAGCCGCCACTCCTCACTTCACCGCCGCTCCTCCTCATCATCACGTACGTTGCGGCCAGCGCTACGTCGTGGCCGTCAGCGTTGCGGCCGGCGCTACTTTCAGGGCACTACTTTTTTTAAGTTATATTTTTTAATTTACGTTTTTAAAAAATTTTCTATAGCCTATGTCCATCTGCACACCTTGATGATTACAACAATGTATTGGGTGTGTGGATTGGCGCTGTGGTTCCCGCGTTTACCTTGCCAAAAGGTTTGCGTTCTATCTTTATAATAGTAGTATAGATAGGCAGTATTCTGTTTTTTCCCTGATTGTGTCTCATCTTCAGGGATCAGCTTCTGATTTGAAGACAGTCTAATGGTGTTGTAGGATTATTTCCAATCCCATAGCGGCAATTCTCGGGGCAAGTAATTGTTGTATTGAAAAGATGTCCAGTAGTCCAGGGTAGACTATGTAAGATGTTTATTATAGCTGTCATGAGGAGCAGGGGCGTAACACAGGCCACCGCGGCCCCCGCGGTGTGGGGGGCCCCAATCTGCAGGGGGCCCACCGATCTGCAGGGGGCCCCCTCAGCACAGTACTCAGGCCTGTGCGCTCCTTATTAAAGCAGAGTGGGAGCCCCTGCGTGTACCTTGCAGGGGGGCCCCCTTAACTTTTGTGGCGCCACGGATGAGTAGCCCCACCAGGAGCAGCCTTCCTACTGCTCAGCCCATTCTCCAACTGACTCTCAACATTTTACATTGTCTACATCGGACTACTGGACATCTTTTCAATACAACAGTAATCTCATACAGCAGTGCTCTGGACATCCATCAAGCTGCTGACGCCTAGAAGACTTCGAAGATGATTGTGTGATATTTGATTCCTATATAGGGTTTTCGGGAAGGGCGCTGAGCATTCTAGAGCTACTCTTTGCATGGAAAAGAATGGTACAAGCCGCAGCTTATTTATTTAGCCAAACATGAGGCGGTTCTAGTGGTACACTTTAATCCTTTCCTTCTGGGAAGATAGATGGATGAAATTCAGGCATCCATCTAGCAGCATCCAGACTGGTAACCTCCACCTTTGATTCCTAATGCATGCAATGTGGAAACAGTGAAGGCTTAAGGCTATGGAACAACGGTATTTCAGTCGCTGCTTCTCGGTGGAGCCTCCCTCCCTGTTGTTTTTGGTCAGGGGTACCATGCTCAGCATCGAAGGTGGCTTGCATTGTTCTGGGTATGAGCAAGAGAAAAGGCTGATGTACCTCCTGATGATTAAAAAATAATTGGTGAAGGAAAGAAGCTAATGTCGTGATTACATGCCTTTAATGTTCACTACTGTTTTATCGTCTGTTTGTGGAAGAGGTGTGGCGCAGCGGCCAGGGTTCCTGACTCTGGACCAGGGGGTTCACGGTTCCATCCCCGGTGCCGGTGGCAGGTCATCCCAGCACCATGTGACTCTGGGCAATAGCTCGCTTAATCTTCCCGATGGCCCCCAGCGCCGGGACACCTCTCCGGAGGTAGCTTGCGCTTTACAAATGCTGGTAAAGGAGATGGAGTCCTTTACCCCATTCCCAGCGACTAGTAGAGAACGAGCAGGATTACTCATTTTTGTTTTTTGGAACACTTGTGTCTATAGCCACCTTATTATTACTTTAGGACTAACACAAGAAAGAAGGCATCAGTTAAATGGAAAATATTGCTAAAAAGTGCACGATGGCACAAAGTAAGGATTTTTCTATAGGGCAATGCACACCTAAGACAAAATAACATAATATGCATGTTGCTTACCTACTGCTAGGGTTTCGGGTGCACCCCACTTTTTAGAAATAAAGTTGAAACGGTAGAGAGCTGTATATGCAAATTTACATCAAAGAAAAGAGATCAAATTCCGTTCATAACAGCACATTATTTCAAGCGAGGACCAAATATGAAACCCAGCCTGTACCTGTTGAAAAGAGAGTTTAATGATTTATGAGAGATCATATTTCTTAATGTGAAAAGCCGCTGGAATGCTGCCTCATAAGAAACTGCTTGCTCCACAAATGTAATAGAAAACGTATTGCATAATTAGTTTATGATTTAATGCACGTTTCACACTTCAGCAAGAGATTCCTGGCTCGGAGAGTGACCGGGCTTGGCATGTTTTGCATTTTGGACTCTGTCAGTTTAGCTGCTGAACATCTGAACCTCTAAATATAGACCCGTGTACGTGCTATGAATAATGCATGGACTACAAAACATAAATGGACTCTCGGGATTTGGGGCATTATTTTAATGTGTTCCGTAAAATTAACAGTGTAACAACAGGTATCTAGATCAATAGTTTCATATTCTATGTGATACTTGCAAGTCATTATTTATTTAAGTATGTATTTAGGTAGCAGTTTTGTAAAGCGCTGCCCTTGCCCTTTTAGTTACTTCAGAGCGCTGAAAATAGTTTAGAAAAAAAAATGTTAAGAATGGAGGGGAAGTTAGAATCCGACCCGGTGGATGAGTAACCATTTCTCAGGTTCTTCTGTGGTGACCAGTTCACTTGAAGCCTAGTCCAAATAGGTTCGTTTTCAGACTTCCCTCAATCGACAATGGTTCTATTCAGATCTCGGGTACGGATTGTAAGGTTCCATATTCTAGCGCTTTCAACTCCCAGAGAGCTACATCCATGCCTCATTCTCTTGAAGGATCCTTCATTGACCAGGTCTGCAGATGTTGATTGCGGGGTTTGTGCGTAGTGTGGTGCTAGCTTTTGAATACATTTAGCACCTTTGTCCCAGTTAGCTTTGTGGATAGATATGTTATGATGCTATGCCCAAATATTAAAACATCTTTCCAGATGTGGAGTTAAGGTCTGAGATATTGACATAAGATTTAATTACATTTTATTTTGTGTTGTAAACTTAAGAATATGCTATGCTATATCTTCACGCCCTTTCTGAAACCACACAAATTATTTTTGGAATGTAAAGGAGGGTTACTCTCTCTACATCAACTGCCTAAGAAAACCCTTCCAACATACAAACCCAGCATATGCGCTACTTCTGTCTGGGATAAACTAAACAAGCATAAGAGAAGGGAAATTAATGTGACTGATAAATCTTAATTGACTGATAAAGAAGGCAGGTCTTCGGCCTTCATCGTACATGACTTAAGTGCCACTTTTAACACTGTGTCCCACAAAAATTTGTCCTAGGAGATTGGCTCAGGCGATCCTTCCCTACCCTCTTTCTACCCCTATATCTCTGACAACTCTTTCAAGTTTAATCCCCTGCATAGCTCTCAATTTCACACTCTGATCTAAGGTGTTCCCCAAGGTTCCTCTCTGATACCCACTCTGTTAAATATCTACATTCAACATTTGGCTCAGTTTGTGAAATCCCTGCGTCTCACGCAGTGGCGGCTCCTTCGCTAAGGCGGAGGAGTGTTGCCCAACAAGAAAAATAAAATGATAATAACAATGTTATTATCATTTCATTTTTCATTATTGTGGTGCTTTTTAAAGCTGTTGGTGGGACTGTGCCGGCTGCAGAGCAAGGGAAGGAGTGGAAATCACACTCTAAAGTGTGCATGACTGTTTGGCCGGCTGTCCTGGTCTGGCCAAACAACCATCCGCACTTTCAAGTTTCCCACTAGGCTCCATTGCACAGCCTGGTGAGGAACATGCCCAGCCTCCCATTCTCTATCTGAGCGCAGAGACACAGCGCGCAGACCAATCACATCGCTGCATAGCAGAATCGTAATTGGCTATGGGGAGGGAGCCTGGGTGCAATAATAATATGATAAGGGTACTCCCACAATTAGTTTTAGGTCTAGAGGAGGGAGTGACAGTAGATAACAACAATGAAGGACCTCTGAACTGACCTATATAGTTTCAAAGTGATTAAATCTCCAAACTTAGATAGATGCAACACATGTAAAACGTTTCAAACAAACAAATTATTTGTCATGTTGTTTATTTTTTTTGCTATTTATTTTCTTTTTGTTTGTCAGAGTAAAAAAGTTTTTATGGTATTTTTATAACATTTTATGAAATACATTATTACAATACATAATTTGAAAAATTCATTAAATGCAAAAGTGAACTCGACATGAACCCCAGATATAATTAAATAGTGCAAATGATACCGTCAGCAATCATTCATAAACTATCTCACCCTAACAACCACTCATGCATACTCATACCAAAACTATATAGAAAACAACTACGACAACAGAGAAGGGCAGTACATCTGAGATTATAAGTATATCCTCAAATGATTACATCTACAATTCTGTATCATGATGCTTCATAATTTTTATGCTGATTTTTTCTTTTTATCTTTATTTCTTTATCTTCTTCTCATATGTAGATCTCAGATGTATGAGGCCTACGTATGTTTCGGTGAACATGAGTAACTTATATCACCTTCTTCAGGGCCAACATAGACAAAGACATATACATACCAATATAAAAACTGGGGGTTCGTATCATATGGAGATAAATATAGCAACGTCTTATAGTTGAAGGCTCAGCGAGCGCAGTCTCATTATCCAGGGCATAGCTAATTAGCAAGATATTTTGATGTCCTCTCTTGCTTGTTATATATTACCGGGAGTGTCAGTAGAATGATAATTCCTTGAAGGAAACAGGATGTAGGCATACTTAATCTGGTGCTCAATCGTGTGGAGCCTCCGTTATCTCTATAATTCAAAATGCGTGCGCGATCAGCGTCAGTACTTCTATGTTCGCAAAGTGAGCCTAACATTCGTTCTGATATGCTCCCCTGCTCGATCGCCCAGCGCTCAGTGTCCCTGAGGGAGCCTGGGTGCTTCCTGATCCTGCCTGTGTCGAGGATGAAGAGGACAGAGGAGAGCTGGCTGCCGGGAAGGCAAGTGTTTTTTCTTTTTTTGACTCCTCTTTTCTTTTATTTAACACTCCGGCGCCCGCCTCTTCACTACTCCCCCTGTAGTAGCTGGTGCAGAGCTCACGCTAGTGCCCTATGTGGATGACGCTCAGCTCGTGTTCGTCTCGAATAACCCCTTGTCAAAATATGCTTGCTGTTGCAGAGTGGATGGAAGCCAATTGCTTGCAACTTAATACAAGCAAAACTAAGACCCTCCTCCTAAGAAAAGTCAGCCACTCTTGGGGTGACCACTGGTGGCCTCCATCACTTGCTTCTCCTCTGCATTCTAAGTCTGTTGTCAAAAGCATAGGTGGCTGGGTGGGCAAGGCAGAAATTTCGAAACGCAGGCGAAATCAGAGGTAGGCAGTGTGCTTTGGACTTATGTGTGGGTTTAAACCGATTCTCCAATTTTTACCCTCCCACCCAACAAGTAATTATTCAGGCAGCTATCCATTCCCGGCTAGACTACAGCAACATCCTCTACCTGGGAACCAACAAGGTTGTGATTCGCAGACTCCAGCTGGCTCAAAATGCAGTGGCCAGGCTGCTTTTCTCATTTCGAAATTGTTGTCCTGTCTCTAGTCTTATTGGCAAACTGCATTGGCTCCCAATTGAGAATTGCGAGTGGAGTAAGGAAGCAGGAAACAAGTAGAGTCTTGAAGATATTTATTACCAGGCTACATGAAAAAGAGCCAGCAGGGAAGAAGCCAGCTCCAACAGCACAGCTTTAAGATAGGAATTCACACATTCTAATGTCCACAAGCAACTAGGAACATTCCAAACACAACAGAAATACTACAAATACTAAAATAGCTTAAAGGCACATAGTACATAAGATACCACACATTAACTATGTACTGCATATCTTTCCTTCTTCCCAAAGCAAAGAAAAAATCAAAAAAGAAACTTGCTTTCTGTATTTAGCAGGATTAACAATTTCACGGGTACTCCTAAGATTACCCTGTAGAGGATCTACATTACTAGGAACAAAGCTCCTGTTAACAGATAGAGGACTTTCATTATTTTGCCAACTTTTAGCAACCTTGCTCAGGTTCACCAAAACCCCCATCTACTTGCATGGTGTTCCCCACAATCGTTGATACTTTGCCAAATTTACTTTTCCCTTTCTTGACATGAATCGACTTCCTGATCCTAATCAAGTCTCCAAACTCCAAAGGAGAAGCCTTACCATCCTTCTTGGATTCATACCACTGTTTTTGCTTATACCGAATGCAAGACATGTTCTCTTTGACAATAGCCATCAATTTTGAAATATCAGAATCAATCTTGATCCACTTAGACATCCATCCATGTCTTGAAGATGTATTAGCCGTCCTACCCCTCATTAGTTTGAAAGGCGAGACTTTAAAAAAAATAAATTATTTTAGACATCCAACACATACATTATACTTACAATTAATACACTTAAACAATATAAATTTCAATACTTATGTACAGGATGTCAAGTATTTGTCTTTACACCTTCCCCTCCTTCTAAACTACAGCACCCATTCACCCCCTACCATACCCACCCGACCCCCTCCTGCCTTTGAAACCAAAGGAATCTTAATTTAGATTAAGCCTTGATGTGCTCTAAACCTTGGAGTTTGGAATTTAGTAAAATCTCGTTTCAGTCTCTCTTTAGTATCCCAGTTAATCTCACTAAGTCTTATGTCAATAAATCAGATAAATTAGGTAAATTAATCATATCAAGTCGTAGCCTCACGGGCAGGCACCTGGTGACATGGCACTACAAGGCCATTCGGGATCTCATTGAAAATCCTCTAGACAGGCTACGCAACTCCTGGGAGGATGACATAGGACGAGTCCTCCACGACACTGAGTGGACAGGGGCGCTAGAATACCCCAAAAAAGTTTCCCGGAACGCCTGCTTCAAAAATATACAGTTCAACATTTTACACCGAGCTTATCTAACGCCCGACAAGCTGCATAAATATTATCCCAACACGGAATTCCATTGCCCCCGATGCCAGTGCCAGATGAACGCAACCTTTCAACATATGTTCTGGGACTGCCCGTCCCTGCAAGCATACTGGAGCAAGGTATACCGTACGCTGCACGCGCTGGTACACTTACAACACATTACCACTTGGGAGGCTTGTGCCCTAGGCATCTATAAAAGGAAGAAATCCGAGAAGCTGCAGTGGCGGTTCGCATCCTTGGCCATCCTCCTGGCAAAACAAAATATAGCCATGCACTGGAGGGCCCCTCCGGGACCGCCAGAAGCGGCCTGGGTGGGAGCCATCAATAAGTGGGGTGCGGCGGAGGAAGAGATCCTAAGAGATGAAGAGGTAAAAGGTGCACACAGACACCCTATCTCTATGGAGTGGGCACACCTGCTAATACAATTTAAGCACGAGACGACAGTCTGAGACACCCCAGAGCCAACGCAGTCCCAACCTGGCGATCCCCCTCGGGACCCCAGCCCACGGACCCAACCACTACTCCACACACAGCACCCCTGCAGGGTAGTCGACGCACCACGATGGCCTAACCAGTAGATAGGGTCATCTGATACGGCCGCAGATCTTCCCCCCTCCCTTTGTCCTGCTAGCCCCCGTGACACGCACCGCCAACCAGGAGGTGTCCACCGGGGCACCGGCCGAAAGCGCCGCGCCCCCTATGCACGCCGTTATCCCTTTCTAACGCTACTTTCCTCCCCCTCCTTCCCTTACACCTTCTCGGGGGTATCCCCCGCGGATCCCAGTTTAGCCTCAGTCCGCAAGTTCAAGTCCAACACGTTTACATATAACATTGCTGTTAGCATAAGCCGAGTAGGGTGGAACACTGACGGAGGGGTAACAGTTCCACACGACCCCATAATTATATCGTCCAAGGGATCAGGTACACTAAGACATGGTATTTTGCAACAAGATAGCCCACTTATGAGTTCAGGGACTCAATGCACCATTGTCACACCCAAGAGACAAAGGCCAACCTGTTGTCATTGATTCCCAATTGTAATTGTCATATAATGATAGCATCTATGTTGATTGTTCTGTGACCTATCCTGGAAATGTAAAAAACCCTAATAAAAAATAAAAAATAAAAAAATCAAGTCATAGCCTCATTAGTCCAGTTGGTTATTGGTAACCGAATTTCAAGCCCCCTTATTTTGGCTTTTAGACCTCTTCGTTTGTGTACCGCGTTCTCACAACGGTAGGTAGCTAGCAGTTTCCCCAACCAACAATGTACTGAAGGAGGTTCTTTATCTAAACAAACAGTAGCCAGATATAGCCTAAACACCGTCATAGCTGCAAAGAGCAAGACCGGATTTGGTTCCGACATTGCTTGGTTGCTTACCCCAACACAATTACTTGCAGCGTAAGATCCACCTCAAACCCCAGCATAAGCTTGATATAGTTACCCACCTCGGCGACCAGAGATGATAATCGTGGACAAGTTGCAAACATATGTACACTATCTGCGGCAAAACATCTGCATTGAGAACAATGTATACCTCTAGAGCCTCCCCATTTAGAAATCCGTGCTGGAGTAATGTACAAATTAAGCCAGGTTTTAACACATTGTGCTTGTAAAATTGCCAAAAAAAATGCAGTCTGACTCAATAATTAAGAATCCCCGCATTCCTCTACCCCTGCTTGCACCAAATCCTGCCAGCGATTGGTGTGTTTTATGAGATACTCCTCCATTATATTGCTAAGTAATTGATAAAATGTTGGTATTGGTGATGGAGTCCCTAGTGCCATATCCAGTAAGGAGACTCTATGACACCTGATTGCCTTCTTAGATAGATAATCCTTCACTTGTAGAAATTTAAAGAAATTATTATTTCCAATCCCGAATTTTCTCTTGAGTGTATCAAAAGAGTGTATTTTAGTATCAACCATAAGATCACTAATATGCCGTATGCCCCTATCAATCTATATTTTTCATATATCCATTTTGGAAGATTTCTGCCAATTGATCATTATCAGCCAGAGGGGTATATCTATGTATCCTGCTTGTTTTAAGTTTCTTTCCAACTGCTGTCCAAACCTTAAATGCTCCCAGCATAATTTTAAATGTCACTCTTTTAAAATAATCAAATCGATATGACGCATGAGACAGCCATTGGCCTCTGCCCCTAATACTAGCCTATCAATAGAAGTATAGGATGTTTCCTCTGTTGCTACCATCTCTTTACCCAATAATTCGGCCATCTGTTGTAGAGCTGACACCCAATAATAGATCTGGACATTGGGAACAGACCAAATCCCCCCGATCTCTGGGATATATGTTAGTACTCTATGGGGACGTTTCCCGGATCACAGGAATTTCAAGATTATTTGATTAAAAGCAGAAAACCAAACCTTATTTATTTCGACTGGAATAGCTCTGAAAAAGTATAAAATTTTGGGCAAAAATAACATCTTGATAACATTACATCTCCCTAGGAGTGTAAGATGCAAGCAGTTCATTCTATTAAAGTCTGTTTTAGTCTTTTGTAGCAGAGGCTCCAGGTTGTTTTGCTACAGCATGAAGAATGGGACCCCCTCAAAAGGATAATTTGCGACCAAGGAACAGAGGGGAAGAGAGAAATTTGTTCTAGAAAGTTGTTCCTTCAGTGGTCATATATATCTATAGGCAATATACATCAGATAATTTAGAGAAAGGTGACAGACTTATATAGGCATGTTTATTTTGTCATAGTTTTTATTTTCATTTGATTACGTTTTTTTCATTTCAATTTCTCGTATACAAATTACATAATTCACCGACGACCGAGGAAGATCTGAGTAGACTCCGAGACCTCACATGTACAGATGGATACAGTGTAAAGAACGGGGTCAGATTAACCAAGCTGAAAAAAGTAATATCCCTATTCCCGGTCCAGGAATTTGCGGCAGACCACTAGCCATATAAAGGAATGATTCCGTCATCTTTGCAAATAACGAGACACCGAAACTACTGAGACCACATCTTACCGATTCATTTTGTACTACTGAGAGCATCATCAGCCATTAAAAGTTTTTAATTGACTCCCTGGAGAACATATAATTGTCTCTGAACAGGTTGAAGTAATCGAACCCTGTCTCACAATGAAAAGTGGTGTTTTTTAACAAGTATTCGGTCCGAAAATCTAGCAACTGAGCACGCAAGGAATCCATATTGGCCTATCCCTTCTTGTCCCCTGATATCTTTGACCCACAAGAGAAAAAAAGGTCCTGAGGAAGGTGGTTATCCACCGAAACGCGCGTCGACCAATCATGTGCGGGGGTCTTAAGTTCTTCTGAGACCCTAAAACCTGACAACCTGTGAACTTGTCAGTCCATACGTAGTTTCTCTCCCCTTTTTTCCCCTTTTGGTAGTGTAATTGTGGTATGCATGTGTGTATGTTTGCAAATTGAGTTGTGTATTTAAATATCAGGTGGCCTCCTTAAAAATCAATCAATTTCCTCTTTGTGTATAAATAATTCTTTCTTTTATTTCTGGGTTTTATCAATAATGTGTGTTTTAAAAACCAAATTTTTTTTTTCGAGTTTGTAAAATGTATTTATGATGAATTATGTAATTTGTATACGAGAAATTGAAATGAAAAAAACTTAATCAAATGAAAATAAAAACTATGACAAAATAAACATGCCTATATAAGTCTGTCACCTTTCTCTAAATTATCTGATGTATATTGCCTATAGATATATATGACCACTGAAGGAACAACTTTCTAGAACAAATTTCCAGGTTGTTTTGCACAATTTCATCGATGATGGCACAGATCATAAGCCCTAGATATCTAGCATATCCCAATACCCATGTATCATCCAGGTCTATTCTAGAGTTTTTAACAATCATCATCTTATTCTCATTGCGATAATATCCTGAAATTTTACTGAAGTCTTTTGCTTCCCTTACTACATCGTTAATGGCCTCTAATTGGTTAGCTGTAATTATACCAAGATCATCTGCGTATGCTAGAATCTTGGTATCTCCTTCGATAGAATGAATAGCCTGAATCTTGTTATTCGTCGCAATTTTTCTAATTAAAGGATCTATATAAAGTGCAAATAATAGCGGGGAGCAGGGGCACCCCTGTCGTGTACCGCAAGTAATTTTGATTAGATAAGATGTAAGACCTATCATAGCTATTCTAGCCACAGGTTCCTGATTCATACATCTGATGACTCCAATAAAACCCTTGCCCAGTCCTTTCCTTTCCATAATTGCCCATAAAAAAGGGCATGAGACCCTACTGAATGCTTTTTCAGCATTGAGTAGTAATAGGGTCTCCTGGAACCTTTGTATAATGAAAAAGCGTGATTATACATCAAATATTTTCAGGTGTGGCCCTTCCCGGGACAAACCCATGTTGAAAAGAGGATACAAGCTTCTTGATAACTATGGCTAGCCTATTTGCCAAAATGTTAGACTTTTTTTTACATCACTATTTACCAATGTAATTGGCCGGTACGATCCCAATTCCTTTGCGGATTTGCCTTTTATTAGGGAAGACTATAATATTAGCATTTTTCCAGGAATTGGGGGATAGCAGATCTAATTGTGTTCTACGAAATACCTCCAACATGAGTGCCATAATCTGTGTCTTGCACTTTTTGTAGAATTCCCCTGGTATTAGATCGGTTCCCACAGCTTTGCCTAATGGAATAGAATCTATAGCTTCTATTAATTTGTGTATTGTGATTGGCGCATCTAAGCTATCGCTCTCCTCAGGAGATACCTGATCAAAATTTTGGCCCCTTAGATAATCTTTGATTTTTTGGTCTTCCACCCGAATATCCTCAGTATATAATCTTTGACAACATTTTTTAAATGAAGTGAGGATAGCATCAGGCTGACTTACCATACCTCCGTTAGGATCTCTAATTTCACTGATCCCGGTTAGTACAGTTTTTTTCCCTTGTACGTACAGCAAGTAAATGACCCACCCTCTCACTATTCTCATAAACCCTACTCTGCCAAGCTGTATACTTGCCAGCCGATTTTTTGAGAGATATCTCAATAATGGCAGATCTAGCAATGATAATCTTTGATTGGACTGCCTCCGGTTCTGCCCCTTCAGACCATACCTCAAACAATTTGGCTTCTGCCTTACCCAAATCCTCATACAGGGCCTGTAACAAGGTTTTATCCTTACTTTGTGCCTCCCAGACATACCTAGATGTTTCTCCTCTAACCCCTGTATCCCACACTATACTTATATTAGTGCTCCCTAGGTTCTCTACAATAAACCTGGGGATCCATTCCTCAAGTTGCTGTACATACTCCTCTTCACTTAATAGAGCCCTATTAAATGTCCATGGTGTCTGTGAGGATTGTAGCCCAATATTTATTTCAATCACCAAAGGTTTATGATCAGACATAACTTTGGGATATTTGCTTATCTTGCAACCTTGTAAAAGCTCCTGTGACACTGTTGTGTGAATGTATCTAGGACCCTAATTAAATATTTCTGATTTATGCCCTTATGCGGTTATGATAAATCATGTCCTAATGAAGGCATACGAATCTTACCCATATTCAGCCATAGCCCACACAGCCCAAATACGGCAAGGCTACTTCCTTAGATTCCTAGAGAGCACAACGAGTTCCTTCGACACACCAAACCTTCAGCAACCTGGGAATTCACCATGTCTTTGTTTTGATTTGTCATTGAACTCCTGCGAGCACTAAAGGAACAGTCAGTTCTTAGTGACATCTTTTATTGACGTCTTATGTCCAACCTTACGTCAAACACGGCACCTTCCAGGTATAAATATGCCAACACTTGCCTTAAGCAAACACACGGTGGTGTGCAGCAGAGCGGCTATCTACTTATCCGAAGCCCAGCTGATGCGAGAGCAGAAGAAAGCCGCCCCTCCCCTTTGACAGACTGGAGAAGCTGCCTTTTCTCACACCGAGAAATCCAGCACTGGTGTTTTCCAGTCACCCTTGTGGGTTATTGGGAGATCGAGTCCTGAGAAACGAGATACAAGACCTCCTTCATTCTATAACCAAGGTACGGAGCAGATTCAAACCTTAGAGAGAATTCTTGATTCAGATTCTGGGCAAAAACCCAACTTAACTTAAAACTGAAATTTACTTACTCCTTCCCACGTATTAGGCTTAGGTCAGGTAAACCGGGGTAGGCGTGTCTTAGAAGCACCAGTTGAGTTAGTTAGTCAATGTTTTTATGTATGTAAATATTTTATCCGTTTTAAAGTATCATATGGCTAAGAAACCATATCAATGCTTTTACAGTATTATTTTATAATACTCCTTTTACTGTACGCACTTTACTTCATAATAAGTATTGCAATTGTGGCAATTCATTTCTCTTGCATGAGAATGTAGACTGCTCAATAAAATAACACCTTTTATTGAAAACGCCCGTCTCTCTATTTCTCTGCACCCTGGTGAAATTAAGCATGCACAATTGACTGAGTGAAATAGCTGTCTATTGTTTTCACACGACTCTGGAGATACACTCCTTATTCTGGGGGAGCAAAGTTGTCATGTTATATGGTTGTCAGAAGCTAATCCCTTCTTGTCTAAATCAGGGAAGTTAACCCCTCCCCATTCATTCGAGAAAGTTTCTAGTGACCTCTGAGCTAGCTGGCAAAACTAATTAAGTCTAACAAAGTCAGTAGAGACCTAGAGGACCTCAGTCCTACGTCTACACTGCTGTTTATGTTATTCCAATGCGCAGAGCCTATTGGGAATATAGGAACTACACTACATGGCGCCCAACGTTTGGTAAGGCGATAATCTAACGCAAGATACTAGAGTAACTCAGTCGTGCTTTTCACACAGACCCCTTTCTCTTGTAAAAACTCCAATAGACGTCTGGAGTAGGTGAAAGGTTAATATCCGCCGAAACTTAGTAGGATGAGAATCCTATGTATTAGTTTACGGTATAGTCAACGTTGAAGGATACAGTGTTCCAAAATATTGTGCACCTAATCTTTGTTTCCTTGAAACTTGATCTGCAACAAAAAACCTTTCTGTCAGTATAAATGTCAGACAGTGAGGATGAAAGGGAAAGAGTTAGGCTAGCAGCTCAACTCCTAGCGGAGGACACAGTCATCCAAAATACAGAACCGGATGCAATACTTATCCCGGTCAATATAAGAAAAACCATAACTATAAAACTTATAGAAAATGGGGTATCACCAAGAGGTGGTACAGTTGTATTTGTGGTAGGGGCACATGAGTATCGGCAGACAGAGGTATTCTATTCCTAGATAAATTTTCCAGCAGCACATACTGTGACACGTGAGTTCCAATATTATAAAGTAGCGGAATCTCCAGCGGAATACTCTCCTTTCGAGGAAATTGAAATTCCACTAACATACCAAGAGAACTTGCTCTTATTTAATGATGCCCTAAAACATCAAAATCACATTACCAGGTTCGGTCCACTAGGTAGACCAGGAGCCACGTGGCCGGTTCTAGCCAGCTACACACCACACCCAGACATTGAAGGAATGTCAAATGATGATAATGATCTCAAAATTTCTGTGTGGAGACTCACTTGAAAAGAGTTAACACCATACTACTTGAGTTTGCATCCGAAGGTTACAAATTCAACTTTAAAAAGTCAAGAATAGCCAATCTAACTGTCCTGTTTTTAGGATATGAATTATCAAGTGAAGGCAAAAGCCTAGCAGACAATTTCTTAGAGAAATGTGCAGTACTCCAAGCACCTAAAACGCTGAAGAATTTACAATCAATACTAGGTTTCCGGAATTTTGGAAGAACATACATTCTAAATTATGCAGAGAGGGTTAAACCTCTCTACGAATTAATAAAACCTGATTTCAAACCAAATAATTGGATTCAAAAACACACAGAAATTTTGAGATCATTACAGACATACATGTTAACTAAAACAAAACTGCGAACACGTGCAAACGAACGCAATCTGGTAATCCGAGTCATCCCAGGAAGATGCGGATTCACATACCTGACCTCTAATGAGGGAGAAACTGTACCAATAGCTTACAAATCACATTTGTACACACAAGCTGAAATGAAATTCAGTTTGACGGAAAAAATTCTGACAGCGGTTCAAACTGCTGTAGCAAGAGAAAGAGCCCTAGCCCAAGGCAAGAGAATAACTGTTTTTACATCAGAATCAGCCATTGAGGCATTAACAAGCCCACGCAATCTAAATGCTGTGGCATTAGATCCGAAATGGATACAATGGGAAAATTCTCTTGCTGCAGAAGACGTGAAACACTATTTTGATCCGAAAATGAAAAAACTAGAAAATCTGGAATACGAATATGAATATCCTCTGCTGGCCGAAATCCTGCCTCTCGAACAATACACCTGTGTAATCTACACAGACAGATTTGCACAACGTTTTGTTGTGGAAAAGCAAATTTACAACAACGCGTGCGCAATTGTTAAAGGTCGTTGGCGCTTAGGTAAAGTCAGACCAATGGTCACTAAAACAGAATCATTCAGAAACTGTACAGCTCAGCGAGCTGAAATAAGATCCCTAAAGATGGCGCTTGAAAATGCTGATCGCGAATTCCCCACACTAATAGTGTGCGATTCTCAATATTGCGTCCAATCTTCCAATAAGAACCTGCAGACTTGGATTCAAAACGGTTACAAAGAAATGAAATGAAATGAAATGAAATGAAAATGATTTTTGTATAGCGCACATTGCTGCCCTGAGGCGTCCAAGCGCTGGAACTGACAGAGGGTACGGAGTTGGATGAGATCTGTAGTGCCTACTTATTGAACAGAAACAAAAGCATGGGCGAATTTTGCAAATTGGCAATTCGCGATTTTGCAAATTGGCAATCAGCAAAATTCGCGAATTTGCGGATTTTTTTGTTTTTGAGTGTTCGCGGGTGTTCCCGAGGCGCTTTGCGTGTTCGGGGGTGTTCACGAAGCGCTTTGCAATTTTGCAAGGTTTTTTTTTTGCCTGCTTAATCACTGCCACCCTCTCGTTTTTTATGCCCATCTGCCCTCTGTACCACTCATTTCTGTGCCCTTCTGCCCTCTGCCCCACTCATTTTTTGTCCCCTTCTGCCCTCTGTCCCACTTTTGTGCCCTTCTGCCCTCAGCACCACTTAGAATGGCGCCGGCAAGCTGCCAGCGCCATTCTAAAATAGCTAGAAGTAGCTTCAACAGGAAGCACTAATAGATAAAGTAAAGCAGGTGCTCCAGTTGAAGGTCAAATTAAGTTACACAATCATTTTGGGGTGATTAATGATTGTGTAACTGAATTTGAGCAGCACCTGCATTACTTTATCTATTAGAGCTTCCTGTTGAAGCTGACTTTTGTAACTATTTTAGAATGGCTTTGGCAGCTTGCCGGCGCCATTCTAAAAGAGTTACAAAAGTCAGCTTGAACTTTTGACCCAATCCGTTCTGTTTGCAGATTTTGCGGGAAATTCGCGAATCTCGCGGATTGCGAATTTACCGAAAATCCGCAAAATCCGCGAGCGGAACGGATTTTCCACCCATGCTTAGTTTTTAATTGCTTACAGAAAGAGGTGAGTTCCGGGTTGGATCTAAGGTGTTGTGGTAGAGTATTCCACAGTTTGGCCACATTAAAGGAGAAAGAGCAGCCTCCGGCTCTAGTTCTCTTTATTTTGGGTACTGTGGCCAGAAAGGCATGGGTAGATCGCAGCTCTCTGTTGGGGTGGTACGGGGTGATTAGGGGGAGGTTAATTGCTGGGCCAGTGGCCCAGAATGCCTGATGACACAGGTGCCACAATAAAGCATAAAAAACTTTGGGAACAAGTAGTTCTTTTGAAGAAAGAACTACAAAAGACTCACGTGATACATACACTGAGGCATCGACGTGATGGCGTTCACGTTGCAGGGAATTCATTGGCTGATAGAGCCACAGCGGCGGCTGGTCAGCTGGCTTCCGTAGCCACTAAAAAGCGTTCAGAAAAACAAATAGATGGAGAAACCATGCTGGCAGTAAAAGCCCCATTAAAAGGCGACTATGCGGCATTACCTCTCAACTAGCCACTCAATAATACATACATAAATGATGCGAACTCCGTTCCGTTTGCTCGAATCCCTGGAGTGGGGGATAGAGTAATTCCAAACACGAACCGGAGAATCTTCTTGATACAAGAAGCACACATGGGATTGGGTCTGAGGCACAAAGAGATCCTGAAATCTCTGATAGAATTACAATCACAATACTGGTGGCCGGGGATGAGCGTAGAAATTTTAGAATTTTGCAATAAATTGTGAGGACTGCAACAGAGATCGCAGTTGTGAAATGGACCAGGCACCATCCCAGACACCACTATTAGACAGCATCAGGCTATCTATGCGCAGACGTCCGACCGGACAAATGCAGTCCCATAATTATTAAGACTAGATTCACTAAAGATGTGGCCCCAGCGCTCGGCTGACGCCAGAACTGTTATAAAAGATTTGCGAGTCTTTATCGGCACATACGTAATTGGCATGCTACATTCTGATCAGGGTCCTGTGTTTAGCTCTCAAGCTTACAAAGAGGCCATGAGCAGCATGGGCATTGCATTGCGGTACTCTTCTCCCTTCCATCCTGAGGGAAATGCAGTTGTGGAAAGAAAAAACCGTGACATAAAGCAATCTATAATGGCGAGGGTATTAGGTTCGGGTGATGGGTGGGTCAAACATCTAGCAAGTGTCCAACGTAGTCTTAACAATCTGCCAAGAAATTCTCTAAAGGGTTTCACTCCATGCAAACTAATATTCGACACTAGAATGAGAATCCAGGACTTAGATTGTCATACTTCAGTGGTAGAAGAAAAAACCTTTGATATCAAAGATCGTTTGGCTGTTTTACAGGACTTGAATGAAAGAAGTAAAAGTCTAAGTAACATAAAGTCTAAGCCAACAACCACTGAAGAACCACCTGTCCCAGCAAGACCTGTCTGGATTCCAAAGATTGGGAATCTGGTCAGAGAAAAGATCGCGGTGAAGAAGGAATTTGGCCTTCTTACAGAAAAGCAGTACCTGTCTTAGCTGTCAGCGGAACAAGATCAGTAGTACTACCGCCACTTGCTGGTAAAAAGGAAAACAGAGTTGTTTCCATCGACCTGGTGAAACCACAATCATGTGGCCAATAATTAGTAGTAGGCCCAGTGGACTCCCAAGAAATAGCAGAAGACCAAATCTTGCTACAATCCAAGAGGTTCAAACTGAAAGACTAATCACTTTCGATAAACCATCAGTGAATAAAAAAGAACTATGCAACAAAGCCATGGAACTTGTGCCTATTGAAACCCAAATTGCAACAGTTCAAGAAACATCAGTCTACAACAATGTAGCCTCGGACTATACAAATGTAACAAAAGAAAATGCAAAGATCAATGGAAATCCGGAAGCAATCCCACCAATTGACAGAACTGCATCTGGCTACTTTATCAACTTTGATGACTTTTCCGATGATTCTAGTGAACATGGAGACAAGCCAGCAACAAAAACTTTCAAAATGAAAATTACAGAACTTTTTCATCAACTCAAAGAAACATATCTGATTTCCCCTTGGATTGAACTATGGATTGTGCTAGGTGTACTTATCTTTCTACTTTGGTTAATCTTAGTTCGAATTTTGGGTAGATTTATTACAGTACAATGGACACAGCAAGTCAGAACATCAACCTGGTCCTGAAACCACACAGATCCTCTCACATACATAAAAGAGAACTATCATCAGTGAACATCACAGCAAAGCCTATACCTGTTGGTATAGCATGGGACAGAACTGACTATGAAATCTATGGCCCGGTAGAGCTCTTGAAGTATCCACACCAATTCCAGATTTCATTAAGTGACTTTGTGACACCAAGTTCTTTTTCTGATGATTGGGACTTTGAAAACATTAATAATATGATGTCAGATTTAGAAATGTCAGCAAAATTTACAGAACATGATTATTTACAGGGTTCATCGAATTATGAAGAGATGTACTGTTATAACCACTATGGTCATCATTATTTGCATAATTCTGCAAATCCTAGAAACGTTTTTACTTATAATCAGTGGGAACATTGTCCAACTCCGCCAATAGGCAGTTCGAAAACGTTTTCTGAAAAATTCCAATACTTTTCAGGGTTTAATCACACTGATCCAGAAATGTTTTATTTCAAGTTGTTAAATAAGACAGGAATGAAAAACATGCTTATAAATACTAAATTGATTTATTCTGAAAAATTTCATGACAAAATGTCAACATTTGGTTTTGGGTTTTGGAAAAACAACATTGAAAAAAAAAACATCTGGGGAACAAAAAAATGGCAGGTACAAGGTCTAGAAGCATTATTTAGAGCCTGCATGATCCCAGAACAAATAATAGTCCTGAATGACACAATTCAGCAAACAACCTGTCTTGACTTAGCTAAGATAAAAGATTTAAATACCCCGTCTATACCAAAACCTATGCCTGATAGAAACACCACTACAGATGAGGGGTTAGACGTGTCCTATATTTTAAAACAAAACAGAACAAATCCTGATTGGAAAAAATGGTTGATATGGCCCATAGACACAAATAACTGTCAAAATAGATTCCTGAACAAAATACAGGGGTTCAAACAGAACAGGCCAGACCCTAGATATTCCCAGAGACAACATACAGGGATAGTAACAACATATAGTGTAGAAAACTATGCCTTGAATAGCTACAGAAATCCACACTTCCCGAAATAAAGCAACACTTAACTTTACTTAAAGAAGGTGCTGACTTGCGAGATTTCATAATGGGACCTCGCAAAACAGCGTCAAAAACGTTTCATATACGCCTGTATATACGCAGTTTACAATGAAGCTTTGAAATTAAAACAAATTGAAACTGCTGAAAAAGTACGGGAAATTGACTATCAATTTGGAAAAATCACTTTCTGTAGTGGACAATGGGTTAACGACTCTGTCCTCCAGAATCTATTAACTGGACAGCATTGTATCATCTGCTATTGATATAATAGAGCAGGACATGCTAATGTTACAACATGGCCAGTCCCAATTACGTTCTATTGTACAGCTAGGTTGGGCGTTACAAAACCTGCGTTTAGGCTATGTGCCATGGCGTTTAATCAACACAACGTCATTGTTTTCTATCTTTAACCTTACTGATAAACAAATCAGTTTGGCACAAAAAGGAGCAGACTATACGATACTGAGCATTGAAAAACTTGAGAGATTACCATTGACAATGTCAGAAAGACCTGTCATTGAATGGATAATACATGGCACCATTACAATCCCGATAACAACTTTTCAGTTTCAATACTGCCAAAAATATATACCAGCAGGCCTGTATGGAAGGTTGGGTAAAGAATACATCAAATCGACCTGGAATTTACCTTATACACACAAATGTTACAGTGAAGGGAAAAAAGAGGTATTTCTTAGTGGTAATGATTGTAAAAAATCACTAAGCAGTACACTCTTGTGTCAAGGTATTAACTTGCATGGAGCCTGTGAAGGTTCTTCGAACAACCGTTCATGTCATCTTCAGGGCACCCCTACTACACAGATAGAGCCATTTTTCAGACAGCTTTCCAACGGTAGCTACGTTTTAATAAGTGATCACAGCTGCTGTGGCATGGTGCCAGGAAAGGTCTACCTCGTAACTGTGACGGCAAGGGTCATTTGCTGTATGCAAGTATTGTATACAAACAGCAATCCAGACATGGAGGCGGCAATATGGCCTTATGTGAATATCTCTTCTATTCAAATTGATACTTTAAGCAGAATTACAGACAAATGTGCCTTTAACCTCGTCCAAAGAGACTTATGACCTGCAAGTTGCAAGGACAGCTGCAGGGATACATACCCTATTATCGACAAATTGCCCGGTGCATTTCGTAGAAATGTTAAGTCAAATCTTAAACATGTCAGATACCAGTGACATCCCACATGTATTTAAGACAATTTTTTCGGGACTGCTAACACCCTTCAAAGCAGTTCTTGGCGTCTTCCCGAATTTTGTGCATTCGTTCTTCGGTGGCCTGCCTCTTATTTTGGGACTCGTAGCAGGAATTTTATTTTTGTTCCTTCTGCTCCGATTTGGCAAGCCAAGTCACAGACAAAACTCTGGCTATGATGAAAGAAACGATCCTAGCAATACGATATCGAGACCGTATCACTAAGGCCCTCGGATTGGCCCAGCTAAGAGATCTGAATACTACCTGGTTTCTTTCATTCAGACCAATTTGGCAAAAATGCATCTTACCTGTGCTTCGATGTCTGCTATGCGGAGAAGAATGCGTGTTGGATGTTTGTCTTACACTACCATCAGCAGTACCAATGGATATCAACGCTTTGCTTTGTCCAGTAACGACTCATGCAACGTGTTGTCCCCAGCGGCTACCTATTCTGATGACTGCATTCGTTGAGACTTCACCATTACGATTAAGTGGCGGTGAGGTACGAGATGAAAGCGGCACCACACAGGTACAACCTTCTGTGAACATTGCTGATCCTGACATCGATGATGGCAATGCATCGCACATTTGCACAATTTCCACCTTTTCGGAGTTGGCCCAACTTTCACCTAATGTTGTCGACAAATTTTTTACCGGCCTATCAGAAGTAATGTTCTCTCCTAACAACGAGAATAATATTTGAAAAAACGAGCTCACAGCGCTCCCTGAACTCTGAATTCGGCCTTCAGTTTTTGATAGACAGAACTCCAAAAAGACAGTGACACTATTTTCTCCCTTCCCGAGAACGAAATTATTTTCCCCTAATTTTCAAAATATTTACCATTTTTTGACACATGGTACTCTGCTTAAAGTAGAACTATTCTTAGAGAACAGAAGTTCTATTTTTATATACTCTAGAGACAATATTTTGAATCAGCCTCTAGCATATGTACAATCTTATATAGCTTTGTGATGAAATGGTCACGACTTCTGTATTCAGAGCCATTTCATAAATGTAATTTTTGCAATTCTTTCAGCCTATATTCATATTTGCATTTCCTGAATGATAACTCTGCTTGAAAGCGTACAGTATAATACTCATTTCGTGTATCTATACCATTTCAAATGCTTTTCAATGTATTTTGGGGTGGGTTGGAAAACACATGCATACCTATATGTTTATATATTGCTTAGTATTTAGTAATGATGGACATTATATGTGGAGTGGGTGTTGTGAATGTATCTAGGACCCTAATTAAATATTCCTGATTCATGCCCTTATGCGGTTGTGATAAATCATGTCCTAATGAAGGCATACGAATCTTACCCATATTCAGCCATAGCCCACGCAGCCCAAATATGGCAAGGCTACATCTTTAGATTCCTAGAAAGCACAAAGAGTTCTTTCGACACACCAAACCTTCAGCAACCTGGGAATTCCCCATGTCTTTGTTTTGATTTGTCATTGCACTCCTGTGAGCATTAAAGGAACAGTCAGTTCTTAGTGACATCTTTTATTGACGTCTTATGTCCAACCTTACATCAAACACAGCACTTTCCAGGTATAAATATACCAACACTTGCCTTAAGCCATGGGCACTCACAAACTTTCTCTCTGGGGCCAAATTTACAGTGTGGTTTGTGTCTGAGGGCCGCACCGGTGGGGGCGGGGTCAGTGGGGAAGGGGCGGGGCTAGAACAACAACAAAAACTGTGACCATAAGGTTGATCATAGGTCCCTGCAGCGGACGCCTTTGTCCATTGAGCCACCAGACCCGGCATAGACACACATCTCTCTCCCTCTCCCTCTCTCTCCCTCTCTCCCCCTCTCTCTCCCTCTCTCCCCCTCTCTCTCCCTCTCTCCCCCTCTCTCTCCCTCTCTCTCCCCCTCCCTCTCTCCCTCCCTCTCCCTCCCTCTCCCTCTCCCTTTCCCTCACCCTCTCCCACTCTCTGTCTCTCTGTCTCCCTCTGACTCTCTGTCTCCCTCTGACTCTCTCTCTCTCCATCTCTCGCCATCTCTCCATCTCTCCCTCTGTCTCACTCACTCTCTCTGTCTCCCTCCCTCTCTCTCCCTCTCACTCTCCCCCCCCTCTCCCTCTCCCTCCCCCTTTCCCTCTCCCTCTCTCTGTCTCCCTCTGACTCTGTCTCCCTCCGACTCTCTCTCTCTCCATCTCTCTCCATCTCTCCCTCTGTCTCACTCACTCTGACTCTCTCACTTTCTCCCTCTCACTTTCTCCCTCCCTCTCTGTCTCCCTCCCTCTCTCTGTCTCCCTCACTCCCTCTGTCTCCCTCTCTCTGTCTCCCTCCCTCCCTCTCTCTGTCTCCCTCCCTCCCTCTGTCTCCCTCCCTCCCTCTGTCTCCCTCCGTCTGCCTCCCTTTCCCTCCCTCCCTCGCTTTCCATCCCTCCCTCGCTCCCTTTCCCTCCCTCGCTCTCCCTCACTCTCCCTCCCTCCCTCCCCATCCCTCTCCCTCCCTCTCCCTCGCTCTCCTTTGCTCTCCCTCCCTTTCCCTCCCTCACTTTCCCTTTCCCTCTCTTTCCCTCCCTCTCTGTCTCCCTCCCTCTCTCTGTCTCCCTCACTCCCTCTGTCTCCCTCTCTCTGTTTCCTTCCCTCTCTCTGTCTCCCTCCCTCCCTCCCTCCCTCTGTCTCCCTCCCTCCCTCCTTCTGTCTCCCTCCGTCTGCCTCCCTTTCCCTCCCTCCCTCGCTTTCCATCCCTCCCTCGCTCCCTTTCCCTCCCTCGCTCTCCCTCACTCTCCCTCCCTCCCTCCCCATCCCTTCCCCTCCCTCTCCCTCGCTCTCCCTCCCTTTCCCTCCCTCACTTTCCCTCTCCCTCTAGCTCTACCTCCCTCTGTCTCCCTCTCCCGATTCAGAAGGGAGACTCCTGATTTTTAAAGCCAAAAAGTGCTTTATTTTGGCTGGCTCCCGCCTGAAATGTGGAAACGGTAATCTCAAATTACAATACACCAGATATTGATGCAGCCCACTGCTACTATAACATACTGCCATGGAACCCAAACCATCAGTACATCAAAACTGCTCTGCTTACATGTACATTTTGCACGAGGCCAAATGCCAAAAGAAATTAACAGCAATTGAGGTACTGCTGCTATACATACTTACAAGTGTCAGTTCCAGCGTGTCCCTTATGCTGGTGGTTTAACGGTGTTTGGGAGTAGACAGCCAAGAAGACACTCTCTTTGAGCACTGCAGCACTGCTGTAAATCCGTCGACCTGGACCCGGACCTTCGTATCATTTTCAAAGGGCCTGGCCCCGAGAAGGGAGGGGTCAATCTGCGTGACTCTCCGAGGGTCTGAGAGGAGCTGTGCTGCTCTCCAGGTGCTGAAATTGCCTTCCTCAGTGCAATTGTGTGTCCCCTTGGTTCCCACATGGAAGGCAGGTGAATATTACAGCTCTATCTGGCGAGGGTGCCTGAGTCGCGTAATCCGCCAGGGAGGGAAAGGCTGCTGAGAGGCAGGCGGTCGGTGCAGGGCCTGCAGGAATTTCCAAAACTAAGCGAGAGTGAGTGTGACCTGTAGGGCCACATACCATGGACCAAAATACGGGCCCACTTCTGTCTGTTTCCAGATGGAAGGTAGTCTGTAGTAGTGTAGATTGACACACACAGCAAGTTTCCTGCTAGCATTGCTCAAAGGGGCTCCTCGGTATAAAACTGTCAACCCGTGCTCAGGCGAAATGCCTTTCCAGGGCATGCATATTGGAAGTCTTGCAGCAGATCTTATGCCACAATGAGCACCGAAGCGCACTTCCTACCTTTGTTCAGCCGGGAGTCTGTGCGCTATGCAGGAGCCGGATATTGCGCTAATCACAAGCACGTGACTCGGGCGTGATCTGTAATTAAACGGCGGCCGTAACTCCTGAAGTGACGTCTCGTGTGATGTTGTAGTGCCTGAACCAAGGGGGTATTGTATTCTTTGTTTCGTGCATGAATGTGCAAGCCCTCTAAAACGCATTGCGCAAAATATGTTTTCCTGGAAGTGTTTTGATAAACGTGGGATATGGTTGGTTGGTTCGTTAGGACTATCTGTTACGTTCTATCTGGGGATGGCCTGACAGCATGAAGAAAGCTGTAGTACCGGCCCTGAAAAATAAGTGCCGGTGCTGAGCACCGGAAAGCTCCGGCACAAATTAGGCCCATGTAGCACTATTCCCTCCCTCGCTTTCCCTCCCTCCCTCCCTCCCTCTGTCTCCCTCATTTTTTTTTTAAAGGCTGTCTGCAACCAGAGCTGACTCAGAGACTCTGCTGCCTGTGGGGGCCGGGCGATTGCCGCCGTAGTCAGAGTGGGGCTGCAGGGGCGCTGAGAGGTGAAAATAGCCTCATTAACATGCTAATGGTCACCATTAACATGTTAATGAGGCTATTTTTCTCTAGGCCACCCATTCCTAACAAGAGTACATCTTTGAGAACATTATCATCATGAAAAGCAGACCTCCACTAATCTTCTGAACAAAACCTCAACTCTGGAATCGCCATAGCTGCAACTAGGCAGTCCTCACATTCTTCATCAATGAGGTCCCCAAAAGTAATCTCATCATCTTCATCAAGTTTGGCAGAGAAATGCGAGAGACAATCTGCTCTACCATTCCTACCTCCAGAAATGTGCTTAAAATCGAACTGATACTGCAAGATTTTGATGACCATCCTCAAAATTCTAGGGGTACAACGTTTACTTACACTTCCACCCAAGATGTTGAGTAAAGGTTTGTGATCAGTTTTCAGAAGGAAACGTTTTCCCCAAATGTATGGGCAAAACTTTTCAATTGCCCAAGAACAAGCTAAAAGTTCCTTCTCAATCACTGAGTACTGTAATTTGGCAGCCCTCAAAACTCTGAATGCAAACCCAATGGTATTTTCTACACCATCTTCCACCCCTTCCCAACTTGGCTGGCATCAACAGTGAGACGGCACAATGGACTAGGGTCAAAAGGTTTGTGGACAGCACTCTTTCCAAACAACAACTTAACTTGATTGAAAGCGTCACATGCTCATTGCACCATTCAAACTTTACGCCTTTAGGAGATTGCTGATGAGAGGAACAATGGAGACAAAGGGCCTCATGTAGGTAAATGGTATTTACCGATTCGTAAATACCGAATTTTACCGATGCGGTATTTACAAATCGCTAAATGCTATGTAGGTAAATATTCGGTAGAAATTACTGAATCGTTAAGATTTGGTAATTACCGAATTGGTATTTACCAATTCGGAAATTGCCATTGATTCCTATGAGCCTTGAGGCCCATAAGAATCAATGATGAATGTGGGTGGAGATCGCACTCGGTTAAACTGATTGTCTGTTTGGTATGGTATGTGTGCTGTGCTGAATTACTGCCTGCTAAACAGTTATGTAAACAATGTAAGTGGTCTGACCCCAAGAATGGCGGTTAAGACTTCAGCACGCAACAACAGTGATGCTTTAAATCATTCAGTAATTTTTACTTCATATTCATCAGGATATTTTCACATTTTTCAAAATGAATTGCAATTTTCAACAATACATCATTATATATATATATTACATTTCAGAGGTTTTTGATGTAACTATACATAAAAGAAACCACAAGCTTTGAGTACCTAATGCATTTCGGGACGCAAGGTCCCTTCATCAGGGGTTCCTGTGAAGAAAAAGGAAACTATTTATCTGATGCCTGTGCAGGTTCTTTATACAGAAAAACACGATGCACAAATTTAGTAAAATAAAGACAGCATTATTCAAAGCGCTATCTGACTTCGTGTGCTCAACATGTGACACTACTCCCCTTAACATTTTCGCAATCAGTGTTCTAAGACCAACATTATGACAGTCGAGAGCAATGAAATTATAGCGCTCACCTTGAGAAACACAAAAACTTCTGGTGATTTTGTGGCTACTTCTATCTTTTTAGAAACTGTAGCCTGCAATATAGATATTTACAAATATGCGATCAGACTATGCTGTTCAAAAAATTACAAAAAGACGTGCAATGCACTTTTCACTAATAACTATGCGGCTTACCTATTGGACGACCGGACGATTTACAGGTACTTAACCTGTTGGGAAATAAAGTGAAGACGACAGTCCACAATATTGTTCGTGTTCAAACTAATGAGCAACTGAAACGAACAGTGCGTTTGTAACAAGTCGAGTGCTCACCTCTTTTACAGAGTCACGTTAATCGACGGTTAGGATGAAGTTCGAAAAGCAACCTCTGTGAAATGCGAAAAATATACGTATCAGAAACTATACTTATCGACAGTTATCTACGACAAACTCACAATTGCATTTACAAATCCGCTTACCGATACCGCCGTCCGTTTACTCGTGGAACGCTTGACCATTCAATTTCAGAAGGGTGGATACACTTCCGTTTGAGATTCCGCAATTATTGACTAGCGTGGTGAGAAGTGAACATAAATGACGGACTCGCTGCTAAGTGTGTTTTTTTATTATTGACGAAGCCAAAACTTTAAGCAGTAGGCTCACATGATATTGCGAACAAGCTCATATTTAATGCCAACAGTATGAATGACCAAGTGAAACCGAAAATCGTCATCAAAGCGACTGTACGCGCTAGACAAGTCTACCTAGAGATTAACGCTAGGGTTGTTATTTGGCACGGTGTGCATCATGCTTTTGTTTGTAAACATAGTAACTCTTTTCTAGAAGCAGACACGTTGTGTCGCCGTTATTCAAGATCCACATAGCTGTGAATGTCCGATGTGAAAGCAGAGACAATACTGACAGTGATATAGACATTCCTAGAGATACATGTTAAAGTTATATAAACATTGGACACCAGTCAAAATCACCATTATTACAATTGTGAAGTGAATAAATAAAAATAAAATAAAATAATGTAAACAAAATAACAATATGAACAAAGCAATACAAATAATAAAACAAATATACCCATTCCTGAAGGTTTTAGTTGGCCAATTGTGAATGTATAGATTATTATGGAGTGTATGTCAATGTATTCTACTGCGAAATAGGGACCACTGGTGGGGGAACAACCAGCTTTTAGATATAGAAACTATGCAATCCTTATTATAAAAAACAGCTCATTTCAATTTTGTCATTGAGCCCAAATGGCATTAGGGCTCTGAGTTTCTTGATCCAGAAGACTTCTCTCTGGAGAAGGATCTTCGAGTTATCCAAGCCCGCTTTCTTTGGTACTTGTTCAATGATTTGAAATTTAAGTTGGGCTATCGAATGACTATGTTCTATCCAGTGAAGAGCCAATGGTGATGTGAGATTTTTGTTCTGAATTCGACTCTTATGTTCAGAGAGACGCGTTTTGATTTTGCAGGTTGTCTTCCCTACATACAGCAAGCCGCACGGGCATTTAATCATGTACACCAAGTGTTCTGAGTCACAGTTAGTGGTGTGGTGTAATTTGATGCTATCGCCCGTTCTGGGGTGCGATAAAGTATTCCCTGGAATGAGATTATTGCAATTTTGGCAATTCCAACACTTAAGTGTGCCACGTGGTTGTTCATCTCCATTGGGTTTCTTAGGTTTATGCCTAGTCAATATTTCTTTCAGGTTTTGCGCCCTTTTATAGGCGAACAAAGGTTTGTCACGAAACAGATCTCCAAACTCGCTTTCAGCTTCTAGTACATCCCACCTTTTCATGATTATGTTCTTAATGTCTCTGGAGGCAGAAGAGAATTTAGAAACAAACACCATTCTTTGTGTGCTCTTTTTTTGTTTCTTTTCATGTAGTGTCATTCGGGGTGAAGCCTTGACTTTTGCTGTTTGTTTGTCTAAATTTGTTTTTGGATATCCTCGTTCAATATACCGCAATTTTTGCTCTTCTAGTGTGTTGTTACAAATTTCCTCATCTGACGATATTCTTTTGATGCGCATGAATTAAGACACTGGCAGATTCTGAATTACATTTTTGGGATGAAAACTATGAAATTGTAGTGCATTGTTTTTGTCTGTTGGCTTTTTGAACAGCCGTGTTTGGATTTGGTTGTCCTTAAGTTCAACTAATACATCCAGGAAAGATATAGCTTTATCACTGATAGTGTAAGTGAATTGAATCCTTGGATCAACTAAGTTGAGACTTTTAATGCTGTTGATTAGAGCTGTTTCTGTGTTGTTCCAAATTAAAAAAAAATTGTCGATGTACCTTCTGAAGTATACCAAACCAGCTTTCCAAGTCTGGTCTGTCAATATGAAATCATGTTCAAATTTCGCCATGTACGTATTTGCGTACATGGGTGCTCCTGGAAAGCCCATGGAAGTACCATTGAGTTGGCAGAAGAATTTGCCTTGCCATTCAAAGTAACTGTTTGTCAAGCAGAAATCGAGTATCTGAAGAATAAAAACTTTCAGGGTGTCTGGTATGTTTTCTTGTAAGAGAGCCCATTCAACTGCTTCCAACCCGGCAGCGTGTGGAATTGAGGTGTATAGAGCGACTACGTCTATTGTGCATAGAATCAGGGTATCTGTTCGCTCAATGGATATTTCGGTCAAACTTCTTAGAAAATCTGAGGTATCTTCAATGTAAGTAGACCATCTTTGGATAAAGGGTTGTAAGTGATGATCAATGAATACTCCAGGGTGCTCGAAGATTGATTGACAGCCTGAAACAATTGGTCTGAATGGAGGGTTGGTGAGGTTTTTGTGAATTTTAGGTAAAAAATAAATCCTGGGTCTCCTTGGGAATGTTTCTAACAGATAACCTTTTGTTTTAGTGTCTATCCAACACATTTGTTCAGCCTGATCTATTATTTTACTGAGTGTGTCCGAAATTTTCATGGTGGGGTCGTTATTCAATAATCCATATGTGGTTTCATCCATTACATGTTCTGTGCCTTTTTGAAGGTAAAAGTCAGCATCCATAATCACAAGTCCTCCTCCTTTGTCTGCCTTCTGGAAGATTAGAGTATCATCTTGAGCCATTTGTTGCAGAGCACTGTACTCAGCTCGTGTCAAATTATTGTGATTATGGATGCTGACTTTTACCTTCAAAAAGGCACAGAACATGTAATGGATGAAACCACATATGGATTATTGAATAACGACCCCACCATGGAAATTTCAGACACACTCAGTAAAATATTAGATCAGGCTGAACAAATGTGTTGGATAGACACTAAACAAAAGGTTATCTGTTACAAACATTCCCAAGGAGACCCAGGATTTATTTTTTACCTAAAATTCACAAAAACCTCACCAACCCTCCATTCAGACCAATTGTTTCAGGCTGTCAATCAATCTTCGAGCACCCTGGAGTATTCATTGATCATCACTTACAACCCTTTATCCAAAGATGGTCTACTTTCATTGAAGATACCTCAAATTTTGTAAGAAGTTTGGCCGAAATATCCATTGAGCGAACAGATACCCTGATTCTATGCACAATAGACGTAGTCGCTCTATACACCTCAATTCCACATGCTGCCGGGTTGGAAGCAGTTGAATGGGCTCTCTTACAAGAAAACATACCAGACACCCTGAAAGTTTTTATTCTTCAGATACTTGATTTCTGCTTGACAAACAGTTACTTTGAATGGCAAGGCACATTCTTCTGCCAACTCAATGGTACTTCCATGGGCTTTCCAGGAGCACCCATGTACGCAAATACGTACATGGCGAAATTTGAACATGATTTCATATTGACAGACCAGACTTGGAAAGCTGGTTTGGTATACTTCAGAAGGTACATCGACAACATTTTTTAATTTGGAACAACACAGAAACAGCTCTAATCAACAACATTAAAAGTCTCAACTTAGTAGATCCAAGGATTCAATTCACTTACACTATCAGTGATAAAGCTATATCTTTCCTGGATGTAGTAGTTGAACTTAAGGACAACCAAATCCAAACACAGCTGTTCAAAAAGCCAACAGACAAAAACAATGCACTATAATTTCATAGTTTTCATCCAAAAAATGTAATTCAGAATCTGCCAGTGTCTCAATTCATGCGCATTAAAAGAATATCGTCAGATGAGGAAATTTGTATAACAACACACTAGAAGAGCAAAAATTGCGGTGTATTGAACGAGGATATCCAAAAACAAATGTAGACAAACAAATAGCAAAAGTCAAGGCTTTACCCCGAAGGACACTACTTGAAAAGAAACAAAAAAAGAGCACACAAAGAATGGTGTTTGTTTCTAAATTCTCTTCTGCCTCCAGAGACATTAAGAACATAATCATGAAAAGGTGAGATGCACTAGAAGCTGAAAGCGAGTTTGAAGATCTGTTTCGTGAAAAACCTTTGTTCGCCTATAAAAGGGTGCAAAACCTGAAAGAAATATTGACTAGGCGTAAACCGAAGAAACCCAATGGAGATGAACAACCACGTGGTACACTTAAGTGTTGGAATTGCAAAAATTGCAATAATGTCATTCCAGGGAATACTTTATCGCACCCCAGAACGGGCGAGAGCATCAAATTACACCACACCACTAACTGTGACTCAGAACACTTGGTGTACATGATTAAATGCCCGTGCGGCTTGTTTTATGTAGGGAAGACAACCCGCAAAATCAAAACGCGTCTCTCTGAACATAAGAGTCGAATTCGGAACAAAAATCTCACATCACCATTGGATGTTCACTGGATAGAACAACGTCATTCGATAGCCCAACTTAAATTTCAAATCATTGAACAAATACCAAAGAAACCGGGCTTGGATAACTCGAAGATCCTTCTCCAGAGAGAAGTCTTCTGGATCAAGAAACTCAGAACCCTAATGCCATTTTGGCTCAATGACAAAATTGAAATGAGCTGTTTTTTATAATAAGGATTGCATAGTTTCTATATCTAAAAGCTGGTTGTTCCCCCACCAGTGGTCCCTATTTCGCAGTAGAATACATTGACATACACTCCATAATAATCTATACATTCACAATTGGCCAACTAAAACCTTCAGGAATGGGTATATTTGTTTTATTATTTGTATTGCTTTGTTCATATTGTTATTTTGTTTACATTATTTTATTTTATTTTTATTTATTCACTTCACAATTGTAATAATGGTGATTTTGACTGGTGTCCAATGTTTATATAACTTCAACATGTATCTCTAGGAATGTCTATATCACTGTCAGTATTGTCTCTGTTTTCACATCGGACATTCACAGCTATGTGGATCTTGAATAGCGGCGACAAAACGTGTCTGCTTCTAGAAAAGAGTTACTATGTTTACAAACAAAAGCATGATGCACACCGTGCCAAATAACAACCCTAGCGTTAATCTCTAGGTAGACTTGTCTAGCGCGTACAGTCGCTTTGATGACGATTTTCGGATTCACTTGGTGATTCATACTGTTGGCATTAAATATGAGCTTGCTCGCGATATCATGTGAGCCTACTGATTAAAGTTTTGGCTCCGTCAATAATAAAAAAACACACTTAGCAGCGAGTCCATCATTTATGTTCACTTCTCACCACGCTAGTCAATAATTGCAGAATCTCAAACGGAAGTGTATCCACCCTTCCGAAATTGAATGGTCAAGCGTTCCACGAGTAAACGGACGGTGGTATCGGTAAGCGGATTTGTAAACACAATTGCGAGTTTTTCGTAGATAACTGTCGATAAGTATAGTTTGTGATACGTATATTTTTCGCATTTCACAGAGGTTGCTTTTCGAACTTCATCCTAACCGTCGATTAACGTGACTCTGTAAAAGAGGTGAGCACGCGACTTGTTACAAACGCACTGTTCTTTTCAGTTGCTCATTAGTTTGAACACGAACAATATTGTGGACCGTTGTCTTCACTTTATTTCCCAACAGGTTAAGTACCTGTAAATCGTCCGGTCGTCCAATAGGTAAGCCGCATAGTTATTAGTGAAAAGTGCATTGCACATCTTTTTGTAATTTTTTGAACAGCATAGTCTGATCGCATATTTGTTAATATCTAGATTGCAGTCTACAGTTTCTAAAAAGATAGAAGTTGCCACAAAATCACCAGAAGTTTTTGTGTTTCTCAAGGTGAGCGATATAATTTCATTGCTCTCGACTGTCATAATGTTGGTCTTAGAACACTGATTGCGAAAATGTTAAGGGGAGTAGTGTCACATGTTGAGCACACAAAGTCAGATAGCGCTTTGAATAATGCTGTCTTTATTTCACTAAATTTGTGCATCGTGTTTTTCTGTAGAAAGAACCTGCACAGGCATCGGATAAATAATTTCCTTTTTCTTCACAGAAACCCCTGATGAAGGGAAATGCGTCCCGAAATGCATTGGGTACTCAAAGCTTGTGGTTTCTTTTATGTATAGTTACATCAAAAACCTCTGAAATGTAATATATATACAATGATATATTGTTGAAAATTGCAATTCATTTTGAAAAATTTGAAAATGTCATGATGAATATGAAGTAAATATTACTGAATGATTTAGAGCATCGCTGTTGTTGCGTGCTGAAGTCCTAACCGCCATAAGAATCAATGGCAATTACCGAATCAGTAAAATTACCGAATAGTCAAGGGTGGCAGGGTGTCACTTTGACACCCTGTTGCACCCCTCATCAGTGCTTGTGTGCCATGTGACACACATACATGCCCTTAGGGCATGTATGTGCCATGTGACACACATACTTGCCCTTAGGGCATGTATGTGTGCCACATGGCACAGGTGTACATGCTCAGATGTGCATATACACAGGTATTCGTTATTTACCACCAACTAATAGTTGGTGGTAAATAACGAATCCTTAAGGCCCTGTGGCACTGTTAATAGTGCCACCAACATCTCAAATTACACATTCGGTAAATACCGATTTGGTAAATTACCGAATTGGTAAATTTACCAAATCTGCAATTTTTAAGGCCCCTACATCTCAAACTCCAAATACCGGTCGGTAACGGCCGAAAATCGCCCGTTACCGACAGGTATTTGGCCACCTACATATGGCCCATAGTGAGTAATAAATCTGGAATAGTATTCACACAAACCTAGTAGAGATTTGACTCCAGTCTTATTCGTTGGTGCAGAGGCATTGACAACGGTCTCAAGTAGGCCAGGTCTGGGACTAACCCCTTCTTGTGTTAGAATATGTCTCAAGAATTCCACTTCTGTACAAAAAAAGCTAATTATCTCTGCCTTTACCACAATGCCATGATCTTGAAACAATGTAAGAACTTTGTGTAGAATGCGATCATATGAAGTAGTATCATTAGCGAAAATCAAAACATCGTCTTGAAACACCAAGACTCCATCAACCTCTTTAAGAATATTTCCCATCACTCTCGAGAATACCAATGCCGCTGACGCCAAATCAAATGGCATGCAACTATATTGAAAGCTACGCAGAGGTGAAACAAAAGCAGTCAGGTGATGGGAATCAGGATGTAATTCCACCTGGTGGTACGCACTAGCCAGGTTGAGCTTGGAAAAAATCTTAGCCCCCTTGGTGGATGCAAACAAATCATTGATTTTGGAAAGAGGATGTAAGTCAACCCAAATGTCCATGTTGAGCGATCTTAAGTCAATGCAGACCCTAAGTTGACCATACCTCTTGCTGGCAACCACAAACGGAGAAAGCCACAGAGAGGACTCTGCCGGTTCAAGAACTCCTTTCTCACACAATTGTATCTTTTCTTTTTCAAGGTCATCTCTCTCACCGTAGGGAACACCTCCAATTTTGCCCAGATCATTACAGATAACAGATGGAAATTTATTTTTCAAAACCTGAATTTTATCAGCACACCCCACGACCAGCACTTGTTCCTTGACTCCTGGTTTGAGAATCCTGCCAAAAAGCCCGTGATGGAACCAGCCTAAAATATTCAACCCTTTTATCACAACATAAATTTTCCCTTTGCTTTTCCTCCCTTCTAAAACACATCTCTTCCTCAAAGAAACTTATTACGACAGTTACGACCTTCATTAGATACAGGAAGGCGATCAGGAGGACACAATGGTTGGGAACCTCTCCATGTCTCTTCGAACAATCTTTGAGTGATCATTGTTATCTTGGCACCAGAGTCAACTAGCAACTTAATAGTCTTGTCACCCACGGTAATATTGACAATGGGATCAACACAAGACAAAGGATCACCTTCAACCACATCTTGTGAGAGAGTAGGATCTTCGAGACTTGTACTGCTATTCCTGACTACTGAAACTATTTCCGTGTCAGAAGAAGAATCAGACTCAACAACATACACCACTGGTTTCTTTTGTCCTCTCCCTTTTTAGACAAATTTTGGCAAAGTGACCGACCTTTTTACAGTAGTTGCAGGTTACATTAACATATGGCTCCCTTGTAATGTGGAGGATTACCACACCTAAGACACAAGTTTGGACCCATATTAAATGTGGTTTCAGCATCTGATAGAGTTGGCAAGAATATTTCCAACACCGTTCCTTGATTCTTTAGTGGCTTGACAGAAGAGTTGGTATTGATTACATTGATAGAATCCAACAACTTGTCATCCAATTCTTTTAAGGAGACCATATAGATTTCAATGCTCTTAGCTAATTTAATTGTGTCCTCTAGACATGGATCACTCATGCTTAATAGCTTTTGCCTAATGTTTTTATCCTGGCAGTGGCATACAAAATGATCCCTAAAAAGTTGTTCTGTAAATTTTCAAACTTACAATCAGCTATCAACCTGCATAAAACTGAAATATAGGAATCAACATCTTCTGCTGCGCTCTGCTTCCTTTTAAAAAACATATGGCTGAGAACAATCAGGCTGGGTTGTCTGTCAAACCTGAGCTTAAGTTTGATTACTGTTTCCCTATATTCATCGATTCCGTCACCTTCCTCTTGTGGTAAATCAGGTAAATGTTTGAATACAGACCTTCCTTCAAACCAGAGGGAATGCAAAAGTAAACATTTCTTTCTATCAGCACTGAATCTGGATGCACCAATTGGGCCTAGGTAAGTTTTTAAAGGCTTCATGCCAAACCTCCCATCTGATGGATGATTCTCCTGGAGTGTCTAGGAACTCAGGAGGAGGATTAACTGATTGCAAGGTGCCCAAGGTAAAAAAACGTTAATGCAAAGTTAATGTTGATGTGAAACAACGCAATGATGTCAAAATACGCCAAAAATGTGAGGAGCACCAAATGGTAGGCCGAAATTGAAATAAATGCATATAATGTGAAAAGGCTATGAAGGTGTGTACATCACCATATACAACAGGTTGATGAGCGAGTAAAAACTGTTACTGCAAGGTGAACTCTTTGATGAGTGTGTCATGGAACAACACACTGGGAGTAATATATGTGTGAAGTGTGTACATCACCGAATAGTACACTGAACTGAAAAGATAAGAACACAATAAATGTCTAGTTGTGCACATCATGGAGTGATGAGCTCAAATAATAGCCCAAAGTACTTGCCGATGACTTAGTGATGAGTGGGTACAAGACACTGGTAGGAATAAATATGTGAGGTATGTACATCACCGAAAAGTAAACCATACAGACAAACTAAGTACAAAAGAAATGTCAAGGTGTGCACATCAGCGGGCGATGAGCACAAACAAAAGTCCAAAGTACTTATCGATTGGGGGTTACCATGCAAACCACAGCAGTGGTGAAGTCTGTGAGTTCGGGAATAATAGCGCAGATTGCCCAAGCAAATACAATGGTTGCTGCTGCTACAAGTATGCCCAATGAGCTAAGATGGCCACCGACGTGGTGACAAGATATGCTGCTCTGATATCACGTGACGAGGGAAGGTGTGACAAGATGGCAGAGTTGAGAAGATCAAGCCGGGTGCACGCAGGGTCACAGCTCATTAAGTGTATGCCAGAAAACAGGAACAATGGAGTGAGGTGCATGAAGGCAGCGCGAGGTGGGCACGTGTGAGTGCAGTGTGAGAGCGGCAGTTGGAGAAGGTGAGTGCAGATAGCTGTAAAGTTGAAAAAAAAGTACCTTGGTAACGTATTAGGCAGGCTTAAAGGTCCTTATCTGAAAGACTGATATGCAGCTCCCAACCGGTCTGATGTAGATTTTTAAAGACCTTCTTGCAGGCTTGTAGTTGCGGATGAGTAGATTGGTTAAATCTTAAGTGAAAGTGCACGCTGGGTACATCCATGTAGCCAAGATCATCGCCAATAATTTGCAGTAAGGAAGCAGGAAACAAGTAGAGTATTGAAGATATTCATTACCAACCTACATGAAAAGGAGCCAGCAGGGAAGCAGCCTGCTCCAACAGCACAGCTTCATGTTAAGAATCCACACCTTCTAATGTCTCCAAGCAACCAAGAACATTCTAAACAGAACAGAAATACTACAAATACTAAAATAGCTTAAAGGTTAGATATGTTCCTTGAGTCGTGGGACATGGACCACTTGCTGGTGGGCCAAAAAGCAGCCATGATAGTGGTGATCTATAAAGATGGCAAGCCAGCTGACAAGTGCAGCACCTATCAGCCTATTTCCCTTATCAACATGGAGGCCAAGGTCCTGGCAAAGGTGTTGGCAGACAGGTTGGTATCGGTGATCGCAGACCTGGTGCATGTGATCCAATCGAGGTTCATGCCTGGTAGAAGTAGAACAAAGTCGCTCCCATTCCGTGAGCACTGTTGCGTTGCAAGAAGTATATGCCACAATTAATTTCCGTTCAAACATTTTATTCTTGTTGTTCCAATCTTTTAAGTCTTTCAGTTTTCCAATTCGTTCGATCACATGAAATCCATATTATGCATAAACATCTGATGCTGAAGGTATGCTAACCAGGCCTTTTCCATAAAACAGGACATATACATATTTCATCCTCAGTAGTATGTCATTCCTAATGCATTTCGGGCATCTTCCTTGCCCTTCGTCAGGGGTTCACTACAAATATAGGCAATTACTTTAGACTTGATGTTTAAATCGATAAAATATTTTACATCCTAAACTTGTGACATGTTCATTATTTATTGTTTAAATGCTTCTATCGGCATATTCCCTCTAAAAGTTCACAACTCGGGACCTAGATGTAATATAACCCCATATTTCTCCCTCTCAGTCTAAAATTGTAAACCTTATTAAACTTATGCAGAAATGTCATCCCACAGCCTAACTTCCCAAATTGCCCCATACGCGTTAAACCAACCGTCTGAGAGACCCTCACATACCTGCAGTACATGTTCTGATCTCGTCCCACCTATTTCTAAAAACCAACTAAACTGCTCTCTCACGCCTGCTTCCCTTTTAACAGCCCATGTGACACCTCCCTTTCTCATCTCAATGATCCTACACTACAAAACCCATAATCCTCCATTCAGTTATATCAAAACCAGCAATCCATTACGGCCGTGAATGATCTAACAATGATAACCCCCGCATCTATTCACCCCGCCCACCCTAATGATTTTTCACGTTAAGCCAGATATCAGATGTATATATATTAAGCATTAAACATAAACAGCAATAGAAATGTAAACTTTCCATTGTATTTCAAGTGTTACACAGAATTCAAAATGAAAGACCATTAAATGAACTACTCCATGTCAAAAGTCTGTACGTAGAATGCTCATGAAAATAGAAACAAAGTCAATTTTTTTGCAGAAGGAGCATTTGAAACACGCTCCCCCGAATAGAGGCGAACAAGGTTTTCATGTAACTATCCATTTTGTTTTATAAACCGAGTATTCCGTGGGTGCTATTTCGAATGGGGCTGAAGTATTCAGAAGCAAAATATCGGATTGAAGTGCACACCTGTTCCATGCTGTTTATCAAATAAATCATTTTGAGTTGCGTGCATCACGGAGACGCGGTCAGCCCTACAGCCACGTGAAAGATCAAGGCAATTAGTCGGGAACGACGTCGCTCCCATTTCGTGAGCACTGTTGCGTTGCAAGAAATATATGCCACAATTAATTTCTGTTCAAACATTTTATTCTTGTTGTTCCAATCTTTTAAGTCTTTCAGTTTTCCAATTCGTTCTATCACATGAAATCCATATTATGCATAAACATCTGATGCTGAAGGTATGCCTTTCCAGGCCTTTTCCATAAAGCAGGACATATACATATTTCATCCTCAGTAGTATGTCATTCCCAATGCATTTCGGGCATCTTCCTTGCACTTCGGCAGGGGTTCACTACAAATAAAAGCAATTACTTTAGACTTGATGTTTAAATTGCTTAAACATTTTACATCCTAAACTTGTGACATGTTCATTATTTATTGTTTAACTGCTTCTATCAGCATATTCCCTCTAAAAGTTCACAACTCGGGACCTAGATGTAATATAACTCCATATTTCTCCCTCTCAGTCTAAAATTGTAAACCTTATTAAACTTATGCAGAAATGTCATCACACAGCCTAACTTCCCAAATTGCCCGATGCGCGTTAAACCAACCGTCTGAGAGACCCTCACATACATGCAGTACATGTCCTGATCTCGTCCCAGCTATTTCGAAAAACCAACTAAACTGCTCTCTCACGCCTGCTTCCCTTTTAACAGCCCATGTAACACCTCCCTTTCTCATCTCAATGATCCTAAACTACAAAACCCATAATCCTCCATTCAATTATATCAAAACCAGCAATCCATTACGGCCGTGAATGAACTAACAATGATAACCCCCGCATCTATTCACCCCGCCCACCCTAATGATGTAGAAGTACTAGACACAACCTATGGCAGCTTTATGAGCACTTGACTAGTAGCAACGTGACTCAGCAGACGGCATTGATGGTGCTGGACGTCTCAATGGCCTTAGATAGTATTGAATGGCCATATCCATTTATGATCCTTCAGAGGTTGGGGTTTGACCCCTCCTTTTGTGGCTGGGTCAGACTCCTGTATGAGAGACCTACAGCATGGGTGAGGGTGAACGGTGCTATGTCTAGATTCTTTCAACTCCAGAGAAGAGCTCGGCAGGGGTGCCCCCTTTCCTCGCTCCTGTTTGCCTTGGCGCTAGAGCCACTGGCTCATTGGGTCAGGAGGGATCCTATGATCTGCGGACTGCGGGCATGGGGAGGTTGGGAAGAACGTATTTCTTTATACACCGACAATATTGCTCTATACCTGGCACGACCGTACTAATCCATAGCGCGAGTCCTCCATATCTTTGAGCTTTTTGGTAGCTATTCAGGGTACCGTAACTGGTCAAAGTCAGTGATCTTTCCTCTATTGGGCCCCTCCCCCAGGGTTCCGCCGCGATGCTCGCCCCGGTGGTGGTGGATGGCTTAAAATACTTGGGGGTACACATTACTAGGGATCAGAAAGAATTCCTGGAGAGGAACTGGGGTCCTCAAATGAGTTGTTTGACTGCAGATGTTAGCCACTGGCGCTCGATCCCGCTCTCACTTATGGGAAGGGCGGCTCTTTTTAAGATGCTGATGCTACAGCGGCTCCTCTATATATTACAGAACACTCCTTTCCAGATCCCGCCGACCACCTTCAAGCGCATATCGCAGGAAGTGCGAACTCTGCTGTGGGCAGGAGGCTCATCGAGAATTGCACTACATAAGCTACATAGAGGAGTGCCTCCCAACTGCAGGTTATCAATGACTGGGTACATGTGGGTATGGAAGAGCCGGCCTACAGAGTGGATAGGGCAATAATGCCAAAGGGGAATTGTGAACCCCTCCTGTACTCCCATCGGTCACGACCGGACTGGCCGGAGCGCACCAAAGTGGTCGTCAGTGTTGGAGGGACGCCAATAAACTATTGGGCTTGACTAGGGATTGTATTAAAAATATCATCTGTACTGTTGCCAGTAAAGACACATTTTAGTGTCCTTTCAAACTAATTATCTAGTTGTTAAGCTTTTTAGCTCCATCCATGAAGGCACAAAGACAAACTGTTGGTATCACTTGGCGATTTATACCTATGCCCAACTCACTGAGATGCTGAGTAACCTGTCTAGATTGAAACCACCTTGAGTTTCATGGTTGCTTTGTTGCAATTTATTAACATTTTATTAACATCTTAAATATATGCAGATATGCTCCCAATAACAAACTGGACAAAGAGATGTGTATGTTGAGATTAATATAACCCTAAAGACAGGTATATCGGCGATGATCACAATCACTCCTCCCCTTGTATCCATTTTGATGTTCATAATCATTAGTTCAACCACAATTCATCTATGTTCTCAAATATTTTCATGCATTAAAAAATAAATATAAAGGGTCCTGTGTATCAGAGTCCTTGGGACTTAATTTGCATTTGGGCAAAATAAATCAGCGCTTAGTTCGGCTGTTGCCCATATCTTGGTGAGAACAAGACTCCAGAACAGCTAGTTCCTTACCTTTATCATGTGCAACAGCTCTACCTTCGTGTCCTTTGCCCACAAGTGATCCATAACCAACATGTCTTCTAACATCTAGTGTGAAATATGCATTACTATGGTAGAAATAAACATTGACATAAAGTGAAAATTTGAGCTATTGGCGATGGTTATTTGTCATTGGCAACTGGAGTCAAGTACATTTATGTCTTTCAGCTGCAATGAAGATTAGAAAAGCATAATATTGACTCAAATCGTCTCCTGTTGAACTGTATTCAATTATATTTATTAAGGAAAGCTTGGGCATAATTCCTCCTAACCATAGTGAAGGTAATTTACAAGTTAAAAAACTCCAAAGTAGCATCCTTCTGGCAAGATGCAAGAGAGTCATGGGCTACTGTTAAGGAACATTCTTGAGAGTATACTGCCTTACCTGTTTCCATGCCTGTGTTCTCTCAAAGGGAAGTCCAGGGCATCTCTGGCTGTAATTAACATCCTGTTTTTGAAAGCTGAAAAAGCAAAGATGATAAAGCATTTGATTTCACTCAGAGATTTGCTGTTTATCAAGGAATGGCACTCCAGTGCTTTAAGGCAAAATGTCAAGATAGGAAAACCATCATCAATTTCATAAAACACACTACTCAAACCTTCACTAAGAGATTTCCCTTAGAGACTATCTGCATGCGCTGCTTTGCCAGTTACTAAGCCAGCTAGAACTTCTTGAATTAGCTTCTGAAATTGCCAATCAGAAGCACGTGTTTGATTTTAAGAAACGTCACCATTAAAAACTTAATCTCAGCATTTGATGACCCAGTGCTTCCATCATTTCAGCATGGGCTCTAAATAATAAACAAAGACCTTTCTGATTAGATCATTAGTTGCCGCCATTTCAATTGAAATCTAACATTTGTTTTCACCTTATATATATTTCTGTTTAGAAATAGCCTTCTTATGGTAAACTAACTGTTTGAATACATTACCAGAGTTTTAATACTGGGTATGTTTGCTTAACATTAATTTTTTTGCCATCATATCTCCTTAGTACCTAGCAATGAATATCTTGTTCTTTCAGAATCGTTCTTTATTTTGCAATTATCCCTAGAGTATTAATGTAAAGACACTTCCAAAGAGTAGCCGGGTCAAGATGAAAAAAGTTAAACTGTAGAAACATTTACCTGTTTGAAAATTATATTTAATAAAGAAATCATCAAGTTGGAACCTTGAAGGGTAGTTCAAGGCAGAAGAAAAAAGAGTGGTGAGAAACCGATAGCTAAACAATTGACTCACACTTTTAACAAAAGTTCTGAATCATTTGTATCCTATTTATCAAAAGAGTGGGACTCTAGGAGCTATTCAAAAGGTCTGGTGACCCGTGCTACTGAAGTTAAACTTATACCAAAAAGGGAGTCACCGTTCCTAAGTAGAGAAAGAAAGAAGGGAAGTAAGAGGTACTCTCATCGTGTGCTACTCTAATTGTGGGGGGCAGTGTGTCCTCATCTTGATGCCCTCACACACCCCTAAGGATGTCAGGCTTCCTCATTGGGCTTTTGCTCTTCAGCGGGCCAGCGCTGCAATGCCCTTCGGATCCCTCAATGATTATCTTTTTCGGAGATCTTTTGATGAAGCTGTATGGGTGCGTGGGTGTAAGTAGCAGTGAAGTCCTAGAAGGTGTATAAAAAATGGCTGGATGGAGAGTAATGAATTTTTAGGTCTCGCATAGGCAGCGCATGCACTGCCTCTACGAGGCATGACGTAATCAGTATGTTAGTTGAAACTCCACCCATTGCTGGCTCATTTCTCGCCGCTTACTATTGGATAACTTTTGCATCTTTTTTGTTAGCGAGCTTAGAATCGTCTCTTGATCCGATACGTAACTTCCGTTAGTACCAGAAGCAGCATAGCCTAACTACAGTCTTCTTACGCTTACACAGCGTAATTGTTATTTTTAAAGTAGTGCGCATACTTATTTGCATACAATAATGAGCATGGCGCGTGCTGTTCTTCATACATATTCAAGCTAATTCTGCTATTTTCATTAAGCAACCGCTTCGGGGGCTCATGCGTCTGTATGGCGTAAAGCTGATAACTTATTTGCATACAATAATCCTTTGTTGGAAACTATCAACGTCATGCTGCAGACCCTCCCTGTGCTAGGCTACTTGGACCAAGCTGCGCAGATCTCCTGTTTATTTTTACTATTTTGCTGTTTTCTTGAGTGGTGCGTGCGCACCCCTGCTTTCACTTTTTCCGGCTTTGCGAGTGGTGCGCGCGCACCCCAGCTACAGAACCGAAGCTTGCTGGGTTCGAGACACGGTTTTCTGTGCAGAGAAGTTCCTTTCTGTGTTCACTCCAAGCGATAGTACAGTATGTTGACTGAAGGGGAAGCTGTAACTATGGTTACCATAAGCTTTTGTCTAAGCCTGAGTTCAGACCGTGGCAGGACGCATTAACCTTTTGATGGTGAAACTCATTTGCGCGCTCTGTAAATATACGTCTAGTAGTTAGCTGGCCAACCTTTTGTTTTCTTCAGACGCACACGTCATCCTTACTGTTTGATACTGTAAGCTTTAATAATCACCTCCACTAAACACCAAGTTCTGTTGTTGGCACTTCCCCGGAGATGATACAAACTGCATTAGGTCTCTTCCCGGTTCTGCTTCAGAGTGGCATGCCCCTGCCTAGCACCGCCCTGTGCTTTGCAAGTGTGATTTTGTGTTCCCAGCTTTATTCATGGGTAGTCGAGATTGAATAAAAAGAAATTTTATTTGAATTTAACATTTTGAAAGTACATAAGAACTTGGGGAATAATTACCACCTCATATACTACAAATCCTCATTGCTTGTTTTTCTTCAAGCGCCCATGTTTCATGCTCTTTTTCCTGTTATTTTCCGGAACATGTGTGCCTATGTAACAACATCTTGAAAGAACTATGAGGATCAGGAGTAGTGCGTGCTGCCACGTGCCGCAGGTGCCTCGGCCCTGTCTCTTTTTCTCAAAGGGACCCTCCTAGGATGTTTCTCGCACCTCATTACTTGCAGTTTAACTGTTTTACTTGTTTGGGTCAAATCACATCAGTCCAATCTGAAGACGTCTGGAACCCCCTCCCCTTTGGCACATTCCACATTGTGTGTTTGGAGGAACACATTGTCTGCTTTCTTCCAGGAAACCACAAAGAAAAAGCATTTCCAACGTCTGAATATTTGTAATAATTATGTGTATTTACGAGCTACAATGGAATTGGTGGAATTAATTTTTTAGCATTGAAAATAGGGCTTCCGGCAGGATATCTTCCACTTTAATAACCTCTCAAAACAAGTTTCATGTTATGAACGAATATACCAGTTGCGTGGTGCTGCAACGCCTCGGGAGAGATTTCTAAGTCCTATGAGAAGGGAAGGCCACACATTTATAGAGCTCTAAGAGCCATGTTGTGAATGGAATGTAACAGGCTCACAGGCATCAGCTGTAGAGCATTCTCAAATAAAGTGGGTTTCATAGCTTTCAGAAATGAGCTATTTTTAGAAATAAGTTAGCACCTGATGCCTATTCTTCAACTGTCCCCCAGTCCTCATAGCCAATAGGTCTCGCCTCTGGGACCTTATAAGTACTTAGTTTTGCAGCACAATATTCGTGTTTTGTGTAGCTCTGATTCTTATAGGTTTTTTTAGGTGAAGGCCCAATTATCTCTTCTGAAATTTCTTTTCCTTGATCTTTTCATAAAAGTGCCAGCCAAGGGATTGTCCTTGGTTTTTGTATCGTTTGTTGTCTGGTAATGGTGGAAAAGTGTGCTCCCACACCTCTGTGCATTAGCATACCCCAGACCACTGCCTGGATGTAGATACCTTGTTGAGCCACATGACTGTAAGCATTTGCAATGCAATAGGTCTCGCATTTGCGAGAGTTTGAGCTATTGGCATTGTAAATGACAATGCCTTTTATTTATGCGTTTGAAAACCTGCAAGCTGTGCGTAAATAAGCACTTTGTACTTATAGCTCTTGTTTATGAGAAGCATAGCTGGCAGTCTCTTTTACTGACAGCCTTGCTTCTCGTAAGCAAGGACTATACGTACAAAGTACATGTTTATGCATTGCTTGCAGGTTTTCAAAGCAAATGAATAAAATGCATTGTCATTTACAATGCCAATAGCTCCTACTCTAGCAAATACGAATTCTATTGCATTGCAAATGCTTGTTATTAAGGTGATCCCTACCTTCATTTATCCGGGCGCACCAAAATGTTTGGGCCACTGTAGATACAACTTTCTTACTCGGTCCTGACGAAGCGCCCTGAATCTCCCCCTGAAACAACTAAAGTGCGAAACATGTTGACCAGAACATAAGCCCACTAGGGACATATAGTTACCCAGCTACCAAGGGACATAATACCCCTTAAAGCAGCACCATACACTTTGTTTTAATAATGACAGAGGGATCACCTTAATAAAAATTATTCACTCTCTCTCCAGCCATTTTTTAATAGACCCTCTAGGACTACACTGCCACTTACACCTACGCACCCATACAGCTTCATCAAAAGATCTCCAAAAGAGGGGCCATTCGGGGATGCGTAGGGCATTGCAGCGCCGGCTCGACGAGGAGCAAAAGCCAAATAATGAAGCATGACATACTTTGGGGTGTATGAGGGCATCAAGATGAGGACACACTGCCCCCCACAATTTGAGTAGCACATGACGAGAGTAGCTCTTACTTCCCTTCTTTCTCTCTCTACTTAGGAACAGTGACTGAATCATTTGTAGTCAAGTTTTCTGAGTATGTCCTTAGGTAGTTGTCTCCTAGCTCACTGCAAATCTTTAAAGTATGTTCACCCTAAGATATGCCAGACATTTTAAAGCCCCACTCATAAAAGTAGGGAGTTCAAGGATATTGTATTTATTGGTGCTGATAACCACTAACTGGTGCCTATGTAGTGAGTTAATCTGAAATGTAGCAGGTTTCAGGGTAGTGCTTACTACATCCTCCTTGTCAAGGACAAAATAACTTCCCCTAATGGAGGGAGGTGCTGAGGACTCCTACCTTTGAATATGTCCCATACAACATAAGACCTCAGCAAAGAGTATGATCCTGAGAGCCAAGAAAAAAGAATGCATGACTGACCAACCAGAACGTTGGGGACCAGCTAAGAGGAATGTCTTGAAGGAAGGTTGGATCATCTGAAAACCGTATAGGATATATGAGCATTCATGTTTTCCTAAACTTAATTAAGTCTCATTGTCATTCTCACATATAATGGTACATAATTCCCAAGGGAACCTTACTAATGCAAAGAATGAACACAGACTAAATCAAGGCTGTATAGAAAAAGTTCCTTTCGAATTGTTTGCTCATTTTCAAGACTGATGTCAATGAAGTCCTTTTGATTTTACAAAAAAAATGTATGATATACTTACATATAGGGGCTTTAAATCCATTGAACTATTGTTGTGTCATGCGCATTTTGCTTCGTGCCACTGTGCGTACAGCATGGTGTGATGGTTTAGCCTACTTAAACCACTGTTCAACTTCACTTTGAAGGACTGCATTTTGCCCTTTCACAAGGAGTACATACACAAGTAAGCTTGTTTCTTTGAGTGACAGTGTTTTTGCTTTTAATTTATCATTACTGTGGTGTTGCCTTTGGGTATACATCCAAATGTGATAGCAGGACGCTTCAGATTTGAACACAGGGCACATCCCATCTTTATCAGATCCCATCTTCTGCCAATACTATTGTTAATTCCTTTTAGAATGTTTCACTTTTCGCTATTTCGCAGCATACCAGATGGCGCCCATTTCAAACTGTTCTGTTTTGAGTTATCCTCGTGTTACTTTTTTCCTTCTCTTTCGTTCTTTCTGTCATTTCTTCTTCCTTTCTTTCTTTCTTTCTTTATTGCTTTCATTTTGTCTTTTACTTTTCTTTTCAGAGGAACAATAATAGTTGTATTTCAAGCAGTTGCTAATATTCTTTAAAAAAATTTACTTTGCACTGTTCTCCTCTTTCTCCACCCTCCCTGAAAATGTGTCACTACCCATAACCCAGAGAAACCCTTCTTGCTAGGCGTAGGATTATCAAGATTGGTTCTCTGTATCAGAAATACCTAAATCATCTAACAGTCAAACACCCATAGCTTAATCAAAAATATCATAAAGCTCATTACATTTCTTTAAGAGTTTTTGCCTCTTCAACAAACGTTTTTGAGAATATATACAAACCTTTAAAATTATCATTCACGTAGCAGTCATGTTTAACCAGATGTCTGACCAATGTCAACCACAACAGACTGGAGAACCCAAACCTACATCATAGAATCAATAAACAAAACTTGAGAAATGGTTCCCTTCGCTGATGATAATGAACCAGATGCAACCCAAATCGAAAAACAACTTCATTACGGCTCACTTGAACCATACAAGTGTACAGTGCAGATCAATATGTATCACTAAAAAATTAAAATAGTCATCGCAGTTTACACAAATAGATGAATAGTCATACAGCAAATATTGTAAAATGAATTTCACAAAGCTCGGATGAAACCATAGGAACAAAAACCTCGGTAGTAGTCATAAAAGAAAAACTCATAAGGGGTCCGTGAAGTCCCCCTTGCGTATCTAAGCAGAAAATCAACCCTATTAAAGAACATTCAATACTACACTTCAAAACACAGTGATCTATCGTAAAAATAAAATAAAATCCCCCAAAACATTTAAGAGTCATAAACTATCATATAAGAATTGTAGCCCTCTGCTTAATGTCACGATCAATATAAGTGGCAGCGGAGAAGCAGATCTTGAACGTGGAGAAGGATTGCAGATAATTAAAAGCGACTCTACAGATACAGAGTACCTTGCAAACTACTATTCAATAATCTAACTTCAATTCATCACTGACGCCATGTATTATGTCAATTACCAAGAGGAAATACAAGATTTTGCAAATCAAATAAACAGAGCAAGCCTTGACACACCCTGAATAAATCTTGCAGTGTCCTCCTAACTGACTACATTGTTCCCATTACAGTGCAGACCCTTTGATGACCTCTCCAGTCAAAAGACCTTCTCTTGACATAGAAGACCTTTGGAAGATGTTCCCAGTAGTCAAACTCCCATTTAGTTGCAAACTTTCATAATATGCAGAATAAAAACAAATGAATGGGCACATAGTGCTACAAAAACGAAGGACATTGCAAGAAAAGGTTCAAGTAAACACACTGAAAAATGTACACTCCAACAGTCACCAACGACAGTTGGATACAGCCTGACTGTGAGGGGCTACATCTTGTTTTTATCATCCTCGATGGGTCAGTGGCGTTCAATTTCCTGGATCCCAGGTCTATAACCTTTTGATTTTTGTTTACACCCAGTTAGCCAACACTGGAATCTGGGAACTCCCACTGAATCATTATTTGAATCTGGGAATCGCCAGTGAGCCATTAAAAGAAGCTCGGGATCCCAGCAGAAGTAATTTTGATATTTGGAACCCCTAAATAATTACCTAAAATTCAGAAACAAGCATTCATCAAACAAATACACAAATTATGATATATTTTATTTAAATTACAAATATAAAAAACAATTCTTCATTTTAATGGTAAGTTTGGAACTTTTCTTAACTTCAACTAAATTCAACTGAGGCTACTAAGCCCTCTACTATATTCTTTTTGGCGCATTTGTATGACTCTTACGGATTAATCTCTGGACACCAACTTAATTGTTAACCGGAAAATGAAAATTCCTTCACATTGACTTAACATTTAACATTTTTAAATTTGACATTGTGCTTCTTTTTTTACATGCCCTTTATTAATCTCTTAAAATTAGGTAATTTCCTAAACAGACATACACCCCTCACATAGGCATCGCGGACTCCCACGAGACCACAGACCACAGGTTAGGAATCGCTGCTCTAGATATCAAATGTTGCCCCAGGCCTGTAAGCCAATGGCATATAATGCCAAAATCCCCTTGTTCCTGTATCCCTATCCTAACGCTCATTCAAGGTCATGTGCCCTCTTTGTCTGCTCTTGTCAGTTGTACAGTGGCCAACATTGAGCCATGTTTTCCGGTGCTCTGCACCAGCACTTAATTGTCAACACTGGCATTTATGACAGCTACCACATGGTGGCGCCCTGTGTGTAATAGAGATAATCAGAACTACAGTTGTTTATTATTTAAGTATACATTAAAAACACTAATACCTGTCACCCAAGCCGTTCTTATAGCTTTGGGGGCCTTGAACCCTCTGAATTGTCACACTTTTAAGAGTGTGATGGTTAGTAGTTGTATTGGTACAGGCATTGACAGTGCTGGCATTGGCATTGGGTGATGCAAACTCCGGTAGACTCATGGTGAGGGCCTTGGCACTTACATTTTTACAAATTAAGCACTGGCTCAGTCCTCTTCCACAGTGCCTTTAATATCTATATGAGAACAATGTGTTGAATTCTAATAACTTCTGTAGTAGGATATTACCCAGTAAATGCTCAGGCTCTTCTTTTGTAAAGTCAGTGTACTTCTCTATTGCATTATCAAATTCCGATAAAATGTGTAAAACATGGCATTCATGCACTTACTAATTCAAAAGAGGCCCTGTGAAGCAAATCACAATAGAGGTCAAGGAATCTCATACTTTCAGAAAGTTATCTCTTAAAGTGATACTCGACCCGACACTCACAGTAGAACATCACCATAGCAACAGCATTTAATAGAACATTTGGGTCTCTGCAGAATATATGTGGTTAGAGTTCGGTAGCTAAATAAAAGATGTTTTCAGATAGTGACAGCAAATAAACAATGAGAGCGAATCTTGAGTTCTATATGATGCCAATGAAAGCCCGAGGTAAAAACGTTCCTTTTATTAACAGTTATCCACTACATGTTTATGTTATGCATGCCCTCCTGTTATGTGGCGATTTAGATTCCGTATGCATTTTCCAGACTCATGCCATTTTATAGGTACAATTCACATTGCCCTTATATAAGCATAGAAATCCAGTCCTTATTTAGGCATAGCCCATGCTACGCAAATACAGGCATGGCTACTTCCATCCGTTCATCAAGGTCACAACGATTTCTTGGAAAATCAGACTCTTAAGCAGAAGGGACTTCCCCTAGCCTAGATATTGATTTCTCCAAGAAACTCATTAGTTTGCATGAACAACTATTACTCAGGGGTTCATCCATGACGTTCATATGCCCGACTTTACGTCAAAGGTGGCATTCCTAAACACCTTCAAGGTATAAATATACCTTCACTTGCTATAGCAAAGCACTGTGTGGTTCGGTGCAGTTCGACTACCTACTTGCCCGACGCAGCTCACTACAGCAAGTGCCAAAGGAAGCCGACTCTCCAGCTGACACACTGACAAGAAGCTGTCCTCCTCTGCCGAGAATCCAGCTCCAGTGTTTCTGACTCCGCTGGCGGGGTGTCGGGAAATCGAGACCGAGACAGAGATACCAACCTCCTTCATTCTAAGGTATGGAGCCGATTAGAACCTAGATAAACCTTTGGCAATTCTTGGCAAGAACTAAACCTATGCTAAAAGACAAACACCTACTTCTTCTCAGGTACTAGACCTAGGTTAGGTGCATTCGGGTAGGCGTATTTTAGAAGCACCAGTTGAGTATTTTAGCCTGTGTTATTTATGTATGTATTTTTATGTCATAGCTTTAGACAATTCTATTACAATATTATTTTATAATACTATTCTCGCTGTATGCATTATGCATTCTGTCTAACGATTGTAGCAGTTCACCTCTCTTGCATGAGATAGAAGACTGTTCAATAAACCTTTTATTGAAAACGCCGTCTCACTATTTTTCTGCAACTCTGTAGAAAAAAAGTATGCACGATTGACTGAGCAAAATAGTTATCTATTGTTTCCACGACTCTGAAGATATTTTCCAGTCCTAGGGAAACAACGTTGTCATGTTTATGCGATTGTCAGAAACTAATCCCTTCTTGTGTATTCGAGAAGGTTTCTAGTGACCTCTGAGCTAGCTGGCACTCACAATTAAGTTTAGTATATTTGTTAGAGACCTACTGACCTCAGTCCTACGTCACATCTATTGAATATATTTTTCCAATGCGCAGAGCCTAATGGGAATATAGGAACTACACTACACTCCCAAATCCCCTTCATCTGCTCCCATCATATCTTCAGGTATCGAAGAGACATGGGGAGCCATGCCCAACATGGTCTTACTTACCTCAGTCACTCAAGCACTATGTTATACCTAAGAACCAAGTCCTGTGCCCACGCTCATAGAGTAATCGGTCCTGATGTCCGAACCCAACGTTAGAAACAATGTTCATTAGAGTGAATGAAGGTCAAACTCCAGGTTTTGCATGCAGAGAAGATTTATAAGTCAATCTTGATCAGTACATATGAGAATAGCCAGCCGACACGTGTTTTGTCACACCTTGTAAGAGATGTGACTCATCAGGGCTGTGTAATCCTATTATAATGGTGATCGCAGTGGCGGTGTACAAAACCGTCTGCGTGTGGAAATGTGATGGAAAAGGCCGTGCCCTGCTCTATGTGTGAGACACACGAGGGGTAAATCAGGACGGGTGCGTCCCAAAATCAGAGGCATGGATCTGAAATAAAGGGAAGACCGCACGGATCAGTGCGGGTAGTGACACGTCGTGACTCCAGATAGCGGAACCGCCACTGCGATCACCATTATAATAGGATTACACAGCCCTGATGAGTCACATCTCTTACACTGTGTGACAAAACCATCCTACATTAGGCTGACTTCCTAGCTGTTATTATCATCCTTTCATCCAAATTAAGCTACTGCATGCCCCTACTAAAGGGCATAAATAAAAGTTTTTTCTGAAACTGCAGATACTAATGACTTCTAGTGCCTGACTTATGTCAGACATTGACAAAGTATTTCCAACATTGACCATCGAAAAACCTCCACTGACTGTCACTCAAACAAACACTCCAAATTAATATCCTTTATCATTCTGTACAAAATTATTGATCGAAGTGGAATAAAATACATATCATCCCAAATTAAACACTGTACATTTGCTCATCATCCAAGATCAGCTGACAAGAATGTTATCATGGTACCTACGTTCTTTATGCTACAAAGAAAAGAGCATCTTGTCAGGTAGGATGACTCCATCCATAGAAATCTCTCCCCTCAAAATTGAAAAACTTAAAAAAAAAACCTCAGAAAATTATGAAAAACCTGGAATTCTATCACGTTTTCTAGGTCCTATGGCAATATCATCTTAGACTTTACCAGTGATGCCGCGAGATTACCAGTTCAGGATATATTCTAATACCATACTCACCTGGGCCCATAAACTTACACACCTTAAACCGGTAATCTATTTTCCCTGCCTATCAGTGGTTAATATTTTATACCTGAACACCATAACTTATCAATTCCTTGTCACTTTTCTTTATTCTAATGATTTAGGTAAATGTATCTGGCAGTTAGAATAATAGGTAGCATAATATTTCACCTTATCATAAATTAACCACAGACTCAGGGAAGTTTTAAACTCTTTATCTATGCAATATGTTATGAGTCAAGTACTAATACAGAGCGGTTAAAGACTTTTCAAGTAGAAAATAATGACTAAAGAATAAACCATTAAAGACTTAGTAAAATTTCAAGACATTGGTACCTGGGAAGGGTTTGAAAGGGAAATGGCACAAGGACATACCACACAGATTTATATTTACCTAGAATGGTGCAAGGACCAACCCCTGGCCAAGGGCTGGAAAGAAAGGGCTCCGGACTACAGGTCAGGACAGGTGCAGGACAGGACAGGTAACCTCCGCTAAGTGCAATGCCAGCATCTCACCCCTCTCTGCAGTTACTCTCGTTCCTCTTCTCCTTCAGCAAAAACCCCTGATTCTTCTTTGAGAGTGCTCGACCAGTCTTCTGAGTTCTGCGGCATCCACAATTCTTCTCAGCATACGTTGGGTCAGTGACAGGTCTGTGACAAGTCGGACAATTTAACTGACTAAGCCTACCTTAGTTATACCATTTCCAGGGTATGTTCCTCCGCCCAATGTTGCAAATTTGTGTATTCCCTTTATTTGATTGGTCAGAAAGATGGGGAGAGGTCATCACACCATACCAGTAAGAAGTAATTTTCCTTCAGTTTAATTAAGCTAGATTCCCACCCATAATTTTACTATCCCATGCTTTTATATTCCACCCAGCATTATTTAATTTTGTTTCATATACAATGTATAACATTTTATTTTATTTTCTTCCTTTCTCTGGGTCAGGAGGTGAGGTTCCCAGGCGCATCACTGGTAAAATGGGACTTGGCAAGGTTTCAATGTCAATGAATTCAAGGCTTTTAAGTTTCAGTGCGAATACAGACACTCTTAAGGACCGAATAGGAGCTATCATTAAAGTCAAAGAGAGAGACATTAGAATACTAAAATAAATGTATGCACTATATACCACTTATTTCTACTCTAACCCCATTATTTTATTTTAACTACTAGCAGCCCGCCCTGACGTTGTCCGGGTATGAATAGCTACCGGCCAGTAGTATATTGTTTTGTAGGATTTTGTTTTGATAGCATTTCTTATCTGTGACAGGCCTGTGAAACACTCCGATTCACAGTGCACTGCTGATGCACTTAAGAGTGTGCGTTCAGTAGTGTGTGAACTCGAGTTTCCCTACTTTATTTTTCCTTGCAATATTATACAGCGCGAACTCGACAACATGGCATGAGCACAATTTACATTAAAGAAGAACACATTCATTTGTGATAGGCACGGGGAGACAAAGAGATTTGCCTGGAATCACAGGATGTTGAGCTGATGCCGAGATTCGAACGTAGCTCCCCAGCTCTAAAGTTCGCATTTCTAGAACTTGTGGCCGGAGGTGTGTCTAAAAGTGTATGTCGGTGCTGGGCATCAATGAGAGAGACCTGTGCATTTTTCAAATCGGTGGTGAAAAAATATGAGTATGTTGCTGGAGATGTGGGCCGCCGTGCCACCAATGTACTTACTGGGGGAGGGTAAACACCCATTATTCCGCAACTTTCTTTCCGCATACCATCACTCCGCATACTTTCATTACGAAAGTGCCATGACTCCGCAATGCCATTAGAACACATGGCATTACATTTTATATGCTTTTACCACGCATACATTTACAACAAAATTCGTTGCATGGTAAAAGCATGTTTTTTTTTAATGTTTGGATAAGGTAAGTATGGGCATAGGGATATATGTTTTGGGGTACTGAGGTATATGTTTTGGGGTGTTTGGGTATTTTAAGGGTTCAGATATAGTTTTGGGTTATGGGGTACAGGGGTAGTTTTAGGGTTTATTTATTTATTTATTTATTTATTAATAACATTTATAAAGCGCTAACAAAGGCCCGAGGGCGTCTCGGCGCTAAAGTATCTGCAGTAATTAACCCAAGAGGTTTAGGGATAGATATGGGTTTTGGGGTACAGGGGTATTTTTAGGATTCAGGGCTAAGTTTGGGTTTTGGGATATAGGGGTATTTTTAGGGTTCAGGGGTAGGTTTGGGTTTTGGGGTACAGGGGTATTTTAAGGGTTCAGGGCTAGGTTTGGGTTTTGGGGTACAGGGGTATTTTTAGGGTTCAGGGGTAGGTTTGGGTTTTGGGGTACAGGGGTATTTTAGGGTTCAGGGGTAGGTTTGGGTTTTGGGGTACAAGGTTATTTTTATGGTTCAGGGCTAGGTTTGGGTTTTGGGGTACAGGGGTATTTTTAGGGTTCAGGGGTAGGTTTGGGTTTTGGGGCACAGGGGTATTTTAAGAGTTCAGGGCTAGGTGTGGGTTTTGGGGTTCAGGGGTATTTTAGAGTTCAGGAGTAGGTTTGGGTTTTGATGTACAGGGGTATTTTTAGGGTTCAGGGCTAAGTTTGGGTTTTGGGGTACAGGGGTATTTTTAGGGTTCAGGGGTAGGTTTGGGTTTTAGGTACAGGGGTATTTATAGGGTTCAGGGCTATTTATAGGGTTCAGGGCTAGGTTTGGGTTTTGGGGTACAGGGTTATTTTTAGGGTTTAGGGATAGGTTTGGGTTTTGGGGTACAGGGGTATATTTATAGGGTTAAGATGGGTTAGTGTTTAAGGGTGTTGGGGTATTTTAAGGAATAAGGGTGGGTTATGATTATGGGGTGCAGGGGTATTTAAAGGGAGCATGGTGGACACCCGGAGCTGGAATGTACAGAACCTGGGAAGAAAAAACAATGAAATATTGGGCACAACACTCACTTTTTTTTCCATAATATTGCGCCCCGCACACGCCCACGCCCCCAGCACACGCCCACAGCACACGATATGAGACATGGCATGAAGGGCGGAACGTACCACACGCCCCCAGCATTTGTCACGCCCCCAGCACACGCCCACAGCACAACGCAGACACGCCCACAAGGTACTTCTTTGCTGGCACAGTTCTTTTTCCTTTTAAATGTATGTGGTGGGCATCTGCATAGCCTATGTCCTTCTGCTGCAACTACCCTTTCCAACGCTGTATTGGGTGTTGTGATTGGTGCTGTTGTTCCTGAGATTACCCGCCTCAAAGGTTTGGTCTCTCTTTATTATATTAGTATAGATTGTGTGAGAAGTTGGCCTGATATGTGATGTCCACTATTCTAGTGGGCACCCTGTATCAGTCCAAACAACCCTTATGGTGATGGTTGTAAAGTCAACCTTATAGACCAGCTATCCTAGTTGTAGCATGGACAAAGCAGTCTTAGGCTAAACTCAAGAGGGCATGTGAAGCCAGCTGTTTTACCATATGTAACCCCTTTAATTCCAAATGAAAGGACACCACACAGGTTATATATAATATATATATGTATTTATTTCTAACACAACCCCTCTGAACTCTTTATGAGGTCAGAGGCACAAGCACATAACAAGATACTTAATTATCATACAATAAGTTGCACAATATGCAGTAGCACCCTAGGGGCACGTCAAACCATATACTAAAATAGTGGTATGAGAACCACGTCACGAACAAAAGATAGGCCTAGGTCCTAGGGAATCTCTGGGGCTACACTGTACTACCAAAGGATAGGAAGTAGGAGGCCCACGGGAGGTGTGTGCAGTGTCTTTACACACACGCAAGTTACCATAGAGTTAGAATGGGAACGTAAGAATTGGAAACTAGTTCTTTTAGGGCACTTCCGGATGGACTAGGAGAAAGCTACTTGAAACTTAGACACTAGCATAGTCAATACCCACAGGAGCACCGGAGTACTCGCATTACCTCACCCACAGGAAGCGGGTGCATAGGTGTCAAAGTGTGTCGGGTTTCGTCGCTAAATCCTATGGAGACTTGAAGAAAGATGTCACAGGCGACCAGGAGAGAAGTGTCCGGTTGGATCCAAGGGCGGATCGAGGAGGAAGAGTCCCTGAAAGCAGAGGGGACAGAGTCTGGGTCACTAGCCAGTGACCAGGAAGGAACCAGGCAATGTCGCGAAGCAATCAGGTGATGTTGTGAAGCTTGTCTCTGCAGCCACGTGGACCAGGAGGTGTCGACGATGACCAAGAGCTGGGCACGGACTGTCCCACAAAGGATCTCGCTGTTGACAGTGTCGGCTTCCGGATAGGAGTCAACAAGCCTTGGCTAAGGCAACCCACGCAGGAATCAAAGATGGCTTCTTAATCAGACCAGCATAGTCTGATGGGCTTCTCCTTTTCAGGGAAGCAAGGGCCAGTCTGTAGCAACCAGACCAGCAGTGCAGATTCAAGGTTTCGTCATTACAGATTCCACTAGCCAACGGGCAAGTGACCTGACAGACGCGTCGAGCAGGAAAATGCAGAAGGACCCCACGCAGAACTCGTGGAGTGTGGAGGGCTGATCTTCAGTGCAGTTGGTGCCCGGGGCTGGGGCTTCTAAATCCCCAATGCACAACTTCGAGGGTGCCTCAGAATTTGCACGGAAAGCAATTCGCTGGCTTTCCAAGATGGCCGGTCCCACGTCTTGCGTCGTCTCCATGGGTCTCAGATTTGCTGTGGCTGTGGATCGGGCTGAAGGAAGTCTGGAAGTTTAGGTCTTGTCAGGCTCTGTCCTCGGGCTCCGGTGGGAGTGTTCAACAAAGCAAACTGTTGATTGCTTGATGGTGCCTGCTTGTGCAGAGTGGTCACTCCTTGACCACAAGGGAGATTCTTCAGTCTTCTATCTTCAAGTAGAACGTCGAAGGTCCAGAGTTTCATTTCAAGTTTCAGTCAGGATTAATCTAAAGTCTTGGGACTCAGCTCCTACCTATATACCAAATTTAGGGGCTGGATTACCTGCTAGGTCCCTCCTATGGGTGGGACCAGGGAAGGGGTGGTTACACCCCTTTCCCTTTGTCCAGGTTTGCGCCAGAGCTGGGGCTGGAGTGCCCCAACACGGTTTGAACTGGACTATGCATGGGACACCTTGTGTGCCCCAGGCAGTGTCTCATTTCATTCAGCCCTCCCTGCCCCAATACACTATAGCCTGTCTGGGGTGGTGCTAGCACCTCCCAAGACAGGAAACCTACTGTCCAAGCCTCCCTCGCTGGAAGGACTCCCAGCAGCAGGAGGTCAGACTTGTGTCTGTGGCAGCAGCATCCATTTTGTGATGCTGAGGCTCTGGTTAACTTTAACCGGGATTAGTAGGAACAACATGTCTTCTCCCTCTAGAATGGTTGAATTCTACCCCCGTCGCCAGAACTGGCGAGGGGGTAGTAATCGAAAGCGTATGACACCTTACAGAACATGTTTTGATAAAGCCAAATCAGAGTTAGCATTTAACTGCGAGGTTCATAACGCACTTAAGAGTATATGGTATGGCTATATTCTAGAACACTAATGACACAAATAGTATCTAGGAGTCAAGCAAAAATGTAACTCAACTGTGGACGTGGACTGCAACACAACAGGTAGGAACAGTGGAGACCCAAAAATGCAACGGAGTGTGACATATTTTCTATGAGCTAAGACTCAAGGGCATGGGTAAATATTCCCATCAGTAGCAGCTCTGTTCTGCCCTTTTTAACATCATGTGGGTTCTCCTTGCCCAGGAGACAAAAATCACAACCTACAGATATTCTCAAGGCTGTGTTTGAACCCTAACAAACACAGTCTTGAGAATATCTGTAGGTTGTGATTTTTGTCTCATAGAAAATATGTCAAACTCGGTTGCATTTTTGGGTCTCCACTGTTCCTACCTGTTGTGTTGCAGTCCGCGTCCATAGTTGAGTTACATTTTAGCTTGACTCCTAGATACTATTTGTGTCATTAGTATTGTAGATTGGGGTGTGTATCTAGTTTGGGTCGTTAAACTTGCCCTAGGACCCTCCTATTAATTGTTTTGTTTTGTATATATCCTAGAACAGCTATAAGGACATGGTTCCGAAAGCTGCAGACATGCTCAGCTCATGCTAGAGCCTCATCTCACATAAAGCCAAGCACTGTGCCTCCAGGATTGTTAAGGCCTGCCATAGGAGTGACTTATAGGTGTATATTTGTCTAGATATAAGGTTAGATATAGGAATACTATATTTAAGCAAGGGGTGATTACACGACCTTGCCCCAGCTGAGTGACCAGCCAGTTGTGTCAATGTGAGTGGCCAGCCAGGGGTGGCATAATACATGCTGCAGCCCGTGGTAGTCCTTGGATGTACCTATGCCCTGGGTACCTATAGTACACTGTACATGGGCTCATAAGGTGACCTAATGTCCAATTGGTAATGTACCTAAAGTACATTGTATTGAATTTAGAGAGTGCACAGCTGGGCTGTGGGTCTGATTAGCAGGCCCACAGCCACATTAGGTCGAAAACCAGTGAAGCAAAAAGCAAAAAGTGGGGTGACTATAGGAAAGCAGACAAAACTCTCCTACATATTGCATTAATAATTAGCAAGACAAAAGAGGTTTAGTTCAAGCGAAAGCATACACATTAGTATGTGAAGTTTGAAGTGGACATTTTAAATACTACTGCGCAGCTGCAAGAATTCCCACCAAAAGCAAAGACGTCATACTACATAGATGCAGTAGACGCATGCGCAGAAGAGTTCCTGTGTTTTCAGCAGCCATTCTAAGACACTCAGGTTACTTGTTAGTAAAGCACATAGATAGGCTTCCATTAGATACTGAAATGTTGTGAGGTGCAATTATTAGTATTTACAAAACATGTTGGTTAATAAATTATATGTTGTTTCGAGAGAGCTGAATCAAAGCAAATTTCTTTTACATATGAAACCTTGCTCCATCAACCCCCTCTTTGATGGCATTCTATGCCATCACTAATTTCTGGAACCAGATTCCAACTTTAGCATTTTCCCAATTGAATTTCTTCTATTACTTTCGAGTTTCCTCTTTCTCTTTTCTTTTGGAAACCTTTCATTCATTTTAAATATCCCCTATCAGTTCTTCAAGTTGAATCTCATCATATTTTCTCATCTTTCCCTTTTCATTCACCGCATACCAATTTCTGTTTCTGCCGCATTTGCACCAAATCAGTATCATTAATACTAATAGGGCTATTCCTATTATTGGCATCAGTACTCGACCTACAATGCTTTTCCCAACATTAGAAAACCAACTACTTACAGAGGAGAGACCATAAGTTAGTCTCTTCCATCAACCTCCACTGGTTTCAATTCTTCTTCCAAATTCGTGATATTTCTGACATATCTCCCAATTTCGATACTTTTGTCAGGTATGTAGGTGCAACAATGTTGTGCCTTCAACATTCTACAGACTCCACCCCCTTTTGCCAATAATATATCAAGAGCAAGTCGATTTCTCGAAACCATAGAAATTATTGCAACTAATTCTGTATTGATTAATAAAAGTCCTCCAACAGGGTCAGTCGATAAGCGATCAACCACTGTAGACAATTTACAGATTCTTTGCGTATTCAGAATTACTCCCACTGAAGGTATCATTGCACTAAATTTATCTCCTACAATTTCTGAAAAACTAGCTCTTTTCTGTTGTGTTAGTCCATTATTTTTTCATTGCTTCCAGTGATTCTTTTCACATGATATACCTTTGGGAATACTATTCCGAAATAGCAACTCCCATAACAATGATAAGGCAGCTTAAAATAAGCCTTGTTTCCACAAATATAATATACTCAAGGAAATACTGGATCAGTTCCCCCTTTTAGTCCTCAACCCCCAACTATCAAGAAATTGTGTTAACATTCACTGGAACCAATGAATACAAATACATTGGTATACTCCGTTTCTAACCTACGGAGACAGATTTTTCCCTACTTTTCAAGATCAAGGGACATAGCAGTATGAGTCTTGACAGTTGCAATACATTCTTCCCTTTCAGCCCACTTAGGTATCCGAGGTTTTGGTTCACTAGCCTTTCTATAGAAATCCTGTCTCCTTTTCTCTACAAGATTCAAAGGTATCTTTTTTTCTTCATATAACATACATGTTAGATTATCTTTATATGCTTCAGCTATATCTATTGTTTTCATTGTTAGAAAATATTCACCCATAAACTGAGAATCTCTACTGCTAAGGACAGGGTTCATGTTTATGCGTTTAGGAATTTCAGAGAAGATCACATCTATGTTAGAATAATAATATTGTAATGTTCTAGTTCTATAAAACAAACTAGCTAAAATACTACATGAAATACCATATGTCAGTGGTAAATGATGATATGTCACTCCTTCTGCTACTGATGTCGGTAATTGCATACATACATAGCAATCACTAACTTCCATTGTTTCTACATAGTGCACAAACAGGTTACCGAAAACATTTAAATCTGTCTCATTTCTATTTATACTGTGGTGTAAATCTGTCTCATCTGGTGCTTCTAATTCTACTCTGCCTTGCTTAAGGTTGGCTACCCTTCCATGTGTACTAGTGTTATTCTGTTTACTTGCAGTCATTAAATAAGGTATCGCTATTGTCAATCCTAGCTATGCTATGAGCACTATCAATATACTACATATGCATATTCTACAACATGTCTTTATACAATTACTTTTCGGGTTACCAGTAGCTATATTATCAGCCATTTCTGATTAAGGAGAATTAATCCCCTCTTTGAAAATGTTCACAATATATAGACTGTGAACTTACATTTTCAAGTTGGTCTCACTTCTTCATCAATTTGATCAGCAATCAATTCTTCATCACTGTCTCCATTAATTTCCAGGTTCTCAAAATCTTCAAAAATTACATATGTCCATTCGCGACTTTTGAATTTATTATTCAGTCTTTTTAAAGTGGATTCTCCTTTTTGGTTTCTCTGTTGACGGTCCAGACTGGCTGGTTATTTCATCTACTTGGTCTGGGTCTTCATTTATTGTTTTAAGGCGATATTTCAGTCTCTTGATAATACTAGGGCAAGTATCACCTTTTCTGAGTTTTTTAGCTGGCACTGTGCTTTTATTTTCTTCAGATGTTCTTTTGTTTTCTTTAATTTGTGGCACACATTGAATTTTCTCGTCTTCAGATTCCCTTTCTATCTGACTTGGTCCAGGGATTATTATCTTTGCTGTTTCTACCTGGATGTGTTCTTTACTAATCTGACCCTGTTCAGGATTTAGTTTGATTTGACTTTGACTTTGTCTTTGTTCCCCTTCTTCTTCCTGAACTTGTTTTTCTTTACCTATCTGGTCCTGCTCAGGTCTTATCATTTCTTGATTGTCTTCTGCCTGTGTGTTTTCTCTAGTGCCTATATGTCCCTTCTCAGACTCAGGAGTGTTGTTTCTATTTGCCTCTGTCTGAGTGCATTGCTCTTTCCTTATCTGGTCCTCCTCAGATTTTATAATTGCTTTTGTTTCTGTTATCTGAGTGTGTTCTTCTATTCCTGTCTCATCCTCGATATCACTCTGTCTCTCTAAATAAGTTTGGCTTCTTGTTCTCACTGTTACTTCAGGTATGTCTACTATTGGAACCAATCGTCCTGACTTGTGCTCGGTCGTTTATCATCAGCTACTTCAGGATCCAATTCTTTTGATCCTTCAGCTGTACAACCTTCAGCCTCTGCTCCGTCAGGTTCTGATACTCTTTTGGTATGGCTGGCATGAATCCAATTAGTTATACCTGCACACTTTACAGCTGTGGTGGTAACTAGTATGACTTGATGTGGTTTTCCCCACCTTGGTGCTAGGCACGATTCTCGGGTGTGATCTTTTATCACTACCCAATCACCTGTATTCAAATTATGTGCTTGAATCGACTGTCTGATCAAGGCATCTTCCCCAACCTGGTGAGAGAGAGAACGCACTTGATCAGCCAACTGAGCAATACTCCAATACCAAATCATCAGCTATACTTAACAGTTTGTGTCCTGGTACACATGCTTGCTTCATTGCCCTTCCCATGAATATCTCATGGGGACTCAAGACTGTATTTTTGTCTGGTATGCTTCTGGGTCCCATCAGGACAAGAGGTAAAGCATCAGGCCACTTCAATGGGGTGGATTCACACACCTTTCTCAGTCTTGATTTTATTGTGCCATTCAGTTGTTCTACCACTCCAGAAGCCTCTGGGCGCTATGCAAAGTGCAGCTTTTGCTCAATATTGAATGCTTCACAAATTAATCAAATTATTCATTATTAAAATGAAACCCTCGGTCTGATTCAATCATTACTGGAAATCAGAATCGGGGAATGAGTTCTCTAAAGAGGAGTTTGGCAACAGTTAAACTGTCATTTCTCTGGGTTGGGTATGCCTCCACCCACTTGAAAAATAAACAAACAATGACATGTACATATTTTAATCTTTGACAAGCAGTCAACTGAATGAAATCAATCTGGGGTCTTATGAATGGACCCTCTGCTTTTCCAATCTTTCCAGGACAAACTACAGTTTTCCTGCCTGAATTCATTTGTTGACAAATTAAGCATCTCTGGCAAAGACTCTCTGCTACGTTCCTGAACCTTGCGTTAAACCAATCCTGTCTAAATTGTCTTATCATTGCATCTCTGCCTATGTGTGTGTGTCTGTGATACATTCTAGCCATGGATGCAAGCATACAGTCAGGCAAATCTGGCCTTCCATCTAAGTAAACTATTACACCATCATCAGTTCTTCTCTGATACCCTGTTTTCTCCAATTCTGCCTTCGCTTTGGGTTCTGCCTCATTTTGTAAATCTCTCACTTCCTCCCATGTTCCTATGCCCCCTAGTAGCATAAATTGGCAGCTGATTCCACATCCATCGATTTTCTTGTTTACTGCTCTTTTGTATTTAGCACAATGTTGGGCAACTTGGTCAGCATAACGATTACTAGCTGTCACTTTATTGTTTGCAGATTGGTGAGCAGCCCACTTGACCACAGCCACTTCTTTTGGTAATTGAAATGCTTCAATTAATTAGTTTACACAATGTCCATTTTAATAGGGGTTCCTGAAGAAATCATGAAATCCCTCTGCATCCAGAGTTGGCCAAAGTCATGCACAACCCCGAAACCATACTGACTGTCATTGTAATTGGTTACTCTCCAGTTTTTCCCAATTTTGCAAGCTTTGATTAAGGCTACCAATTCAGCTATTTGTGCAGACTTGACTCCTGGCAAATAGGATGCTTCGACTATTCCAGCCAATGTACACGCAGCATACGGAGCCCTCAAACCTCCTTCCTCATGACGCATACACAAGCCATCTACAAACAGCTCACGTTCTGGATTATTTAAAGGCTCTTCTTGTATATCTGGGTGTGGTATAGTACTGTATTCAGTGAGGTCGAGACAATCATGTTCGACTTCATCTTTTACTTCTTCAAAGTGCGAATCAGGCAACACGGTTGCAGGATTCAAACAGTACATCTGACTATCGTCACATTTTCTGCACCTAGAATAACTCGCTCATATTTAGTCAGCTAACAATGAGTAAGCTATTGTGTGCAAGTTCAAGTCAGCAAGATCACAACTGCATGTGGGACATACACTGTCACAGGGTGTCCTATTATTATGGATTAACTTTGTTCCAGACTCATGCAAGTTGCAGCTACAGACTTGAAGCACCCTGGTAATGTATATGCCACTGGGTCCAAGGTGGCAGTGAGATATGCCACAGGACATCACATTAGGCCATTAATATGGTATTTCTTCCATAATGTACAGCACGTTATGGAACAAATACACTTGTGAAGATCCTGAGTTGCGTTGGCCTATGCATGGGTCATTTGATTTCCGAAAGATTTAGTATGTGGAGCAACAAATGTTTAAGCGAAAGGCTAGGCAAGATATGTTTGAGTGTGTGCGAATGTGGGCGAAAGAAGTGCGTGAGCGAATGAAGCGTGAGCAAGCCTTGATTGAAAAAGAACAACATAAGACCATTCATACGAAAGCATTGGAAATGAAAAATAGGGAAATGAAAGAAATTAAAGAGAGGAAAGAGCGTCATTTACAGTTAAATGTTCAATACGCTGTTCGTAGACCTCTTTATCCTATTCTCAATAAACCCCAAGATGATTCTCTCTTATTAGATCATTGTCCACCTCCGTATACTCTTCCTTCTGCTCCTTATGAGTCAGATGAGGACTCTTCTACAGACCAGAACAAAGCTAGAGAAACTCTCTCGATGTTATCTGCTGAACATGCGTCTCAGATTAGATCTGCAGCACGTAAAGCCGTTCGTAGTACTGCCACTGCTTCTGAACTTTTAGATAGTATAAAAGGTTGGCAGGAAAGGGAGCAAATATATTTTACCGATACATTTGCCACAGAAGTTATCGAACGGTTTAGAAAATGTTCAGCAAAAATGGAACCCGATGAGCTAGCAGTTGATTGTAAACAACTATGTGAAGGTCTTCTTGTCTTCTCCCAGGTGGCTGACACGATCAGACGCTTGGTTAAAGTGCAAGTTGAAGCATCCCATTTGTGAGAGGAGAAAAAGGCAGCAGATCCAGCTGTACAAATATCCCAAATCAGCATGGCACGAACTTCTACTCCTGAAACAGATAAGAATGTTGTAATTAATGTGAAACCCATGCGGGAAGCCGCGCCTTTATATGTTCCTCCTAAAGGAACGGGTACAAGTAATGATAAGACTTCTATTGATGCAAAAGGTTATTTTATTTATAACTGGGTTTAAACTCCTTGGAATAGAGCAGATGTTATGGCCCTTAAAAATGCATTGCCTGATCCGCGAAAGAATCCAGCAACAACCTTTTATGAGGAAGTTGAGGGTGCCATTAGCCCTTGTACTATGTCTTTGCCTGATATTGATTTGTTTTTTGGACTAGTATTACTGCCTGATATGTGGAGAACTGTGTGTAAAATTGATGATCGTGCAACATTTGGAGCATTGTGGATAGATTTAGAGCAGTCCGATGAAGATAGAGAACCTGCACAGAAACCATGTCAGTTAATTCTAGATCTCCCTACAGCTATATTAGTTAAGTTAAAAACAAGTATTCCCCCTAAAAAGATAGATTGGACTGTATTAGCGTTGTGTAAGCAAAAGGCAGACGAATCGGTTTCAGATTTCTTTTCACGCTTTGAGGAGGCATTCCACGATTTCAGTGGTCAGTCATTGACAGATGGCATGGGTAGTTATCTGTTTGTCGATAAATATGTCGCAAACCTTTTGCCAGGAATAGCTAGTTGCCTGAAGGCCATTGAGAGTTCATGGACTACCTCTTCTCCGGTTTCTCTCCTAACTATGGCTCAGTATTATGAACGACAAGAATTAGAAGGTAAAAGCAATGAGGATAAAAAGACTAAAGAGTTGAAAACAAAGGTTATGTTGGCCCAAGCTTATGGCCCACCTTCTAGAGGTAATGATAGAGGTGGACGTGGATCTTATGGTTCGTCCTTTCCTTCCTATACTCGTTCGAATTTGTCTGTTGATCAGTGTGCCTACTGCAAGAAATTTGGACATTGGCTTTCTGATTGTCCAGTACTGCGTGCTCAGCAGTGTTCACGTGGTCGGGGACAAATGAGAAATTGCTCAGGATATTCAGGGCCTAGAGGAAGCACGAATGATCCCGCTAGGTTTGATTCTAATACACGTTGGCAGGATGGGTTTAACACTTTTGATAGAAGGAACCAATATCAAATGTCCGACTATGTGCCGACTGATTTACAAGATTCTGCTTCTGCATAGGATTGCCTAGGATGGGGTAAGGAATCAGTTGAAGTTCCAGTAGAACAGAGGGGTCCCTATGTTACAGCACATGTTTTGGGTTCTACTGATCAGTTTCTGGTTGATACAGGAGCTACTCGTAGCGCCTTGTCTAAACAACTGGTTCCTAGGGCTCCCCTGTCTGGCTTAATGATTACATCGATAGGTTTTGATGGTACACCTTCCCTTAGCCCACTGTCGCAACCACTTGCATTCCATGTTGATAAGTTTATTGCTCCATGTCCGTTTTTGCTCTCTCCAAACACACCAGATAATATTGTGGGTCTTGATATGCTCAAATATTTCAGGGCTACAATATGATGTTCTCCGGAGGGAGTACAGGTTATTTTGAATGAAAACTACCCTGCGATTGAGAGATCCTGTATTGTTAAAGAGGACATTGCATTAGCTTCACTCCCTAGTACTTTGTGGGCTACTTCAGACACCGATGTAGGGCAAATGGTTATTCCGCCAGTGCATATTAGTGTCAAGGAGGGTGCTTCTTTGCCAAGACTGCCTCAGTATAAAATTTCTAGAGAAGGAGAAGAAGCACTTACATGCATTGTTCATGATTTGATTAAAGTGGGGGTTGTGGAAGAAGTTCCTTACAATGTTTGCAATAGTCCGATTCTTCCCATTTTGAAAAAAATATACTGACACCAGGATTTATAGATTCATCAATGATTTAAGAGAAGTCAACAAGATTGTAGTTCCGCAGTACCCTGTGGTTTCTGACATAACGACATTACTTACCCTGGTCCCTCCAACAGCAACTACATTTTCTGTAATCGATTTGAAGAATGCTTTCTTCTCGATTCCTATTCATCCTGATAGATGATATTTGTTCGGTTTCACTCTGAATAATCGATCATACAGATTTTGTAGAGTTCCTCAAGGGTACACTGAGAGTTCGAGTATTTATTGTCAAGCCTTAAAATAACAATTAGATTCCTTTACTTTGTCTGAAGGAGTGACTCAAATACAATATATCGATGACAACTTGTTGGGAGCTGATACGCCTGAGCAGTCTGGAAAATGTACTTTGTCTTTGCTTTCGTTTCTTGCTACACATCATCATAAGGTATCACGAAAGACATTGCAATATTGTAGATCAAAGGCGACCTACTTAGGTCACCTTCTGTCTAAGGAGGGCCGTGCATGGACACCAAATTGCATTCAAGCAATTTTAAACACCCCAGTACCTTCCACACAGAAAGATGTCCGTGCGTTCATTGGTTTGACTTTGTTTTGTAGGCAATGGATATTGGGCTTTTCACACATTGTTAAACCCCTGCTAGCGCTTTTGACTAAAAACACTTCGATCCCCCTTCCATGGACAGATGAATGCCAAAACGCTTTTCGTCAGTTAAGACAAGCTCTTTGCCCTGCACCAGTGTTAGGCACACCAGATTACACGAAGGCTTTTACACTCTATGTACACGAGAAAGATGGTTGTGTATTGTCAGTTTTAGTACAGACACACGGGGACAAGCAGCATCCCTGCACATACGTTTCAGCTGTCCTTGATCCTGTTGCTCGTGCGTTGCCTGGGTACGTCCGTTCAGTTGCAGCGACAGCTGTGTCTATACGTCAGAGTGAAGGGATAGTTTTGTCACACAAACTGTTGGTGCTAGTACCCCATGCAGTAGATGCCCTTTTGAATCAGAGTAAAACACAACACTTAACTAGTGCTCATCTGACAGGATACGAATTGACATTGTTAGCACCTCATATTACCTTGCAGAGGTGTGGGACACTGAACCCAGCCACTTTGTTGCCACATCCTGCGACTCAGTCTCAGTCAAAGGAGCCTCACGACTGTATATTCCTTACTGAGGAAACAGACAAAGGGTTGCATCAATTTGCAAGATACGCCCCATTCAGATGTAGATGGGGAACTGTGGGTTGATGGGTCCTGTTTGAAGTTACCAGATGGCACAACTTCAGCTGCTTATGCAATTATCACGCTTGAGACGGTAGTGGAAACAGCTCGCATACCTCAGAAGTCGGCTCAAGCAGCTGAACTGATAGCTTTGACACGAGCGTGTGAACTTAGCATTGACTTGTGTGTGAACATTTACACGGATAGCCGCTATGCTTTTGGAGTGGTTCATGATTTTGGCCTACTCTGGAAGGAAAGAGGCTTTCTTACATCCCACGGGATGCAGATAATGCACGGAGAATTAGTACATAATCTCTTGACTGCACTTACATACCCAAAGAAAATTGCTATTATGAAGTGTAGCGCACACAAGAAAATCATTGACAAAATAGGACAAGGCAATACCTTTGCAGATCGCTTAGCTCGTGAGACTGCAATGCAGCGAAGCATTACATCCATGTACGTAGTAAAATCACTGATCTTTGGACTGGGTAAGAGTGGTCTGCTTAATTCAGACACTCTGTTCATCACCACCCCCTTTTCTGAATCATTTTGTCCACCATAAGCGTGGAAGGGTATACTCAGATGTGAGTCCCTTGCTCATTGCACCATCAGGATTTAAGCAAGCCGGGCCGACGACGGCTGAAATGCCAGAAACCGGTCCCCGGAAGCTTGTTTCCTTTCCAGTATAAGAATTGGCTTGGTAGTTTGGTTTGCCCTGTTCCCATCATGCACTGGGACAGGAACAGACTAATTTGCATGTAGCCAGGTTCTGAGCTGGGATGGTGCAGTGAGCTAAAAAACGGTGATGGATCAAGCCCTGATCTTTGGACTGGGTAAGAGTGGTCTGCTTAATTCAGACACTCTGTTCATCACCACCCCCTTTTCTGAATCACACTCACAATCTGGGCTTACACCGTATGAGATAGTATTTGGGAGACCGATGAACATTTGGGGAGTTCCTAAACCACGCCCCATACATGATGTTCCTTGTGTTCTGTTGAATGATTATTTGGCACAGTTAACTGACAGTTTGATCTCTATTCATCAACAGGTTCGAGAAGCGCTTCCTGACAGTTCTACAGGTGAGGCCCACGAACTCCATCCTGGTGACCACGTGATGGTCAAGGTCTTCGACAGATCGAACAGCTTGTAGCCGAGGTGGCTCGAACCAAAACAGGTGCTCCTTGCGACAAGGACAGCAGTTCGAGTGACGAACAAGAAGAATTGGGTCCATAGCCACGAATTCTACTAACTGTTGGCTGTGTGGGATGATACCTGCACACCAAAAGAAAGGAGGAACACCTTTTATTCCTCTACCGTTTTCCCATAATGGTTCTTGTCAAGCTTGGTATGCACTTCTGTTTGCTTCCGGAAAACCTTCAGTAGGTGGGAGTATCTTTCACTTAAATAAAGTATGCTATCAGGATAAAGATGGTTATCCTCAAGCTGAAGGGACTAAATGGGAATGGGAAGAGTATCAACCGGACACTATTTTGACACCATATGTCTTCACGAATATGAGGAACATCAAGAACACTGGACCTTTTGTAATTTCTTTGACCAGAGCTAATGCAGATTTATCAAAAAAGAGAACAGGGAATGGGGTTATGTTATGTTATGTTATGTTATATTTATTTTTATATAGCGCACGGCTACTCAAAAAGAGTGTCCCGGCGCTTTTAATAATGAGACCTACCGCAGAATAACACAACACAGTAATAAAAACAAAGTGGAAAGCAGAAAACAGAAAAAGACAGAAAAAACAGCCTAGAGGGCAAACAGCCAGGTTTTGAGGCCTTTCCTGACTAGTAGCTCCCCGGAGTGTCAACGGCAGGGTGTTCCACAGCTGTGGCGCCAGCAGTCCAAAGGAGCGGCCTCCAATGTGGGCTCTCTTTACACGCGGCACAGCCGCCAGAAACAGAGATTCTGATCTGAGAGAGCGAGCCTGATGGTAAAAGGCAAGTCTCCTTTGGAGATACTTAGCTCCCACAGCATGAAGAGCTTTGTAGGCCAAAGTTAATGCCTTGAAAGCAATCCGTTTACGGATAGGCAGCCAATGTAAGGTCTGCAAAAGGCCAGCAGCACTGGCTCGCCTGTTTAGGCCATAAATGGCCCTCGCGGCCGCGTTCTGCACAACTTGGAGCCGCTGCAGCAGATACTCTGGCAGGCCCAGATAGAGGACGTTGGAGTAGTCCAATCTAGAGCCTATCAGAGCCTGCACAGTCAGCTTCCTGTGTTCCTCAGACAGAAGAGGCAAAAACCTCTGCAGCATCTTGCGGAGGCCGAAACATGTGCCCGTCACACCAAGGATCTGGGATCTCAATGTCAGACCCTTGTCCATCTTGACCCCCAAGTTCTTAGCTACTTGGGATGAACAGGACAGAGGAAACATGTCAATGGGCCACCAAGCTTGCCAGTCTGGCTCCGCAGCGCACCCGAAGAAGAGCACCTCGGACTTATCAGAATTACACTTGAGGCTGTTCAGCTGGAACCATTTAAAAACAGCCCCAAGGCAATCCCGGATACTCTCTCCGTCGAAGTCTCCTCCCTTCTTACAATAAAAGAGGAGCTGGGTGTCGTCGGCGTAGGATACGATCTGGGCCCGAAACGACTCCGCCAGCGCCGCCAAAGGGGTCATAAAGATGTTAAAAAGGGTCGGGCTCAGTATAGAGCCCTGCGTAACCCCGACTCCCAGTGGCGGCATCACGGCGGAGTCTGGGGAGGCCCAGACCGTTTGCCGACGGCCAGCTAGGAAAGATGAAAACCAGCTGAGCACCCTCCCCCATAGGCCAATCTCATAGAGTCTTGCGAGAAGGCCGTCATGGGGGACGGTGTCGAAGGCCGCCGACAAATCCAACATAACCAGCATGTCTTTGCCCCCAGGGTCCAGAACCCCTTTAATGGTTTCTGAGACCTCTAGGAGCGCGGTCTCTGTACTGAGATTTAGACGGAAGCCGGATTGGGTGGCGTGCAGAATCTCATGTGTTTCCAGAAAATTGGAGAGCACCGTATGTACATGCTTCTCCAAGATTTTCGTGAGAGCAGGCAACAGGGAGATAGGCCTATAATTGACCGGAGCCTTAGGATCAAGGCCAGGCTTCTTCAGCAAAGGAATGACCATTGCCTGCTTCCAGGCCTGCGGAACCACTCCCTGGCTCAGCGAGAGATTCAGGAGTGGATTCGCCAGCAGATTTATCACTTCCGCCATTTTTGCCAAGAATTTGGCAGGGCAGGGGTCCAAAGGCGACCCAGATTTAAGATTGCCCATAAGCGCTAAGGAAGCAGGGGCTGAGATAGATGGAAAAACGGCCAGCACCGGACCTAGCTGGGCCGAAAGGCATGAGTCGTCCTCAGGGTTGATCAGCCCCACGGGCGCCGCCAGTGGAAAAGAGTCTTGGATAAGTTTAATCTTGCTGGTGAAAAAGTTTGCAAGATCAGACGCCCAGGACTTGGAAGGCATACCTTGGGATGTATTGGAACGAGGAGCCATAAATTCTCTCACTATGGTGAAAATCTCCTTACAGGAGTTAGAGGCGGCATCTATCCTCCCTGCAAGATAGGCTTTTTTTCCTAGGCGAATGTCCCGGTGATAGGCCTTGACCGCTGTCTTGTAGGTCAGCTTTGCCACAGAGTCATATTGTGATCGCCAGGCTCTTTCGGCTGCCTTACACTGCTGCCGAGCGGCCGACAGTGCCGCAGTGAACCAGGGAGCCGAAACCCGTTTCGATGTTAAGCGGGGGGCCAACACCGGGGCAAGATTGTTCAGCCTATCTAATAGCCATGCTTGCAGAGACTCCAGGTCCTTCTCCAGGTCGCCTGAAAGGAGACAAGGGTGATCCAGAGCGGCCTGCGCCAGCATAGCAGGAGTCACTCGATGATATGCCCTGTGGACTCGTCCCTGATGCTGAGACATGGGATTAGATGGTTTCGCCGTGCCTCTAACCAAAAATTTGGCTAGCCTATGGTCTGACCAAAGCACCGGGATAATCTCCTTCACCTCCAGAGGAGATGTCGAGAAGACCTGGTCAAGAGTATGTCCCTTGTCGTGCGTTGGCTCCCGAAGGTAGGGGATCAGGCCCAGGGGGGCCGTAGCCTCCAGAAGTTTGATGGTATCCGGGTCCGATGGATCATCCATACGAAAGTTGAAATCCCCGGCTACAATGCAATGTTCTGCTTTCAGGGCCAGTCCCGATAAAACCAAATCGAACTCTTCAAAGAAGGTTCCAGGTGGACCAGGTGGCCTATATACTAATAATCCTTTAAAGGATTGGTGAGGTGCCAGAGTGATGGAAAAGGCAAGGGACTCAGAGCCGCGGATGTCATCCACTGGCTCACACACTATTGCACCTATCCTTAGTACTGTTCAAGTAAGAAATGTCTTATGTGCCACGGACCGGAGATTCACTTGCCCCTAAATCTCCTAAGACAAAAGTCTTCCTCACAATTTTTAGTACACCATGGTCCAGCACGCTATTTTTTGTAAGTACATTCAATATTTCAACAAAATTGACAATACAACTTGTTATCATTCAGGTAGATGAAGACAGCAATTCCGTGGAGTTGTTTGTAGTTCACTCTTTATTTATCTTCAAATAAAAACTGTAGCCGTAGCCAACGCATTTCGTCCTTCACGGACTTCTTCAGGGCAGAAAAATAATAATGATTGAATTAAGTCTTTCACAAGTGTTATCAATCTCTCCCCAATGGCGTCCAACTTGAGTTCAGATTTATGTATTGGCAGTGCTGGAAGAATTCCAGTAGGACGGAGTGAATGTATTTTGACATTGACAATTGAAGGTGCTAATAACAGCAGTTTTACGTCTTCACATAACACGTATTTTGTGTGTGGTAATAAAGGATACTATCAATTACCAGTCGGGTGGCCTGGGGTATGTTACATATCATTTTTGTTACCACCTGTGTTCTTGGCCCGTCCATCGTATCACCGAAATTTAAAGTTGTATAATGACATTTTCAAGAATAGATACAAACGAACAATAAGTAGAGATGAGGTCGATCAGACTGATACCACTTTGCAACAATATGTTGATTTCAATTTGGGACTGTTCTTCTTTGTGGGTGCTGCATTGAATAGCAGAAAGATAAAGCGATTGACTCGTATTGTGAAAGCTGTCACCAATCAAACAGCAATGGCACTTGGGAATATTACAGAGGAACTGCAAATTGCAATGATTGTAGCACTCCAAAACAGAATGGTGCTTGATGTGATTTTGGCTATCGAGGTGGTGCATGTCGCATCAACGGTAGCAGTTGTTGCGTATTTATACCAGATCACTCACCTTCAGTATATGATTCAATCTCAAAACTGCATAAGATTGCTGCAGAAATTCACACAGAGACTGATACATGGACATTTTCGAACTGGATAGGGACACTCTTTATTACTTGGGTCTGAAAGCTACTGACTATTCTATGTATACTACTGGTGATACTATTTACATGCTCTACTTGTATACAATGTGGTCCTATGCTTTGCTCCATGTGTATCACTGCTTGTACACTTGCCAAAAGAAAATTGCAGAAATAAAAGCACAACAAATGTTAAATAAAGAAATCACTGAGATGATGAGCATCAATGTACAGGATGCGTATCTAGATTACCCCAGATAAACGAATGTCTTCAGCTAATGCTGAAAGGGTTGTCAGTTGTATTTTGGCAGCAATTAAGTTAAGCATTAGCAGAAGAAATCCTGTATTTAGAGACTATCTTGTCCATTTTGTGGAATCCATTTTGTATTTCTGTCAGCCATTTTGTTTGCCATGTGCTCGCCATGTGCTCTGTCCTACCTTTCTGTTAACTGCTCTTGAAATCTACCTAGAGACGAGATATAATTAGCATCTCCCACCTTCGCACATGCTCAGTTGAGCTTGCAGCTGCTGTATTCTGCAACTGTCAGGATGTGTCCACCAGAATTAGCAAACTGTTAGCTCCTCCCACTTGTTGCCTGTGCACTTTCTGTATGACCTTATATGTACCTTAAACCAGCATTTTGTACTTGTACCACCTTCATTTGAGCCCCTGAGCGGGTATAGAAGGACCATGCTCCTTCCATTCAGTGTGCTACTTCATACATTACCGAAGGGTGCTGTGTGAATGTAGTTCCACCTCATGAGGTTTAATAAACTCTGTCTTTTCTATTCCAGTTTCTGTGCCACTTCTTCCTATTGGTCTGAGGACTCTGTGCAGAGAAGGGAGAACCCCTAGCACTGGTAGGCCTTGCTGTGGCCCACTACTACAGGGTCATCCTTTTAGTTGTGTCGTTTACTGCAGTTCCCTGTCTGGCTAATATGCATGTACAGATTCTTCTTTATCTTGAGTACTTCTGTCTATTTTTGTCCAATCTGTTTCTTTTGGGGGGACCTTTCACTTTAAATAAGTTATTGCCTGATGGTATTTTTTCATCACATCATCTGATGGGGCTCCTGTCTTTGCATCTTTTGGATACTCATCATTAGGCCAATCTACTGAAATTTTACATTCGGTCCATAGGTCAGCTGGAACAACTATGTCAAATAAACCATCTAAATCTTTTTGCAGTATTTTTTGAAACTTTCACAAACTTTTCAACTTGTCTGACCATTCTATTGGTTTCTCTCTAAGCTTTGGGAAGACATTTGTGAATGATAAAATACCCTGTCTGGACCATGGGACATGTACATAACCTCCTCCTGGAACTTCTCTCATTGGGCACAACCTTTCAACCTTTTCTGTTTCTTTCATTACATATTCAGAAGCCTATGCTTCTTCCTTTTTCTTTGTCCATCTTGCTTTCCATCTAAGTTTCCCCATTTCTGCAATAATGACAATAATTCTTTTATCTGCAACTTTTTTCCTGACACATTTATGTTCTCTAAATCTCTGTCAGAAAATTCTGCCCTATATGGTTTTTGTAATACTTTTGATTTGCCTATGTCAATTCCAATTTTTGAGGCCAAATTCATTATTTTCTCATGTAATATGTTTGTATTTCGGGTGATGCTTCTGCATATGAATAACAACTCTTCTTCAATGAAGGAATTCTATCTTTCTAGCCCTACATTTCCAGCTACCATTTCTTCCAATTCGACCCTAATTTAAAAATATCTAATACTTTTGGCTGTGATTTTGTTTTCTCTATATCTCGTGACCATCTTTCTGTTTCTTCTGGGTTTAGTACAGTGGCACTCTTTGTCCCTGTGGACGTTTCTATCTGTACCTCTCTTGAGCATCCAGCGTTAACTTTTCTAAACAAATCATGTGTTGGCTCTCTTATGGGCAAATCCATTACAGAAATTACTGACTCACACTCAATTGCTTGATCGTCAATTATTATATTTTCTGTTCTAGGTTGCATAATTGGTGTAGTCAGAATTGGAGTTTTATCACTGGTTTGTTTATCTCCATATAAAGGAACAACTTGACCTATAGTCACTGGGATCGTTAGGGCTTCAGGACTCATATTCAATTGGGTTATTTTCTGAATTAACTCACTTCTATGTTTATTGCTCTTTCTTTTTCTTGGAACAATTTTTCTATAGTAGTCTCATGTACAATCTGTGGAACCAAGGGTGTTTTTAAGACTGGAACACTAGGAGTAATTCTATTTGTTTCTTCCTGATAGGGTGGAGGATTTTTCATTAATAGGTCTTCAAGATAATCGTCTTCAAAATCCACATTACTAGTCCCTAAATGTTTTGTTTTCTCTGTACATTTACTTCCTGTCGGTTCTTCTGTGGTAAATACAGGATATAATCCTTCCACCATCATAGACTGTGTCCATTGTTTCATCTGCTTATCTGGGAAATCTAGAGTAAAATTTACTTAAGTTCCTGTCACATCGAGATCTGTCTCACTCAAAAGCCGCAGTCTCCCACTCTTCTAAAGCTTCCTACTGTGTTAATCTACGTCTGGGTTCTAATTCGTTCATACGAGTTCACAAATTGTGTAAAATTCTTCCATTAAATGTTCAGTACTCTGGGAATGCTAATATTCCATCATCTTTTGTGTACTCTATCCAATTTTCTAACCATATACAAGTGTGGTAGCATCTTTCTATCATCATGTATGATTTGTGCATTTTCAGTTGTGGAATAACAATACCTTCTCTTGTTTTAACAGGCTTATCCTTTTTAAAATAATTCTTAATTTTCTGCATAAATGACATTTTCTCTTTTCTCCGTACATGATGCTCGGTCTTCCTCTAATGTATTGTTCGTGAGCAAAACCTATATATCTTCTATATGGACGAGTTCCCATTATAGTTGGATCAGAGCTCCACATATAATCACCACTATCTATTAACACTGAAAATTCCATTTTTGCAATTTAATCAATTGTATATTTTTCAGAAATGCTTTTCCAATAACAGCGCGTGTTTTACTTTAATGACCTATCAACATTTAATTCACAGATACACTTTAACCAATGCTTGCGCCGCTTTCCTGTGACGTGAGTTTTACTCTCTAAACTTACCCCTCCTTTACAATATTACCTCAGCTACACACCCGCTGTCTCAAATAATCCCAGCGCGGCTCTCAGTGACGTCAGTACAGCACCCACGACTGACCCCTCCTTTGCAAGGTAATACGACAACTCAATTTCTTGCAATTTTAATTACACATTTCATTAATTAACAACACAAAAACATTCACTACTGTGCCTGATTGACTAAAGTTCAAAGGAAAGACAATTCTTTTACAGCAAGTAAAACTTTTCCGTGTACCCTTCACACACTATGAGTAAAACCTCTTCCGCTTACTCTTCATGGAAGCAAAAGAGAACCTGCTACTTCTTCAGACGTACCCTTTCTAGGTGATATAAGACCAAAGTTTCACCAGTGAACTCCTTTGCTATCAATCACTCTCACTTTTAAACGAGAAATAATCCCCAACTATTGCTTCAAGTTTTACCTAACTATCTGCCCTTACTTCATCAAGGCCAGTAACCTCACTGCAGTGTGGCTTCCATTTACCACCAGCTATTCAATATCCCCGGGGAATTCCAGACAACATGTAACAGTACAAACAGGTTTTTGGTTAATACATAAATCAATACACAACTAACTACCTATCTTAACTAAAACCTAACCATAGCTCTGTTACCAAAGAAATACTGATGGCGCATGATTACCAGTTCAGGATATTTTCTAATACGATTCTCACCTGAGCCCATAAACGTACACACCTTAAACCGGTAATCTATTTTCCCTGCCTATCATTGGTTTATATTTTATACCTGAACACTATAACTTACCAATTCCTTGTCACTTTTCTTTATTCTAATCACTTAGGTAAATGGATCTGGCAGTCAGAATAATAGGTAGCATAATGATTCACCTTATCATAAATTTACCACAGACTCGGGTTTTAAACTCTTTATCTATGCAATATTTTGCGAGTCAAGTACTAATACAGAGCGCTTAAAGACTTTTCAAGTAGGAAAATAATGATTAAAGAATAAACCATTAAAGACTTAGTAAAATTTCTAGACATTGGTACCTGGGAAGGGTGAGAAAGAAAAACTGCACATGGACATACCACACAGATTTATATTTACCTAGAATGGTGCGAGGACCAACCCCTGGCCAAGGGCTGGAAAGAAAGGACTCCCGACTAATCAGGAGCCAACAGGTCAGGACAGGTGCAGTAGAGGACAGGTAACCTCCGCTAAGTGCATTGCCAGCGTCACACCCCTCTCTGCAGCTACTCTCGTTCCCATTCTCCAGGATAGAGTCTTCTCCTTCAGCAAAAACTCCTGATTTCAGAGTGCTCGGCCAGCCCTCTGAGGTCTGTGGCATCCACAATTCTTCTTCAGCATACATTGGGTCAGTGTCAGGTCTGTGACAAGTCGGACAATCTAACTGATTAGATAAGCTTCCCTTAGACACTGAAATGTTGTGTGGTGCAATTATTAGTACTTACAGAACATGTTGGTTAATAAATTATATGTTATTTTGAGAGGGCTGAATCCAAGCAAGTTTCTTTTACAAATGAAACCTTGCTTCATTACCAGGCCAAGTGTTAGAGATTAAGATAGCGCCTGCTGGTAGAAGACTGTGAGTCCGAAATCATTTAGGACACACTCGCTACACATATTTAACCACAGAAACATTTTCCTTGCTCCGCTTCCATTTTTTGCAAACCAATTTTGCTTTTATGGCCTCAACCATGCAAAGCATAGCCACCCATGCACTGCAAGTCCTCACCCATGCCCCACACAGCATCAGTCATACTCTGTATACAGCCACCGATGAGCTGCACAACTCAACTGCATTCTACACATACAACTATGTCCTGCATATTCGGTCAAGCTTCGCACACCTTTCATCATGTTCTATGCATCAGCCACATCCCACACATCCTCATCATACCAGCACTCCAGATTTAGACAAGAAACATATGATTTTATAAAATCTAAACATGAAGGTATTTTAGCTTTCTTCAACCTAAAGCATCTGTCACCTCAATATAAGCAAAGGGAAAAATGAATTCCCGTAATTCTTTGCTCAAAACATACCTTCCAAGCTCCCTTGGTATCAACCATTGTCCTTTCACCCACGGCCTGAATCTGAACTTCTTCAGCCACTCTCCAAACATTCTCAACTTCATTCTGCACACTCTCAGTTACATTCTGCATCCACAAGTCATACGGAACATCCATATGTCCATGCATGCTCTCTGCACCCTCAGGCATGATCAGGACATAGTCATCCTTCCTCTTTTCACCCATATCCAGAACTGTATACTCTCCTACAGGCTCTATGCACCTTGAAGTAGCTCCTGCACAACTTCAACCTGGTTTTGTAAACTCTCATGTACACCTTCACCAATCTTTTGAGTGTTCCTACAATCACACTCAGATGCATTTCGTGATACAGAAAAATTGTATTGTTAGAAATTGGGTTTCTTGTCGGAAGAGTATACATCCTGTCCAAGCAGGAACTACAATCCTATTCCAGGTAAGTGTGGGTAGTATACACTAAAAGTGTTTCTATGCTCACCCTCTAGTAGCTTGGAAAAGAGCAGCCAGATTAAAATAAAGAGAAAATGTGTAAAGTATTTGTGCACACACAGTTACACCATGAAACCACCACAAATGTTTTTTTCCAAACCAGTTTAGAAAAATAGCCGCTGTTTATCTGAGTAAAACAAGACCAAAACATCAAAAATCCAACATACACTTGTGAAGATAAAACTTTTGCAAGATTAAATCAAAATGCAGTGCTTAGAAGTCAATAGCTCCATCTGGGTCTATCTGGTCGTGCTTGTTTGGGGCAAATCCAAAAGGTCAGTCAGACTGTGAGGGAGCACAGGACAGATACAGGAGTCACGCAGACCGCTGACAGTGCATTGGAACCATCAATGCTCGAGGGTGATGCGTTGAAATCCGGAGGTGATGCGCTGGCCTTACAGGCGATGCGTTGGATCAGAGAATGGGCAAAGTCAGTCATGCGTCTATCTCAAAATCTCTGTGCATCGGTTAGGAGAAGTCGATGTCGAACCCCTGATCTAAGAGGATGCATTGATTAGAAACCACGCTGCACCACGCAGAGAATGTTCGGAGTCTGGACAGGGCGTCGCATACATCTGCAAGCTTTGTTGATGCGTCGATTTTGCAGGGAACGCACTGGTTGTGAACATCTCTTTGGTGTCAATGCATTGGTTTCTTTGGTTGCAGCGCCAAACACTCCCTTCTAAGGGCCTAGGACTGGATTAGGCATTACTTGGCAGAGCTGGACTCAAAGCAGAGGAGCCCAGATGAGGTAGCAAGATGCAGGTGAAGTCTTTGATATCCCTGAAACTTTAGAAACAGGAGGCAAGCCCCAACAAGCTCTTGGAGAACCTTTAGTTGCACTAAGATAACTCCCAGGTCTGAAGCAGCAGGTCAACACAGCTAAGCAAGCAGCAAATTGCAGTCACTCCTGACAGCACAACAGCTCTTCTTCCTGGCAGAATGTCCTCAGTCCAGAAGTGTTCTGAGTATATGGTGTCAAAGGTCCAGTACTTATATCCATTTTAGTGTTTGAAGTAGGGAGACTTCAAACAAAAGTCTTTCTAGGTCACAAGTCCCAGCCCTTTCAGGCCCTGGCTCCAGGCACACTACAGGGCAGTATGCAGCTCTTTGTGTGGGGAAAGGCACAGCCCTAATCAGGTGCAACTGTCAGCTTCTCCCTCTCATTCTAGCTCAGGAAGACCCATTAGCCTGGTGGTGCGCAATCAGGATATGCAAGGCACACCTCAACTCCCTTTGTGTGTGACTGCCTAGAGGGAATACACAAAGTCCAGCTGTCATCCAACCCAGACATATATTCTAAGGACAGGCAGAGACACTGAATGGTTAAAGAAAGAAAATGCCAATTTACAAAAAGTATGCAAGTCAGAAATTGTAGAATGCACTCATTAGTAATCCAACTTTTTCTGTTTTATGGGTCAACTGCGTATGAAGCATGCAGACTAGATATGCACTCTGCCCATGCGCATTATGAGAAAATGGAGCCTCGATAAGGTCACCAAATATGTTGTGAAGATGTGGGGTTTTTAGTTAAGCATGTCGTCCAGAGTCTGTTGTTTGTTTTTGTTATGCACGAGTATTAGGGGAACTGTAGGTAATTAACTGCAGAGGTGAACAAAGCAGGTATTTTTTACTACCAATTCATTTTGAATATAACTGTAAGTCGGCGGTTTCTTTCTAGGCTAATGGAAGAACTACATGACAGCCAGGAACTCTAACAAAATTTGACCGTCCAAATGAGTTTAGACTCTGTTGTATCGGTCCATTTTGAGATACGAGTGCAGTGAAGCAGAATATGAGGTATGCTTGTTCATGTTGCCAGTTAGACTGGGCTGTCCCCCCCAAACAAAGGGGTTTACCAGTAAACATGGGGTTCAGTTGTTTTTTCATGCACTGGGCAAAGGGCTCTATGGAGGCTTTGTTTTTCTACATACATATGGGGACCTTATGATCATTGTGGGGATTGTTTGTAATGAGGTTCATGGTCCTTGTTAGACTGGGATGTCCTCCCCGAATGAAGTGATTTACCTGTAAACTTGGCATTTCAGTAGTTTTTTCACGTACTGGGTATAGGGCATTGTGGAGGTTTTGCAACTAACATAGGGGGGTTTATGATTATTGTGGGAATCGGTGGTAATGAGGATCATTTTAAACCAAGGAGTTAGTAGGTCATAGCCTTTTGTTTAGCAAAGCATGTCACGATTTGCATGTAGTGAGCCATCATTGTAAATGCATAAGGCTTAATGTTCAGTGTGTAGTAGTATCAGTTTTGTCTGACTGGCTAAAAGTCATATCAATTATACTGATGGTTGTTTATGAATTTTTGTATTATAGATACCCCTCATAAAGGGAATTATCCCGAAATGCATTGGGTATTCCATAACAAGCATTGGGACACATGAACTCACTCGTGCTACTGTGTAATACGTGAAAGGATATTTTTTGAAAAAAGAAAGTGTAAAACAACAAGATGAAAATTTAGATTAAAGGGGGATAAACTGACCAAAGATTTTGGACTTTGTTGATTCATGTACACATATGGCAGTGCAGCTGGTTTGGTGACCTTATCGAGGCTCCATTTTCTCACAACTTACTAAAAGAGGCATTTTCAGGCCTGACATTTAAAAATCAGTTTCACTAAAAGATGTGTTTTAAAATTGTGAGTCCAGAGATACCAATCTTACATCTTCTATCTTCCCCCAATTGGAAGTTACACTTGTAAAGTGTTACAAGATGGTTCCAATGCTAACCTATGGGAGAGATAGGCCTTGCTGTAGTGAAAAACGAATTTAGTAGTTTTTCACTGCCAAGAAATGTAAAACTCAAAATTACATGTCCTACCTTTTAAAAACACTGCACCCTGCCCATGGGGCTACCTAGGGTCTACCTTCGAGGCGACATATGTAATAAAAGAGAAGGTTTGGGCCTAGCAAGTAGGTGAACTTGCTAGGCCGACAAGGCAGTTTAAAACTGCACACACACACGCTCTGCAGTGACAGGCCTGAGACAGGTTTGAAGGGCTACTCATGTGGATGGCAAAATCAGTGCTGCAGGCCCACTAGTAGCATTTGATTTACAGGCCCTGGACACATGTAGTGCACTATACTAGGGATTTATCAGTCAATTAAATATGCCAATCATGGAGAAACCAAGTGCCATTACATTTTAGACACAGAGCACATGCACCTTGGCACTGGCTAGCAGTAAAACAGTGCCCTGTATGTGACTCATACAAAGAGAGTGGCGGCCTGCTGTTTTGGAGTACTACGCGGGCTAAGACCCCTGCTGCGATTCTTCGATGCTCCTACAAGACAGCTGGTCATTCAAGCAATGATCATCTCGCGGTTGGATTACGCCAGTTCTCTCCTTTTAGGAGCGAACCAAGCCGAGATTCTCCGTTTACAACGAGTCCAGAACGCGGCGGCTAGGGCGGTGGTTGGTCTGCCTCGAACCTGCCCTACCTCTAACACCCTGCGGTCCTTGCACTGGCTCCCGATATGCAAGCGTATCCAATTCAAGGCTCTCTGCCTGGTTTTTAAAATTCTGAGAGAGTTGGCACCCGGAATACTGAATACACTGATCTCTCCCTATGTTCCTACCCGCTCATTACGATCCCTTGGACAGTCCTTAGTGGTCGTCCCCCGCTTCAGACTTAGTCGGATGGGGGGTCGCTCCTTCCGCGTGAAAGCCGCAACCCTCTGGAATGCGCTCCCCTTGGAAATCCGCCTTTCGAATGACCTAATGTCTTTCCGTAGGGCCCTGAAAACCTTCCTGTTTTAATTGTTTCTAGCTTTTACTATTTGCTTTTTGTTACTGGACCTAGTGTTGTGTTGTGTTTACCTTTCCCTGCGCCAGGACGCTCCTTCGCTGGAGCAGCTGTGCGCATTAAAATGCAACTAACATAAAAATGCAACTAACAAAGTACTAAAATGAGCAAAAACTAATACAAAAACCGAGGTGGAAAGCAAAATGTTTGGGGTTACTCGGCAAAATGGACCATTTTCAACATCTATGTTTCAGCGCTTTTGGGTGTAAGACACTGTGGACAGAGAGTCTTAGGGGAAAGAGATTGAGAGTACCATAGTGGCAGGAAAATAAGTCATCCAGGGAAGTTGTGTACGGAAGCCACGTGGAGAAAGAGAGCACTTTCTAATTTGAAAATGGAAATGTAAGGAACAGCTGGGCTAACCGCAGAGGCACATTAGGTAGCACACACCATAATGAAAGAGCCGTATTTCTCAGCCCATTGACGTTTCCTCAAGTCAGCACTCCACAGAGTCCTAAATAAAGATAAAAAAATTAATATGTTCCCTTCACCAATTTAGATTTTTCATCGCACTTAGGGGCCTATTACGATTGCGTTTTTTCCGCATCCTCCGGGCCGGCGAAAGCCACCGCTGGCCCGGAGGATGCGGAAAAACCGCAGCGGACCCACCAAAGACCCACCGCCACCTAAGAATGGCTGGTGTTCCTGGTTTCCGTTCGCTGCTTTTCTGCTGCGGTTGGCTTACAACCGCGGCGGAAAAGCCCTAATATGGTTGCGGTGTCTCTCAGACACCGCCAGCCATATTAGGTGCCTGCCTCTTTCTGCATACAAATGCAATGCCTGCATTTTTAACATTGCTGTGGGTGCAGCTTGAAGCCGCACCCGCCGCAATGTTAAAAATAGAGGATGTGACCGCCAGGGTGGCGGCCACATCCTAATCACACAGGAGGGAGCGCCGCAGCCCATGTGGACGTTCCCTCCTCCTAAGTGATCGCGGACGGACGCAAGTCCGTCCGCGATCATAATCGGCCCCTTAGTGTGGTAAACATCTGTGGACAGGGGCGGATTGGCACTGCGGGCATTCGAGCATCGGCCGAAGGGCCGGTGTTTCAGTGCCCTATGTGGGCCGTTTTTTTTCTCCCCTTTCCCAGTCCACAGAGAGTGCTCTCTGCTGTCTGCTCTCTGTCGACTGGGAAAGGGGAGAATAAAACGGCCCACAGAGGGCACGGAGACAGGGACAGAAATTAAAGCGCTTCACTGTGCGGCCATACAGCGATTATCAGCTGTGGCCTCTACTGCACCCCCTGCCCTGCAAAGCAATCATGCTGAGGCAGGGCTGGGGAGGGGTGATTGTTTACAAGAATCGGCCTCCCTGGGGGCCAGGTGTTGCTCAGGCCTTTTGAGCCATTTTCACCTTGGCCCCCTGGGGCCCACGCAGCCGGGGAAACAGTGTTAGTCTTAACACCTCGCCCACAGCCCCTCACATTCAGGGCACAGTGGGCGAGGAAGAATGGGTCAGGATGTGGGGGCCAGGTGATGTTTTGAAAGCGCACAATCTTCACCTTAGCCCCCCCCTGGCTACTGTGGATGATCCAGCAGCTGTGTTTTGTGCTGATTAATTTACAAATTGCAGGGGCCTTACTGCTGTTCATGTGCTGCTTTTCAGGTGCTCCTGTGCTGGAGGGCTCGAATAATTTTGTGATGGAAAGGGCCTTGCTGGTTTTTCAGTTGCTCAGCATGTAGACCATTGTCACCTTGGCCTTGTGTCCTGCGCAAGAACAGTATCCTCCCACTTTCATTCCTTGTCTGTGCATAGGCATAGGTGGCCTAACGCCAGAGTTGCAGAGATGGGGATTCAAGTTTGAGTCCCAGCTCAACAACCTGTGATTCTGGGCAGATCACTTCCTCGCCCAGGCCCTTAAATAAAACATCAGATCATGTGTACTGTAATTGGTACTCATGACTAGAACTCAAATAGCCTTTGTCTTGGGCTGCATTTACACTATATAAAACTGCCAAATGGTAAAACTATAAAAAATAACCATTTGTTCATGCTTTATGATTCTGCAAAGGGACCATGGCAATTAAAGAGGACACTTTATAAAAACATGTCCATATCAGTGAAAGGGTGAATGGATGAATGAAAGGGTGAATGGATGGATGATGAGAGAGAATGGGTGGATGGATGAGTGAAATGATGGACGGATTGATTAATTGATAAGTGAAAGAGTGAATGGATGAACAGATGTGTGAAAGGGTGGCCGTAAGGATGGATGAGTGAGTGAAAGGGAGGGTACATGGGCAAAGGATTGGATAGATGAGTGAAGGAGTGAAAGGATGGATGAGAGAAAAGATGGATGGATGATTGAAAGGATGAATGAGTGATAGGGTCAATGGATGGATGCATGAGTGGATGAGTAGATGGATAGTTGGGTGGATGGAAGCAAGGATGGATGGCTAAGTGAAAGGGTCGATGGAGAGAGGAAGGGAGGATGGATGACTGAAAAGGTGAATAGGTGGAAGGATGAGTGACTGGGTGGATGGATAAGAAAGTGAAAGGATGGCTGGATGGGTGAAAGGGAAAATGGCTAGATGGATGAGTGGAGGGATGGATTGGGTGAAAGGGTGGATGGAGAGAAAAAGTGAGGATGGATGTAGGGATGACTGAAAGGGTGAATGTGTGGAAGGATGAGTGACTGGGTGGATGGATGAGTAAGTGAAAGGATGGCTGGATGGGTGAAAGGGTAAATGGATGGATGAGTGAATGGATGGATGGGTGGAAGAGTGGATGAATGGGTGGATAATGGATGGATGAGTAAAAGGGTGGATGGAGGGATGGATGAGTGAAATGATGGATGGAAGAATACATGATGGATAGGTTTGCAAATGGTTGAATATGTTTGGATCTGGATTAGCGGCATCTTATGTTTGCCACTTTACATCTCACAATGACTATCCAAGCAGATCTTCCTGACCATTTCTCTCACCAAACATGCCTGCTCAGAACCATGAATTGTAAACAAAATATCAGACTGGACAACCCAGTGCTGTAACCATATATATAGATTATTATCATATGAAATATCACAAAAAGACCTGCACAGTTGATCAAAGCTGCGTGCATACTGAAAAACAGCGAAGTACACGATTGGTTCAACCTGATAAACACCTATTTTTACTAGTGCTTAAATGGTTGTCTATTTACTTACTTACATAATAATGCGCAACCTCCTCTGATGGGTCTGTAAAACTTACCTTTTGTCCAGAAGTTTTGTTCTGAATTTTGACCCTTTGTGCTGAATTTTTACACTCCCCATCCTGAATTTGCATCCCCATGCCAGTTGGTCACCCTAGTCCTGACCCTCCCATACAGAACTACAGAGTGTTCACCCTGCCTTTTCTATTTGGTTACTCTTCTAACCAGATGCACCACACTGCCAAGCTCTAACTCAAGAGGGGCCATCTAATCCCCTTGGCATCCCACTCTCCACAGGGCTGACCAAAGTAGGCTGAGTAAAGCAGTACTCAAAGCTTACATCTAGTGTGCCTCAATCGTCTTCCCACCGAATCCAGAAAATACTGCACTAGACTCAGTGCAGTAGGTCTTCCTCAAAGGTTTACTTGACTTGCCACATCCAGCACCCAGAAATGCAATGTGTTGCTAGCCGATCCCTTCCTCTGAAGCAAGAAGGAACAGGTAGAAACCATTTTGTTTACCATTTCTTTGCACAATTTACTGATTCATTTGTGTGCCAGTTAACAATGTAACTTTATTTTAAAGGCCTCATCCAAAATGCGCACAAGGGGCATATTTCTCTATATGCCAAAAATATTAATTAGTAAGTTTTGGTTAGTTTTGGTTTGTAGTGTGTAGGTCTGACTGCACTCTATTTTAGTTTATGTTTGTGTGTTGATTTCAGGACATGTCTAAGACTTTGTGTAATGTGCTTTCTCATTCATTCATTCTAAGCTAAGCCTTGTTCGAGGCCTAAGCAAAATTTGCAAACTTGGCACTTCTTTCTCTGTGCAGAAGAATTCACTTTTCTAGCATGTACAGGTTAGAATTCCTTTTTGCAGATTTTCTATCATTTTCATGGTCAATTGAGTAATCCTCAGTCTCCTCATGGCACAGACTTGAAGGCAGCAACAGATATGAATAAAACTGTGTTTTTTGTATATAGACATCACCTGCTGGCAGTGAAATAAATTTATGACTAGATTGCACAGATACATTTTTTCAGCATTCTTTACACCCCAGACTGCCTTTTCCTCATTTGTGAATTCTTACTTTTGTTATTACATGTTCTGTTCCCAGAGATTCCAGTCTTACCCTTTCTCCTTGACTTTGTACTAGATTTCTGATTTATGTGATGATTAGAGTCTAGGACATAGCTGGTTGGGAAAGAGTATCCTACGACATTGTGCAGGGCGTTAAGACTGCAAGTAAGTATTCAGTTAACAGAACTGCAGTGCTCCTAATCTTTACCAATGTTACTTGCTCTGTAAGCTTTAAAAGGCTTAATTTACTAAATATTTCTGTACGAATTAAACCTCAAAGTGTAATCAAATAGTGTTTCATGAAAGGGCACGCCCCTTGAATGTGGGCCACGCCCCTTACATGTAGGCCACGCCCCTTAAATGTATGCCACGCCCGTTGAACGTGGGCCACTTTTTTCGTCAGTGCCCGCGCCAAATTGTGATCCCAATCTGACCTTGTCTGTGGACCTTGGTAAACATCTGTGGGCCTGCTTCTGCAAATCATGTCACAACTGCAGACTACTCACTGTTGCTCTGTCACGTGTACTGTCTGATTAAGAGTGTAAAGAGAAGAGATTCTCTGGGAATGTGACATCAGCAGTCCTGGGACGCATGCATACATAGTGTTAAAAATAAAAGTATAGATAGAGATAAGCTTTACAGTGAGCTAGGTAAAACCCATTATCACATTTACTACATGACAACTTTCTTTTATCCCACACAGTCTGTCCCTTTTACCAAGAGTAATAAAAATATGCTCCAAAATCTACAAATTTCTAACTATAATTTACAGTTCGAATAGTTGAATTGATAATTCTGTTTATGAAAACTAACATACAAAAAAAGTAATATTCGGTACCTTACGCTTTATGTGTGCAACATGTAATTGAATAGAAAATATTCAAGTGTCCACGGTTGTCTATAGACGAATGATAGAAGTAGGGAATATTCTCGAAACTCTTTTAATGTTGTATTCGCCGCAGCCCATAATCCTTCAAATAAGGAGCTTATATTTTCATAAGGTCCCGTTAAGGTTTCCCAAAGCTGTGGAACAATCCCCGGGACTCATGCACTCTGTTTATTTGGTTGGTTTCTGCATTCACATGTAATGCATACTTCACTCGAGAAGAATTTACCACTTGCAGTGAAAAAATGTGAGCAACTGCTTCGCTCTTTTTGTGGTTCCTGAAATCTTTCCTATCGCTTGCCAATGAAAACAGAAAGGCTGGGCGGCGCGAGGGAACCGCCAGGTCTGCAAGAACACAGACAGGCCTGTTGTTCACGGCTATCAAAGTAAGGGAAAATCGGCTGTGCCCACACAAATGCTTCTGGGCTTGGCTTGAGAAAATGGAGGATTTCAGCTGCCCTGATGCACTGAAGGGAGGACCATTATAAGGAAGGTGCTGTGAAATATTTATTTTTTTGGACTAGCTTGAAACAAAATCTGGTGCCAGGGGTAGGTGTACATATCTTGCATGCCATTTGAATTACTGTGCACTGAGAGCTCTGTGCGGAGATGTTATTTTCACCCTGACCGCTTTTCTTTCTCTAGGCTATTTTTACTAGGGTGGGAACCTGTTTTCTTTCTTTTTCAAGCCAAATGAAAAAAGTCAATACTTCTTGGAGTCCAACTGAGCTCGCATATTCCATGCAATACATTAAATCAAATAGAAGGGCACTGTTCACGGGTCATGGTCGGGCCTCGTCGACTTTGCCTTATGACCTCTCGCCCCGCTTACGCGCACCTGACACACAGCTTTTATAGGAACCGTATTCCACGCCTGTAGTCCATGCCCACCAGCTGCTGTAAGTGTGACATGTCGTTGCCATGGTCAAAGTTAACTCCTTGGGCTCAAATATTCCTAGCACTACCTACAAGTAGAGTGTGGGCTTGAAACGTTGTTCTTAAACTGGTCTTGTTCTAGTCCAAAGGCAATGGAAATAAGGGTACTTCAGCCAACCTCTCTCCACAAACCAGAAAGCGACTGATAAGAGCCAGCGCTTGGCATGACAATAGGTGACAAAGTCTTGATGGAATGGTCTCCAGAAGTGAAATATGTGACCTCTATGCAACCTGAGGTCAGGGATAACACCAATGCTTAATTTGATCCAGTGGGTTCCAGGTGCTCTGCACTGGCACTTCATTGTCAACACCGGCACTTATAACACTCTGCCACATGGTGGCGCAGTTTGTTTAATTTAGAGATGAGCACAACAACAGTTATTTATTAATTCAATATACATTAAACATGACTGCTACCTGTTGCCCAACCCATTCAATAGCTTTGAGGATGTGGAATATTCTGAATCATCACACTTGTAGGAGTACCATGGTTAGTAGTTGTATTGTTATTGTCATTGGCAACGTTGGCTGTTGGAATGGGTTATGTAATATGTAGGGGCCTCCGGACGAGGGCCCGCCACTTATTTTTTTTTTTTACAAATTAATCACTGCTAACTCTATGACATACTGAGCAGCGCTTCGGCTGCTAGCAGCACCCTAGAATTCTGAGCAGCATCCTGATGTTGTTGGCAGTGCTTTGGAATATTCAAATAGGGTTGCCAGAGGAATTACTTGTTTGCTGGTGCATGCAGTGTGATGTGCCTCCTAGTCCAATGTACGATGGGCCCTGTATCTCCTGGCAGAAGATTCATTGTGGGTATACCTTTCTCTAGGGCACGTTTTTTTCCTGTGCATTCAGTGTTTTTTGTGGATGCACAATTTTCTGATCAGCACAACATATATTTGTTGCTGCAGAGAATACCACGGTGGCAGCAGCCCTTAGAGAGCTGGGGTATTTCACAAGCTCTCACATGGAATGGTACAAATAAATTGTTTGGCATCATTATGTTTGTAAAATTTGCATTGAAATACATTACTTTTCTGCCAACTCACTATGTGAATCGAGACTGTTTTCCCTTCCTTTGACTTTGGTGAAATGACACCTGCGGCTTCATAACCAAAAGAGAAACTGTTTCCATTTTGATTGGATGCATTGTAACTTAGCAAGTTCATTGGTGTTATTTTTCTATTGCCCCCTTTGTCAGATTGTAATGTAACACGCCCTGTACATTGATCACACTTCTTCAGGACGATGGTCCATGTGAACATCATGTTGGTGCATTCACAACCTTCCCCAACAATGCCATATTAGGGGGAACTACAACTACTTGAAAATACATATTTAGGCCAAGCCCACACCTAACCTCGAAGTTACCGATTTGAGTGGAGGCTTGAATCTGACTACCAAGTCACAACAATCAAGGAGTCCGAATAGTGAATGGTTGCCTTGTTTAGGTGACTAGGAGACTGCCTACATTCGTTTTGAGGATTCAAGCCACATTGAATGACTTCACTTTGATTCACTAGAGCTATGGGATGAGCGCACACAGCTTGACACAGTGGTTCAGTATAATCTGTCCATTCTAAGCCTTTCTGAAAGGATGGAATCATAGGACAATTGAAATTTGTGGAACAGATCCAAATGAAATGGAAAGGCTTATTTAAACAGGGATCTATTGCCCTAATATGGGAAATTTAACCCTTTAAGATGTAGGGGTTTTCACACTCAGTTTTGGTTGGAAGGGGCTTTGCATGTCCTAGAAAAATGTCTGCCATGCATCCAGAGGTGAGAACAATTGCTCCTGAATTCCTACCCCTTTTGTCCCGGATCAATACTTCAACACTCAACAGTTCTGTGGCCGATTGTCAACCAATTTGGGCTGCATGCTCTCTTACAGCACCTATAATACAACACCCTCATCAGTCCACTGAATCTAGCTGTCTGTTGGATCATTCACCCATGTTGTCAATGTGGCTGTTTCTTAATGAGTGACCAGGTGGATTTCCAAGGGGGCTTGAAGATGTTGTTGAGGCTTCAATATAGCCTAAGAGCCCACAGGAGCAGGCTCTTGCAGCCATTAAAGGCTGGCTCCAGCATTATGAGGGCCTTTATTAAGGGAGCGGGCCTTCCATGGCCTCTACGGAGGGCTCAAAGGCTATTAGAGCATTCTGCCCCTAGAGAGCAGAATGTTCTAATTTGTAAAACAAAGGCCTCGTGGAGCCCGAGGGGACTTAAATCCCCTTGGGCTCCATGAGGCCTTTTGTTCACAACAATAGCTGTGAACAAACATTGGAATGTTGCAGTTTTAACCAGCCATTCGAAGCCCGGTGCACTCCATAGAGGTAGCTCCTTAGGAGCGTCACGCCACTGGTTGTTGAGCATTGCAAAATAAAAATAAAATGATAATAACAAGAATTAATTATCATTTCCTTTTTCTTTGCGGGACTCCAGCCAGGTCGGGCTGGGCTTGCTGCCGTCAAAGGGAGCAGAAGTGGTTTGCACTCCCTCCCTAAGTGCGCATGACGGCTTGGTCGGTCCCATGAGGACTTGGCATGTTCTCCTCTGGACTCTGTTGCACAGCCCAGTGGAGAACATGTCCAGCCTCCCATGTACTGCCTGAGCAGCCAAACAGGCCGCTCTGACCAATAACGACGCTGCTCCTGCAGAGTTGTGATTGGATGGGAGAGTCAGGGAGCCTGGGTGCTTCCGGTGGCAGAGAGCGAGGACGGAGGAGAGACGTGCGGCAGTGAAGAAGGTAAGTCTATTTTTTATTTTTTTCATGCCTCCTCCCTTAACCCCCTGCGCACCACCCCCATACAGAGGCAGCCCGCCACTGGCGCTTCATTGTTTTCAATGGAGCTCCCAACATTCCAATGTCCTAATTCAAGATAATGCCCTACATAACAGTCCCCTTTAAATCCCTTTAGACCTTCAATTAATTGAAGACAACATACAGAAGCATATTGCAGATGAGTATGCTATTACAATCCATCTCTATGCGAATATTCTGATATTTGCCTCAGAGAAAATAACAAAGTAATGCCTCAATCTGTTTAACCTCAAAAGGAGCAATGTCTTTCAGAATTGATATCATAATATGTATGTCCCTGTTGCCCTGGAAGATTTAGGGCTTAATTTAGAGTTTGGTTGGTGGGCTACGTCAATGTCTGTGGAGTGGTATCTCTAGATCAACAGTTGGTCCTCCCACTGGGCCAAAAGCTTTTTCTCACTGAAGTGACTCCCAACCCCATGGCAAGAGCCACTCGGCAAAAAACACTTATGGGCACTACACCCAGCATGAGACCAGTTGGCAATTATTTTATTCTCTGAAGACAAACCAATATCTAGAGGGGGACGTAACTTGCGTAATTCAGTGTGGCATGATCGTGTGGAATTAACTAAGAATTCTGCAAGATTATTCATAATTATGCAAGAAGAGTAACTCTGCATTTAGCACTATTTCTTAATGCCCTCTGGCATCTAAAATGAATGTGAGCATGTGTTTTTAGGTCGAGCTGGAGAAAGCAATGCGAAGCATTGCGTCCAGCGAAGTATCTAATGTTGTCCGCTTCCTGGGAATCTGAGACAGGGGTCGGGCACGCACGGCGATGGGTGTCTGTGGACACTCACATACAGGCCGGCGCCGTGCACATCTCCTACCTCACATTCCCTGAAGCGCGCAAACACACACATACACACATGCACACACACACACACACACACACGCAGGCAGGCACACACACACACACACACACCCACACACGCGCATGCACACACACGCAGGCACACACACGCAGGCACACACACACACACACGCGGAGGGAGGGTAGAGTCTGCGTCTATGGAACTGGGAAGCGCTGCAGGGAAAGCAATGTACATGATAAGATCACCGCTGCTGGCCCGAGGTTCTCATAGTGTGTGAACTTACCCCCAACTTCACCGCCGTGTGAGAGTGCATCAAGATCACCATTAGAAGCACCGCCAGTGGCCCGGGAACCTCGGAAGGCCGTTGCCTGCTCCACCTACGTCACCTCCGTGCCGTGCTGTGGTTGGCTCAAAGTTTCAGCGATTCCCGCCGTGTCATCAGAGGGTTGATCCGGGATTCGCTGCAACTCTCCAGGACTTCAGTGACATCACCTGTGTCCCGCGATCCCATTGGCTTTACCCAATCACAAAGGGCATGCTCTTGCCGCCACAGTCTAAGAGCTTCATAGCCCTGCAGACAACAGGCTTTAGGGCTGGATAGTACTTAGCTCATCTGTCTCAGAAGGATGAAAGTCTAATAAAGCCCCGGCTTCATTGGATCCGGTCACCTGCTGAGATCTTGCCTTTGCTGACATCAGACCAGGCGTGGATGCGACACCTGAGCACAGATGTATGCGTGTGCTGCATTAGCCCACCGAGCTACTTGCCCGGTTTGTATTGATGCGTGCTGCGTGCCTTGTGCATTCCTTGCGTACTTCTGGTCTCCAAGATACTCACTTGCTCCTTTGTTGCTGTCACAGACTTGTCGATTGATTTATGTGTTCCTGTTTGAGGCACCTCCCCGTCGCAGACTCGAGTGTGAGGGACAATTGTAAGGCCACAGGGACCCCCGCTGTGACAAGGGACCCTCAGGACTGGGGACACCGCAGACGCTTGTTGTAAAGGTGGCATGCCGCGGCAGCAGGGGGAGCGGACCCCGCAGGAGCGGAGGTAAGGCCGGTGCCCATACTCGCCCTCTGCTGCCCTGAAGCTCAGCTCTCCAGTCCACTCATCGGCAGTGAACTGTGTGCCAGTCACCCCAAGCCTCTAGTCTAGGAGCTCTCTCGAGCTACATCCAGCTAGATTCCTGCCGAACAACCTAGCAAAGTCCGTGCAAGGATTGTATTATAGTTTATGTACAGCAGTGTTTACTTGTTGAAGATGCCAGTGAGAGCGGTGCGTCCTTTGCACCCAGGCATTAAGTGGGACGAAAAAACAAGGGGGGGGGGCCTTGAAAGGTGGGTGACGCTCTGAGGGCAGCTCCTGCTATTGTGATTGATGCTGGATGCTACACGGTGTGTCTGAGTCGCAGGGGCCGTCATGTGTCATTCTTATCGCTAACAGCCTCTCTGCCGGGGATTAATGCATCGCACATGCGTTCTGCACTTTAAGTGCTGTTTAAATGCACTTCTAAAAAAGCCCCGGCTCCATTGAATCCGGTCACCTGCTGAGATCTTGCTTTTGCTGACATCAGACCAGGCGTGGATGCAACACCTGAGCAAAGATGTTTACGTACGCTGCATTAGCCCACCGAGCTACCTGCCCGGTTTGTATTAATGCGTGCTGCGTGCCTTGTGCATTCCTCGCGTACTTCTGGTCTCCAAGTTACTCACTCGCTCCTTTGTTGCTGGCCCAGACTTGTCGATTGATTTATGTGTTCCTGTTTGAGGCGGGGACGCACCACCCCATCGCAGACTCGAGTGTGTGGTACAACTGCAAGGCCAGAGGGACCCCCGCTGCGACAAGGGACCCTCAGGGCTGGGGACACCGCAGCCGCTTGTTGGAAAGGTGGCAGCCCGCGGCAGCAGGGGGAGCGGACCCCGTCGGAGCGGAGGTAAGGCCGTTGCCCCTACACGTCCTCTGCTGCCCTGAAGCTCAGCTCTCCAGTCCACTCACCGGCAGAGAACTGTGTGCCAGTCAACCCAAGCCTCTAGTCTAGGAGCTTTCTCGAGCTACATCCGGCTAGATTCCTGCCGAACAACTACTTAGCAAAGTCCGTGCGAGGATTGTATTATAGTTTATGTACAGCAGTGTTTACTTGTTGAAGATGCCAGTGAGAGCTGTGCGTCCTTTGCACCCAGGGCATTAACTGGGATTAAAAACGAGGGGGGGGGGCTTGAAAGGTGGGTGATGCTCTGAGTGCAGCTCCTGCTATTGTGATTGATGCTGGATGCTACACTGTGTGTCTGAGTCGCAGGGGCCGTCACGTGTTATTCTTATCGCTCTCAGCCTCTCTGCCGGGGATTAATGCATCGCACATGCGTTCTGCACTTTAAGTGCTGTTTAAATGCACTCTGCTTGTTAAAAAGTCTTCCCTCTTTATTGTAAGTAGAGTGTAGGTTCCATAGTGCACTGCGAGGGGCTACTATTCTCCGTAGAACACCACAGTGTCTCAGTTAGGGCTGCGGTGCCAATTTGGTTTCAGTTCGGCTCCAGGGCCCCTCACACTGGATCTTGATGTTTGTGCAAGATTTCCTTCTTCGTTAGCGGCGTCCGAATATTCTCACCTTTTCTGATGGCCGATTATGCGATTTATTGACTTGTGTGGACTGCCATTCCTCTTTTATTCAGTGATGTTGTGCCACTAGGTGTAGAAAGCCATCAAAACCCACCTCTTTCAGTAATCTCCCCTTCTCCCCTCTGATGCTTTCTTCTTTTTCTGCCTTCAGCCTCATTCGCAGCGCCGGGACGCCCCTTGGCTGGGGCAGCCGAGCGCTATATAAATCCCAATAACATTAACATTAACCGGAGAACTACACTGCCACCTTCTCCTAGTCACCCTCACACCATCACACCCTCTCACCCTCACACACCCTCACTCACCCTCACACCCTCACTCACCCTCACACCTCCTCACCCTCACACCCCCTCACACACCCTCACACACTCTCACTCACCCTCACCCCCACACCCTCATCCTCACATACCATCACACCCTCACCTCCCCTCACCTTCCCCCATGTTACTGCTGGCATTTAGCAATATTTTTCTTGGAGCAAAATGCACCTTTACAATTCAAATGGATGGGAGGATACATTTTGCTCTATAAAATATGCTAAATGCAATAGAACACGAATAGGGAGTATGAGCAGCCGCTCGTGCACACTAGATGTGCTTTTGGGGTAGGCTGTTCAGCACCAAGGACCCCAGAAAAACTTTGCACTCTTTTGACACAGGCTCAGCAAATTTGATCTGACGGTTGTGGCCTGGTCCTCGGGCCTGCATGACCATATCCCTATGAGGGTTTCAAGTAACTTGATTTGCACTAGTAGATTTTGACATTGGGCGTAATTTTATTTTGTCTGTGTATTTTACTGCACTGATTTAATATTGCTTCAAACATCTATAACTCTGATTTTATGTATGACATCTCATTCATTTTGGTGTCTAAATTAAGATAAATATGCACTCTATATTTATAAAATGGTGTCATACTATGGTACTATTAAATGCTTAACACATGTTTCTCTAGTAAAGCTGGACTGCTCTTTGCCCCTCTACGAGGATTGAGCTAAGAATTTATTACTGTGAATCCAAGGACCGTCTATGGGATATTGTGATAATGTGACATGGTAAGCCACCAAGCTGCACTATATAATATTCCACTTTTCCACAGTGATCATGAGCGGCTGATTGCTAAATTTGCTCGCCTGTAGGATTTATTTCCCCCAAATTACTCCAAATTATGCGAGCAGGAGTATTTACTTTATTATTGGTAATTCTGCCTCAAAATTGATTTAGAATTACGAAAATTACCCCAATAACTTTAGTGTAATTTAAATTCCGCCCGGGCCTACGAATATCCTTGATGTAGAGGGGGACATGTCTGCAGTTTTCCTGCTGCCAGAACTACACGTGTGTACATTATAAGCCAGTAAACGAAAGTGTGGTTTTGTAATAGTGGTCTTGCAATTATGTTCTTCATGTCATATTCTTTAATACTTCTATTCACCCTGCTACATCATATGCCCTGTTCATTCCAAATTCTGCTCTACTTAACACACATATGAAATAGTCCTGTATGAGTGAGCATTACATTATACCTGCTGTTGATCTCTGTTTTCTCGCTACATCAGGTGTGGGCTCTGCAGAATAAAGTATTTACTCACTTATGTGGTGTTGCTCCTAGCACAGAAGAGAAGCTGAATGATGTAGCGTCATACTGCCCACTAGGGTTTAATAGGGAAGGCCTTCCTATGTCATGTATGGTTTTCCTGAAAACGAAGCTAGCTGTGGTTTCTCTATTAGCAAACCCACCATACCTGATGTAATAAAGGTTAATGCTGGGCTTGAAGCTTGATGCATAAACACACATTTCTTTATAGTGTTAATGTCAAAGTTCTTTAAATTGACAGCTACTGAAGTTAACGCTGCGGGGTGGTGCTCAGAAAAATAGTGTCCATTCAACCCCCCGGACGGATTTCTACCCTATGTGACTGACCCTCGATGGGGAGCCTACAATAATGATGGAAAGCATTAGACAACATTACTGGAAGGCTATCCATAAATCAAATTTAAGAGGTAAAAGTGTAACTAGAGTTAACTGTCATAATCCCTAAAAAAGGCAAGAAGTTCACAGAATCACAAGGCAAACGTCCAAATCAGATTAAATAATACAAAACAGAATTAAGCTAACTTTCCCTAGCAGTACTTGACTGCAGGATTTAGTAATTATTCATAACTACAGGAATTCAGGGCTAGATGTCCTAAGCCTTTAGTCACAAACAAATGGTATTTTTTGCTTGATGACTGGTTTGCAAACTGAGGTTTAATTTGCACAGTGAGAGATATGCTAATCTACTAAAACACTGCCCATGCATCCAGGTCCAACTGCCCATGTCATTCTGACATCTTTGTCTCAGCAATTTTCACACCTCCTGAGGTGGCCGTGTGCTCATGACGAGCTGAGCTCGTCATAACGGCCACAACGCTCGCACGTGGGGCTAATTCCCCCGCTGTGCTGAACGGGTGTGGCCGTGACAAGCTCAGCTCGTCATGAGCATCGGGGCGCTGTATACGCCCCCCGCCCCCCAGCACAGCGGGGGAATTAGCCCCGCAGGCAAGCAGTTAAAAGGACAGTGCACAGAACTATAAATTTCATACTAAACTCTAGTTAGATTCAGTGGAGTCCTCCTAGAGTAGTTTTATGTCGCGGTTAGACACATTTGGGCTTCCTGGCTTTGTAACTTTTGTTAGCTAGTCAAGTGTTTCTTGTGGAGACCACTGTTAAGGATGCTACACAAATCCAAGTGTGCCATGATCAGTGAGAGCCCATTGTCAATTCCAATCGGTGTTTAATTTGGAGTAGTAATAATATTGCCTGGAGTGCTGAGAGCTGGAATTGAGAACCTTAAATACTACATTAACTTGAGCAACAATTCACAGGTTCTGTATTTTCTGAGAGTATAGAGGAAGGACTCGAAATTTTAGAGGCAAGTCAACTGGTAACAGGTCAAACCCTATTGGACCTGATGCTCTGTTGTGGCTCAGCTCATGCTGAGGGACACTCCTTGAAGTAGTGGGGCACATAATCTACGCAAGTGGTACAGCTGATTGATTGCCAAGACATGTCAATCACATTTGTGGAAATGCGTTACCAGCAGATTTATATTTTTAGAAACCTAAAATAAGCCCTACAAAGTCTTTACCCAGCCTATCAAGACATAATACAACATAGTGAAAAGCTACAATGTGCTTGCAAGAGACTAAGGAGGTCATTATGGCCCAGATTTACAAAGCCCTTGCATTGCTGTTGTGTCAGGTAAGGCAGTGTAAGGTTAAGCAAGTAATTTAGTGAGACATAGTAAGCCACGCAAAACCACTCTGCAGGGCTCTGTATGGCTTAGTAAATCCGGAGAAATGCAAGGCAGCGCAAGTTGTTACCTTGCGTTACTCTTCCCTGGCAAGGCTTTTTTTGGGGTGGGGGGGCTTGGGTGTTCTCACGCATTCCCCCATGGATTTTGGTGCATCCCCAGAGTCACCAAGTCTAGTAAACCTGGGAAGGCACCAAAATGTTACGCCTTCCCAGGTGAAGTGCAATATATTTATTTCTCCAAATTCTTTCCTTTTTAGGTCGCGCCTGAGCCAGCGCGCTGCTCTGGCTATCTGTTGTAGTAGAGTATGGAATGGAAGCCCCACCCACTCTCCACCCATATTTCTCATTGGCTTGTGTCATTGTCCTTCGTAAATGTTGGCTTCTGATTTGTAAATAGGCATGTTAGTCCCTCCTAAGTACACCCTTGTCTTCATTTGTAATCTCCCTTGGTTACTGGCCCCTTTACTGCCCTTGTTACACGCTACGTGTTGCTTAGTCTTGTAAGCACTTTTTTCTTTATTGAGTTTCTCCAACAGCGGCACCCGGTTTACATGTTTTTTTTTTTTTTAGGCGCTGCACTGCCACGCCTGGCGCCCGGTTTCATGTTTTGTTTTATCAGATGTGAAACACCGCACTTTATTTTTAACACTGCACCAGCTTTTACTTGCACAAAGAGGCACCTTCACTAGGACCAGCACTGAGACAGGCTTCATGACCACGGCTTCAACGCCTTGCCGCGGCCACACCGACACCGCCTCTGAGGCAAGTCAACAAATCCAGCCCGAACATCGCCCCCAGAGACTTAATTCCCAGTACGCGGGGTGTGCTGAAGCACTAAGCTCCAGCTCGCAGGGCACAGACTGTTTAGAGCAGAGGCACAGGAAATTTGGAGCCCCAAGCCTGAAACTTAAACACTCTGTCCTCAACAGCTACGGTGACCTCAGTCCAGAGTAAGAAGAAACTTAGAATTTCTTGGACTGGAGATGGCACTTCTCTGCCCTTGCTAATCTTTCCCACTTCACTTATTGATGCTATCATTGGGGTACAAAACACACAAGAGCAGATCAAGTCTGAAAAAATGTGTGCCTACATCAGTAGCCGTGTGGTACTGGTGGTGAATGCCACACGGCTACTGATGTAGGCACACATTTTTTCAGACTTGATCTGCTCTTGTGTGTTTTGTATCTTGATGTTGGGGAGCGAGCAGACAGGTCATTAAACTTTCCCCTTGACCCCCCCACACCGTTTTTGTTTACAGTATCATTGGGGTACACCACTTATTATATTCTTTTGAAGACTCTATTACTTTGATCCTATCTTCAAAGTGGTATCTTATGGTTTCCATGTGATCGAAGGCACACCCTAAACAAAAAAAGATGAAAAGGGTAAAGCGATTAGGGAGCAAATTTGCAGTGCACACCTAATGCCGGCTTCCATGTTCACATCCTCCCCTTCCGGTAGCAGCTAGCAGCAAAGAATGCTCCCTTCCCGCCCTTCTCAGGTGAGGGATCCGATTACTACTAGCATGAGCCCCTCTCCCCCTTCAAACGCACTGCCCCAACCCCTCTAAACATTAAACAAACTAAATGAAAAATTGCAGAGAAAGGAACAGAAATGAGGATACGAAGGAGTATTTGGATACATAAGACAGTACAGGTGGCTGTTTGCAGCAATGGTGCCCACAGCACTGGCTGCTGCTTGCACAGCCCGCTAAGTGCTGTCAGCTGCAGTATAAAAATCAACAGACCCCAGAGTTGCGGCAAATTTAATTGCCGGGGGGATTGGAGTCAGTGACCTTTGTAGAGTCTGCCTGGACAGCCTTTGTCAGTGAACAGGCCTTAAGGACTGAAGCAGGTGGCTAGCCCAAATTACTGCAGTGGCCTCAGATGGCAACGTAGTGTGAATGGACAGCATATATGATCCGTATTTAGAGTACCATTTTGTAAAATGAAAGCAATGCTTAAAAGTAATGTTGCCAGACCGATTAACAAAACACTTCATCAGACCATAAAGGAAAGAGCAATAGTATGATAAAGCAATGGCATATCTTGAACTCTGCTATAGTAGTCTGCATAATTAAAATGCTTGCACATTAGATGCCTATAAACATCAGGTCATTAGGCTAGGGCAGACCATTCATAAATGTAGCGTCCACAAACTCAGAGCTTGCGCATATTCAAAGAAGGAACAATGAAGAACAAGGATGTCATTTTACATTGGCTCAAGTGAAGGAGAAGCATTGTCCAACTAAAGTTACCAATTGGCATGGCCCGCAGTGTTTACCATACAGAAAATGTACGCGTGTGTGGGAGAGGTGCAAAAGGGAAAGGAGAAGTCAGGGCATCAAAGCTTGTCAGGAAATTGGATATATTTGTGAAAACCATGCTGAAGTAGGACATCTGTGGGAAAGCCCCTCTCCCTGTCCCCGTCCACAGGCTCTCTGCTATGAATTCTCATACAACCATAGAGCCACTCATCCTCATCATCCCCATCCCCTCCGCTAGATGCAGTCACTGATGCTTGAGTGGCCTCAGTTAATGTAGGATTGGGACTTGCTGCAAGATCTGGGCCTGACAATCACTTGTCCCTGGCAGGGATATTGCTGGTAAAATATGTTACCAGCCACCTGAGCGTGTGTTACTTAACACAAATTCCTTTTTGGCAGCGCGTGATCAGGCAGCAGTCTGCCTGCAGTCAGTGGGTGCCGTTCCATTTGTGTAAATCAATCTAACTCACTACTAAGGTGACTTTGTGGTAAGTCTTCTTTATTCAGCTCCAGCATGTTTCCCTAGTTTTCACTGCTTGATTTTGCTCCCGCAAAAGTGTCACTCATAGTTATTGAAATGTCACTCATTACACTAAAATTATTAAAATGTCCCACATAGCAATCTGAAACCTTGGCAGCTATGTGTGAGGACTAACTGCAAAGCATACAAAGTGCGCCATCTACCGCACCATACGAAGCTGTTAATTCTGAAAAATGTCTGCTCTTTCTTCTCTGCGTATGCCAAAATGCTCTTTAGGTCAAGCCTGAGCTAGGGCCATGCGCTGCGCTGGCGATCTGCTGTAGAGGAGTATGGAATGGAAGCCCCGCCCACTCTACGCCCATATTTGTCAATGGCTTGTGTCATTATCCTTCGTAAATGTTAGCTTCTGATTCGTAAATAGGCTTGTTAGTCCGTCCTAAATACAGCCTTGTCATCATTTGTGACCTCCTAAGGCAGCAGGCCCCTTTACTTTTGTTGTTACACAGTACGTGTTACCTAGTCTTGCAAGCACTATTTTCCTTATTGAGTTTCTCTTACAGCGTGCCACTCGCTCTTTCACTTTGCAACAGCCGGACTCTGCCCTCATGTTTACTTTGTCCCTGGCTTGCATTTGGCAGATTTCCAAGTCTCACCAGAGCTTCGCCTGACCATTGTTTGAGGCTCCCACCCATCCTAATAATTTCTTCTTCCCTGTTACAAGGGCCTGTGCATTTGCTCAATCCTCTCCAGCTTTTGCAGCCATCTTCTGTTGCTGTTTTAAAAGGTACAACTTCTCTCCCTTACTGTTTTTGCCGGGCTATTTCGCATCACTAAAGCAAACCACCTCTCCCTCTGTCTCCGTAGATGCTGAACAAGATTCAGGCGCTGTTTTAAACTTTTACTGGCTGGGCAACTGTTACAGCTGTTTGAGCCCTAACTTTTTTTCTTCTTTATCTTGTGTAACATAGACCTGGTGAAACGCAGTTGTGTATGCTAATGTTCATCATTCATGACATTCACGCTAGCCACTTAAATAGGTGAGTTGATAATTCTGCTGCTAATATGTGTAACTTGCATGTCAGGATTCAAACTCCATCAGAGTTACCTTACCCTTGCTCCCTCTTTATTAAATATATAACAAGAGATATTGCTAGGCACACATTTAATTTAAAGCAGCTCGTATTAATTCTACAACTCCAGTACATATCCACCCAAAGGTATTCAGATGTCTTTTAGTGGCACAATACAGCAGCAATTCACTACATATTCTAAAGGTAAGTTTGTTGTTCATAAGACATCATATATGTGTTGAAAGGAAGTGCCATTTCCTAGCAACCTACCCTTGGATGAATGCAATGCGCTCTTACCAGCCAGTTATACAAAAATAACACTTTAAATAAATACTTCTCGATGCAGTTCGATAATATGCCTATGTGTCCTTGCGTAATGCAACTGAGGCTCTTGTTAAGTGCCCTAAAACCTTCATGGGTTATTTGCGCTATATAAACTGTAAAAAACAAAAACTTCCACATTATAGAACACTAAGGGCTAGATGTAGGTAAATAGGATTTACCGAATCTAAAATACCGAATTTTACCGATTTAGAATTTTAGAATCGGTAAATCCTATGTAGCTAATAATTCAGTTAAAATTACCAAATCGTTAAGGTTCGGTATTTACCGAATCGGTATTTACCGATTCGGTAATTGCCATTCATTCCTATGGGCCTGGAATGAATGTCAATTACCGAATTGGTAATTACCGATTCGATAAAATAGGGAAAGAGTCAAGGGCGGCAGGGTGTCACTTTGACACCCTGTTGGACCCCTGAATAGTGCTTGTGTGCACATGTGGCACACATACATATCCTAAGGGCATGTATGTCTGTCACATGGCACAGGTGTAAATGCACAGATTTGCAATTACACAGGTATTTGTTATTTACTACCAACTAATAGTTGGTGGTAAATAATGAATCCTTAAAGCACAGAAACACTCTTCAAAGTGCTCCCTACATGTCATTTATCGATTCGGCACATACCGAATCGGTAAATGATGATACGGTAAATACTGAATCGGTAAATACAGATTTGTTATTTACCGAATCCTCCCCTACATCCCAAATGCCCAATACCTGTCGGTAACGGCCAAAATTTGGTAATTTCGGCCGTTACCGACCGGTATTGGGCCACCTACATCTGGCCCTAGATGTTATAGCAGCCAGGATAATAAGCGGCATAGCTAAAAACGGTCCCATAGGCGAGACTGATTGCATTGCAAATGCTTGTTTTACATGTGCTGCAGTCTGCAGCACTCATAAAAGGAGAAAAAAGCCTCAGATGATTGTTTTTGGGCAAGAAGGTGCCTCTTCCTACATAAAAATAATCCTGTCTGTAACTCAGGCACCCCTGCTCCATGGCTCAAGGGTGCCTGCATTAGCGGTAGGCTGCAATCAGTTCATCAGTGCAGGGAGAGGGCAGGATTGCACCATATCTTACTACAATACAGCTCAGAAAATGGTCTTGCTACATTATGTGACTTGTTAATAAATCAGCCTCCTAGTGTTTTGCAAAAATTAAAGTTACTCACATATGCGGCAGAAATGTTGCCCCTCAAATTGATCCCAACTGCATGGTAGGCGCCTGGTCAGTGGAAAGATTACCAAAGACCCATCATGCCACGGTACATGATGAAGCTGTTTTCGCATATGTTAGCTGCTAGAATCAGCATAATGAATGTCCCTAAAGGACATGCCGTGTTCTCTGTTTCAAAGTTAAGGATCATGTTCAATAGCCGTAACTAAACCTGGTTTAGGACTTATGCTATTTGTACTGAAAATGTGCCCCAAATACTTCAATTGATCTTGCGCAAAACTACATTTATCTTGTATTAACTGCAAACCATTGACCTTGATCTTCTAAAACACAGCAGTAAGTTTGTGGATATGTTCATCTTGATTTGCACTTGCTACCAAAACATTATCTTAAAAATTAGGAATGCTTTCTGTATCCCCTAGAATTTGTTTCATAATCCTTTGGAAAGCTGATGCCCCAGATGCCAAACCAAATGGCAACCAACAAAATTGAAAAGCGCCATCTGGAGTGTCAAATGCAGTAAGGTGTCTTGAGGATTCAGCTAAAACAATCTGATGGTAGCAGACTTTAATTCTAACCTTGAGAACATTTTTGCACCATTAAGTTTCATATCAGCTCATCAACTCTAGGTAACAGGTGGGAATCCACCCAAATATTCTTATTCAAAGACCTAAGATCCATACATATGCGCAACTCTTTGTTCTTTTTCCTGGCTCTGACAACAGGAGAAAGCCAAGGTGAAATATCCACTGGTTCGATTACACCTTGATCTTGCAAATCTTTAAAAGCTTTGGATAGTTCACTTCTAGTGCTTTAGGGAACATTCCTTCACTTATGTTTTATCGGCCTGACACTATCTTTAAGTTTGATATTCAATAAAAAGAAAAATTAGTACACCAAGCTTATCTGCAAAAAGAGCATTGTAATTTCTAAGCAGCTGTTGAAGTTGGGAACTGAAATTAAAATCAACATTAGTAACTTGCAACAAAATAACAATACTATTGGTGTGTTACTGTAAAATCTCACAAGAGAGATCAGAAAATGACATTGCTTTGCTACGTTTGCTTGGTAGAGTACAATATCTAGCATGGCTTTATGTACCCAACCTAAAATATTATTTCCTTTGAAGGTGACATAGATTTTACCAGAGAAACACACATTCTGAAAACTAATCGTAGATACAAAATAACCTATAAGATTAATAGTGTTTCCTTGAAAAGGCTCTGTTCTAATGTCAGGATCTTCCATTAGCTCATCTTTCCATAGTTGTTCGAAAGTATCATAAGTGATAATAGCCACTTCCTATGTTAGCAGTGGGTTTTTCACAGTCATCATTGTCCAATGCAGTGATATTTAGAACCAGATCAGACAGACTTTCTTTCAATGAGTCCTCTTCTGTATAGATGGGTAATTCATTTACTTGATGGCTTCTTTTCATGCAAACCTTTGCATAATAATCTGTTGCGCCACATAGACTGCATATTTTCTTAACTGCAGGACAAAACTTGAAATTTGCTGCATGATGGGTAGATACACAACAATAACAAGCACAACATGTGTTATTGGATGTAGTAATCGCCTTAAAATGAATTTTAGAAGTCATAACGATGCAAACTTGTGATTTACTCTTTACTGCCAAGATTGGTTCTTCAGTGTGCTTCCTTAAAATCTTTACTTCAGCTTGCAAAGACTCAATCATAGATATGGCATCAATCGCTTCAGAAAGCGATAACTTTTAAGAGATAAACAATTTCTCCTGCATAGACTTATTGCGACATCTGACCACTAATTAGTCCCGTACAAGTTACTCAGTAAACTTCTCAAATTCACAATTAGTTATTAAAATTCTTACTGGAGTCACATAAGATTCGACTGATTCATCTTGCTTTTGTTCTCTAGAAGAATTTAAACTGTCTAACAACAAAAATCCTGTGAGAATCAAATCTTTTCGCTAATCTCAGAACAGTCTCTTGAAAATCATCAAAATCTTCTTCATCAGGTGGCGTACAAATAGGTAAGTGTTCAAAATACGCTACCCTTCTCACCCCAAACAGTGTTCTAAAATAAACGTTTTCCTTTCTGCGCAAAATTGCAGACCATCAATCGCACCTAAATATATATTAAATGGCCTGTACTAATCTTTCCAAATGTAAATGTAAATGAATTTATATAGCGCAAATCACCACCGGTTTCTAAGCGCTTGCTTAGGGAACCCGTCCTGGTATTCCCCTGTGAGATAACCCCGGCAGGGTATCCGCAAGGTGAAAGCCAGGCATCCCGCCGCGAGGGGCCGTTGTGGACATTAAGCAAGCTATTGCCCAGAGTCGCAGAGTGTGAACCCATTAATTGAGTAGGCACTGGAGCAAGAATTGTCGAGTCCATGGACATTTTAGGACTCAAGACCCCGCCGAGCCGGGAATTGAACCCTGGTCTCAGGCTGACCTCTGCTTCCAGGTCTGCCTCCTCTAACCAGTGAGCCACACTTCTCCAGACAATTACAGGTTCTCCAGGCAACTCTAGAAAATGTGAAGGAGAATGCACTGCTTGCGTGACAACAATGTTCTATTAAATATTAGTAGCACTGTATGAGCCTTGAGAAAACAAACTAATAAGAGAAAATTCCAGTCTGGTACAGAAGTGCACAACAAGTGTGTGCATCACGGTTAAATTAATGGAGGAAACAGGATAGTGAACTGTAAATTAACAGTACCTTAATAGGAATCCTTAGCTTCTTTGTTTAGTAACCAAACCACCTCCTTCTGTGTTTTGGTAGAAAAGGGAGTAAAAAACGTAATATTTTTCCTGTAAGAAAACGAGGTGTGAGCAGTACTGCATGCGTGATGAGGAAACTCCAGGGCTTCAAATCCCATTCTTTTTGCCAATTTGCTGAGACTGAAATAACACGAGACTCACAGGTGAGTTCAAGTGTTTATTTTGAAATGGAAGTAAGCCCTGGGGAGAGCGATAATCTGGCAAATCGCTCCCACTCTGTCTGGTGCCTCACTCTGTCACATGATGACCTATAAACTGTCCCCAACGGAATCGCATCGAGGAGCCGGAGCGAGCCACACACACCACGAGCAAGGAGCTGCGTCGCATTAGCAGCTCGAGGCAGAAAACATTGCCCTCTGCCACGCCCCATACCAAAAACCTTTTTAGCAACATCAGGATAATGTAAGTCTAGGGTAAAAACGTACCTTTCTAACCTATATCATCCAGTAGCTCACTGAGCTATATAAGGATTGCAACTTATGCACTGCAAGTAACAAAAGAAGCTTTGTGACATAAGCAGCAACCCCCTGAGCTATGTTATGTTATTTTGTTATTTTTTGTCTTGTATAGCGCACGGCTACTCAGAAGAGTGTCCCGGCGCTTTATTGCAGACCTGTATCACAACACAACAGTGAAAAAAAGGCAGACAAGAAGAGAGATCCCTAGCTAATAATGGAACCTTATCACTACATAGTAAAAAGCCAAGTTTTGAGGCCCTTCCTAAACGCCAGTAGATTTGAGGTGCTACGCAGTGTCACTGGCAGAGTGTTCCAGAGCTGCGGGGCCAGCAGTCTGAATGATCGACCTCCTATACGTGCCCTTTTTATCCGAGGGACCACAGCTAGAAACAAAGACCCCGATCTCAAGGACCTGGCAGGATGGTAAAAAGCTAACCTTTTTTGCTGGTATTTTGCTACTGAAGTATGTAAGGCTTTATGAGCCAAGGTCAGGGCCTTAAAAATAATCCGCTTCCAGATAGGGAGCCAGTGAAGTGACTGCAGGAGGCCCGAGGTTCTAACACGGCCAGGAAGTCCAAAAATGGCCTGTGCTGCCGAATTCTGGACCACCTGCAGTTGTTGCAGCAGATACTCCGGTAGGCCGAGATAGAGAATATTAGCGTAATCCAATCTCGAACCGATTAAGGCCTGAACCGTGATCTTCCTGTGCTCCTCCGATAGTATAGGAAGAAACTTGCGAAGCATCCGGAGCAGACCAAAACAGGTGCCAGTAAGACCCAGAATCTGGGATCGCAGTGTCAGGCCATTATCGATCTTCACGACCAAGTTCTTAGCCAGCTGGGAGGAGCCTGCAGGAGGAAACATATTCGCAGGCCACCATTCCTGCCAGTCCATATCCACATAAAATACAGTTCTGTGATCTGCATAGCACACATTCAGGCAGGATACTCATCAATTATGACCCCCAAAACTTTCTCAATCACGATGGGCACCATATTTTTGTTTCCTTTATTCCTTTTCAGTTTAAAAACAATCTCGAATCAAAACACTGCCAACATATGTTTCTAGGCACTACCTCTTTATCAAAGCTAAATCCAATTTCATTATCAATTTTCAAATCCAGAAAGCAAATTCAAGAATTTTAGATACCCCAATTTTATACAGCATCAAGAGCATTCTATGTGCATTCTTTAGTCTGACGGGCTTTCACAGTACAAAGTTTGAATTTCTTTATTTTGGGGATTTTAACTCTCTGAGCAACTTTATGAGTCAAAACTGCAACTAGACAAAACTTCAACCCCTCTCTCCAGCAGAAGCGTTAATCACCAGAGTTAAATTGATAATTTTTTTGCTGTCTGAAAACTGCTGAATACGCAAGGAACTCTAAAGCAGGTGCTTTTAAAACCAAAACCTGGCGATGTCAGCACCAGGTGCGGCTGCACTGGTCGCACCACTGTAAAGCCAGCCCTGATTGTAGATACGATGAAAGTACCCCATCTATCTATTCCAATAACAAACACTCCAACTCTTATAGTAATTTCAGATGCCTATAATAAAACTGACTTGTTATACCACTACTAATTGAAATTGACTTTGTAGAACAAATTTTTAAGAGAACTGTTACTTTCTGAATACTTCATTTAGATTCCCATCCAACGATACTTTTAGCTAAGCCCAGTTCCCTTTGGTATCTACCTCCTCTGATTATTCCTTTATATTAAACATTAAAATCCTGATAATGTCCCCTCTACCTAGCTCCCTTGGTTCAAATATGTTGCTCATTAGTTTCTCTACATGCCTCCCTACACTGCAATGTCCTCTTGTGCTGCTTTACTGTAATCCAGTCACATTTTTTTAGTTCCTTATGATCATTAGATAGTGCCCTTTCTATTTTTTCTATTACTTAGGGCTCCTTAGTTATTTTTTTAGGATGCTCTTTCTGATTAACTTGTTGAAAAGAAAAGGTGCATTATTATTTGGCTCAACATCACACGTTTTTTTCCATTCTCTTCAACAATGATGTTCTCATTGATATTGCTGAAGTTGTTCATTTTCACTTTTAACTTATTATCTTTAATTTAAGCGCACAAAACCCTCATACAATGTCTGTGCTAGAGAGAACTGCATAACTAAATAACAAAGCAAACAGAGCAGCCAATACAAATAATAAGGCAATACCATGTAAGAAAGACAATGTAAACATAAACTTTGGCTACAATGAAGTAGAATATTTCCAGAGGTGATGGTAATTATGTTTAGGAAATTACCTGCTTTAGAAAAGATATCCATCTCCACTAGAGAGTAGTGATAACCTGGGAGTTTCCTCACAGGATGAGGGAGACATGTTTAACTTCTGTTCTGAACCACAAGGCTTTCCCTGGTGGACCTGAATAGAAAAAGAGTCCAGCAGCCGCCCTATCTGAATATGGTGGACGGTCTGATGGAACTACATTGACAGCTCCAACTCAATCATGGTGTTGATTTAGGAATTCCAATGGCAGAGCCAGCACAGGCCCTGCCATCAGAAACATAATGGTCTGCCCGAATCTCAATAGAGCGGGCAGCCTTCAGTTTGAGGGCCAGAGTGCACAGCTACAAATGTGACAGAGTATCATGTCCATCAGACTCTAAATTGGTCCTTGGTCTCCATGTCTGTCGTTGCTCTTGTCTTATGATACCATGTTATTATTGGGTATATTGACAAATAAAATGTGGTCATTGAAAGCAGAAATGGAACAGCCATCTTCTTCCTGGGGAAAGCAGTATACACAGTTTACAGCTTTTTTTTTAGAGGTTGACCCAGTGCTAAGAAGTTCCACACATTTATAGGGCTGCGCCAGTTTAGTCTTGAATGCGAGCTGTGTTGTTAACATCGAACACAAAATGGCAGCCATGCAGAAACAATGCTTCAAAAGTATTGCAAAAACTGACTTTTCTCTTAAACTATAACCACATTGTAGACAGGGTAGGGTGGCTCCTCCACTAGGGCGAAGGAGGGTTGCCCCACTGCTTTCTCCCAGTGCGAAAAAACCAAAACATAAAATGGTAATAACTTTTGGTTATTGCCATTTTATGTTTCGTTCCACGTTGCGGCAGGCAGGCGGGTAGGCGGAGCTGCCCGTGCAGGGCAGGAGTGTTTTGCCCACTCTTGAGTACGCATGACTGGTTTGGTTGGACCTCTTGGGCCGCCATAACCAGTCATGCGCACTCTGCAATTCTCTATGCAGGCTGCATTGCAACCTACATGGAGAACATTCAATACCCTACAGTCCCTGGCTGGGCGGCATCCTGACCAATCCCAACGCTCCACTGGAGCATTGTGATTGGCTTAGGGGAGGGAAGGGAGGCTGCATGCTACCTGTTCCCGCCAGAGATAGGAAAGCAGACCGAGCAGTGAAGATGCGGGACCCAGGCCTGCAGAAAGGTCGTTTTTTTTATTTTTTATTATTGAAACCCCCTCCCCGCGCCCACCCAACCACCTATGATCTATGCCGGTCGCAAGTGATTTAGGGTGATAGATAGTTATTCTTTATGCACTTATGATATCCTTCTGAAAGTTTGTTTTCTGTGTGTTTTAGAGGTGACTTTCAAACACATACTTTTAATTTCCTTCGATGTTATTTCCGTCTAATAGCTTTTCTCACCCACTAATAGGTTTGTCGTCATAACCCTCCTTCCTGGAGCACTGTACAGGGACGGCAGGGATGTTTTATAGATTGCATCGGGAAGTATGTTCAGTATTTATTTTTCTCTCAATTTCATTTGTTCTTTGTGTCTGCGCCGCAAAGGAAACGGTAATTTAGGTTGACACAATGCATTAAGGTTTTATGCTTTTCAATTAAATATCCTGTTAACAATAATTTTCTGTGCATTGTAGATTTATTTTAGTCTTTAGGCTAACCTCATGGGTCACATCTGGTAGTTCTCATATTAACCTTTGCCACCTTGCTTTGTGATTTCGACGGCCAATTATGTATGTAATTTTCAGAACGCGCTGACAGGAATAGGCGCTCTGGTGTCAGGATAGGACTTTCTCATGAATTATATTTCCATGGCTGTGATAATTCAGTTTATTTTGTTGAAAATGTTGACTGTGCACTATACACGTGGAAGCATTCAAAAAGATCTCAAAGATAACGCACTAGGGATGTTGTAATCCTCCTACATTCTTTTAATAAAGATTGACTACAAGTGTTTGGACCAATCTCCTTCATAGAGCTGAAAATGTTACAGATTACATATTCTGCTATATGTGGGCATCACAGCTTTACAGTTTTTTTATGTTCCATCCCTGGCCTTTCCAAGCAAAAGCTCAAGGGAACCAAATGAGATCAAAAGTCAGCTGATGATTGTGGTTTATCATATTTTACATGCGATGCGACGCAATTGTTGTGAACAGTTGTGTTCACTGAGTGCAATCGTTCAATTCGGTGCAAAATAATTTCAGAGTATAATTTCGAAGCTATCACACAAACCATCGACAATTAAGTTGTAGATGTCAAAAGATATTGGGAAAGTCAGATATCTTGTTCCATTATTAAATATCAATCTCCAATAGACCACGAGTTCTGATGTCTCAAAAATGTTGGATAAATTGATGTCCACATATTACAAGAGAGTTAAAAATCATATGGTATATATTGACAGCCCACACCTCACAAGCGCATCAGTCCTAAAAGGGGCCATCTGGCCATCCCATTCAAGACAAAGATAAGTCCACTTTCCTCTCAGTAGGAGAAGACAAAAGGAGGCATGCTCCAAGGCTAGTGCCTTAAAGGCACGCAGACAATTCAGCCCTTCCCTAGAATTTGCTCTGGCAACTGCTATTTATTGAGGGGCTTATTTACAAGCCCCTTGAACCGCAGGTGCGTCACTTTCAGCATGGGGAACAAGTGACGTACCGGTGGCGCAGAGGGCTTGTAAATAAGCCCCTAAGATTCTATCTAGCTTTGTGTAAACCATGTGTCTATTTCGGATCTCAGGAGCCAGTTCCACCACTTACTTCCAGCCTGCTTTCTTCCCAATACAGAGTCTCTGCCTGCCAGTTTAGTTGCCCTTCCTTTTACAGGACATAGTAGGCATCATGATGCAATCCTAATATCTGAGGGCACCCATCCTGCCTACATCTACCTATTCGAGGGTTGATGTGAAGACACCCGTGTGGTCTTTTAGACACATGATCAAGTGATAAATTAGATAGATATAGTATGTGAACCTCTATTAGAACTTTCTTGGGGAAACATCCATTACAACGCAGTCATTACAAAATCCTACCTTTACAACACAACTGTTACAACGCAACTGCCTTTACATCACATGCCATTACAACACATACCATTACAACGTACCCCATTACAACGCATTATAAGGAAAGTAATGTAGATTTTTTTAGTAGTAGGGTGGGTATGGGTTTTGGGGTACATGGGGATAGAAATATTTACCCCCACACTATCCAAAACTTTCCCTACTATTGCACTCACTGGAGTGGGAAGAGGCATTTTTACCCCTACACTATCCAAAACTTTCCCAACTGTTGCACTCACTGGAATGGGAATAGTGATTTTTACCCCTACACTATCCAACACTTAGTAATTTTTACACCAACACTATTCAACAATTACCCTAGTGTTGCACTCACTGGAGTGGGAATAGTAATTTTTACCAATACACTATCCAAAACGTACCCTACTGTTGCCATAAAAGTATTATGCGTTGTAATGGTATGCGCTGTAATGGAAGTCATTGTAATGGTAGTTTTTAAAAATATGTTGTAATGGCATGCGTTCTAAAACCATGCAATGTAATGGTAGTTGCAATGTACAGACTGCGTTGTAAAGGCATGTGTTGTAATTGCATGCGTTGTAACAACATATATTCACTTTCTTGCATTAGGATGTGAGCTCAAGTTATTTTTGCTCTCATTTTTTTCACGGGCAGTTACCATCAGCTCATAGAAGACAGACGGACAAAACAAAGGTGAAAATATATCTCTTAGTATGCCCTTTCACCACTCTAGATCATATTAACCTCCTACACCCTTGGTGTTGCTTATTCCCTAAGCGCCTCATGATTTTGAGACCCTAACCTCTGGTCTCCAGTGCTACAGATGACTTAGGTATATGCAGCTGATGTATTTTAGCTACCTGTGCACTATTAGAGTTCAGTCAGTAGGGTGGATTGCTGTTTTTCAACACAGGTTTGAATGATAATTCTGTTTGTAGCGGCATCAGTAACAGCTTCTTTCTAGGCATTTGACAAAGCCAGCATTAGGGAGAATAGTCCTGCACTCTCTTGGCCTTACGTATCTATGCAGCAGGAGCCTGAGGGGGCTTGCACTGTAGCAATCCAACTTTGAACAGGGTCATTGGTGGCTTAGGAGTGCTTTGACACTAAGATATACACAAAGAGATGACAATGGCAGGTAGAGTAGAAGACATAAACTGATTCCCAAAGAAGTGCCCTTCTTCAGTGAAGCCAAATGTAATGTACATGGTAGGTAGGGATAAAGGCAAGACTGCAAATGGTCCCCCTCTCACACAATTCTGTCCCAGCTCCCTATTTGTCACACTCATTTCCAAATTACTCTTTCAGACAATGCTGATCACCACTTGGGATCTGCACTCTGCTTATCTATGAGTGAGTGTTTGGTGATTCCTTTCACTTTTGGAACAGACACACTCCAGCACTATTCCCTCACTTTCTTGCCCATGCAGGTAGTAGGCAGCTGCTTTTGCAGTCCTATGTCACATTAAGAGCAACAGTGCTCTTGCTTCCCAAAACCATAACACTAGGTCTCAAACAGGCAGAAATGTATGATGTTTGCATTTTGTAGTATGTTAAGCCATAGAAAAGCAATGACAGAGCCAGTGGCAGCGGGCACAGATTGGGGGAGGAAGGCGGGGGAAAGGGGGCAGGGAAGCTAGTGTAAAAGAAAAAATGTACCTTCTCGCCGCTTCTTCGCTGCTTCTCTCCTCCGTAGTCCCTCGCTCTAGCCGGTCTCTCCTTAGTGGTCCCTGCCTTCAGCTGGAACAGGAAGCACACCCAGGCACCTCAATGCAGCTTTGTGATTGGTCTGTGCATGTTCTCCACCCAGGCTGCAATGTAGTCTGGGTGGAGGACATGCAAAGTGCACATTAATGTTTGGCCGGTCTGAGATAGCCAGCCAAACATTCATGCACACTTACAGAGTGTGCATACCACTCCTCCCCCTGCTCTGAGAGCAGAGAAGCCCCCCCCACCCCCCAGAGATGCTGCAGCAGGAACACATAAAATTATGATTACCTTGAGTGATTTTCATTTTATTTTTCCTTAATTTCACCGTGCAAAAGCAGTGAGACGATGCTCCTCGACCTTAGCAGAGGGGCCACCACTGAAGAGAACAAACTATGTGCGAGAAGAAGAAGGGTGAGGAAACGAACAATTAGTTAAGATGAAAAAGCACTGCTTTTTAAAATACAGACAAGGGTAAAGAGGGGTGGAGAGTAGATTTGGAGTAATCTTACTCAAAGAGCAGAATAAAAACTAGCAAAGAGAAGAGAAGGAGCACTATAACGGGGGAGGAAACAAGTTCCAATCAGCAGGTTATAAAAAACACTTTTCCAAAGCTGTTTTGTTTTCTCAAGGATTATATGCAACCTGCTATGGCACCTTGTGAAAATGAGAATAAAGCAGTCAGTGCTCTTACTAAGAACAATAGCTAGATCACACAGAAATTAGAGTTTGGTCGGTATGTCCAACATGAGTGTATTGATCCCGGTGACAGGCTGCTACTGTGAAACAATAGCTTAAAATAACCTCACATACAGCTAATGATGATGTCTGCAATAGTGAAAGCAACAATTTCTGTTCCTGTACTGTATGTCTAGACCAGTATAATCTAGGAACAATAGTTTTTGGGAGGCAATGTTGTCATGCACAACATTTCTCAAATGATGCAATCTTAAAAGTTATTCCTAAATACGAATAAAATCCTATTTCTGACTGATGAATTGTTCTGGTACGAAAATGTGCAGAAATCCACAAATTTCCACCCACACCTGCATCAAGAATGTGAGCCTAGGAGGGCCACTTGGCACATAACAACAAAACTAGTGCTGACTGCAATTTATCATTGTGAGAAATGAGTTCTGCCCTATTTAAACCCCCTGGAATATTAGTTTTTTGGATTACCTTGGTTCATGGTCTTCTGACGCGAGTATCACTACCTGATTTGATTTGATTTGATTTAATTTGTGGTTTTGTAAAGCGCGCGTATGCCCTTGGGCGTCTTGGCGCTGCAGAAGAAGACGTGGTATCCTAGTGACATAGTGAGAGCTGGTTTATCGAGGGTTAAACAGCCATGGTTTTACTGATTTCCTAAATGACATCAGGGAGGCGCTGTTCTTGATGGCGAGGGGGAGTCGATTCCAGTCTTTAGCAGCATGCAGTAGAATGCTTCTGCCCCCCATCTAGTCTGTTTGAACCTAGAAACTTGTATTAGTTTTGCCTGGCTAGATTGTAGTTCTCTTGTGGGCATGTATGGCTTAAGGTGAGTTTTGAGGAACAGAAGTCCGGAGCCCTGGAGTGCCTTATATGTTAAGCATAATGATTTAAACCTTACTCGTTTTGCCAATGGGAGCCAATGTAAAGTATCCAGATGGTGCGATATGTGCTCTGTTCTCGGGATATTTAGGATTAGTCGTGCTGCTGAGTTCTGCAGGCGTTGTAGTTTGGTCAGGTGTTGGGCCTGCATACTAGCGTATAATGCGTTCCCGTAATCGAGTCTTGACAAGGCTAAGGTGGTCACCACAGTTTTACGGGAATCCAGAGGGATGTATGGCACTAATTTCCTGATCATTTTTAATATAAACCACATAGTGGATACTAATTTGCTGGTTTGGGCATCAAACGTGAGTCTGTTATCTAACAAGATGCCTACATTTATAACTTTGGTCACAGGTGACAGACAGTTGCCCAAATCCGCAGGCCACCAGTCTGGTGACCAAATTCCTGCATTTGTTCCTGATAACATAACCTCGCTTTTGTCCCCGTTCAATTTTAAGCAGTTTTGCTCCATCCACTGGCTGACCTGTTTCATGCAGTTTTTGAATTTGTCTGCGGTATCTGAACTATCATTTTTGATTGACACAACAATTTGTGTCTCATCCGCTTATGACACAGGCAGGAATCCCACAGCCCTGATGATTCCAGCTAATGGTGCTACATATAAGTTAAAAAGCGTTGGGCTCAATGATGACCCCTGCGGAACCCCACAGGGTGAGTTGAAGGGTTTAGATTTTATCTCTCCTAGTTCCACTGTGAAGGTTCTGCTGTCCAGAAATGATGCTAGCAATTTTCGTGCATCCTGATGTACTCCTGCTGATGCTAGTCGGTCCAGGAGTGTGTCGTCGTTCACCGTGTCGAAGGCTGCCGAGAGGTCTAATAAGATCAAGGCGGCCTTCCCCCCGGCGTCCAACACGCTCCTGAGCTCTTCCACCGCCATCAGCAAGGCTGTCTCAGTACCGTGTCCCTCACGGAAACCGTACTGGGAAGGGTCAAGGATGTCTGCCTCAGCAATAAATTGGGCAAGCTGTTTATTCAAAAGTTTCTCTACTACCTTGGCACCAAAGGGGATCCTAGCTATTGACCTGTAGTTTCCAGGTTCTTCTGGGTCTAGGTTAGGTTTTTTTTAACAAGGGTAAGACCAATGTTAGTTTCCAGAGGGCGGGATAGGAACCTGAATTCACTATGTGGTCCATAAGCTCAACCATTTGCTCACTGAGCAGCTCTGGGAAGAGGTGGAAAATTTTCGTTGGGCATGGGTCTGAATATGCCCCAGATTTCGTTGTCACGATTATCTAGTGACCCTGTTCCCTCTCAGGGAGGCAGAATTTAAAAGATGGTATAGATGTTCTTCTGGGATCTGAAATCTCTGTTTGGTCCCTTTTATCTGGGGTGGGGATCTGTGGGTTGGTTGCATTAAAGGATTCATAGACCCGGGTCACTTTGTCGATAAAAAACTGACCCAGAGTGTTGCAGAACTCCGTACTGGCTGGCATATTCGTGTTCGCTTTTATTTGGGATAATTTTTTTAACCTTGGAAAATAGTTCTCGACTAGACTTTTTTGCCTCCTCTATTTTTAGAATGAAGTACTGACTTTTTGCTGTGAAGATAATTTTTTTATAGATATTCAGGGAGGTTTTACATTTGATTTTATTATCCGGGTCGTAGCTTATTTTCCATATCCTTTCAAGTTTTATGCATATTTGCTTCTGGGTCCTTAGATTTTCAGAAAACCAGGGTTGGGAAGGTTGTTTTTTCCTGAATTTAGCTTTTTTCAGTGGTACAGCTATATTTATGGCTGCTGTTATCCATTTTGAGATTTAGTCAGTGGCCTTATTACTTTCCAGGTCCAAAGTGGGTGCATGCGACGCAAGGTGTTCTTGTAATTTAAGAGTGTCTAACCTTGCCCCGTCCAGATATGAAGTAGATTTGTCATGTCTCTGGGGAGGCACTATTCCCTCTGTATGATCCAGAGTTATTGAGAAAATTATAACTTTATGGTCTGACCATGGAACGGGGAGACAGTCCATTACTTTAATGTCTTTATTAGATGTGAAAATACCATCTAGGGTGTGCCCTGCTTTGTGCGTGTCCTTGTGCACTAATTGTTCTAGGGCCATATTATTCAGTGTGTCGGTCAGCGCTGCTGTCCGTGTCGTCATTATTTTCCAGATGGAGATTAAAATCCCCCAGAATGGTAAAGTTAGGGTGTTGCCCGCTAGATTCTAAGAAGGGGTTTAGTGTAGCCGTCAAGTTAGTTTTGGCTTTAGGTGGTCTATAGATCAGTAGGCCCTTGAAGGTATAGTTTTGTGTTAGTCTGATGTGAAAGGACAGTGTTTCGCAATCAGGTGTGCTACCTAAGTCGCAATCCTTCATCTGTAGTTCATTTCTGGCAATGATTGCCAAGTCCCCCCCGTTTCTTTTTTCTGTCTGCTCTGGTTATTGTATATCCTTCCGGGATTGCTAATAACAAGTCTGTATCCGAGGCTTCGTCGGCACAGGTCTCGGTAATAAAAATTACATCCAGCCTTTTATCCTCAATGAGGTCTGCTGTTTCGGAGTTGTGTTTAACTAGTGATCGGGCATTAATGAGTCCAGCTCTAAAGGATTTTATTTCAGGTATAGTAGACTGAGTGCGTAGCGTCATGCTTCTGCAGCATATAAACTCAAACTTGAGCTGACAATTTGCGCAGTCTTTAATTTCTGATAGCGGGGAGAACGGGCTCCAGCAGGGTTTGGGTCTTAGTCGGAGTAGCTCGTCAGTCGAATTAAATTGTCCTCCCTCTATGGAGGTTAATTTTGACAGGGGTTGTGGCCCTTCGCCCGGTCCCGGCGCGGAGTGGCGCAGACGGGCTTGCCTTTGGCACGCCGCTGCGCGCCCGCTGCGCGGTGTTGCTGTGCTCATAATATATACTGAGAGGCGGTGTCAGGGGTGTGTCTCGCTCAGCCCGGTCCGCCCTCCACTCAATCAGCCTCAGCTGCGGTGGACCGGGGTCGGAGAGGAGGCGTGCGGCACAGGTAAGAGCAGTGATGTAGCTATTCAATCAGCTTGCTTTAAAAACAAAGTGCAGGTAGCAAATTGGATTCTAAAAACAGTTTTCAGACACGGACAACCACAAGGGTAAAACTCACACAAGCGCGGACTTACGTCTGCTTCTCTCGCGCCTGGGAAAGCTAATGGCCTTATGTATTGTTTCTGAGGCGTGTCAGGGTGTGTGTCTCGCTCAGCCTGGTCCGCCCTCCACTCAATCAGCCTCAGCTGCGGTGTACCGGGGTCGGAGAGGAGGTGTGCGGCACAGGTAGGAGCAGTGATGTAGCTATTCAATCAGCTTGCTTTAAAAACAAAGTGCAGGTAGCAAATTGGATTCTAAAAACAGTTTTCAGACACGGACAACCACTAGGGTACAACTCACACAAGCACGGACTTACGTCTGCTTCTCTCGCGCCTGGGAAAGCTAATGGCCTTATGTATTGTTTCTGAAGCGTGTCAGGGGGTGTGTCTCGCTCAGCCCGGTCCGCCCTCCACTCAATCAGCCTCCTCTGCGGTGGACCGGGGTCGGAGGGGAGGCGTGCGGCACAGGTAAGAGCAGTGATGTAGCTATTCAATCAGCTTGCTTTAAAAACAAAGTGCAGGTAGCAAATTGGATTCTAAAAACAGTTTTCAGACACGGACAACCACAAGGGTACAACTCACACAAGCATGGACTTACGTCTGCTTCTCTCGCGCCTGAGAAAGCTAATGGCCTTATGTATTGTTTCTAAGGCGTGTCAGGGGGTGTGCCTTGCTCAGCCCAGTCCGCCCTCCACTCAATCAGCCTCAGCTGCGGTGGACCGGGGTCGGAGGGGAGCCGTGCGGCGCAGGTAAGAGCAGTGATGTAGCTATTCAATCAGCTTGCTTTAAAAACAAAGTGCAGGTAGCAAATTGGATTCTAAAAACAGTTTTCAGACACGGACAACCACAAGGGTACAACTCACACAAGCTAGACTTACGTCTGCTTCTCTAACGCCTGGGAAAGCTAATGGCCTCATGTATGGTTTCTGAGGTGTGTCAGGGGGTGTGTCTCGCTCAGACCGGTCCGCCCTCCAATCAATCAGCCTCAGCTGCGGTGGACCGGGGTCGGAGGGGAGGCGTGCGGCGCAGGTAAGAGCAGTAATGTAGCTATTCAATCAGCTTGCTTTAAAAACAAAGTGCAGGTAGCAAATTGGAATCTAAAAACAGTTTTCCGACACGGACAACCACAAGGGTACAACTCACACAAGCGCGGACTTACGTCTGCTTCTCTCGCGCCTGGGAAAGCTAATGGCCTTATGTATTGTTTCTGAGGCGTGTCAGGGGGTGTGCCTCGCTCAGCCCGGTCCGCCCTCCACTCAATCAGCCTCAGCTGCGGTGGACCGGGGTCGAGGGGAGGCGTGCGGCGCAGGTAAGAGCAGTGATGTAGCTATTCAATCAGCTTGCTTTAAAAACAAAGTGCAGGTAGCAAATTGGATCCTAAAAACAGTTTTCCGACACGGACAACCACAAGGGTACAACTCACACAAGTGCAGACTTACGTCTGATTCTCTCGCGCCTGGAAAAGCTAATGCCCTTATGTATTGTTTCTGAGGCGAGTCAGGGGGTGTGTCTCGCTCAGCCTGGTCCGCCCTCCACTCAATCAGCCTCAGCTGCGGTGCACCGGGGTCGGAGGGGAGGCGTGCGACACAGGTAAGAGCAGTGATGTAGCTATTCAATCAGCTTGCTTTAAAAACAAAGTGCAGGTAGCAAATTGGATTCTAAAAACAGTTTTCAGACACCGACAACCACAAGGGTACAACTCACACAAGCGCGGACTTACGTCTGCTTCTCTCGCGCCTGGGAAAGCTAATGGCCTTATGTATTGTTTCTGAGGCGTGTCAGGGGGTGTGTCTCGCTCAGGCTGGTCCGCCCTCTACTCAATCAGCCTCAGCTGCGGTGGACCGGGGTCGGAGAGGAGGCGTATGGCGCAGGTAAGAGCAGTGATGTAGCTATTCAATCAGCTTGCTTTAAAAACAAAGTACAGGTAGCAAATTAGAATCTAAAAACAGTTTTCCGACACGGACAACCACAAGGGTACAACTCACACAAGCGCAGACTTACGTCTGCTTCTCTCGGGCCTGGGAAAGCTAATGGCCTTATGTATTGTTTCTAAGGCGAGTCAGGGGGTGTGCCTCGCTCAGCCCGGTCCGCCCTCCACTCAATCAGCCTCAGCTGCGGTGGACCGGGGTCGGAGGGGAGCCGTGCGGCGCAGGTAAGAGCAGTGATGTAGCTATTCAATCAGCTTGCTTTAAAAACAAAGTGCAGGTAGCAAATTGGATTCTAAAAACAGTTTTCAGACACGGACAACCACAAGGGTACAACTCACACAAGCGTGGACTTACGTCTGCTTCTCTAACGCCTGGGAAAGCTAATGGCCTCATGTATGGTTTCTGAGGCATGTCAGGGGGTGTGTCTCGCTCAGACCGGTCCGCCCTCCAATCAATCAGCCTCAGCTGCGGTGGACCGGGGTCGGAGGGGAGGCGTGCGGCGCAGGTAAGAGCAGTAATGTAGCTATTCAATCAGCTTGCTTTAAAAACAAAGTGCAGGTAGCAAATTGGAATCTAAAAACAGTTTTCCGACACGGACAACCACAAGGGTACAACTCACACAAGCGCAGACTTACGTCTGCTTCTCTCACGCCTGGGAAAGCTAATGGCCTTATGTATTGTTTCTGAGGCTTGTCAGGGGGTGTGTCTCGCTCAGCCCGGTCCGCCCTCCACTCAATCAGCCTCAGCTGCGGTGGACCGGGGTCGGAGGGGAGGCGTGCGGCGCAGGTAAGAGCAGTGATGTAGCTATTCAATCAGCTTGCTTTAAAAACAAAGTGCAGGTAGCAAATTGGATCCTAAAAACAGTTTTCCGACACGGACAACCACAAGGGTACAACTCACACAAGTGCAGACTTACGTCTGCTTCTCTCGCGCCTGGGAAAGCTAATGGCCTTATGTATTGTTTCTGAGGCGAGTCAGGGGGTGTGTCTCGCTCAGCCCGGTCCGCCTTCCACTCAATCAGCCTCAGCTGCGGTGGACCGGGGTCGGAGGGGAGGCGTGCGACACAGGTAAGAGCAGTGATGTAGCTATTCAATCAGCTTGCTTTAAAAACAAAGTGCAGGTAGCAAATTGGATTCTAAAAACAGTTTTCAGACACCGACAACCACAAGGGTACAACTCACACAAGCGCAGACTTACGTCTGCTTCTCTCGCGCCTGGGAAAGCTAATGGCCTTATGTATTGTTTCTGAGGCGTGTCAGGGGGTGTGTCTCGCTCAGCCCGGTCCGCCCTCCACTCATTCAGCCTCAGCTGCGGTGGACCGGGGTCAGAGGGGAGGCGTGCGGCGCAGGTAAGAGCAGTGATGTAGCTATTCAATCAGCTTGCTTTAAAAACAAAGTGCAGGTAGCAAATTGGATCCTAAAAACAGTTTTCTGACACGGACAACCACAAGGGTACAACTCACACAAGTGCAGACTCACGTCTGCTTCTCTCGCGCCTGGGAAAGCTAATGGCCTTATGTATTGTTTCTGAGGCGAGTCAGGGGGTGTGTCTCGCTCAGCCCGGTCCGCCCTCCACTCAATCAGCCTCAGCTGCGGTGGACCGGGGTCGGAGGGGAGGCATGCGGCGCAGGTAAGAGCAGTGATTTAGCTATTCAATCAGCTTGCTTTAAAAACAAAATGCAAGTAGCAAATTGGATTCTAAAAACAGTTTTCGGACACGGACAACCACAAGGGTACAACTCACACAAGCGCGGACTTACGTCTGCTTCCTGAGTCTCAGTCACAGTATGTTAAATGTTAATGTTATGTTATGTTAAACAAATTTATAAGGCGCAACTAACACCATTAGGTTTCTTGGCGCCATAATGAAGAGAGCAGATGAAGGAGCAAAGAGGCCGTTTATTTGTAGGATTCAGTAAAAAGAAAAGTTTTAAGGGAAGATCTGAATTTGGGGTACGGAGTGGACAGTCTGAGAGGCAGGGGGAGGGAATTCCAAAAAGTGGGGGCCAGGAAGGAGAACTTGAGCCCGCCATATTTCTTCCTCTTGTATCTGGGAGTGGTTAACAAGGCCAGTTGGGAAGACCGGAGAGTGCGAGGAGGGACGTAGGGTTGAAGGAGGGAAGAAATAAAGAGGGGGCCCTGACCGGCAAGGGATTTGAAAATGATACAGCCCAGCTTGAACTTGCAGCGGGCGGCTACCGGGAGCCAATGGAGGCTTTTTAGAAGGGGGCGGACGTGTTGATCTCTTGGGAGAAAATGGATCAGGCGGGCAGCCTGGTTCTGGATCAGCTGAAGCCGCCTAAGTTGGTAGGCTGGGATGCCAACATAGAGCGCGTTGGCGTAGTCAAGCCTCGATAATACTAGCGCAAGCAGGGCCAGGGTAAGGGCCTCGGAAGTAAGTAGCCGGGAGATTTTCCTGATTTTCCTTAATTGAAAATGGCTGGAGGAGACTACCGCGCTAATCTGGGGAGAGATCGCTGCTGATGACGACTCCCAGACTTTTGGCACAGTTGACAGGACGGGGTGGACTGCCGAGGCTGACAGGCCAGAAAGAAGAGTCCCAAGGGTTGGAAGAGCCCCCGACAAGAACCAACTCGGTCTTGTCGGGGTTGAGCTTCAGGTGGTTTGAGCTCATCCAATTGCTAATAAAGCATAGGGTGTTTTGGAAGGTGGCAATAGAATCAGCAGAGGAATCAATGTTGAAAATTAGTTGTCGTCAGCGTAGTTGAACGCTGTGACATTGAACTGTCGGAGGGCACGAATAAGTGGGGAAAGATACAAATTAAAAAGGAGGGGGGATAAGGAAGAACCTTGTGGGACACCACAGGTGAGTTTGACCTGGGAAGCAGAGAACTGGGATAGTCTGACAGCTTGATGGCGTTGGGTCAGAAAGGAGCGGACCCAGGCCAGGGCGGTACCCTGGATGCCGGCCTCCCCGACACGGTCGACCAAAATATCATGGTCGACCGTGTCAAAGGCGGCCGACAGGTCCAGGAGGACCAGGGCCTGGCAGATGTTAGCGTCGGCTCCCTTGCGCAATTCCTCCATGACAGAAAGAATGACAGCTTCTGTTGAGTGCGCGGGTCTGAATCCAGCCTGCTGGGGGTCCAGTACACTAGATTCTTCCACAAAAGAACTGAGAGTCTGAGTGACGTGCGACTCTAAAACTTTGCTGAGAAAAGGAAGAAGGGAAATTGGGCGATAGTTGCTCATGATGGAAGAGTCTGCCGAGGGTTTTTTTAGAATGGCAACCACTTCGGCCTGTTTGAAGGGTCCAGGAACCTCCCCTGTGGTCAAAGATTTGTTCAAAAGAGCAAGGGGGGGAGCTGGACAGGAAGTGAAAGCTTCTCGGAGGACCGAGGGGGGGCAACAATCGCTGGCAGAACCAGAAGAGACTTTGTGTAGGAGTGATGAAAAGTTATCCTTTGAGATAGGGGGGATGTGAGTAAGAGTGTGAGTGTAAGAATAACTGGGAACACAGGAAGATGTAGGAGCAGGTGAAGAAATGGAGATGCTGGTTTTAATTTTGATGATTTTCTCCACAAAAAATTGGTTAAGGGAGTCGCACAGGGATTGGGAAGGAAGGGGGGCTAAGGCGACTCTTTCCGGGTTAGATAGTTCATCCACTATAGAGAAAATATCTTTGGATTTATTAGAGGAATTCAAGATTTTGCTTGAGAAGTAACATGATTTGGCCGCAGTAATTGCTTTCTTATACTCCTTCAGCCGAGACAAAAAAATCTCTTTTGATTCGAGGGAGTAGTCCCGGCGCCAGCATCTCTCTGCCTGGCGGAGACTGAGTTTGTGTGCGCTTAGCTCAGCGGTAAACCACTTTTGGGCATCATGTCTGCGCCTTGTCTTGACAGGTTTTAAAGGTGCCACAGAGTCGGCCGCGGTGGTGAGCCAGTTTGTGAGGGTTTTGGACTGAAGGTCAGTGGAGGTGTTGGGTCCAGTGATGAGTGGGGACGATGAGCTCAGAAGAGCAGTAAATTTGTTGAGATCGGCTTTATTCCAGTTGCGTGCCAGGAAATTGGATTGGCGGGCAGCAGTGATAGGGGAGGACATAGCTATGGAGAAGGTAATGAGGTGATGATCTGACCAGAGACAGGGAGAGATGAGGGGAACAGAAATGGCAAGAGAGGTGGTCCAGACTTGATCTAAAATGTGGCCTTTAACATGCGTAGGTGCATGTATGTGTTGGGTACAGTTGAGACTCAGCATTAGATCAGAGAAGGCGCGCGAGTCAGAAGTTTCATGAGTGTCTGACGGCCAGTAATTAAAGTCGCCCAGGACCAACACGTTGGAGTTGCTAATGGTAAGCTGGGTGATCAGGTTGCCGAACTGAATAGAGAAGTCAGGCATGGGTTGAGGGGGGCGGTAAATCAGCACACAGATGAGCGAAGACCCAGGCTGCTCCAGTCTTAGTACGAGACAGTCTGTCGAGGAGATGCTGGGAAAGGGCACTAAGGAGAACCTAATGGGGTGTCTGATGATAGCTGCAACCCCACCGCCCGCTTTGCCAGTAGGGCGATTGGTCTGCAGAATGTAATAGCCTGGGGGGATGGCTGCCAGGATGTCTGGAGATGAGTCATCTGTGAGCCAGGACTCGGTCAGGAACAAGACGTCAGGCTGTTCTGAATCCAGAAGGTGGAAAATTTCTGATTGATGGCGGACCAGAGACTGTAATCTCTGTTATTATAAAACTGTGTGCAGGCTGAGCAAGTGAGACTACGATCTAGCTAAATCTGGTATCTGTGCATTGTAAGCCTGTAACCCTTCAGGAATTAGTGCTGACCATTGAAGGCCGAAAATATGTATAAGCATGTACACCTGGACTGCTTTTCTGTATTATTAACTATGGGCAAAATCTTCACCAAACTACAGTATCGCTACTATTAGGCCTAGAGACTTGGTTGATTCACCAATGTTATAGTAAATCAGGAAACAGAATGCAGTTCTATGTCTATGTACTGCTTCTTGTAGAGTGCATATATCACCCAGAGGTATTATAGTTCTGGCATTCATTTCCAAATTTCAGCACTCCATGTGGCACTCAAGAATTATCATTTTTCTCTAACTTGGCTCCTAATTATATTCAGACCATTGAATCACCATTCTAGGATAAGTTAATTACCCTGCTGGCCAGTGGGCATTCAAAGGCCTTCCCACACAATAGTACTAGTAGCCAGTAATTAGTCCTTCTCTTTCTGAGAGCAGAAGGTGGGGAAGGAATCTGCATGTCCTAATTACTTTTCACACCTCTGCTGAACTGGGAAGGCTCAGCTCCAAAGAACCTCCTAAGCCAATCATAGGAAGGGTTGCTCTTTTAATGTTTACAGGGGTGGGACCAGACAGCAGAGGCAATTATGAGCAGAGCTTAGGCTTGAAGAAAAGGTCTTTCAATGGACAACTTAGTGAGACCATCTTGGAAATTGACAACATACTGTGTCGGAGAGTTAGGGCAGAGGTGGGGTGATCTGTCACCCTATCATTGGGCAGAAGTGCCTACCTGAAACTATCCACTGCCTTTTAAAACCCCAAGCACAAGGAACACACTTAGGCAAGTTGGAGGAATACCGGCTGTAAGAGACAAGACATCTGGCCCAAACCACAAGCATGGATTTAAGTACTTCTGACTGCCCACCTCAATGGAAACTTGCTTCAATCCTCCCGCTCCTAAAGGAAGACAAGTTGAAGACTTTGGATCCCAAAACTTATCGTCCTATTTCAAGACTTCTTTTTGCTGCCAAGTTGGCTGAGAATATTATGAATCAGCAGATCTCAGAATATATAGAGGAAAACTCTCTGCTAGACGATACACAACATGGTTTAAAAAAAATGATAGCAGAGTCAGCCCTAGTGGTTGCAATCGAATATATACAAGAAATTCTTGACAGAGGAAGGATGGCGGCACTGATCCTGTTGGATCTCTCCGCTGCTTTTCATACGGTCAGCCATTAGATTCTGGCTGCTCGTATGCAAAGCCTGGGAATTGGGGGCACAGCATTGGAACTCCTTAAGTCATTTCTGTCTAACGGATTACATAATGTGACTATGGGTAATTTCATCTCCAAGCAGTTCTCCTTGCTCTATGGAGTCCCCCAGGGTTCAGCATTAAGCCCAATGATCTTTAACCTCTATGTTACGCCACTTGCGTCGATAATCAAAGACACTGGCTTTACTTTAGCATCTTACGTGGGTGACGCCTAAATTGTGGTGTCAAGAGCAAACAGCGAGAACAACTCGGGCGAGGTTTTCTGTCTATGCATAAGCAAGGTGAGCAACTGGATGGATTGCAACTGACTGAAATTGAATGCATCAAAAACCGAGGTTATCATCTGGACTGGTGGCCTCCAGAGCTAGACACATTGCCAACACCTTCAACTAACGTAAAAAACCTAGGATTCCTGGTAGACAGCGAACTGAAATTTAAAGACCACATAATAAAATTACCTCTGCCTCTTTCTGCTCCTTAAGGCATATAAAAAAAATCTAAATCTTTTGGCCCCCAGAACTTTTAAAAACAGTAATCATGGCTTTGGTCCTCACAAGGACTGACTGTTGCAATAGTCCCTACCTCACTCTTGCATCAGGTCCTCTGAAAAGATTACAGATCCTGCAGAATGCTGCTGCCAGTTTCATTTTTTCAATTCCCAAATATGAATCGACCAAAGATGCCATTAGGAAACTGCTTTGGCTACCAGTTAGACAAAGATGTAAGTTCAAAGCCCTCTGCCTGCATATAAATCCCTGCATTGATTTGGGCCACACCATTTCAAGAGGAGACTTAAATGGTATGTACCAGTCAGAGCATTGTGCTTGGGTTCTGCCAGGAACATGATAGTCCCCCCTTCAGGTAGACCATATGAGGGGGAAGAGTTTTTTCAGGGCCACTGCGATACTCTGGAATAGTTTGCCACTGGCACTAAAAACAGCCCCTTCCCTATTTAGTTTTAGAAAAGCCCTAAAAACTTGGATCTTCACACAGGATTATAATGCATCCTGTGTACTCGCATAACCCTCCACAAGACATTGCCACTGCCTTTAGCTGTACCTCCACAGCTTCAAGATGCCCTCGGGCATGGGTTGCGCTATATATATTGTATTTACATTACTTTACATTACATTACTTTAGTTGATACTCGGGGACTATGATTTCTTTCTCCAAGGCTAGAGGTGCTGGCCCTCCTAAACCGTTGGGGGTACAGCCGAGGGATGGACCTGTTTGGGGAGACCCTGTAGGGATCCTTTAGATCTTCTGTGGAGTAGTACTGAAGGAGTGTGATCTTTAAAAGGAGGGGGTCCCTGAATTCCACTGCCCCAGGTGATTTGCAAGTGCCCAATAAGGAGGCTGTGGACGTCAAATGTACAGTCAGAAAGGGCACTTTGCCTCGGGGTCCTTGAGGTAAATAATAAATAAATAAATAAATAAATAAATAAATAAATAAATAAATAAATAACTTGTTCTGGTAAGAAAGACCGTGGATCCAGAAAAAGTTCCAGAAGAGGGGAGAGGAGATGGCCTAATGGCTAGGGCGGTCGACCTCGAATCTGGGGAACTGGGTTCAAGTCTCGGCAATGATGCAGAACATCCTGTGATTCTGGGCAAATCACTTAATCTCCCTGTGCCTAAAAAAAATGAATGTGTCCTCATGTAATGCAACTGGTGCTATGTAAAGTGCTCTGATACCCGGTTCGGGTCAAGTTCGTGCTATATAAAACTCTGGAAAAAACAATTCCTCATGAGCAAGGGGACCAGTAAAAATTAGGCCTCCAGAAGGATTGAGAAAATATAGAGAAAGGTCATGGAAATGCTCTATTGATAATGACAAGTTGGCAATAAGTATTTTCCTGAAAAGAAATGGAACTGCGCTTAAAATAGTTTACATTTTGCCATTTAGCAGTGGCCATGGTGTCCACTATCTAAGCCCCAAAAAAATGTTTTTATAACATTCACAAAAGGGAAGGAGCCCCACCGGGATATATTTACACCCCTCCTTTAACAAGCGCCTGGATACCCTCACAAGTGAGAAGTAGTGCTCTACAAATCTGTTGATTGATTGATTGAAAGAGGCCATCAGGACATCCCATTCAAGATAAACATAAGTAGACTTTCCTCTCTGTAGGAGGAAAGCAAAAGGAGGCACACTCCAAGGCTGGCACTTTAGAGGCCCGTGGACAATTCAGCCATACTACAGCTTTTGCTGTGAGCAACTGCTGTTTATTTAAGTTCCTACAACAACCATGGGACCATCTTGGATATCAGGAATCAGTTTGACCACTTACTTCCAGCCTGCAGCATTCCCTGGTACACTGATCGAGTCTCTGCCTACCAGTTTAGTTGCCTTTCCTTATTCATAACGTAGTGGACATCATGCTGCAATCCTAGTAACTGAGGGCACCCATGGAATGGGTAGGTAAGTCAATTGCATCCCATTTTCCTGAAAGGAAATGGGACTTTATTTGTAAAGAAAAGTTTACGTTTTTTAAAAAATGTTTGACAGTTAGCAGTGGCCCTGGGCACCACTGTCTACTTACTCCACAACAAATTGTTTTTAAACATTTACTCTAGGAAAAGGGCCCCCTAGGACCCGTTTCCTTTTTGCAAATGGGTTACCATCCTATCTTTAGGGTCGATAACTTTTCAAAGGTTAACGAATGCTAATTTGATTCTAGACCATTATAACACATGTATAGGAATCGGTATTTGGAAGGGACGCCTACAACAAGCTTCCTTATACATTTCTGAACCCATTTGCAAAAAAGCATTTTTTTTTACAGTTTTTTTTATATAGCATGAACTTGACCCGAATTGGGTATCAGAGCACTTTACATAGCACCAGTTGTATCACATGAGGACACATTCATTTTTTGTAAGGCACGGGGAGATTAAGTGATTTGCCCAGAATCACAGGATGTTCAGCGTCATTGACGAGACTCGAACCCAGTTCCCCAGATTCGAGGTCGACCACACTAGCCGTTTGGGCAACTACTCTCCCCTCTTTCCCGGTCACAAACTCTGAATTGGAGCATTTGCGACCACAAACATGCCTTGTACATCTGGCCCACTATTGTATGGGACCCAAAGTGACATAGGGCACTGAGAACCACACTTCTGTTTCTGTGTCATACTGTCTAATTTCCATTTCCTGACAGCTTAATATGTACCTGAATTAAATCTGGTATTTCCTGTCTGAAAATAACACAAAGAGTGTTTTCGGCTTTTCTCCAACTATAAATGTTTGCAAGGTTAAAGACAGAAATAGATTTATTGAAGATTCATTCAAATGATTCTCATGCAGGAAAAAATATATTCTCACAAGTGATTCTGTCGGGGATCTGTTTACATAAAATCATTTTTCTTTTCTGGTCAGGAGTATTATTCATTCAAGAATCACACCACTTAGTTATACCGAAATATATTTCAAAATGTGAAGCAGAAAAATCCTCACATTGGGGTGTTCCACAAGTGAAAAGCAGCACAGTACTTGTGAAGGTGAGATCATAACAGAACACACAAACAAAATACGGAGCATCACAGAGAGCTTGAAAGTCATTTTAGGCAGAATCAATTAGGAAAACAGTGAATATCATATTCTGCCCTTGAACAATCAGCCTCCATCATACTCATACTTTCAGTGTCGACGATTTGACCCATATGAATGTATGATGTCAGAACAAAGGAAATGGATACACCCTGAACAATGAAAAAAATCAAAATAGTGTAGGAAGTGTAAATGGGACCGAGATTTCATACTATGGTACCCTAATAGGTGTACTTCCTACCTCAAAGCCAATAAATGCTAAGCATGTGTAGGCTTTCCTGCAGATGTATGAACAGGAAAATTACCTATAGGAAAAACTCAAATTATATTTCCAAGCAATAGGTCAAAGAAATTATGAACTGCAGTGGTAGCTACTTACCATTCCCTGTTGAAGGCGTCTGGGTCAAAAGACCTTGAAAATGCACTTATTGTGGGGGGAAAGGTGAAAAATATTGCTGAAAATCAAAAAGGCTTTTCCCCATATTTGTTTTTTTATTAGTCCTCATCACGAGTTTCGAGAAATAGAGTGTTTCTAGCAAAAGAAACCACTTAAAGAGAGCTTTTCGTGTGTGTCTGCTAATACCAGGTCTGCGGAAATCCACTCACCTTTTTTAGATCAATAATAAACTAAAATCATGTAAAGGCGCATGTTTGTTCTAAAAGACGTAACAACTAATGGGGAACCCCTGTATTTCTAAGAACCTGGGTACATAATCAGGGTAAACATATGTTGTTCTGTTGGAATCATTTTTAACAACATTTACATTATTGTAAGGAAGGCAATAATCTTTTTTCCAACCTGTTTGGTACCCAATACATTAAATGATGACCACCAGGCTCAGTAATGTGTTGCCCAATTCAGTTAAAAAGTAGCAATTATTTTTCATATCAAACAGAATGTTTTAAAGAATACATTAAAACAAAAATATAAACAGGGTTTGCAGGTGTGATAGCAGTAAAGTGTTCTTGCAGTGCAGGAAGAGTTCTAGTTCAAAACATAGTTATCCAATACAAATGTTCTGATTCTTCATCAAGAGACCTGGTTACGATTACAGGTGCTTGTAGTCCAAGTGCTGGTTATAAAAGCTTTTCGCCCCCTAGATCAACACGTGTTACTCGTATCATACAACCGGGGGATGTTTTTTTTTCTTTCCACTGCAAATGCTGTAACTTTCCATAAGCTGTCTGATAGTTAGTGCATAGGCATTTATTATTTATTAGACAACTGATAGTGTGGCTCTCACTGGGAGTAGAGAAGACAACAGGAAGAATGATTCATGAGAGTAACTGTCTGAACTGCAAAATGTGGATGAAGTTTCTTTTCAAGGACTTGTATCTATGGCCTATTGTGAACAAGTGATAAACTGGGACTGGTGTTTACTGAAATGTATTGGATGCTGTGAACGGAGAAAGTGTTGTTTGTTTAGATTATTAATTCACTGTGTTTATACTGACGTGTGTTCCTGTAGGAAAGTAGGATCTTTTATGGTCACCCCCACTGTTTGCCTGGTGCTAAGCTGTTTTTGACTAGTCTGACTGGGATTCTCCTAATCAGGACCCCATTCTCTCTGCTTTCTCCCTTAAATTGTTGTGGTCAGTACTTAGGTACATCCCAGATTGGATATTGGTACCCTTATCAGTCCCTAGTATATGGTACTAGGTACTGAAGAACCGTTTAAACCCACTTACTGGGTCTCGGCAGTGGGGGAACCGCCCTAGTCTTCCATACCTTCCGTACTTAGTAAAAGAAGACACAGGAGCCTTCGTCTGCAGGAGGAACCCAGATTTATTTCAATAGCCCGGCTATGGAACAGAGTCCCAAGCTAGTCAGAGATAAGACAGAGGAAGCTGCTACTTCACTCTGTAGCTTACAAACCTTTTATACATTTTCATCCCAGTCTGTTAGTTCATTGTTTAATCAGGGCAGTGTTTGCAGTTGAAAACCAGATCCAGACGATGTTTGTAGATGGTGACCTGGTCAAGGCTTGGTACACAAATCATTGTTCACTCAGCTTTGATCAAGGCTTAGTCTTTTCAGGTCATTGTTCAATTGCCTTGATCAAAGCCCGGTCTTTCAAGTCATTGTTTAATCAACCTGATCAGGACCCAACAGTCAGACCATTGTCCAGATAACCTATCACGGTGTCAAGGATATTTACCAGGCTGGGAGCAGGAGATGAAAAACAAGCTTGTTTACACAGGGCGTGGGTGTCTCATGGCTTTCTGTTGAACTGCAACGAACAGGGGGTTGGGTGTGCGACAGTTCCTGGGCAGAAATGCAGGCTGCAAGATGGTCTCTGTCTTGTCAGTTTAGATTTTCCCCAGGCATCAGCAGAAACGACCAGGTGGGTCGTGTGGAAGTGTTTGACACAAGATGGCAATGAAAAAGCAATGGAGTACCGGTACAAATGATGCCGATCAGAACATTTTTCCTCCTTTTGCCATTGAGTGGCAAATACTTTAAGATATGTCAATGTTCATAAGGCCATCAGTTTCTTGTTGGAGCATCATCATCATATTGGTGTTGTGAATGTTAGAGGGTGGAGGCTTAATGGTCTGGACACACATTGTGAAGAGCACTGGCAGGCACTGAAAGCACACACAGCAGGAGACCAGGACAGCTACTCCCAAGGCAAGAAAGATGAGGCCCCCTCAACCCCACTGGGAAGAAGACCCCAGATCCAGCCTGTGAGGAACCAGTTGCCTTCATCCAGATGAATTTCAGAAGAAAGGCGATGCAGACGTTGGATGGCATCATACACTGTAGGTGCGTTGTCTGAGATATACACGCAGCAGCTGGAGCCGATCAATTTACACTCACCACCACGATCAGCAAGGATGATGTCGAGGGCCATGGGGTTTTGGAGCGTTATAAGGCAGTCCGCCTGTAGCTCTGCAGTGATGTTGGAGAGGGCACCAGCTGTTACTGTGATGGTGGCCTCAAGGACCCTGGTCAGTCCTCATACAGTTCGACTGTTTGCCATGGGGCTCCAGAATGGAAGGAAACCTTTAAAGAAGTCCCCGGCTTCCTGGCCCGCTGTACCCTCGGCTGATATGACTCCCCTACGTGAGCGCCGCAAGGTGCCCTTCATTGACAGGTGGTAGTCTCCATGGGTGGAATACGTTGGTGGAAGGAGGAAATCCAGATAGCAGGTACCAGACCAGTTACGGGGAAGCCAAGTGTAGGCGGCAGTGCCACAGATAAAATAGGTGTTGGGGGATGCCACCAGCTTCGGAGGAGATGTAGAGTTTAAGGCCTTAGTGATATCACACGTACTGGTACCAACTTTCTTGGTTCCTAGGCCATGGATGCAGACACGGCCTTGCACATTTATGTCATTCAGAGTGTTTCGTTCATCAGGCAGTATCTTTCTGGTGCGGAATCTAGAAAATGTTCGTCGAGTGGTTGAGTTGAATACTACCATATCACCGAGTTCATCTGGTGGTAGTAGCAATGTGGAAGAGCTGGTCGGGCAAAAAGGAGCATTGGCATTGCCAGACCTGTTCCGCCAGAAGTCATCGCGAAATATCCCAAGGATAGAATTGGCAGTACCATTGACAGTGTAGGCCTCCTGCATCAACATCCACCATGCAAGACAAGACCCAGAGATGGAAAATGGGTAAGGAAAGAATGGGACAGGGTGTATCATGGAATGCGGCATCAGTCTACACACCCAGCAGTTGGAAGTGTTCATGTTCAGCTGGTTATGATGCAACATTTGGATGAAGGTGCTGTTGAAGAAATCTGCACAGCTGGGTAATTCGTGAGCTGGTAGCGTGTAATATTGGTGCTCTGAAGGAGTCGGTGTAGGAGTTGGTGAAGTAACAGGATGGTAGATTAGCAACAGCCAACCAAGGATAGACAGGATGAGGGAGACAAACAGCGTCACCCCGGTGGCCATGAAGCATTTACTATGTCGAAGGCTGACATCTTGTTTCTGGATTCGGGTGTCTTGGACGGCGGCCATTGTGCTAAGCCAGGGACCTCTAGTGGCTGTCTGTGATTGGTGGTTGCTTCTCTGGGTGCAGGCGCCAAGGGCCCTTATGGCTTACCTCAGTCTGACACACGAGCACTACTCTCAGCCGGGGAAGATCACAGCCTTACAGCCTGTAGGTACTTGGTGAAGTCAAGGGCAAGCCAAGCCTTTGGGGTGCAAGTTATATCGGTCGGAAGCAGGAACAGTATGGTGGGGAAACAATTGTTCTTGGTGTCGAGCAGAGTTAAGGGAGGGTTCCACCCTTCCTTTCAGTATGACCTCACTCTCTGCTTCTGTAGATGTAGAATGCGGTCTTGCATCGCTGAACAGGACAAACATCGGGACTGTTTCTGTTTCTTCGTCTCCTTGTCCTTCCCTTACCCACTGATCATAGGGGAGGGGCAGAGGCACACGCCTGCAATGCGACACATGCACCCAATTCTTCCGACCTTCTACTTTCACAGAGGTGCGGGTGGCCAGTAACACCTGACGGGGCTGTGTTCAGCGGGGCTCGAGGCTCTTAGTCCGTTGAAAGTTCCGGATTAGGACCCAGTCACCAGGCTGGATAACGTGTCCTGTGCCCTCGCTTTTGTCAGGTATGGCCTCGTGCACCTGCTGAGAAAGAGTACGAAAGGTATTAGTTAGACTGTACAGATAATCAGTTAATGCAGGATATTTAACATCATACAGTTTCTTAGGCCGTGGGACACCCCATACATTGGCAGGGCTCCCAAACACAATTTTGTGGGGAGATAACCCTATCCTTGTGTGGGCCTTGGTTCTTGCGGATAGTAGGGCCAAGGGCAGAGCATCAACCCAAGTGACACCTGTCTCGGCTACTATTTTTTCCATTTTTGTTTTTAGGATGCCTTTGTATACTCCACTAGACCTGCTGACTGGGGTGGTTAGCTGCATGACATTTTTGTTTTATACTCAATGCCGTACAGACATATTCCATAATTTGAGCCGTAAAGTGTGTCCCGTTGTCACTCCAGACCAAGCAGGGCAAACCGAATCGTGAAAGGTACTCTTTTAATAGCACTTTGGTGGTAGATATAGCCGTGCAGTCTTCGACGGGGTAGGCCCCCACCCATCGGCTGAAGGTACAGACCACCACCAGGACATATTTTAATTTTTTTGTACCTGTCCATCTGGATGTAATCCATTTGGAGGACTTCAAAAGGGAGGTAGAAGGAGAGAATCGTCCCTTATGAGTAACTGTTTCTTTTCCTGGGTTATACATTAGGCAAATCATGCATGTTTTAACCAACTTTTCAGCATATGCTGGTATCTTAAAGTTGTACCAGGTAGGTTCCAATAATTTACATATCCCTTTTGCACTAATGTGGGCAGGACCATGGGCCATCGCAACTACTGCTAGCACATGACTGTCAGGTAACATCCATTGTCTTTCCATAGTCGTACGGACCCAGCAACCAACAATTCCCTCCTTTGCTATAGTATGGGACTGAATATCAAGCACACTCTGTACTATGTTTTCAACCATGCCCTCGTCTGCCACCCACCTAGCGGGACCTCCTACATACATTGCTTCCCTTTTTCTAAGAGCTGTTTGTCTGGTCAGCTGGTCAGCCAGGGCATTGCCTTTCCCAACATAATCTGTCGCTTTCTTATGGGCCTTATATTTTATGATGGCCACCTTTCTGAGGAGTGTCAGGGAGTCTAACAGTCAGTGAATTAGGGGGCCATGTCTAATTTTGGTCCCATGGGAAATAAGGAAATTCCTTTCTTTCCACAACCTCCTGAAGATGTGGGCCACCCCAAAGGCATACTGACTGTCAGTATAGATATTTACTGTTATTCCCTTGCTTACCTCACAGGCTCTAGTGAGGGCCACTAATTCTGCTGCCTGAGCAGAGCACTGCGGAATCTGAGCTGTTTCTACTACTTGCCCCAATGTCGTGAGGGCGTAGGCGGCTGAGGTGTTACCATCTGGCCCTCTGAGACATGATCCGTCCACATACAGTGTACCTTCGGGTTCTGCAATCGGGGTATCCTGTAAGTCAACCCGCCCCTTCGTCTCCTCCTCTGTCTTCAATATACAGTCTTGTGGGTCTAAGCGGGCATCCTGAGTATCCAGTGGGAGTAATGTGGCGGCGTTTAGTGCAGTGCATCTTTTGATGTTAATGTGGCTGGCAAAGAGTGTAAGTTCATATCCTGTAAGTCGTGCGCTAGTGAGGTACTGTGTCTTGGTGTTATTAAGGAGGGTATCTATAGAATGGGGGGCCATCAGAGTCATGACGATTCCCGCACTCTGACGGACCATGAGGGTGGCCGCAGCTGTTGGCCGTAGGCATCCTGGGAGAGCCCTTGCAACAGTATCTGAGGTGGCTGAAAAATAGGCAGATAGCCGTTGGTGACCTCCAAACATCTGGGTCAGGACAGCACATGCACATCCGTCTGTCTCATGTACAAAAAGAAAAAATTGTTTGCTATAGTCAGGAGTACCGAGGACTGGAGCAGTACACAGGGCCCTCTTCAAATCTTGGAAGACCTGTGCACGCTCTGTAGTCCATGGAAAGGAACTGTCTGATATTTCTTTAGTGGTGAGGGCAAGAAGAGGTTTGACCATGGCTGGAAAATTGGAAATCCACTGTTTACAGAATGAGGTTAGGCCTATGAAGGCTCGCACCTGCTTTTATGTTTGTGGGGCCGTCGAAGCATTGATAATGGCTACACGATCAGCGGTGAGCTGCCTTCCCTCCTTCGAGAGGAGATGACCTAAGTAGGTCACCTTCTCTTGACAAAACTGAAGCTTTTTCAAAGATTCTTAGTGGTTATGGAGGGCAAGGTGGCGTAACAGACAGAGAGTAGCTTCTTTACATGTTGGGGCAGAATTTGCAGCAATGAGGAGGTCATTAGTGTGGCTCACTGGTTAGAGGTGGCAGACCCGAGAGCAGAGGACGGCCCGGGACCAGGGTTCGATTCCCGGCGCGGCAGGTTTCTGGACCAGGGTCAGCGGACTCGATAATTCTCTCGCCTCGGTGCCCACTCTGATCAGCGATCACACTTGGCAACTCTGGGCACTAGCTTGCCTTATCTTCACTAACGGCCCCACCAGACCGCCGGGGATGCCTGGTCTTACCCTGGAGATACCCATTAAGGGACCACTCTCAGGGAAGCCAGGAAGGGTTTTGCAGCGGTCGAAGCGCCTTGGGACCCTCCGGGTAAGTAGTGCGCTATATAAATGCCTATACATTTACATTAACATCTACATATTGTAATTGTAGAATTATCAGGGAGTTCCAAGGAATTTAGTTGACTTTTTAGGGCTTGACTATAGATACTGGGGCTCTCGGTGAAACCTTGAGGGGCGCAGCAGAATCTAAAGCTCCGCCCACCAAGGGAGAAACTAAAGAATTGTCTGCTGTCAGGATGTATAGGAATGCTGAAAAAAGCATTCTTCAGGTCTATGACAGAAAAGTGCGTGGCGTCAGAAGGGACCATTGTTAAGAGGGCTGTAATGTCGGGGACAACAGGGTATTGGGAGATTGTTATTTTGTTAAGGGCTTTCAGGTCAATCACAAATCTGTATATTTTAGGGGAGAGAGCATCTCCATTGGGCTTTTTAAGAACAGGAATAATGGGACTGTTACAGAATATTGCCACATGTCTCCTCCACTACGCCCTTGTCCATCAATTCAGATATTATTGTCAAAAAGACCATTTCTCCTTCCGCGGGTAGTCGATACTGCCGGAGGCGGGGGAGAAGTGCACCTGGCTGGATGCGTACCACATGAGGAGTATGTTGAGACACCCTACATCAGTTTCTGATGATGCCCAGAGGGAGGAAGGTAAAGACTGCAACTCTGGTGGGAGGGGACCGGACAGGTACATATAGGAAGTTGTGGTGGGAGACATTGTTAGGGATACACCTTGGGAACTACATGATATGGTCGCATACAGAGCTTTCAGTAAATCCCTGCCTAACAAGTTTTCACTGCAACCTGTAGTAAGGACCAAGGGAGCGTCAACATGTGCAGGGCCAATATCGAGAGGGAGGGGCTCAGAGACCTGGTTGGTTACAGGTGTTCCTGCAAAACCCACGGAGACATTCATATTGCCAGAAAGGGGTGCCTCCGGGACTGACAGGCGTGCAATAGAAGACCTGATGGCCCCAATATCCAAAAGAAAATTCTTATCGTTCCCCAAAACTGACATTGGAACATACGGGCCCCTTTGAACCACTGGAATTTGCACTCTGGTAAAACACCTTTCCTGGCTGTCCTATGCTTGGTAGGATCCTGTCTGATCAACTTCGTCATAATCATCAATGTAATAAGTGCGTGTTGCGTCGTACCCATCAAACCTATTGGCCGGGCGCGACCGGACAGAAGCGTCATCCTGGGCCTACATTCTTTATCCTGTGGATGGGGCAGGCCATGGTCCCTAGTCGGCCTCGCTTCCCTAGGAGAGCGAGGCCGAGTCTTCCCTGTTCTTATGTTTTCAGCTAACACGGGACACTCATCTATCCAATGGCCGTACCCCTTACAATAAGCACACTGATCTGTTTGGAGGGCTCCCGTACATTGAGGGCTGGAGGGGGTAGACTGGCGAGCCCACGGAAGGGGTTGGAGTTGAAGTCTAAAATTCCCGCAAGCATCGGGGCCTCGGGGAGGGTAAGCCTTCTGCAGAAGTGCCCTAGTCTTAAGATCCCTAACCTTCTTACTTTCCTTGTATCTATCTTCATTCCCCCTATTATCGTGATATTCTGGCATAGCCAAGATACCAGTCATAGTTTGGGCAGGCAACATACTTTCAACTTTCTTAAGCCTGGCAGAGATCTCAGGAAGCAGGTTGCCGACAAACCTATCGAAAAACACTGGGCCAGAACCTGGGGTCCGGGGATCCAAACCACTATGTCCCTTGTATTCTGTCTCAAAAAGGGTAAAGAAGTCAGCCACATTCTTATCTTTTCGCTGCCTACCGGCGTTTATTTTATTTGATTTTTGATATTTATTAGCATTTGTAAAGCGCTACTTTCGCTCCGGAGGGAGCATCTTGGCGCTGAGCTCACAGAAGATCGACTATGGGGAGCACGGATCAGATAGCTGCGAGGACTGATGAGTCAGATTGAGAATAAATCCAAGTCTTCAGGGATTTCCTGAAAAGGCTTTCTGAAGGGGCATGCCTAAGGTTGGGGGGAAGACGATTCCATGCCCTAGCAGCCAGAAATGAAAAGGTCTTTCCACCTTTAGTTTTTAGTTTTATTCGGGGTTCAGTGATTAAATTAGCACCTGATGACCTCAAACAGCGAGTTGGAGTATAACGCTGGAAGCGCTTGATCAGGTAAGATGGACCCGTACACCTGGTGGATTTAAAGACAGTGACTAGAAGCTTGAATAAGATTCTCTTGTGGAGGGGCAGCCAATGGAGGGCGTTGAGGGCTGCAGAGGCCGAGGACCTGCGGGGGAGTTTCAGGACAAGCCTTGCAGCTGCGTGTTGAACACTTTGTAATTTTTTAAGGGAAGATTTCTTGATGCCTGCTAGGAGGCCGTTACAATAATCCAGCCGGGAGAGGATAAGCGCCACCGCGACTGATTTCCTGGCTGAAATGGGCAGAAAATTGAAAAATTTCTTTAATTGCCTGATCAGACTGAAACAGCGCCCTGCGGTAATGCGCACATGCTCATCGAAGCTGAGGGATGCGTCAAATTGAACTCCAAGATTGCGGGCTGAAGCAACCGCGCTCGGTGGTGCTTCGGAGTTATGAGGCCACCAGTCTTTGGGGGAAAAGAGTGTGCCTTTGCCTAGAGGTATTATTTCGGTTTTGGCGCTGTTGCATTTTAGATGATTCAGGTTAAGCCAGGAAAAGACTTCTGACAGGCAGTTTTGAAATCTAATGGCAGCATCTGGGAGTCTTTTGTCAATAGTGACGACAAGCTGGGTGTCGTCAGCGTAGGATGTCACAAGAATCCCATGGGACTCGATCAACGTGAGAAGGGGGGCCATATATATATTAAAAAAAAGAGGGCTCAGGATGGAACCCTGGGGCACAACTGAGATGGTGGATCGTTCGCCAGAAAGAAAGGGGCCTAAGGAAACCGTTTGGGAGCGGTTGGACAGAAATGAAGTTATCCAAGCAAGCGCGGAACCCGAGACACCAATCTCACGCATTCTATTGATTAGAATGGCATGTGAGATGGTGTCGAAGGCCGCGGTTAAGTCGAGCAGGATGAGGACAGCCTGCCTGCCCTCATCCTGCAAGAACTTGATGGTGTCTGATAACTCAATCAAAGCGGTTTCTGTAGAATGGCCAGGGCGAAAGCCGGATTGCTGTGGGTGCAAGATGCGTTTGTTTTCCACACATTTTTTTAATTCCTCATGAACTAATTGCTCGGTGATTTTGCCTAGCGCTGGGAGAAGAGAAATTGGGCGCATATTAGACAAGTCAGTAGGGGATTTATTTTGCTTTTTCATGAGGGGCTTAACTATGGCTTTCTTCCACTCAGTAGGAACAATACCAGAGTTGAGAGATTCATTCACAATGGCATTAATTAAAGGGTTGGCGGCCTCGATAAGATGGTGCAGGATCACTGGTGGACAAGAATCCGTAGGGGCACCTGATTTGCAGGCCAAAATGGCTTTTTGCGTTTGCAGTAGGGAAACTGTTGTGAATTGATTTAGTAAAGGAAGGGTTGTATCAGGCTCTTGGGTTGGAGTGGGTAAAGGGGGGAAGTCCTTATGAATATTATTAATTTTCTCCTCAAAGAAATCTGCGATTTGATCGCAGAGAGTTTGTGAGGGGGGGATTTCAAGTGCCAGTGCCTTGGGATGAGTGAAAGATTTTACTATATTGAAAATCGTTTGTTGTTTCTGTTTAGCTGAGTCTATTGCTAGAGTGAAGAATGCCTTTTTTGCTTTTTTTATATTGGAAAGATATTGTTTTCTCTGGAGAATGTATATGGATCTGGAAGTAGGATCGTAGGTTTTTCTCCATTCTCTCTCCAAAATCCTACACTTGAGGTGACAGTCAGTGAGGGCCGGAGTATACCAGGGGGCATTTGGCTTCTTTTTTCCTCTAACTGGTTTTTGAGTGACAGATTTAGAATTGGCAGAGACCACTTTGTCAATCCACAGATGAAAGTTTGTGGAATCTTGTGATGCATCTCCCATAATGGGAGGGGGGGGGGGACAGCCGGTTGAGGATTAAGTTTGATGCACTCAGCTACCCATTTTATCCCAGTTAAGGACAGTTTCCGGCAAAAGTGTTTCCATAAACGTCTTTATTTTACCGGGCAAAGTCAAGATGGCTGCTTCTGGTTTAGTCCCTCTTACACTTGCTTCTTCCATAGCCTCAAGGTCAGCCTATTTACCTCCCAATGCCAATTCATGGTCAGTATGTCGAATCTTGTCCCAAATTTCAGTGGGGACAACCGTACCAAAAAGTAAATCTATATCCTAAAGAACGAGAGATCTGCTAATTGTCATTTTAACTGCATTACTTCTGACCTTTCCCAAGGAACATGAACCCAAAGCTTGCGCCAGTGTGCTTCAACAGCCCCTCTGCCATTATTTTGGGCATCAGTAAGTGCGTTAACAAAGACAGGGGCGCCTCTCTCATTGGCATAGCTGTTTCCAAAGGGGTGTTGAGAAAAGCTGTCATATCACGGTAAACCATTAAAGCAGACATAGCACCAAACGTCCCCTCTCCCTGAACATCGCCTCTTTTTATTTGTGACCTAAGGTCCATTAATCCGGTGGGTATCTGCATAAGCGCATTCTCAAATCTTTGCATGACCAAAGTACACATGTATTCAGCCCAGGTGGCCTGTTCCATAATCGTCCACTGAGAAAAGGTGGCCCATATTTCTTTAAAGGTATAAATATTCCCGTTATTTATCCAACATTCACACTGTTGCCTCTGTAGGTCATTTTCTCGAAGGGACGAAAAGCTGACTGCAGAGCGCAAGGAGGCCAGTTGGGGGGAATTCAACAATTTATATAAATCTTGCTTAACTGTAGGAAAAGGGCGGGTAGGGGTAAAGCCGCAGGGGCTGGGCGGATGAAGACTTGTTGTCATTCCCGCAGCGAGGACAGGGTTAACGGGCATGGTCGGTGTCATAGGAAAAGTCGGGAGGGTCGGTGTGACAGGGAGAACAGTAGGAGGGCCAGTGGGGGCAGGAGTGGGCGGTGGCGGGGGGACATACTGGGTGGGAGGCATCAGGTCAGGGTATATTGGGGCATATGCAGGAGGGCTTTTTAGCATGGTATCAAGCAAGGAATCACCTTCTTCTCCCCCTTCCATGTGGCCCTTTCCTTTCTCCTCACGAGCTGGATAACATTTTTGTACCCGAGCCCCATGCTCCCTATCGGCTATTTCTACAGATTTTGTCATTTGATTTTGTAAATTTTCACTAGCGTGGTCGGCCATTGACATACGTTCCTGTTTCCTTTCTTGGGCCTTCTGCTTTCTAGCTCTCTGCTCTATCTCTTTCCTCCAAAATCGGACAGATTCAAACATAGACGGCGCATTTATCTTTTCATTAATTGGTCCTCTAAGTTGGCGAGAACTTGGGAATTAAAGGAGCCATAAAGTGGCCACCCAATTCCGCGTTACTTTGTTTGGTGTACTTTACGCATAATGAGGAAAACATTATGGCAGAAGGGCCATGTTTAACATACATCGTATGGCCAGGGGTCCCTTCTGGAGGAAGCGGACAGGCCGCTGCCAGCTGGGAGTCCTGCGTACACATACAACTACATAATTTCTTGAACTTACTACTGACTGGCATGCTTAAAAACAGATAACAGACACCAGCAGGTTTCTAAAACTCACCTCGCTTGCTTGGCTTTAGCAAAAGTCAATAACAGCAGAATCATACAGAACAGACACCAGCGAGTTTTTAAAACTTCACCTCGCTTGCTTGGCTTTGGCAAAAGTCAATAACAACTTGGCTGTTGCGAAAGTCAATAACAGAATCATACAGACTTGGTGGATGATCAGTCCACCCTTACCTTACAGGGGTAGTTCTCTTCAGCAGACGTAGGGCTGTGTCCTGCTCCAAAAATGATTTGCTGGGGACTCCAGCGAGGACACGGGCATGTGGCCCAGACCGGGTGGGGAGGGACAGCGGGCGAGTCTTTCGGTCTACCGGAATACAAGAATCCCTCGGGTAGGGCGCCTCCGTCAGAGTCTCTCTGTGCACCTCCTCACATCCACTGGGCCTGACCTTCGTGCTCGTGGAGTCTCTGTTCAGGCCCCATTTGAAGAACCGGTTAAACCCACTTACTGGGTCTCGGCAGCGGGGGAACCGCCCTAGTCTTCCATACCTTCCATTCTTAGTAAAAGAAGACACAGGAGCCTTCGTCTGCAGGAGGAACACAGATTTATTTCAATAGCCCGGGCTATGGAACAGAGTCCCAAGCTAGTCAGAGACAAGACAGAGGAGGCTGCTACTTCACTCTGTAGCTTACAAGCCTTTTATACTTTTTCATCCCAGTCTGTTGGCTGTTAGTTCATTGTTTAATCAGGGCAGTGTTTGCAGTTGATAACCAGATCCAGACGACGTTTGTAGATGGTGACCTGGTCAAGGCTTGGTACACAAATCATAGTTCACTCGGCTTTGATCAAGGCTTAGTCTTTTTAGGTCATTTTTCAATTGCCTTGATCAAAGCCCGGTCTTTCAAGTCATTGTTTAAATAACCTGATCAGGGCCCAACAGTCAGACCATTGTCCAGATATCCTGATCACGGTGTCAAGGATGTTTACCAGGCTGGAAGCAGGAGATGAAAAACAAGCTTGTTTACACAGGGCATGGGTGTCTCATGGCTTTCTGTTGAACTGCAAAGAACAGGGGGTTGGGTGTGCGACATTTCCGGGCAGAAATGCAGGCTGCAAGATAGTCTCTGTCGTGTCAGTTTAGATTTTCCCCAGGCATCAGCAGAAATGACCAGGTGGGTCACGTGGAAGTGTTTGACACGAGATGGCAATGAAAAAGCAATGGAGTCCCGGTACAAATGATGCCGATCAGAAGAACACTTTTCCTCAGTATCCAGGGCATAGGTACCCCAGAGGCCCCAAAAGGGCTGAAGCATGCATTATGCCACCCATGGGAGATCATTAAAAATGCAACTACAGGTCTTCCATTGCAGCCTGTGTAAGCAGGTGCTAGCACTACTTACGAAAGATATAAGTTTCCTATATCCAGGGTCATTGCACTTCAAACCTATAAGTCACCACTATAGCAGGCCTTATGAATCCTGAAGGCAGGGGCCTTGGTTCTAAGTGTGAGGGTGCCCCTGAATGAGCAAGACACCCCTACAGCCTACGGAGTCCATTCTCTCGGGTTGTAAGTGAAGCAGCCATATACCATGTAGAGGGGCATAGCATAATTACGGGATGACCATATCAAAACTGGCTGCAACGAATCCTATCATGTTTGCTAACAAACATGTTGGAATCATACCCCCACACCATAACTGTGTGGGAGGTATGGTCCCAAGCACTGAGATGGGCCTCCGTTAGTCTCTCAGTGCTCCTGGTACCAGTCTGCTAGACCCAGACAGCACAACATGGCTGCTGCCGACCAGAGACACAATTCTGCCCTCCTGCTGAGCCAAGCTCGAGCAGGGAAAGGCAGAACAATAGGTATCCTGTCACAGGGAGGTGTGACCACCTCCCATACAGGTTTTAGTGTTTTGGGGCCTGGTAGGCGCGCTTGCCAGCACCCCTCAGCCTGCTTGTTGTAAGCCCCCTGGAACTTGCTGGTCGCGACATTGCACCTTATTCAACATCCATGTTGTTTGCAGCTGCCAAGGCTTGTTGATGCTCCAGACTGACACTGACCCCTCAGCTCTAGACATCCATCGTGGGACAGCTCGTGCACAGCTCCTGTTCTTCCTCAGCATCACCTGGTTCTCACAGCTGCAGAGTCAAGGTCACCGTCAACTCCCCTGCAACACCTGACATTGGTGGGCATTTGTCTTCCAGGTCTCCGAGTAACTCCTGAGTGACATAGACTCTATCCCCTCTGGTTGCAGCTACTCTTCAACTTGAATCCACCTTCGGATTCCATTGGACACTTTCTTCTTCTCCAGCAGCGGCACTTTCCTGAGGTCCTCTATTGGGTTCGATGGTGGTTTCCAACACTACTTCTCACCTATGCACCCTGCTTCCCTGGTGTGGGTAATGTGGGAACTAAGGTATCCACGGGTGGTGTGTCTCTTCAACCTTCTACGGGGTTTCTTCATGGTACACTGGGAAGGATCCTTTTTCTTTAAAATTGCAACCGCGATTTACATGTTGATTTGTACGGAGAACGCGGTCGTGTTTCCACACTGCACACAAACTCCGTGGGGTTCCTATTTATTTTTATTTTTATTTATTAAGGTTTCAGCAAAACAATAGAAACAATAGACAATACAATGTTACATCATCTTTGTCGGATTTGTCAGATAGAAATTTAAAAGAAAACGAGAATGAAACTAAACGTTAACTAAAAAACTACTACCAGTTATTTGTCCCTGTGGTATCTGTCCGCCTTCACAGTTTAACATGAGTGCATTCAATACATAGTTGCATCTGAACATAATCTTTACCATTGGGTAATGGGTGAGGAGCAGCAAATTACAGATAATCTTGAATGTCGTGTGGGTACTCCACAGGAACTTATTTCTAGAAGTGCGGGATGGTTTGCACCCGTCAAATCGTACAATAGATGTCTCTCATCAAACAAACACACAGCATCAACAAGCAGACACAACCTTCCTCCGACCATATACAGCTGATATCTCCCCTAATCCTCTCAGTGAGTGTCATCTGTGACAGTAGGTGTGGGGGAGCCTGTCCTGGCCCTTGCCCATTGCAAAAATGGTTCCCAGATGTCACGTGGTCTGCATGCCGATGGCATCAATTCCCAGTATACACCTAGCTGAGTGTGTCCATATGTTACGTCTGATAGCCACGCATCAAACGTAGGTACTTTTGATCTACCCCATTGGATCGCAATTTGTCTTCGTGCATAAACCAGCAACAGGGCATGTAGCTTTCTGTTTTGGGGCACAGTGTCGCACACTAGTCCGAGTAAGCCTAGGTGTGGGGATGGGGGATCATTCCGTCCCGTTATTTGGTTTATAGCTTCGAATATATTTCCCCAGAACTCAGCCAGTTTTGGACAGTGCCATGCCATATGTAGAAAGGAAGCCGGTTCAAACCCACATCTCCAGCACCTCTCATCGTCTCTCAGATGCATCCGGTGTAGGCTGATTGGAGTTCGATAAAACCTGTGGAGGAATTTAAAGTATACAAGCCTCAGTCTATAATTAGGGGACAATTCCAGAAATTGTTTGCAGCAGAAGGACCATTGTTCGTCCGTAAGGTGGGGATCTAGTTCTTCATTGCAGACCAGCATCGATTTTGGGGTTACGACCGGGGCCTGGTCTTGTATAGTTGCATAAAGGGGAGTTACCAGTCTGCGCGGTGAAGCTCTAGCAAGAATATTCTGCAATGCTTGTAGCATGGGGGGGGGTGTCAGGGAATTCTTGCCACAGTGAGCGGCATGCAGCCTTCAAGTTATGATAGGCGAAGGTCTTTTGGAAAGAGACCTCGCGTCCTTCTTTTTCCACTGGTGGTGCCCTAAATCCGCCGTCCGGGTTTGAATCTGCAAAAGTGTGCAGCTGTTTTTCTCCTATCATCACATCCCCGCCGCTCTCTTCCAAACAAGCCAGCATAGGGTTTCTTCTCAAAATGACAGCCTGTGCCTAAAGCAGAGGAAGCCGGGCACGTCGCTGTAGTTCCCGCCATGCCCATCGCAAGTTATCCGCTGTTTTATATCCAGCGTAGACCTAGGAACATTTTTATAAACCACCACTGCTAGCGGCGTTGGCTTCACAGAGTCCAGCTCCACTGCCACATTTGGCTGGTATGGGGTTGGATAAATCCAAAAGTGCAAAAACTGGGCCTGTGCACACAGGGCGTATAGTTGCATATCTGGGGCACCAAGGCCTCCCTGTCTCAGTGGTAACGTCAGGTGGTCCCACGACACCCTGGCCTGGCCTCCCGCCCAAACAAGCGAAAGTAGCTGTGAGCGGAGACGCTGGAAAAAGTGCTTTGTTAGGGGGATTGGCACATTTGTGAATAATAGATTATTCCCCACCGACTGTCCCCCAAAGTCCTTCCTGCCATATGGAAACGGAAATGGCATAAAATTACTCTTGAAGGACTAAAGGAAATATGGGTTGAACCTACTCTCTCTGAAAAAGATAACATTACACAAGGTCTAGCTAAATTTAATAAAGCACTCCTAGAAGCCATAGACTTATTAGCACCTCTAGAATTACATAAGCAAAATGTTAAAACTAAAACGGAAACATGGTACACAGAAGATTTAAGAATTGAAAAACAAAAATGCAGGAGTTTAGAGAAAAAATGGAGGAAATCATATACCCCTATCAGCAAAATACAATACCTGGAGGCCCAATCAAAGTATTTTAAAAACATAAAGAAAGCCCGAAGATATAAACTTGATCTGCAGATAACAGAGGCAGGAAATTCTACCAGGGAACTTTTTAGAATTCTGCAATCTTTTGTCAAACCCACAGCCTCTGAAAGTCCAGATGATTTTAGTCAAAATCTATGTGATGAGGTTTCTGCTTTTTTTGAGGAAAAAATTGAAGTAATCTATGGAAAAATCACTGAGGCACTTAATAACAGGGATGATACCACTGTCCCTAGTCCTGAGTCAACTAAAAACGGAATAAGTGGTCTTACTATGACTACAATTCCGGAGATTAGTCTGACTGAAGTTAATAGCCTTCTTAACCTCATTAAATCGGGCTCACCTGCAGATTTACTACCTGCCAAATTGGTAGCCCCTTTGGGTAGCCTACTAGCCCCTAGCTTTCAAGCACTAATTAATCTCTCTCTTAGAGAAGGAATGGTCCCCAATGACTGGAAAAGGGCAGTAGTGAACCCAATTCGCAAAAACACCGCGTTGCCATGGTCAGATCTTAGTAATTTACGTCCTATATCCCTCCTGCCTCACTTGAGTAAGATGACTGAGAGACATGTCAACCTGCATCTCTCCAAATTTATCGAGGCAGCGGACGGCCTGGACCCCTCTCAATCTGGGTTCAGGCCAAATCATAGCACAGAATCGGCTCTCCTCTCCGTGACCAATACCATCCGGATGGCACAGGATAGAGGAGACTCCATGATCCTGGTGCTATTAGATTTGTCCGCTGCTTTCGACACGGTGTCTCATGGCACCTTGATCAGTCGTTTGAGGGATGTAGGAGTGGATGGAACGGCCCTTTCATGGCTAAAAAACTTTATTTCCAACCGCTCCCAAAATGTTCGCCTAGGCTCCCACCAATCCATCTCTAGGGAGCTTACCAAGGGGGTCCCACAAGGCTCATGCTTAAGCCCCACATTATTCAATGTGTATGTGGCCCCCTTGGCGAACATTGTCAGGGAATACGGGTTCACACCAATATCTTACGCTGACGACACCCAGCTATTGTTCCCATTTCAAAAGATGACTACAGCAGTAAAAAACTTCTTCGCTGCTGGAATGAGGGCAATAGCTGGATGGATGGCCTCCAATTACCTACAATGTAATGTGGGTAAGACGGAGGTCATGCTCTTTGGGAATGCCCCACTCCTCTGGTCACCTGAGTGGTGGCCTCCGGAACTGGGCTCAGCTCCAGGCCCAAAGGAATGTGTGAAAAATCTGGGTGTCAAGCTTGACCAACCTCTGGTGCTTAAAGATCATGCCATACAAGTGACAGGAACATGTATGAGGGTGATTGGCCTACTCAGAAGGGCTCTTCCCTATCTGGCAGACCACCACAGGAGAACATTGGTACAGACCTTAGTGATTAGCAGGCTGGATTATTGCAACGGACTGCTCCTGTCTGCCAACAAAGAACAGCTAAGGAGGCTACAAGTGGCCCAAAACACGGCTGCTAGGCTGATTCTCAATGCCCCTGCTGGGTCCTCTTCCCGCCCCTTACTCAATAAACTTCACTGGCTTCCCATCTGTCAGAGAATAAAATTCAAAATCTGTTGTACTATCCACAAGTGCTTGTTTGGAACTGGCCCTAGATACCTGACTGAGATCTTTAAGCCTTACTATCCTGGTAGAGCTCTACGCTCCGAAACTCAAGCCTTACTCCAGATTCCCAGGATAAAAAGAGAAAGACAGGGAGGTCGAGCCCTCGCCTACAAAGGTCCTGGTCTGTGGAACTCACTGCCCCTAGCCCTCAGACTAAATTCCAACCTTACCACCTTTAGGAAATGCCTGAAGACGTTCTTATTTTCCACCCAGTAACTCCAATAATGCTACACAGACATTTTTCTGTACCTGCTCTGCTATCGGTAACAAAGCGCGAAGATATCTCCTCGGAGATCGATTTCCTGCGCTATACAAGACCGAAAAATAAATAAATAAATAAATATAAGAATTTGGGTAACACCACCATCTTCGACAGTGCCACTTTGCCCGCAATGGACAGTGGTGGTTTGGACCAAATCGCCACCTTGCCTTCCAACCAGTCCACAGCCCGCCCAAAGTTCAGGTTCCAAATTTCCTGCATATTACAGCTAATCCAGATCCCCAGGTATTTAACCTCGTCAGCTTCCCAGCATAATGGGAACTCTGACCTGACTTCAGGTGTGCCGTCCGTTAGTGGGAAAAATCACAGATTTCCACCAATTTATGGTTACATTGGATAGGCTGCCAAATTTAATGAACTCGAGAAGTAAGGGATCCAAATTCTCTGTCGGGTTTAGGACATATCGTCACATCATCCACATACATAGAAATTAATAGGCTTCTAGTACTGAAGCCTATTTCTCTGGCCGTATGGTGTTTACGTATCCTGGCCGCAAGGGGCTCCATAGCAATAGCAAAAAGTAGAGGCGAAAGCGGACAGCCTTGTCTGGTGCCGCGAGTCACACTGAACACTTCTGAAATCATGCCATTCACCCTGACTCTAGCCAGTGGTGCCGTGTAAAGGAGCTTAATTTGGGTCATGAATAAAGGGCAGAAGCCCATGCGGGTCCGTATCCGAAACAAATACGGCCATTCTAAGGAGTCAAACGCCTTAGTGGCGTCCAGAAAGATGGCAGCGGCGTGCACCGTAGGGTGGAGGTAATGCAGAACCGAGAAGAGTGTTCTCACGCTATGTGACGTGGCCCTGCCGGGAATAAACTCCGATTGGTCAGGGAGAGCCACCATTGTGAGGAGGAGTTGGAGGCGGTTTGCTATGAGCTTGGCATAAATTTTGACGTCTACATTAATTAGGGAAAGTGGCCTGTATGAATCCAGCGCTGTGTCTACTTTATCTGGTTTTAACAATGTCATGATCAGTGCCTCACGCATTGAAGGTGGTAAGATACCCGTCTCCAATGCCTCGGCATATACAGCGTGTAAGCGCGGGGCTAGTTCCTCCACGTACGTCTTATAGAACGCTGTTGTTAGGCCATCCGGTCCTGGGGCTTTATTCAAAGGTAACCCGCTAATCTCCTGTGTGATATCTGAGATGGTTGTAGGTAGGTCCATGTATAGGCGATGAGTGTCATTGAACCATACCAATGCAATGGAGTCTAAAATGTCCTGCAGGTGCTCTGGGTCTGACAGCTGAGTATTGGTGTATAGGTCTAAGTAGAAGTCCTTGAAAGTGCGCAGGACCTCGGCTTGCCCTGTAACGGTGTGACCCTCAGGAGTAGTGATTGTGTGTATAAAAGTGGCTGAATTGGATTTACGGATCATTCCCGCTAGTGTGTGACTGGGTCTGTCACCTTCTCCATATCTCCTCGCCTCTGCATATTTGCCCAAGAACTTGAGTTCTCTCTGGGTCTCCTCTGCGAATTCTAGTAGTTTCGTTTTCAATTCCGCCGCCACCCCAGGTTGGGGATCCAGGCAGAACTGATTCTCAAGGTCTTTAATCTGAGTCTCGAGCGACACCAATGTGCTCCTTATTGCTTTTAGGACTCCTGCCTGTCGGGCTATGCATTTACCCCGTATCACCACCTTGAATGCATCCGATAGAGTCGCTACGGTGTCCACCGAACCTGAGTTTAAATCAAAATAGTCTGTGATGTAAGTCCTAATCTCCTCCTTAAAGGCCTCATTTAACAGTGCGTGAGGGGGCAGTCTCCAGCTAAAGGCTTGGGAGGGTGCATCTGGAAGGGACAATTCGAGCAGGCATGGGGCATGATCTGATAATGAACAAACTAGGTGACTTATGTCTGCCGTCCAAGAGGCCACATCAGATGACATCAGCCAAAAGTCCAGTCTGGACCAGGCCGCCTGTTGGTTTGATATACAAGTGCCTTCACGGGTCATTGGGTGTCTAACTCTCCAAATGTCAAGCAAGTTCCCTTCAAGCATTATATCATGCAGTGCATTACTGGCTTGTGGATGTAACTGTCGGTCAGCCCCTTTGTGGTCTAGGGCATCGTTCAAAACAACATTAAAGTCGCCTCCCCATATGACAGTCGAACAATCTATAGAGGATATACAAGCCCAAACGTCTCTAAAGAATTCTGGTGAGTCTACATTTGTCCCGTAGACGGCAGCCAGTATCACCGACTTTCCGCCCAAGCACCCATGGAGTATTACGTAGCGTCCTTCCGGGTCAGTATATACCATGTTAATGGACCAGTCTAGACCTCTTCGAATAAGGATTACCACCCCTCTTGCGTAGTTCGAGTAAATCGCAGAGGGAATTCCCTCCGATCTACTGTGTTTTAGCCTCTGTGATGGTTGTGAGTTTAGGTGTGTTTCTTGCAGGAAGCATATGTAAATTCCATGTCTCGCTAAATATGCATGCATTAAATGAGCTTTCCTGTCATCATTTATTCCCCACACATTCCACGTTAGGATTTTAAGAATTTCAGCATTCATACCCATTGGAGCAACTACCAGTAGACAGATCTATACATAACCCAGTCTATCGTTTTCCAACAGAGCAACACATTAATCTTCTTAGAGTGCAGATACTGGTATACTGTAAAACACCCAACGATCCCAGCCCACCCCTCACCCCCCACCCACTCCAACCCCCCCAATGAGGTTGTGTCGAATCCCCCCCATAGCCACATAAGAAGTGGAACAAATCAAACTCAAGGAAACACCCCAGGAGGGCAAGGAAGCACAGGCATACTCCCCTGTTTTCACAGGGTGGCCGAGGGGAATGAAATCGCAAGGCACAATGAAGCAGGTACCCCGCACAAGTAGCAATTATAAATTAGACTGAGGTGCACCAACATATCCTCACAACAGGACACTGTAAGGTATAATGAGTCATATTTAAAACTGTCAGTCTCCTGGAACCTTATGTATATATATTAAAGACCCGACAAGAAGTAACATGCACTTGCAAGTAACATATTTCTAATAGTAACTAGGTGAGGGAGTAAGTCAATCATTATCACTTATAAGGTCAGCCCTCAGTTCATGCCCCATCTGCATTGCTTTTGATTTCGGACCACAGATATGCTTGGCATATTTAAGGGCTGATTTAGCATAAGTGACTTTAAGCTTTGCAGGGTATAGGAGCGAATATGGGATTTTCGCCTGTAACAATAAACGTTTGGCAGGGAGAAACTCTCTCCGCGCAGCCTGCACATTCGGAGTAAAATCAGGATAGAAAGAGATAGAATTTCCCTTATGAGTTATTTGACCCTTTTCCCTCCCAGCTTGAGATGATGTCTCTGTCCTGATAATTCAGCAATTTTGCCAGGATTGACTTCGGAGTGCCACCCACTGGTGGCTTTGGGCCAAGCGCTCTGTGAGCCCGCTCGACTATAAACACCGGGGATAGATGAGGGTCAAACAGCTCATGTAGAAGGTCCGCAATATAAGTCTCCATCTTGGTTATGGCCATAGTTTCTGGAATTTCAAGGACTCGAAGGTTATTCCTTCTCGAGCGCGCTTCCAAGTCGTCATTCTTATCTCTTATAACTGTCAATAACTTGTCCATGTGGAAGAGCTGCTCCTTCGTCTCCTGTTGGAATTCGTGAGATTCAGTATGTCTATTCTCCAGACAGTCTAATCTGGTTTTGTGCGTGGATACATGTTATCCAACTTTGCGTCTATGGTGCGCAAGCTTGAGCGAATCTCTCGCATCAGCGATCGACGATCTTCTTCATGGCTCTCTGGTTCTGCATCGTCGCCCGAGGCACCTTGTGTTCCAGGGTCAGGCCCTGTAGGTTTGCCAGTTCACTTGGCCTCAAAGGTAATTTTGGCCTGTCTCATGTCGTTTTTGCCCATGCCGTTTGCGCGCCAGGTGACTTCAGACCAGGGATAGTGCCACGCACCTTATGACGCTTAGTAGCCACCGTCCGGCACAATCTCGGCTATTTGGGCGCCCTAAGCCTCAGGGGAGAGAGGTTGTAACTTCCTCCAAGGTTCGTGTATGTATGGAGGAACTCGATTATCTCCCCAAGCGCAATGCAGCCCAATTAGCAGCGCTTCCACACCGCACAGTCATATATGCCTGTCTAGTCATACCAGCTTCTCTTGGCACGGGCGCGGGCAGCAGAGGCTGCAATGCCGACATTGTGTACAATGCCCAGATTTTATATGGTCACACAGTTCGCTGTTCAGCCTTATCTCTCCAACATGCGCCTCCTCTGCCACAGTTCTCCAAAATGGCGCAGGTTCACTTCACTACACTTCCCCAGGCAGGGCTCGTCGTGTGTGGTTACGGCCAGAGCTATACGGCAATCCCGCCTCCCGGTAAGTACTAGCGTCTTGGTCCGCCGTACATACTCCCTCAGCTACAAGCAGTGATGTGGTAGCACACCGTATTTCTAGCTCTGCCCGCTTATCCCTTAGGCTGTTATATAGCGAGTTACATCATGCCAACAGCACATTTCGAGCAATGTTGTCTATATTCCGCCTCCTCCCGTCTGGACCTCTGTAGCAAAAAGTCGAGATCTGGGCCTCCAAAATGGCGACTCTCGCAGGGCTTCAGGAGCACCCCACCGTACCTTAAGCGTTAGAGGCTCGTCAGCTCCCAGTGCAGCTCCTTCATCAAGGTCGGCATGCAGTGTTTGTCTTTTGTGTCTGGTATAGCGCTCTGGAGGTGGCCGCCGCTGGTTCCAGTTGCGTTGCAGTCGGGCCCACATGTCCCCGGCCTCGAGTTGCTTGCAAGCCGACAAACGTCTCACTGCCCCCGGCTCGCGGCAGCGTGGTACACCGGCCGCCACAAGCACCGGCGTAGGGGGGATGAATCACCTCCGCTTCTCGGGAACCTCCGATCAATTGGTGCACCAGGGGTTCCGCACCAAGATGTGATGCCGCCTGCTCCCCTCACTCACGATGTTATTAGGATTTATTAAGGATTTTGCCCTCAGCCGGCAGAGGTCGCCTAAAGCACGGCCATTTCGCAGCCCGGCTAGCCATGACCCCCCGCAAAGGCTTTATGCTTAATACATTATTCTCTCATCAGACTTCGTTATTGAGTGTCTGACCTGGCACCTTACTCCATTCTTGTATTTAGATTAGGGAAATTCTTCATAGAACACGCTTGTTGTATTAGCTCTTTCAAGCATAACATTGTACGCTGACTGAGGCAGGTTACAAACTTTAAAATGAACTGCAAAAATAAGCCCTTGGACAATAGCTCATAAAATGGTGAGAATGGCGTTTAAGAGTAGGACATATATGAAGTAAACATTAAACATGGCCTTACAGTGATTAACACCTAAAAGCTTTTTTCACTGTAGCAAAGCTGGCTTTTCCATCGATGGGGAGTTAGGGGAGAAAAAGGAAAAACTGAGTTCTCATTTCACATTAGCTCACAAGAGGTCCCTACTGATCATACGAGGTTCCGGCGGTCGGGTAAGGAGTTGGGGGTGGAGACAACCTAATGACTGGTAATAAGATACCATATTTCTCCTGGAACGTCAACGGGCTTCGTTGTCACAGGAGACGAAGGTTGATCTTGAAGTATTTAGAACAATCCCCAGCCAAAATACTTCTTCTTCAAAAAAACCACCTAAGTTTCAGTGAGGGCAATGAGATCTTTGGGAAGCTCAGATGGATAGGGGCCTTTTGCTGCTCTGGGCAGTCGGTCGCAAATAAGGGGGTTGCAATTTTGATAAAGATGGGGGTAGGAGGCTCCATTAAGTCAATATCAACTGACCAATCAGGAAGGTGGGTTTTGGTGCAGGCTGATCTTGGCGGAAGTGAGCAGATAATTGTTTCCTACTATGTGCCGAATATAGATGACCCCACCCACCTACTTAAAGTACAGTCCAACTTAGTGGAGGCCACTTCATCTATTATCATATCATTTAATGTCCTGCTTGATCCGCAGCAAGATAGCTCTAACTATTCTCAGTATGTTGCTGCACCGCAATCTCGGAGTGCCATGGTCAATATGATGCATGAGTTGGACCTAATAGATGTCTGGAAGCTTAAGAGAGGGGACTGTACCCGGCTTTACTCATTTCAGCAAAAAACACGGCCACGCGTCAAAATTGGGCTATATTCTGTTCGTTAGGTCATGTTTAGAGGCCCTGGCGGATATAAAAATACTCCCTACCATTATATGTGATCATGCACCTGTTATGTTCTCGGTCCTAATTGGAAGGGCCAGAGTCACAACATCACCTAGGTGGACTCTAAAAAGGGCGGCACTAAATAACCAGGATATAGCTACTGCGGCCAGAATATCTATAGATAACTATTTTTCTGATAATATTGGCTCTGCCCTCCCCGAATTTGTCTGGGATGCCTGGAAAGCTCATACTAGAGGTCACCTTCATAGTATGATCTGTTTGAAAAATAGGGAGGAGGCGAGGAAATTTAAAATTCTGGAAAACAAAATAGCCTTGTTAGAGAATGCAAGATTGGGAGCTCACCCACACAATCTACCACTGGTCTTAGAGGAGCTGGAACTCCTCTGTTCAGAATATAGAGGGCTCTTAGATTTAAAAATAAAGGCCCAATGGGATGTACATGCCATGGAAAATTATGAATATGGAGAAAGAGCTGGGCCAACCCTGGCCAGTAAGATCAGAGCAGACCGGGTGAGGAACAATATAAATAGGCTAATGCTCGATGACCAGGGAAATATATCCTGTCATCAGAAGGATATGGAAGAGCATTTGCTCTCCATGTTGTCTAACCTTTATGAGGAAGAATCGTCTCCAAGCCCTGAGAACACCCTACGGTGGCTAGAGAGTAAGGCCCTACCTAGCTTGACCGACGAAGGTCGAGTCATCCTCAATAGCCCCTTCACAGAGGAAGAAAGCAGGGCCCATGTCAAACAGATAGAAAATAACAAACAAAAAAATAACAAAGCAGTGGGGCGGATGTCTTGGTGCCAAGGTTATGTGAGCTGTTCAACTATGCCTATAGCTCTGAGGGTAGGGCACCAGCATTGTGGAAGGAGTCCATAATTGTACTCATTTTAAAGCAGGGAAAGATCCCCTTAAGGCAGATTCTTATAGGCCTATCTCCCTGCCAAACGCTGACTATAAAATCTTCACTAGTGTTTTGGCAGGGAGATTGGCTAAATTGGCCCCACAACTTATTAGCCCCGACCAGAAAGGCTTTGTACCTGGAAGGTATATTCATGAGTTGACCCTGCAGCTGATTGGCAATATAGATTTAGCGGTGGCACGGTCGGAGCCCTTGGAGGTTGCTGCCTACGACGCTGCAAAGGCCTTCGACCGTGTCAACTGGGGGTTCTTGTGGAATGTACTGAGTGTTATGGGCTTTGGTAAAATCTTCATTCAAACATTGAGAGGGTGTTATGAGGGCGCCTCTGCTGTAATATTATTGAAGGGTTTTCTGACATCAAGGTTCAGCATAAAGAGGGGTACCAGGCAGGGGTGCCCCATCTCGCCCCTCCTGTTTGACTTTTACATCGAGCCTTTGGCGCAGGCATTGCGGATTGATGACTCAATTACATCTTTAGAGTCAAGGAATATAGCTGTAAGCTGGCTCTATATGCTAATGATTGTCGTGTTGTCTCTCCTCGCATGCAGCGCATATAATACAGGACACAGGTAGGTGGTTATAGCTTCCTTTATTTCTTTTGTCTGGAGCGGATCAATAGCACGTCCGTCCTCTCCTATGGTCCTAGCTAGAATGTCCTCTTCCTGTCCCCTGACCGGATGTGGTGTCCGGTGACCTGGTCACCTCCCTCACGACCCACAGGGTCCTAGTGTCCGCTGTCCCTACTGTCCTGTTGCCCTGTCCGTCATCTGTTTGTCAGGTCATGACATCTCCCCCCTTGTTGCAAACAACAGTTTGTGGTACAGTTCTACTAATCAATTCCGTGTCACCACCCTTTACATCATTAACTCGCCGTTGCAGTGAGAGAGGGAGACATATATATAGAGAGAGAGAGAGAGAGAGAGAGAGAGAGAGAGAGATAGAGATAGATTGTCAGTCTCATCGACCCTTCTCCCCAGTCTCTGTTTCCTACTTCTTTCTACGTAGTCTCTTTGTCCCTTTGCATCCCTTCATTGGTCTTCGTTTTCTGTCGTCATCTCTCTTTCTGCTCTTCAGTTGTTCTCCGTCTGTTCTCAGTTTGCCAGTCGCTCTTTCTCTTTGTCGTTGCTCTCTCCTCTTAGTCTTCTTTCTGTTCTTCCGTTGTCCTCCTTCTGCTCCCTTTTTGCCGGCCTCTCGTCGCCTTGATCGTTGTTCTCTGCCCTCCGTTTTGTTTCTTGCTCCTTTCTTTCTACATCCGCCCTTTGTTGTATTTGTTCTCTCCATTATTCTTTTTTGTTCTCTTCCTCTTTCTTTGTTTCATGAGTCTTCTCTTTGCTTGCTCTCAGCATAGCTGTTGTCTTTTTTATATGTCATTGTTATAAGGCCCATCGTTTGGGCGGTGCTGTTGCTCATCGGGCATGGCCCTGGGACATCGCCTTGTAGAACATGAATGTCCTCCTTATTTATTTTGTCATTGTATCTCAGTTCCTCTGTGAACTTCCCCAAGTTAGTTACTTCTTTCCTTGCCCCCCAGGTAAAAATCTTTACCTTGGACGCTCTCAGGGTCGGCTTTACTTCCATTCTCTCATACTCCGATACACACATGACATTGCAGGTTGCGCCACTGTCCAGTACAAAGTCTGTTTCGTGCACTCCTACTCTTATCTTTGCATGGTCTGTCTTTCCCCGGGCGCTTCTGTCTGCTGGCTGTGTTGTTTCTCCTGCTTCTTCTTCCTCGCTCTGCTCGGTGTGCACCTCCGACATGTGATATAGTCTTTCCACTTTCTCTACTTCCTCTTCTTCGCCTGACCCTCGTGATGAACTCCTCCTTTCGTTGTCGACATACCTGACATGTCTTGTTGTTGATTCCTGTTGTCTTCCTGTTCTCCCATTGTCGTCTCTTAATGGGGCCCCTTGGCACATACTGGCGTATTGATTTCTTCCACCACATCTTCTGCACGTCTGGCCAAATGCTGGGCATTGACCTCTGTGTGGAAATTCCATTCCGCACTTGTAGCATGTTCTTTCAGGTCGTCTCCTCTCTTTTTGTTCCCTCCAGTCATTCTTTAGTTGGTCTGTGCGATATCTGTTTGTCGTAAAGTATGCGTTTTCTGTTTCAACGCTCTTCCCTCTTTCCATTTCCTTGGCATGTTCCGTTGCTCTCGCCTCTGCTCTCGCTAGTGACAGGATGTTCTCCAATGAGGTCGGTTCCTTAAGTATTCTTGCTCTGAATCCTGTGTCGCGACAGCCTTCTATGATCCGTAGCCTTATTGCTTGCTCGTTATCAAATTTGTCAAACTCACAATGTGTCACCAATTTCCTCCGCCGTGTCGCGAAGTCGTCTAGTGTTTCGCCGACTTGTTGACATGCTATGGTAAAAGTATATCGTTCGAAGTCGATGTTTCGTTGCGGGTCGAATTTGGCTGTTAGACATTTCTTTAGTTGGTCATATGTTTTTGTTTCTTCGGTCGGCAGTGTCACCAGAAGTTCTTCGACGTCGTCCCCTGCCAAGTTCAACAGTAGTCCCAGTTTCTTTCCAGCTCCTACATCTGTATCTTCTACATATCTTTCGAACCGTCTGATCCACTTCTCCCACCTTATTCCTGTTTGTGGCTCCGATAAGTTGAACGGTAGTGGTCTCCTGTATTGTGCGCTGGGCTTTGGATCTGCCATTCTTGCCTTCTTCATTTTATCTGCTCTGTCTTCTTTTTGTTTACCTTTTATTGTCTTTCTCTGCTTCTTCTTCTTCTTGTTTTTTTCTTTGATTTAGCTTTTTCTATTTTCTTTTCTCTTGTGTCTCCTTTCTTTCCTTGTCCTTTTCTTGTCCTTTTATTTTCTTCTTCTTCTTCTTCTTTTTATTTATTTTATTTTATCCTTGTCTAGGCTTTCTTTGTCCTTTTCTTTCCTTTTATTTTCTTTCTCTTCTCCTTTCTATTCTTTTGTTTTATTCCTGCTGCTGCGACACTCTTTTTTGTGCCTCTTATTCTTTTTCTTCTTTGTTTCCTTTCTGTTCTTCTTATTCTTCGATTCTGCCCGTCTTTAAAATGTCCAATGTCCCAACACAAAATGGCCGCCGTGTTCACGCGAGATTTCACGACCGAAATCTCGCATAGCCTGTTTCTAAGATGGCCGCCGGTATTTTCCAGTGTCCTGATTGGCCTTCTTTGCCTGACTTTGTGCTGGCCGCCGAGATGTGCACTTCTCGCAAGACCTCGCGCTTTGATTTTCAAGCGCGAGGACCTCGCGCTTTCAATTACGGGCACTAGCACTGATCACCCGAAGGCTCCTTACCGCGCTCAGACTCTTTCGTTGGACGCTGTCGGGGTGGGCTCCCGTGTAGCTCCTCGCGTCTTTCTTTGTTTTTCCGTTTTTCGTCAACTGTCCTGCACGTGTGGCTTCGTCATGTGCCCTCGTCGCCAGATGTTGTGTTGTCTCTCCTCGCATGCAGCGCATATAATACAGGACACAGGTAGGTGGTTATAGCTTCCTTTATTTCTTTTGTCTGGAGCGGATCAATAGCACGTCCGTCCTCTCCTATGGTCCTAGCTAGAATGTCCTCTTCCTGTCCCCTGACCGGATGTGGTGTCCGGTGACCTGGTCACCTCCCTCACGACCCACAGGGTCCTAGTGTCCGCTGTCCCTACTGTCCTGTTGCCCTGTCCGTCATCTGTTTGTCAGGTCATGACATCGATCTGCTGGTTTATACCAGAAATCCGGCTGAGGTGTTCCCTAGAGTCGAGGAGATAATGACTGATTTTGGACTCCACTCGGGCTACCGAATCAATAACTCGAAAACTGAAATAATGTGCTGGGCGGTCGACAACTGGGAGGGAGCTCGAAACAGCCAGTTTAGATATCTGGGCATAATTATAACATCAGATCTTAACAGTATAGTTCAAAACAATATAAAGAAGGTAGGCAAGGATATCGATCACCTCTTTTCGAGATGGCAGAACCTCCCACTGACAATTTATGGCCGTATTAACCTGGTCAAGATGGTAATCTTGCCCAAATTAACTTACTTGTTCAATTCGATACCCCTGATTTTTCCTGATAAAATCTTGGGGAAAATTCAGGGGAAAATTGGTAGTTTCATTTGGGCTAATAAAAATTCTAGCTTATCATGGAAAAAGTTGAAAAGAAGATTGTTAAAAGGGGGACTTGTTCTTCCGGACGTTTATTGGTATGCTCTATCTTTTCAGCTGAAAAACATCCGAAGTCTGCTTTCAAGCCCCGATGATTCTAACTGGGGGTGGATTTTTAATATAATGGTGGATCAAGAGGGAGGCGGGTCTGTGTTTTTGTATAAATTTGGAGCAGCAAAGTTTTACAAAAAAGGTGCGCCTCAAGGTATTAAAACTAGCTCTTTTGGTATGGAATAAAGTCAAAGGAAGGTGGGGCATAAAATACTATTCTGACTTTGCCCCAATTTGGGAATATCCGGGCCTGCCACCATGCCTTAGGGACAGTTTGTCCCTTCCCATTAGGAGAGCAGGAATAATAATTTGGTCGGACCTAGTAACATCAGAAGGGGTCCTCCCATAGGAGATTTTGAGATCTATGATTGGGGACTCCTTCTCTAGATTCAAATACATCCAACTTTGTTCCTGGTTCTCTGCCGAGAAGGATAACATCGGGGGCATATTGAGTCTGCTCTCCAATCCCCAGGGCCTAGGAAGAAGGAAGTCGGACTCTGGTACAGAAAAATGCTGGAGGCAGAGGAACTACAGTCTCCCCCACTATATCATGTCTGGAGCTCTTCTAGGCTCGAGGCTCCCTCAGCTACTTTATATGATACATCTCTTAAATTTCTGTATAAATATGTCAGGTCTGTTTCTCGTAAGAAAAATCATTTCTATACCATAAACAGGTTATATTACACGCCCCAAAAAATAGCGAAGTTTGTAAACCCGCCTCCTCTTTGCCCTAGATGTGGACTTGTTGAGGCAGATGATATCCATATTTTTTATGACTGTCCTGTAGTGTGTCCTTTCTGGGTTACAGTGGAGAAGGCTATGAAGAGTATCTTTAATGTTAAATTAAGCCTGAACATAGCTAGAGTTATGTTTGGTATGGAAGCGGACCTTACTAGTGGATTAAGGGGGGCACAAGTTGCTTTATTTTTTTGTTTCATTTTAATTGCTTGAAGAGAAATCTGTAAGCTCTGGAAGGATGCCAGCCCCCCTCATTATGAAAATTGGCTTCGAGCAACATTGAGAATTGCACGGTTAGAATTTTGTTATGGCACATAATGTAAATACCACGGTTTGGGAACCTTTTATAGAATGGGGGACAGCAATGAGGATGGTTTAAAGCCCTGAAAGGTCCTATGATTACACCATGCCTCGGTATAAAAGGGCAGGCCGGGTTGGCTCCAGGCGAAAGCAAGAGATCCGGCCGATGCGCTCAGGACAGAATGGGCTGTAAGGGTTAATTTGCATTTGCTAGTGGTGAAATGAGGACTTAAAAAAAAAAAAAAGCTGGCTTTTCTATATGGATGTACTGGGCTGCACTATTTAATATAATAATGTTATCGGCAGCTGCGAAAAATCTAGCAATGTAATTTTTGGATTTGTTATAATATTTATTAGAACATTGGAATGTTGGGCGCTCCATTGAAAAAAATGGAGTGCTCTGGGCTTATAATGGCTGGTATAAGCCTGGAGCTCCAATATTCCAATGTTTCTTTGTTCACAGCTCTGGCTGTGAACAAAGGTTTCAGGGAGCCTGAGGGGATTCCAATCCCCTCACGCTTCCAAAAGGCTTTGTTTTTTTTGTTAGAACATTCTGTCCTCTAGTGACAGAATGTTCTAATAGCCTTATAGCCCTTCGTAGATGGGCTATACCGCTATTAAAGTCCCTCTCCCTTGTTAAAGGCCCTCGCCTTCGGCTCGGGGCCTTTAACGCTGGAGAGGGCCTTTAATAGCCGGTATAGCCCTCTACGGCGGGCTATAAGGCTATATTAGAACATTGGAATGTTGGGAGCTCTATTGCAGACAATGGAGTGCTCCGTGCTTCTACGGGCCGGTAAAGGCCAGCAGAGCAACATTGCAATGTTTCTTTTGTTCACAGCATGTGCTGTGAACAAAGGCCTCTCGGAGCTCAAGGGGATTTAAACCCCCTCGGGCTCCGAGACGCCTTTGTTTTATTTGTTAGAACATTCTGCCCTCTAGTGACAGAATGTTCTAATAGCCTTATAGCCCTTTGTAGCTGGGCTATACCGGCTATTAAAGACCTGGTCCCTTGTTAAAGGGCCTTGCCGTCGGCTCGGGCCTTTACCGCTGGAGCGGGCCTTTAATAGCCGGTATAGCCTGCTACGGCGGGCTATAAGGCTATATTAAAAGCCAAATTCACTGGTGAAGTTGGGTTTTTAATAAATATGAAGGAACATAAAATTATCTTTTCCCTGCATATAGCCTCTGGATGCTAATTTGCTTTTAGCCTTCAGCTGTAGCTCTTTGAGTGCTCAAGCCCTGGTGAGGTGTGAAAACTGTTCCCAGAACAGGGATAAAAGCCTGATTGTGGGGGAGGTGTTTGTTTGTCTGGCAGGATAACCATTTGGGCACTTCCCAGGAGCGTAATTAACTTCAAAGAGGCCTTTCCTGTCACAGGCAAATGATTACTACGACCTCAGCAGACTCCATTCTTTGTTCCCTCAGTCAGGCAGATTCTCATCACAACAAAGAAGGGTCTAGCTCCAGAACAGTTTTGAAGTGACTGCAGAAGAGGTGTTGCTCACTACCATAGCCACACGCCTTCTGGTGTGGGCACACAGGCTCTGCACAATGGGTAAAGGGTTTCAGCATTTTGTATTGAGGCAGCGAGAGACACAGAAAATGCTGCAAATGTTGGTAGGGTTCCCCTGGTAACCTTTACTCTATTAGTTAAGGAGGGGGCAGGAATCATCTCAACTCACAAGCTAGTGCCAGACATGAATGTAGCATCACATGATACCTTTTTCAGAACATTCTGAACCTGTGGAAGAACAGAAGTAGGACTGCACCTGCAGTTTGAGATCTGTGAAAAGACCTGAAGGGCTGGATATGCCTCCACTTGTACCCTGGTCTAAGAAGCAGACTCCAAGAGTTAGTTGGCTGACCTCTTTTTAAGCTAAATGGCCACACCAACCTGCCAGAAGCCTTTTCCTAAAGAGCCCAGCTGACCAGTTCAAACTAAAACTAACCATGACCCTGCTGGGGTATCTGCTGGAGTTGACCCCCAAGTGTGATTCCTGAGGTTTTGTGACCATTGGCTGTGTCAATGTATACTCCTCCTAACATCCTGAAAAACCTGAGACTTAGAAACGGGTTGTCTTCTAAGATCTCAGAGGACAGGGCCTAATTGATTGGGCCAAGGTACTTTGCCACTGGGCTGAAGATTCAGGTTTCCTTGCTCAAAGCCTTTCTGCAGCAGGAAAATGTGTTTCAGCTGAACCTTTCTGATGAGGTATTCGGCCTTGTGGAGTCTTCTTCAGCTACAGACTGCAGTCTTGCCTGCTGGAGGATTCCAATCTCCTAATAAGTGTCCAAGACAGAAGGTGCAAGATGTATCCTGCCGAAGAGAGGACTTCCCATAGTGCACGTTTTGAATGTTCCCTTCTTGGAGCTATTCCCACCTAAACCAACAGCTTCAATGGTAACTCTTCTTGGATACAGCCTGCTGCCTTGCCGCGCTGAAGGACTTTGGGTTCCATTTTCAAGACTAGGTAAGAGGGTAAAATCTCAGACTGGGTTGAACCTGGTTAGTGTATCCATCCCACCCGCTGTCATGGTCATCCTTAAATCGCACCTAGGTCCCAGTCGACTGCAACTTGTTGAGAAATATTGGCACTCAAAGCTTTTTGGCACTATTTTTATTTAAAACTTTAAAGAAATCATATTTCTGTTTTCCACTTATTGGATTTTTTATTATGTTTTGTTGTCAGATTTTTAGCTGGTATGGGGCTTCTAAATGCTTTACACATGGTGAAGACTGTCTGGTCTGTACCATAGCTATCAGGGGTTGAGCTCAGGTTTAAATTATTGAAACCCTTTCTGGACCTAAAAAGATAGTGACATTTGTATATGTGATGAATTCCCATCCATCCCAGTAATAATTTACTTTCTTACAGGGAGCAACCACATCATGGCCTCCCCTGTGTGCACCCCCACCACATATTACACCTGGTGTTCTTCACAACACTCCCTACCTATCCCTACACTACCACCGCCACATTTTACCATACACACCTGATATCCTGCCACTCTCTCACACCACCATCAACATTTCCCACACCTCCCCTCCCAAATGTAAAAAAATATGCATTTGTGTCCGTCCAACCACGCAACACTTTCTTTAATTCCTTCTCTGCCCAAAAATAAAATAAACTACCTGACTTTCTGCCATCCACCTCCACTACCTCTTGTGCCTTCCTTCCTCCTCACTGATGCTGTACTATCTTCTCTACATGGAGCATAGGTCTCAGTGGCGTAGGAAGGGGATGCGGTGGGTGCAGGTCGCCCTGGGTGTCATCACTGAGGGGGGGGGGGTGACAAAATAGCAAATATATGTGTTTTAAACACATATTTTTACCATTTTGTGAAGCCGGGGGTGACAAGAGAGTTTTCCACACCGGGTACCACCTTGCTACACACTGAATGAGCTGGTACTACACTTAAAACTCTCTGGGCGCCATGTCAGTGCAGCTCTGAAATCCATGACTGAGGGGAGATCCGTACCTAATAGCCAAAGGTGGTGGCAGAGCACAGTCTTGCCTTGGTCTGTAGGAGCATTGGGAGAAGGTGGGTGAGACAGCCAGCCATCACCCCCTCCCTTCGCTCAGGTCTCTGGAGATTCACTTGGTGAGAACACTGAGAAAGAGAGCGCTTCCCATGGCAACCCCTCAACAGTGCTTGGTTGTAAAAGCAGTGAGTCTCTCGATTTTGACTCTGGTATTCACATTACTGGTTCTGCATGAGAGCCATACATGACATTGTAATTCCTTTCTCATGTTTGTAGCTCTTTACTTTGCATTGTAAACTCTACAAGCATTCTCAAGACGTTTTAGAAAGGACCCCATCATAGGTGTAACAGCATGTATCTCCCAAAACAATCAGGGGTGTGGCTACCATTGGTGCAGCAGGTGCAATGGCACCGGGGCCCGAGCCCTGAGGGGCCCATTGAACACAGACAGTTGCTATATTTTCCTATCCCAACCAAAGGGATCATATTACTTGTTTGAACCAGGGCCCCTGGCATCCTTGCTAAGGTACTAAACACACTAATTTCAAAATTGTGTGTTTTATATTCAGTCTGCCAACTCTGCCTCAGACTCATTTCGGCCTGGCATATGCCAAGGCGGTAATTGGCACATCTGAACTCTGCTGAAAGGTAATCGTTCCCTTTTCTCCGCTTCCTTTCTCGCTCCCAGTTTGGAATCGTCAACACAGACCATTAGACCTCGCTTCTTTACGAGGAAAGGTCATTGGAATGACAAAGTGCAAAGCGCTGGCCAGACTGCGCGACACCGAATACTTCCTCATAATCTGAGACGGCTCACCCTGCTCTGTTTTATATGATGTGGGACTTGTTCATGGGCCGCGACTGCAAGCAGCACAGGGAGTTGAAGGGTCTCTTAGCTCGGCTTCTAAAGATAGACCGTCACTGCTGCCACGGAAGGTCAGTCGTCGGTCAGATTTTCATTGCAACTGGTGTGTAATCAGGTGACAAGAGGTCAGTGCCTTTGAAGCTCCGTGGCTCTGGACGGAGAGATAGGCTAAATATAAACAAGGAAGGGGCGTTTTAGGGGAGATTTGTCATCGGGTATATCATAGTAAGTGGGGCTGGAGGGAAGGCCGCGCCAGAGATTCAAGCGGCGCGGGTGACCTCATCGGTATTCCAGTCATAGTGCTGCGGCGCGCGCGCGCCCACGAAGATGCCAGCCAGGAACAAGCGAGCGGCTCGATGCCCGTCACCGTTAAGCTAATGAAAATAAGCAAGCAGAGTCCTGCGCGGTGCCGCGTTACGAGCTGCTTTCTTTTTGAGTTTGCCGTAGTATGAAGAACTGAAACGTGATATAAATACTACTAGCCACAATTAGACTTCAAGAGAAACAAAAAAATAGTTGGCACTTAACTTCATGGGAAATGGCAAACTTTTACCACTCAGCTGGTGACTACAGAGATGTACACAATAACCCAAAGGGGAAGCAAATTGTGTCTGCAAAGCACACGTATTCTCATCATAAACTCTTTTCTACGTTGAATAAAGTGTCAATAAACGAAAAACAATTAACTGCATGCCTCATGAAAGATTTAGCTGTACAACATTTCAGTATACAGATGTGACTTGGGGCACCATTATGGAAGAGAACACTCTAGTTTTAAGGTGAATTCCTCTTAGTCTTCTATAGAGTTGCAAGGAACTCCACATTACCTACATAACGTCCTGGGCAGCTGCACAGGACCGCAGTGCATTCATGCTCAGCTCAGTGCCATTATTATCCATACATAGTTGTGGTCTCACTCGGCAGTCTGTTGTGATGTTCTGGGCCCTAGCCCCACGTAATGTACAGTTAATGACACAGACATGGAGAGTCATTTTACTGAACTGGCCCTGAGCAGGTGTGCTCAGGCCCTTTTTATTGGCAGGCACACGTCACTCATGACACCTGTTGTCGTGTCCCACATCAATCATACACGGACACCGACTTGTACATCTTAACTCTTTATTAACACGTGTGCTTGGTTCCCTGTCCCTACTCTAACTGCCCGCTTCCTAAGTCCGCTCCTCCTCTTCCTCTGACCCCCTAGCTCCGCCCACTCCCAACTACTGGTATGCTGACTTCACAACATCTCCCCCCTTTGTAACAAAACAAACAAAGAAACTGACTTCTCAGTCCATCTCCACTATCAGTCTCTGGGGTGGACGTATGTCGTGATGAGTATTCGCCAATAGTTCGTCTTTGACTAGACAAGCTCTGTTGCGGATGTCTGGAGGGATGGGGCCTTCAGTGTCTGGGGTGCCTACGGTGAGTTCAGTTTGATATTGGCAGTCTGTCCCCCATTGTGACTCTTGCTCACGTGACGCTCGGCCTCTTTTCCACGGGGATGTTACTTTAGTTCCCTTCCAAGTGTCTGTATGTGTTTTTGCTTCATTTTGCCTTGTCAGGTCGAGACCAACACTGTCTTCCTGTTTCGAGTCTGGGATGCCAGCCGGTGGAGTATGACCTGGGGAGGCCATCTTGGTATGACTCGGAGATTGAGTGGTTGCCTCGGGTTGCTTCTCCCACTCCTGCTCGCGCCGGATCCAGGCAAGCCTTGGAACCGGCCGGGTAGTTGTGTGTTTCGTTCTTGTCTGATGATGACTTGCCTCTCCGGGCGAGCCCGACTTCCTCTGCGGATCGACTGGTTGGTCCGTCTTTATTTGAGTGCTACTGGCCACGATATCTGTTTCCATTTTGTGGGACCAGGACCAGGACCTTCGAGTCAACCTTTCTGCCCCTACCCGGGGTGACGGTGTAGTCTTTGCGTCGCAATGCACCTGTGCTCGATGTGACAGGTTGTCTGGTGGAGTAATCGAGTGTGCATTGTCATTGGGGTTAGACACGTTGTTCTTAACGGGAAAAGTGTCCCTTGGTTCGCTGATGTGTTCAGGTGCTTGGCACCATGGCCATTGTCGGGACCACAACTCTGTCGACTCAACGGATCGGACCGAGATGTTATCTAAGTCAGAGGGGTCCTCACTCACTTCCCGCTGGGAATGTTTCTTTAAAAATGTTGCGTGTGGTCGTTGTCGGGACCACGATTCTCCTGACTCAAAGGATCGGACCGACATGCTCTCTGAATCAGAGGGGTGCTCCGTTAGTCTCCTCTGTGAGTGTTCCTTTGGGAATGTCTTACCAGGTGGTCTTCGGAACCGGGTAGTCCGTGACGAGCTGCTTTCCGTCTCGGAATTGCCTTTGCAAGGCTTCTTCGTGTGCCTGTGTCGTAGCATCTTCACTGTTGTCTCATTTGGGAGATTGTTTGAAGATTCCGCGCTTGTTCCTTGCGCTTGATCCCAGGCGTTTGCCTCTTCGTTCTTCTCGTCTGATGTTACCCATCCACGCTCTGTTTCTACGTTGTCGCGGGGCCCAGGGATGCTTTGAGGCCCATGATTGTATGGATCTTTTCTTGCTTGTTGTTGTTGTGCGGGACCAGTCCGTCTTGTGTGATCTGGTTCTCCTCCCCATTTGTTTGGTGATCTAGTGTCTCTGAGCTGTTGGTGGTGCATCCTTCTGCTAGCTGTTTCCTCTGGCTCATCTTCGCCCCTTGGTGATTGATGTTCCGACGTCGATTTCCTGTCTTGATCACTGCCGCTCCTCCTATTGTTTGTCTTTCTCCCCCACTGGTTGTGCAGAATGTCATTTTGTCCAGGAGTGCAATCTGTCCCACTGGACGCTCCCTCTTTATCAGAGTGACGTGTGTTATGCGGTGACTGACTTCTTGAGGGACTCCTGGAGGATGGATGAGTCCGGGGAGTTGTTCTTTGGATGGTTGAGTCCGAGTATTCTTTGGTTCTCTCCGAGTGGCCAGACGCTGAGTAGTCTGACTCTGAGCATTCCATGTTGCTGTGCCTCCTCCGCTGTCTTTTTTGTCTTTTCTCTGGTCTGCCTTCTCTCTCTCTCTTTTTGTGGTTGTTGGAATTCTGGGTTCTCTCTTCCCAGGTATTTCGAAGTTTTGTACTCAGATGCACATCCCTCCATTTGCCTCTTGTTTGGACGTGCATCCCAATTTCAGCTTTCTTGATGATTTCTTTTAGCGACCAATGTCCTCTAAGTATCTTGTGGCTTGTTTCGGGGTTTTCACAGCCTTCTATTATTCGGAGCCGAACAGCATCCTCATTCGTAAACGTGTTGAAATGACAGCCTTGAACCAGACTTTGCAACCGAATGATGAAATGCGGCAATGGTTCGCCTGGTTCCTGCCGTGCTGTGTTGAAGACCATGCGATTATGATCTACCTCTGCCTGTGCATTGAGATGGGCATAGAGTTCCTCTTGGAGTTTGTCATAAGTGTCTGCTTCTTCCTTGGAAAATGTTCTAATTGGGCATCGGCCCCCGGGACCCACCAGATGGAGGAGTAACAGTAAGCATTTTCTTTCTCTTTGCTCACCGTTGGCTTTCAAAAAGTCGTCCAATGCTTCTAGCCACCAGTGCCGTTTGAGGTCCTGAATCCAATCGTCACTCTGTGCCACTAGGGGCGATACTTCAAGATGTGGATTGAAACATTGAGTTACGTCTCCTCCCGCCCTGAGAGAAGGAGGTCCTGATCGGTCGTAGACGCGGGGCATTGTGCTGTCCACTTTTCCTCGGATTTCAGGTGCTTCAGTTTGTGTTCTAGCTTGAGCTTGCTCACTAGTCCTTCCGCGTTCGGTCAACATTACACCCCTGAACTTGTCCTTGTTTATATTTGTTTGTGGCTTCCTCTATTTGGTGGACGCGCGTTACTTCCTGACATTCGCCACTGCACATTCACTTGCGTATCCCACTGTTCGCGTTTCCACCCGTGCTGACCTTTGTTTTGTCGCTGCTTGTTTGTTGAGTCACTCTTGTGGTTGCTCGTGCTTGTTGATTGATACACTCTCGTGTTAGCATGTGCTTATTCTGTTTGGTTGCCAAGATTTGTGCAGTGTTGTCCACGTGCCGTTGTCCCGCTTACTGCTTTGCATTTACCAGCGTTTGTTTAGTGGCACATACCAAGGCTTGTTGACTTGCACGTACCAACACGTGATTGTTTGCATGCACCAGTGCTTGTTTACTTGTCTTCCCCAGCGTTTGTTTGGTCACTGCCAATGCTTGCTTTCGTTTGTTGATTTGCATGTGTCAGTGCTTGACGATTCGTGTGGATCAATTCTTTGTTTACTTGCATGTGCCACTGCTTGCTTGTTTGCATGTATCAATGCTTGTTCGCTCTTGTCCAATACTTGTCCTTACAGGCACCAATGCTTGGTGACTTTCCTTTACCAATGCTTGTCTTCTTAGACTGCTTCTTGGATCTGCATGGGCTTGTTTGTCGTCCTTTCAGCGCTTTATTATTCTTTACTTGCATTCGCCAACGCTTGTTTGCATGCGTCAATGTTTGTTCTGTTGCCGTCACCAATGCTTGCTTCACTTACAGTTGCCAATGTTTGTTTGTTCTTCACTTGCATTTGCCAATGTTTGTTTGCATGTGTCAATGTTTGTTTTGTTAGCCACTACTGCTTGCTTCACTTGCAGTTGCCAATGGTTATTTATTCTGCACTTGCATTTGCCAGTGTTTGTTTGCATGTGTCAATGTTCGTTTTGTTAGTCACTAATGCTTGCTTCACTTGCAGTTGCCAATGTTTATTTTCACTAATGCTTGCTTCACTTGTTGTTGCCAATGTTTGTTTTGGTCCACCCTGCCAATACTTGTTTTCTTTCCCGGTGCCTGACTTTAAAATGGCCGCCGTTGCATTGCACAGAGTTGTCCTTCTCAGACGCCTGACTCTAAGATGGCCGCCGGGAATCTCGTTTTCAACGAGATTTGGGTCTTCTCTGCTCGTTCCTTCGACCGGAGCCACACATTCACTCGGGGCTGCCGTTTCCACTCACCACTCGTCGTCTTCAGCCGCGATCCACCGCCAGAGTAGCTGCTGCAGGTGAGACTTCTTTTCTTCGTCCCTTGCCGCCGGAGTGGGCTCCCGGTTGGCTTTTGCTTATTTCTTGTCCACCCCTCACACGTGGGGTGATCTTCACGGCTACTGCCGCCGGGTGGGCTCCGGTGGGCGCGCTCGAGCCTCCAGGCAAGGGGTGAGCTCCGCTTTGTTCGCCGCCGAGGTGGGCACTCGGTGGGCGTTCTCACTTGCGCTTCGGCCGCCGAGGTGGGCACTCGGTAGGCGCTTTTAGCTCCACGCTCCAGCCCCACACGCAGGGCGAGCTTCAGGCCAGTTGTCGCCAGGGTAAGTTCCCGATGGGCACTTCTGCTCCTCTCTAGGACTCACGCTTCAGGGGGCGATATTTGAATACCTTCTTGGCGCGCAATCGCGCTAGCTCCACAACCACGGAGCTTCAGGAGCGCTTTCACTCGGCGCTCTTTCTTCTGGCGCTTCGGCGCTTTCACATTGCGCTTTCTTCTCCTCTCGACTCTTCCCGCTTCCAGGGTCTGCTGGGTCACTCCTAGGCTTCTCCCATGACGCCTCAGGGTCGCAGTTGCAGCGGAGCTCTGGACGCTCCACGCCGCGGGACGGGGCTCGTCTGGGTGGGTTTGCTGCTGTATCCCACCCTCGTCGCCAGCTGTCGTGTCCCACATCAATCATACACGGACACCGACTTGTACATCTTAACTCTTTATTAACACGTGTGCTTGGTTCCCTGTCCCTACTCAAACTGCCCGCTTCCTAAGTCCGCTCCTCCTCTTCCTCTGACCCCCTAGCTCCGCCCACTCCCAACTACTGGTATGCTGACTTCACAACACCTGTGTTGGATGGGTGTGGGGTGGGAGTAAAGGCCAGCCCTCAGGGATGTCTGGGAAACTGGTACATGCCAGAACACACGTATGTGTCCAGCAGGACACTACATTCCTCCCAAACTTTATTAAAACACAAATGAGTCCAACCTCTGGGAATAAAACAAGAACACACTAGTCAGCACTTAGTCTCTCAGACTCGAGAGGCAGTCGGCAGGATGGCAGTGGGCAGGTGCAGCAGGCGTTCATGGTTTGACCAGATACCTCTGGGCACAAAGACTGTGCAGATGAAATTGGGATCCTTTGGCAGCATGTCAGTTGGGTCAATGTCCTGCATGGTCTTGCGGTGATGCGGTTGGTGTCAACAGTTCAAAATTGTTGCGTTTATGACCACTCGCAGGTCCTGTCCAGTCTGTAGGACAGGGTGTTTTCTCACCACTGCATCAGCCATTTTGTGGACGGCAGTGGAGGTAGGTTTGTTTTCATGGATCCGGTCTGCAGCCTGTCTGCAGCCTATTCCATACCTTTCTCCTCCTCTGCGAGGTATTCAGGGTGCAACTCATGATCACAGTGAGAGGCAGGGGTCTCCTTACATTTGCAGTGACACCTTGACACTCCTTGTGCTTGTAATGGGTCAGTGAGCAGTAAAATAGATGCTCTCCTTCCTGCTTTCAGGCCACACTAGGCCTTTTCTCCCATCTTGTCTCTGGAAAGCATTGGTGATGCTGAATACATGTGTGAGGTTGATTGCAGACAGCTCCTTATTGTGTGGAATCATGTCAGTGTTTCCTTCTCGTGGTTTCATGTATGCCTGCTCTTCTCTCTTGCAGTGGTGGCCACTTGCCACCAAGGGGCATGCAATGCTCTTCCACTCCCATCACAGAGAAAGCTCAGTCCGTTTATTTTTTTCTCTTGTGGAGGCGGCAGACAGCCGACAGGAGGTGTGCATTTCTGTTCTCACCTGACACTGACTCTCCTCCCCCTGCTGGAGGTAGTTCCCAGCACTGCAGGTACGGGGGGCCTGGTGGGGGAGAACTGTGTAGCTCTTACTGGGACAGTCTCTGTTTACTTTCAGGCTTGGAGCTATTCATGCCTCTGTCTTGTGAAGCATTTTTGGGAAGAGACAGAAGCCTGGATCCTCACGCCCAGGCTACTCTCACCCGTTGATTCTGTGCTGGGGGCAGTGTGTGTCAGTGCAGCGTGGCTTTCTTCTCAGTCTCTTTTGTTTTTGCTCTGGGTGAGGTCTAGGGGCATTGACAGCTTTGTGTTTATGCCAGGTGGCAGGACGGCATGTCTTTATCCAAATATGTTAGCCCCCGTTGGGGCGCTTCGCACAAGCCACGTACCGGGATGCGGTTCAAGTGGGCGACCACTAAGTGGCGCTGCAGTCACCACTCTACTCAGGCCACAGCAGTCTCCCTGATGCTGCGGGCATGTTGCCCCTCATGGGCGATGCAGAGAGACGTTCAGGAGGGGTAGCACCCAGAAATTGTGACAGAGAATTATCCTTTTCAGCCTTTATTACTTAGTAGATAATTAGCAAATTGAAAACAGCAACCCAAATTAGAATTGACTGACAGGATCAATATGTTTAATGACACTCCAATTGTTTGTGCTTTTGTGATTTCATTGGGATCATGAATAGGGCGTTATCACCTCCTTCCCTTCATTTGTTTGGGTTACTTTGACAATACTTTGAACAGTTATCTCAAATAACTGTGAGATAAAAGGGGGTCCCTAACGTGTTTTCTCCATGCTATTTTCCGTAGGAAACTTTAGACAAGGCTACAGGTCGAACGGGTGCACCAAATTTCCCCAAATTTGGCAGGGAGAAGGGTCTTGGTCTAGAAAGCACGCTTTTGGTTATTTGGTGTAAATCCATTCAGTAGTTTTTAAGAAATATCAAAATTTACAGATATTGATATTTGGGAATTCTGCCATCTGATTGGCTGAGACGGTTCGAGCACGAGCTTGCTGCTTATTGGCTGTGAGCGGTGCGAGCGGTTGCAACTAGGAAGTGTTGGCCTCCATTTTGTGATTCCGTTAAAGCGAGTAAGGGGAAAATAGGGCGAAAAAAGTAGGAAAGAGGAGGGTAGGAGCACTGTAACCTCTGTGGGGTTTTTAGGGTGTCCTATAGAGGGGGTGTGAAGCGAAGTATTCACCCCTACCGGTGTGAAAGTGCTGGGCTACGTAAATTTAGTGAGGTATTGTGTAGAGTCGGATGCTGCTAAGGTGAGCTGCTGCGGGACTCAGGGATTAAAGCCTGAACCCAAACTGTGTGTTTTATGCTGTGAAGTCATGTGCCCTGGCCGCTGCACAACAGATGTGGAATTAGTGTCAGCATATGTTTATACCTAGTAGGATGAAATACTGACCTGTACTGGTCTGAAAGTCCTGGGGTACGGAAAATATTTGAGGTATTGTCTAGAGTCTCATGCTGCTAAGCTGAGGTGGTGCCGGACTCGGGGATGAAAGCGTCTGTTGAAGTAGTGTCAGCCTGTGTTTATACCTACAAGGACGAAGTACTGACCGCTACTGGTCTGAAAGTCCCGGGGTACGGAAAATATGTGAGGTATTGTCTAGAATCTCAGGCTGGTAAGCTGAGGTGCTGCTGGACTCGGGATGAAAGTGTCTGTGGAAGTAGTGTCAGCATGTGTTTATACCTACTAGGATGAAGTACTGACTCGTACTGGTCTGAAAGTCCTGGGGTACGGAAAATATGTGAGGTATTGTCTAGAGTCTCATGCTGCTAAGTTAAGTTGCTGCTGGACTCTGGATGAAAGCGTCTGTGGAAATAGTGTCTGTATGTGTGTATACCTACTAGGACGAAGTACTGACCCGTACTGGTCTGAAAGTCCTGGGGTACGGCAAATATGTGAGGTATTGTCTAGAGTCTCATGCTCCTAAGCTGAGGCGCTGCCTGACTTTGGGATGAAAGCATCTGTGGAAGTAGTGTCAGCATGTGTTTATACCTACTAGGACGAAGTACTGACCCGTACTGGTCTGAAAGTTCTGGGGTACGGAAAATATGTGAGGTATTGTCTAGAGTCTTGTGCTGCTAAGCTGAGGAGCTGCCGGAATCGGGGATGAAAGCGTTGGTCCAAGCTGTGTATCACATGCTGTGAACTCATGTGCTCTGGCCGCTGTGCCACATCTGTCCACGTAGTGTCAGCATGCAGTTATACCTACTTGGAGGAACTTTTGTTTAGAACATTCTAACTTGTGTATGGTGCTTAGGGGGTGTTATACAGGGAGTGCAAAGGTAAATTTGCGCGTATCAAATCAATTCGGTATTTGTAAAGTGCAAACTACTCACTCCTACGGGACTGATGGCGCTGGGGGCGCACGTTGAACTGCTGCCGGACTCGGGAATAAAGCCGCTGAACCACTGACCGCAACCAGTCTGAAAGTGCGGAGCACGGAAATTAAGTGAGGTATTGCCTACAGTGTTATGCTGCTAAATTGAGCTGCTGCTGGACTTGGGGATGAGACCGTGAGCCCAAACTGTGTGTCCTATGTTGTGAAGTCATGTGCTCTGGGCGCTGTGCCACACCTTTCCAACTTGTATATGGTGCTTAGATGGTGTTATATAGGGAGTGCGAAGGTAAATCAAAACAGTATTTGTAAAGCGCAAACTACTCACCCGTATGGGTCTAAAGGCCCTCGAGGCCGGCGTGGAAATTATGTGAGCTATTAAGTGAGCTATTGCCCAGAGTCACATGGTGGTGAGCTGAGGTGCTGCTGGAGCAGAGGATTAAATCTTGAGCTCTGTGCTCTGAACACATGTTTTCTGGCCACTGCGGCACACCTGTCCAAGTAGTGTCAACATGTGTGCATACGTACTAGAAGGAACTTTTGTTTTAAACAGTGTGACGTCTGGAAGGCAATTGGGGGGTGCTACAGAGGGAGTGTGAAATTCAATTGTGCCATTTTGAATCAATACGGTATTTGTAAAGTGCAAACTACTCCCTTGTACGGGTCTGCAGGAACTGGCGGCCGACGTGGTAAATTAAGTGAGCTATTGCCCAGAGTCACATGGTGCTATCCTGAGCTGTTACTAGAGCCTGGATCAAAGCGAGAGCTTTGTACTGCAAAGTCAGATGGTCTGTGCCTCATCTGTGTGGAGAATACATTTTGGCGAGGATCCGGGAGTAGGCGTTACGTGGCCCTAAAATAGCGGGCCTAAGTTGTCAGTTATAGGGTGGCTCTAAAAAGAGCCCTTGTGTTCATTAGTTAGAACTACATATAAGTGCAGATCACTTCTGTAGATATCAGCCATATCAAAACGTATTTTGTTGTAGATCGACCCCATTCTATGGTTTCTGAGGTATGCAGACACAGCTTTGTTGACTTTCTTCCTAGATTTTTCATTCTGAGGAAAAAATAGACAATTTCCACTTTTGTCTTTGGCATATATTGGAATATACAAAGACAGTTTGAGGCAAAAGTAACATCAGTTGTCCAAAGGTGTCCTTCATGAGCATTTCCAAACCTACCCCAGTCAAAATGCCTAGGTCATTTCCACCACAATACACAATCATGAGGTCAGGGTGTGGAAGATGCAAAGAGGTTTTAACTAAAGGCAAAAATTGGTGCAACTTCAATCCTCTCTGTGCAAGCCATTAATGTCCACATTTTGTAAACCTAGGTCTAAGTCAGTACGTCTCTGTTCTGCATACCGCTTGCACCGGAAAATATAGCTATGTCCTACGATCCACACTAGCATTTTGAAGGTATGGCTGGACGGTATGGAAAGATGTCTGTAGCTCATGCAGTTCCTTTGTAGAATAAGAGATATGTTTAAAGATGGAGAACTACTTTTTTTGCCATACAAAACGATACGTGATTGGGAGATGAAAAGCATTGTTTTTAAAAGTAGGGTGCCCATTCGGTTTGTAGAAAAGCATCTTTGTGATTTGTTAACAAAAAACAGTTTCAACGTGGAGTACATATCATACGATAAAATAGGCTCAACTCAACCACACCTGCTACTTGCATTTGGAAGGCACTGGTCTAACTTAAAACAATCGTGAACTTTTAACCTGCACGTGCAGTTAAATGTTCGAGAAAATGTTGCAAAAAATATCGTTAGGTTTAAAAGTTGATGAACTTTTAACCTGCACGTGTTGCAGAATATTGTAGAAAGTGTGTTAATAGAATACGCTGGACTGCTGACTTCTATATGTCGTTGAATATGAAAAAACTGTTTATATGGAAAATTAAAAAGAAACTAATAGAGAGAAGTTTTGAAACATAAAAGAATCAAGGAAATATTCTAATTTGTTCTTTAAATGTATTTGTGTGTGGAGGAACAAAATTATAGAAACAACAGCACGAGGAAGAGGAAGAAGCAGGGAGTGGGGAGACGGGGGAGATGGGCACAATGGCACACATGCACAATCAAGTACAACACAAGTATAGACAAACAATGGCCAAAAAGAAACACACCAACAAGGAGCACAACCCGCCAACATCACACCACTGAACGAGCATAGAAGTAAAAACCATGCTGCATTCATACAGGATGTGTACAAAGGCTGATCGTGGGTGTTGTGGGATGTGTGCAACCGTGGTCATCATGGGTGAGATGCCCACCACGTGGCACATGGGTGAGTTCACAGTGTGTTATGTTGCCACACAGCTGCTTGTCCCTGCCACGCGCCCCACACTTTTTTACGGTGCGCTGTTGTATCCTCTGCAGTTGTACGGCACAGCATTGTAATGTCTATTCGGGCATGTCCTGCGGCATTCCAACTACACCATGAGAGTGCAGTGCAGGGGTGGTGCATGCCACTTTACAACATCGTCTGCTGCGGCAGGCCATACCAGAACACTGAGACAGACTTATCGCACTTCCTGCACACGGACATGTCCGAGACACCCCCTTCCCCTTGCCGGATAGGTACACCCCTGCGCTGACCTGTGTATGCCAGGACCAGCACACGCCTGTTTTGCATGCAGGAGGTTATGTGCGTAGCTACATGTCCCGGCTCACTGCCAACGCTGAGGTGACAGCACACTGTGATGTTGCAGGGTCTGTGCCTATCATGCTAACACAATGACCACAGGGACACACTTGCTCAGATGCGGGTTTGGGGGGCGTTGGCGGTCCTGGAGTTGTTGCGATGAGTCTTGTGGCCCTCATGGGTATCCTTGTATCATGCTCATTGACTCTATGGCACCTGTGGGTGTTCTGGTGTGGCTCTTGGCTGTGTTCCCTTTCTTGGTGCAGGTAGTCGTCCTGCTTAACACTAGCAGAAAGCAGGTGTAAAATCCCTGGTGCTAACGTGGCTTATCGCAGGAATTTGTTTTGCATTGCAGTTGGTGTGAAAGTTGTGATGAGATTTTTTTCGTGTGCAGAATATTATACGAACTGGGCAGTGTATCCCAAGAAGAACCAGCACCTGACCCAATCAATATAAATACAATGAGATTTCTTAATTGATTTTGTGTGTACACGGTAAGTGCAGCCACTACCTCAGTGCAATTCAATACAGGATTTTAGTATTTAGAAATAAATCGCAAAGGTGCACCGTGTGTCTTTTTGCACGGGAACAGCTAGTCTGCATTTCATTATGAGCAATTTAATGGAAGTAAGCCTGAGATAAATCTAACACACGGGATACGTCTCCCAAAATTTAGCATGATGGTGGGGACCATCAAATAATAGTAATAAGAACAAGAAAGAGTCACACAGCAGTTAAGAAAACAAACCAAAAATGTTATAAAAATTTTTTTTCAAGCTTTTCTTTTTTATTAACATATATATATGAACGATGAACTAATAAACAAAATATAACAAAAATAATAGAAAACAACAAGGCGGAACACTCCTGTGGGGACCATGTATGTGGATGACAGAGCCTGGAAAATAAAGCCCAAAACAAGGACGTGTGTAATGTGCATATCAAAGGAGAGTGACACAGAGAAACAGAAGGAAAAAAAAGTCAGAGAGAAAAAGAGAGGGAAGGAAAGAAAGGGTGTGAGAAAGGGAGAAGGAAGAGAGAGAGTTAGAGAGATAGAAGGGAAAGAAGGAAGAGAGAGAGTGAAGAGAGGGAAGTGAGAGAGAGAGAGAGAGAGACACTGCCACCCCTGTGCATCTATGAGCAAATAATTACCTGGTGCCACCGGAGTGTGCATCAGTGGACACTATACGTGTCCGTCAAAACTCCGTCCATATGTTGCGGAGTCCTCAGTCATAAATGGCGGAGACCACATCAGCTTCTTCGCGGATCGCACAGATGTCGTTGAGTGCTGAGTCATGAATGGCGGAGACCACATCATCTTCTCCACGGCGCATCAGATCTCACACTTGTCGGTGAGTCCTGAGTCATCAATGGCGTAGACCACAGCAGCTTTTGGTGCCGCTAAGCCTGTGGAACTTAAGTCCGAGCCTCGTGGTGGTAGGCCCCTGATGACCATATGAGCTTCGGGTGGCACTAACCCTGTGCATCTGAAGTCCATGCTAAGGGGATGGTAGGCCCCTGGCAGCTATACAGTTTAGCGTGCGACTAACCTTCTGTGCAACTTTTCAAAGACTCTTTATGGTTGAGACCCGTGGAGCGTCCGCCATTTAGTCAGCACCGGCAATAAAGGATGTGACGTTGTCAATCTATTATATTTGCGTGGTCACATGGCCTGTGACGCATGTGCTGGATGGGTGTGGTGTCTGTGTGCAAACCTGCCACCAGGGAGTGGCCGTGAGATGTTGAGAACTAGACCACTGACCTGCACACGAACAGCGAGTACGCCTGCGACAAGTAGCTATTTGGGGCCAATGTCGGAACGTAATCGGAGTGGCGTGGCGTACGACGGAACAGGGCAGGGATAGCTACAATGACACAGACTGCTCGTAGTTCTGCATCTGTGAGTCGAGCGCACAGGCCGCAGCTGTTCCTCTGCGAGCCTGGGTGCAAACTATTCATAACTCACACTACATAAGTATTGAAAAATCATTTTGTGATTCATTCCGTCATTTGGCATCTGTCCGAGGCATTTGTGAAAACATATCAGAGTTCTTTCTGTGATAGATACCCCTTTGACGCAGCCTCTCCCCACATCAGCAGGTAACGCACTCTCTTCCCACATTACCAACATACCCCCAACAACCTTCTTGGGCCCAGAAGTGTCCTTGTGCAGTTGGACAAAGAAGAATCTTAAGCATGTATAGATTTACATATAAAAACATTTATTTAAGGAAAAGAACAACAAATAAGACTGAAGGGAGTCTGATGCTGTGGTCGCTGCCACAAAGTTATGCTGACTGTCATTCAGGACTCAGGACACAGTTACAGATGTGGGATCGGCTTGTGTAGACTGCTATTCCATGTTAGTTTGCATTTGAAGATTAATTTGGTCATTGTAGTAAAGCTATAACTGATATAAAAAAAGTTCTTGAAGCGAGGATACTAAAAGGATAATATGTAGGGTGTAGGACTGTGATAGTTACTTGCCTACTGGCGTCTGTAGTTGCATATGGAAATACCCCTCACTGATCAAAGGGAATGTGGTGCTGTGGTCGGTGCCACAGAGTGGGGTCACGGCCATTCAGGACTTAGGACACAGTTACACATGTGGGATCGGGTTGTGTTAAAGAGGGTTTGTAGGACTACGTGTTGCCAGACATGCATATCGAAATATGCCTCACTGATCGAAGGGAGTGTGGTGCTGTGGTCGGAACCACGGACTTGGGGTCAGTGCGATTCAGGACTCAGGACACAGTTACACATGTGGGATCGGATTGTGTTAAAGAGAGTTAGTGGCACCACGTGTTGCCGCCGTTGCATATGGAAATATGCCTGACTGATCAGAGGGAGTCTGGTGCTGTGGTCGCTGCCACGGACTTGGGGTGACTGCCATTTAGGACTCAGGACACAGTTACACATGTGGGATCGGCTTGTGTTGAACAAAGTTAGTGGCAGCACGTATCGCCAGCCTTCCATTTGGCAATATGCCTCACTGATCGAAGGGAGTCTGGTGCTGTGGTTGACTCACAGAGTTGGGGTCACTGCCATTCAGGACTCAGGACACAGTTCCACATGTGGGATCAGCTTGTGTTAAAGATGGTTAGTGGCATCATGTGTCGCCGGTCTTCTACAGTGTAGGCCAGAGTTAGCGGTCAGCAAGGGCCACAGCCACGTGCATACGTTGGTGGCCCCACCGGCCTGTGTAGTGCAGATTCAGTGGCACCACGCTTTGCTGGCCTTCCATATGGAAATACCCCTCACTGATCTAAGGGATTCTGGTGCTATGGTCGCTGCCATTCAGGACTCAGGTCACAGTTACACATGTGGGATCGGCTTGTGTTGTACCGGGTTATTTAGTACCACGTGTCGCCTGTCTTCCACGGTGTAGGCAGGAGGCAGCGGTCAGCAAAGGCCCACAGGCAGGTGACGTGGATTTGAGCTGCACAGATTGGGAGCATTTGATCTTCTTAACCCATTATAGTCTCTTACACAATTTGCATCGCTACTAATCTTAAATTGTAAACTGTGTAACCCCAGTGTAGGGCGGAGGCAGCAGTCAGGATTGGCGCACATCCACGTGGCTTTGAGTTGAGCTGCAGTTAGTGGCACCTGGTGTACTCAACGTGTGCGTACCCTGCGATGACACGTGGTCCCGTCGGGTCGCACTGGAAGCAATGTCTTTTGTCCAATTAATTCTGCCTTAATAATTCCCCGTGCCGATGACTGATGGTGCAGTGAGTTAGTAGCACCTGAAGCACACAGCATGCGTGCACCCTGCGATGATGCGTGGTCCGGGCGTGCCGCACTGGGAGCAACGCGTCTTGCAAACTGGACTGTGTCATCTGCAATCACCACTGCATCTGAATTGTGAGCCCTGCTGTCCGCAGTGTAGATCAAAGGCAGTAGTTGGTACAGACTTAAGTCTGCATTGCTGTGACGTGGGGTTTGCAGGGGGCCTGTGTCAAGGATTCCCTTGGTCATGGCGTCAGCCACATGCCAGGGTGAGGGCTGCCACTCTGGCAGAGTCATTGGCCTTCCTACAAGTGAACCACGCTTAGGGCCTGGCCTATTTATTCATACTGCTGTGCTGGAGTGGCGTACGTTGGAGCAGCCCAATCCCCTTTCGCTTCCAGGGGGGTGCAACACAGCTACATGACTGACATTTTCCCCACTGCCTGTGGTAACATGGTTGCGTCCACTGTGCACTACACTACAAGTATCAATAGTATCTCTCCACATGGAGAGGTTTGTTCTTTGCCTATTGAGGTCTATGCAGCACATCAGCGTTACACTTGGCAATGTGTGCTTTATTATTGATGGGTGACTTGCCTCCTTCATATATACCCAACATTTAGCTATTGTGTGGCTGAGGGGCATGGCGTTTTGGGAAGGTCCGTTGTCCTGTTTTGCGCTGCCTCAGTGGTAGTAGGGGTGGTGGTCTCGGGGGGAGGTTGTGGTGGTGGTGGTGCTGGGTGTTGTGGCCTTGTTGGGTGTCGGAGCTGAATGATCAGTAGCTCTATCAGGTGTTGGTCTTTAATGTGGCTGTGAGTTGGGACCAATTAACTGAGTAGTCGACCTTCTTACACCAGTTAAAGGTTGATGTTAATTTGTTACTGCTAACTCGGCTTATGGCCTGCTTTTTGGATCGCATTGCAGATTTGGCTGGTCGTTGAAAATATGGGGAAGTGGTGTTTTCGTGTTTTTTTTGCACGGTAATGCCGTAATTTGCGTATCATTAGCGTTAGTTGTAGCGATTTTGTTGGCATAAGTTATTGATGGAAGAGTGGTGAGATTTGCAGTTTTCACCAAGTTGAGAAAGGGATGATAATTAAAAAACACAGAAAAAAAGCATTTAAAAAACCTTTGGAATTCACTGAAAAAACCATAGGTTTCAGGCAATTTATAGTTAGAAATTAGCATTTAAAAAACCTTTGAAATTCACTGAAAAAAACATAGGTTTCAAGCCCGTTATAGTTAGAAATTAGCATTTATATACATATATATATATTCAGTGAAACAACCATAGGTTTCAGGCCCGTTATAGTTCAAAATTAGCATTTAAAAAACCTTTGAGATTCACTGAAAAAACCATAGGTTTCAGGGATGTTGTAGTTAGTTGGACATTTCAATCATAGAAAACCATAGAAATTCCCCTGTTATAGTTAGTTGAGCTCACTATAACTCACGCCCGCAATGCACTGCTGATGCTGTCACATATCACATCACTAATGACATCACTGATGACATCATCCATGTGAAAATCTGATGCACCTCATCAGACCCTAATATAACACTTGATACACCCACTCTAAAATACAGACGATAATTTTCAAAAACCATAAACACACCAATACCAGTTAGTACATATCCACTCACTAATTCCTAGGTCTACACACACATCCATTCATTCACCCATTCAGTCACTCATATATACAGTCAGCCGTCAATACAGCATTATGATATCCAGTCACATATCTATACACTCATACACCGCCTCTCATTCATAGAGTTATTCACATACCTAGTCAGTAATGGAAATAATCAATCACACTTACATTTAATCACCTGTACAGTTATACACATACCATGGCACTCATTTAAACATATACTAACACATACTTACAATCTAATACAATATCTAATACAAGCACACACTGATCCATACAGGCACTCTCACAATCACTCACTCTCACATATAGTCATTTATACAGCCCAACACTCATATATACTGCCTTTCACATATGCAGTTACTCACACATGTACCACTGAGGCATCCATTCACTCACCAAGGCACTCATACACACACTCACTGAGCCACATAGACCTTCACAGATACAGACTTTAACACATATACCCAGAGACTTATCCACTCACACATTTATGCACAGAGTCACACCCCCCACCCACCCCCACAGACACTCAGATACCCATACAGGTACTCAGAGAATCAATCAATAGCTCACATAGATCCTCATTTAGCTCCCATCCTGTCGCGACACCAGTAGCACTTAAACAAGATGTAGCCACTAACCTCGGAAGATCGTCAGCGGGAACAATGGTAAGTAGCTGGCCCCCCTACTCCCCTGGGCGCAACCCCACACAGAGTGAAACCACACACTACTATGTACAAATGCGCCCCGGGGAAAAGGGAAGTGGATAAAATAATAAACACTGCGGACCAAACGATTCTTTCTAGTCCTGTTTCTGTAGTCTGACATGCAACTCTCAAAGCAGGAGTGAGGGGGTCCCGTGGAGGTAATTCTCTAAGGAAATGAGACAAGAAGCCAAAGTTAGGGCAAGAACATGACAAGGACCAATCATACAACACCCAGTGAGAGGATATATACTCACACGCTCCACAATGCAGTTCTCCTCCGATATGACATATAAGGTGGTTCAGCATAAAGGAATATACTGCTGAGTTCCTAATCCTTTACATGAACAAAAAATCAAGACTATCGCAGCTTACAGGAAGACTGAAATCCAGTTAAAATGACACAACAAACAAGCAGTTCCTTCACTACGAGTTTGGAGAAAGTAAATCAGCAAGGATATGCAAAGTCCCAATATTCCTTCTATTCGGGCACTGGATACATAGAAAGTGCACTTGCGCAATTGTTCCTCAAAAATAAACCTAAATACCTGAAAGCTGCTGGCGCTGAGGATGATCCCCGATATTGTTTGATATAACGCGCTGCTCCAGTTCCTTCACTGGATCAGCGCAGAAATAGACCAGCAAGGCGCAGGCAGCAGAAATCACGGTTCCGTCAAAGACAGCGACGGCAGCCAGCATAGAGGGGAGTCTGAGTCCCGGCACTTCTGCGGGGAAATACCTTCCGCGGCCAGAGCTCAGAACTCGATTCTTCAAAAATGACAACGGGAAGCGGGGACTCAGGAACACCGAAGCAGGCTTGGAATACGGGAAATCAGGCTAGCTGGGCTCTGCGGTGGAGGACTCCATCACGGCAGGAACTCGGGAAGCCATGGATGAGTTTGTCAAGCCCCGATCCTCGGATGAGGAGGGGCTTTGTAGCCTCGATGTGGGCCAAAGCGCCGGATCTTGCTACCGGCATTCTGAGCATAGGGCTTCTGGGACTTGTAGTGCCCAGTTTGTCGTCCGCCCCCTAGTGGTCCCTTATTCATTGCGCTCTCAGACTCACTCATTCCTTTGGTGAAAGAAGAGGAAGGAAGCGTGCTGAGCACCTTGTGCCCTTGAAAATGGCACGTGATCGCTACATAACCAAACCATGCAACTACTTACACACCAACTGACAACCTAAACTGTGTGAATGTCAGTCGCTAACACATGCATTAAGCAAGACACAATTAATCACTCACGTACACAGTCACACACCTACTTATTCATCCATCCTGACTATTATACACCCATTCATTCTTCAATACACCTTGGCATATATATATAAAACATATTTACATTTTATAGAAACACACATTTACTGGATGATGTCATCAGTGATGTCATTTGAGATGTCATCAGTGATGTCATCCGTGATGTCACTGGCCATGTCATGAATGATGTAAAATGTGACAGCATCAGCAGTGTTTTGCGGTAGAGCGAGTTATAGTTAGCTCAACTAACTTTTACAGGGGAATTTCTATGGTTTTCTATGAGTGAAATGTCCAACTAGCTATAACATCCCTAAAACCTATGTTTTTGTTCAGTGAATTTCAAATGTTTTTTTAAATGCTAATTTTGAACTATAACGGGCCTGAAACCTATGTTTTTCGTCAGTGAATATATATATGTATAGATAGCAATGCCACTTCTGAATAAGATAACAATAGAACAGTTGAACCAGCAAGCCAGAACACAATATTATCACCATGCAAAAATAAAGCGATTCTCCCATTTATTTCACTAAAATATAATCATTTCATGCTTATAAGGTATTGTCCGAAACACACTAATTTGCCCAGCATGTTCAGACAAAAACTTTGAAACTGACACAATTTTTCCCATTAGCTAGGAAATAGGAACAGTAGATAAGTGACAGAAACAAAGGCAGAGGGTGAACATGCCTTGCCGAGCGGAAAGAATCGTCGAGCCTCACAAGAAAACAGAGAAAATCGTAAGATGACATGAATACAGGGCCAGGCACTGAGCACAGGATAAGAACCAGTGGGTTGAAGAGGGAGGGATCTGAAAGGCACGACGTGCCATACTTTTTTCATTCAAGAAAAACTGTTACCCTACTTATTGGAAAAGACAACCATCTCAGGACGATTAATTTCCAGAGTTAAAATCCTTCAGCTGAAGTTAAACGCAAGGAGTCTCCTGAGCTGTGATACCCAGGTAGGGGCAGATGGCCAAACAAGCCTTCCCAGGCTGTTTAATGCAAGTTTAACAGTGTTTTCTGTCACAGACTGGGACATCGTAATCCTAAGCATACACAAGTCACCATTCTCGAATTCACAAACCAGGATTTAATTCTGTGGCTCTCTGGTTACAGATATAGATATCTGTAGTGCATCAACTAATAGAGGTTTTATAATGTTTGAATAACATAACTTTCCTTTGTTGTTCATTTGTTATGCGTTCATTTATGCCTGTTTACATGACAGTGAAAGAAAAAAGTTAGAGAATATTTTGTTTTAACCCCGCCCCCTTGTCACTCACCCGCTTCATTATGGAGAGCATCACAGTTCCCATATTTTTAGGTCTCGGCCTGGCAAAAGCAGCGCATGTGCTACTGTCCCCATGCAGAGGGCTTCTTGGAATCAATACAGATTCCAAAGTTGTGTCTCAGCTCCACCTGCATTTTTCATTCGTGCGCGTCGTTTGGCGTCACAAATTATGCCAAAGGCAGTGCAATGATTGCACCGGAGGCATTTCAATCCCTCCTGGTTGCCACCCTGTCCCCTTTTGGCGCCTCCCAGCGGAATAGGATCTCTTACCGTGGCGTGACACAGTAGTCTTATTTATTAACTTGCTGCACTTTTTTTTAAACCACTGCATGCATTTCTGTGTGGAATGCATTATATGCTTGTACGTTACTTTGTTTTCAATTCTTATTATTATGCTACTTTGTTGTTATAGGTTTCTCTTTGTATGTACGCTATCCGTTTGTGTTTTTTTTTTTTTACTTTGAAACTGAGCGCGGCGCCGCTTCATAGACACCGTGCTTGGTTTATTTATATATTTCTTCACTTTAATATTTAGAGCAGCGCCCGCTTCAAGGACACCGCGCTCAGTGTTAAAGTTAAGAAATATATTTTTAAAAACGAGCGCGGTGTCTGTGAAGCGGCTCCACGTACAGCTTTAAACTTAATCGGACAAATTGCATTGCAAATGCTTATTTTTTGTTCCAGGTAATTAACAAGCAAGAGGCAAGGTTCTCTTTAAGTAGACCGTGCAGAGTTTTGAATTGTCGCGGGTTTTATTATGTAGATGTTGTAACGCTTCCCAAGCTGCAAAAGTTAATTATTTTGCCCTAAATCTTCACCCATGGGGCGCTTTAACCGTGCTGATCCCAAGACAATCAGAGAGGTGGAGGGGCCCTTGGCATAGAAAGGGCCTCGGGGGCTCAGTGTCTGTTTACAGTATTTCACAGCTGACCCCCCATTAGGAGCGGAGCACCGGCGCCTCAGAGTAATTTCCCCCTCCAGATTCCCTGCTGCAAACCCCGCCTTGCCCATCCCACTGTGAGGCCCACAGTAAACAGAGTCAGGTGCAGGACATCTGTTAAACCCCACAGAAATTGTTTAAAAGTGGGCCCTGCCTTGAGGGTTTACAAGTTACAAGGGCCAAATAAAACATGACCGAATGGCAAAGCCACGTGTGCAGTGGGCACACAGTCGCAGCCAAGAGGCTACAGGCGTGCACACATGCATCGTGCAAAGATGGCTTGAATTTTTACATTTATCCAGAGTTACGCAGTTGGTAAAATTGTTTTTTTGCTGCTGTATATAGAGCGAACTCAAGTGTACTGGAGCGCTTTAGGAGCTCTTTCCATGAGCCCCAGTTACATTACGCGGGGGTCATATTCATTTTCTGTGGGCATGGCAAGAATAAATGATTTGCCCAGAATCACAGGAGCTGACGCAGAGACTCGGACCTAGTTCCCCAGTTCCAAAGTCGGCAGCTCGGGCCACTACGCCACAATGAATGTAATTTGTCAATTCATGTTCCTCAAAGTCATGAAATGTTGAGCTGGACCTTCATGTTACAACATAAGTCAGACTTGTGTGCTTTGTTTTTAAACCCGCCAATGCCAACATTTTTAGTGCAGCCAGGAAACGGCACCCCGGCTGGAAAGGGTCCTTTTATTTACTTTGGTGTGCTACCCCCTCGAACTCAGACAAAACGGACTGGGACGGCAAACCACTTTCTCAGAAGTGGCGAGGTGCATTGTGGGATGCCACCAAGTACTCACCACTATTCCTGTATATGTGTCTAGTAACAGGTGGCAGGAAGCGATAAGGTATCTGGTCGCCGGGGTGTAACTGGTGCCACTGCAAACAAGCATTGAAAATGCAATGGGTCTCGCCTTTGAATAGGTTAAAGCCATTTGCTTTGCTAATGGTATTACTAGAGCCAAATTTCGGGGGGGGCTAAGGAAAAATTTCGGGGGGGCTAAACCTTTGATCAGTAGGCAGAGTGGGGCTGCAGGGCCTCCAACACGGGGTGAAACAACAGCAAGGCCTAATTAACATTGAAATGGTCTTTTAAAGACCTGTTAAACATTCGGGTGTGGCTCTGTGTGAGCCCGGGATCTGTCTCATCCCGGGCTGCCACACACGACGGGGGGGGGGGGGTTGAAGCCCGGTGAGTTCAATGGGTGTTGCGCGCCTGGCAAAGACATTGGCTTTAACTTAATGAAAGGCGATACCTATTGCATTTTTAATGCTTGTTTTAATGGAGTTCCACCACTGATCAGAACACTCCTGTGTTGCAGCGAAAGAACCATGTTAACCTTCTAACATAACACATAGCACAAATGAGTAATGTAATGAATCACGACTGCACAAGTAAAATACAAATGGTGCAATCCCAACGAACATTTGGTATCTTGCATGCTTCACCTTTCTATTGTTATATGATGCTATGTTATTGCCATGTTAATGGTCATGTATTCATTTTCTTTTAGAATGTGTATATGCTTTGGTTTGAATCGTCAGTCAGTTGTGGGGATCGTCTGGGCCTTGATGTACTATGGAAGCTGTGTCTGATATTATACAATAAAACATATCACATTCCCTTCTTGTGGACTCACTTTGGTTATGCGGGGAATGAGATTTTGATACCGTTTTTGATCACTTAGATATTAATCTCATTCATCATTTTGGATCGATTGTTATCTGTCATTGAGTAAAAGACAACCCCTAAATAGGTTATATTATCCCCATAAACTGACGCAACTCTGAAGAACCACTGACAACTGATGAAGTTTTAAAAGTTTATATAAAATCAAGAATTATATGCGTATACAATCTTCTCAGGATACGATTCAATAAGTATACAAAAGAACAATTAAAGTCAATTCCAAATCCAAATCTGCAGATTAAAGCATTTACAATATGTGGTTCTTCTGCGTCATCTAATAGAAGATAAAACAAGTTAATTCTGTCCCTACTCTATACTAGGTGACATCCCTACTTCGCAAGTTCCTTACCTAAAAAAGGTGTCAGCAGTTTGACTTCCAAAGAAGTTCAAACTCTCTTAGCCTCTAATGGTAATTTTATTTCGAGAAACAGAACCCTCTCTGCCTACCCATCCGCTCTCTAAGGGTCCTCGGCCTACTGTTCTCTAGCGCTCTGTTCTCTCTCTGCGCTCTGAGCTCTTCGCTTTGTCTTCAGGCCATCTACCCCGAGCTAACTTCTCCCCGAGCTCTCTATGATGGCATCTGCTTGGAGCTGGAGCTGTCTTCTCCCCTGGGTGCTGTCCCTAAATACACAATCATAATACGAGTGGAACGCCCCTTGACGCCCACCACGTATACATTTACACATGATCTCATTTCTGGATCTTTCCATAGCTTCATCTCTTCGCGTCGTCCGTTAAGTTGACCCTGCTTCTTAGGCACCATCTTCGTCTTCTTGCTGGTGACTTCATTTGACATTTCATTTGACACTTTCAGAGCAAAGTCTATCACTTCAGCAGAGTTCTACTCTTTACGACTGTATTCATAACCTTAGTTGGTCCTGTGAACGGTCATTTCTAAACAAGACCCAAATTCCAAGCGTCTCTTATCTCACTTAGGCCATAAACTTCGTCCAGCCATGTCACTTTAAATCTAGCAAGACCTTTGACTCTTGTCTCGCACATTCAGATCAAGGCTACCCCTTGTTCCTGTGAGACCACTAAATTATATGTAGCGGACTACACTCCTGCGAACGCTTGGTCAGTTAGGTTAAAATCACACATGACCAAACCTTTCTAACATTCCTACAAACCCTTCTACACAGTATAACCTTTAACATACATTTATATATAATTGAATTTAGCAAAGCAATGTCTATGCGCAAATACATTCTACATAGAATACAACATTATATTCTTATGCTTACACCGTGCTATAAAGTCTGCACATTTCTTCGCTTTATATTTCGTCTTCTTTCTCCGCTTAATAATTACACACGTATATTCAGTTTTGCACATTCTACTATTCTTAAGCATTTCTATACATTTCTATATTAGACCACTATGTATACGAACCTTCTAATGCATTTTCTAAAGTGAATACAAATACATTTCCTATTACATTGGTTACATCGGCTAACTTTACGCTACAAGTGGTAACTTCACGTTACAACTTCTACGTTTATACGATATGCTTGTGAATATGGTACATATATACTTTTTATTCAAATTGCGCTCTCTCAGTTACTACAAAATTGGAGATAAGCTGGGCAACATTTGTTGGGCTCCCTAACTGTGTTTATATTTTTAAAGGGGCCTAGGGTTCCTTTTCCCCTCATTTGCGAGGATAGATACTGCGAGGATTCCAGTGATCTTTATATATTTTTGGTCTTAAATTGGCACATTTCGGGATAACCTTGTGTTTTTAAAGGAGGATTTTGGCATGTGTCCAAGTAATGATCAACTGTTGGCGTGCGGCAGCATCACTCTGTGTTGAGCGCACTCTTTCTCCTGGCACGTGGGACACCTCGGACTTTTATAAACTGAGCCCATGCATTCTATTTACATGCAGGGCATTGGAACGGCCGTTTGAGAGTGCAGAGTCAATTTTGTTAGAGCACTTTTTTTTTTACACGCGAAACATCTGGGAACGCCTAACTGCATCGGAGTGCATTTCTCCGCTCTTGCTTGCCCGCACCTCCTCGAATTGCTCTTTCTAATTGCTCGAATTCCTGGAATACGTGCCAGCGGTGTTCCTCAGCTTGCAGTGCTTCTCAGCTCTGCTTCCTGTATAGCATACTACTTCCTGTCAGCTTTTCCTGCAGCTCTACCTTCTATTTTCAGCAGTGTTTTGCTTTTGCTTTACTGGTTTATAGGCTGCCACTGTCATCTGCTGGCCTATCACAGTGACCAGCACACTACCATATGCTGGCCTATCATAGTGACCAGCACACTGCTTGTTTCGGATATTAATGCAATAATTCCTACAATGTGTTTGACATTCGTTATTTTTCTCAACTGCAGTTTGTAGTTTGCTTAAATTGGCTTATTTTTCATGTGGACTGATTTTGGATATTTGTTTTTAACATTTCATACATACCATGATGCAAGCTGTCACACCTCCAGGTTCATTTCTATAGGAGCCTGAAGATCCTCCTTTGACATGACGAATTTGGTTTAGGTAATTCAGTGCATACTTAGGGGCTATTGATGAATTCAAGCTAGACAGGAAAGGCAATTTACTTTATTAACATTTGTTATGTTATGTTATGTTATTTTTATACTTCTATAGCGCACGGCCACTCCACGGAGTATCCCGGCGCTTTATCGAAGGAAACCCAACCGAAGAAGGGAGAACATAACACTAAGAGGTTTAAGTATAGAAGGTCAAAATGTATTTGATCATCTTCCTGAGTGTAATGGAGAAGAAGAATATGATGAGTTTGGAGTAGCTGTAAACAGTTGGAAATTTACTTTGAAGTAAAGATTAATTTAGTGGTGTGCCTTCCCAAATATTTCACACATGTTCAGGCCCCCAATGAGTCTATTGATACATACAGTACAGCTTTAAAATATTGGCAGCATATTGCGAATTTGAAGATTTTACCTCACAACTTATTGGAGGACAAATTGTGTTCAGATGCAATTGTGAAAAAATACAAGAGATTATTGGTGTGCAAGAACCCCTCACTTGATGAAGCGATAGACATCATAAAAAGTATTGATTCATGACTTGAGGAAGCCAAAAAGATGGCGCATGACAACACATTAAGTTGTATGGCTAGAGTGTCTCAGGTTAAACCTCACAATAACCAGTCACAAGCTATTCCCTAAAATAAGCAGTCAGTTTCTCAGCAGTATAATTTTAGTGCAAGCTGAGGCAAACATATTTTTTTTGTTTAAAAGAAATGTGCAAATTATAAGTGTGGATCTTTAACTCACCGGTGGAATTGTATAAATTGTCTGGCTGCAACACAAGAATGTTGGCAATGGACAGGAGCTGCGGAAAAGTGTGTAGAGGTGGTAAACTAGTAGGAGTAAGATATATAACTATGGATGATTAGTATGACATTAGTAACAATGTAGAGGAGTTAGTTCTCTCTGTAAACTGTACTGAGATTGGGAGTGCACATAGCATCAAGTACTGTGATCTGAACATAAAAATGCAAATTGAGTGCATTTGAATCCCTCTATTGTCGGATTCTGGAGCAAGACTTGTGATTATTTCCAAAGCAAAATAAAAAGGATTTTGGGCAGACAAAGGTTTTCTTCCTCCTGATGATATTACAACTGCATTTGAACAGAGCAGGGCTGATTTAGTTGGATATTTCCTTTGAGACTAAAACCATCAAGGGATAAGTTTAGCCCACAAAGGAATTATTGTGGTAGGTTGGTAGCATCAGGCAGATTTTGATTTAATGATTAGACCTGGACATAAACGCCCAATAACTCCTTTTACTAACTTGGATTGAAAAAACAAATTTAAAGGGGGTTTTCAGGACAAGGTGGGCAAAATCAAAACGTTTGTGCATAAAATCAAGGCCAAAGAGGGTGTTACCTCTGTTAAATACAAATTGTGTTATGTACCTCATAGTTTGAGGGGTGAGCTTTATACATTTTAAGAAACAAGCAAAATGATGGAGTAATTGAACAGTTGAAGCAACTTTGTGGCTTTCTCCAGCTGTGCTAGCTGAATAAAAATCTGGAGAGGTACAATTATGCATTGATTTATGATCTGTAAACAATGGGTAGAAAATGATCCATTGCTGTGCACTGAAGACCTCATCAATAATGTTGGTCAGTCCAAATGGTTTTCAAAGCTTGATCTTCGTCAGAGTATCATCAGGTGGAGTTGTATGAACAATGCCATCATCTACCAGATTTGTACATTTCCAACCTTAGCTGAGGAGTCCGTTTGGAAACAGCCTGAAGTTATCACCTGCCGTCTCTATGGTAGTTCAAAAGAAGATTTAATTCATATAATTTGTCACTGTAAGATGTTGATCAGGGAACGAACATTCTTTTTAAAGAATATCTTTCGGATTTAAACACTACGTACTTGCAGAAGTGCCATCATTGGAGGTTTGGCTTCAACAGCTCCTCAAATAAACTGCAAGTTGGTAAAGTTATTGCAGCCCTTTGAGAAACGCCTTAAAACTATTTGAGCCTATTAATGTTAATGGTCTAATTTTTGCCTCTTTTTGTTTTATCCTGATTTTATGATTTTAGTATTAGGAGGAAAACTATTGAGTTTTTATTTTTGTTTATACTCAATTATTATTTGATTCCTTTTTATCTTAACGAGTTCTTACATTTTTTAATATTGTTTGTGTACGGTAAATAAAAATTGTTATGGTTTTAATTAACTAAACAATAAAAATTAAATTTCATGGAAAAATTCTATTCCGTCATCTACCAGCTTCTGTCACACCTGAAGGTCCATTCCAGTTTTGTTGTTTGTCAATTGGGCTGTCCTCAGCCACATCTGTATTTCAGAAAGTGATGACAAAAATGTTTGAGAATGTGTCGAATGTAGTTGTTTTTCGAGACAAATCTTGATTTTTGCAGATTCTAAAGATAAGCATTATGTGTGTGGAACTCAATTGGAACTCAATGGGGCCACAAAGAGAGAAGTATATATTAGGAGTGAATGAAGTTGAGCAGGGGTGGGCAGTAAACTCTGCTCTAGTGGCAGAGTCCACAGAGGTTTGCCACTCAGAGTTTGGTAAAAACTCCGCCAACTGGCTGTAGCAGAGTTTTCTGTCCAGCCCTTTTTTTTCGAACCAGTCCTGCCAGAACATGTTTTAGGTACCTTCAATAGAATGAACCCAGGCAACTTCATTCTTTGCGAACAGTAAAAACAGATTTGCAAACAGACAAGCTGAACTACCTGGTTACTTAAAGCTACAGAACTTTATCATTAATTCTACCTGTCACTCTATTTGATTATGGCTGATGCCTATCATCTTAAGTTCCTGAGTATGGAAGGAAGCAGCTATGGTGGAGTGCATGGCAGCTGACCACAGCACCCTCTCCAGAGGCCTGACACCATTACACCCTGTGCCTCAGTTCTGACGAGTGCACCCTCAGACAGAAGGGTTTATGACCGTTGCACTCATACTATGGCCCGTGGGCCGCCAGCAGCCCGGCATGCCTTCCTTGGCGGCCCACAGGAGGGAGAGAGTGGAGAGAGAGAGTGTGGTGAGAGAGTAGAGAGAGACTGACTGGGACAGAGAGAGAGACTGACTGACTGACTGAGAGAGACTGACTGACTGAGAGAGAGAGAGACTGACTGACTGAGAGAGAGAGAGAGAGACTGATTGACAGAGAGAGAGAGAGACTGACTGATAGAGAGAGAGAGAGAGAGAGACTGAGAGAAACTGGCTGACAGAGAGAGACTGACTGAGAGAGAGAGAGAGACTGACTGACTGAGAGAGACTGACTAACTGAGTGAGACTGACTGACTGAGAGGTAGAGAGACTAACTGACTGAGGTAGAGAGAGACTGACTGAGGTAGAGAGACTAACTGACAAAGAGAGAGACTGACAGAGAGAGAAAGGCTGACTCACAGAGAGAGAGCAAGAGACTGACAGAGAGCGAGACTGACTAACTGAGAGAGACTAACTGACTGAGAGAGACTAACTGAGAGAGATTGACAGAGAGAGAAAGACTGACTGACTGAGTGAGAGACTGACAGAGAGAGAGACTGACTGACTGACAGAAAGAGAGAGAGACTGACAGAGAGAGAGACACACTGACTGAGAGAGACTGACTGAGCGAGAGAGACTAACTGACTTACTGAGAGAGATTGACTGACTGAGACAGAGACTGACTAAGAGAGAGGCTGACTGACTAATAGAGAGAGACTGACTGACTGAGAGAGAGAGACTGACATGTCTGAGAGAGAGAGACTGACTGACTGAGAGAGACTGACTGAGAGAGAGAGAGAGAGAGAGAGAGAGAAATAGAGACAGGCTGACTGAGAGAGAAACTGGCTGACAGAGAGGTGGAGGAGTGTGGCTCACTGATTAGAGCGGCAGACCCTGATGCAGAGGTCTGGCCCGGGACCAGGGTTCAATTCCCGACGTAGCAGGGTCCTGAGCCCAAAAATGTCCACGGACCCGATAATTCTCGCCTCGGTGCCTACTCTAATCATGGGGTCCCACGCTGCAACTCTGGGCAATAGCTTGCTTAATCTCCACTATGGCGGCCCACCCGCTGCGGGATGCCTGGCTTTCACCTTGGGGATGCCCAGTAAGGGTTATCTCACAGGGAAAAAGCCAGGACGGGTTCCCAAGGCAAGCACCTTGATGCCTTCGGGTGATACGTGCGCTATATAAGTCGCAATACATTACATTACAGAGACTGACTGGGAGAGAGAGAGACTGACTAAGAGAGACTGACTGACTGACTGAGAGATAGAGAGATTAACTGACTGCGGTAAAGAGAGACTGACTGTGGTAGTGAGACTAACTGAGAGAGAGAGAAACTGTCTGACAGAGAGAGCAAGAGACTGACAGAGAGAAAGACTGACTGACTAAGAGAGACTGACTAACTGAAAGAGACTCTCTGAGTTCTGACGAGTTCACGCTCAGGCAGAAGGGTTTAGGTCCGTGGCACTCATAGTATGGCCCGTGGGCCGCCAGCAGCCCGGCATGCCTTCCTTGGCGGCCCACAGGAGGGAGAGAGAGAGTGGTGAGAGAGTAGAGAGAGACTGACTGAGAGAGAGAGACTGACTGACAGAGAGAAAGAGACTGACTGATAGAGAGACTGACTGAGAGAGAAACTGTCTGACAGAGAGAGACAGAGAGAGACTGACTGAGAGAGACTGACTGACTGAGAGGTAGAGAGACTAACTGACTGAGGTAGAGAGAGACTGACTGAGGTAGAGAGACTTACTGACAAAGAGAGAGAGAGAGTGACTCACAGAGAGAGAGTGAGAGACTGACAGAGAGAGAGAGACTGACTGAGAGAGACTGACTGAGAGAGATTGACTGACCAACAGAGAGAGAGAATGACAGAGAGAGACTGACTGAGCTAGACTGACTGATTGAGTGACAGAGACTAACTGATTGACTGAGAGAGAGACTGACTGACTTAGAGAGACTGACTGAGAGAGAGACTGACGTGTCTGAGAGAGAGAGACTGACTAAGAGAGACTGACAGAGAGAGAGAGAAAGAGAAATAGAGACAGACTGAGAGAGAAACTGGCTGGCAGAGAGAGACTGACTGGGAGAAAGAGAGAGACTGACTGACTGAGAGGTAGAGAGATTAACTGATTGCGGGAGAGAGGGACTGACTGAGGTAGTGAGACTAACTGAATAAGAGAGAGACTGACAGAGAGAGAGCGAGAGACTGACGGAGATAAATACTGACTGACTGAGAGAGACTGACTAACTGAGATAGACTGACTAGGAGAGAGATCGACAGAGAAAGAGACTGACTGACTAAGAGAGACACTGACATAGCTGAGAGAGACTGACATAGAGAGACTGACTGACAGAGAGAGAGAGAGACTGAGAGAGAGAGAGAGACTGACTGACTGAGAGAGAGACTGACTGACAGAGAGAGGCTGACTGAGAGAGAAACTGTCTCACAGAGAGCGACTGACTGAGAGAGAGAGACTGACTGACTGAGAGAGACTGACTGACTGAGAGGTAGAGAGACTAACTGACTGAGGTAGAGAGAGACTGACTGAGATAGAGAGACTTACTGACAAACAGAGAGACTGACAGAGAGAGAGAGGCTGACTCAAAGAGAGAGAGCGAGAGACTGACTGAGAGAGAGACTGACTGAGAGAGACTGACTGACTGAGGGAGACTGACTGAGAGAGATTGACAGAGAAAGACTGACTGACTGAGAGAGAGACTGACAGAGAGAGAGAGAGACTGACAGAGAGAGAGACTGACTGACTGACAGAGAGACTGACTGACTGAGCGAGACTTACTGATTGAGCGAGAGAGATTAACTGACTGACTAGGAGAGAGAGACTAATTGACTGAGAGAGAGACTGACTGACTGAAAGAGAGAAAGACTGCTGTGTCTGAGAGAGAGAGAGACTGACTGACTGACTGACTAAGAGAGACTGACTGAGAGAGAGAGACTGACTGACTGCGAGAGACTGACTGACTGATAGAGAGACTAACTGACTGAGGTAGCGAGAGACTGACTGAGGTAGAAAGACTAACTGACAAAGAGAGAGACTGACAGTGAGAGAGGATGACTCACAGAGAGAGAGCGAGACACTGACAGAGAGAGAGAGACTGACTGAGAGAGATTGACAGAGAGAGAACGATTGACTGACTGAGAGAGAGACTGACAGAGAGAGAGACTGGCAGAGAGAGAGACTGACTGACCGACAGAGAGAGAGACTGACAGAGAGAGAGAGACTGACTGAGCGAGACTGACTGACTGATTGAGCGAGAGAGACTAACTGACTGAGAGAGAGACTGACTGAGAGAGAGACTGACTGAGAGAGAGAGAGTCTGATGTGTCTGAGAGAGAGAGAGAGACTGACTGACTGACTAAGAGAGACTGACTGAGAGAGAGAGAAAAAGAAATAGAGACAGACTGACTGAGAGAGAAACTGGCTGACAGAGAGAGACTGTCTGGGAGAGAGAGAGAGACTGACTGAGAGAGACTGACTGACTGAGAGGTAGAGAGATTAACTGATTGCGGTAGAGAGAGACTGACTGAGGTAGTGAGACTAACTGAAAAAGAGAGAGACGGACATAGAGAGAGAGAGAGACTGTCTGACAGAGAGAGAGCGAGAGGCTGACGGAGAGAAAGACTGACTGACTGAGAGAGACTGACTAACTGAGATAGACTGACTAGGGGAGAGATTGACAGAGAAAGAGACTAACTGACTAAGAGAGAGACTGGCATAGCTGAGAGAGACTGACAAAGCGAGACTGACTGACCGACAGAGAGAGACAGACTGACAGAGAGAGAGAGACTGACTGACTGACTGAGAGAGACTGACTGACTGAGAGAGAGACTGACTGACGGAGAGATTGACTGACATAGAGAGAGAAAGAGAGAGACTGTGATGGAATTGGGGTCAAATTTTGTATGAAGCTATGCAATGCCTCTTAAGATTGCTATTGTCTGCTAATAAAAATGTATTATCAAAATGTGCTCTTTGTAGATACATCTGATTTTGAAATACAGCATTTTCGCATTGTCTAATGTTTAGAATTGGGTTTGATTTTTTTAACTTTAGCCCCATCCCCTCCCACTGACTACACCCTCCCCCACTGACCCCACCCCTACTCGGGTGCCCTCGGCCACAAATCACACTGTAATTTTGGCCCGACAGAAAGTTTGTGAGTACCCATGTTCTAAGTCATAAGCTGCTGCGCACAGTGACTGTCGACAGCTAAGCCATGAGAACCAGAAAGAGCCTTGTCAAGGGAGGCCATCTTCCCCAGAGAAGGAGGTAAGGAACTCGACTCGTAGCACAGCCTGTGTAACTTTTGTGTGGTTCAAGGACAGTGCGAACTGACAGAGGCAGAGGAGTGTCGGGGGCACCTGTAGGCACGTGCCTATGCACGAGCACTCCAGTTTTCAAGAGCTTGATGACACTGTCACTGTTTTCATGAGAAAGAGGTACTGGAACGACTCTTGTCTCCATGTGACCTGTATGGCTAGTTTATGAGTAAAGAAAGGTGCATTAAGTTATTGCTGAGGTCCGATGGGAATAAGACTGCAATACACTAGGTCTTTACAGAGAGAATGAATTAACTCTAATAGTTCATATATTACTTAAAGGAAAAATGGAAAGAAGTGTTTTCATACACGGTAAATTCTAAAATGCAATAACTGAAACTGATGTGATAGTAGGGACGTTGACATTAATTTCTATGCTCTTATCAATTCAAACAGGTTATTTTTCTCCCAAATGCAACCTAAACCATTCTCTCCATAAAAAAATACTAGAAACGGATAACGAGTTATCTAATTAACGGATGCTAACTCTCTCAGGGGTGGCATTCCCTAGACCACATTTTTTTCTTATAGTGTGTTTATTTATTTATGCGTTTTTATATAGCGCGGACTTTACCCGAAGGTGTCAGAGTGCTTCACAATATGAACAGAACTGATACATGAGAACATTACAAGTGAACAAATTACAAAAGCAAACACTAAGTTACATGAGGCAAAAGTGACAATCATGAGCAAACAAATACAAGAGGTAGCAAACGGTGCAGTACAGGAGGAAAAAGTGACATGTGTGCAGGTTACAAAAGCGTACAAAGTACAAGTAGAGGTAAAATACTGCAATACATGGCAGACACTCAAACACAAGAACAAACGTTACGTAGGCAATGGTGGCACTTGTGCAAGTATCGAAAGCAAAACAAAATATAAGAGGTAGCAAACAGAGTGTTACAAGAGAAATGTGACGTGTGCATGTTACAGAAGAATACCAAACACAGGTAAAAGGGGTAATACTGCAATAAATGGCAGACTCTCAAACCACAAAAACACACTGGGAAGGCACTTCCATAGTCATGGAGAATAGAAATTTTCTATAATGAAAGTTCTTCCTTCAGATAATAGAGAGGGCATGAATTAAATTTGGAAGTGTCTTTGAAGGAGGAGAACTTTGAGGTCAGTTTTGAAGGCCTGGGAGGAGGAGGTGGTCCGGAGCTGAGGCTGAAGTGAGTTCCAGATTCTCACCACGTTGTCTGAAAAGGATTGGGCCATCGATCTTTCCTTCATGAAAGTGGGAGGTTCAAGCAGTAGATTTTGTGATGGTCTAGAGCCTCCAGAGAGTTTCAGTTTATTCGCCAGGTAGCGTGGAGAGGAGGAGTGCAAGGCTTTGTGGGTGATGCAGGCAGTCTTGTAGAAAGATCTTGCCTCGATGGGAAGCCAGCAGAGGGTGGATAACATGGGTGTGATGTGGTCGCTTCTTTTGGCCCCAGAAATGAAACGAGCTGCTGAATGGAGAACAGACTTAAGGGGGATTTGGGGAGGCCAGTAAGAAGAGAATTGCAGTAGTCCAGTCTGGAGAGAACCAGCGATTGGACCAGGGTTTTAAGGTCATGCTCCGGGAAGAAGCGACAAATCCCCTAAAGAAGGCGCAGTTGGTATCGAGCAGACTTTGCAATTGAATTAATGTGGGAGAGTAGATTGAGTTTTGTGTCGAGTGTGACACCAAGGGATTTTGCGCTGTCAACAATGATGGGTTTATTGTTGAGTAGATTCATCTGGTCCATCCATGATTAAACTGGGGGAGGGGAAAGTGAGGAGGAGAGGAGGAGGAATTCAGTTTTGGAGAGATTCAGAATCAGTTGATGTGTTGACATCCAGTTTTGAATGGAGTCCAGAGTAGAGCTTAGGACAGAGAGATCGTGAGTGGAGGCAACCTTGAGGTAGATTTGACTGTCGTCTGCGTAGAGATGATACTGGACCCCGGATTTTACTTAGGAGATTTCCCAGTGGTTCCAAATAGAGATTGAACAATGTGGGTGCAAGTATAGAGCCGTGAGAAACACCTTGAAACACCGCCAAAGGAGATGAAAGTCTGCCCGCTATTTTGATCATTTGGGATCTATCAGAGAGGAAGGGAGCAAACCATATAAGCACAGTGCCCTCCATGCCCATTCTCTATTGAATAGTGTTGAGGAGGGTGTTGTGATTGACAGTGTCAATGGCTGCAGAAAGGTCAAGGAGAATTAGAAGACAAGACCCCCCCCCCGAATCGAGTATCCACAGCGCGTCATCAATCACTTGTAGAAGGGCTGTTTTAGTGCTGCAGTTTTGGATGAAGCCGGACTGAAAATTGTCAAGAAGATCATTGTCCTTGACATGACGAGAGAGTTGTTTTGCAACACATCTTTCTGTGATCTTTGCAAGAAAGGGTAGTTTAGTGATGGGGCGGAAGTTGTTGAGGTCATTCGCATCAGCAGTGGGTTTTTTAAGCAGAGGGGTGACCTGCCGAGTCTTGAAGGGAACAGGAAGGGAGCCTTGACAGAGGGAGAGGTTGACCAGAGTGGTCCAATAGGGAAGAGAAACGGTATAGAAGTCAATGACAATGGCACTAGGGATGGGGTCAAGAGAATGGTTGAAAGGCTTTGTTTCGAGGATGCACTTGAGGAGGACATCTTCAGTGATGGGGTCGAAGTTCTGCCAAATTGCTAGTGATTTGCGCTCCTCTGGAGGGGGTAGGATGAGCGACCTGATCCACAAGTGATTTCACTTTTTCGTCAAAGAATACACAAAATCTGCTGCTTTCTTTGTAGAATCCTCCAACTTGGAGGTTGGGGGAGAGCAGTTAATATTTCTGATGAGATCAAATAGTTTTTGGGTCTATTTTTGGCTGAGTCAAGGAGGGTTCTGAAGTTTGATGCTTTTCCAAGGAAGATGTGCTTGTGGTACTTGGATCTTGCTGAACGAAGCGTGGACAAATTATCGGTAGAGGGCGCTTGCGTCCATTGTTTCTCCAGGAGTCTTAGGTGCTTCCTTTCTTCATAGAGGGATTTGTTGAACCAAGGTGCTGAGGGAATGGGCCTTTTCTTTTTGCTTTGGAGGGGAGCGACGTTATTGATTTCGACTGCAAGGACTGAGAGGCATTGGGAGGTGAGATCGTCAACATCTAGGTCCGGGTCTAGCCTTGGAAGTGACAGCAAAGCTGATTCACCAAGGGAAACAGTGTCAATATTTTTAGTGTCACGGAACCAGGAGGTAGCCCTCTTTGGTTGGCCAAGAGTTATAGAGTGTGCTAGGTGAAGAGAGAATGGGATGAGGAGGTGGTCAGACCAGTCTACGTGAATAGGGGTAGCGATAGAAAGCATGCCTGCTTTAGAAATAACAAGGTCCAGGATTGAACCCTTAGAGTATGTTAATTCTGTGCAGTGTTAGATAAGATCGTTTGTAGAGAGGAAGGTGGCCAGCAAATTCGCGGAAGAGTCTTGCGGAGAGCCCCATTGGAGATTGAAGTAACCAATGAAGGTCTGATTGTCACTTTGCGAGTATTGGTCGCTGATGAAGTCAGTGAGTTCCTCCATGAACGAAGGGCCGCTCCCAGGTGGGTGGTAGATGGCATGGAATCTGAGGGGTGAGCGATGGTGTAGTTGAAGCTCAAGAGATTGGCATTCAAAAGTTCGGAAGGCGCTGATAGGAGAAGCCTTAAGTTGAAGGGAGTTTCTAAAGATGACTGCAACACCTCCCCCAACTTTGACAGTTCCTAAAAATAGAATAGCCTGTGGGTAATAGGAGATCAAACATAGAGTGAGAGGTATCGTTGAACCAGGTCTCTGTTAGGAAGAGCATGTCAATATTGTGAAGGGTGATGGTATCAGAGGTTTCGAGTTTGTGTTTTATTGCAGATCTGCAGTTGTGGAGCAGACAGCGCAGCTTTGTCGAGACTGTTTTGGTGACGGGGGCACTTGGGCTAAGAAGGGTGATAGGGATATTGTACTTATACAGGGGTGCACGGGAGGGTTTCGGTGGTTTCTTGGTTCTGACAGAAGAGATGGACAGAAAAGTGTAGATAGTTGGGTTACTCGGAGATGCAAGTTGAAGAAGGGTGGCGTTCAAGGGCTTGTGTGAGTGAACGATGTTTGCAGACGACACGTTATGCTTGGCTATGATGGGGTGAGGGGGCGAGGTGCATCTCGTTGGAAGGTGAGAGTTTTCCAAAAGAGTTGAGGTGAATGGGAAAGTGGAAATCTCGGAGCTTAAAAGTGAAATGGTAGCTACAAGCTGGGAGATGGAGGTGATAAGAGAGCCTAACTTATTTTCAAGAGAGAGTAGGGCAGAGCATGGAAGGTTGGGTGTCGCGATGGCAACAGGGGGGGGTGAAATTGGTGGTGGAAGGCAGGGAGAGGTGGAGGGACAGGAGGAGAGTTGGGATATAGGGTTCATAGGTGGGGAAAGGTGGAGGTTGAGAGCGGGGTTGGTGTATCAGAGGTGAAGGGAGAGTTGTCTTTGTTGGCGTTGCATGAAGGAAAGGAATTAAGGACATATTTAGGGGGAGATGGGTGCGGATCAAGGCGGTGGGGTAGAAGGAGAGGGGAGGACTGTGAGGTGTCACAGGAATATAGGAGGTTTGGGAGGAAAAGAGGGGAGGTGGTTGGAGAGGTCCTGTTGACTAGGAGAGGTGGCTGTGAGGGAACAGGCATCTGGCAGAGTGAGGGGGTTGGGAGAAGGGGAAGTTGAAGAAAGGAAATGGTTCTGCTGGGCCAGATGGAGGGAGATGGAAAGGGTTGCCAAAGGGGGAAATGGGATAGCACAGCATTGCTGGAGGAGTGGGGTAAGGAGAGAGATGCAATGGGATTGTGGAGAAATCGGGGTAAGAAGTGAGGGGAGGAGTGGGTAGAGAAGAGGGGAGAGGGAGAAATGAGGGGAGCATAAGGAAAGTTAACTGGGGGAGAAGGTTGGAGGAGAGGTGGACTAAGAAAGGTAGTAGCAGGTAGGAATTGGGGGGAGGAGATGAGATTGGAGTACCGGGATGGTACAGATTGGATGAGGAGTGTATTAGCTAGTGGTAAGGCTGAAGTGATGAAGGGGGGCATACTGTGAAGTGGGAGGAAAGGGAGAGGAGGGCACAGGGGAGGGGGAGGGGGAGGGGGAGGGAAGAGGGCTGACCTGTGCCACTCGAGGGTGCAGCCTATTGGAGTGTAGGGGGGTCAAGGGAGGAGAAAGGGAGTAATGGGTAGAGCTAGATGGAGAGTCAGGAGAAAACCCGGTCGCAGAGGAGGGGAGTAGGGAGGGGAAGAGGTGGTCAAAGAGAGAGAGACAGGTGTCTTTGCCTTGGATCATGACAGTACCGTTGTATAGATTGAGATGGTGAGGGAGCCGTTGAAATACGCAGAGGGGGAAATTTTTAGTTGTTTCCCATGAGGGATAGAGGAGGAGGAGGTGACGTTAAAGGCCGGGAGGATAAATGATTTTGTAGCAGTTAATTCCAGCCATAACTCGTTTGAGCTTAACTAATAAAGAAGTTGGAAAACATCTTGATAACTGCACTAGCTTGTGGTTGACACATTATCAGCTTCTTGGTTATCTTTTTTTATATGCAAATGCATTAATGAAATAACACCAAAATATCTTCCAGCAAAATCAAAAAGTATTGCCCTCCCTGACCTCTAAGAACAGTTAATCTTTGGCTTTTGAGTTTTGATGACCCCTAAGAGTCTCCTACCATGGAAAGGCAAGCATAGAATCGGGGCAATAAATCTGAAGAACTAGAATGTCCTTTCACAGTAGGCAACATTTACATGGTGCACTGCTGACTTTCAGAATAGGAGGTACAAGCTTTAACTATTTGTGTACTTGTTTCATCAGGCAGCTGACTCATATTACTGATTTTAGTGATATACTTATTATTTACAGACCCAGCAGCTGGCAACAATTTAGGTCATGGCCTGTGACTTATAAATATTTAATAAAAGTGAAACTACAAAGAAATAATAACATTGATGCTGCTATATCTGTTTCGATTCCAGTAGTGTCACTTGCCTTCTCACATGAAGGTAATTTCAGGGACATTTACCTATATTCCTGTATATGAAGCTCTTATTCTTTTTCTCAACCTGTTTCCCGCGTGGATAACGTAGTTGAAGATTTCTTCTCATTGGGCTCAGTGCGGTGTATTGATGCCTCTTCGTAGATTAACTAAGTCTCTGAGTCAAGCGACGGCCACACTGTATCCAAATGATTATTTAAAAATATATATTTTTTTATTAACCTTTTTCAAAAGTTCTCACATTATATCATAATGCAATCGGTTGCGTTATAGTGGTACAAATATGCTATTGGAAAGTAAACTGTTTACAGATAACAATAATATTGGGGGCATTAGTCCATCTGTCTTTGACGCACTGTGAGTTCAAAGGGAAACTGGGGGAGATAAACAGAGAACCTCGTATGTGAGAAAAGGAAAGAAAAAACAAGGGGGGGGAGCGGAGACAGAGTCAGGATCATGAAGGATGTTCAGGGTACATCAGCTATGGGCTATTCGGGGGAGTTTACAGTGCTTACAGAGATTATTCATTGGGGAGTGTTGTCAGGTGTGACAGAAAGAGCAGCGTGCTCTGGCGCGTCCGTACTGCTGCTGTTAAGGCTTGGGGGGGTAAGGGGGGAGAGGGGGGTGGTGTTGGAGGATTAAAGTATATATAAGCCCTATTATGGCGTTGGCTCTGTCAGGACCGTAGGGTCACTCTGGGAGGCGCTGGGGGTGGCGCGCCTATGTGCTTGTTTAAACTGGTGTGACAACATGGCCCACTCAAAGGAAATGGGGTGTTTGCGGTGACCTTTTGCCTCCTCCTCCCTTAGGGCTTCCTCCTCTGCCGCCGCCCATTTCTGAATCGCTCGCACCCATGCTTCCAACTGGGGTCCCGAGGTTGCTTGCCATTGCATGGTGATGTTTCTCTTGGTTAGGAGCAGGGACAGAGCCACAAACCGAACCTGTACTTTGTGTGTTTTCGGCCTTCGGAATATTCCCAATGCCACCGCTTCCCAGGAGCGTAGCCCTGTCAGTCCCGTGAGTGTGCTGATAAAGTCGAGTATGGCAAACCAATATGACTGTAGAGCTGGGCAGCTCCAGAACATGTGCTGGAAGTGCGCGTTCGGGGAGTGAAATCTAGGACACAGGAACTGTGTATCGGGGTAGAACCGTTAGAGGCGCGCCAGCGTTTGGTACGCTCTATGCAGCATGTAGTACTGTATATTTTTGAACCTCGCGTTTCTGGACACTTTCTTAAGAAATTCCAGAGCCCTGTCCCATTCCTTATCATGTAATTGTTGCCCGAACTCGTCCTCCCATGTGGTCCTCAGAGTATGTAGTGGCCTGTGTGCAAGTTCTCGTATTGACTTATACAGCCATGTAACAAGGTGTCGTCCTATGTCCATATATAGTATAGTGTGGATTACTGGTTGTGTTACAGGCTCGGCTATTGTAAGATCACAATGTGGGCGGAAACTGTCTACGAGCTGTCGGTGTGTTAAAAACTGTCCCGGGAGGAAGTCGTAATCCTCCATGAGTTGCGCATACGGGCGAAGTTGCCCCTCCGTGAACAACCCCTCCGCTTCCGTTATCGCGGACTCTGTCCATGTCCGTAGCATGACCTGTGTGAAACAAGAGTTCCCCTTCAGCCAGCCAACTAGCGGTAGACGCGGGGAATAACAGGGGTCTCTGCCACGATGCGGTAGATCCGTTGCATGCACCTGCAGACAACCGACACCTGCAATGGGTATGTCTGGCGAGGTTTGGTGCCAGGGAGCAGTAGGCGCAGGAGTTCGGGGACAGGGCCTTGCGTTGTGCAGATCTCCCCGGTATGTCTGCCCTCCCTCCAATACGACAGCCACTGAAGCTGCGCCGCCAGGAAATACGACTTGAAGGCGGGGGGACCCAGAACCCCATGAGTGGTGGGTAACTGCAGTTTATTGAGGGCTATGCGGTGGCGACCAGTCCCCCACACGAGTGCACGGAGGAGCCTATCTAGCTCGCGGAAGAAACCTCCAGGTGGGATAACTGGCAAATTTGTGAAGTAATATAATAGCCGGGGAACCATGATCATTTTGGCTATAGCCACCCGACCGATTGGTGCACACGGGAGGTTCTTCCAGAAGCCCACCGATGACCTAATTCCAGCCAGCACCTTGCAGTGATTGCCCTCGTAGATGTCAGCGGGAGAGTGGTAAAGGCGGACACCGAGATTGCGGGGAGCACCCGTGTTCCAAGGCATGCGGTGCGTGCCTATTCGTATCTCCCATGGTTCAAGGGACTGGTGTAGGGGATAAACTGTGGATTTATTACAGTTCACCTGGAGACCCGATGCTTCCACAAACTCCGACAAGACTGTCCATATGGGGGTCAAGTCCTCCGTTATATCCCGGATATATAGCAGGAGATCGACCGCATACATGGAGACGCAGTGGACAATGTCCCCTATGGGGATGCCCCAGGTGGTTCTCTCCACTCGTAGGCATATCGCTAGGGTTTCAACCTCCAAGGCAAAGAACAGGGGTGACAGGGGGCAACCCTGTCTGGTACCCCATTCAACCCGCAGCGGAGACGAAATTTACCGACCAAGCCTGACCCGCGATGTGAGATTGGTGTAGAGCAGCTGTGTATACCGTAGCAGGGTAGGGCCCAGTCCTGTCCGTCGCAGGACAGCAAATAGGTATGGCCAGGTCATAGTATCAAAGCCCTTTTCAAGGTCGAGAATGATGCAGGCCGGGCGGGGAAAGGTGTCCCCCACCTGATCCTGGAAATGGAACAACCGCCTAATGTTCTGGGATGTGTTCCTGCCGGGGACGAAACCACATTGGTCCGGGTGTACTAATGGGCGCAATATTTGCTCGTAACGAGTTGCCAGTATTTTTCCCAAGACCTTACAGTCAGCGGATAGGAGCGCAATGGGGCGGTAGGAGGAAATTGTTGGGGGTCCCGGTGCGGTTTAAGAAAGGTCACTATGACCAATTCCCGAAGCGATCCCGGAAGTTCTCTCCTTTCGAATGTGTCCGCAAACATGGCGGTTAGACAGTGGACTAAGAGGGCCGAGAAGGTACTATAGTACTCCAGGGGCAGACCGTCAAGGCCTGGTCACACTGTATCCAAATGATGGTATCCTTTTGGAATGTTGCAGAATTTTAAGGCAGCAATCTCACTACTCACAAGTGTGCAATGTACACTGGACTGGAATTCCACCGCTTGTGGAACTCCATGGAATCTCGCAGTGTTTTTAGGTAATTCTGAGGAATTCCGCAGAGTAAAACTCTGCAAGTTCAGCCCAGCCCTAAAGTTGAGTACTTAGCCCCTACGTTAATCTCTGGAGATGTTAAACCCAAACCAAGCATCATTAATCGAATTCGCAAAGTACCTCATCCCACCAATACAGAGCAGCATATGTTTTTGTGAATTTTACTCTAAGTTAATTAGGAATTTTGCAGGCATGTTTGAATTTTTTAAGTTCTTGCTAAAAAAAAGAATACTAGTTTTGAATGGTTCTCTGTTTGTCAACAACATTTCGAAAGCATTAAACAAAGAATTTTGTCATCTCCATTTTTACAACCTTATGTTGAAGGGAGGGAGTGATTTGTAAATGTAGATGCCAATATTTATGTCATGAGTGCCTCCAGTAAAATGAAAGTGGTTGAAAAAAGATATTCAGTTATAGAAAAGGAAATGTTAGCAAGCGTATAGGGAGTCGAAAAATTCAAATCCTATCTCTGGAGTAGGACATTTTGTATAAGAACAGGTTATAGACCTCTGGTGGACATTTTATCAGGCACAACAATTAGGAAAGCTAAAGCCAGGTTGTCCAGATTACCAACCACATTGTTGGAGTTCAACTTTTTTGATGTTTATATTGCAGGAGGCAAAAATGCCAGAGCAGAATTATGTATAGCTTAAGTGCGGATGATGATCCTTGTGAATGGGTGAGGATGTAGTAGTATATTCAGACATAGAGATATAGCACAACCAATTGAGAGAGGATGCCATATTGAGTCAGGCCATGTATTTTCTGAAAATTGAATGGCCAAGAGAAAAAAATCCTGGAGATGTCTTTGCAGTATTATAGTAAAGTGTACAATGAATTATCTTTAGAAGGAAAATTGTTGGTGAGAGGGGATACATTGATACTGCTGGAGTGTTTTCACCAAAGAATTCTAGAAACTGCTCATGTTGGTCATTTAGGGATGAGTGCTACTAAAAGGTAAGGTCAGGAATGATTTATGGTGGCCTAGAGTTGATGGTGAAGTGGAAAAACTGGGGAAGGAATGTGTACAAAGTTACTGTAGCAACTGCTCCTGACATGATTCCGGTAATGTCTACAGGCAAGGTATGGCAAAGGATTGCAGATGATTTCTTAGGATCTTGTCACATGTTACCTCACAAAATGAGGTATTTCATTAATGACTGAACATCTCTCCAGAAGTAAGCGGTATAGCAGAACCCAAAACTAATGCCTTCATTCATTTTTTTCATGAAGTATTTGCCAATGAAGTGATGCCTGTGGAAATACTAACTGACAATGGTGTTCAATTCATGACGTCCACCATTACAGAGTTTTTAAAAAAGTGTGGAGTTAAACATCTACACACCCCCACCTAATCACCCTCAAGCCAATGGTAAAGTTGAGAGATTTAACAGGGTGTTAGTGGAGAGTTTTCAAATTTCTGGTAAATCTAAGATGGATTGTGAAGCTGCCATCAAGGACCTTGTGTGAGCCTATTGGTCTAAACCCCATTCAGTTAAAGGGCAAGTTCCATCTAAACTTATGAGAGGAAGGAAGGTTGTTTCTTCTTTGAGCTCTTTTTATATGATTGAGATGAAAGGACAAGTGCCTGGATAGCTTATTGTGTGTTTAGCTGAGCTTTATAAATTCAGGTTGATTAAATTATTGATTGATTGATTGAAGGGTGTGATGTCACTGCAGCCAGCAGGAAGGCTAAGAGGTTCAGTGGTGAATTCAGAGTTGCTAGATGTCAAAGAAGTATGAGACTCAAAGGAATATCCCACTAGAAAACTAAGTTTGAAATAGGTAACATGGTACGTGTTAAAAAACAGGTTCTGCTAAATAAAAGATTTGCTTAGTTTAGAGAGTTAGTGCTGTTAGTGCTATTGAGGTGAGGGGTAATGCTGTACTTGTGTCAGATGGTCAATGGTAGAATGCAAGAAGAATACCTAAAGTAAGTAAAGATGATGTTGTAGGTTTGAGATCAAGTTCTGCAGAAAACAACAAGGACATTTCTGCTAAAAACAATCACATGTCTGTGTTAAGAAGTGATCAAGAAGCTGTATTGAGGACGAGTACTCAAGTGATTAAATTACCCAGAAGGTCTATGGGGTGAAGGAATACTTGTATGGTCATATTTACACTTAATATATATACTGAATTAATTTTCTTCTATTTTTGTTTGATAGGATTTTGTTATTTTTCTTATGCGTTCATTTTTTTAATCTTATAATTTTTTTTATTTCTTAAAGGAAAAGAAAGAAACGTGAAAGCTGTGTAGCATCTAACATGTCTTCCTTTTCCATTGTTATGTGATGCATAATTCTACATGTCATTGGTCATGTATTCATTCTCTTTTAGAATGTGCATATGCTTTGGTTTGAATCTTCAGTTAGTTGTGAGGATACTCCGGACCCTGATCTAGGATGGAAGCTGTGTCTGCTGTTATGCAATAGAACATTTCAAGTTTGTTTGGTGTGGAGTCTGCCTGGATATTACACAACACCAGCGCTAAAGATGTTCATCCTACTGAAGAAATCATGTTACCAACTGTCATATATGAAAAGCAAAACTGTATAAGCAATCCTATAATAAATTGTCAATGCACTGCAAAAATGTCAATGCATCCAAAGCATTGAATTCCTAGGCAGTCATGACAAAGACATCTGAGATGTCATCAGTGATGTCACTTACCATGTCATGAATGATGTAATATGTGACGTCATCAGCAGTGCATTGCGGGGGCGCGAGTTATAGTTAGCTCAATTAACTATAACGGCCAAATATCTCTGGTTTTGTATGAGTGAAATGTCCAACTAACTATAATGTCCCTGAAATCTATGTTTTTTTCAGTGAATTTCTAAGGTTTTTTAAATGCTAATTTCTAACTATAACGTCCCTGAAACGTATGGGTTCTCAGTGAATTTCTAAGGTTTTCAAAATGCTAATTTCTAACTATAGCATCCCTAAAACGTAGGGATTTTTCAGTGAATTTCGAAGGATTTTTAAATGATAATTTCCAACTATAACGTAGCAAGAGAGGAACAGAAAGAGGCAGGAGGGGTGCTAAATTTAGGAAGAGAAGTGCAGAAAGAGGCAAGAGAATTGCTACAAGAAGTAACAGAGGTGTAGAAAGAAGCAACAGAAGTGCAGAAAGAGGCAAGTGAGGTGCAGAAAGAAGCATGAGCAGTGCACAAAGAACCAACAGAGGTGCTGAAAGAGGTAACTGAGGTACAGAAGGAGGCAGGAGAGGTGCGGAAAGAAGGAAGAGAAGTGCAGAAACAAGCCGCAGAGGTGCTGAAAGAGTTATGAGGGGTGCAGAAAGAAGGAAGAGAGGTGCAGAAAGAAGCAACAAAGGTGCTGAAAGAGGCACAAAAGGTGCAGAAAGAGGCAAGAGAAGTTCAGGATGAAGACATTTGACATATGAGCAAAATATTCATGGTTACGTTTATGTCAGTATGGGTCTGTAAAATATTCATAGATCAAGTTATGTCAGTGTGGGTCTGTGAATTAAATGCTCATCCTTTTGAGGTTGGTAAATTGTGTATGTAGCACCTGCTTCGGTATATGAATCGCTATACAAAGAAAACTAGTTAAGTTTATCGCTCCTCCATGTACTTCAGTTTTAAAATGCAGCTCCTCACCCTTCAAGTGCTAAAGAAAAGCTAGACCTGGGCAAAATTTTAATTACCGGAGTAAAGAGAGTAGTTTTGGTAATTACGCATTAATCTTGGATGCGAGATTACCGTTAATAAGGTGATTACTCCTGCTTGGGTAATTAAGAGGAATTTTGGGGAGAAATCGCACAGTAGAAGAACATTAGTATTGTGCTGCATTTGGCTCTATTTCCTGGCACAAAATGCATTCTTGCACGCATTTTTTGCTAAGAAATAGTTTTAAATGCAGAAGTACTCCTCTGTAATTATGCAGAATCTCACACAATTCTTAGGTGATTTTGTGTGATTACACTGCACTGAATAACACACCTTACGCCCACTCTTTGAAAAAGCTCCTTTTGGGTCCTCTCAAACCTTGGCACATGCAGGCTTACGCTTTCTTCTCCAAGTGCAGAGACGTCTGAAGTCTCACCCACTGAGCATGAGTCTCACACCTTTGAGCACTTCACTGTGGACTTCCATCCTTTTTATTAGAATATAAACCCTGGCCCCACCCACAATTCTCCTGTTAATACCTGAAGTTTGCCAGCATCCATGCAGTTTATTTCTTGTGTAGTCTGTGGCCGGAATCTCTGTGTGATTGCCACCTACACCGTGTGGCGTCTCGGAGGGAGGGCCCAGCTGCCACCCTGCAATCTTATTCCTAACTCACTCTTTGGAAGTGTTTTGAAGAATGGTAGAAGGGGGTGAAGACCAGGGAATGTGGAATTGTAATAGTAACATTTTGAGGGATGAACGGACAGGAGGTACCAGGAGCTTTTGGTGGGGAGGGGCGTGGGGGTTGCGAGGTGGAGCGGTCAGTAAATTGAATATAGCCTATTGGCAGGGTAGGGCCACTGGAATTATGTTATTGTGCTGCCGCAGCGATTTCACATAATTGTAGATTTGCCACATTTGCCACATAATCCATCATCTGTTGCATAATCTGCAGATTTTAACAGACACAAAAAAATATGTTTCTAGCTCAAGTTACTAAAGTTACTAAAACTGCAGCGACATGTGTTGCTGTGCAGTGGAAGGTCCGATGCAAAGTTGGACTGGTCACCTTTCTGTTGCTTATTGCTACATTTGAGTGTTAAACTGGCCCTAAAGAGGTGCAACTAATGCCCAGATAGTAATAAGTTTGAAATTGACAAAATAAAGAAGTAACACTAAAGAGAGCAGCGAAAGGGCAGGAGAGCGGTGAATGGGCATGAGAGAGGTGAATGAGCAAGAGAGCTGCATGAGCAGAAGAGAGGTGAATGGGCAGGAGAGGGGTGATTGGCGGGAGAGGGTTGAATGGACAGGAGATGTGAATGGGCAGGAGAGCAGTAAATGGGCAGGAGAGCAATGAATGGGCACGAGAGAGGTGACTGGGCAGGAGAGGTAAATGGGCAAGAGAGCAGTGAATTTGCAGGAGAGTGGTGAATGGTCAGGAGAGCAGTGAATGGGCAGGAGAGAGGTGGGTAGGGAGGAGAGGGGTGAATGGGCAGGAGCGGGGTGAATGGGCAGGAGAGGAGTGACAGGGCATAAGACCAGAGATTTAGCAGGAGAGGGGTAAATGGGCAGGACGGGTGAATGGGTAGGAGAGCGGTGAATTGTGGGGAGGGGTGAGTGGGCAGGAGAGCAGTGAATGGCATGAGAGGTGAATGGGCAGGAGGGGGTGAATGGGCAAGAGAGCAGAGAATGGGCAGGAGCATGGAAATGGGCAGGAGAGCGGTTAATGGGCAGGAGAGGGCTGAATGGGCAGGAGAGGGGTGAATGTCAGGAGAGGGGTGAATGGCAGGAGAGGGGTGAATGGCAGGAGAGGGGTCACTGGGCAGGAGAGTGGTGAATAGGCAGGAGAATTTGTGAATGGGAAGGAGAGGGTTTACTGGTGGGAAAGGGTTAAATAGGCAGGAGAGCAGTGAATGGGCAGGAGAGCGGTGAATGGGCAGGAGAGCGGTGATGGGCAAGAGAGCAGTGAATGGGCAGGAGAGGGTTTACTGGTGGGAGAATGTTAAAAGGGCAGCAGAGGGGTGAATGGGCAGGGGAGTGGTGAATGGGCAGGAGGGTGGTGAATGGTTAGGAGAGGATTTACTGGTGGGAGAGGGGTGAATGGGAAGGAGACGGGTGAATGGGCAGGAGAGTGGTGATGGGCAGGAGAGTGGTGAATGGGCAGGGGAGGGGTGAATGGAGGAAAGGGGTGACTGGTAGGAGGATAGTGAATGGGCAGGAGGTGGTGAATCGGCAGGAGAGGGGTGAGTGGCGGGTGAGTGGACATGGGGTGGGAAGGCGGTGAATGAGGAGTTACTGAAATATGGGCGAAGATACAAATAAGTTTGTTGAACATGGATCCGGGGTGTGCAGCGGCCCTCAGCCGAGTGAGGGAGCTGTATCAATGAATGGACAGCGAGCTGCGCAGTAGACCGAATTAACGCAAAGTAGGAGTCCTTGATTAATCAATTATCCCCATGACCTGTTGAAGTAGACCGAATTAACGCAAAGTAGGAGTCCTTGATTAATCAATTATCCCCATGACCTGTTGAGCTTCGATGTAAAGATGGAATCTGCTTTTTTTATCTGGAAAGATGAAGTGAACGAACCCTGGAACGCAAGAGCTTCAAGGCACACCGTACAGGGTCAGGGATTAACACACGCTAGGGCAAGCCATGCCTGCAGATTCCTCTAGGACCTCCTCAGCCCAGCCCTGTGTCATACACTTGATAACGTGTGTGGTAGTGTGAGGAGCGGTGAATTACAAATAAAGTATTTTTCACTCACACCACAGGGTACAAACGGAGCGCAAACTGCCCCTCGGTTGAGGTTTAAGGCACGTGCGCTTCGTTAGGGCCAAGCTTCAGACGTGTTTTTCATGTTATGAAAATGCATACTTTCAAGAAGGGGACAGCGTGGTACATGCCACACGGACTGGCATTGCACGGGCAGCTATGCTCGCTGCTTGCACGTGCATTTGTTGTATCCAGGTGAAGATGTGTTTGCACGTGTAGGCACGTGTGCTGGATGTTCACACAGTTCTCTATAAAAGTCTGTGCAAGACGATATCTCAGCGATACTATTATTAGCGCTTCGTGCAGTCCTGCTGTTTCCAAGCGCTTTAAAACAACAGTTGTGCCAGTCATAGTATGTTTATGGAAAATGACCCTTACCCAATGACATCTAACTTAACTTATTGGCAACACATTGCTTGATATATAGATATATATTTGATGTTCTAATCTACCAGTGTTTTGAAATGGGACATAACCAGAAAAAGCACATGCCCTTCTGTTCAGAAATTGAAAATGATGATGGCGTTGACAATATGTGTAGGGTCCGGCTCAACAAAGAGCACACATGTGAGAGTGTAGTGTGGGTAGCACTGTGATATGGACATGATGCCTACAACCCCCCTGAACCCCTATGGAAAATAAAAGTCGGCCTTTGAGCGTCAAATCCATGACCTGAAGAAGGCGTGGAGGAAGAGCGGCTGACTTAATGAGCTGTTTATTTTTAATTATGATGAATGGGGCTGTGCTCGTCCACGTTCACTGCACGTATCATGTCACGACAGAGCAGGCGCATGGATTTTCACTGCAGTTCGCGATAAAGAGGCAGTGCCAGGTGAAGGGTTATTGGTTTAACACGTATATGTTTCTGGGACGACCGCGGTGACACTTTATGCAGGCATGACTGTACCGAAGATTGTGCTTCATAGCGGTTCTGATTATAACATACCACTCCGACAAGCTTAAAAAAAGGGGGGGGGGGGCAGGGAGGGTTTGGGAGGGTTTGGGAGGGGGGCAATTTTCAGGTGCATAGTACTATTTTGTAGATGAGTAGTTGAGGTAGGCGCTGTGCGAACTGAATATTTTCGAGATTCAACCCATGCAGCAACTAGAAGCACGCCACAGTCTGCTGGGTTCATTAGTTCCACGTCACTGATACAAGATACACATCTCATTCAAAAGAATGTTTTGACGAAATCACACAAATGTGAAGTATTCGGGGCACATTTGCCTTTCAGTCCTCCCAGGGAGCAGAGTATGTTTTATATATTTTATATATATATATATATATATATTTTTTTTTCCCTGCGGGATTCGCGACCCTAATGCAAATTCTTCCAAAATTACTTTAACACGTTAAGTGCGGCTGTAATTCCGCCACGGTGCGGGCGTTTCCATCCGCGGGTGGGGCCGTGTCATCCGTTGGACGTGAGCAGCACTACGAAGGTAGTGCTCGCGATGGCCAACGGCCAACGGCAGCATGCAACGAGTTAAAACAAATGCTTTCTTTGGCCCCGGGGGTCCTTGTGGAACCCCCTGAGCAGGCCTAGGGGGTCAGGGTCTTTCTACTGTTATCTCTTTTCCTCTTTTTTACCCTCTTTTTCACTGTTTTCTTGTGACTCGGTCTACCGAGTCACAGGATGGCTGCCAACACTTCCTGGTTTGGAGTGTTGGCAGCCAATCAGAGTGAAGCTCGTGCCAAGTAGGGTTTGCGAACCATCCTCGGTGCTTAGCTATATACATTTTTCCTTTCTTTAATTTCTCAGCAACTACTGAATGGATTTACACCATTTAACAAAAAGGGCTCTTTCTGAACCAAGGGCTACCTTTTTGCCAAATTTGGTGTAATTCCATTCAGCAGTTCGGGCTGTAGCTTTGTCTAAAGTTTCCTATGGATATTAGCATGGGGAAAACACGTTTTGGAACCCCCTTTTTTCTCGGCCCCCGCTTGACAAGTCACCACGAAACTTTCAAGACAGGAGTTGACCGGAGGGCCACACTAGTTTTGAAAATTTTGCGAAGATTCGACACCAAAGTTATGGGGGAAACAAAAAATGCTTTTTGAATAGAAACGAGGTCCTAACTATAACTACTTACTGGTGATTACCAGTAGGTAATATATATATATATATATATATATATATATATATATATATATATATATATATATATATATATATATATATATATATATTATATATATATATACACAAAACCTCCTTCCCAAGAAAAGAAGAGACAGATTCCCAGGAGGACCAGGCAGGATGAGGAAAATTAAATTTTGGCCATGTTGTGTTCCCTAGCGCGTACCCCACCGACTCCATGTACCAGCTTAAAGTGCATGTAACTTCCCTCCTGTGCCAGCTATGAAGACGCAAATACATTTGCGTCCACCGTTAACTTGTCCTCTTTCAGATCCAGCATGAATGGATTATGTAGTCCGTTCCTAAGTATGCTATGCCACCGCCTTTTTGTAGTACACTTTACATATTCTTCCTGCTCTAGCAAGAGTAGGCCCTGAATTCCTGCCATCTGAACCTCTTTTGTGGCTCCTGACTCTGCCCAGGCTACCTCTGTACCCGTGAACTCTGTCCTACTTTCAGCGCGGCCCCTCGCGCTCAGCTCAGCCTGCTTTCTGCCAAGACTGACTATAACCTTCGAGTTATCTGTTCCGCTCCCCGAGAATACATTCCTGCCTACTAGATCCTGTAAACATCCTCCCCAGCTGCAGAGCCAAAAGGCCGACCTGTCTTAATGCAAGTAATTCATAGCCTCTGTTGCCATGCTTCCATGGAAGGCCCCGTGCCCCACGCTTCACATGTAGACACTCAGGCGCTTATACACGCATCCACAGTTAGCATAGAACAGCTTCTGCCCTAGAGACCTTTCCGCCCAGATAGTATAGTTCCTAAACATCAGATATCAGATATGATAGAAGTACAAGTTGATCTGACATGCCAGACTTCTGTCTCTTTCCGTCAGCGTAAATGTCAAGTCCCCTGCACCCCGTCAATCACACGTCATGCAGCTGCGCGCGCATCCAAGCTTCCGATTTCTGCTGACACTGCAACATTCTGTTAGCACCACCCCTTGGTGCCACCCACTTGCGTCACCTATCAGTGACGTTTCTAGCACACACCTCTGGTTCACGCCTAGTTTACGCCTCTTGATGATGTATTAGTATCACGTGTATAATGTTATCTTGTCTTCTCTCAGCTGTTACGCCTCTTACATTATTCTTTATGGTATAAATCAAGTATATAAGCTATGTACTGTCAATAAACGACAGCGCTCTATCCCTTCTGACACCCCTGTGGTGGTCAGAACATGATATCCTGATTCCTTTATGAGGAATAAAACCCTTAGAAACTCTAACACCACGGACTCTGTCTTTTTTCATTCCGATTGAGTTATTATTGATTAAGTACTTACCTGCATAGAAATTAAGAGAGTAAATTAATTATTTACGTCATTTTGGCGCCCGAATAGGGACCCCTCCCCCACCTCACGCGCCGGTTGGTGCGTTGCAAGCTATGTCCCCTGCCATCAGTTAGATGGAACACACGTGTACTGGCAGGATTTCCTGCATCTCCCTCTGACCCACGGAGGTGACGAAGACTGCGACCAGTGCCCAGACGAGGCGGTGAGGAGTGCGGAGGATCCCGACCAGAGCCTAGCCGAAAGAAGCAAGGTCCGAGGTGTGAAGAGGCCCACCAGTTTTCCGAAGTTTTCCGAAGTTTCCCGAAATTTTCCGAAGTTTTCCGAAGTTCCGAGTCGAGTCCAGTCGAGTTTTCCGAGGCCTTCTGTTTCCGTGCTTCCCGGTGAGTACCATTGCTGGGTCGTATCTAGACGGGTTTGGGTACGCAAGTCCGGTCTGCACTGTTTTTAGGCAGTGTATCTGTACTGTTTAGCAGTATATCTAGTATTCCGAATTTCTGCACTGTTACACCAGTGTATCCGTACTGTTGAGCAGTACATCCAGTATAGGGGGGTAGTCATCTATGTCTTCAATGTTTTTATGTGATTAATGTTGTGGTATGAATGTGACTGTTTAAACGTGTATTATTGTGTTTCTCGTATAATCTAGCTGTCAAGAGTATTAAGGAATAAGGATCTAGCATTCAGTAATAAGTAAGCAAGATGCCGTTTTTCAACAAGTTAAAACAGATAGGAACTAGGAAAGGGTTACTGGAGGAAGAAATTCCTATTCCCCCTAGGGACACTCCAGGCAATTTTATGTATCAGAAACATGGCATAGATGCCATATTATATCTAGACTTATGGGCCGATTACACCAAACACCTAGACGAAAGACACAGATGGCCTGTTACCGGAACGTGGGATGCCGAGTGCATCATGAGGGTAGAAGAAGCATTATGGAAAAAGAAAGCTAGACAATCTCAGAAGGACGCCATAGAATTTTGGCGTAAGGAATCGCGTAAGCGTGCTGACAAAGCACTCCGTAGAGAAGACAGACCTAAAGAATCAGATAAAGACCAAGAAAACGAATTAGTTACTGAAGGGATCCGAGTAAAAACAGAACAAATAGACCGTGCCCGAAATAATATTGTAAACGGTATGTATCTTGCAGCAGATGGCACATCTGAAGCCCAATCAGAAACACCGAAAAACTTACCGACACCATTAGTTCCAACTAAAGTAATGCATAAAACTACTAAAGACATATTCCTAAATTCATATCTAGAGGATGTAGCACCAGCTTACACCAATCTGCCTGTTCGTGCCCTGCCTACAGACAGGGATGGGGGTGGCACTGCGCCCCCAGATAATGTCCCGCCGGTACCACGACAGACCTCCCCTGTTCCGCCAGCTCCGCCACTTCCCGCACTCAAGACAGACCTACCGAAATCAGTTCTACCTGATCTTACTAAACGACAAATTCAGACTCAGATCCAGACTCCGCGGAGAGATAATGCTCAAACATCCGCCTCAGGAGGTGCGACAGCGGGTCTACAGACCCCGCCACCGACACACAGATTAAATTTAAGGGACACGCAGAATCCTTTCCAGTCTCCCCACTTATCCCGGCTTGACGCATTTAAAGAGAAGATGTCAGTTTGCAGATATGATCCAGTACCCGGAAAAGACGATTTAATGATATTAGCATCATTACGATTAAGATCTGCCACCGATAGCTTGCTATGCTATGTAGGAATGCAGGAACGCCTCGACAGATTATATGAGTTTATACAGACAGGGAAAGACCCTGACAGTGTCAAAGATGCCATGCATAAACAGAAAGTTGACATTCAAGCACAGATATTACGATTTTTCATAAATTGTGTAATAAGAGAACGAGACAGGCCCGAGACAGACCAAAGTGAACTAGACGCATTAAACAAGTGGGGTCAAAATATAGCAGAAGGAAAGCATGATAGAGGAAATTGCATAGCCAGTATGTCCCAGAAAATTAGAAAGGCAGTATTGACTGCACACCAGGAAGGGAATGATAAAGCTTCCTCCGAGGAGGAAGAAGACCATGAAGCACCAGGAAGGTCTACAGATACTATAGCGTACGTAGGTAAGGGAAATTACCTTAGGAAAGGCATCCGTCCGGAAAGCAAGAGAGTTCTTTTCTCTGCTTTAACAAATCCGAATTCTTCTGAACATCAGTTCCAGGAAACTGATAAAAGGCTTCGAGACCGAGTGGGGTACCATGTACTCAATTCTATGGATGAACAGGAATTAGCCCGGTCAGCTGTATTATGGGCCGAAAACCCAGACATGTATAATGATGACACGTTAGTACAGACATTCTTGAACCTTTCCCCGGAAGAGCAGAAAATAGCAGGTATATACATGATTCAGCACCTCCTCATCAAGTTCAGAAACCATCATTCTGATCCAGGTCCCTTACACGAGACATTAGAAGCCCTACTCATGGATAGATGGAGAGGTTTCAGTACCAAGTTAATACAAATAATTCTAGAACAACGGCATAAATATAGCACCTTCATAAACTCTGAATATGTTCCCGCCCCGCCTCCAGAAAGGAAAACGTACCACATGCAATGCGGTGGTGGCATTGAAAGTCAGAACCCCTTACGAGAAGTACACCCAGTTATGGGTGCGGACCAACGCTTGAAGCGTGTGTATGTTCACACACCACTGACTAAGTTAGAACTGTTAGAAATGAAGAAATTAGTTCCGTGCCATGATAAAGACCCTGCAGGTTTTCACAGAGAGCTCAAAGACATGTTACTGATGGGAGATTACACGTATGATGATATTATGAAAATGTTAAAAGTACTGTTGCCCACGGGCATTTACGAGAAATTAAAGGAAAAGGATTGGGAGGTGGGAGAGTCAAAGATAGCATGGACAGAAATAGAAGACGAAGAAAGCAAACGAGTCCCAGGGGTAGGCCTTGGGGACAAGACTAAAGCATTACCAGGTTTAATTGTACAGGTTTTGCCAAGATTATTGACAACTAGAAAGGAAGATTGGGACGCAATCTCGTCCTGTAAACAGAAACAAGATGAAGATACTAGTGACTTTTATTCAAGATTCGAGAAATGTTTCATCATAAATAGTGGCCTAAAAGTTAGCAGTGAGTCATATCCACACCTTTTTGTAACAAAATTAGTAGAGAATGCCCTACCATTAGTCAAAAATAGAGTGTACAAAGTTGAAAGTACTTGGCAAGCAAATACGCCATCTCAGATGTTACAAATGTTACAATATCACCAGAACAGAATTAGGGAAGAACAAGATCAGGAACAGAAACGTATGAAAGACACGAAAATGAAAATGTTAGTAGCTCAGACGATTCCAGCCGACGGTCATAGAAAAGGTGGGGCCCAGACCAATCATTCTGCCGCTCCTGTTAAAGGGACATGTAATTATTGCAAGCAGCCAGGTCACTACGTACATGAATGTCCAGTCCTGAAACATAACATCGAGACAGGTAAAACTAAAGAAAGACCGCGTCCGCCTAGACATGAACAGGGTCATCAACAGACCTCACAGAACGAACAGCCAATGCAGAATACACAGCCTATGCATGATCAGTCCCACACAGTACAGACAGTAGCAGTACCGCAGCCACAACATGCCCAGACACAGCCCATTGCCGCAACTCGACAAGTATCACAACAGATGTACCAGTATGCCCAGTCGGCATATCCAGATTATCCCCGTTATACATGAAACAGCCTAGAGAGGGAAAGTGATTTGCCTCTTATTGAAATTCCTGTAGATCAAGAAGGTCCTTATGTACACAGTCACGTATTGGGAAAAGACAGAAAATGTTTAATTGACACAGGGGCAAGTCGCACTACAATCAGTCACAATGAAGTCCCAGGGGCACCCCTCTCAGGCTCACAGAATGTTTCCCTTGGTTTTTCAGGACAGCCTATTGTAAATGAAGTATCAGAACCAGTACCACTAGCTGTGGGTCCATTATCTCGAGTTACAGATTTGTTACTTACGAAATCATGTCCAGAAAATCTGTTAGGAATTAAAACACTGAAGGCTCTAGGAGCTATAATATGCTGTTCCCCGGAGGGAGTCAGACTCTTTCTACGGGATTTCAAGGGTCATTATGTTTTACGTGATTTTGATGTCAGATTGAAAAATGTACCAGATCACTTATGGGCAAAAGGCCCAGCTGATGTAGGTTGTATGCATATCACTCCATATCGTGTAACACTCAAGACAGGAGTTGTTCTACCCAGGATCAGACAATACAAGTTACCACCCGATGCTGTAGTGGCTTTACTGAAAATAATTGAAGAGCTTATTGCCCAGGGAGTGGTCGTAGAGACAGACTCCAATATCTGTAATTCACCCATCATACCAATTCTTAAACGTACAGACCGCAATGCACCGCCAGTATATCGGCTGGTGATTGATCTTCGAGAACTGAACAAATGTATTGTACCACAGTATCCTGTGGTCCCCGATATCTCTTCCCTATTGACTACTATTGATTCAGAAGCAACGTTCTTTACTGTAATCGATCTCAAGAACGCTTTCTTCAGTGTACCTATTGACCCGGAGAGCCAATATCTCTTCGGATTCAGTTTAAATGGACGAAGTTTCAAATTTTCCCGCGCACCTCAAGGATTTACAGAAAGCCCCAGCATCTATAGTCAAGCACTGAAAAGACAACTAGATTGTATCCAAATGCCAGTTAATACAGCTTTACTGCAATACGTCGATGATCTACTGATCACCGCACGAAGTGAGTCCGAATGTGAACAAGCATCTCTGACAGTTTTGCATTTCCTGGCCGACAAGGGACACAAGGTGTCCCCTTCGAAGCTACAATTCTGTGTTCAGCAAGTTGTGTACTTGGGTCACTTGCTGTCCAAAGTGGGGAGACAGCTCACTCCCGATCGCATTCAGTTAATTGTAAATATGCCACGACCCCAGACACAAAAGGAAGTGCGGGCCTTCATAGGCCTCACCTCGTACTGCAGACAATGGATTCCTCAATATGCATTTCTAGCTAAACCACTCATCCAGTTAACGACGCAGGAGGTAGCAACTTCCATTGCCCTCCCTTGGACTCAGGAACACACACAAGCCTTTGAGGAATTAAAGAAAGCTTTATGCCAAGCACCAGTTTTAGCAACACCATGTTACAGCAAACCGTTTACACTTTTTGTTACAGAACGTGACGGTACAGCATTGTCTGTCCTCACTCAAGATCAAGCAGGTTCACATAAGCCTTGCGCTTATTTTTCAAGTACATTGGATTCAGTAGCACAGGCACTCCCTGCATGTTTAAAGTCAGTAGCAGCAACAGCGTTAGCAATCAGACAAAGCGACTCAATTGTTTTAGGTCATCAGTTAACAGTACAAGTTCCACATTCTGTAGAGGTTCTGTTAAACAGAACCCAGACTCAACACTTGACTATAGCACGACTTACAGGTTACGAATTGACATTATTCCAGCCACACATAGAAATCAGACGCTGCAGTATCCTGAACCCAGCAACACTGTTACCTACAGTTATGACAGATCCAGCTCCGCATGATTGTATAGAGATCATTAATGCAGTAACAAAGCCCCGACGAGATTTAACTGATGTTCCATTGACAAATCCAGACCTGACACTTTATGTGGATGGTTCATGCATGAGAACAAGTACAGGAGAGTTAGTGGCCGCGTATGCCGTGACCACTGAAACTGAAGTTAAAGAAACATACCGTATTGATACACTGTCTGCTCAAGCGGCAGAGCTCATCGCTCTGACCCGAGCCTGTATTCTAGCCAAGAACAGAAATGTTAACATATACACAGATTCCCGTTATGCGTTCGGAGTCGTACACGACTTCGGCATGCTGTGGCAAGAAAGAGGTTTTCTGACCTCTCATGGTACAAAGATACAACATGGTCCTCTCATTCAAGCACTGTTAGAAGCAATACATCTGCCTTCAGCCATATCCGTCATGAAGTGTAAAGCACATACTAAAGCCACAGATTCTGTTTCCCAGGGTAACGACCTGGCAGATCAGACAGAGAAACATACAGCACTGACCGACACTCAGATAAATGATACGACAAAAATAACAGATCCGACAAACTGTATGACAGTCAGGGATCCCACACTAGATGTTATCGACATTCAGACACATGCTACTCCAGAAGAAATAAAGAAATGGATCGAACTAGGAGGGATCCAGACAGATCAAGGTTGGATGACGAAGGGAAAATCTATATGGTTTCTCCCTGACTCTATGGTTCAAGTTATGATAAATACAGCACATAGTCCTGCACATCTAGGAGAGAAAGCAATGTTAGACAGTTTACAAAATCTCTGGAACAATAAACACTTACGAGCAGCCGCAAAACAGAAAGTGCGTACTTGCATGATCTGTTGTCAGTTCAATCCAGGTAAAAGCGTCCCTGTAGAGCAAGGTGGATTTCATCCTCCCGATCACCCTTTTGAAGTCCTCCAGATGGATTATATCCAGATGGACCGTTGTCGAGGATTTAAATATGTTCTCGTAGTTGTCTGTGCTCTGTCCCGCTGGACCGAAGCATACCCAGTCCCAGATTACACTGCTCCGACCACTGCCAAACAGTTGGTTCGTGAATTCTTCCCACGATACGGCCTGCCTCGTGTCGTGTACTCAGATAACGGTCAGCCATTCTCGTCTGCCTTAATGAAAGAAGTTTCCTTGTTACTGGGATACCAGTGGAAGTTCCATTGTGTCCGACACCCAGAAGCCGCAGGCCTTGTTGAGAGGCATAACCAGACACTAAAGATCCGCCTTGCCAAAATATGTCAGGATAAAGGGGTCGACTGGATAGTCGCCCTGCCAGTGGCACTATTCTATATGAGAATGGTCGCCCATTCGAGATCAGGGCTATCTCCGTACGAGGTGGTCTTTGGAAGACCACCGAATATGTGGGGGACGCCCATTCCAAAAAAGATTACTGATGTTGATTCTAATATGTTGACAGATTACCTTGCCTCCTTGATGTCTGCACTCCAATCATGTCGTTCACAGGTTGCCGCAGCCTTCCCTGACAACACTGATGTAAAGCCACATGACGTTCGTCCCGGTGATACTGTCCTCGTCCGCAACTTCGACAGAAAAAGTCCGCTGGAGCCCCGCTGGAAGTCTCCGAAGACCGTTCTTCTAACAACAAGGACGGCGGTGAAAATCGAGGGAAGAAAGGGGTGGGTACACTCGAGTCATATAAAGAAATTTGCTGGACTGAAACCTGACCCAGACTCGTCCACCCCCACCAAAGACTGTGTTACCAAAGACTTTACCGAATCGGAACGAGAAAAGACTCCTCAAGAACAATATCGCATGAAATTACGATCTAGCAAGTCAGACAGTTTAATTGTTTAAGTCCTCCCCTAGGTGAATCGGTTAAATAGTTTCTGACATGTATCCCCTAGATCGAGATAGAGAGAGAGAAGCAAAGAAACGTACATACTGCAAATCACTTCGTAGTCACTGCATAGTGACACTAATAATTATGTTTATTCTCAGTATTTTAATTATTGTTGCCAGCATCTTGTTACCTACCTATTATCCTATTTTCAAGCGTGAACAATCTGCTTACAATGTCTCTGCTGAACACACTTTTAGTGAGTTACCTCCTCATGAGCTTTCCTACAGACTTGCGCTGCGCAACAATACATTCATTAGTATGTTACATCATTCTCATCAAACTAACAATGCTACAAATTGCTGGATATGTGGCCGACTCCCTCCCTACCAGAATTACAAGGGAGCTCTGCCCCTCTTTCCGTACCCGTTCACTCACAATGGCTCCTGCGGAGCATGGTTTAAAATAATTAATTCTTTAGATCCCGACATTGCTGTTTTCGATGGGGGTTGGGTTTGGGGAAACCTGAACTTGGTCCTACTAGACGTCTGTTACCCAGATAAGGAGGGACTTCCCACTAGAATAGGAACTGATCTAGAAAATGAAGTATATGGATTAGGTAATTATACAATTAGCCTTATGATTCTTACTGTCGAATCCGAAGACACACCAGTTCTACCTATTATGTCAGTACTGCCAGTCACTGGTGAATTATGTATCAAGAAGAAAGGTTCAGTACACTTAGGTCATAGTAAATGTACTACTGTGGTCGAATTCAGTGATCATGGAAAATCGTCTTTCAAAGCTATTAGTCATTCTTACTTTGTTTGTGGTCATACCGCATACATACGTCTACCTCCAGATTGGGATGGTACCTGTTACATTGCATTCCTCCTGCCACCTGTTTTTCTAGCTCCTCCTGATTACCATAGAAATAGCAATCTAGTAAAGAATAGACCCAGAAGAGATGTCCCACTTGTCGACTACACAGAAACGGCATGGGAACAGTACACCGATTTTAATAAAGGATTCTTTTTCTTTTTAGGACCTGTCCAGAATAGTAAATTAATACGCAGATTAACTAGAACACTTGAAGCAGTAGTAAATGAAACTGCCTCCGCCTTAGGTAACTTAACAGAAGAGCAGTCCGCTATGCGGGTTGTTGTCCTTCAGAACCGTCTTGTAATTGACGTCATCTTGGCAGATAGAGGTGGAGCCTGTAAGGTCATCGGGTCAAGTTGCTGTGTTTTCATTCCACAAAACGCACCATCTGTATATCAAGCTATCACCCGTCTTCATAATATTGCAAATCAGATACATCAGAATCCAGGCACCTGGACTTGGTCCGGTTGGTTCTGGACAACGTTAACAGCTTGGGGATGGAAGATCCTATCCTTCCTAGGCATTGGCCTAGTCCTAGTATTCAGTTGCTGCCTGTGTCTACAGTGTGGGCCAGCGATTTGTGGACTGTGTGCCACTTCTTGTATTGAACATTCCAGTTTTCACTCAAAACGTAACCGAAAGAAAGAAGAACAAATAATGTTACAAGAACAGACTGATCGATTCATGAGGATCGATATTTCATGAAGGGTCCGTAGGGAACAAGGAGGGAATGAGGAAAATTAAATTTTGGCCATGTTGTGTTCCCTAGCGCGTACCCCACCGACTCCATGTACCAGCTTAAAGTGCATGTAACTTCCCTCCTGTGCCAGCTATGAAGACGCAAATACATTTGCGTCCACCGTTAACTTGTCCTCTTTCAGATCCACCATGAATGGATTATGTAGTCCGTTCCTAAGTATGCTATGCCACCGCCTTTTTGTAGTACACTTTACATATTCTTCCTGCTCTAGCAAGAGTAGGCCCTGAATTCCTGCCATCTGAACCTCTTTTGTGGCTCCTGACTCTGCCCAGGCTACCTCTGTACCCGTGAACTCTGTCCTACTTTCAGCGCGGCCCCTCGCGCTCAGCTCAGCCTGCTTTCTGCCAAGACTGACTATAACCTTCGAGTTATCTGTTCCGCTCCCCGAGAATACATTCCTGCCTACTAGATCCTGTAAACATCCTCCCCAGCTGCAGAGCCAAAAGGCCGACCTGTCTTAATGCAAGTAATTCATAGCCTCTGTTGCCATGCTTCCATGGAAGGCCCCGTGCCCCACGCTTCACATGTAGACACTCAGGCGCTTATACACGCATCCACAGTTAGCATAGAACAGCTTCTGCCCTAGAGACCTTTCCGCCCAGATAGTATAGTTCCTAAACATCAGATATCAGATATGATAGAAGTACAAGTTGATCTGACATGCCAGACTTCTGTCTCTTTCCGTCAGCGTAAATGTCAAGTCCCCTGCACCCCGTCAATCACACGTCATGCAGCTGCGCGCGCATCCAAGCTTCCGATTTCTGCTGACACTGCAACATTCTGTTAGCACCACCCCTTGGTGCCACCCACTTGCGTCACCTATCAGTGACGTTTCTAGCACACACCTCTGGTTCACGCCTAGTTTACGCCTCTTGATGATGTATTAGTATCACGTGTATAATGTTATCTTGTCTTCTCTCAGCTGTTACGCCTCTTACATTATTCTTTATGGTATAAATCAAGTATATAAGCTATGTACTGTCAATAAACGACAGCGCTCTATCCCTTCTGACACCCCTGTGGTGGTCAGAACATGATATCCTGATTCCTTTATGAGGAATAAAACCCTTAGAAACTCTAACACCACGGACTCTGTCTTTTTTCATTCCGATTGAGTTATTATTGATTAAGTACTTACCTGCATAGAAATTAAGAGAGTAAATTAATTATTTACGTCAAGGAGACGCCTCTTTATTGGTAACCTTGGGAATGCATTTCGGCAGCAGAGCTGCCTTCCTCAGTGCCCAAAGCGTTCCGTAGGTGAAGCACCACGCTGTATGTCAGTTCCTCTCAGATATGCTTGTAAGAGCATGTCAGCTCCACCCTTCTGCTGAAGTCCTCGCACCTGTGAGTAGTTCCAAGTGTGGCGCGGAACTACAAGTCCCAGAATGCAGCAGGAAAGATGTTAGGGACCAAGGTGCAGGGGAATGACTGGAATGTACAAAGTCATTGCGGGCTGACAGGGGAACGGCGTGATGTCTTAGGAAACTGAATGTCCGTCTTGCTTTGGAGTTTCCAACTAGTAAGTGCCTCCTCCGGTCCCCCTTGACCACCGCAACCACATCGACCTGAGAGTCCGTAAAGCAGGGGACGAGCCACAGTGAGCCCTACCCGGCATGGGATTAATAACCCCAAAACTGCTCACACTCCTCCTTGGCTTCAATGGCGGGTTCACAGCCTGTCCAGCAAACGCTGGCAACATACACGAACTGCAGGAGTCCAAAGTCCCAGTGAGGCTGGTTTCCCCATAGCGCGATGGGGGTCTCTGTGAAGCGCCCCTGGGTGGCGCTGAATTGATGCACAAAACCTCCTTCCCAAGAAAAGAAGAGACAGATTCCCAGGAGGACCAGGTAGGAGACGCCTCTTTATTGGTAACCTTGCGAATGCATTTCGGCAGCATTGACAAGTCACCACAAAACTTTCAAGACAGGAGTTGACCGGAGGGCCCCACTAGTTTTGAAAATTTTGCGAAGATTCGACACCAAAGTTATGGGGGAAACAAAAAATGCTTTTTGAATAGAAACGAGGTCCTAACTATAACTACTTACTGGCGATTACCAGTAGGTAATATATATATATATATATATATATATATATATATATATATATATATATATATATATATATATATATATATATATATATATATATATATATATATATATATACGGGAATCCGTCGATCAGGCTGAAGCATTCACCTCTCGAACTCAGCTTTCAGGAACAGACACGGACCACAGTATATGGATGCCAATTATTTTATTAGTGCTGTCGCCATAACGTTTCGGCTCCGGAGAGCCTTGATCACATGACAACGTGAGGTAGTGTGCCACCTACTTTTAAAGTGCTAATGCACAAATTAATGAGGGTCACATGGCATAGACAAAGAAAACAGAATGCCTCAGAGTTACATTTAATAAATAACTTCATAAAATCACAATGGGCTAAAATGAATAAATACAGGTTAAATACATATATCTTCCAAATAATATCACTCGTAAGTGCAAATTAGTCCTTTTAACATGTACAAAATAATGCTATAATAGTGCAAAGGATAGTGCAACAAATCGCAAACAGACACAAACTGACTAATCACAGTGCATAAATAAGGTAACCTGTGTCAATAATGTATATGAATAGGTTTCACAGGAGCTCCTGTCCTATACATTATCATGAGTGGGGAGTAGGTCATCATTAAAAATATATAAAAAAAATAAATAAATATGTACTATGACCAAAGTAGAATTAATCAATGCCAATCCACTATAGTAGAACTCACTAACCCCTTCCTATGTTGCAGCAGTCGTGTAAATCTAGTTACAGTGTGCACTACTCCTAACTTTTGATTAATGTCAAATAAAGTGAGCACATGTAAAATCACGGGATAAATCCCAATTTGAAGCATAGTACTGTAAATAAATTTCATTAGCCAACGACCCATGTGAATGGGCTGATAGCCCATAAAAAGTGTAAATATGAAGTGCTGAAGTGAATTATAAAATCCGGATAAATCCAATAAATAGATAGACAAGTCCCAGTTCTATCTCATAAGTAGTTTCCTAATCGATCATAGCCCAAAATCTAGTATAGTTGGCATGATCCAATCAGTGCAGTACCATCTTAGTTACATAATAGAGTGCATAGGAGACTGACTGTAATTACAAATGAGCATGGAGAACAAAGCTAATACTGTAGTGTATGCACAAAAGCAGCGGGTGGAAAAGAATGCCCAATCCATTATGTGGATTGGCATAGTAAGAGAGAAAAAAGAGAATCAACCAATCAGGTAAGCCCAAGGACTTGTCAGATATACAAAACAAAAATCCAAAATTCCTAAATTACCTCTGGGGGTCACACTAAGTACGGGATATATGTAATAAAACATGTCCAATTGAAAACAATAAATAATTATCAAAAAATAGTAAAAACTATTTAAAATAATCCCTACTGTAAAAATTGGTGGTATACGGACCATAACACTATAAATATATATCAGGTGCTAATAAAGACAAGTATGTAGGTCCTCCGTAAGGTTGAGACCCCCTGGTTGTTTAGTGGCGAGTTGTAAAATGTATTTGGTCTCTAATTTACGTAGCTTTGATTCTCAATTACCTCCCCATCTGCTGGCACTAACTGCATCTATGACATAGTACCTGAGCCCTTTGTTGTTAATTTGGTGGTGCTCTTTAAAGTGCCTTGCTACCGGGTACGTATTGTCTTGATTGACAATCGCTCTCAGATGTTGTAGGATACGCTTGTGAACTGCGTGCTTCGTACTTCCTACATATCTGAGAGAACATGGGCATTCTAGGATGTAGACAGCAAATTCTGTCTTACAGGTCAGTACTTTGTTGATTTTGTGTTCTTTGTTACTGAACCCATCCTTGAACGTCTTTTTGTTAGTCCCAAGGGTGCATGATTTGCAAGTCTTTTACTTAAAAAAAACGCTATTGGTTTGCAACCACGAGGTTTTTTCGAGTACCTCAGGGCTCGTGTCCACCAGTCTATCCCTCATAGAGGGTGCTCGACTGAAAGTGATGGACACTTTTTTGGGGAGTGTATTGCCAATGACAGGATCCTTAAGAATAGTAGGCCAATTGCTGTTAATAATCTTTCGTAACTCTTTATGTTGCTTGTTGAACCCAACTATGATCCTGAAGGTATTAGTTTGTTTTTCACCCTGTCTATTGGTCAGGACCGTATCTATTGTCAATAGTTGCTGTCGACTGACAAGCATGGATTTCGATCTGGCTTTTTCAATGACTTTACTCGAGTACCCCCTTTCCAGGAACCTAGTTCTGCTGGCTACCTGAGCCTGGCTACCTGAGCCTGGTGTAAGTCGATGTCATTACTGCACATCCTTCTCAGGCGAAGTATTTCGCTATATGGTATGCTCATTATCAAATGAGCCGGATGTGCACTGCCGGCATGGATGATAGTGTTGCCTGCGGTTGCCTTCCTAAATATCCTGGTTTCAAGTTTGTTACCACTGACATATACTTCTGTATCCAGGAAGGACACCATGGTTTGACTAAGTGTAGCAGTGAATTTAAGATTGTATTCATTAATATTGATTTGCGTCACAAAATCCATTGCTTCCTCATGACTGCCTTGCCACACTACAAATAAGTAATCTATAAATCGGTACCATGCTACCACTTTAGATTCAATGACTTTGCCAAATGCCCTTTTGAGGACCAGTTCCCCCCAAGCGCCCATATGCAAACAAGCATAGCTTGGGGAGAAACTGGCCCCCATTGCCACTCCTTGCCGTTGCCCATATAGTAGGTTGTTATACATAAACACATTGTGTTCCAGGCAATATTCGAGCATTTGTATCAACATCAAGTTATGATCTTTAAAGAGTACACTTCTTCATGATGAATAAAAGCTCACAGCAGCTAATCCATCAGAGTGCCTAAGACTGGTATACAGCCATTACATCCAGTGCCATCATCCAATAGTCATCTTGCCAGTTAATACTTTGCAGTTTGAATAAAAAGTCCCCAGTGTCCTGAACATATGAATCCAAGGACCTGACATAGCTCTGCAAAAAGTAGTCAATATATACCGAGGTATTTTCAGGTAACCCCCCTCTGGCAGATATAATCGGTCTACCAGGGGGATTTTCCAGATCTTTGTGAACCTTCGGTAAAAAATAAATAAGGGGTGTCACTGGTTTGTCCGTTCTCAGAAATCTGTAATCTGCTTCTGACAAAAGTTTTTCACTCTTCCATTTTGTCAGTTTCTGATGGAATACCGACTGCATCATTTTGATTTGTGCCATAATAATGTTTTCATAGTGTTGCCTGTCGTTTAATTGATTGTAAGCTTCCTTGTCATAGTTGCTTTGAGTCAGCAGCACTACATTTCCCCCTTTGTCACTCGGTCCTATTACAAAGTTTTTGTCTTTGCACAGTCTGGTTACAAGTGACTCATACAAGGCTCTCTCAATGGCTGTACCACCATCTGCTGTTCGAAAGGTGCCAGAGTCTGCTCCTTCTGTTTCCCAGAGTTCCAATATCTCTTCAGTTAAAGTTGTTTCATTATTGTTGTTACTGAGATTAGTTACACTTATATGTGGGTCAACAATGTTCTTAGCTCTCAAAGAATGGAATTTTCTGAGCTTCAGTTTCCGAGTTGTTTTGTATATATCAGTTCGGATAGCAGGATAGTCCATGTTAATTCCTGGGGCATAAGTGAGGCCTAGTTTAAGAATGTTTTGCTCCTTCATAGATATTATCAGAGGGGTCAGATTGACAATAGTTCGTTGTGAATCACCAAGTGTACTCATTTCTTGGTCCACTAGCCTCTGCCTCTCTTCTTGTATTGTCCTCTGCCTCTTTGCCCTATATCTCTTCCTTTGTGTGTAGTTCTTGTGTTTTCTTTGTAATTTCTTTGAACACGAGGTCTTAGAGATTGCATCCTTTCCTGACATAAAAAATGAATCTCTTCACCAGGAGACGGTTTCTTTTGTTGAGTGTTGGACGCAATATTACAAAACTCTGAGTCCGACTCATTCCCTCCTCCAGAGCTTATATCGGATACGGTGGAGTCAATATGGTCTTTGTTTCTATTTGCCACTTTTATTCGATCAGGTGCATGTGCTCCAGCTGTTGGTCTACACAATGTGTCGTACTTCTGTGAAAACGTAAAGATTTGGCCTAACTCATAATCATTTCTATCCGTTGGAACTTGTAAGTCTTTTGTCCCATGATTTTCACCTCCTCTTTTTTTAGTCTGGCATTCATCTCATTCGTAAGTTTCGATTTCTCCTCTGTAGTGCCCATTGCTTCAAGTTCTTCGTAAATGGCTGCTATATCCTTGAGAACCTGAGCTCGATCGATGTCAGCATATTAAATAAGAATTAACACTAAGCGTCTCGATGCTTCTATGTTACTCTCAGCCCATTCCTTCATTAAGTCCGAGTTTGGGCTTTCATAGCTTGGGGCATTTAAAATACGTAAGCCATGTTTCGCCTGTCTAGCAGGCTTGCTCACTGTTAGTGAGCAAGCCTGCTGGATAGGCAAAACGCGTCTGGCTTTTGTTTCAGCTGACAAATAAAAGGTATTTGCCAAACGACACGGCGTCGACATTCCGTTTTTGGAAATACGTGCATGTTCGTAGAGCGGGCTTCAGAGTTCTACCAAACGTCAACGCGTCTCTCGTTCTGGAGGCGGAGGGTTTTCGCAAGCATTTGTTGAACCTATATTTATATATATATATATATATATATATATCAAACAACAAGGGTTACCACAAAGGGAGAGCCGCCAGGTAAGTTCGTATTGCACCAATTTTAATGAAATGCCGCAGTGAGATTTTGGCAGGAAACTGGCTTCAAAGTCTCCTCGCCATCGCCAGGCGCGTTTCAGGTTATCCTTTCCTCAGTGGCGTTGATGTGTGCAAAGTCGAGGCAGAGTGTGCTTCTAATTATAGTTCTGGATCAGCCCCCATTGGGCGTGGCCACTAGCGTAGCCTTCTGGTCCACGTAGTTGCACATTCGTTCGTTTTCCTCATGTGAGGCTGCCTGGAATAAGCACTTTGTTAAAGTCTTGTGTATCACATTCCCAAGTGGGTGAAAACAGTCCTGCTCCAAAAGCACTGTTCGTTTATGCAAACCATTAGGCATTACCTCCCGTTACATTGATGACCTCATTATGAAATCATCACGGGTCTGCTGCTGCAGTGTGTCTCTCCCGCGGCTTGGCAGGCCGCTAAATTTCAAACAACAAGGGTTACCACAAAGGGAGAGCCGTCAGGTAAGTTCGTATTGCACCAATTTTAATGACATGCCGCAGTGAGATTTCGGCAGAAAACTGGCTTCAAAGTCTCCTCGCCATCGCCAGACACGTTTCAGGATATCCTTTCCTCAGTGGCGTTGGTGTGTGCAAAGTCGAGGCAGAGTGTGCTTCCAATTATAGTTCTGGATCAGCCCCCAGTGGGCGTGGCCACTAGCGTAGCCTTCTGGTCCACGTAGTTGCACATTCGTTCGTTTTCCTCATGTTTGGCTGCCTGGAATAAGCACTTTGCTTTTGGAGCAGGACTGTCTTCACCCACTTGGGAATGTGATACGCAAGACTTTAACAAAGTGCTTATTCTAGGCAACCTCTCAGAACTCAATGCCAGGCGTTTTGGGATCGACCAAGAATTTACTTGGGAGTCGATATGCATCGGAAATCGATGGGCTGATTTAATTCACCCTAGAAACTGCCATATTCACCCAGCTGATCGATAAAAGGGGCGGTTTGGTGGTTACTTAACGGGACCTACGCGAACTTCACGTAGCACTACGCGAGCTGCGTAGTAGCATGTTCGCACTGTGCAAGAAGTGTTTTCAATGATTGCACAGTGCGGACAAGCATCCGGCACTGTGCAATCATTGAAAACGGCATCCTGCACAGTGCGAGCTGTAGTTTTCTGCTGCTCGAGTAGATTATTACTCGAGCTGCAGCTTTCTCAACTCGAACTGGTAGTTTCTCATTGAGAGCGGTCGCGAGTATGCGCAACCTCTCACAATGAGAAACCTTACCTCCCCGCATTGAGAATCTCGCCGGGATGTCATTTTGCTTGCTCGCGGTCGCCAACATGACGTTCAGGACCGCGAACAAGCAAAAAATGAGCTCTGCACTACGCTACGCTGCACTACGCGTGTTCGCACTGTGCTACGTGCAGCTCGCGTAGTGCGAAGTTGCACAAACTTTGCAAACTCCGCGAGCGTAGCGTAGTGCTTCGCCCAGGCCTAAAATATATATATATATATATATATATATATATATATATATATATATATATATATATATATATATATCCAAGATTTCTGCTACGATAAGCAAAACACGCTCTCAGTCAAGGTACAGCTAATGGAAGTTTATTCACAAGCGTTACCTTGTGAATAAACTTCCATTAGCTGTACCTTGACTGAGAGCGTGTTTTGCTTATCGTAGCAGAAATCTTGGATATTGACATACTCGGCGGCGGGATTGGCCGAGTACTCCCACTTGCCACCTGACAATGGGATTCGGATCCCGGAAACTAATCCTTTCGCAAAATGTTTGAATATATATATATATATATATATATATATATTACCTACTGGCGGTCGCCAGTAGGTAGTTATAGTTAGGATAATTTTCAATGTTAAATCTCAACATTCTATTTTGAATAACTTTGGCGCCGGTTGACGAATCTGCCTGAAATTTTCAGGAAAATGGTCTCATGGCGGTCCGGTCCTTCCCTGAAAGTTTGGGGGGGATTCGTCAAGCGGGGGCCGAGATAAAAGGGGGGTCCCAAAACGCGTTTTCCCCATGTTAATTTCCATAGGGCGGTCGATTTCACTTTTAGCCCGAACGGCTGAATGGATTTCCACCAAACTTGGCAAAATTGTAGGGACTGGTAGCCCGATGTGCCTTTGCTATGTCTCAAGATATGTGCTCCAGTGGATTTTAAGTAATTAAGGTTCAAAAAAATATATATATCTATAGCCGCGCTCCCGTGCGCGCACGGGAGTGCGCTCCAGGCGCGACACGCGACTTGCGCGCAGGAAGCTGATTGGATCTCAGTTGTCTGTAAACATTCTAAACAGTGCGGAGCGGCCGCCATCTTGTGTCTCGGTAAAATCGAGACAGAAGGGGTTTGAAAAAAAAAGGGGCAAATGACCATAAGGGGGAAGAGTAGACCCCCTCTGACCCCCTAGGTTTGATGTAGGGACTAAAATAGGGTCCTGCAGGGCATTAAAATTTTTTTTTCGTTTTGCGCGGGAATATGCGCTCTCCCGTGCGCGCACGGGAGAGCGCTCCAGGCGCGACGAGCGACTTGCGCGCAGGAAGCTGATTGGATCATAAGGGGGAAGAGTAGACCCCCTCTGACCCCCTAAATCCAGGACTATATTTATGAAGGCCTTGCGCTGTTAGTTTTGCGCTTCCTGTGCGTCAATTTTTGTGACGCACCAGCGGTGTAAAAAAATGCGCATTGTTATGCAATATTCAAAAAGTGACGCATCTATCTAGATGCGTCACTTTTTAAATATAGTGCAACGAGGTACATTTTATTACACTGCTGGTGTTATGCGTCACTTTTCTGTGCGCACTCCTTATGACGTTCCAGATGTGTCATATTTAATGTATGACGAATCATGTTGCAGATACAATATGGCGCAGAGTTTTAAAAAGTGACCCATGTACCTAGATGCGTCACTTTTTAAAAATAGCGTCAGGTATAATGTATGCAGAGGGGGTGTTCCCCCACAAAAAGCTTTGTAATAGCGACGCAGTGAAATGTTTGAGATTTCACTGCGTCACTTTTAGGATGCTGTTGCATCCTTTAAATATAGTGCAACGAGGCACATTTTATTACACTGTTGGTGTGATGCGTCACTTTTCTGTACACAGTCCTTATGACATTCCAGATGTGTCATATTTAATGTATGACGAATCATGTTGCAAGGAGTTACAGATACGTCAGTATTTCTGACATATGTGTAAACATAAAAGTGATGCGAGGCCGGCGCAAAATTTTGACGCAATAGCATCCAAAAAATGACGCAGGGAAATCTCATAGATTTCAGTACGTTGTTATTACCAAGCTTTTTGCGAGGGATTGCCCCCTCTGCATACATTATACCTGATGCAGATACAATATGGCGCAGAGTTTTAAAAAGTGACCCATGTACCTAGATGCGTCACTTTTTAAAAAATAGTGTCAGGTATAATGCATGCAGAGGGGGTGTTCCTTGCAAAAAGCTTGGTAATAATGACGCAGTGCGTCACTTTTAGGATGCAGTTGCGCCAAAATCTTGCGCCTGCTTCTCAGCAAACCTTTCACATGGTGCTTTTTCCATGTGAAAGGACACATTACTGGAGTTGCGTCACTTTTGTGACGCACTCCTGCAATGCGTTACTTTTGTGTTTAGAGATATGTCAGAAATACTGACATATCTGTAACTCCTTGCGAATTGATTAGTCATATATTAAATATGACATATGTGGAATGTCATAAGGAGTGCGTCCAGATAAGTGACGCATCGCTATTTTCACGTAGCGATGCGTCACTTTTCAGAAATGAGGCCTCCAGTTTATTCACTGTGTCATAAATTTCTTTTCTAACACTCACCTTCTTTCAGTCCTCCTACTTCACTTCCTTTCACCTCTCATACCTTTCTGTTCTTTCTTACTCATTCTCCTTTCAATTATCAATGCACTATATTTCACTTACTCTTCATTTTTTAAGATTATAGCTCTTTGATGAGAATTGGAGGTAGTTCTGAAAAGAACTTTTGGTTTTCTTCTTTTAACTGAAGAGGAACAAAAACAGGGAATAGAAACTGCTCAACAGGAGCAAAAAGAAAAGAAAAAAATTAGGGGTGGGAAGGGCAGTGATGGTTCTCTAATGCCCGAACCATGAGCAGGACACTTTGCTCCCCATAGGTGAGGAGTTGATTGCAGTATCTGCATCTGACGACCCCATGGTTGAATGCAGGTTGGATGTTTGCTACCTGCCCCTGAGATTGGTCTCTTCCAGAAGAAGTTGCTCCTCCTGTTGATGTAGAGGGAACCTCCTGTGCCAGAGCCCTGACACTTTCTCGGGCAAAATTCTGGGGGTGCCTGGTCTCCACATGGCGAATCATCGTGAAGTTGCCAAAAGAGTATTTTTTTAGGGGGTTACCCCGTGACAGGACCTTTTTGCAGATCCTGCACTCTACTTTTGGTGCATTCACCTTCTTCTGGCCTTCTGGAAACTTAAAAAATTTCCAAATGAAATGTCCCTTCACCTTTGGGGTAGGTGGCTCTTCATCAATGAAGTCATCTTCACTGCTGGATGATCTGGCAGCCATGATGAACCAAGAAAAAAGGAGCAGCAAAAAAGCAGGTCTTTCAGTCACAAAAGTGAAAGAAGAAGTGAAGGAAATGGGTGGGGATTTCATTCATTGTAAAAAAAAACTGTTAGCAACCAATGAAAAGTGTTATTTTAGGGTCACATGACCCGACGCGCTTACGCTGCGCGCTCGGGTGCACTTCCGGGTGCGTTTACGCTGCGCGATCGTAGGCGCTTCCGGGGCGCACACGTGGCGCGATCGTAGGCGCTTCCGGGGCGCACACGTGGCGCGATCGTAGGCGCTTTTGCGTGCGTTTAGGAGCCGCGCACGTAGGCGCTTCCGAGGGCACGTACGTTGTGCGCTGAAGTGACGTCATCAATCTTTAATAGAAATGCATAATCATTTTCAATATTAAAAAAAACAAATTTTATTTGTATGGTACGAAATGTTTTGCATTATTATTAACTTTTCATTCATATTTTTTTTTCACGAACGACAGTTGCGCTCTGGGTGCGCTTTCAGATGAGCTCTCGGAGAAGCTTACAGGAGAGCTTAGCTGAAAGCTTCCAGGAGCGCGCACCCAGAGCGCAAAAGAAAAAAATTATAAAAAAAATGAATACTTAAAAAAAACAGCAAATTGTAAAAAAAAAAAAGGTTAGAAACTCGATATACAAAGGAATTAGCATTAAAAAAACCTATGAAATTCACTGAAAAAACCATAGGTTTCACACCAGTTATAGTTAGGAATTAGCATTTAAAAAACCTATGAAATTCACTGAAAAAACCATAGGTTTCACACCAGTTATAGTTAGCTGGAAATTTTACTGATATAAAACCATTGAAATTCCCACGTTATAGTTAGTCGGACTCACTATAACTTGCGCGTACAATGCACTGCTGATGACATCACTCATGACATCACTGATGACACCATCCTTGTGACAGAGTGACAGACCTAATTTCAGTGTAATGTAACGCTTGAAACACATATTCAAAAATAGAAACAAACATTTTCTAAAAAATGGAGATACCCAAACCAGTAACAACAACCAATTCAGTAATTCCACCATCTATATACACATCCACTCATTCACCAACAGTTCTATATAGTCACTCATACATATACTCACTCATCATATGTAGTGATACACCTACACATCCTGTTACACATCAGCAATCATCCAAAAGTTACTCACACACATACTCACACATGCAAATAAACTATTAAACATCCATTTCTTTGCATATACATTTATACACACACTGCCACCTTACTTCTAAGGAAACTTACCCATACTTACTCTCTTAAACAATCACTTATAGAAACACATACTTATTTACACAGGAACTCCTACAATCTCTCACTATATATACTATACTCACTTATATACATCAATACTCACATATACTAGATTAAAACATATGTCGTTACTAATGAAGACACTAGTGAGACAGTCATTCACTCACTAACACACACATATATACACTCATCCACCCATACAGTCCTGCACATATGCTGTCTTCAAAACACATACAAACAGTGAGTCAGTCACCAACCCCATGCAGCCACTTATACACAAAGAGAAACACTGATACAAACATTTAAATATTTAAACAATACTCGCTAATATATGTATTCACTAAGATACACATAATATGCCAGTTACCCAACCAATTTTTTTTAAAAAAACATCCATTTACACACTTATTTAAACATTTATTCTTCCATCGACCTTTACAAATACATATATAAAACAAATTTATTTTTCAGAAAGACACACATTCACTGGATGGTCTCATCAGTGATGTCATGAGTGATGTCATCAGCAGTGCATTGTACGCGCAAGTTATAGTGAGTCCGACTAACTATAACGTGGGAATTTCAATGGTTTTATATCAGTAAAATTTCCAGCTAACTATAACTGGTGTGAAACCTATGGTTTTTTCAGTGAATTTCATAGGTTTTTTAAATGCTAATTCCTAACTATAACTGGTGTGAAACCTATGGTTTTTTCAGTGAATATATATATAGAGATAGATATATAGATATAGATATATATATAGAGAGATAGATATATAGATATATATATATAACCTACTGGCGGTCGCCAGTAGGTATATTTAGGACCTAGTTTCCATAGGAAATCCACAACATTCTATTTGGAATAACTTTGGCGCCGATTGATCTTCGTGAAATTCTCCAAGAAGATGGCCTGCTCAGTTCCGCTCGTTCCCTGAAAGTTTTGGGGTGGTTCGTTAAGCAGGGGCCGAGAAAAAAGGGGGGTCCCAAAAAGTGTTTTCCCTTTTTATGGAACTCCCTCCCCCTCCATATTCGTAGCATGAACAACTTATTGGCTTTCCGCAAAGCGATTAAAACTCACCTCTTTCCCCCCCTGTAGATGTCCACCTGCTTCTTTCCCAGTTTGTTATGTTGGTTCTAGCGCCGGGACGCCCCGTTGCCAGGGCAGCTGTTGCCCTTTACAAAACGCTTAACATAACATAACATAACATAAATTTTCCATAGGGACCGTTAGACACGGCTACAACCCGAACTGCTGAACGGAATTACAGCAAATTTGGCAAAAAGGTAGAGCTTGGGCCGTAGATGGTGCTTTTTAGGTCGAGGCTACCGTCCCACTGGGGCGGAGCCGAAGATTTAATGACTTCAACAGTGTGGGGCTTTATCCCGCCTCTCTCTTCCATTGGCTAGCTTCGTAAAAGGAGGCTAGCCATTGGAAGAGATGTGTGTCAATTACTATTTTCCCCACCTTGATGCGATCCATGGGCATTTCTGTCTCTTTTTTTAAGTCCCCCCCCACACCCTCCCTCTCGCCGAGGTCCCATACTCTTTTCCCCGGCTTGATGCGATCCGTGGGCGTTGCGTCTGTGTCTGTGCCTGTCTCTCTCCTTCAGCTCTTTCTGGAGCTGCTCGGCTCCGCTCGCCCCCCCCTCCCTCTGCCCGCAGCCCTCCTCCATCCTGCTCTCACCCCCTCTGCCCGCAGCCCTCCTCCGTCCTGCTCTCGCCCCCCTTCCCTCTGCCCGCAGCCCTCCTCCATCCTGCTCTCGCCCCCTTCCCTCTGCCCGCATCCCTCCTCCGTCCCGCTCTCGAATTTGTTTTTGCTTCACTCTTTTTTTGCAAAAAGCTTGCCTCTGACCCACTGGTGCGCGTGCGGCGCTGGCCACGAGTGGGTGGAGGGCAGAGGTATTTCAGCCTTTCGAGAGTTAACAAACCAAGTCATTAGTATGCGGATGGCAGAGGGGGTGTGTGCCGGGGAAAGGTTGGTGCACTCGCCTCATGCGCTTGGTCTAATCAGAGCTGCTTTCATTCGCACCCTCCTGGCGCCCCCCCAGCAGATGGGGCTTAGTGCAGCTGCTGGCTCATTTTGGTTTAAGAATGCGGCTGCTGTGTCGCGGCTGGTTGGATTGGAAACCGGCGCGTGCCTATTCAGGTCCACTCCTTCAGCAGCCGCTTTGGTAAATTCCTTGCCACTTGATATGGTAATACTCTGCCGTGAAGGCTTTATACCTTCTCCCTGCTTGTGGCTGCCGAGCTGCCGCTGTTCACTAGTTGCAGATAACCTGCTTCCCTTGTCTGCGTCATTAGAGTAGGGGGAAGAGAAGCAGATAGGAGGTGTTTGGGCCACCTGGGAGGAAAGTACGTTTGTGTGTGTCTGTTGCATAGGAAATTTGAGTCATCTGGTCACCTTTAAATTACTGTAGGTATGTGATTCCACGTCGCCAGGGGTATATCATGGGGACAGGTTTGGACTTTAATTTGCTGATGCATTCTCGGGGTTACCGTCTCGGTTCACTTTCACCGAATGCGTTGCAGTAAAATATTCGATTGCACTTGGCTATAACAAAGTCGACAACTGCAAACGTTATGCCTTAATAATATTTGGTAATGGATTTACACAATACAAATTAGGAGCACAGGTTGTCCATGTAAGTGAACCAAGCGTAGTTTTACTCTTTCCATTCTGGTACTTGCACAGTGCTTGCACTAGGACTGCAGTAGTACAGGTAACCCACTCCCCCACCACCTCATCCAAAATATATGTGTCACTTTAATGCACTGCATTCTAACAGGAATTTCACACCTACAACAAACAGAACGCAAAAACGGACTACCAGAATGCAAAAACGGAACAGGCTTAAATAAGCAACACATAGATGCCATAGGACAACCGAAGTACTACGCATACAGATAGTGAGCAGTAAAATGCACATACAATGCGTACCTACGACGTAATGGTGGTTTGTCAAGTCAAGTCAATATTTTATTGCATAATTAATTAAAATTATTACAAATTCGCATAATAAAATAACAAGGAAGTTGCTAACATTTCTTAATTTGCTACTTCACAAGCTTAAACTGACCTTAAAAAAGCTGCGAATTAAAAAGCAATAGAAGGAATTTCCTCTGACATTAATCCGGGTCTCTTTTTCTTTTCCCAGTATGAGACCCTGGAGTTAAGGTTTCCCTAATAGACCTTCGTCACAATATTCCCCCTGCTCACATTCTCTTAAGCATTTGCTAGCCTCCGCCATAAATTTAACTCCCCGGCAAATCAAAATTGAGGAGGAACCTCCCAACCAGCTTGTGACTGCATGTCTGCATGAGCGAATGTTCATCTCTTTAAAAATAGATTTCAAATATAGTTGTCTCTGTCCTATCAGTGCCGGACATACACAGAAAAGATGGGCTAGAGATTCGTATTTATACCCACAGAGTCGACATTGCTCCGACTGATAGGCGTGTTTCCAAGAGGGTAATAAGTCTTTTGAGACATGCATGCCATCCTATAGTCTGTAAAAGCTTTTTTTAAATGACCATTAAAATGGGATGTGAGATATGCAAGAGGTTTAAGTGTTGTAAAAGAGTTAATAATGGTCCAGCCATGACGACGAGTTGCAAGGGAATATTTATCCTCCAAAAAGGATTTCTTTTTCGCTGCCCCGTTAGCTAGTCTGTTTAGGGTTGCTTTGTCTGTCCCAACTTTCCAGGCTTGTTCCAGGTTCAGATTTTCCACACACAGGTTCAGGTACTTCCCCCATGTATTTCCAGAGTCGTTCTCCGCACGTTGTTTGATTTCTTCCCAGCTCAGCCAGTCCATTGTGTCTGGAGCTGCAGGTGGTTGGTTTCGTCCCCCCCCCCCATCCGGTGCATTACATACATTCTAATGTAACATCATCGAACTATTTATAGATAGATAAAAGTTCATGAAAGTTCTGGGTCTATTAGCTACAGTGTAAACAGCGTCCTTTATTTGTACCCACCTACCTTTTAAAAAACAAGCATTTGCAATGCAATACAGCTCGCATTTACACGAGTTCAAGCTATTGGCATTCTAAATGACAATGCCTTTTATTTATGTTTTAAAAACGAAAACAAAAATAAAAAGGCATTGTCATTTACAATGCCAATAGCTCAAACTTGCGTAAATGCGAGACCTATTGCATTGCAAATGCTTGTTGTTCAATGGTGTAAATCCGTTCAGTAGTTCCTTAGAAAATCAAAAGTAAAATCATAGATATATATGCGAAGTTGTACCGTATGCGTACTGCCCGAGGCCTTTTCGCCTACCATACGAGCACGAGCTGCATGCTAATTGGCTGTAAACTGTCTGTCAACACTCCAAACCAGGAAGTGTTGGCAGCCATCTTGTGCCTCGGTAGAACAAAGGCACAAGAAAAAAGAAAAGTGAAAAACGCGAAAAGGGGGCAGGGTAGAAACACACTGACCCCCAAGGCCCCCCAATTATTATTATTACTTTTTAAATCGCGGGATACGCGTAGGGTATGCGTACCCTGCTGATAAAAAAATGACGGATTGTACCAATCTGAAAACGCGCTCCCTGGCACGTTTGCAGAGGGGGAACTAATTCACCTTGAGTACTGGGGGTCCCTGGGGGCCAACTAGCCCACCAGGAACCTCCAGTATGTGCCAGGGGGCTGCGTTGCGTTGCAGAGAGGTGTTCTGATGCCACGCCCCTTTTTACACCTCTCTGCAACGCCGCCCCCTGGCGCATACTGGAGGTTCCTGGTGGGCTAGTTGGCCCTCAGGGACCCACAGTATTTAAGGGGAATTAGTTCCCCCTCTGCAAACGTGCCAGGGGGTGCGTTTGCAGAGTGGTGCAATCAGTCACCTCAAGCCCCGCACCCTCCCTGCACCACTCTGCAAACGTGCCTCCTGGCGCATTTGCAGGGGGGAAGTAATTCCCTTTGAATACTGGGGGTCCCTGGGGGCCAACAAGCCCACCAGGTACCTCCAGTAAACACCACGGAGCTGCGTTGCAGAGTGTTGTAAAAAGGGACGTGGCCTTATTACACCTCTCTGCAATGCAGCCCCCTGGCGCATTCTGGAGGTTCCTGGTGGGCCAGTTGGGCCCCAGGGACCCCCAGTATGCAAGGGGAATTAGTTCCCCCTCTGCAAACGCACCAGGGGGCTGTGTTGCAGAGAGGTGTAAAAAGGGGCGTGGCATCAGAACACCTCTCTGCAATGCAGCCCCCTGGCGCATACTGGAGGTTCCTGGTGGGCTAGTTGGCTCACAGGGGACCAGAGGATTGAAGATGAATTAATTCCCCAACCTAAAACATGCCACAGGGCGTGTTTGCACACGTCACCTCAGGCCCCGCCCCCTTCCTTCACTATTGAGCAAAATATTCCTATAAAATCAACGGATCTACGAATTCCGATTTACTCCCCTGTTATCACGAGAGACGTCAGTGCTGCATCTTTGAGCCCAGTACGGACCCTGAAAAGTAAATCTAAGCGTACTTACCAGTAACTTGTATTTCGTTCCATAGGAATCTTTTGTGTGGTTTTCACCAGAAAAGTTTTGAAGTGTCTGTTTTTGAAACGTACAAATATTCCTCTAAAATCAGCCGAACTACGAATTCCGATTTACTCACCTGTTATCAGGAGAGACCTGAGTGCTGCATCTTTCAGCTCACTACTGTTCCTGAAAAGTAATTTTAACCATACTTACCAGTAACTTTAATTTCCTTCCATAGGATACCATTGCCTGCTATATAAAATATATATAAATTAAAAAAAATATAAAATAAAAAAATAAATATTACAATTTCAGTATTTTTAAAAGCATTTTTTTCAATTTATATTAAAAATATGTAATGTAATTTAAAAAATAAAATATCTAGAAATAAATACTTTAAAACAATATAGTAAATCAGTGTAAAAAAAAAAACAATTAATACATTTAAAATTTATCATTTACAAAACCTTTGAAATTCACTGAAAAAACCATAGGTTTCAGCCACGTTATAGTTAGGAATTAGCATTTAAAAAAACCTTAGACATTCACTGAAAAGGGAGACGCGCGAACAAAGATGGCCGCCGCGCTCCTACCCTAGCGCGTTTTGCGCCCGTTTTTGCTTTTCAAAACGATGATTCCTGTCAGACTTCGAGTTAAAAGTGTATGGAGAGCCTTGGGATTGCCTACCTGCCTCAGTCAGCGATTTCCATCGTTTTTGGAGCACTGGAAGTTCTTCTTTCTGCAGTGTGGCTCCTGGACCCAGCCCAGCTTCTGAGATACTGCAGGGTTTTCAGTCAGAGGGGCGGAGTGCAGTTCTAGAAAAGGGCCTGGCTTGGGCCTAGCCACGCCCACAACTCATTTTAGCTGCTGCACCAGCGGTTTTTACTGCATTTTCACAACTTTTACAGCTTTTTGGACTAGTTTCTCGTATTTTTACTGTTTCCACTTTATTTTTGAACAACATGGAGAATAAAGCTGTTGTTAATAATAAAAGGAAGCAACAAGTTTCCCCACCTCCTATTAAATCTAAAGTTGTGCAATCTTCGGAGCCTTCCTTATCTTTAATATTAGAGGAGATTCAAGCTTTGAGAGTCAATACTGATTCCATTGCGTCAGAAATTAAAAATGTTCGCAAGGAGATGGCTAGTTTATCCATGAAATGTTCAGATAGTTCAATTAAAATTCAGGATAATAAGGCTAGAATTGACTCTTTCACTCCTCTGGTGGCAAAAATTTCACCTTTGTGTCCTCAGTTACTGGATTTGGAAAATCGCAATAGGCAATACAATCTTCGCATTTTTAATTTACCTGAAGATGTTGAAGGGGCTAACTGCAGATTATACTTGGAAAATTTGCTTCCTGGTCTTTTGCAACTCAAATTTCCTGAAAAATTTGAAATAGATAAGGCTCACAGAATTCCTTCCCTTCGAAATCCTCATCACTCTAAACCATGACAAATGATCTTCAAAGTTCTACGTCACCATCACTTGGTCTTAATTAGAAAGGCAGCACGAGAAATTTCTTCACTGATGGTTAATGGAAATAAGATCTTTATTCATCAAGATTTTGCCAAGGAAACTGTCGCAATACACAAGGAATTTTCTACTTTCCGTCCTCATCTCCGACGTCTTGGCTTCAAGTATGGACTTTTTGACCCATCGACGATGCGTATCTGGAAAGATAATTTCTCCAAATCTTTTCAAGACTTGAGACACTTTATTGATCAGCAGTCTCAACATTCAATGTATACTCATGATTCCAATACTTGAGTTATAACAGTTCTGCCTTTTCTGACAGGATACTGAGACCTTCTTCTGTAGGGCTCTAGCGGTCCCGGCCATTCTTGTAACCGTGTGTGCGTTTCACATTTCACATTTATGTCTTTCATTTGTCGTTTTTTCCATGTTATTTCTTTTCTTCTATCCTTTGGACTTTTTTGGAGCTACTTTATTCTCCTTTTTATCTTCGTCCGATTTCTTCTCTGCTTATTTTTTTCTTATGTCTGTCTTCTGGGCCTCATTTCTTAACCCTTTTCTATTATGGCTAATGCTCATAAGTTGAATGTAGTGTCATTAAATGTTAAAGGATTGCGTCATCCAGTTAAGCGTACAAAAATGTTAGATTATTTAGGAAGGTACAGCGCTGATATTTGAATTATTCAAGAGAATCATATTGAGGACAACATTTTAGAATATATGAAAAAGAAATAGGTTGATAACATTGTCTCTTCACCTGCTTCTGGCAAGAAAAATGGTGTGGCTATTCTGTTTGCAAAAAGATTACACTGTCAGATTTGAAGCAAACACTCTGATGCTGATGGTAGATATATATTAGCAAAAATTGATGCATTCTTATTTTTATTGAATGTTTATGGTCCTACTGCTGACGATCCTACTTTCTGGTCCACCCTTGCTACAGAGGTCTTAAAGGTTGGAAATGTTCCTTTAATTGTTGGTGGGGATTTTAATATAATTTATGACCCCGTATTGGATAGAATTTCTCGTACTAAATTCCACCCTTCTAAAGTGTATCTCGCATTCAAAGCCTTTCTTCAAACCACTTAATTAGTTGATATATGGAGATTACAATTCCCCACAGAAAAAAAGTTTCACTTTTTCTCCAATCCCCATAACTCCCATTCCAGAATTGATTGTTTATTAATTTCCAGACACATAATTAATTCTGTTACAGATCCTCGAATTGGTAATATCGATATCTCTGACCACGCCTTGGTTTCATTATTTTTAAATTTACAATCAACATACACTAAACAATCTAGGTGGCGAATGAACACTGATATTGTATTGAATGAGAAGAATAAACCAAAACTTTTATCAGCCATAAAAGAGTATTTTTCATTTAATCATGAAAATTCTACCTCTTTAATTAACAGATGGGATGCTTTAAAGCTTATATTAGGGGAGTTACAATATCCATTATGGCACATGAAAACAAAACCTTCAATGCATCCATTACAGATCTATAATAACAAATTGTGAAAAATTAAAGACTCTATGTAACCTCTAATGAACCCCAATATAGGTTTACACTTCAAAAATTACGATATGAATTTAACTCCATTCTTAGTAAGAGAGCAGGCATTCAAACGTCTAATGCTAAAGCCAGATTTAGTTTTAATGCCAATCGATCTGGCTGACTTTTAGCTAGTTACTTACGCATAAAAAGGACAAAACTCAAATCAATTCTATTCAAAGTTCTCATGGGAAAATTGCTTTTTCTCAAAATGATATTGTCAATGAATTTTTGAAGTTTTATTCTACATTATATAACAAACCTGATTTTCATGATGAATCTTTAATTGACTCCTTTTTATCTTCCTGTGATTTACCCAAGATTTCCCAATCTGATAAAAATGGTCTTGACTCTCCCATTACTTAAGATGAAATTTTGCTAGCCATTAAATCCCTTAAAATAAATAAGTCTCCTTTTCCAGACGGGATACCAGCAGAGTTTTAAAAAGAATTTTAATTACACTTGTTACCCTTTTTATATCAACTTTTTACTGTTTTTGGGTCCAATGGTACAACTTCTGGTTCCTTCACGGAAGCTTCAATAATTGTACTTCCAAAGCCTGATAAGGATTCCACTCTTGTCTCTAATTACCGCCCTATATCTTTGATTAATCAAGATTGTAAATTATATGCAAAAATACTCGCTTCTAGATAGGGACCTATTTTGGATTCAGTTATCTCTCCCGACCAATCTAGTTTTATGAAAAATAGAGTTTCTGCTAATAACACCAGAACTTTACTTCACATTATTGAGCAAAGTTCTACTCTATCATCCCCCTCAGGTATCCTAGCCTTAGATGCTGAGAAAGCTTTTGATAAAATTCATTGGCAATTTTTATTTCATACATTATCCTTTTTTAATTTTGGAGATTCTTTTATACGTATGGTTTCTGCCTTATATTCGGCCCCTACTGCTCGTTTATTCATAAATGGACACATTTCTCATCAGTTTCCTCTTTTTAGAGGTACGAGGCAAGGATGTCCGCTTTCTCCTCTTTTATTTTTAATTGGCATTGAGCCTTTCCTCTCTTCAATTAGAAAATGTGATGAGATTAAAGGAATCAGTATTAAGGGTGTTCTTGTTAAATCCCTTGCATATGCTGATGACGTGCTTTTATTTATTAATGATCCTGTGTCCTCTTTCCCACCTTTACTTCATATTATAACAAATTACTCTACAATTTCTGGTTATACTTTAAATACAAATAAAACTGAATTTTTCCCTTTGAATATATATTGTACCCCTGATATGCTTCGTATGAATGGTATAATTTGGCACAAAAATAAATTGAAATATCTTGGGATTTTATTTTCTACGTCCATAAAGTCAAAAATTACTTTAAATTGTGATTTTCTTGTAACTTATATTAAAGACAAAATTGCTAAATGGTCATCACTACATCTTTCATGGTGGGTCAGATTGGATTCTATAAAAATGACTGTGGCGCCTAAATGTTTTTATACCCTTGCAATGCTTCCAACTCAATTTCCTATGAAGTTTTATAAAGATGTTGATAAAGTTTTGTCTAAGTTCTTATGGAACAACAAATCACCTCGTATTAGTTAAAAAATTCTAAAAATTCCCAAACGTAATGCTGGTTTTGGCATTCCTGATTTTTTTCTCTATCATAAAGCCTTGATTTTGAAACAAAGTTCACTTTGGTTTAGTCACTCTTCATTAAATACTCTGCCTGCTTGGTTTTCTATTGAGAAATCGTTAGTAAATCCTCACCCACTCCCATCTCTATTAACAATGTCTAATACCACAGCATTTTTCCATAAATCAGCCATTGTTAAATCTACTAAAATGATGTGTAACGATTTAGACTTACTTTTTATTTCCCCCATGAATACTACTGGAGATATCTCCCTTTGGTATAGCAATGTTATCAAACTGACTAGAAATGTTACTTTTTGGTCCTCATGGATTAAAGCAGGTATTTTTTATCTTATAGATGTGTATTCTAATAATAATTTCATTTTGTTTGAACATTTACAATCCCGATTTGGTTTATCTCGATCCCATGGAACCAAATACCATTACTTATGTAATTCAATTTTAGATTCTTTTCCAGATGCTATTCCCTCTAATATTGCTGCTGATTTATCAACCTACATTCAAACGGTTTCTTTTTCTTCTCATGGTGTTTCTATTTTATATAAAAAGTTATCGGGCACTCTTGGTAACAATATAGATACGCTGTAAACTTTCTGGAATAATGAGCTATCACTTTCTCTATCTACTGTGACTTGGAAAGGTATATGGTGTAATGGTATATATGGCTGGCTTCCTGTTTCCCTCTTATAGTTTATTTCATGCTAAACTTCTCCCTTCTCCTGAGTGTTGGCACTGTAAAGTAGAATCTGGTACATTGCAACATATGTTATTTGATTGCCCTATCATTTTCAAGTTTTGGTCAGATGTTTGGGTTATTATAACTAAGATTTTTAATATTCAAGAAGATATTTCTTATAAATTGTTGATTTGTAAATCACATATCTTATCACAAGATTTATATGTTTTAGAATGTAAACTTTTTAATTTTCTCATTTCAGCAGCATTAAAATCTATTACTTATTTTTGGAAAGATTTTTCTTCTTTAACTGTTCATGCATGGTGGTCATGGGTTCTTTTTACAAGAAGAGGTGCTCAATTATCTTTGAAGGGGCTCATTCATAATTCAATTTCTTTCCAATCATTCTGGTTACCTGTTGATTTATATTTAGATATTACGTAATGCATGAATACTTTTATTATTTAGGTTACCTTCTTGTTCCATTAATGTTGTTCTTTCTTTCTTTATTACAGTTGCTCCTTTCAATTATTCTTATTTTATGTATATATTTACCCTTTCCTTCCCCTTTTATTTTTCTTTCAATAATGTTGTTATATGTACCTAATGCAATCTTGTTATGTTTTGATTGTTACTTTGGATAGTGTTTTTAGGTATTTTCGCCCTATGGTAATATTTTTTGTATTGTCTTTATGTTTTACCTGCATATAAATTTCAATAAAATATTTTGAAATAATGAGAAATTCACTGAACGGTTTCGGGCACGTTATAGTTAGGAATTAGCATTTAAAAAACCTTAGAAATTCACTGAAAAAACCATAGGTTTCACACATGTTATAGTTAGCTGGACATTTCACTCATACAAAACCACTGAAATTCCCCCGTTATAGTTAGTTCAGCTATCTATAACCCGCGCGCCCGCAATGCACTGCTGATGACGTCACATATTACTCATGACATTATCAGTGACATCACTCATGACATCACTGATGACATCTCAAATGACATCACTGATGACATCATCCTTGTGAAAGAGTGGCAGACCTCCTCTCACCCTAATATAACCTTCGATACACACTTTCAAAAATAGAAACTAACATTTTCAAAAAAATGGAGATACCAATACCAGTTACAACAACCTATTAGGTAATTCCAACATCTACATACACATCCACTTGTTCACCAACAGCTCTATATAGTCACTCATACATGTACTCACTCATCATGTGTACTCATACACCTATACCTCCTGTTACACACTGATACTCTTCGATAGAGTTACTCATACACATACTCACACATGCAAATAAACTATCAAACATCCATTTACTTGCATATACAGCTATACACACACCACTACACTTACTTCTACAGAAACGTACACATACTTACTCTCTTAAACAATCACTTATAGAAACACATACTTATTTATACAGGAACTCTTCCAATCTCTCACTCTCACATATACTCACTTATATACATCAATACTCACATATACTAGTTTAAAACATACGTAGTTACTCATAAAGATGCTATTGAGACAGTCATTCACTCACTAACACACCCATACACACACTCATCCACCCATACAGTCCTGCACACATGCTGTCTTCAAAACACATACAAACAGTGAGTCAGTCATTCATGCATCTGTGCGCTAAGTAATACCCCCCACAAAATCATACAGACACTCATTCTGATACTCAAAAAACCAACTAATAACCCATATAGACACTCATGTAGCTACTCACCAACCCATGCAGCCACGTATACACAAAGTGAGACACTGATACAGATATTTACATATTTAAACATTACTCGCTAATACATGTATTCACTAAGATATACTTAATAAGTCAGTTATACAATAAATTGTACAAAAAACCCATCCATTTAGACACTTATTTACCCATTTATTCTTTCATCGACCTTTAGATATACATATATAAAAAGTATTTATTTGTCAGAAAGACACACATTCACTGGATGATGTCATCAGTGATGTCATCACTGATGTCATTTGAGATGTCATTTGTGATGTCTTGAGTGATGTCACTGTCCATGTCATGAGTGATGTAATATGTGACGTCATCAGCAGTGCATTGCGGGCGCGCAAGTTATAGTTAGCTGAACTACCTATAACGGGGTAATTTCAATGGTTTTGTATGAGTGAAATGTCCAGCTAACTATATTGTGGCTGAAACCTATGTTTTGTTCAGTGAATATATATATATATATATATATATATATATATATATATATATATGAAAGCTCCAGAATTGCCCCTCGGCAAGAACGCACTCCGTCAACAGCTGGCGACCAGTACCTTTAATTGGTAAAGACAGAAACAGGCATCACAATCCTTTACACAGTCCCAAAGTCGATATAGCCTGACGCGTTTCAGCGCTAAGCGCGCTTTCCTCAGAGGCTCAACAATGTTTTTGTGCACGTTATGACACACCCCTTTTATATTGTTCAGTTACACGCCCTTAGATGGGCCGCTTAGATTCCTGGGTTTTGTAGTCCGTGTGTCATGCATAGAACTCCCAATGGATGCACATCAATGTTTCTGCGAGTAAACTGGGTGTGTCATAACGTGCACAAAAACATTGTTGAGCCTCTGAGGAAAGCGCAAGAATTGATAACCATCCATGGTATTTGTTTTCCCACTCAAAGTACATGCAGTCGAGTATGCAACAGTCAATACTTTGAGTGCGACCCGTTCAGACCATGCATCATCGCAGGGTGAGTACAAGCTAAACACCAGATGTACCACTAACTCAGTACACCATAATTAATCACCACGAGGCTTTATTAAGGCAAAATTCAGTAGTCAAAAAACATTATCCCCAGTGCGGCCTGCCTGGACCACGCATCATCACAGGTTATATACACGCTCAGTCCCAAAGTTAATACTAACTCAGTGCACAATAATTCATCGCCACATGGTCGTATTCAGGCAGAATTCAACTGATTCTTCATTCATTATTTATAGAGTGCAGTACCAAAGTATAACGTCCCTCAAATTTACACAATATCTCTTTTGTAGCCTTCCTTTAAAAAATCTTTTATATCAGTTCTAGGTTTAGTTGTAAAACAAAATTCAAGCTGCAAGTGCAAATGTTCACTCAATGGTAGTGTACACTGCGGACATCACAGGTCACAACTTGAACTATAATATCTCTAAAACATACATATTTAGCAATGTCCTCAATACATGTTTCCTCTTTTATTTCAATCGTGATTACAGATCATGCAGTCCAGTAGGCAACACGCTGAGTACCATACGTACCACTAACTCAGTGCATCATAAATAATCGCCACGTGGCCTTATTAAGGCAGAATTCAGTAGCCAAAAGACATTCTTACCAGTGCGGTCTGCTTGAACCACTCATCATCGCAGGTTCCACACAAACCAACCCTACCTTAGTGCACCGCAACTCATGAACCCTTTACAATAGACTCTTCGTGTATTATTTCACATGTAGTGCTCCTACCTTTGTACAGCAGAAGTCATAAACCATTTACGATTGAATATCTATGTATGATATCATGATTACTATTCTACTTGTTACCAACAGCAATGTAATAAAATGGAGTCGAGCACACATGCCTGTATGCACTTCAACTATCTATCTGTGACTGTGTATTTATTATGTTTGTAAAATGCTGCTCCTCCGCCCTACCACATTATATTGTGCTATAAATAGCATATACAACCATCTTACCTCTGACAGTAAGTGTGGGCTATTCCTCCTTTTTTTTTTTTTTTAGCATATTTATATAGCGCAAAGTCAACCCAAAACTATATCAACAATTTAGATGAGCACTGTATTTACAGTACATTTTCAGGCATGCGTAGATTACATCATTTCTCTACAATAACAGGATATGGACGCTCCTCGAACTCTGATTTCCAGCACCAAGTTCGACAGTATACCTGAATGACCACATACGCATATATATTATCTGCCTTTCATGTGACAAAAACTGCAACTTAAACCTTTCACAGCCATGTATTACTACAGCTACAACATTCCACTGAATGTATAACAAACATTCATATTAGCAGAAATACGTCATGTCCACCATCTTTTGTGCTTGCAACTATGAATGAATATAGGGTTAGTGATACCCTGTTCCATGTTAGCCATATTGTGGGACTTTACAGACATAATGACACATTTGCGTGTAAGACCCGGGTGATGACAGCACTACAATAAGTACACCAGAATCAGTTGATTTCTCATATAGCTCATGACGGAACCATGCCCATAGCTCTGGAATCATCGTTCACAGCCTCGCGGACCACTGGCATACGTCAGGCCAGCCCACTCAGCTTATGCTACCAGGAAAACATAACAACGGTACGTACATGGCCCAGATTTGTATTGTAGTGATTTCTTACTTCCAGGTCTAGTTGTCACAACGGCACACACACACTCCCTCATGGCTAGTATACACCCACACCATACCCATCCAGCACATACGTCACTACACACGTGACCCTACCAATAAAAAAGATGGGCCACACGGGCTCTACGCCATTTTAGAGTTGCTCACATCACAAGCGCCATGATGGCATGCTCTAGTGGTTCGGACGCCTTATGTAGGCTAGTGTTGCTTCACGATTCACAATGCACTTCGATAAATACTTTGTGCCTATTTAAATGGGAGACGTGATTGTCGACATTACAAAACTTTTGGACATATTTACAAGGACGGCGTTAAAATTGGTACCGCTTCAATGGCAGCAAACTACAACTAAAACGCCGATAATGAACTTCAAAATCCTTTGTTATCTTACCGGAATATTTTTTCAACATTGCTGTTTGCTATGCAAGAGTGAGAGCCGAGGCTCTCGCCTGGCCATAGCAAACTTGGGGGCATATTATCAAGGACGGCGTTAACATGTTCTTGTGGAAACCCAGGCTTCTATTGGAATTCTCACGAATTCTCAAAGCCAGGCCATTATGGCCGCTTTAACAGCACTTTCCTAACGCTAAAGCGACGATAATTTTAACGCTGTCCTTGTAAATATGCCCACAATATCGCAAGAAATACAGCGATAATTTATGTTTCGCTAGTGAAAAGCTTATTAATATAAGACTGTGGACTTAACATATCAATCCACCTCGCATATTAAACATGCTTAAGTCTACTTCAGAACAGATGTTAGGATCCGACATAAACCGCAATTAGCGAGAGTTTTGCTATCGGTCCTCAATCCAGGACCGCCTTGTAGATACAACGCTGTACAACCCTGTTGTCATACCTCCCTCTTCCTTTTTATATTCTCATAGAAACACCTACCTTGCCACTGAGAACACCTACATTGCAACTCATTGGAGATACGAGGCGAGCCCTTAGCAAACCGGCTGCTAACATGCATTAATGCATCTGAGCGTCACCTAGTAAATAGGGCGATATAATTTTTGCTGCATTTTTGTCTTTTTAAAAGAAATTGCGGCAAAATATGCCCTCAAGTTTGCTATGACACAACGGGAACCTCGACTCCCGCCCTGCCATACCAAACAGCAGTATCCCGGGGATAGATACCCAGAGACACAGCAGGAGCCGCTCCTGGGGGGTGATATTCCCCAAGGCTTTCAACTTTTCCAGAATGGAGACCACGCGGCCTCCCTATCAAAATATAAAAAGCCTCAGAAGGTGGTAATCCTTGGGGCTCAGACAAACCTTTTGAAGATACTACAAGCTCCCTCACCCATTTATTTTGCAGCACTGAGGAATGGTGTACCCCGGCTACACTGCCCCTCTGGACCCCCATCAAATGTCATATTTTAGACCCCGGGATTTGGCCCTCCCAGGTAGCTAATGCCTAAACAAGTACAGGAGCCCCCGCTTCCTTTTTATTTTTATTATGGCGGACCCATGCACCCAACGCACATTTCTCAGTTTATTCCCCCAAAAGATGTTTTGGGGGACCCTAGGGGTCCTTGTGGGATCCCATAAGCAGGTCTAGAGGATCAAAATATTTCTTACATGCCCCCTTTATACCTTTTAAACACTTGTCACACTATTTTCTAGATTCTCGCTTCTACCGAGGCACAAAATGGCTGCCAACAATTCCTTGTTTCGAATGTTAACAACCACTTGACAGCCAATTAGCATTCAGTGCGTTATTGGGACGGTGCGCTTAGAGTGCGCGCAAGATGCGCGGATCCTCCGAGTTCATAGATATATATGTATTTCTAGATTTAATAGCTATAAGCAGAGCTCTTTGAGCCTGTCTACAGCTAGAATCATACCAGGAACATGATCTCTGCTCTTTATTTTTGTTAATGGGTGGGAGATTATTAATAAAAAGAGATTTAAGCTCCAGAAACAATGCACTATGGATACCCGGGATTCTTTCCTTGAGCTCAACCCGCAACTCATAGCTGTTAAGTATAACCATAGTATTGCTAGCCTAATTCCTAATTAGGGCCAGAGTGCTTTCGTTTGTAGTTATCTTTGGCCAGCGTACCCTTCTCTGGTCGTTGGATAGGGTTACTGTTGCCTGTACAAGGGCATCTTTTACCATCGGGGTACTGGTAAAACTATTATCAGTTATAGACAGGACCAAGGGATTGTGGTCGCTTTCTGGTCTACTCGTTACCCCCATATCTACTATGGCCGACCACATCTCCAGGTTAACCAAAATATAATCAATTTGGGTCCCTGTTCTGCCATTATCAAAGGTCATCTTCCCTAACCTATCAGACTTCGTTCTACCATTGACTGCCCTCATGCCCTTATCTAGGCACAATCCCTTCATATGCAAGGCCGCTTGCATTCATTTTCTTATGGGAAACAACTACAACTGTGGGACAACCCACAATGAGTCCTCAGCCTCTGTAAATTTCCCATCATCCTCATCCAGGGGCTCAAAACAGGTATTAAGGTCACCAGCAACTACCCTGTTGCCATCCTTAGTTCCAGTACTTAGGAAGTTCTCCAAAAGTAGGACTGTTGGTGAACTCCTCCCACCCGGTAGACCTCTCACATAAATAATAATAATGAGGATGTTAAGGCCTTTCGTAGAACTAACCCTGATTGCCATAATATCTGGGCTATCAATCGGGACCTCAGCCACGGAAGCACCCTCTCGCTGTCGTACCCAAGTAGTCAAGCCACCCACCGGTCAACCCCTGTGGCCCTTAACTGCGGGTTTAGAAAAGTTCAGGCAACCTGAACGAAATATGGGTTCCGTTGCCCAAGTCTCTTGAAACAACCATATGTCTGTCTTATCAATAAAGCTCGCCCAATCAGGTAAGTGTAGCTTCGATTCTAAGCCTGCTACATTCCACGAGGAAACCTTCATAGAGGGACTAGCAGAACAAGAGTTCACCACCTGGCAAGCCACAATGGGGGGATCAGCAGGACAAACCTTGGAAGAACCTACAACTGTAGAGTTTATTACTTGAGAAGGGGTTTCACCTTGGGCCAATAATACAACACTATCCCAGGCTACCCGCCATGTAGGAGCCAAAACCCCGACTATCTCTGACCGGGGATATCATAGCCATCCCTATGTCAGTCGTTTTCCTCTAGGGTCGATAGGAGGTCAAATCGGTTGTGTGTCATAATGGGCTGATTAATCCAGGTAGGGGCTCGTTGCGGGGCCCAACATTCCCTATTATGCAATAGTCTTCCTGGGTTATAAAAAAAACCCAGGGGTAGAATTTTAATCTCATTGGGCACATGGGCCTTTTGGGATGCTATATCTTAAATGTGTTCTGCTATTGACGGAGACCTAAAACTCAACACCATACAATCGCTTGGCAGAGATTTATGGGAGTGACCAATCCAATTGATGCACCTTACCATTTTGAATTCCTCAAACAGAGCCCTGCTATTTCCTAATCTTTTCCCAAGACAATGCAGCGCTTTATTTTTAAGGCTAGACCAATGTTCACAAAGCTCATCAGTTAAGGGGGGGACATTTGCTAATATTATCGTATAAGGGGTGGCTTCCGGGGGAAGATGTAAACTAGGTAGCATATCATGACGCCCTTGTACCCCCTCCTCTGTTCTTAGTCTATTGCCCGTTATTTCCCTCAGGGTGGGAGCTTTAGTACCCAGATTAGAAACCACAATCGGTAGTGGTTGGTGCACCATCGCTGCATGGCTCTGAATGTTGCCTACTGGGGCCCGTGGTAACACAGTATGTCTAACATTAGCGACCTCAATAGTACAGCTACCAACCAGATCCCCAAACAACTGAGTTGACAGCGTTTCTGGATTTTTACTACCAATAAGATTAGCTTCAATGCGGTCTAGCCTCTCTACCACTAGGTCAAGCCTTTTCAAAACGGGTTGTATAAGGGCTACTAGCTGATCCTTAAGAGTTGCACGAAGTGATTCTAAATTGGGCTGAACCGTAGTATGCGCTGGCAGCTTTCCCTTAGGGTCAAGAGCATTCCCCTTAGCATGCACCCCTATAGCACCCGATGTAGCCATAGAAGCAGTTTGTTTACTGGGACCCCGCCCTTTCCTTTTCTTACTGGGTGGTTCCCTCACTTTTCCTTCAAGGGCCTTTCTCCCCCTCGTAGTGACCCTAGCTGGGCTTTGTGAGCAACTTATATGCAACGAGGCATCGGGGGACCCTGTCAAAGTCGAAATACACAGGGGAACAGGCGTGGAACAGTCGCCAGCACAGGATTCTACAGTGTCAACTGTGCAACTGAGGGCTGGGCACAGGGCAGTGAAAAGACGGGCTCCAGAGACAGTCTACGCTCTACAGCTTGGATTTCTTGATTTAATGCCGTCTCAGCCCTGATCAAGTAGTCGTCGAGAGTCCCCACCACCCTATCCACAGCTTTCCTCTTACTCATTATTAACTAGTGTACCGAAAAATAGCCCCAAAAAAACCTGTCTAACACACACAAGTCCAATACAAGGCTAGGCGCCCAACAATTCAATGGGTTATCTTACAGTTTTTGCTGTGATACGCGGGATGTTAAGGATATAGCTTGGTCCAGTCTCTTCTGGGCTATGACGGGCGCGAACAGGCCCGCCCTTGGCCCGGGCGAGCCCGCGCGCGTCTTGCGCCACAGGAGCCCGCTGGTCACTAAGTAGCCCGGCCCGCTTCTCTTCCTGCGGGACCATGCTGCACTGCCTCCTGGGGGTGGTAGTTTGTCTGGCAGGCGGTGGTCCGCGCGAGGTGCGGGACAGGGGCCGTGGACGGGAACAGCGAAGGTCTTCATCACCAGTGCAACAAAACAAAGGGCAGCCCCAAGAGTCACAGGCAAGAGAAAGTGTCCGCAAAGGAAACAGTCACTGAAGCAATGGTAAGGGCGTCCCGCGCCGCAGGAGCCCTCTGGTCACTAAGTAGCCTGGCCCGCTTCTGTTCCTGCGGGACCACGCCGCACTGCCTCCTGGGGGTGGTAGTTTGTCTGGCAGGCGGTGGTCCGCATGAGGTGCGGGACAGGGGCCGTGGACGGGAACAGCGAAGGTCTTCATCACCAGTGCAACAAAACAAAGGGCAGCCCCAAGAGTCACAGGCAAGAGAAAGTGGCCGCAAAGGAAACAGTCACCGGAGCAATGGTAAGGGTAATGGTAATTGTAATTTTCTCAGGAACTACTTAACAGATTTACACCATTTAAGCAAAAGGCACTAGTCTGAACCAAGGACTACCACTTTGCCGAAATTGGTGTAATTCCGTTCAGCCGTTCGGGCTGTAGCCGTGATGAAAGGTTCCTATGGAAAATTGCATGGGGAAAACACGTATGTGACCCCCCCTTTTTTCTCGGCCCCCACGTCAAATGCAATATTTTAGACCATGGGATTTCTCCTTCCCACGTAGCTAATTTTTAAACAAGCACAGTTGCCCGCGCTTCGTTTTTATTTTTTTTACGGCAGATCCATGCACCCAATGCACATTTCTCCGTTTTTAAATAAAAACAAAAAATCTTTTTGTGGTCCTAGGGGTCCTTGTGGGACCCCCTAAGCAGGTCTAGAGGGTCAAAATATTTCTTAACTGCCCCCTTTATATGTTTTAAATACTTGTTTCACTAATTTCTAGATCCTCGCTTCTACCAAGGTACAAAATGGCTGCCAACACTTCCTGGTTTCGAATGTTGACAACCACTTGACAGCCAATCAGAATTCTGTGCGTGATCGGGACGGTGCGCTTATAATCCGAGCATCCACCGAGGCCATAGATATATATGTACATTTAATTGTAATTTTCTCAGGAACTACTGAACAGATTTACACCATATAAGCAAAAGGCACGTGTCTGAACCAAGGACTACAACTTTGCCAAATTTGGTGTAATTCCGTTCAGCCGTTTGGGCTGTAGCCGCGATGAACGGTACCTATGGAAAATTGCATGGGAAAACACGTTTTGGGACCGCCTTTTTTTCTCAGCACCCACTTCACGAATCACCCCAAGAATTTCAGGATAGGAGCGGACCGGAGCGGAGCGCCCCACCAGTTTTGAAAATTACACAAAGATTCGTCTACCGGCGCCAAAGTTATTCCAAATAGAATGTTGCGTATTTCCTATGGAAAATAGGTCCCAACTATAACTACCTACTGAAAACGGCCAGTAGGTTATATATATATATATATATATATATATATATATATATATATATATATATATATATATATATATATATATATATATATATTACCTACTGGCGGTTGCCAGTAGGTAGTTATAGTTAGGATTTATTTCAATGTTAAATCTCAAAATTCTATTTGGAATAACTTTGGCGCCGGTTGACGAATCTGCCTGAAAATTCCCTCAAAATAGCCTCGTCAAGCTCCGGTCCTTCCCTGAAAGTTTGGGGGGGATGCGTCAAGCGGGGGCCGAGATAAAAGGGGGGTCCCAAAACGCGTTTTCCCCATGTTAATTTTCATGGGGCGGTCGACCTCACTTTTAGCCCGAACGGCTGAATGGATTTCCACCAAACTTGGCAAAATTGTAGGGACTGGTAGCCCGATGTGCCTTTGCTATGTCTCAAGATATGTGTTCCAGTGGATTTTGAGTAATTTAGGTTCAAAAAAATATATATATCTATGGCAGCACCCCGGTACGCGCACCGGGGAGCGCTCCGGGCGCGCCACACGACTTGCGCGTGGAAAGCTGATTGGCTCTTGGGTGTCGGTAAACATTCCAAACGGTCCGGAGCGGCCGCCATCTTGTGTCTCGGTAGGATCGAGACACAAGAGGTGGCGAAAACAAAGAGGGAAAAGACCATTAGGGGGTAGAGTAGGCCCCCCTGACCCCCTAGGTTTCATGTGGGGGCTATAAAAGGGCCCGGCGGGGCAAAAAAAAAAGATTTTTTTTTTCGATTTGCGCGGGGGTAGCGCCCGGTATGCGCACCGGGGAGCGCACCGGGGAGAAAAGAGAATGGCAGAGTTTAAAAATGTAAGTCATTTTATATAAATGGGAGGTAGTTCTGAAAAGAACTGTTTTTTTTTCTTTTAGTTGTTTTATATTTTTTTTATTGTTTTTTTGAACATTTTTTACTTTTTATGGCTTTTCTGAACAGTTTTATATTTTTTTTGTATTTTCTTGGGGGAGAAACAAAAAACAGGGAATTGTAAATGGCTCAACTGGAGCAAAAAAAATTCTGCAAACAATTTGGGTTTTTTCGGGCACTTATGGTTATCCCCAGCACAGATGATAAGTTTAACACTTTGCTCACCATAGCAAATTAACTTACCACAATATTTGCACATGATTTTAAAATCGTTAAATTTGGGTTGTATGATAGGCATTGTCTCTGTTGCCTCTGAACCCGATGGAGTTGGTTCTTTTGATGTTGAGGGTCTAGATGATGATGGGGGTAGCTTACTGCAGAGGTCCCTTACCTCTGCAGCAGAATAGTTGATTGGGTGCCAACGGATCATGTGCCGAATCATGGTAGGATTCCCGAAGGAATATTTTTTGTTAGTGTTCCCCCTGGACAGCCCAGCATCACAAATCAAACAAGTCACCTTCGCAGCGTTGACTTTTTTTAAACCCCTTGGGATTTTGTAGAACTGCCATACGAAGTGCTCTTTTGGTTTGTAGGGTTGATGAACTTCTTGCAGGAACTGCCTTGAGCTTCCCTCCTCTTCCTCCTCCTCCTCCTCTTCTTCTTGACCACCAATGTGATCTTCTGGTGGTCTTTTTGATGGTGGTGGTGGTGGGGCAGATGCTCCAGCTGCTGCTGCTACTGTAGCCATTTTTAATTAGAATATATTAGAGACAGATCTCCAAACAGGTCTTCCTCAGTCAAAGGACAAAGTCAGAATAAAGAAAAAAGGAGGGGGCTTTCATCATTTGGAAAAAAGAACTGTTCTGGACCAATGAGAAGTGTTATTTTCAAGTCACATGACCAGGGCTTTCATCATTTGGAAACCAAAAGTGTTGTGAACCAATGAAAAGTGTTATTTTCAAGTCACATGAGCAGGGCTTTCATCATTTTGAAACCAAAAGTGTTGTGAACCAATGAAAAGTGTTATTTTCAAGTCACATGAGCAGGGCTTTCATCATTTTGAAACCAAAAGTGTTGTGAACCAATGAAAAGTGTTATTTTCAAGTCACATGAGCAGGGCTTTCATCATTTTGAAACCAAAAGTGTTGTGAACCAATGAAAAGTGTTATTTTCAGGTCACATGACCCGACACGCTTACGCTACGCGACCCGGGGCGCGCCGCAGGGCGCGCCCCGGGTCGCGTAGCGTAGGCGCGTCAGAACGTTTTGCGATCGTATGCGCATGCGTGCTTCCGGGTGCGCTTACGCTGTGCGTCATATGACGCATCACGCGGCTACGCGATACGTCACAATGTTGTTTTCGTTTGCGGCAATAGCGCTAACGGGACGCTCACCGGTACGCGCCCCAGGGCGCGCCATAGCACTGCGCTTACCCGTGAGCGCATCGGTACGCGCCCCGGGAGCGCACCGGGGCAAACAAATAATAAAAAAAAATATATATATATTACATTTCATACCTATAGAGATTTGAAATTTGAAATTCACTGAAAAAAAATAGGTTTGAGGCCCTATATATAGTTAGGCATTTAAAAAACCTTTGAAATTCACTGAAAAAACCATAGGTTTCACACCAGTTATAGTTAGGAATTAGCATTTAAAAAACCTATCAAATTCACTGAAAAAAACATAGGTTTCACACCAGTTATAGTTACCTGGAAATTTTACTGACATAAAACCATTGAAATTCCCACGTTATAGTTAGTTGGACTCACTATAACTTGCGCGTGTAATGCACTGCTGATGACATCACATATTACATCACTCATGACATGGTCAGTGACATCACTCATGACATCACTGATGACACCATCTTTGTGACAGAGAAACTGACCTCTTTTCACTGTAAAGTAACCCTTGAAACACATATTGAAAAATAAAAACTAACATTTTAAAAAAAGTGGACATACCTATACCAGTTACAACAACCAATTCAGTAATTCCACCATTTATATACACATCCACTCATTCACCAACACTTCTATATAGTCACTCATACATATACTCACTCATCATATGTAGTGAGACACCTATACATCCGTTAACACACTGACAGTCTTCCAAAAGTTGCTCACACACATACTCACACATGCAAATAAACTATTGAACATCCATTTATTTGCATATACAGCTATACATACACTACCACCTTACTTCTAAAGAAACTTACACATACTTACTCTCTTAAACAATCACATATAGAAACACATACTTATTAAAACAAGAACTCTTTCAATCTCTCACTCTCACATATACTCACTTATATACACCAATACTCACATATACTAGATTAAAACATATGTAGTTACTGATAAAGACAGTAGTGAGACAGTCATTCACTTACTAACACATACATATACACACTCACTCACCCATACAGTCTGGCACATATGCTGTCTTCAAAACACATACAAACAGTGAGTCAGTCATTGATGCATCAGTGTGCTAAGTAACACCCCCACCAAATCATACAGACATTTATACTGATACTAAAAAAAACATCTAATAAGCCATAGAAACACACATGTAGCTACTCACCAACCCATGCACCCACTTATATACAAATTGAAACACTGATACAAACATTTAAATATTGAAACAATACTCGCTAATATATGTATTCACTATGATACACTTAATAAGTCAGTTAACCAATCATTTAAAAAAAAAAAATCCATTAAGACACTTATTTAAACATTCATTCTTCCATCGACCTTTACATATACATATATAAAACATATTTATTTTTCAGAACGGCAAACATTCACTGGATGGTGTCATCAGTGATGTCATGAGTGATGTCACTGACCATGTCATGAGTGATGTAATATGGGATGTCATCAGCAGTACATTACACGCGCAAGTTATAGTGAGTCCAACTAACTATAACGTGGGAATTTCAATGGTTTTATGTCAGTAAATTTTCCAGGTAACTATAACTGGTGTGAAACCTATGGTTTTTTCAGTGAATATATATATATGTAAATATGTAAAATAATGTCACATATTTAGTAACATGAAACGAATAATTCAAAACATAATTGCATGCTAACTCACTAAATTAAATGTTTATAACATAATTAAAACTTATTTATAAAATGTATAAATATGAATTTCTGAACAAATTTGTTTTTTAAATTACCCATACAATTTTGTTTCTTTTAATAGATTTTTATAGTCTTTTATTAAACTTGGTTAAAAGTAAGTTATTTAATTAATTTAAGTAATTTTTTTAAGTTATAAATTTTGACAATTATAGTTATAGTTACCTCAAGTAACTATAACTTGTGCCCTAAAGTGACTATAGCTTACTCTCTTGCCATGCACTGTTAATTAACCCACTTATTACATCACTTATGACATCATTTATAATATTACTGCAGCATTTGCAATGAGGTTATTGATGAGAAAACTGTGCCTGATGGGGGCAACAGTTATAGTTACCGTAGGGCACGAGTTATGTTTGGTTTTTAGAGCTTAAAAAGTTATGTTGTTACTGAACATTACACCTAAGTAAAATGTTACTTTAAGCTTTGTTTATATATATATCTATCTATCCATAACTCTTTCCCGCTTCAAGTCAGTAAAGAAAAAAAATATTTACATACTTTATAGTTCCAATGCAGGAGTACATTTATACCAGTTTTGATAGTTCTAGTATTGTTGTTCCTTTAGACGTTTATCTTGTGTACTGCAATGGTCTTACTCTTTAGTGGGTGCGTATGTTGTATTAGCATGTCCCTCCCAAATTATTCCGTAAACGTCCCCTAAACTCATCCATTTTGCATTAATTATTTCCTATTTTCCAACCTCTCCCCACCTTGTCCCCTCCACATGTACTACAAAAGAATATACATGTGCAGAAGTCTCAGCCACTTGGCTGACATCTCTGCACATGAAAGATAGACGAGTTGGAGGTCTCTATCCAAAGGGTGGTGAACTGCACTTTGTAGAGCTGCGTTGCGCCACTGCAGTACAACAAAATACAATCTGTGGATCAGGTTCTGTATGTTTGATTTAGATTGCATTAGACTCTTGTGCATAAGAGTTAAGTGTAACATCTCTATTATTACAAAAATGTAAAGAAGTACCATAAATTCTACAATAAATTAGGAAACCTAATTGTACATAAGAAACAATGTAAAATAAACATTTTCTTTCTATATATATATATACTAAGATCTCAGCCGAGATCGAAACGGGTCTTCTGTTGTTTGCCTAATAAAGCCGCAACATTTTGCATCACATACCTGGTGTGGCTCGTCTTTTCCTGCATGATCAGCAGGAATTCTCGCTGAATATATTACCTACTGCCGGTCGCCAGTAGGTAGTTATAGTTAGGATTATTTCAATAGAAAATCTCAACATTCTATTGTGAATAACTTTGGTGCCGGTTGAGGAATCTGCCTGAAAATTTCCTCAAATTTGCCTCGCGGCGCCCAGGTCCTTCTCTGAAAGTTCGGGGGGGATTTGTCAAGCGGGGGCCGAGAAAAAAGGGGGGTCCCAAAACGTGTTTTCCCCATGTTAATTTCCATAGGGCGGTCGACTTCACTTTTAGCCCGAACGGCTGAATGGATTTCCACCAAACTTGGCAAAATTGTAGGGACTGGTAGCCCGATGTGCCTTTGCTATGTCTCAAGATATGTGCTCCAGTGGATTTTGAGTAATTTAGGTTAAAAAAAATATATATATCTATAAGCGCGCCCCGGTACGCGCACCGGGGCGCTAACCAGCTCGCTACGGGAGTTCGCGCGTGGAAAGCTGATTGGCTCTCGGGTGTCTGTCAACATTCCAAACAGTCCGGAGCGGCCGCCATCTTGTGTCTCGATAGGATCGAGACACAAGAGGTGGCAAAAACAAAGGGGGAAATGACCATAAGGGGGCAGAGTAGACCCCCCTTGGCCCCCTAGGTTTGAAGTGGGGGCTATAAAAGGGCCCCGCGGGACAAAAAAAATTATTTTTTTTTTGATTTGCGCGGGGGGAGCGCCCGGTACGCGCACCGCGGAGCGTACCGGGGAGCGTACCATGGGGAAAAAAGAATGATAGAGTTTTTAAAAAATGTAGCCTTTTTTTATAAATTGGAGGTAGTTCTAAAAAGAACTGTTTTTTTTCTTCTTTTTGTTGTTTTATATTTTTTTAATGTTTTTTTGAACATTTTGTACTTTTTTTTGGCTTTTATGAACTATTTTATATTTTTTTTGTTATTTTTATGGGGAGAAACAAAAAAGAGGGAATTGAAAACGGCTCAACTGGAGCAAAAAAAAATCATGAAAAAATTATGGATTTTTGGGGCATTTGTGGTTGTCACCAGCACGGTTGATGAGCGTTATGCTTTGCTCACCATAGGGGATGGTCTTATCACAAAAAATACAAGAGATCTTGTATTGCCCAAACTTTTGTTGAATGTTTGGGACCATCTCCCTTGTTTCTGGTCCCGATGGAGTGGGTTGCTTTAGTTTGGAGGTGCTGGGTGAAGATTGGGGAGGGTTGCTGGCCAATTCTCTCACCTCTGCCGCAGCATAGTTGTTGGGATGCTTGCGCTGCATGTGCCGAATCATGGTGCTATTACCAAATGAATATTTTTTATTAGGGTTCCCCCTTGAAAGTTCAATACCACAGATTTGGCAAGTCACCTTTGGCGCATTTACTTTCTTCTTGCCCTCTGGGATGGAAAAAACTCCCATACAATGTGCTGCTTTGGCCTGTATGAGGTATTGTCTTCTGGCAGCCATCTCCTCCCCTCCTCCTCCTCCTCCTCCTCTTCTTCTTGACCACCAATGTGATGTTGTGGTGGTCCTCTTGATGGTGGTGGTGGTGGTGGCGGTGCAGATGCTCCAGCTGCTGCTGCTACTGTAGCCATTTTAAAGTACAAAATATTACTCAAAGATCACCAAACAGGTCTTCCTCAGTTAAAGGACAAAGTCAGAATAAGGAAAAAAGGTGGGGGGTTTCATCATTTGGAAAAAAACCTGTCCTGAACCAATGAAAAGTGTTATTTTCAGGTCACATGACCCGGGCTTTCATCATTTGGAAACCAAAACTGTTCTGCACCAATAAAAAGTGTTATTTTCAGGTCACATGACCCGACGCGCTTACGCGACGCGCCCCGGGGCGAGCCCCCGGGCGCGTCGCGTAAGCGCGTCAATGCTTACGTTGCGCGATCGTATTCGTTCGAGTGCTTCCGGGTGCTCTTACGCCGTGCGTATCACGCGGACGCGGCTACGCGATACGTCACGATTATGTTTTCATTTGCGGCAATAGTGCTAACGGGACGCTCACCGGTGCGCGCCCCGGGGCGCGCCGGAAAACTGCGCTTTCCGGTGCGCACACCGGGGCGCGCACCGGGAGCGCACCAGGGAAAAAATAAAAATAAAAATTGTATTATATAAATATACAATATAGGATTAATTATAAACAATATTACATTCCATAGGTTTGAGGCCCTATATATAGTTAGGAATTCGCATTTAAAAAACCTATGAAATTCACTGAAAAAAACATAGGTTTCACACCAGTTATAGTTAGGAATTAGCATTTCAAAAACCTATTAAATTCACTGAAAAAACCATAGGTTTCACACCAGTTATAGTTAGCTGGAAATTTTACTGACATAAAACCATAGAAATTCCAACGTTATAGTTAGTTGGACTCACTAAAACAAGCGCGCCTGCAATGCACTGCTGATGACGTCACATATTACATCACTCATGACATCGTCAGTGACATCACTCATGACATCACTGATGACACCATCCTTGTGACAGAGTGACAGACCTCCTTTTAGTGTAATGTAACCTTTGAAACACATATTCAAAAATAGAAACTAAAATTTTCAAAAAAATGGAGATACCCATACCAGTTACAACAACCAATTCAGTAATTCCACTATCTATATACACATCCACTCATTCACCAACAGTTCTATATAGTCACTCATACATATACTCACTCATCATATGTAGTGATACATCTATGCATCCTGTTATACACTGACAGTCATCCAAAAGTTACTCACACACATACTCACACATGCAAATAAATTATTGAACATCCATTTATTTGCATATAAAACTATACACACATTATCTCCTTACTTCTAAGGAAACTTACACATACTTACTCTCTTAAACAATCACTTATAGAAACACATACTTATTTAAACAGGAACTCTTTCAATCTCTTACTCTCACATATACTCACTTATATACATCAAAACTCACATACACTAGATTAAAATATATGTTGTTACTAAAAAAGACAATAGTGAGGCAGTCATTCACTCACTAACACACACATATACACACTCATCCACCCATACAGTCCTGCACATATACTGTCTTCAAAACACATACAAACAGTGAATCAGTCACCAACCCATGCAGCTACTTATACACAAAGTGAAACACTGATACATATATTTCAATATTTAAAAGTTACTTGCTAATATATGTATTCAATAAAATACACTTAATAAGGCAGTTAACCAATCATTTTTTTTAAAAAAAACATCCATTTACACACTTATTTAACCATTTATTCTTCCATCAACCTTTACAAATACAAATATAAAACATATACATATTTCAGAAAGACACACATTCACTGGCTGGTGTCATCAGTGATGTCATGAGTGATGTCACTGACGATGTCATGAGTGATGTAATATGTGATGTCATCAGCAGTGCATTGCAGGCGCGCTTGTTATAGTGAGTCCAACTAACTATAACGTTGGAATTCCTATGTCAGTAAAAGTTCCAGCTAACTATAACTATAACCTATGGTTTTTTCAGTGAATTTAATAGGTTTTTTAAATGCTAATTCTGAACTATAACTGGTGTGAAACCTATGTTTTTTTCAGTGAATATATATATATATATATATATATATATATATATATATATATATATATATATATATATATATATATTCTCTGAAAATATATCAGGTTTCACTTGTACGTGCCGCTCATTTACTCACTGCCAAGGTGCCGCTCATTTACTCACTGCCAAACTCCGTGTGCCCGATAAGGAGATTTCCTGCTCCCCAGGAGGGGTAATCCTGCTTCAGCCCAACCTGTGTGGTCGCGCCGCTGGTGGGAGCATTTCCGCATTCGGCGGACTGCCTGCACGCTCCCAGCGAGTGCTGGACCCTGAACTACCAGGCGCTTGACCGGGGGACTGCGAGGCCCAGCAACCATCTCTGCTGACAGCTGGTCCCTCTTCCCCCGGCAGACACGCCCACTCGTTTGTAAGTACTTAAACAACTGGGCCAACCCGCGACGCGGGACGCGCGCGGGACGAAGCACGGGGCGAAGCCCGGGCCAAGGGCGGGCCCGTTTAAGCCCGTTCATGACCGGGCAAGACTGGACTGGGCCACCCCATTTGTAATTGTTTTCTCCAATAGATTTGTAGCTGTAACTGTTCCGTACACTTCCAAGCCGTTTATTCCTTGTATAAACTATACTTAAGCTGCAACTCTGTTACCTTTCACACTATATCATGTCTCCTAGAAGCACTAGAAGCATTGTTAAGAAACAGGCCCAAGCTGCCGCACAAATTATTGGCCCCATAGACCAATTTATTACTAAAGCCAACGAGGCTATCGAGCAGGGCATTACCCTGTTGGAACGTAGAGTTTCACAGGACCTGGCTGTTGCCAGACGCTCCTCCATGGGCTTGATGGCGGCAGCAAAAACCCCTCAGCGCACCTCAGAACTACCCCCACCCTTGATAGAGCACGCGGACATTCACACCGTCCCATGCACTGTGGATCTGTCCACGTCCCTAAATCTCTCTGAATCCCAACTACTGCAGTCACTGGAAAAATCACTGGCAATCTTTGCCAGTCTAATCAGTGCGGCTGCCACCCCACCTGCAGATAGGGGCCTACGTGAGGGAGCAATTCCCAAGAAAAAGAGAAAAACAAAGAAATCCCGTAACCCCGCTAGCTCTCCTTCCCACCCCAACCCTGTAATCCCGTCTACCTCTTCCCTCCCAACATTGTCTTCAGACCCAATCCTAACGTCACTCCAGGTAGCTACCTGTTCACCTGCACAAGTATTAAATTCTCCTACCGATAACACGAATTTGAGCATCAGCAGCTGCGAAAGCAAAGGTAGTATGGATAGTGATGGCAATCCAAGTAGAAACTCATGTAGCATTAATAATCTACCCCTGAGCAAAATTGAGGATACAATTAGAACCTACTTAAACCCAATAGAGCAGTCACTCCATCAGGTTGAAATTCAGTTAACTCAGCTGTCCTGTGCCTTGAAATTAAACAAAGATACTAATGCAGGCCAAGGAAGGACATCCAACTACAATGTAAAAACATCTAAGACAGGCCCAGCCGCACTAAAACCACCCACCACGATCTTAAAGGTACAGCAGAAACAACAACAAAAACAGCCACCACCAATAGTGACTAAGGTCCCAGCACCACCCAAAGCACCCTCGTCCCTACCTACCCCACTGCCTACCCAACCAAAGCCTCAGGCTTTAACACTACCCAAAGCTCCTTCTTCTTTACCCACCCCAGCTCCTATTCTACCAAAACCCTCTGATGGCTTTAATTCCATCCCGAGAAATAGAAAGAGGAGGGGTCATCCGATCCATCTTCCCCCCAAAGCTACTCCATACGTAGTGATCATGACCGGTGTTCCAGAACTTTCTGCCAACTCTGAGGAACCGGTCTGGTCACTGAAAAACAAAGTGATCCACTGGCTATCCACTAACAGACCACTACCATCTTTTCTGGACAATAGAGTCACCACAGTACGCAGGGTCCCCTGGTTGGGCACTGAACCCAAAAACATCCAAGGTGACTGCGTAATAGTGAATCTTGTAGATCCAAACACAGTTGAGCACATTTGCTCCTGGGGTGACCACTCATCTATTGAAGGGATAGCCACTCACAGACTGTCATACTTCTATCCTCCAGCCCCACGGTATAACTCCGGCCCCCCTTGGAGCTGGACAAGAGTGGGGAACTGGGACGGAAATAGAGACCGGGGTCACTGGTCAGGCTATGGAATTAGAAATCTAGCTCCCGCTCCTCCTCTAAGCTGGAGAGGCCCACCTCTAACCAACAGATATGAATGTCTTGACATGGTTGACTGACCACCAACTCCCAGTATAAATACTAAAGGTAGAATCTCTACTCAAACTCCAACCACTTATACCCTATCTATTTCTCACTCCTTCCACCTCTCCATAGGGTTACCACCGACAGCTGCAGTTTCTCCCCATTTTTCTGGCCTCTCTGTAGAGCCACCAATTTCTTTGGCGGAACCACTTCCTAATCCGACAGTTCTTCCGGTCCCAGAAGGCACACTTGAACAATCAATCTTCACTGGAGAGCAATCTAAGAGTCAATTACTAACTATAAATCCAACTCAAAACTTGCTCCCCAAGTTAGACACACAAGTTACGCATCCCTCATCTCCTCTTCTCCAGTCAATCATCCCGCCCCAAGACTTGCAACCCCCTGTAATCCTGCAAAAATCTATCACAACACAGTCTCCTACCCGGGAGCTCCCAGTTATTTACTGGAACGTAGCGGGTCTTCGATCTAAGGTAGACCTCCAGTCATGGATCGATGTGATTAATCTGCACCAAATAGTCTGCCTGCAGGAAACCTGGGCTATTGACCCTATTCATATCCAGGGTTACAAAACATTTCACGTCCCCGCCAGTGCGTCAACGCACGGAAGACCAAAGGGAGGCTTAGCTGTATATCTTTCAAACAAAATATCGCCTTTGACTATAAATGTATCTCTTGCGACTCCCAGTTTTCAAATTTTAAAGATGGTCTTCGAAAAAAGTTCTATCTATTTCATCATCAATATGTACAATAACCTTCCACCTGCTGATTGTGTAAAGACATTGACTGTAATCTCCCTATTCATTCATGAACAGCGGGAAAAACATTCGCAGATGCTATGTTATGTTGTGTGGGGGGGAGATTTTAATGTCTCTTTGTGTAACAAGTATAAGAAAGGTATTTGTGGGCTCCATGACGAATGTGACTCTCCCATTACGCATTTTACCCACTCTAGTATCGGCAATACTTTGAATGAATGCCTTTTCTCATTAGAACTCGAGTATGCTAATGAAATAGTGAATCCTCCCATTGAGTTCTCGTCGACCTTTCACGGCAGAGGACTCTCCAGCACCATCGATTACATTCTGTGCTCACAAATTCTAAATGGCCACCTGAAACACTTCGTAACAGGTACAGATATCTCCAGCGATCACTATTCGGATAGTATTAGCCTTATACTCAATTCAGCCTCACAAGCTCATAGTAGGACCAGTTTGCTAAATCAGCAATCTTTGGCCTTAGATAAAATAAATGGCTTCACAGTTAAATGGTCCAAGATAAACCCCGCTGATGTTACTAAGAAGATTATACAAAAAACTCTCCCTTCTATAAATATCTGTCTAGCGGAGACCTCGTCACCCCAAATGATCCTTTCTAGTTTTGCTGAAATACTAAAAGCTATCCGACAGGAGTTAACCCGCCAACATAAGTCCCACGACAAGGACTCACGGGGGTGGTTTGACGTCCATTGCCGGAAAGCCCTCTCTGCGCTAAAAAATGCACTGCACGATCAAGTCAGAGACGTGGCAGTAATAGCCATACTTAGAAGGAACAATAAATTGGCCCAACAAACCCGGAAACGGGAAGTAAAGAAAAACCTATGGGCCAAACTACATGAGAGTACAAGGAGTAAAGACAGCTCGCTATTTTGGCGAACAGTCAAGTCACACTTTCTAGCAGATTCCTCAGCTGTCCGCAACCTAGATGTGGCGGTCCCAGCCGAAAAATGGGTGGAACATTACTCGCAAATTTTCGGTGATTCCTCCGCCGCAGCCCCAAACACACAGTCCTTGGAAGAAGTTTCCATCTCGGATAACTCATATCCAATTGACCTCCAATTCGATCACAAGGAGATCATAGCTGCATTAACTTCTTCGAAGACTGGTAAAGCGCCTGGCCCCGACGGGGTACCACTCGATATTTTTGTGAGTAATCTTGACCTCTGGACCCCAATAGTCACGCAAGTTATGTCCGCAGTTTCACAGGCCGGCCTAATTGAATCTTGGTCCTCGTCAGTACTATTACCAATTTTCAAAAAGGGTGAACGCGACAACCCAGCTTGCTACAGGCCCATTTCCCTCTTGGACTCACTGGGGAAGGTTGCTGGGCGATTAATCCTGGAGCGCCTCCAGAACTGGGCCTCGGAGAAGAAAATCTTAACCGACCTCCAGTACGGGTTCCAGGAGGGATTGGGCACTGTAGAACAGGCCCTTAATTTGACACTCCTAATGGGCAAATATGCTGGGGCTAAAGGTGGCAACTTGTACCTAGTGTACGTTGACCTTAGCTCCGCATTTGATTGCGTGATTCACTCCAAACTGTGGGCAATTTTGAGAAACCTGGGGGTAGATCCTCCTCTCCTCAAATTCCTTCGAGAGCTTTATACCGACGCCAAAGCGTGCGTGAGGTATGGCATTAATGGAGAACTATCAGACTCATTTGGTGTAGTAAAAGGTGTCAGACAGGGGTGCGTTCTCGCCCCATTTTTATTTAATATCTATACTAATGGGCTGGAGCAAGCGATGCTGGAAGATAGTCAGAATCTCCCCTGCATAAATACCCGGCCCATCCCAGCCCTATTGTACGCCGATGACTCTGTCATCTTGGCGAGAACTTTAAACCAGCTCCAATTACAACTGGACAAGTACTGCCAATTTATGCTCTCATTGGGTTTAAAAGTGAATAAGAGCAAGACTCTTGTGATGCATATTGGTCAGAAAGTGAAGAAACCAAACCTCTATTCATAGAAAAAGTCAGATTGGACTATGCCCGGGAATATCCTTACCTGGGCATTCTCATAGACGACCAAATAACCTGGAAACCCGCCATTGCGAGTAAAAAACTGTTATTCCAGCGTACAACTGCGGCGCTGTCGTCTTTCTCCAGGAAATTTGGGCAAACCCCCTCCCGCTGAGTTGCTCAAAATTTATCACGCCAAATGTCACAGCGTGGCAACTTATGGCGCGGGTGTATGGGGCTATGCTCCCTCCGGCGAGCTCCAAACAATTCAAAATGGGTTTTTGAAATATGTTCTTGCCCTACCTCAAAGTGCCCCAAACTACGGTAGCCATATTGAGCTCGGTCTGGATTATCTAACTGACACCATCAGATACCAGCCGATCCTCCTATGGCACCGTATATGGACCAAAGAACAATGCCATCTTACTCGGCCTTTAATAACCGACTGTTTATCCCTGGCTCACTGGAAAAAGATTCCATGGTTACTGTACGTCTTTAATTTTTTGAATGATTTAAACCGCCTATCGTTTTTTACCGACCCTCCTTCACTTGTGGACATCTCCAGGAAGGCTTTGAAGAGCCTGTGTGTTAACCACCTCAGAGATCTACGCATGTGCTCAGAGATTGGCAAACGCACAAACAGCCATCTAATGATGATACAAACCTTACCTGGTATGCAGCCGTATCTGTCCTTCTTTTTGTCAAACTACGATAAGTATGTTTTAACTAGGTTTCGTTTTGACTCCTTTTATCGCCTTGTTTCGTTCCCCAGGGTTTCAAACTGGTCACATGAACTAATTAGTTGTCCCTGTGATGGAAATGCACTTCAGTCTACCCTACACGTAACTTTATTTTGTAGCTATTATGAGATGCCTCGTAAACGCTGGATTGTCCCTCTCCTTCGACAAATGGGCCTGGGTAGATGCAGGCCTGCACTCCTGGCATTACAGTTTCTAGAAACACAATTTGCTGCTAAGTGTATAGCTTGTTTTTTTAAAAGCCTGTTTGAAAATTCGATTACAATCATCTGACCAAGTTTCGTAATTTTTATGCAACTTATATTCAATTGACATTAACTGTCCTTTTTAATTTGTAATATTTTCTTATCTCCCTGTTAACATTGTATATGCGACAACCCTTTTAAGAAAAAAAACACGGTTTAGTCGTAATCTCTGTGAACATTGTATATGTGACAATCTTTTTAAAGTAAAATTACAGTCTTGATGTAACCTTTTTTACTATGCACTTTTTATGATTGTAAAATTCAATCGAAATAAAGTTTCTTTGAATTGAATTGACACTTGTACAAAACTAGTGAAATTCAGCAGCTGAGCTAACTATAACACGCGCCACCCGTAATGCACAGCTTATGACCTCACATATTACATCACTCATGACACAGTCAGTGACATCACTGATGACCTCTTAAATGACATGACTGAAAACATTCTCCGGTGACTGTGAGTGTTTTTAAAAATGTTATGAGTGTTAAATATATATACCAAGGTGCATTTGTGAATCAGTGGGTGGTAGTCGATATTTAGAATACAATAGTTTTTTAAATGCGCATTCCGTCCCGGATTCTGGTACTATAACCTCAGTGCTAAATGCCTGGCAGCATTTAGTGTCTCTCATTACTCTTAGAACATAGCTGATTCTTCTCTTCACAATGATCATATATTCAAAACAGTTACATCAGGAATAGATACGTTCTCTGGAAAGAAATTAATGCCCCCTTCTTTCTGGATAGGAAGGTAGACTCCCTGGAAATAGGCATATCAGAAGATGTTTGGGTAAATTATTTTACTTCCCTCTATAAGAAAGAATCACTTGCTTCGATCCCACAAGTTGAGATGGATGCGGGGCAAAGGGTTCTTCTACCGTTTCAGGGAAATTTCCCACTAAAAGTAATGTTTACCCCTGTAGACGTGGAACAAGCGATTTGCCAGAGTGCTAGTTTAAAGGCCCCTGGACCTGATGGAGTCCCCATTGATTTGTTTAAAGGGAACGTAGATCTTTGGGCCCCCTTACTAGCAAATGTATTGAATGCTTACACCAAACTAGGTTTTCCCAATACATGGAATGAAGCAATAGTCATTCCAATATTTAAAAAAGGGGACAGACAAGACCCAAAATGTTATCGCCCCATCTCCTTGTTAGATAACCTAATGAAAGTAGCAGGCAGGGTGTTGCTAACCAAATTACAAACCTGGTCCAAGAGTAATGGGATACTCTCAAAATTCCAATATGGTTTTAAGTCGGGTTTGGGAACCATAGAGCAGGGTCTAAACCTGTCCCTCATAATGAATAAATATATTGAAACAAAAAAAGGGAATCTGTTCCTAACATTCGTTGATTTAACTTCGGCGTTTGATTGTCTGGATCATGGAATGCTGTGGAAAACCCTGACCACAATGGGGATAGATAAAAATATTTTAAGTTTTATCCAGGAGTTGTATAGAGATGCAGGCGCCACAGTGAGATTTGGCAAAAATGGCGAGCAAACTAGAACATTTCCCATAGCAAAGGGTGTTCGCCAAGGCTGCATACTTGCGCCATTTCTATTCAACCTGTATATCAACGAGGTAGCAGCTTTTTTGAATGATCTGGAGGTGGACTACCCCAAGATAAATGGTCTCGCAGTCCCACTATTGTTATACGCCGATGATGCGGTGATCATGGCCCGCACTCAGCGGGGACTCCAAAAGGCACTAATGGGCTTTGCAACCTTCATGAGCTCTAGAGGCCTAAAAATAAACGTGGGGAAAACTTTCACGATGTCATGTACCACCAGTAAAAAAGTTCCTGATTGCAAAACCTTTGTTAATGATTCAAAGATAGCAATGTCTAAAACTTTTTCTTATTTGGGTATTATTTTTAACAATAGGGGGACATGGTCCACAGCGATTACCTCCCGGAACTTGGCCTTTGCCCGCTCAATAGGGGCGGTCAAGCAATTTGCTAAAAAACTCGGCGGGAAACCGGTAGACACACTACTTAAGATTTATGCAGCAAAATGTGTGTCTACAGCTGTCTATGGGGCGGGGATCTGGGGACTTGCAGATAGCTCTCAAATTCAAAGGGCGGAAAATGCTTTCCTGAGGTATCTTTTAGGAGTCCCGCGTTCCACATCTACTACCATATGCCACAATGAACTTGACAGATCCCATATTAGTGATCTGATAAAGATAGCGCCAGTCATGTTGTGGTACAAGATTTGGACATGCGAGGACACGACATTCAATAGGGAAGTAATTTATGATTGCCTGCAGCAAGCTAAAGGCGCTAAGCAGCCATGGCTGGCCTATGTTAAAAAAAATTTGAATTCCATCGGCCAACCAGAATTCTTCTCAAACCCAACCTCATGTGCCCAAATGTCAAAAAAAGTATTAAAAGAGACTTGCCTTGGTCTTTTGGAGGAGAGGAGATATTATCTAGATGGGAATAAGTCTACCATCGTAGCCCATCGCCAGATCCTCCATGATCGTGGCCTTCATCCTTATCTGGTGCCAAATTTTTCATGTTATCACAGAATGCTTTTAGCACGATTGAGGACGGATTCTTTTTTCAGGCTAATAACGTTCCCTGTTCCAAATGACTGGTCTGGGAAATTGATAAAATGCCCGTGTGATGGAGTAGCCACCCAGTCTAATATACATTGTATCCTTTTCTGCCAGTATTATCAGTGGGGGAGGAAAAAACACCTGCTACCATTATTAACGCTGTGGGGTTTGAGAAGTTGTAAAACGGCCCTCCATAGATTGTATTTGCTCCAAGATGAGCTTACTATTGTAGTGGTGATAACATTTTTGTCGTTCATCATAAAATGTAGAGGAACCATGAGAAGCGATTAGAAGGCTGAGGGTTTGCATGAGTATTATTCTGTGCCTAATAACACCATATAATACATAAATATGTTATATTTACCTCAACCGTTTTACCAACCCAATGAATTCATTTTTGTACCAATCGTATTTTATGAAAAGATTTTATGGCTTTTAAGACTAGATTAACTGATTGACAAGTGTAACGAAGTATATTTGTTGCAGTGATTTCTTTTTAATACCCAAGTTTCTAATGTCGTGTTTTTGACTGTATTTTGTATTGTCTGCTTTTATGGTGTTTGCTAAATACCGAATAAAGCTATCTTTGAATTGAATTGAATTGATACGTTTTCCATCCTCAAACCCCTTGTCACCTCAGGAAACTACATTATTTTCATCGATTCACAGAGTAGGGGAAATCACACAGATGTCCAACCATGTCACTCTTTATTCAGCTTCAATAGCAGACGAAATGCAAACACAAACACCATGAAAAAATCCAATCATTTTCAAATCACACACAAACATCATTTGTAATATGTGCATATGGCAATTATGTTACTTCCAGAAGCCCTCCTTCAAAGCGAAAGTTTTAAAATTTAAATTTACAGCAATAGTATCCTATACACACTGACTAAATAGAAAACTTAAAAGAATGTACATAGCTTCTTATTTAGACAAGTTGTCCAATGAAGGGCAACAAGGTACTTTCAGCTTTATTTGCTACGAAGTAGATGGACTCTGGTTTCTTTACCCCTAATTAGCCTTTGTTAATAAATATAGTCGAATAAATCAAATAAAGCAGCCACGTTATTTTACCTTGGTATTTAATTTCCCTTTCAAAGCTTTAATAATGGCCGAGCTAATTCAGTTGTACTCCTAATTATCCCAGTTTCCATAGAAACAGTTAATAACACATTGCTTCTTATAGAATTAATTAGTGAAAGACTTCTCATAAAAAACATGTGAAATCCACTTGTTGGAGAGATGTTTTCTGTTAGTGATTCATGCAGTATATGCAGATGATCGAGTGTTTTTGTAGGGGTAGGAGGTGGGAGGTTTGCCCATAGGATGTTTGTCAAGCAAAACCTGGAACAAATTGTGTGGAAAATTGTGATTATGATAACACACGTTATTGCTGCATGGGTCCTTATTTTCAGGTTCAAAAGCCAGTATAGAAATGCAACTGTGTAACGGATGGCATTAGAATGAACCAGGTGTGGAATTATCTCCTGGCATTGCGCAGGAGAAGGAATTTAGGGCCAGATGTATGAAACTTTTTTGAAATGGCAAATGGTTTGATTCCCCCTTTTTTTATGTACAAACATGAAATTGCGATTCTACAGAATCGAAATTTTGGTTTGTGATTTGTTATTTGGTAGGGGTGTGTTTACTGTGTCCCTTCCAAATACCGAATCATAGAGGTATGTATTAATGTCACCCGTTCACAAATGGAAAGGCCAGCTTCCCCTTGGTAAAGGATGACAAAAACAATTTTAAGAGAAGGCAGTGATCATAGGGACCACGTCCAACTCCTATAAAAAATGTAACTTATACTTTTCTTTTTCTAACATGTCAAGAAAAACGAGTTGCAGGTCAAAATACAAGATTGCTTTATTTAACCCCTTCCGTGCTCGTGACGGAACCACGTCACGAGCCACGGACGCGCTGTGCTGGTGACGGAGTTGTTCCGTCACGGCGCGGCCGCCCCGCCCACGTTGGAGCAATTCCGCGCCTGTGCGGCAGTTTTATTGAGCGGGCGGGGCCGTGACGGAACCACTCTGTCACAAGCACAGCGCGCCCGTCGCTCCTGACGGAGTGGTTCCGTCACAAGCATGGCGGTGCCGTGCGCACCACCACCCCCTCAGTACCGCGGTGGAATTACCGCCGCGGTCAAGGGGTTAAAAGTAATTATTGACATGGTGGTTTGCTGACCCCTGCAGGCCACCATTCCTATGATGGCTATCTTTTCTAAAGGGTGTAAACTCAACATACCTCATTAATACTTATGAGGTAAGTTGATTTGCGACCCACTTGGAATCGCTGATTTAAATTTAAAACTTTCCTACATTAAGAATTGCAATTTCCACACTCAGATTTGGTAAAATTCACAATTTGGAAATTGCAATTCCCAATGTTAATTCATCTGGCTTTTAGACTTTAAACGGTAAGAAACAATCTGTTTGATACTTGTACAAAACATACAGCTCTCTCTCACCTTGTTTCTCTTTGTTTAGGTAGAGAGTCTAGGGCTTGTCGTAATTTGTATGGGGAGCCATAAGTGGCACAAAGATGCACTTGATATATATATCAGACCTCTTAAAAAGACAATCATCCAAGTTACTGGATGTGAGCAGTGAATCATGAGCTAAAGACTTGACTGCTGTATGGTTTCCAAGTTATTTTTTTAATGATGTTTTTTGAGGAACAAGCCCCAAACTAGAAAGTGTCAGAAAACTACACGATGTTCTCTGAGTTGCGGTTACCAGCAAACAGCTGGTGAAATCTCTCAGTTAAAATAGACGGAAATTGGGAATTACAGCTAGAATCAGATGGACTATTCCCAAATCCTCATTTCTCAGAGGACCTTGGATCATAATTGTAATACCTTTAATCTTCCCGCATTCCAAAATCCCTGATACTCATGGTATTGGTAATTTGAGGCCAGAAATACCAATGGGGTATTCCTATAATATTGGTGATAAGGGTCCTTGTTGGAATTATTGTGCAGTAAAATTCTCTGCAGTTAATCCATTACTGTTTTTATTTTCCTGTTTGATTCCTCGAATGTGATTTACCTCTTGAAATGCCCTTGTGGCTTAGTTTACGTCGGCAAAACCAACAGGAAAATAAAAACCTGCATATTGGTACATAAGAGCAATATCAAGACGAATAACATTAAATCAACAGTAGCCACCCACTTCAATGAGAGACAACACAACATTGCACAACTGAAATTTACAATTCTGGAAGTTGTGGAGAAAATGGATGGGAAAGACAACATTAAAGTTCTCTTACAGAGGGCGAACAACTGGATTTATATGTTAGATTAAATGAAACCAAAGGGACTCAATGATCGCTTGGAATTTTCTTGTTACCTGTAACCATTCACCAGAATTGAGAACTTAATGCACTGATAATCATGACTCTGTGCTGCGTTTTAACATGTTTCTCCTCTTATTTAGGACTAAACATGTTTCTTACACAATTTTTTCGCACCGTGTATATGTTTGCACCTTACTCAGAAATGTCACTTTGCCATAGCTAATGCTCCAGCATTTTTGTTAGAACTATACATCACCGGAGGAGGAACATGGCGGCAGGCTGACGCCTGTTGCGAGAGCTCCGAGTCCAAGAGGATTTTCTCCCGAGTGTTAGGCTGAATTGATGGTGCCAAGACGGTGAGGAGGAATATGAGACTGCGCTTGTTTTAGAGGTCTATTGGTAAGGCATATTTCTTTTTCCCTTTGTCCGTTTTCCCCAAGGAGATGTGCCGGGTTTGCTGGAGTGGGGTGCCCGATTCCATACCTAACCCGCATTAGGACCCTGCGGATACCACCGGCCATGGTCTGGAACCGCGAGCGAGCAAGAACCGCTTGTCTGATTGGAGCCGTGTTTCTCCCGGTGTCTCTCGCTCCCAGTGGTGGTCGGGCCGGAGGTCAGACTGGGTGAGGCTTGCAGTGCCGGCGGCTGTGGAGAGCGAGAGCAACATCTAGGAGACCGAAGAGACCGAGGAGATCGGGCGTGTATCTGGCAAAAGTCGAGGCGGTATTTGGCCCGAGTCAGCTTTAGTGCTTCTCTTTGCCGGAATTTCAACAACATTGAACGGTCAGTGAAGGGGATATGGGGGGTATAAGTGGGGGTCTGAACTCTTAGCTGTAGGAGGCGCTGCTAACCTGGTAAGGGTGAAGTCCTTTTGGGAGGTACTTGGAGTGTCTGGGGGTGTTAATCTTGCGGATATTGCAGATATTACAACTGTTGTTTTGAACTTGGCGCAGCACGAGGGGATGGACCTGGGTGCAATCTCTATTTTAGCGCAATTATACCCCCTTGCCCTTGCCCGCAAGCTTAAGCAGAAACAACCTCCCCGCTTACAGCCTCTACAGGCAATATAGTGGGAGAGAATAATAAGGCTCAACCACATACACCCCCTGCATTGGCGGCCCAGGTGGTACCTGCCAGGAATAGATACCAGCTTAGGTCTAATTTAGAGCGACAAAAACCCAGGGCAGGGTACCTGAGGGCCTCTAAGGCGGGGGTAACACCACTTACCCCGAAAAAGGGGAGAAAAGAGAAAAGAGACAAACCTGGGAGAGAAGGCGAACCCAAGAAAACAAAACTGCCTGGTACGTTCCTGCCGAAACCCACACCCTCTCTCAAGTCCTACTTCAGAATTATGGAGCAAGTTGTAGACCTCAAGGGGAAAAAATCTCTTCTATCACCCTCCACTTCCATCCTTGACTGTACGGTCGGCATCTCAAACACCCAACCCGCTGCCCAGTCTAATGGGTCTTAGCCAGGGATGCTAGGAAATAGGTACACCTTGTTAGCGGACATAGAGGACATAGTGGATCAGACGGAAACTGAAGAAGTCTCTCTGGACTTAATTTCCCGCAAGGTACGCAAGCAACTCAGGTAACTAAAGCGGTGACTGTTTCAGCGACCATCCAAGGGGGGTGCCAGCTGTGGAAGCCCAGGGTCTAGTAGAAGGGACAATGGGTGTTAAGATCTCAGATGATGGCCTCTCACAGGTAGAGTCACTCCTTTTCAATCTCAGAGGTGACCTACTGTCTAAATTCGATATCTCAGAAGCAAACCAAAGAAGCATACAAGAACAGTGTTCTAACTTGGAGGACAAGCTAGACAATGTCTGTAAACGGACTGACATCTTGGAGGAGGAAGTCACTCTGCTTACAGGGGCCTCAAAAAGGCATGATAGAGATATCGAGACTCTTAGAACACAGAATAGGGCACTCCAGATGGATGTTGAAAGGCTTGAAATCCATTCTAGGAGAAACAACTTGAAGTTTTTAAAGATTCCAGAAGGGGCAGAGAATGGCGACATCAAAGGCTTTGTATGTAAGCTTCTTAGAGAGGGAGTTCTCAAAGACAGCCCTGAGATAGACCTAGAGGCAGAGATACAGAGGGCACATAGAGATCCCTTTAGGCCCCACGCTTACAGGACCGCTCCGAGGAAAATCTTGGTCAACTTTCACACATTTACTGTAAAAGAACTGATCCTGAGTAAGGCACTGTCTGATAAAACCTTTCAAATAGGCTCAGCTCACTACCTTATTCGCTCTGATGTAGGGAGGGTTACGGCTCAACAGCAATGGGAACTGGGCAATCGGATGCCAGATTTAAGAAGCATGGGTGCGCAGGTGCAAATGAAATTCTCGGCCTTCGTGAAGGTGGTATGGAGAAATAAAACGCATAACTTTACTTCACCCCAAGAAGTTGATACCTTCCTAACTATAATGCGAGATAGCACTCATTAGGTACACTAGGCACACCCGACCTCGGATACCATGAGGCCTGTTTAAAGCCGGTATGAATGTAGTATGCTCTCACTACCTAAGAGTCTTCATAGGAAAAAGACACATCTAGAGAAAGCAGAATGTAAGTCTGTGTTTAAAAGATGTAGGTGGATTCAGGAAACTCTCTGCTCTGAACAGAGCGGTAGCACGAGAGGGGTGGCCATATTAATTAGAGCTAATGCAGGGATTAGGCTCTTGAAGTGTGAAACAGACCATTCTGGGAGGTGGCTGGTGGCTTCCTTAACAGCCGGGCAAACTCCCCTCACTTGTGCAGTGTATTATGGTCCCAATCACGATGCTCCAGGGGCCCTCACGAAACTTAAAACCAGCCTAGTAGAGACTGATGGACCTGTAATATTGGGGGGTGATTTTAATTTGATCTTCGATGAAGACCTGGACAGTACCTCTAAAGTAAGATTTACTCCTCCCCTAAAGTCCAGATTGGAACTCAAGAATATTATGAGGGACTTCAATCTTATAGATATCTGGAGACTTAAAAATACAGGAAAAAGGGACTAATCCTTCTACAGCAGAAGATATGGGCACCACTCAAGAATAGATTTATTTCTACTTGATAAAACTCTCTTCTCAGTAGTGGACACCATATCTTACATCCCAGCTATCCTGTCCGATCACTCTGTTGTCGAGATGGTAATTCAGCTTAAACAACAGATACAGCAGAGGAGGTGGACTTTAGACAGAACACTCCTACTGGAAGAGGGGGTCAGGCAGGATTTAGTAACTCAGTCAGAGGAGTTCTTCAGGATCAACAATGGGTCAGCAAGCAAACAGATTGTATGGGAAACATTCAAAGCCTCCATAAGAGGCTTGCTGACCACCCTGACGATAAGGAGGAACAAGCTGGCGAGGGTGAAGAAGGAAGATCGACTCCTGAGACTTAAATTAAAGGAACAGGAGCTCCAGAAGGCTTCCTTAAATCAGTTAGAGACTAGATCTACTCTACAAAAGGAACTTGATATCCTGCGGGCAGAATACCAAGCAGTTCTCGATAAAGTCTTGAAAGATAGAAGGGATGCGAGGAAGCTCCAACTTTTCTCAAATGGGGAGAAATGTGGTCGCCTCCTGGCGTGGAAAGCCCGAGCAGATAAAACTAGGAACCAGATCGACAGTCTATCCCTGGTTAGAACAGGGGAAATCACATACGATGACGATCTCATTAGAGAAGAAGCCAAAACCTATATGCAATCCCTGTATAGAACTACTCCGCCACAGAGTGGACAGCAGGCTGGAAACTGGCTAAGTAAAGTGCAGCTCCCCGAATTGTGAGAGGCAGAAAGATCCTTCCTCAGCTCTGAGATAGGGGAAGGAGAGGTGAGGGTTCAGATCTCAAAGATGGTCAATGGCAAAGCGGCAGGCCCCGACGGGCTCCCGGTGGAATTATATAGGGTTGTTATGGACCAAGTCGTTACAGATTTAACAATATTATTTAATGAAATTCTACTACGGGGGGAGCAGGCTCCAAAGTCATGGGCAGAGGCCACAGTCACTTTAATATTGAAGCAGAATAAAGATCCGTGTAAGGTAGAGTCGTATCGACCGATTTCTTTATTGAACGTAGATTACAAGATCTTTGCGGGGGTATTAGCGACAAGATTAGCCAAGGTAATTAAATCCATTGTCCATTGCGATCAGAGGGGTTTTATTCCTGAGCGGCAACTTAATGAACTAACTTTCCAAGTCATTGCTGCAATAGATGTCGCTATAGAGAAAAAGCTGCCCTTGACTATTGTAGCAGTCGATGCCGCTAAGGCGTTTGACCAGGTGGAATGAGAATGTTTATGGTTGGCCTTGGCTAACTTTGGCCTCCCTATTAACTTTATAACAGCGCTTAAATCCCTACATTGTGCAACGATAGCTAAAATCCTAGTGAACGGCTCTCTCACAGACCAGATATCTATTGCCCGAGGAACTAGACAGGGTTGCCCCCTATCACCCCTTTTATTTAATTTATATATCGAGCCTTTTGTTTGCTTACTCAGGTTGTACCCCCTCATTAAACCATTTAAGATTGCTGATTTAGAATTCAAATTTGCACTATACGCGGACGACCTGCTGATGTACACCTCAAATCCGGAAGTAGCCCTGCCTAGCCTAATACACCTAGCAGAAAGTTTTGGAGAGATCTCTGGGTATACAATCAATAAGGATAAAACAGAGATTATGGAATGGAATCAAGTGGTTGGGACGGCAGGATGTAGTACAAAAATGAGGTATCTGGGAGTACATTTAGTTAAAAAGATCGAGGACATTCCAAAAACTAATCTAGATAGGATTATAAAAGATACCACGGCCCTACTCCATAGTTGGTCATCTCTCCCTTTAAACATCTTTGGGCGGGTGAACTTACTTAAGATGATTATCCTCCCCAAGATTACCTTCCTATTTAATTCAATACCCTTATCCTTTCCATTGACAGCACTTAAAAAGCTACAAGTGAAATTGGGATCCTTTATCTGGAACACAAAAGCTCCACGAATAACTTGGGAAAAGCTTAGAAAAGTTTAAAAACTGGAGGGCTAGCTTTCCCAGACCTATCTGTTTATTGCCACGCCTTCCACTTTAAACATTTTAGACTAATGGCTGGTAAAATAGACCAATCATCCATGGGTGTATTATTTTTAACCGTATTGCAGGATATCCCCCAGGGACAAGATTCTTTTTTGTTTAAGTTCGGGGATCCGAATTCTTTAAGAAGGTTAGGCTCAAGATTTTTGGGAATGCCGTTAGAAATTGGGCATTTGTTAGGAAGAAGCTAAATATCCCCTACTACGTAGCACAGGCCCCGATATGGGACTCTCCTGGGACACCAGCCTGTCTTGATGACCAACTGTCTCGACCATTGAAGTTGGCAGGGCTGGAATGTTGGGGGGACCTACAGGAAGGAGCACAGCTTTTAAGCTGGGATACGCTCTTTAATCTGACGGGGGGAACACTCACCAGGTTTAAATATTACCAGCTATCTGGTTGGTGGTCAACTAGAACCGTGGGCAACAAAATCCCAAACTCCAAATTTGACGCAGTGACCAGAAGTGGAAGGTGGAAGAGTCAAATCGCATATTGGTATACATCGCTGCTCGAGGAAGATGATGTGACTGAACCTGAGCTAAAAAAACTTAGGAATAACGATTTAACCATGGATATCGTAAATCTTAGAGACTTGTGGCTCGACTCCTTTGCTATCTTATAATCAGTAGTCAAACCTGCGGCGCTAACAAAGAAATCTCCTGTATACCATGTTCAGGGTATATATAACCCCAAAGAAACTAGCGAAGATCACCAATCTAGAACATTGTTGCCCGAGATGTAGCTATCCCGAAGCCGATGATGTCCACATGTTCGCGGATTGCCCCGAACTAAAAGGCTATTGGGGAAAGATCAGCGACTTTTTGGGAGAGGTTCTTTCTGTGCCCACGGCAATAACCACAACTACCATCCTGTCGGGGCTAAGCGTGGGTTATAATGTAAATGATCCCCTTACAAAATTTGTTTTTTATGTTATTCTCCTTGCGAGGCGTGAAATCTGTAGAGCCTGGAAAGACTCAATCCCCCCTACTTTCCCGAGCTGCCTACGACAAATCATTTTCACCAGCAAGTCTGACATGGCATGTGATCCCACCAGTTTGGTTAAAGTTTGGGCGGCCCTTGAGGCATGGCAATGCGGATGATTGGTTATCCAATGATTTATCTGGGGCCCTGCTGGTTCTCTTGACTCCAAAGTAGCACGGGGCCAGTAGAACTGTGAAATGGAGTATGGATGGGAAAGCAGTGGCTACTTGAGGGATCAGGCTTACTTACCCCGCTATTGCCCGATTATAACAACAAGGGCCGGATCAGGACGACCAAATAGCGTCGAGGTTGCCAGTCTCCCATCAAGACTTCCAATAATGGTATATGAGGATTAAAAAAAAAAAAAGAACTATACATCACCATATAACTGGTTCACACTAGTTCAAACCCACACGACGTTTAAACCTAACTGATATACCACATAAGTATGCACACAACTCAAACGTGTCTTGAAATTAGATAGCGATTTTTTTATACAATTTTTTCATATGTGTTTTCAGTTAATATGTACAAGCTAGTAAACACATTAAGACATTATAAGACGCACCCGTTTTGGTTGCACTAATAGGGAACTAGGTCACATGACGCAAGTCCGTTCTCAGTATTGTTAGAATACGCCAGATATGAATGGCGTCTTACTTGAATTCACACATTAGGATATCCTGAACACACTGCCAAGACGCAGTTTCATATACAATCCGTTGGCTTCAGAGACTCTAGCACAACACGCTTTTAAAACTCACAGCGGTTTTTACCGTGTCACTTTGTTTATTAATAAATGCACTGTCCGGGTACTCGCTGGGATGGCTGGGATTTATTTTTTCAAACTGACACGATTTTCAAGATAAGACGCCACTATCGTGCAAACACGTATAATCTTGAAACCTGTTTCCATAAGATTTGGCACCACGTCATTCACACATTCACTCACATCACAGTACCTCAATACTTGTTTTTTGACGACTTATTTTTCGTTTAAGGAATCAGTCAGATTAGAGTCACCAACTAAGTGAATGATACCCTATGTACACCATCCTGTATAACATCAGTACACTAACCATAATTGAACATGCTGAATTAGATATAAGTTTTTTGGAGTGTGGACCCTCATTCAGTCAATTTTTGGTTTTTATTTAGACTTCCCCTGAAGAAGTGCACATGAGTGCACGAAATGCATTGGGAATATCTTTCAAAGCATGACGAAACATTATCAGAAGATGAAAGAAATTATGTAATATACACATTGGATATATTCATGGATTGAATTAAGCATTTATTTCTCAATGAATACTGGCTTCAAACTTATTGAGGACATATATGATGAACCAACAGTGCAGCGCCCAGAGGGTCATCCTCTAAGATTAGAAGACGCATGACAAAACTTCCCTGTGTGCCATGCCTACTACCCACTGCCCTGGCATAGATTAGTCACCCCTCTAGCTGAGTGCCCTATACCAGTGGTGAGGGTACAGGTGCATGAGCCCTGTACCCCTACAGTGTCTATGTCCATTCTTAGACATTGTAAGTGCTGTGTTGCCATTAAGAGTATATGGTGTTGGGAGCTTGTCATTATAAATTCCACAGCACCATAATGGCTAATCTGAAAACTGAGAAGTTTGGTATCAAACTTCTGAGCACATTAAACCCAAACTGATGTCAGTATGAGATTTAATAACAAATGCACACAGAGGGCATCTTTGAGATGCCCCCTGAAAAACTACCAGCCTCTGGAGGGTTCCCTGACTGGTACACACCAGCCTGCCATCACAAGACATGTTTCTAAACCCCTTGATTGGGAGCCTTTGGTCCCTGAGCCCAGAAACAAAGCCTTTCCTGTTCACACCTCCCCCAGGCCAGGAAGAGCCATTTGTGGCAGGGGAGCTTCAAAGGACTGGCATCTTTTGTAATACGACTCCCAGCCTCTCCTGCTATCAGGAGAAGGCCCCCTTCCTGTCTTCCCTCCTTTTCGGTGGGAAGACATACAGGAAAAAATAGCCAGCCCCTCAGGTGTGCCCACCTCTCCCCCTCAGGTGGGGGAGGTGAAGTGAAACCCACTCTTCAGTGCCCGCCATCTTGCAAATGGCAGGCACTCCCCAATCAGGATTAGGGACTGTGCTCACTCCCCCATGAGGGGTGAGCACACCAAGGGTTTAGTCACCCTAAGGTCAGTAGCTCATTGGCTACTGACCCGAGACCCCTAAACCCCCTCTGAATACAGTAAATGGGGTCCCCCTTTGTCCTGAGCCTAACACCAGTAGCTTGGCTTCCACAACCAAGTGGCCTGTTCATCTGGAGCCTCCACCTGGAGGCCCCCTGCCCCCCACTGGATAACAATCGGCCTCATCACTCTGCACCCAGCTGCCCTGGTGCCGCTGAGGGTGTAATGAGAGTGCATCCTTGACCCTGTGGGACCCCTGAGTCTACCCCCAGAACCTCAACTCCCACCACTGATTACTTAACTTAAAACCGATAACACTATTTTCCTCATTGGATAACATTGACTATTTTTCTTGGAAATGTTTTGAAGTGTGGAGTTTGAAAACCTAAAGAAATTCTTTAAAATTGTACTGTTTAACAAAAACGATTATATTTACCTGTTTACAGGAAATGTCTCAGAGTAGTATCTAGGTATACTACTCTAGTAGGAAAAATAATCCAAAAAGTAACTTACCTGGTATTTTACTGAAAAGCCCATTCAAGTCTATGTACTGTATTTACAAAGTATTGCATCTCTCTGCAATCATACTGTAAGTCAAAACAAAGTGCATAGGCAATTTCAATTCAAACTGTTTACAAACTGCAATAATACTGTAAAATATTTATTGCTTACCTGTGCCAGGCTTTCTTGGTTCTAGAAAATAAAATAACTAAAAGAATATTTTTATATAAAAACAAGTTCAGTCTTTGAGTGTGTGAATTCATTTGCTTACTGAGAGCCTACAACAAATGCTCAACACTGTCCTCTTATACTGCCTTACTGCTCAACCACTCTACCACAAATAGAGAGTGAGGTGCTATCTAACTTTACCTCTGCCAACCTTTGGGTTTCCGCTGGACTCTGTGCACAGTATACCTCACTTTGGTATAGTATATACAGAGCCAGCTTCCTACAATAACTAATTTTGACACTGATGCCGGAAGTCAGAGGGTGAAGCCGTGCTCACAGCTGCAAAATCTGAACACAGAAACAGCATCTGTGGATTTTGAGAAAACCACAAGAGTGGCACACAGCTTACAGAGGTGGCTGAGAGTCCATTTGCCCCTCAGAGTTTCACATCTCCCAACACACACCCTGGTCTGGCCCTGTCACCCTCAATTCGGCTCCCAGCTCAGCAGTTATCACTGCAAATGCTTCACTCCGGACTCTAGGTGCACTCTCCTCCACAACCAACTGGACTAGTGTGCCTCATACTGGCACTCTATGCCAGAATCTCTGAGCAATTCACCAGAAAACTGCAAATCATCCAGAACTTGGCAGCCAGACTCAGCCCAACCTTCCACACAGGACTCATATCTTACCACACCTCAGGGAGCTCCAGTGGCTCACACAAGTGCACTAATTTCAAACTCCTCGCCCACACTTTCAGAGCATTAAACAACACAGGCTTGACCACCCAATAGTTGCATCTCTTTCCATCCACTATCCAGCACCTCCGCTCAGCTGAACTCCCACTCGCACACATCCCATACATACACATTAAACAGAATTGGAGGTTGAGCCTCCTTATAAGTCGCTCCTAAAGCATGGAACAACCTCCCACTGTTCATCTGAGCAACCTTCCACACTTTGATGCGAGGCCTTTACACCTGCTCAGAGCCAGGATACTGTCATGGGTGATAGTTACTCTACAGTTACACATAACATAACACTCCTCTTTGCTCTGAAATGCCCGAGATTTAGACACCAACAACGCCAGGTAAGATCACTGGAAGGCGTGAAATTGTATTGTGTGGTTCAGAGCTGGGCAGGGACAGGGTTATACAATATTGTCTGCTGATGTGCAAGGCCTAAGACCAAGGCTTGAGGGTTACAAGTAGTCTGCAGTGGAGTCCTATATTTTTGCATGAAGGTGACTTTCGATGCAGCTTGTGAGCATGATAAGAAGGGTGGGAATAATTTTACATACCCTAAATCAAAAGAATCAAGAACCAAGTATGGAGTGATACATACTGATCTCAACACCCTCTCCCTTTCCTTCTGATCCTCACACAGGCCACCAGCAGGTACCCATCAATGAGCCTATGTGTTTATCAATTAGACATAGCACATCATGCAAACCAACTGTTTGATTGTGTTTCTTCTACCTCTTGATGACTTTATGACAGCCACTAGATCCAAAATGGAACAAGCAAAATTAACTGAAAACATCAAGAAGGACGGAAATGAAGAACGATACAAAGCAAGAAAGAAGGAAAGAAAGAAAGAAAGAAACAAACAAACAAACAAACAAACGAAGAAGGCAAGAAGGGAAAGAAAGCAAGAAAAGAAGAAAAGAAGGTATGAACAAGAAAGAGAAGAAAAAAGGATGAAAGAAAAGTGAAAGAAGGAATGAAAGAAGGCAGAGCAAGAGAAAGCAAGAAAAGATGAAGAAAAAAGAAAGCAGGAAAGAAATAAGATAAGCAAGAAAGCAGGAAAGAAAGAAGGAAAGCAAGAAAGGAAGGAAAGACGGGAGGAAAAAAGGAAAGAAATGAGGAAGGAAATAGGAAAAGCAATAAAAATAAATAAAAAAGATAATGAAAAAATGGAAAGAAAGATGAAAGAGAGAATGAAAGAGAGATAGAAAGAAAATGAGGAAGGAAAAAAATAAATAAAGAAAGAAGCAGGAAAGTGAGAAAAAAGGAGAAAGAAAGAAAAGTGAATAAAAAAGGCAAGAAAAAAGAATACAATAAAGAAGGAAAGAGAAAAATCGAGTGCCACAAATTAAACAGCATATTGGCTGGTTTTCTTCCTGGACAAAGTTTATTAAAGAACCATTAGTGAAACTGAGTTGATAATAAATGTGCTCAGAAGAATTTTCCACCGCTTATGAATTCACATTTTGTACCTGGCCCCTTGATATACCTCCATAAAAAAAATTATTGTTCAAAGGTTTTTATTTTTTATTTTTGTTTTTTTATCATTAGACTAGCAGTTTAGTTTGGGTAGACATTGCTAATCCGGGCCGAAATTTCCTGGACAACAGTTTTTTAAAATGGCGAATGGATTGCAGTGATGATGTAATATTTCAGGACCCATGAGACCTATATACTTCCTTTTGGTGTCACAAACTAGGTTTTGGGTGTCAAGTAGACTTATAGAGTCAGAAAATAACTCCTCAGATAAACCCTTCTCCCATTTTCACAAATGGCGGCTCTATAATGATGTGTTTTAGCCATCATATTGATAATTTATTTTAATATTGTTTTTGTTTCAGGTTGTCCACTGATTCAAATTTGTAAACATGAGCGAAACAGGTGGTAGCAGAGGATCTTTACTTCCTCACAGAGTGTTGCTAACTAAAAGATCTGAGAACCCCTTCAACAAAGAAAAATGTGTCATATACCGAACTAATCGTACAGAAAATCTAACATCAACTGCGGCTGGACATAAGAGAGTTCAAGATGCTGCATAAATAAGGCAATACAAAGTTCATAAACAATTGAAACCGATGTGAAGAGTATCAAGTATTTTATCATTGTAACAATTGCTACAAGTCATATACAATGAAAAAAATTGAAACAAATCATCAAAAGTTGGCAGAAACCAATGAATCACAACAAGAATCTGAGTCTTCTGAGAAAGGAACGACAACCAAATCCAATGTCCATCCACTTACAAGAGCGATAGCTACCCCTCATCCACCTCCACCAACTGATCAGAAAGAAGTGGATCTTCAATGTGTTATTTGTGGATTAGCCAACACAAGGGCCAAAGGGATTGACAAAAGAACAAAGTACATAGTATGTGAGCCACAAATGGAAAACATGTTTTTATCTGCAGCTAGTTTCTTCCAAGATTAATTTTTCAGCTGAGTGGCTGATCTAAACAGCGAGGTGAATGTTTTTGCAGCGGATTTGTATGCCCACCAGAGCTGCGTCCGTGGATACATTAGGAAAATATGAAGTAAATTAAGTTTTACAGCCACTCTTGAGTGCTGGCTGCGGGTTCACACTCAGTGAGATAAGAAAAATATTGGTCAACATTGATGAAACTGTATTGATCCATGATAATGACATTCAGATTTTTCTGGTGAGAATGTACAATGACAGAATTCGTTTTTATTAATCTAACAAAAAGAAAGAGCCACTTATAGTGTACTCAGCTGATTTGACTCCTTAAGTTCATGCTGCCAAAATAAGAACACAAGATGCAGTAAAATCAACAGGAACCAATTTAAGAAATGTCCTGAAAATTTTTGATTTTTGACTTAAAAACAAAAATTGTGATGCTCTAGAGCTCCCCAAATCATGGAAGTCAACAAGAGTGCCTGGTGTTGTCCTAACATTTTTTACATCATTGTTTAAATATCAATAAAGCAAAACTGATGCAAACTAAATTTCTTGCGTTCAAAATAGAATCCAACAACATTGATAAATGCTTTGAAGATATATTAACAAAGAAGTGGAATAAAATTCCATGAACTGACAAGCTTATACTGTGCAAATGTACTGCCTTTTCCAAATCATGTTTTATGAATTACATAGCGGCAAAAAGAAAACTCTACTACACATGATGACTGCCCACACAATCTATGACAAGTGCAAAAGTAGAGAGCCAATCGCTTCAATGAATAGGATTGGTGTATAAACAAGTTATAATGACAGTACCGAGACAGTTAGAGCGGCCATTTTGAGAGTGCGAGCTCTAGCTTCCAGACTCTTCCATATGCATTTAAACAGGGTCGCTGCGCGGACGTGCCGCTGGCGCGCTGAGGGCATGCCAAAGACAAACCCGTCTGCGCCAGTCAGCATCCCAGAAGCGTCCAGCACCAGCCACTATGTCAGAGCCATCCCAAACTGTATGCACTGTCTCTTCTATAGTTCTATGCAACTTCATGACCTTGCTACTGCCCTTAGATGTATACCTTTGAGCCTTGATACTCTAGGTCTTTTAGGAAATAAATGCACCTCCTGTAATTTTAGCTTGAAGTGTAATGAGCAAGTCTCCTCACATCACTCTGAGCGCCACCCTCCTTTAAGGCAGCATTGATTAATACTTGGTCCCTCCCAAAGCATGCGAATACTACTACCTACTATGTGATGAATGTTTTGACGCATTGTTTGTAACAGAGATGTGGCTCACTGACTCCTCGGGTCCTGATATTTTGTCAGTAGTTCTGAAGGGGTTCAAAATTGTAAGGAAAGACAGAAATTTGGGCCGAGGGGGTGGACTCGCTGTTATCTTTAAGGATTGCTACACTCTGACCCTGTTTCCGAACATGGATTTGGAGAGGGTGGAGATATTAGGGTTCACCCTCTCTTTCATCTAAACAATCAATATCCGGTGCCTTATATATAGACCCCCTGGCCCTTCTGGAGGGTTTGTATCCTCACTTTGTGAAGTTGTCTCCCCTCTGACCCTTAGATACGGACATTGTGTCCTGTTTGGGGATTTCAACCTACATATGAACTGTGATTCACAGCTATGGGCCTTATGCAAACCATTCTAGCCCCCACGCACCTAGCCTGGCACACGTTATAACAAATATTTTCTTCAATACCTCTCGAAGCTGATTCTCCTATTCCTCTGGTCTGGACTGACCAATATATGCTCAGGTTCAGATGGCCCTTTTAAAGAAAGCAACTTACCCCGTACTGTAAGGAATTTTCGCAAAATTAAATCAGAATTATTGAGCAGCAGGCTTTATGCGGTGAAGCCCTCTCTTACTGGCAATATCAGCGAAGATGTAGGCCTGTTAGATAAAATGTAAATGTAAATGTTTTGTACTTGTATAGCGCACAGCTACCCGGACCGGGTCCCCTGGAGCTTGTACTCATACCGCTAAGGAACCCTTCCTGGCTTTTCCCTGTGAAATGTCCACTCCTGGGCATCCCCAAGGTGAAGCCAGGCATCCCAGTGCTGTTGTGGAGATTAAGCAAGCTATTGCCCAGAGTTGCATCGTGGGACCCATGATTAGAATAGGCACCGGGGCAAGAAATCAGGTCCGAGGAATTTAGAGCTCAAGACCTGCCAGGGCCGGCTGAGGCGGGAATTGAACCCTGGTCCCAGGACAGACCTCTGCATCAGGGTCTGCCGCTCTAACCATTGAGCCACACTTCTCCAGAGATAGCTGGATTGAGTCTGCCTGCCTAACACTGGCACCGGCAAGTAGCATCCAACAACATCGCTTGAAAGTGCCTAGTCCTTGGTTCACCCCTTCCTTTAAAAATATCAAAATAAGCCTACAAACGCAGAGAGAGGCTATGGAGGGTAAACTACTGTTCAGTAGCCAAAGATGACTATAAAGTATAATGGGGAAGTATAAAGAAATTGAACTGGCAAAAAAGCCTGCTTTGAGTCTATCATTTTAAGGGCAGGAAACCATTCCAGAGACATTTTTTAAATTGTTAAATCCTTATCTGTGCCCCAAGTGCGCTCCAATGAGAGACTTCATTCTGAGGAATGGTGCAAGACTCTCACCTCGTTCTTTGAGGAAAAAATAGATATAACAGGTGTTGTTCTAGGGTTGGTAGAAAACCAGGAAGAGCAGGGTCATGACTGAACTATCAATACTGAAGTGTGCTCTCTGAACTCTTTCTCTCCTATCCCCTTGGATGATTCTCTGCGTGCCTGAAATGCCTCAAATCAGGTTCCCCGTTGGACCCTGCCCCCTCCTTTATCCTTGTCCTAGGGGCAGAGGTTATCAACCCACTCATGAACCAGTTACTGAATACTTTCCTCTCGTCAGCCACAGTACCTACCAAATAGAAACAAGCAAAGGTTATACCACTGCTAAAAATAGCCTAGGAAGACCCCTCCGATCCGTCAAAGAATAATCTGATCTCCCCCTTCCTGCCTTCTCGAAATTTCTAGAGAATCATGTGAACCAGTGGCTATCATCTTACCTCAAAAGGAATCATCCCAGCCAGTCGGGTTTTCGCCCCAACTACAGTACCGAAACAGGACTGCTGGGGTAGTTGACCCCATCCAACTTGATCTGGAAGTGGAGGAGAGGGCGCTGTTGGTCCTGTTAGACCTATCTGCCACTTTTTGATACGGTCTCACACCATATTCTCCTGACATGGCTCCACTCGATTGGCATTGGGGGGGCTGGCCTGGAAATGGCTGGCATCTTTCATTGAGGGGAGGGGTCAGGAAGTATAGTATGGTGTCATCCCTACTCGGCCACGTCGCTCAAGCTGGAGGTTGGTGTCCCGCAGGGCTCTGCCCTGAGTCTGACCTTGTTCAATATCTACCTCACACCTTTGGCTGGTAGAATCCTTAGGGGCAAAAATTGTGTCTTACGCAGATAACACCCAGTTACTGTTCATGTGGAAGAACCCTGGCCTGGTAAGTTAATTAGTACCTGCATTTCAGCGGTATTTGGGTGGCTGGCTGTGAACCAGCTAAAATGTAATGCGGGAAAGACTGAGCTATTTTTCTGGGGTGTGTATGCAGAAACACCGCTGCAGTCCTTCTGGCCACCTGACACTCCCACCCCAGTTATCAACAATCAGGTGGTGAAAAACATAGGCTTTAAATTTAAAATCGGCTGCTATTCCTCACCCAAGCAAATTCAGTAGTGGGCACTTGTTTTGCCCTACTGCATTTTCTTCGGAAATGTTTGTTCCTGCTGTCTGTGGCGGCCAGTCAACAGGTGATTCAAGCCCTGATCATGTCTCATCTTGATTACAGGAATGGCCTCTACTTGGGCATGCCCAGGTATCTGATGGGCAGGCTTCAGCTTGTCCAGAATGCAAGGGCCCGAACTATCTTCAAGCTCCCATGGATGCTCACATGTCCAACCTTCTGAGGAGTCTCCACTGGCTTCCAGTAAAGAAGAGTCATTTTTAAGACACTACTGGTGACTCAGAAAGCCTTATACGGAATGGGTCCTAGCTACCTAAAACACAAGATCTTGCTACATGTCCCACACAGAAATCTCCATTCCTCAAATCTCTTCCTAGCCAGCACTCCATGTATTAAAAAGGCCAGGTTGTGGGGTAAGACCCTTTCCTTCCTGGGCTCATTCCTCGGGAACAAACTGCCCTTGACCCTCAGAAGCATTAAGTCTGCACCCATGTTCCAGAAAAAGCTGAAAATGTGGCTTTTTTCCAGTCCATATTGTCTTCCCATGCCCCCACTGATACCTTCCGGCATCCAGTGCCAGGACACTCATTGGAGTAGCAGCTGCACTTTACAAATACCCCTACATAGACATAGACTGAGCCGAAACTTTTTAGCAGCTCATGATGTAAAATCTTGTGAATCCAACAGCACACCACTTCCAAGGCCCTTTACCAAGAAATAATTTACAAGTACTGCTCTTGATAATTTTGAATTTGAAGACAGCTCTTTGCATACATGATACTGCCATGGCACTTTGCCAAAACTGTACCAATGAAGGAGCTACTGGAAAACAATCTGCATCAGCTGTATCCATAAACAAAGGAAGCTGCAAACTTCTAACCCAACTGTCTTGCCATAGTGTGCAAAATCACTACAAGCCATCAACATGTCCCAGTCTACCAGAAAGTTTCAAAGTGGCTGAGGACCTGGATCTCCTTCTATCTGATGCTGTAGTCCGCAAAGCTGATTTAACTGTATTTACCATATTGCTTATTTGGTGCGGACTGAAGGATGAAGAAAAGCCAGTTTCTCCGTGGGCTAGAATTCATGCTCTGATTTCCCAGAATGCCGTCCCATTGAAAGAAGGTTGGGGTTCTACCAGTAATAAAATCTTCTGTCATAAACTAAGCAACATTATACACAACTCTAAAAAAATTCCAAAATGTGTGTGTTCAGCTTGAAGACCAGCATATCCTACTACTTTTCTGCGATTAAGGTGTTTTCCGTACTATAGCTGACTTTTTTATGAGCAATCCAGTAGAATTTGATGATCTTTATCCAATGATGAGCGTTTTCCACATAACAAAAGTTGCATTGTGCAGGAAGTAATCTCAGTGGATGTGGCATAGATGATGCACTTATTGAGGCTGAAATCTTTAGAAGTGAAATAGACCAGTTAGTACAGAGCTGAACTCATTATGTGCATTTGTTACAAGGTATGCTACTATGGAAATGTTAACACATGATAGCTCTAGAGAAAACCTTGGTAAATGCTGATTGGGAAGGTGATTGGGATCTGTAGATGAAGACTATGGAGTCACTGATTACTGTGTTTCGCAAATTCTATTGCATAAACTACTTGAGATATGGGTCCTGGAATTTGGAGAAAGTGAAGAAGCTAGAGTTGGAAAAACTATACCTCTACAGAAAATTCATCCAAATACATTTTGTGGTGAAAGAGAGAGACAGAGAGGGAAAGTTCTATGCTGTGGCTCAAGATATGAAACTGCCACAGACAATCCAGAGATCACAGAAAAGCACCAAGGGAATTGTTGGTCAAACACGTAAAAGTGAATATGTTGCTCAATGGCAGCTATATTACCATGAAGTCCTTTATATTTGCAATGTTTTCAGAGAGATGACAAATCCAAAATTAATGGACCATTGTGAAACTGTACCTCACCACAAACTTGTGTGAAAGAGAGGGGAACATTTTAATAAACATGTTGACAGCCTTTTTTATTTCTTGCAGCAGCAAGGAAACCCCTTTGAAATGGCTACGCTTCTCTGACTACACAACTTCATGACCAAAAAATATATGGATAACAATATAAATACACATCTAATAGATGTCCTGGAAGATTGATCGAAACTATATGAAGAACTGAAGCAAGAGAGATTTATATTGAAAGAGAAAAAGCTGTTTGACATAATAACTAAGGCTAAACTTCCACTCTTTAATAGCTGTAGTGAGGGTTACATCCAACCAGCCACTACAAAACAGGTTACAAAATAACAACTTTGGCAAGCACACAGAGAGATGGATGTAGCAAAAGAAAGGGTTGAATATATCAAGGACATTCTGTTGCATGATCTTCTTCCAATAAGCGCATTATTTAATGGAGAAGCTGCAACAAAACCAGTGAAGCACAAACTCTTACAAGAGCTCCAAAAAAAACTTTCACTGGAAGAATTTAAATTTGAAAAGGTGTCCTCACTGAAAATTGCGAATGGTCAATATTTAACCCATGCAAAACTTAGGAGAGTTCATTCAGATTGTTCTACAGATGTCAAAGTCAGTGTGCATCTTTCAAGAACTGCACATTGTCTTTGACAGTAATCTTGAGCTATCTGTCAAAGAAAGTGAGAGAATCAGACAAATGTCTACAAGTGGAACAATTAACCTTGCCTGCATCAAAAATTCCACACCTATACCTGTGCAACTTCTGGTCACCAACATCGAAACAAGATGAACGTGGAGATGTTAACTCACCAAAGCATTGCTGATGCTTCAGTGAACACTGAATTTGATGCCTGCAGAGATATATTCAAAAGGTACGGGACATATTATTTAAGAACTTAACAACAAATTGGAGGAAGCTGACCTTTGTATTGTGCCACATGTTGAGTGGGCTGTTCGAAATGGTTCTAATCGAGTCATTGTACTGTTAAATGACACAGATGGCATTTGACAGGTGAAAAATGACACTGGCTGATGAGGGGTGATGCCCCCAAACTGGTCCCAGAATGCTTGTTTCCAGTCCAGGAAGGACCTGGCTTGGTAGATCGGGCTGGACTGTTCTGATGAGGAAAAACGTCAAGACTGATTTGCATATGGCTGGTTCCAAATTGGTGCGGTGTGGTGAGCAAAACAATGATGGATTAAACCAAGATCTTTATGACTGAGGGTGAATGTTTGCATTGTTCAGCATTCCGTCCATCATTTGTTCCTTTCGCAGTGTTCTTATCAAGGCACATATTCTTACCGGAGTTTGCACTATGAGAAAAATTTAAACAAACCTTGGAGCATTAACTGCTGAACCTGTGAAGTTTCTAAAAGGATTTGCTGAGACAGAAGAATAATGTGACTTTACAAAAGTAGAATAATACCTTGTGCCTGTGTGGAAAACGAGTTCTGACTGTCACACATTTGACGATCTTCGGTACAGTGAGTTCAAGAGATCAGTCCTGCTAAGTGACCGTATACAATGTCATATTCTGTGTATGGAAACATTAAAAGAGTGTTCTACTTGATCAAAAGATGTGTGAATGTTTTAGATCATGCCTATGTAGAGAAAGATAGGTGAATTTGGCTATAGAGGTATTAATGGGGTGCTAAAACCTTAGAAATTTCTAAAGCCTCTACCCACAGAACGTACATGTACTTGCAAAACTTGTGCTAGAAAAAAATATCCCTGTCAATATGCTCCACTCAAATGCTCAGCATTCTGCAAATGTGACATTGCGGAAACAAAGAAATAAAGTGGAGATTGAAAATGTATCTAAAACAAGAGTGCTAAACAGTTTTTCTTCATATTTAGATCATAAACATTATTTGGTGTATATATAAAAAGATTAAAAACCATTATTATTTGTTTTCATTTCTATATATGTCTTTTCTTCCTCTATTATAGCCACCCTTTTGGAAAATGGTGGAAGGGTTGCTCTGAGGAGTTATTTTCTGTCTCTATAAGGCTACTAAACTTTAAAGAACAACATTTTGACACCAAAATGAAGTATATAGGTCTCATGGTTCCTGAAATATTGCATTATCACTGCAACACATCTGTTATTTTTTAAAATGTTGCCCAGAAAAAAATGGACAGATCAGCAATGTTTACTCAAGCTAAATTACTTCTCTAATGATCCAAAAACACAAATAAAAACTGAAAATATCTGAAGAGAATTGTTTTAATGGAGTTATATTAGGGGGCCAGGATTGTCTATAACATTAAAGCTTTTGGTTTGTGTACAGAATAAAAACAAGTTAACTTGATACAGAACAGCTTCAAATGGACGCAATGGTGTTAAGTCAAATGAACATGTGACACGCCAAAAGGAATTTACAACAACATAGTCAGTACAGTACACAGGAACTGATACAGCACAAATGTAGCTTGTGCTCACATTTGTTATAAAGCTCCATGCTTTCACCTCAGGTTTTAAACACAAAGGCAACATTAAAGTAATTATAAAACACAAAACAAATTAACTGGAACTGAATGGAAATACCTTGCATGCGGATTTGCTCATTGAGAGAGAGCAAACTAAACTCAAAGTGAAGTTAACCAGTGGCTTAAGTAGGTTGACCCATTACTCAACGCTGTATGCTGTAGTGGGTGGAAGTAAAACATGAATGACACCTGGTTGTAGATGAACTCGAGTCAGCTATAAACAAAATCTGCAATGATACCCACAAACCATTTGACATTATCTGGGGGGAGGGGACTTTAATATCAGATCCTACCCCTACTCATATACTAATGTATGTGGGTATGATGGGGACAACGGGGAGAACCGGGCTCAATTTTCACATACTCCTTATGGTGATTCCCTTAACTCCCTCCTGTTACAACATGATCTGGTTATTCATCAACCTGCTCTGGACAAAGAAGATAATATTGTCCCGACCTTCACAGGGAGGAACTCTGCATCCGTTATTGACTACTTGTTGATATCGACACAGATAGTCCCCCTTTGTACGGTCCCCATTATTGTGGATTATGGTATTAGTGACCACAATGCCATAACTATGTCTATCCTCATCTGGGATCCCAAGAATCGCTTCGACGGTAGGATTGTTGATGAGATTATAACATGTAGGCAAAATGGTATCCGGATTAAGTGGTGTGGAGATAACTCTGAGAAATTACTACGAAAAATTGTGGGAGCTGGCTCTGAAGTATTATTCCGCTGCCTTGAAGCTGATGCCGCCCCAAGTAGTATCATAGCCGACTTCGAGGAACTTGGTAATATAATCAAAAAGTCCCTTACTATCACCAAGGGCATAACCAAGCGGGCCACGTTAGGCTGGTTTGATAGAGCCTGCACGTCCGCGTTAAAAGATCTTAAGAGGGCATTATCTAACCACCCGAGAGATAGGGATGCTGTTACACATTTGAGGGCTACATATAAACAAGAGTTAAAGCGTAGGAAACAGGAACTAAGAGAACAAGCCTGGGAGGATTTGACTAAGGCGGCAGCACTACGGGATAGCAAACTATTCTGGAGCACTGTCAATAGCCCTTTCCTTCAGAAGGAGGAATTCCCTGTTTTAACTGCACAGGTTAGCGAGGACAGCTGGGTTCAACATTTTACTGGGATCTTTGACCCTACTTGTAGGGCACAGGAAAGCCCCTGTACTAACCTTACCAGACCCAATCAATCCCTGGGGATTACCCTTCATGAAGTTGACATGGCAATTAGAAACAGCAAAGGGGGGAAAGCCCCAGGCCCAGACGGGGTGCCGGTCGATCTTTATAAAACTGATCTGGCCTTGTAGAGCCCTCTATTGACCCAAGTGTTCAACGCTGCTGTTAACGATACTACCCCCTCTACCTGGAGTGAATCCGTAATCCTACCAATCTATAAGAAGGGAGATAGAGGAGAGGCTAAGAACTACCGCCCTATCTCCCTCCTGGACTCCTCGTTAAAAATTATGAGCAGGGTCTTACTGCTACGTTTGGAGGAATGGGCTGAAACTAATAATATCCTTGCAGTCTCCCAATACGGTTTCATGAAGGGCCTAGGCACTATAGAGCAGTGTATCAATTTAGATCTTTTGATAGGTAAATATACCAAAGTCAAACAGGGATCTTTGTTTCTCTGTTTTGCGGACCTCTCTAGTGCTTTCGATCTGGTTGACCATACTCTGTTGTGGTCAGCCTTACTCGATATGGGTGCACCGGCAGCGATAATACACTTTCTGGCAAGACTTTACAATAATTTATCTGCCCAGATTCGCTACGGTCCTGAGGGGGAATGCACGAGAAAGATCAGGGTTGAATCCGGCATCAGACAGGGTTGTGTCCTGGCCCCGTTGCTTTTTTCGCTCTTTATAAATTCCATGGAGCAAGAACTGAAAAATGTGCAAGCTGACGCCCCGCAAGTCGAGGGGCAACCAATCCCGGTGCTGCTTTATGCAGACGACCCTGTCTTACTCTCAAGAACCCCCATAGCCCTCCAGAAACTTATTAACTGTTTTTATGATTTTATACAGGGGAAGAAATTAAAAATTAACAACTCCAAGACCTTCATCATGGCATGTGGTAAAAGGGTGAACCAACTTAAACCATTTTATTTTAAGGAAAACCGAATTGAGGTTGTGAATGACTTCTGCTATCTGGGCATTACTTTTAACAACGGTGGGTCCTGGGCCCCAGAGCAACATAATGTTAAAGCCAGGATGGGTAAGGCTTCCTTAAGTGTATACCGTTTAGCTGCTAAACTGGGAAGCCGCCGCATACCGGATATGCTGAATGTGTATCGACACAGGTGTGCATCAATTGCACTTTATGGCTCAGGGGTCTGGGGACACAGGACTCAGAGGGATTTGCAAATACTGGAGAATTTGTTTCTTAAGAGACTCCTTTGCCTCCCATCTTCGGCATCCACTGAACTGACCCATAAAGAACTAGGGCTGGACTACATATCCGATTTAATCGGATTGAGACCTCTAATGGCTTGGAGGTCTATTTGGTCAAAAGATGAAACCGGCTTCACCAGAGGAATAATTCAAGACTGTCTACGCTTGGATAACGCTTATCAGATTCCGTGGCTAAAATATGTCGTTTCATCCTTCAAGGAACTTTTTGACCTGGACGTTCATGAAGACCCCAGGTGTGCCATTGTCTTACCGAAGCGGGAGGTTAAAGGAGTCTTTTTGAGGCACAATTATAATAAACGTAAAGAACAATTTAGTGATTCTTCAACTCACGCTTTCTATTTTTTAAATAAGGAAGAAGGGATTGGTATTCCTATGTACCTAAAAGTTATCACTAGACTGCCTCATCAGTACGTTCTTACAAGGCTGAGATTAGGTATTGTGCATAACCTCGTGGCATTCCAGAGGAGGAAAATTTACTCTGCCACCCCCTGTCCCTGTGACGGAATCACTAAACAAAGCACACTGCACTTTATGCTATTATGCCCTCTCTATAAACCTTTGCGTATTCTCTACCTCAAACCACTGTTTAAGAAATACTCTGTGTCCACAACTGTTAATGCTATGAAATTTCTATTTGCACTTGCTACTCCGGATATCTGTTTTTTTTATCGCAACCTTCATCCTAAAATCAATCTCGGCCAGAAAAAGTATGGTTTTTTAACATTGAGTCAGCCTTAACCTTTTGCTGCTAATCCATGTTTTTACTCATTGAGTCTTGCCATGTACTGTATTCCCCAACTTTGTATTAATCCACATGTGTCATGTTTTATTCTGTATACTTTTATGATGTTTTTATGAACAATCAAATAAAGTTTAAGAACGAACGAATGACACACCAACACACCAATGGATGACGAGAGGTGGGTGAAAGACCCATCAAGTGTGTATATTATACATATAATTTTAGTGAAAACAAAAGGTTTTGGCTAATGTCAAACTTGAATGGGCACACAAATAACCCCAACAAATTGCCACTGCACTGCCCTGGCAGAGAAGCCCTTCTCTCACTGTCAGATTGCTCTATAGGCTGGCCCGACTCTGCACACAAATTAGATGTTTTTGCATTTTGGTAACAAAGACTACAACCACTAAACAGGTTCTTCTAACTCTTTTACAGTACTGAGCTTACTGCAACTATTTGTTTTTCTGGCTGACAGTTGCTTATATGCAACAAATTCGAAAATGTTTCATGCTTTGAAAATAGGGATGTTACCGTCAGTCATTCACACATAGCTATGGGTCACATAGCTATCACAACAAATACCTGCCTCAAAGTGCATAGCTTGCTTCTACTAGTGCTCGTGAGCACCAATCAGACCTTCCAAGATTTAAAAATAGTGAAATCTGCATTTATAGAATGAGCCCACTATTTTCGAAAGTTCCCACACATTTTTTTTAAAGCAAAACCCCCTAGTGGCATCATCCCACTAGCAGCAGCTCTATGCCCCTATGGAACTCCTCACCCGCATAGGTTATTATTTATTTTTGTAGATTATTATTATTATTTATTTTGTAGAGCGCGTAGTCACCCGGAGGTATCCCAGCGCTAAAAAAATCCTATCTCCTGAGTACAGTGGACCAAGGAAGGGGGAAATGAAAGGAAGGGCAAGGAGGAGGACAGGGAGGGCGGAACAGAGGAACAAGATAAGGGCCAGGAGTGATTCACTGTGGGAAAAGGTGGGTTTTAAGCAGTTTCCTGATAGGTTGCCTCACCTATCAGCATTCTTGGCCCATGGTATTCCTGCCATAGTGGGACCAAAGCAGAATGCTTTGCTAGGGTGTACAAGACATGCTAGAGATCTTCTCCAAAGGAGGGGGAATGAGGCGAACAGTCAGAGTTACTAAAGCCACTACTCAGCAGTGGCGGCTGTCATCAGCTAGGAATGGGGAGTGCCTTCTTACAAATACAGTTAAATAATACAAAAACTAACAGGCTCGTGTGCACCAATAACATTTTTTTTAAAACCAATCAATAAGCACATGCGCAAATAAACTTAAAAAATAATAAAAGTAAAACTTACCTTAGGAGAGGAACTCCTGCTCCCGACATCTCCGGACTCCAGCTCGGCTAACAGGAAACTCCCTAGATCAATCCTGGTGCTGCTCTCATGCTGTGAGAGCAGTGCTGGACTGTTCCCATGAGGCACAGGGTGAGACTGATTTGCATATGGCCATGTCTGAACTGGGGTGGCAGAGTGGGCTAAAGAACGGTGATGGATTAAACCCAGATCTTTTGACTGGGTGTGAGTGTTTGATTGATTCAGATGCTCCGTCCATCACCACCCCCTTTTGTACAGGTATTGGTAGGAGCAGCCTCATTTGGTGCTCTACAGGGCCCTGGAGGCCTGCACTTGCTCACAGCTGGGTTAGAGGTTTCAAAGTGCGCATGTCTGGCTGGCCATCTCAAGATGGCCGGCCAAAGGGACATGCGCACTTTGAAAAGTCCAGAACAACCCCACCCTCCTCCCTGCTGCTTTCATTCAGCTGCGGTCCCGTCCACGTCCTGATGCTCGGTTCAGGACGGGAGGATGAAAAATAAAATGGTAATGAATTATCATTTTATTTTTCATCTCGTGGCTTTGGGGGAATTCTTTCAGTGGGGCGATGCCCCTCTGTTTAAATAGAGGAGCCACCCCTGCTTCCCCAGCATGACTAACTTGGAACAGAACCCTAGCATGCCTGCCAGAGCCATGACAAGCCTGCCAGAAGAGCCACTTAAATGAAGGGTACTGGCAGAGGATGGCGGGGTAATATCTGATGAGGTGACTAAAGATGACAGGAGAGTGCAGAGGCTGTATTGAAAGAAGTTGATGAAAGGTAGGGGATGTAGAGGGGGAAATGGAAGAGGAGTGAGGTGATGGTAAAGAGGAGAATGGAATAGGAAAGTGGGCGGGTAATGACAGGAGAGTGAGGAAGTTGGCAGATGACAGTGATGGCAAAGGAGAGTGGTGATGATGTGAAGCTGACACCAGAGGAGAGTAACAGCAGAGGAGGGTCAAGATGAGAGTGTGATGGCCGAGTAGAGTGATGGAGTGACAAGATAAAGGCAGAGAAGGGTGATGGTAGATGAGGAGAATGCCAGGTTTCGGGTGACAAGAGGGGAGGTTGAGGGTGCTGGTAGAGAAAGTTGATAGCATAGAAGCATGACGGTGGGAGTGAGGTGATGACAAAGGATGTTGATTCTAGAGAAGTGTAAGATGACTGAGGAGGGGAAGATCATGGCAGAGGAAGGGTAAGGTCCTGGCTGAGGAAGGGGAAGGTCATGGCTGAGGAAGTGCAGATTGAGGACAGAGGAGGATGGTGATGGCAACGGAAAGTGATGAAATGATGGTGTTGGCAGAAAAGGATGAGATTGATGGCATGTGAAGATAATAATGAAGGTGCTGGCAGAGATGTTAATCTCAGACAATGGCGATGACAAGGGTGTGATGGCGATGACAGAGGAGGGAGGGAGTACAGTAAGATCAAGACAAGATAGGTTCATGGCAGAAGACCATGATTATTTTGGCCTTTAAACTATGATAATCCAAGGAATGCTGGATAAATAGATAACACAAAATGGCCAAACAAAACACAAATTTGTGTGTCAAAAAAAATTACCATTTTGGTGCAGCAAAATGTCCTAATTTTTGGTGCAATATTCTGGTGACTCTGAATAAAAACAATCATTTCAGGAATGAGAACCTGATTCTACAGCTATCATGCTTGCCTAACTTTCTCTTTTGATCACTGAGCAGTTCTCAGACCGAATCCTAGTCCTTTTTGTTGGTAAAGTGCAATATAGTGAGTGTCAAGAATGGCAATGTCACATGCGTTTTGGAGTTAAAAGGAAATATGAGAAAGCTTTCTTGAGCTACTTTTATAAACTTTGAATGGGAGTTTGTATTTGGCAGAGAGTGGATAAATTATATTTTAATAAAAGTAGAGACTAAAAGGATGAGAAAAATGAATTCACTCCAGTACACTTTGCTGCACTGATTACATTAAAATGCTGTGATTGCATAAATATATCTGGTATGTCCGTTCTGACACATGACTCTCAAAATATGAACATGTGGTCTAGACTCAACTGCAGTCGTCTAAGATGGCATTCGGAGTTTCATAAATAAACGTTATTTTAGCTCTCTAAGTAGAATGTGCTAATTGTCTTAATGCCAAGATCCTTCTACTAGTGATAAGATTTACAAATACACATTATGTTATGTTATTTTATGTTATGTTATGTTATGTTACGGTACGTTACGTTACGTTATGCTATGCTAGATAATGTACTGTAATTTTATTTGTGATTTTCGACTTAGGTCACACAGAAACTGCAGATTGTTACTTAAGTATATACAAATTTAGAAAATAGCATATCAGTTTCCAGGTTTACAATATTGTTCTCAGTTTTGGCCTGGGCAGGCTTACTCTGAGCCTTTGCTACGATTCACCAAAGTCCTTACTAGCACACAAATGTTCACCTTGGGCGAAGCATTTTATTTGCCAACCAGTGAACAGACAGGTTACCAGGTGCCATAGACTGGCACCAGGCGAACCTGATTGTCTGTCGTAACATCCAGCTCCACAAAGTCTGGTGCTTGAAGCTTCCACTAGCAGGGTGAACCCCAATTCATTTTCCATGCCCACCCCCCAGGCAAAAAAAGCAAAGAGAATTGAGGCAATTGGAAAACAAATGTTCATAAGCCAGCTTAGCATTGCCATTATATGCACACCAGGGGTGTAGGGAATCCCTCACTTATGCAGCTTAAGCGGGGACTGCCACTGGGTGCCATGGGCTGGTGAAATGGGACCCACTAAACATTAATTAAGTTGTTTTTGGGCCATCTTTGTCTGCAAATTTGTTGAAAAAGTGCTAATAAATAATAGTTTTAGTCAATAAATGACAGAGGGATATTTGAGGTGGGTAGACATGCACAGCAAAGGAAAGAGGAAAATAAAAAGGACAAGTGACCAATAAAAAAATAAATAAGTATGATATAAAGGTAAGAAAGAAAAAGTAATGGTGAAAGGGAAGACATACGCATATAGAAGGAGGAAAGAAAGAATGGAAAGAGAAAGAAAGGATGAATGAACAGAAAGGTAAAAGGAAATAAGGGAGACAAAGTGAAAAGTTGAATGGGAGGGTAAAAAGATTGATAGTTGGAAAAGTGAAAGGATGGATGAAGGAGCAAACAAATCGATAGCTTATAGGGTAAATGAGTGGAAGCGTGAGGAGTGGAAAGATGGGAAAAAGTGAAAGGGTGGCTGGGTGAATGAATGGATAGATGGATATGTGGACGTATTGATGGGTGGATGCATGAAAGATGGGTGAAAATAAATCTCCTAAAGCGGTTAGGGTTTGCTTTCCTCATGTTCTCTGTGTGAGTAGAGATATGGTTCAAGAGGGGGTAATATGATTTTTTGGATACTCTCTTGACTCATACCGTCATGGGACATGGTTGGGGAGATAGTGACAGCAGTTCCTGAAGACGTGCAGGCTTCCCTGGCTCAGACCATTCAGGATGGTCAAGACCCAGCAAAAATGTAGTTGGGTCTGGTCTGGATACTACTGATTGCTCAGGTTGGGCAGTCAGAACCAGTGAGATGCTCAATTGCTGTGCTTTGTTGAGGTCCACAGGCTTCTCTGGGGATGTCTAGGCATCTTTTATGGATATGCCTTTTGATGGGTCTTGCCTTTGTGGTAAGAAGGAGGATTTGGCCCTGTAACACTTTAAGGAGAGCCAAGCCATTGGACGTTCCTTGGACCTTTTAGCACCAGCCAGAATATTTCCCCAGCAATATCATCCTTTTTGAGAATACTACAGAGGGTACTACTGTATCTGATACACCCATACCCCTGTAGCAGACACCCCAATCCTTTTAAGGTCGGGACAGGGTTCGGGCAGACAAGGTGCAAGTCATCAGGAACAGCAAACATCTGAGTCCCCCAACCCTGTTGCATCTGCCTCCAAGATGCTTTGGCTTGCCCTTACAGGCACATGACCACTCTGTTAAAGGCCAAATCCAACCCTTTATACAAGTATGGCAAAGGATCACGTCTGACACATGAAGCCTTCAAACAGGATTATGCCTTGCCATTGCTTTACCACCTGCCACATCTTCCACTCACATCAGATCAGCTTTCAAAGCAGAAGCTCGCAAGAAGTTCCCTGTGTGGAGATTTCCAGCGGCCCTATCTCCCAAGGTTCTATTGACATATCTATTAACGTTACCCCAGCACTTGAGGGATTACACGAGGAGGCTGATGGTAATATAGACATGGACACTGAACTTGAACTAGAAAAACAGATTTGTGTATCAGCTGATGAGCAGTCTCCCACAAGACACGGTCCTAGGCCAAGACGACTTTGTACTAAAAACCCACCAAAGAGGGTAGGGCTTCGCTCAGGTGCAAAAAGGAAGAGGGTTACTACCCCAAAAGCTAAGCAAGTGATTAGCGATGATGATGATACACCAAAACTATCTCTTGAGGATGCTTTTTATGAAAAAATTACAGATTTCCTCGAGATAAAAATTAATACTCTCATCAAACCCTTAATATCAAAAATTGATAAGTTGCAAGCAGAGGTCAAGAAGTTGAGTGGACTTCACACTGCGGTTGCTGGTGGGATAGAAAACATAACCACGCTAGTTACACATCTAAGCGATAATACAGGGGAAAATGTTGTTGGAGATGTTGTAACTGAAAATGTAGTAAATCTATTACCAGGGGAGATATTACCATCTCAACCACCAACACTTACTGTTAACAGCGAGGGCCCCTTGTCAGTTAACATTCCCACAGATATAATCCCCCAGGCAAATATTCCCTCAGCGCAAATTCACTCATCAGACCCTCTACAATTTTTAGTAGAAGCTACACCTGTGGTCTTAGTTTTAGCAAATGTGCCTCCATTGGAAGAGGGTATAGTGGAAACCCCTACTTCCCTTAGTAGTAAGGCCCTACACTGGCTGACCAGTAATACACGGTTCGCACCAGGGGGAAAGCGCCATCTGGCTAGTGTCATTAAGTCAGTAACCAGAGTCCCTTGGTTGGGAAACCGACCAAAAAAATTCAAAGGGGACTGTGTGGCAGTGAGTTTTTCAACAAATGATGTCCTTCCCAATATCCTTGCTAATATCTCCCCCCCCCCAACGCAGACGGGGTACTGTTGTTCCCTTGACTTTAAAGTTCTTTTACGGTGAACAGCAGAACGTTACTTATCCAAGAACCCCAGCCCCGGGGTGGGATAGTAACTGGGATTCGAATTTTAGATGGGATCAGGACTCTAGGCAAAACATAGCAGCTTACCACCGTTATCCAGCACAGTTTAACCCAGTTGCTCAACCCCTCCAATTGTTCAACCGCTATGCTCCATTATCCTTTATGGATCAAAACGATTGACTCTCCCTAAGACAAGATAATACATGCGATGGCCCTTTGCCTGCTCCCAGCTCATTAGTACAGAGTTCCGTAGGAGTCAGTGCTTGCAAAATTATGAGTTGGAACATCGCTGGTCTTAGAGCCAAATTAAATGACAAGAATTGGCTGGACATAATTAGTTCCTACGATGTTCTTGCTTTCCAAGAAACTTGGGAAACATCAGACAGCTTGGTTCTGGATGGTTTTTCCCACTTTTCGGTACCTGCGGACCCTAGTAAAGCAGGAAGGGCGAAGGGGGGCTTGGCTATATATATTTCATTAGATCTCCAAGGAAAGCCAAGACACATTAAGTCTAACTCCACTAACTGCTTAGCGGTAGAACTATCCATGCCAAATTCCTCCCCCATAGTTTTAGTTAATTTTTATAATTCGCCTGTCAGTCAAACTATTAACGAGCATTTGGCAGCTTTAGAGGAATTCCTGTCTATCCACAGTGAGAATAGTACATATGGGTACGAGGTGATCCTTATGGGAGATTTCAACATTCATCCTTGCCAAGTGGATTGCCACGTGGAACAAGAGGATTTCTTTTTTTATTCCTCTCCACCACATTTTGAACATACATCACGTGGACAGATGTTGGAATTGCTCTTAGCCACTTTTAATTTGTATGAGTCATCTTGTTGCCCAATAGGTCCGAGGGTACCGACATATGTAGGCAATAACACGGGCACAATCATAGACTATATTTTTTTATCTTCTAGTCTTCTACCTGAAGTCATTAATTACAAGGTAGAAACTACAGTTTTTAGCGATCACAATCCTGTGATTTTAGAGATCATATCTCAAGGAGTCTTGGGAAAAAGAAAGGCCGATACTTTATGTGCGATAGACTTAGTCTTAAAAGATCAGAATCGAAGACTAAAGTGGGATCAAGTGACCCCTATTGCCTTTTTACAGGAAACCCTGGCAAAAGTAGAGGGGGAGGTTGCAATTTGTCTGGATAATAAGAACCCTGGTCCCAACTTGATTGAGTTGAGGCATTTGATGCCATTTGCCGTCAGGTTAACTTAGATCTAACTGTAAAGACAAAGGCAAACAAGATCAGGGGCCCCAGATGGTTCGATTCAAACTGCTCCAAGGCTCACTCAACTCTCTTAAAGGCTTTAAAAAATAAACCAAGAGACAAAGCACAGATAGCTCTGCTAAGGAAGCAATACAATCACGCTATCAGGCTTAGGAAACTTGAGATAAAAAATGATGCCTGGAGTGAATTATTATTGCCCGAAACACAACGAGATAGCGCTAAATTTTGGGCAATCATAAATCACCCATATTTTGCTGGAAAAGATAACCAGAGAGCAGACTGTATCATACAAGACGATCAATGGGTGACACACTTTAGTAATATCTATAGCCACCCTGATACTCGCTTAGATTGCGAGACGTTACCTTCGCAATCATCAACGACTACAATCCCTCCCTTCACCCCTGATGAGGTTAAGAAAGCGATCAATGATACACTTTGTAAAAAGGCACCAGGGCCCAATGGGGTCCCTGCAGATTTTTTCAAAAGTGCCCCAGAACTTAGCACCAAGATTCTTACAAATATTTTTAACGTTACAGGGGACCTGATTTTTCCTATTAGTTGGACAAAGTCTACCATAGTACCTATTTTTAAAAAAGGACAAAGGACAGATCCGGCCTGCTACAGGCCAATCTCCCTTATAGACTCAAGCGTTAAAATTTTGGGGAGAGTCCTTTTAGGAAGACTGACCTAGCTCATAGAGGGTAAGGGAAATTTATCAAACGCTCAATATGGTTTCAGAGCAAAAAGGGGCACCATAGACCAATGCCTAAACCTGGAACTAATTTTAAATAAATATGTAATCGCCAAGGGGGGTTCCCTGTACATGGCCTTTATGGATCTCTCTTCAGCTTTTGACCTGGTCAACAGGGGTAAGCTGTGGAGGATCCTTTTGGCCATGGGCATTGACCCCCCTTTGGTCAATTACTTAGCGTAACTACACAGGGAGCTCAAGACAGCGGTCAGAGTGACTAGGGAAGGAAGATGCACCTGCCATTTCAACTCGGAGAGGGGGGTTAGGCAAGGATGTATCCTTGCCCCCCTCCTCTTCACTCTCTATATAAACGATCTTGAGAAAGTTATGGCCGCATCTCATATCGACATTCCACGTGCAGGCGAGACAAAGCTACCCGTCCTCCTGTACGCGGACGATGCAGTCCTACTAGCACGCTCTGGAGTGGCCCTAAATAAACTCCTTTCATCCTTTGGAGATTTCATGACCTCGTTGGACATGAAAACTAACACAGAGAAATCCCATGTGATGATTGCAGGAGCAGCAGGTAGGAAAAGAAAGACCAAAACATTTTACTGTACAGGGAAAGAGGTTAGGAGAGTCCCATCTTTCCCATATTTAGGTGTGACCTTTGATGAAAAGGGCACTTGGGGCCCCCAGCAATCCGTTAAAAGCAACGCTGTAGCTAGAGCGGCTGCAGGGTTGCTCGGTTTTGCTAAGAAATTAGGTGCCCATCCCATGGAAAGCATCATCAAAATTTACAAAGCAAAATGTGTGTCCATTGCCTAGTATGGCTCTGCTATTTGGGGGTATACTAGCCACGATAAAAGCTAGAAAGTAGAAAATAAATTCTTGAGATCTCTGCTTTCAGTCCCCCAATCGACTCCCACTTATGTATTACATGCAGAGCTAGGTTTGGGCTATATAATGGACTCTCTAAAATTAGCCCCTGTTATTGGATGGATGAAAACTTGGCTCAGCCAGGAGCTTACATTAAATCATATTATCTTAAAAGATTGTTTAGCCCTGGATAGAGCCTTATATATTCCGTGGATAAAATTTGTACAAATACAGTTGACTCTTGCTGGTCGCCCGGAGCTTTTTTCCTCTCCAGACTTAATAACTCAAGATGATCTTAAAACAGTAAAAAATACCCTGACTGAGTTGCATGTTCTGGAGAGGGAAGCTATAGAGTTAAGTAAACCCACGGTAAGGAAACATTTATGTTGAAATCTGGTCCAGGAATGGAACCATACCTTTTCCTGGTAACTAAACCATACCATTGTTTCCTTTTAACGAGATTTCGTTTTGACCTGATCCATCCTATCTTAGGCAATTATAAAACTTGGAGTAGACCTGTTGATGCTGAACCATGTGACTGTGACCATTTTTCTTTTCAGGACACGATACACCTCATTATGTTCTGTGAACATTATATTGATATTAGAAAAAAATATCTGCTTCCAATCCTGCGTAACCAAGGTTTTACTCAGGTTAAACCAGCCCTGATGTATTTGCAACTCCTTCCTAATGCAAAAGTAGCCTTCCATGTGGCTAGCTTCTTAGTTGCTGGAGCACGGATAATTAAGAACCGCACTAGAGTTAGGCACCTTACTGACCATTAAATAATGTCTCCCATTTTAAATTTTAATTTTTTGTTTTCCGGAGGGTCTCTTTTTAATACTTCTTAATATTATTAATGTATTTCGTTTGTATATTGTGATTTTAAAATGTTTTTTAAAGATGTTTGACTATGTAAACTCATGTATGAATTTGTGCTCTGATGAATTGTTATATATTTATGCTCGTTCTTTTATGATTTTTAAATAATCGAATAAAGATAAATTGACTGACTGACTGTAAGAGTGCAGTTCACGCACATCAGAAAATTATTAATTTATTTTGCACTTCAAACATTTCGGCATCTTGTTTCCTTGCAAAGATCCGAGTTGTTGCCTGTTATTCAGTGCTCTAGACTACATTTACTGCCTGTTCTACCAGTGTCTAAAGACCACTTTTGTTTTATTTCTGAAGTAGGTTTCCTCCATGTATAAGGTGTCACTCACTGCAATGATGTAGGGCAATACGTCCGTAATATGCATATGTGGAATATTTCTGTACTTCTACATGGACCAGATTATAAATTGCCTGCAGCTGTATCCCCAGGTCTGGACCACTATGTTGATTATACCTTGCCCAGTGTTGCCACACCTGGATTTCTCAGGTGCAGTAACACAGGAGAAATTATATTGGTAAAAAAATCTGTATGGAAAGATCACTTTATGCTTGGGCTCCCAGAGCAGCCCAGCCTAGCCAACACCTGGTCTTCTCCTATAGCATGGGGAAGCACACAATGTCCCCTGCCTATGCACTGTTTTTCATCAATGTATCAGTACACTCCCCTAAATGGTGCAGTGGTGCAGTGGTATTAGTGGCTTGATACCGATCACGATATTCAGTGCCATACATTGTGGCCATCCAAGGCTCAAATTTATCACTGTTTATAATGCCATAAGGGGCTCCATATTCTCAGGGCCTCGGTATAATGCTAATGAGTAGCTCAGTGTTATCAATAGCCCAGCACAAGTCCTATAAGTAGCATACTATTATTATTTGAAAGATGGGAAGGGCCAATGTGTGCATGGCTGCAGAAACTTTGCGTTTCAGTTATTTGTATGGCATAACATCAAACATTAATGCCACCCTTTATAAATAAAGTTTAAGGGTCCAGTTATGAGTGGTCACAGTTACTGATCCCCCTAGGAATAAATATTACTAGGATGGCAGAAAAAAGACCACCCCCCTGCTTCCCGGTACCACTGCATCATCTGCACTGTTGGAAGCTACCCATTTCATCACTGTCTCTTGGCAAGGAATCTGAGAATGTTTCTGCTCCAGTAGAGCTGTGAATTGGTTTCTGGCAACATGTTCAGCTTGATCTCAAAACGAAAAATAAGAAAATACAAATGTTCTGGATAAATGTACCTTATATATGTAGCTTCGTGATATTTAGACCTCATGAGAATCAAATGAAATTTCCTCCACTATGTTATCCCTGGGTTGGAGGAAATTTAAGGAATACCTGGTAGCTACAGTGCACTTGCAAAGATGACCCTTGTGTAATTGTCGATTTCTGAGTTTGAATTTCAAGAAGTAGAGGCTCCTTTAATAAAGGCCTTATACTATGCTTCTACTGTGTGAGGACACTGGTTTCAGGAATTTCTATTCAATTGTGTTAGACAAGACATATTGTCCACCATACAGATGAGTTATTTCAGGGGACATTGCTAATATGCGTTGATGCTATGTCAAAATAAATAAACACATTGCCTATTTCATTTTCCTAGTTTGCAACAGCACTAAAATAAGGCTGTTAGACCTATCCGCCTTAGGGTGGTCTTCCCCAAACTTTTTGCCTTCCGCCTCCATTTTTGCTGATCTTGTTTTTGCTGACCTTAGGATCTGCACATTTTACCACTGCTGTCCAGTGCATGTGTTCACACCTTAAAACATGGTAAACTTGGCCGATACCCAATTGTCATATTTTATTTACTTGTAAGTCCCTTGTAATGTTGCACTACATGTGCCATGGGGCCTCTAAATTAAACGCTACTAGTGGGACTGCAGTACTGATTGTGTCACCCACTTAAGTAGCCATTTAAACAAGTCTTAGTGCATAGCCTGTATGTGGAGTTTTAAACTGTCAATTCAACCTTGCAAAAAAGCCTTTTAAGAAAGTAGAAAACCCTGTGGTTGACTAGAACCAAAGCGCAAAATAAAAGAGCTCGTAGGCATAGTTAACACTTTATATTCCAAAATCACTAGATTAAACAAAAATCAAGCTACTAATATATGTCATTTTTTAATGACTATGTAAAATTGTAGTACATAATTACTTTGGTTGATGTCCTAAAATGTTGCTTCACATTCGCTGTGCTGTGAATGTACAGTCAGGTGTAGATCAATACTACAATAGCAGTTTAGTTGTAGAAACCCAATGCATTTTGGGGGATGATACTCTTTATCTGGCGTAGTTATAGGTGAATAAACAACACAGTAATTGTTACATAAAACAAGGAATGTGTTAGCCCGGATCGGTCTCGATAATGAACGTATTTGTGCCTTCCGATACTTTCGTTCTGTAGAGATGATGGCGTCCTGGCGTCTGTTTTACAATCCGGGGGTGATTGGGTAACTGCAATGCAGCAGTGTTGTTAACGGAAATTGAGATTTTCCCACCCTTGGTTTCAGAAAGGCAAGATTATATTAAAGACACAGAGGCAGGTATCATGCTTAAAGCCTTTCTTGCATTTATTATATAGAAGCCAAGAAGAAAAAAGTACATTACCCAGAAAACATGGGAAACGAACTACCAACATTTCATCACAATGGGATAACCAATAGGACGTCAAGCACAATAATAACTGTCCTTACTGAGAGCAACAACTTCTCTTTTCTTGCGAGAGTCAATCAAGATGAGGTTCAGAGAGTAAAAATAGAACAGAACTCATATTTAGTATAACAGTCACCAAATCCTTGAAGATGTTCATGAGGGCAAAAGGAAGCATACTGTGAAAGGAAAGGAAATCCTGAAGGAGGAATCCAGAGGAGGTGAAGCTCTCGGTGAGTTAAGTGGATGCAGTTGCACTGGTTGAAGGCATTGGAACTGCAGAAAATAGAAAACTAGGGCGGGTTAATGAAGCAGTGAGATAGAGAGAGAAAAAACATTGTTTATTTAGACCATAGTCTTTAAACAATACACAAAACACAATAGGGGTCAAGGTAATAAATTATGTAACAAAATAAATTACCATTAAAATACATTTAGGAAGAAAGAAAATAGCACCCTCAAACAAACATAACTCATTAAACACAGATTATAGAAGCATCTAAATCCATACAACTCTCATTGATGGGAGAACACTAAAATACATTTAGAAACAATGCCCCTCCTGTAATTTCTCCCTTACAAAATCTTTTGTAGCTTTCAGAAATGTACCCATTGCATTTGCAATGTCTAGAGATGGTATTTGAGTAAGTAGACAAACAGCTTGGGCGCGAGAGCTTACCTCGTTTTTTAAAAATATTGGACTTAAAATCAATTTCTGTATAGCTAAAACCAATGTACAATCAAGCAAAATGTGTAAAATGTCATTTCTTATTCCTAACCCACATTTACAAATACCCTCTGTTTGAATCAATGCTGCCTTTATTTTTTCTTCGGTCTTCTAAGGATTAATACCAACTTGGACCCTTAAAATATCATGTCTTAACCCTTGTTTGGGCCAGATATCCACGTATGGGAACCAGGCTTCATTTGTCCATAAGCTTTTTAACCACTATACTGATTTTTTCACTCTCATATAATCTAGGTCCAACAATCTTGAATATATCTGCCCTTGGTCTCTAAGCATTCTCCTTGTAAAATCTACTTCCATGGATGTCTACGAAAGTCTCACCTTAAGGCGCACTGCTACTTTCTGGAGGTTTCTTCTTATATCCTTTGCCCAGCTAAGTAAGGCTACCAGATTGAATTTCCTCTCTGCCCCAATGTGAGACCTTCTGCACACCACTTGGATCCTGGCATTTCCAAAGTCTTACCAAGGACATTGGGGTCTGTACACTCCATGCTATCAACCCTAGCTCCGTTCTGATAGCTTGGATCATTGTGCAGCTTGGTAACATTTTTAAGATCTTTCCTTCTTCACGATCCCACCCGCATTTGCTCAGGAAAAGAACTTCTGTCCTGTACAGTACTTGCGGGGGGATCATTGCTTCAAATGCCTTTAACATAGGTCTATGTGACTTATCACCATATTCTTTATTACATTTATTAACTTTTTTCAACCCACAGACTGATGAGAAGGCTTTCGCATTTTGGGCCTCCAGGTGAGTACTCCATTGTAACTATCTTCAGTTTGTCTTGACCTAAAAACCAATTAAAATTCTTACCTCTCTTCCCAAAGCATTAAACCTTTGTTGTTTCCATATTTACTTAAAAAAACTTTCTATCACAATAATTCTTAAAAACATGTAATTTCCTTTGGAGTCCTAGCTCTGTTTGATCAAGGAACACAAGATCATCTGCATATAGAAGGAACAACACTTTGTTTCCGCTCATTCTAGGGCTTGCACTTCTTTCTACTTCTAGTACTGCAGGGAGATCTGCTAAAAAGATTGCAAATAACAAGGGGCCAAAATGCACCCCTGTCTGAGCCCATCCCCTACAGTTATCTTATGAGTCAGTGACCCTTGCGTGTGTCTAATTACCTGGGCCCAATTCCCTCTATGTAGCTCTTTTAGAATCATCAGTATGCCGTCCGGGATTCCATATTTTTTCATGTCTTCCCAGAGGCATTTACGATCCACAGAGTCAAAAACTGCCCGAAACTCGACAAAGCAGCAATACAGCTTCCCATTTTGCTCAATGATTTTTGGGTCAATTCCATTAGGGCAAAGCAATGATCTATGGTGGAATGTCCTGCTTTGAATCCCCCCTGTTCCACTGGAACAATAGATCCCTGCTCTGTCCAATCTTTTAACTTGGCTAATATTATTTTAGCAAAGATCTTTTCACCAATATCAAGTAATTTAATTAATGCATAATTCTTTGGTGCATAAACATCCCCTTTCTTATGAATAGGCCTGATAATCGCTCCCTTCCAGTTTATTGGGATCGTCCCAGATTCTAAGATTACTAAAATCATAAGTGAGAAGAATTCTGCCCACCAGGACGACTTTGATTTTATTATCAGGGCCTGCTGCTCTTGTTAGGTTCAAGATCTTTATCGTGTTAAGAACGCTTGCTACTGAAAAATCCGGTTTTAGATCTTCTACCAGACCACTCCAGTCCCATGATATCTCCTCTTCAACTTCATGCCCCGGGGTGTCTAGTTCCTGCAAATAATCCTCCCAAACACCCACCTCCACCACGCAGTTCATTGAGGCAACCGAAGGTTCTGTTGCTGATTGTACCAGCTTACAGAACTGTCGTATATTCTTAGATCTGATTGCCTCCGACAATTTTCCCCAACAGGTTTCCTTGTGAGCTCTTTTAGTGCAACAAATTAGCGTGGTGTAATCCCTCTTTAGCTTGACGAGGTTTTCGGCCCTCGTCTGGTCAAATTTATTACGCAGGCTACGCTCTTCTCTCCTTAATTCTCTTTTCTTATTTAGGCAGTCCATATTAAACCATTTTCTTTGTCTAGCATGAGTATTTTGCTTACTCTTAGTAACCCTTACGTCAGTTCTAAGTTCTACACTAAGGCTTTGTACCACTTGATTTATTTTCTCAACATACCAAGCCAAGTTTAGGCCAGTCACACATCCTAGATCAATATTTTGTTGCAGCCTGGTTAACCTTTCTATATATTCTCCTGTTAACCGTGTTGTTATGCGCCTTGGATATTCCATCTGGTGTATGATTACTTTGTCACAGGCAGACTGGTGGAGCAGTGGTGGGATAATACTTGCCTCTGTGTCTTTAATAAAATCTAACCTTTCTGATATCAAGGCTAGGAAAATCTGAATTTTATTACAAGACCGGAGGCTCATTTTATACTTGTTCAAAGCAACGATATAACAGATTCACACAGATGAGCAACTGGTTTACTATGAAAAGTTCTAAATGTATTAACGTTTGACCAATTTCCAGATCTGAGAACTTCATGTAAACCTGCACCTGCCCAGAAAGCTATAGAGGCCATATCCCCTCTTGTTGAATGGGCGCCAAATGAATCAGTGCTAATGCGAGGCAAGGACATGATCAATATAATCCATCAGGTCAAGGTGGGAGTAGAAATGGGCTTATGGGATTTCTGAAAGGAAATAAGGAGTTGGGACATTGAGGAAGTTCTGAGATCTGCAGTTCATGAAACGTAAGTTTTCAAACAATTACCAAAACATAACTTAGGTTGAGAGGGAAAAAAAGGATAATGAACCAAGGGTAAGCTCGTTTTAGTGTGCCTAGAAAACTGAAAATAAACTCCTAGAGAGGAATAATGGAAAGAAGATACATTAGTTGCTTTTACATTGGAAACATGTTTGAGAAAAACCAAACACAAAAGCATAGTTAACTTTGCAGATACATGTTTGAGAGATAGATTGGCATTATCAGGCCATGAAATAAACAAATGTAAAAAAAATGTACATCCCATATTACATTATACTTGGGAAAAGGAGGCTTAGTAAAAAGTAATCCCTTTAAAAGGTGGCAGATCAGAGGGTGCTCTCTGATATGTCTTTCATCCTCTCTGACATTTCTGCAGAAAATGCCAATCAGTAGGTATTAACTCTATGATAGGCTTTCCCTTGTGAAGCCAAAGAAGCCTGGAAATTAACCAACACAGTCACATTCTCCAAAAGGTCATTTGTATCCCTGCCCAAACACTAGCTTCACCAGACCAACCAGTCTGACTTATAGACCTTTGCTGTGCCAAGGGACCAGGATGGTTGGATGAACTTACTTCCTCTGAAATTCCTGGGGTTCTGCAGGAAGCCCCGAAATCATCCAAGCTATGAGAGACAGGGAGCCCTCTAGAATAAGGTTTTGACGAAGACCCTGAGGGTTGAAAAGCAAGTCTGGAAAGGGAGGAATCTAAACTAGAAGATCCGAAGAAAGACGCAACAGAGTTGGATACCAAGTTTGAGTCTGCCAATGGGGGTGATCAGAACTAGAAAATACTGTTTCTTGTGAGCTTGACTCAGGACTCGGCCAATGATCAGGAAGGAGGTAAAAGCATAAGGAAGGGACAGAGTTCATGACTGGAAGAACACATCTGTGGCTAGAGTGAAAGGATCTGGTTTCAACTGAAAAAATAAGGCAGATGGGAGTTGGTACAGGAAGCTAAGAGGTCTATTGACATAGTGCCGAAGATTAAAGAAGGATGATTGAACACTGAAGGATGATGTCTCCAGTCACTTGAATAGTGCAGATGTCTGGAGAACCAATCAGCCACCGCATTCAATTTGACTGGGAGATATTCCGCTTTGACAGAAATCTTCCTTTGGAGACAGAATTCCCAAAGACTCTTGGCAAGAACTACTAGAGGTTTGGATCTTGTACCTCCAAGACAGTGCATGTACCTGACCTCCGACAGATTGTCAATCTGTAAGAGGATTGTGCACTATGCCCTGTCTTTTTTCAAAGGTCTGAATGGCAATGCAGCATTCCAGCATCTCTAAACAGTTGATGTGCAATGACAACCCCCTGAAGAGACCATGTACCTCTAGTCAAGAGTTGATCACATTTTGTGCCCCATCTTGTCTGACTTGCATCTGATTCTAAGATGAGATCTGGGTGGCAGAGAAAATTGTTCTCCCATTCCAGGCATCTAAGTGACTCAGTTTCTTGAGGAGTTATTCTCTGGACTCTGAATCTAGGGTTACCGGGTCTGAATATGGAAGATCCTTGCGCAAATGACAAATCGTTAATCTCTGCAACGTCTGATAATGGAGAAGTCTGGGAAAAATTGCTTGAATGGAGCAAAGCAGAGAGGCCGACAAGACGAAGACCGCTGTATGCTGTTGCACTGTGACGGACAGGGTTCGCTGTACATGGGAACCTTATCCTGTGAAAGAATCTGAATGTTATGTTGAAGCACTGACAATAACTAAAGTCACCACAGGTTATTTTACCATTTGTGACTCGTAATATGATGTTGCATATTATCTGCTATTCAAAGGAATAACGTGCATACCATTGTAGATTTGCCGTACGTGGAAATCTTTATGTGCTGCAGATGATGGAGTGCTGCTAGCATAGAAAATTTTAATCATGACAACAGAGGATCTCCTATGAGGATTCCTACCAGTAGGTTCGCCTATAGAGAATCAATACAGAAGGCTGTCATTCCTTAATAAAGTGATTCACACTGTGGAAGATCGGTTCCTGACATGGATTAACCGATTATAGATCAAATATGAAAACATTTCTGAACTGGATCGACTTCTTTATAAAGGGTCCGTAAGGTAGAGATTTTTTCATTGTATGATAAAGGAGTCACTTTATGATGCCTGACATGGCGGCCCCCAGCGTCTCACTCTGATACTTTGATCTCTTTAGAAATGATGGGCTCCTAAGTGAGTCACACGACTACATGAGAGTCGATCACAGGAGCGGCTGTTCCTGCACTTTTTTCAGTCCTCCGCTAGAAGCTGTAAGTTCTACATAGTTGCCACTATAATGGGGGATTAGCCTCAGTGGTTATTGCGCAGTTAATTGATTTATTATTTTTTTCTGTGTCTCCCGTTCTTCATTTATACACACCTTAGGGGAGATCACTCACACGTAGGTTTTACCATCTAACATGAGAGTAACACAGTGTTATTTCACCTCGCAAAGAGAAGAGATAATCGGATTTTGTTTTCTAGCCTTCTTTTTCCTCACTTGAATTAAGCATGTTTGGGTGGTGGTGCTTAGAAACTTCATTATAGTGACTTGGGGCTAGATGTAGGTAACTGGGAAATACTGATTCCTAAATACCGAATTTTACTGATTCGGTATTTAGGAATCAGTATTTCAGATGTAGGTAAGAATTCAGTAAAAAATACTGAATTCTTAATATTCGTTATTACCGAATCGGTAATTGAGATTCGGTAATAACGAATACCTACCCATTCATTCCTATGGGCTTGGAGTCCCATAGGAATGAATATGAAGACATTCTGTATTACCAATTTGGTTTTACCGAATCGGTCATACCGGGAGGTATTTCAAGGGTGCCAGGGTGTCCAAAGGACACCCTGTTGCACCCTTGAAATGCGCATGTGTGTACATGTGGCACACAACCATGCTCTACGGGCATGGATGTGTGCCACATGGCACATTTCAAAAAGCAAAAAAGTGCTTTTTGAAAGGAAATCGCTATTTACCACCAACTTGGAGTTGGTGGTAAATAGCGATTCCTTAAGGCTGAGGTGCACTGTTTTAAGTGCTACCTACATTGCATTTAAGGAATGGGTATTACCGATTCCCTAAATGCAAGGCCATAAGGAATCGGTATTAAGGAATCTGTATTTACCGATTCCTTAATACCGAATCCTCCCTACATCTCAAATGCCTAAATACCGGTTGGTAACGGTGAAATTTAACGAATTTCACTTTTACCGACCGGTAATGGGCCACCTACATATGGCCCTTAGTTTGTTATTATTTGCAATGTGCAGGTGTAAATAGATGTACAGTAATCGTTGATGTATATATTGTACAATGGTTGTTCAAGATCCTTACCCCCCATCCTGATGAGGCCCAAATCAAGGGGTCGAAATGCATAGACCACCGAAAGGGAGGAACGCATTGATCACCAAATTGCCATATATTAGTTATTGTGTACAGAACTGATAAGAATGTTTTGAGGTGGAACAGTTTCCTCATCTGTACAGTAGGGTTACCTCACAGTGGACCGCAACAGATTTACAATGTACGGTCACTGGTTGTTTAAAGAATTGGGGTTGAGGAAATGAGTTTGATCAGCATTTTTTTGAAGATTGTATTTAGTATATAGAAATGGTGTGTTGAACATGTGTATTTTGTATATATAGGATTTGTTTGTTAATTATGTGTAAAAACAGTAAGAGTCTCAACCAGCCACAGAATAAGAAATACATTTTGGTTGGACCTGGAATGAATTAAATGTTTTTTTTACATAATTAATTAATATTGAGTGGCTCTTGGGCCCCAGACTTCGGAGTAATTTATTGTACTCTGTTGTAATTAATTGTTGATATCTGTTCCTCCACCGCACGTTCACTATTGAATCATTTTATAGCCCAGATAGTGAGGGAGGATTTGGGCAAACCCCTTTTTTTATTATATCATTGTAATGGTTTCAGCCTGTTGGGAGGTTCCCCGCCCCTTCTCTTGTGATGAATCAGTGACACTGGAGCTATTATTTTTTGGGAGGGGTTCTAATTTTGTTTTATTTTCAGTTGTCAGACACCCCTGTTTAAATAAAGTTATGTACAAGAAAAAAACATACATATAATAGAAGAAACTAAAGTCCTTTACCTCGGGATCCAGTTGATTCTGTAGCTCGTCCGTAGTCCTTGGATGTATGGCCGGGTCTGAATGACTCAGAGGGAAGATCAGGATGTAGAAAAACAAAAAAAAGAAAACAGAAAGAAAGAGGGTCTTTAGACACCTGTCCTCTTTATACCGAGAAGGGAAATTGGGCTGTGCACACCACCACCAGAGACCCTAGCTGTGCAGTGGAGTGGTGTGGCTCACTGGTTAGAGGCGGCAGACCCGGAAGCAGAGAACGGCCCAGGACCAGGGTTCAATTCCCGACGCGGCAGGGTTGTGGACCAGGGTCAACGGACTTGATAATTCTCGCCTCGATGCCTACTCTAACCAGGGATCACACTCGGCAACTCTGGGCATTAAGCTTGCCTCATCTCTACAACGGCCCCCCACAGGCGCCGGGGATGCCTGGTTTCACCTTGGAGATACCCAGAATGGACCATCTCACAGGGAAAGCCAGGACGGGTTCCCCAGCGGTCTTCAGCGCCAAGACACCCCGAGATGGGGTAACAGTGCGCTTTACAAGTATCATCATTACACCGAAGAACCTTGGGGTTAGTATCTTTGTGAAGGGATAGCCAGGTAAGGGGAGCATGGTCGGTAAGCAAAATAAAATGACGGCCTAGAAGGTAATACTGAAGGGACTCTACCGCCCACTTTATGGCCAGACATTCTTTCTCGATGGTAACATACCCCACTTCCCTAGGAAAGAGCTTATGGCTAAGAAATAAAACAGGGTGGAGGTCTCCTAGGGCATCGGGTTGGGAAAGGACAGCCCCCAGGCCCCTACCTGACGCATCAGTCTGCAAAACAAAGGTGGTATTGAAGTTTGGGCAGGCAAATACTGGATAGTGACAAAGGGATTCTTTTAGTGAGAGAAAGCTCTGTTTGTGTTTCTCGGTCCACTGAAATTTGCAACCTGATTGGGCCTTAGTGAGGAGATCTGTGAGGGGGCTAGCTAAGTTGGAGAAGCCTGGGATGAATCGTCTGTAGTACCCGACGAGGCCAAGAAAGGATCGTATTTCCTTCCGAGAAGCGGGTTGAGGTACTTGGGTGATGGCTTCTATCTTGCTAACTTGGGGTCTTATCTGTCATATCCCAGGTACTCAATATGATCCGCCCCAAAGGTCGTCTTCTTGGTGTTCATTGTGAGACCTGCAGTTTGTAATGCTTGTAGGATAGTCTCAAGATGAACTAGATGGGTATCCCAATCTGGACTATGTATCACAATGCGTCTAAATAGGCCATGGCATAGGCTTGGTGGGAAGAGAGTACCGAATCCATGAGCCTTTGAAAAGTGGCTGGGGCCCAATGGAGACCAAAGGGAAGTACCTTAAATTGGAAGAAGCCGAAGGGTGTGGAGAAGATGGTCTAGTCACTAACGTCGGGTTTCAGTGGTATTTGCCATTAGCCCTTTGTGAGGTCTATGGTGGACATTATTTTGGCATCTTCGAGTTTTTCGATGAGGTCATCTACCCGTGGCCTAGGAAGAGTACAGAGGGTTTTTAATTGGGTTCTTTGTTTCTCTGTGATTTGGGGCCCCCAGTTAGGCTGAGGTGGGTCAGAGGTTTTCTGGGGCATTAGGTATACTTCCAAAAGCTTACTTTTAGTCACGTGGTATACACTAGCACTTGTAAATGGAGATCCCAGGACCGGTCCGTCCCAAGCCAAACAAATTAACATGGTATATCTGGCTTGTTTTATTTTTGTGAGGAATGGCTACCTGGTAGGTGACTGGGGTGACTTTACGCAGGACAGGAATAGGGCTCTGCCAGGTGGCTATTAACTTTTTCTCAGTAGTGGGTAGGAGTACTAGAACCTGGTCCCCTACTACGAATTCCCTCAATTTGGTGTTTCGGTTATACTATCGCTTCTGTTGGCTTTGGGATTTTTCCATGTTTGAATGTACTTCTTCTCATAAGGAAGACAAAGTATCCCTAAGGGACGTGCTATATTGTAACAGAGGCTTTGCCTCATCCTCTTCTTCGGTCCATTGTTCCACGGCCATATCCAGGAGTGTACGGGGTCTTCTTCCAAACAACAACTCAAACGGTGAGAACCCCGTAGACTTCTGTCATAAGTTCGGATAGCAAAGAGGACTAGTGGTAACTGTCGGTCCCAATCCCTCCCGGTTTTATTGATGCTTTTTCTCAACATCGTTTTGATGGTCTTATTGTATCTCTCCACAAGACCATCCGTTTGTGGATGATATACTGCTGTCCTTATCTATTTGAATTTGAATATCTCACAGACGTGTTTCATTAGCCGGAATACGAAAGGCGTTCCCTGATCTGTTAGCAGCTCATGTGGGAACCGGACACGTGAGAATAAGGTAATAATCGCGTGGGCTACTGCCATTGTGGTGGTAGATGTTAAGGGAAAAGCTTCCGGATACCTGGTAGCGTATGTCCACAAAGACAAGTATGTATCGGTGGCCTCTGGCAGAAGGCACCAACGGACCCACTAAGTCCATCCCGACCCTCCTAAAGGGGACATCAATGCTTGGAAGAGGTTGGAGCAGAGCCCGGGGTAGGACAGGGTTGTTAATTAGCTGGCATCGTACACAGGAGGCACAGAATCTGGCCACTTCTTGATATACCCCTGACCAATCGAACTTTTCTAGTAAATATTTGAGAGTATTTCCTCTCCCATAATGGCCTCCCACAGTTTCACTATGAGCTAGAGACAACACCTGTTCACGAAATGCTTTGGGGACCAACAACTGTTCTTTCCTATAGTTGTTCTCTTTTGTACCCCTGCATAGAAGGCCCTTTCTGACAAAGAAATAGGGACCTACCTTTCCTGGTTCCTCGTCTTGGACTTATCCCCAGGCATGTTGCTTGGTGGAGTCGTCCCTCTGGGCCTGACGAAAACTTTGAGGAGGGTCTTGAGGAGTCTCTGAGGATGTAAGGATAGGTATAGGCAGGATACTTTCAGACAGACTGTATAATGCCCTCTCCTTCCTTTTTTCACTACGGGTTAGCGCCCTTTTATTGTTGGTAGGAGCATCTATGTCATTGTTGGAAAAGGGCGTGCTCTCTAACCACTCTACTAGGGGGGCAGTGGGACTCAGTGAATGCAGATACTCATGGAACCGAGGCAGATCTGTTCCAGGAAGGACTAACTCAGGTAATTCGGTAACCACCCCGACCTTCCTCAGTTGGGGTTCTCCATTAATTTCCAGGAATACTTCGGCCAATGGATACAGCCTCTTTTCCCCATGAACGCAGGTGACCTGAACAAATTCCCCTGTCACTATCTGTGCTTCAGGGATAAGCTCTTTGGAGATGACTGTGTAGTGGCAACCGGTGTCAAGGAAGGCCGTTACTGCCTTTCCATTAACATGGATCTTCATCCTATAAGGAAAGGGACTACTGCCTGTAACTAAAACCCTCCCGCATGTATATCCTACTTCCATGGGTTCTGGGGCGGGATTGCGTGTTGGACAGTGTCGCGCTATATGCCCCCACTCTGCACAGTGGAAGCATTGAGGTCCTTGTGTTGGTGTTGTAATAGAGGAGGGTCTTAGTGGGGTTTTTGGAACAAGTGCGCCCTTGGGTTCTATCTGTTGGGTGGGGTTCCTACTCAAGGGTTTCTGAGAAGAAACAGAGGGTCGAAGAATTGGATTTTTAAAGTCAGGGGAGCGGTGGTAAGCACAGGCCAGATCTACCGCCAGAGTCACTGAAAGGTTGGGATGTTGATTGATCCATGCTCGGGTTTAGTAGGGGAGAGCGTTGAGATATTGCTCCAGATATATCTTTTCTGTTATCTCATCCGGGGTTGCTACTGAAGGTTGTAGCAATCGGTTCCCAAGGTCTCTGATACGGAAATATAAAGCTCAGGGATTATCCCCTAGGCTCGACTTCTATTTCCTGAACCGACTGCGATAATATTCTTGATCAAAGCCTAGTCGTTCCAGTATGGCTTTCTTGACTTCGGGGTAACTGATTGTTCATCCGGATTGGCAGCCTGCTAGGCTGCTTGTAATTCTCCGGAGAGCAGGGGGGAGCTATATACTGACTCCATGTCTCCGGGGGCCAGGAAGCAGTGGTTCCAACCCGCTCAAAATTAACAAAAAAATAGTCCGGATCATCCCCATTCTGGAACTTTTGTAGGACTGACCCTGGAACGTTGGGATGAATCCTGGAGCTAGCAATAGCATCCGTAAGCCTCAAGATAGCGATGTCTTGAACCTGTTGATTATTGGACAAGAGGGCAGCCTGGTCTTTAAGGGCTGCCTGAAACTCCTCCCTGTCCTTTATTGCCTCTTTGGATTGCTGTTCCATCATCAGCTGTAAGTGACGTTGACCCTCAGCTAACTGTGTGATGATGGACTCCATGGTCACGGGTTGGGTCATTGTTTCAGGACCATAATATCTCACTTCTGACACCAATGTAATGGTTTGAGCCTGTTGGGAGGTTCCCCCCCTCTTCTCTTTGTGATAAATCAGTGACGCTGGAGCTACAAAAATGTTTTAGGGGTTCTAATTTTGTTTTATTTTCAGTTATCAGACACACCTATTTAAATAGAGTTATGTACAAGAAAAAAACATAAATATAAGAGAAGAAACTAAAGTCCTTTTCCTCTGGGTCCATTTGATTCTGTAGCTCGTCCGTAGTCCTGGGATGTCTGGCCGGGCTGAATGACTCAGAGGGAAGATTAGGATGTAGAAAAACAAAAAAAAGAAAACAGAAAGAAAGAGGGTCTTTAGACACCTGTCCTCTTTATACCGAGAAGGGAAATTGGGCTGTGCACACCACCACCAGTGACCCTAGCTTTGCAGTGCCTGGGGTGAGGGATATTTAAATGTTTTTAGCTGGCTGTGGCCATCCGACCCGCCCACCACTCTCTAAACAAAAATGGGTGTTTAGAGGCCACTTGCCTGTGTCCCTACAGGGCCGTGGTATGGGGAGTACCCGCCTCCTTATCTTCTCCTGGAGAGCCGGTCTCTTTCGCTTTTATGGGGAACTCTTCTTCTTTTTCCTCCATTCTGCCCGTCTGGCTGCCTCCTTCCTCTTCCTTCCGTGCGGTGTCCTTGCTTCTGGAATGTACGTCGGTGTTCCTCTCAGCTCGCTCCTCCTGTTGGAGGCCTCCTCGAGGGATCGCAGGCCTTTTTCTCTCTGTCGTCCGGCATCGGGAAATGTAACCGCTAGACCTTCACCACTACTTCCAGTTGGGGGTGACTCAGCGGCCATATTGGGTTTCTCGGCGTTATCATCACACTCATGATCAAGAAGTCGTCAAGATAAACGATGAGTCTGACTCCCTGAGTCCCTGAGTCCAGAGAAAGGCTACCAATGATTTGAGAATCTTGGTGAAGCACCAAGGGGCTGAAGGGAGGGCGAAAGGGAGGGTTTGGTAATGGAAAACGGATTGGTCCCATTGAATCTGAAAAGACTTCCTGTAGATGGGTGAACCCGTACTGTCAAGTAAGCATCTTGAACCTTTAAATGCACTAACCAATTGTCTTGAAGAAGTAAGTCCCTGAGATGAAGAATAGTCTCCATCTTTAAATGATGATAAGGCACAAAGTTGTTGAATACCTTCAGATTGATAAAAGATGAATATTTCTTGTTCTTTTTGAGGACCAAGAAAATGGTGCTGAGAAAACCTGAGGGATTGAACGTAGTTTGTTCAATAGCTTCCTGTAAAAAAAGGGATTGCACTTACTCTTGAACTAGAAGAAATTGTGCCTGTGGAAAACAAACAGGATGGGACAAGCAACTCTTCACTTGAATCTGATATAGCTCTATACAATAACCCTGAACACTCTTGAATCACTCAAGAATTTGAAGTGAGAAGCAACCAAGCATATAGACAAAGAGCGAATCTGCCTCCTAAGGGAGGAGTGCCAACATTGAAAATTATTACCTGAGAACTGATCTCTTTTTGGCTCTGTATCCCCTGTTCTGGAATCCTCTGAAAGGACGGGGTGGAAATTGGATTTGTAATCTTGTTAATATTCTTTTTGGGAACCTTGGTTGTAGGAGCCTCTATGAAGGGATTGACCCTTTGAGGAGTAATGTTCGGCAAAGTGACTCCTTCCTTTTCCAGCTCTGCCAAAAACCTAGGAAGCACAAATCTTCTTCAAAGAAAATTGGTCATTGTCTATAGTAGCGAAGGTAGAAACGTACTTCCCTATTTCCTTTATGAGGGAATCTCTAAACAGAAGGCCATCGGACTGTGGGCCCTCTTCTTTCATAGCCAGGCTACTCAGTTTAGGCTCTATTTTTAGCATAAGGATCTTCCGTCTTGCTTGAGTGATGTAAGCATTCGTATTGCCCAGCATACATATGCATGCAGCACCCAATTAAATAGGGTGTCTGTATTTACTTGTTCACCATCCATTTTTACCTCCTCTGTCAAATCTAGAATTCTTCTCAAGTGACCCACCAGATCCAAAATCCTGTCCTGGCAATTTGACCAGGTTCTAGCAACACCTTTCTTAAGGTCTTTTCAAATTTGGTGAAAAACAACAACAGGGGTATCAGCTACTTTATTGGGAAGAGACAGACGAGGCTATCGGATTTTAGTTATTTCTAGATAATTTATCCAGGTCATGCCTTAAAAAAAATAAACATAAGCTGATACATGATCGGATGGGAGCCACTCCATGGAATTGGGGTGGTAAATTAAAGGAGGGTTGAACATAGGTTCACCTAAATGATGAACAAGATCATTGGACACTATTATACTTATTTTATTTATTTTATAGCACTTGTAAGGCGCACAGCTACCCACATAGGGTTTCCCGGCGCCGGACCAGCAAAACACACGATACCACTGGAGAGAGAACAGTCAAAGCATTTATTTGTTGAACAGCCAAGTTTTTACGCTTTTTCTGAACTTCATATAGCTTTCCTCTTTGCGTATATGAATAGGCAGTGAGTTCCACAGCGTTGGGCCCAGGTAGGAAAAGGATCTCCCGCCTATTCTGGCCCGTTTGAACCTTGGTACCGCAAAGTTCGCAGCTGTGCCTGAACGAAGACTGCGATTTGGGAGGTAGGGTTTAGCAAGGGCCTGTAGATATTTGGGGGCAGTGCCAGCTTTGATTTTAAATAGGTAATTCAGGGCCTTGAAACGAATTCGATTTTCAACCCTAAGCTGAGGTGCAACACACCATCAGAAGGAGAAATTTCACACATTTTCTCCTGGGGCCCATTAGCAAAAAGGTCAGAAATGACATCAAAATTAGTCCTGGTGTCATCCAAGACATCATTGTTATCATTATCAGTGTGTTGTAACTTGGCAACATTGAAGGGAGAGGAGCGGAGCCTCGAAAAAGAAACCGCTCTGATGGGAGGACCAGCTTTGTTAGAAACGTCTTTTGAGAGCACAGTCTGAATTGCAGCATGTTTCCTTTTTTAGAAGAAATGTCAGTAGGGCCATGAAACAATTTGGAACTAGATGCCTCAAAATCTTTTGAAACATCTGACATAGAGATAGAAACTGCTTGTTGCACTGAATCCTTAATGTAGGACTTTAAATTCTCTCTCAGAAGATCTCTGGGTTTTTGCAAAGGACCCTCTACCTTAGCATGCACAGATGAAAGTTTTACATCTCAGGTGTAGTCGCGATCTCTTCTCTGAAAAATCTCTCTCTAATTGTGTTATTGCATGTCTGTGCATACCTATATGACAAAGAGTATGTGTTCCCAAACAACAGCTGCATTTGTTTGTTTTGTCTAGGTGCTAAAGCCTGACCAGAATGAAATAACATGGGGCATTGTTATTTGACCTTGTTTATGGTGTTCAGACTAAATTCCAAGTAAGGACAGAACACAGAAACAAAGACAGGTTCTTTGTGAAAGTACAACATGGCATTGAGCAAAATACGTTTCTATAGTAACATGTGCAAAGCAGAGTGCAGTTTACAACGTGCGCAGGCCAACATAGGGAAAACAAACATGTCCCTTCACGGAAAACATGACATAGGAAGCATGTTATTTCCAACTTTTAATTGAGGCCATTCAGTGAAACGCTATCCAGGGTCTCTCTCCAGAATGTTTCCCTCTATGGGAGTACTTTTGGTACATTGGTGTTTGGGAAAGCCTCCGTTCCTGACGACTGGAAACACGCTGAGATCAACCCCCTCCTGAAGAAGCCCTCTGCAGATGCCAACAACCTTAAAAACTACAGACCCATCTCCATGCTCCCGTTCCTTGTGAAAGTCACCAAGAAAGCCATCAACAGCCAACTCGCCACCTTCATCGAAGAGCACTACATCCTCGACTTCTCCAAATCCGGCTTCAGAAAAAGCCACAGCACAGAAACCGCCTCCTAGCTGCAACAGACGACAACTGCTCCCTCTTGGACAGAGGAGAAACGGTAGCCCTCATCCTTCTCAACCTCTCCGTGGGTTTTGAAACAGTCTCTCACCGCACCCTAACACGCAGACTCCACAACGCAGGGATCCAGGACAAGGCCCTCAACTTTATCCACTCTTTCCTCTCTGGCAGAATGCAGGGGGTCAGACTCCCTCCTTTCCTCTCAGAACCGACACCAACCACCTAGAGAGTCCCCCAGGGATCCTCCCTCAGCCCCATGCTCTTCAATGTCTACATGGCTCCGCTCGTCCCCATTGTCAGAACCCATGTTTCATACAAAGACAACACCCAACACATCCTCTCCCTATCCAATTTACCCAACACAGACAAACACAACTTTCAAGAAGGCATTGAAGCTGTTGCCAAATGGATAAAAGCAGCTTCCTACAACTCAACACTGACAAAACAGAAGTACTCATCATGGGCCCACACTCCGCTGCCTGGAATGACACCTGGTGGCACCCCGCCCTCGGAAGCCCACCCACCCCCACGGACCACTCACGCAACCTTTGAATCATCCTGGACTCAAAGCTCAAAATGGACCGCCAGATCAACTCTGTTGCATCCTCCTGCTTCCACACCCTCTGCCGTCTATGTAAGACCTTCAAATCGATCCCCCTCGAGCACAGAAAGACTCACGCCCTCGTCACCAGCAGACTTGACTATGGCAACGCACTCTATGCCTCAATAACAAAAACTTCACTGCAAGCTACAAAACATCCAGAACGTTGCTGCAAGACTTGTCCTCGACCTGCCAAGACACTGCCATATCTCCCAGCACCTGCGCACACTCCACTGGCTCCCCATCGAGGCCAGAATCACCTTCAAGATTCTCACACACGCACACAAAGCCCTCCACAACACCGAACCAGCATACCTCAACAGCTGACTCAAAATCCATGCACCCAAAGGACCCTACGAACAGTCCAGCTCTCCTATGCCGTGGGCCCCCACGCCAGAAAGACCAGATCGGAAGGCCGCTCCTTCTCCTTTCTCACAGCCAGAGCCTGGAACGCCCTACTGCTCCACCTCAGACAGACAACATCACTCCCCATCGACATGAGAAACCTCAAAACTTGGCTCTCCGATAGACTTCCTCCTTGATTGCCTGGAACCTGCACCTCCCTTCCTCCAGAGCGCCTTGAGACCCTTACCGGTGAGTAGTCGCGCTTAACAAACACATGAATAATTGATTGATTTGGGTTAACCATAATCTTTTCGATGACCATGAAATGGAGCTGGGCAATGCTATGGTAATGGTCCAGCCAATGGACTACGAGACTGGAATTTCTGATTTTAGTTCTAATCGCACATTTATGTTCAGTCATAAGGACCTTCACTTTAGTCTCTGTTTTACTAACATATAGTAGGAAGCATGGGCATTTAATGCCATAGATCACTTTTTCTGAATTGCAATCTGCCATATTTAATTTAGCCGGTTTGCCTATTTTTGGATGTGACATTGTTTTACCTGCAATTACATTCCCATAGTGGATGCAGTGATGACATTTTTGCATTCCTTTGTGGTTCATAACTTCTGGATACGGAGTAGAAGACTTAAGCCTGATTTAGGGGCTGATTACGAGTCTGGTGGTATTACGAGGCAGGAATTTGGACCATCCACCGCTGCCATTCCCTAGTGGTGGAGCAGCGCACAGCCTATATAATATGCAAGGTTGGACTTCCGCAGTCCTCCAAGCATACTATGAGTTTCCCCTTCCCCAACCTTTTCATCGCGGGCTCACCATCATGAAAAGGCTGTCAGACAGGAAACAAAGTGGGCCTACAGGACCACCATGCCCCCGCCACCATGGGATGCATTCCGTGGGGCACAACATGTGCCCCACTGTTTGCATGCACCCCAAGTTCTAGCATGCTATGGACTTCACAGTCCCTGCCATGCTGGAGCTTCTTTTGCATTCCCATTGTGGTGCCCTTTTTGAGGGCACCCCCATGGGGACGGCAAAAGAAAGGACCAAAAAATCCCACCAGATGAGTTGTAATCATAATCTGGCGGGCGGTCCCTGCACAGTCCGGGCAGTGCTGAGCTGGCGCAGAGCCGGTGCAGCACCGCCAAAGTTATAATCAGCGCCTTAGATCTTGACTGGACTGGGATGAAGTGGGCTTTTTTAGCGATCTTTCTGCCCGCCTACCTGGCGGTCCACCCACACAATTTAAATGCTGGAGTTCAATGGGCGAGAGATCACTGTAGTTCTGCCGACTTTGCCAGTACTACGCTCCCTGCCCCTTCGGTGGCGTGGGCTGCAGCAGGTGGTGCCAGGTCTCCAGCCAAGAATCCTGCCATCAGTATTTGGCTTGTTTCAGAGGGAACTCAGGCAGGAATCCCTCCTACTTCGAGCCGGCAGAAAGGGATAAAAAGGGGTGAAAACTCCCTTTTTTGGGGGTACAGGCTGTGGTTTACTCTTAATCACCTTTATCCTGATCTTCCCTGTCCTGGTGCACCTTGATCATGACCGACCAGCACCCCATTTTGATGGACTCTAAGGTAAGTGTACGTGGTGTGTACAGGTATACAGTGCATGGCATGTGCATTCTGGCAGGGTGCAGTGCTGAATGTACGTGGGTCACTGCACATGAACACATACACAACATATATGTGTTATACGTAAAAAATAAAATGTCAATTTCCTGTCTCCACTACGGTCATCACCACCCTTTTATTCCGCCAACTGAAGACCGCAAGTCCAATGGGAACATCCAGATTTGTACGGCGGGACCTCACCGTCAGGAGAGCGATGGAGGGTGGGTCGGGAGCACCGAAGACAGCCGCTGGGGTGGTATTCTGTGTATCACCTATTCATCTAAATACAGTGGGTGGTACTCCATCAAGTCAACGGAGTACTGGAACCCACTGCCGCAGCAGGCTGGCGGTCAGACCACTAAGATCTAAATCAGGCCCAAAATCTCTTTGAGATTTCTTGAATGCAAATGTTCAAAGAGTAGTTTCGGGTTGAAAAGCCCTTTAGAGTCAGGTTGTGTTTGAAGTAAATCCCGGGGTTTGCAAATGCTACATTTGGTTGCCTCTGATTTTGTCAAAAATTTGGTAGCGAATACTTCGGGCCCGATTTAGATCTTGGAGGGACCACGATGTAGTGAGCTTTTTCAACGGTCTTTACATCTGCCTACCTGGCGGTCCACCTGTCCAATTTAATTGCAGTAGTTCAATTGGTGAGAAGAGTGCCACGGTCCCGCCGACTTCGCCAGGACTTCACTCCGTGCTTCTTTGGTGAGGTGGGCTGCAGCAGGTGGCGGCGGGACTCCAGCTAGGATTCCCGCCATCGGGATTTGGTTCTGCTTCTTTCCGAGGGAATTCCAATGAGACTCCCTCCTACTTCAGGTTTGTGGAATGAGTTGAAAAGGAGTGAAAACGTACCTTTTTTCGGGGTACAGACTGCGGTTTCCTCCTCTTTGCCTTCTTCTAGGTCCCCCCTGCCCTGGCGCACCTTGACCGTGACAGACCAGCACCCCGATTTGACAGACTTGAAGGTAAGTGCATATGGTTTGTGCGGGTATACAGTGCATAGTGTGTGTATGTTGGTGGGGTGCTGCTCAGAATGCACAACATGGGAACACTACACATAACCTACATACACATATGGACACATACACAACATAAATGCGTTATACGTTAAAAAATATGTCACTTACCTGTCTCCCCACCACCACGGTTGCCCTCCATCTTCATTCCACTGACAGAACACCACCAGCCCAACAGGAACATTCAAATTGGCTTGGTGAGTTCCTGCGCCAGGAAGGCGATAGAGGATGGGTCACAAGCACAGAAGACGCCCGCCGCTGTGGTCTTCTATGTATCGCGTATACATCTAAATATGGTGGGTATCAACCCAACTAAGTACTGGAGCCCGCCACTGCAGCTGGCTGACAGTCAGACCATATAGATCGCTTTAGTCACTATCACCATTTCTTGCTTCCACTAATTAGCAACACGGGGTGATGTAATATCTTTATGAAGGGTCGTGAGCGGCTTCTTCTGACGGCCTCGGGCCCTTAACGAATGTGTGACTGCAGGGTGATGCTCCCCCCACTTCTCTGGTTTTAGAGAAGAGACAATTACCAGGAAAACTCCTGGTCTTATGAACGAAAGTGACAAGTAAGATCACTGCATGACATTACATGACCGCATGTTTTACTAATACCAGAAGTGAGTAATGGTGGTAGTGACTACAAGGATCTTAGTCCTGATGAAGGCCATCGAGTGGCGATGGATGATTGGCTGAAACATGTTGACAGCATAAGAGATGACAGGACAATATTATCCCAATACCATCTCAATGAACGTTTGTTTCTAACCCTGTCTAGAAAACCCAGAAAAAAATAGATAGGGACACTCCTAAGGTAGGTTTAATAAGACATTGCACAGTGGATCCCTGTGAATGTTAATTTCATATAGAAAAATGTTTAGCCCAATCGTTGGCTGCACAGGGGGGGGGTTATCTCACGCCCTATGATGAAGCATGCCACTTATAGTGGGTGAGGGCACTTTAGACTCATATATGGATTCCCAGAGAGGGTGATAGCATTCTTAGTCTTACCTTCTCATACCCTTTGTTGTGTGTTTGGTCAGACCCTTACTTTCAGACAGTGGCATTAACAACTTAATCAGCCAACTGCATTATTTGTGCCTTTTCATCGTGCTACTGGCCACCAGGTATGTTATTCAATTTCATAAGTAGGGCTTCCATTGTACAGTTTGTAGCCATTTTTTTCAAAATTGGGAGGGACTGACACAGAAGTCATTTTGAAAAAAGCCCACCTTCCACTCAAAAATCAGAACAGCAAGCGATAAACTAATGCTTACTTTCATATAAATAAGTATGTATATTCACTGTACTACTTGTCATAACTGATTTTTTGAGAAAATAATGTAAGAAAATAGTTTTCTGCGTGAAAATAATACATGTAAAATGCAACACAAATGACTATGAAAATGAAACCTGACAAATATTATATGTTTTTCCTAATTAAAGTTGAAAAAAGGTTTTTAAAAGTTGTTAGCTACCTTTCTGACATCTCTTCTGAGACCACCACAGCATGCTTCTTCGTGGGTATGAGACGTAAAACATCTTAGGCTGTTGCACAAGACTGCGCTTCTATCTCTCTTCGCTTCTATCTCGCTTCTCAATGGTTGTGCTCTCTGACCTGGCTATGCCCCCTATGGTGCCCGCCTTGAAGGCTGGCTTTGTCTGACACCCATGGTGTTTGCTGACTCTGCCAGGTATCTCCTGCTCCAGTTCCCTGTTGCCACTGTTATGTGGAGCAGCTTTTTATTGATACAGGGCCTGATTTAAATATTGGTGGAGATGGTACTCCACCACAACAGCAACAGAGTTCCCTCTTCACCAATATAGTGATCCACATGCTGCATTTACATAAAGGTAGACCGTACAGTTAATCATGGCAGAGACTACTCTGTCTCTGCCATAATTAATCACCTATGACAACCCTCAGGAGTAAGGGCCTGGGCGAAATGGCAGCATGTCCGCCCACCAAATTAAAATAGGTGGATATGTAGTCATTTTTTACTGTTCCTTACTGCCAGGTAAAACCTGGTGGTAAGGAGCAGCAAAAGCATTCTGATGCTTCCCTAACCATGAAAGAAGACTCGCATCTACTGTGACAGCTGTTCCTGCTATATAATGCGGTCATTTACAAATCTGGCATGCACAGTATTTTTGGCCTGGTGTAAAGTCCTCTGCCAGGCCAATGGAGAATGCTCGGTCTGCCAGAATATAAATCAGGCCTAGATTTCAGTGTAGAGTTGTGCTATAAAATGGAACAATGTTATGCAATTTAATGTTATATAACAACACACTGCAAAGCAATTCTATGCAATATAAAACTATGCAGTGCAAAAATATTATGCAATTCGCTAGTATCCTTTTTGATTGGCAGGATATTCTTTGCTGCCCTTAAGCCTTTTCAAAATAGCTGATGGTCTTTAGAGGTCTGTATACACCTGTATATAGGTGAGTGGTTGTAGTACACTTCTTCTACATCAACAGTGGTGCGTTAGCACCTAATGGGACCTACATGCAAATTTAGAGACTATGTTAACATACCACTGTCTTCCTTAATTTAGACTTAGGGGCCCATTTGAATGGTGGGCGGATCGCCACCGCCTGTATGTCGGTGGCGATCCATCCGCCATTCTTGACCGCCCGCCTAACATTTCCCTCCCTCCATATTACGATGGCAGTGGGGATCCAGGCAGACAGAAAGACCGTTCGCCAGTTTTGCGCCGGTAGACAATTGCCCGATTACCTACCAGGTGGAAAAGGTCTGCAATATGGTGGCGGTGCCTTGCAGGCACCGCCATCAATATAATATGATGGCGGTGTCTTGCCTTTCCATGGCGGAGACTCCACCATGGAATGGCATGCGGTCTTTCCTTTGGGGGCCTGTTGTGGGCCCCCAGGGGGCTGCGGGGTGGGTGGCTGCACATGGGGGGTACCCTATGTACCCTCTGACATTTGCATGCACAAGGTGACAGGCACCGCGCGGTGCCTGTCACGTATCCATGGTACCCCCTGACATTTGCATGCACAAGATGGCAGGCCTTTTTAACATTGTAGCGGGTGCTGAATACAGCACCGCCCACCATAATGTTAAATATACAGGATGCGACCGCCATGGCGGTGGTCGCATCCTAATAGGCACAGCGAGATCGCCGCACCTCTTGCGGTTGGTCCCATTTATCGTTACGGTGGTGGGCGGACAATTTCTTATCTATTTTCTGCTGGCTAGTTTTTAACGGCTGACGTTTTTCCTAAGTTACGAATCCCTCGTTGCACATGGTCAGGGGTGTAGCTTGTTTCTTCTACCTTCAAAAATGGTGCAAGATAAGTGGAAGACCTTTCGATACCCAGTATGGCAAAGCTGAAACAATGTGAGGAGCTCCTGGTTTAGAAACTGAGGTAAGCAGGAGGAGGTATCGGATACAGTTGGTCCCGTTTTGTGTGTTATGCAAAGAAAGGGCAAGTTTTACTTTTCTTTTGGTTCCGTGAGCATTATATAACTTTCTCAGTTATTTGCCATTGTGCACGGTCCTGGCAAATGAGTATCACTTTGCAGTTAAGTCTCCGTTTGGGAATACATCATTTCTATTAGCTATTAGTTTGCAAGAACCAGGCGAATTTCCCTTTCAGCTTTCAGTCCCACTAACATTGCACAACTTTTCCAGTTGCCCCGACTTGTGCACTGCATTGACATACGACTATCACCTTGTGGGCGAGTCTGTGTTTTGGTAACATATTATTTGCATAAGCATTTATTTTTTTTCCAAACCTTAGTTTGTCTCTATCCATATTATTGGTCTTGTTAGGCCATGAGTTACCAAAATTAGTATAATATTAGCAATCTCAGGGTCCTTTCAGATCCCATCATTATTGAAAAGTAATAAAAGTTAGTGCACATAGGAAGAGGCACTTGTGTCTTACATAGGATTTCAGATAAAGTAAGTTTATTCAGACAAGTAGGCACTTGCAGTGGCCTGATTATGCTTCTAGCCACCTCCTTCCTGATTAGCCATATCTTTTAATACCATATCATTTGCGTTTTCATCATGTGCTCCAAGATGGATCTAAAATTGGCAGGATTTCTCAGATCTCATTCCGTAATTGGCCTTCTTGACTCCTAATGCTGGCAGTACATGACCCATTACAGGGAATTGTTTCATTGACTCCTTGTGGGAAATGAGATTGTTGAGTATCTTAACGGTTTGGCTCGGGGTGATATCTAGAGGGCACCATTTGATGATAAAGGACACCCTGGTGGCGATGGACTAATACTCACTGCATTATCTGCATTGTCTTGGAGCACGATTGCACATGGTGAAGGGGACCAGAGCATGTCTTGGGGTACAGCATGCTTGGAAGCACTGTAATGGATACACATAGTAGGTGGAGGTTTTCCTTTTCTACATTCTTTCTAGTGAAAATTGGTGAATGCCCAGAAAAGTATCATACTGTGTCCTTGCAGGTACTTGGAGGCCTTCACAGGCCCGACATACAGTGGCTATCCTGAGGAAGGCGCTTGTGCCGAACGCATGTAGAAAGAATATAGCCGCACAAGTTACATTTACAGAATGGATTAACCTCTGAAATTATTGCATGTAATGATTGTATTTTAAGGACAGTAAAATGTGTGTAAACAGAATATATGATAATCATGTTTATGAACTGCAACTGATTGACCCATTATATGGGTTCATTTTGTGAAGACATTAAAGGACAAGTGCATGTTTTAATGAATATGAATGAGAGGATTGAAAGATATTTAAAGTGTGTGGGGTGGATTGATTGAGTGTGTAGGTCATTGATGGTTTTCATATATGTTTGTGACGAAACCGGCAGAGTACTATTGTATATACTATGCAATATTATATAATTGTTGAAAAGTGAAGAGAGATAAAGAGAAGAAAAAACATTTTGGTAAGTTTTGGATTTAATGTAATGTATATTGAATAAATGTATGCAATAACATTTTTTTTGCCCTCATTTTCCACCATGGTTTCAAAGATGACAGGTACTACCAATGGACTCAGATACTCCCTCAGTATACTACTAGTAGAGCTTATGCGATCTTCCTGTACCAACACCCTTCAGCATACAAGAGCCATTTAGGACCCATACATTGAATCCAATAAAAACGTGGAAAGTGCTGCCATCGTAGCTAGGGAGCCGACCCTGAGCCAAGCATGTACTGAGGGTGAAAACCACAGCAGCTTAATCATTAGAGCGGGGGAAAAAAAAACCCGGTTAGTTAATTCCATTTAAGCATATACCAAAAAGCCCTTTTATTCCGGTTCCCGGTTCTGACCAAGTCAAGTTTGGATACTTGTAGAACTGACGCTCTCCAATCTGAGAATGTAGGTGGACGGTGATCTTTCCACTTTTTGCAGATTTCTCTCCTAGCCAATAAAATTGAGTAAAAGAGTAGATTTTTCGCAGGACTCCGCACTTGATCCATTACTCCCATAGTTGCTAGAGGAAGATCGATCGCGATTTGCTGGCCCAGAGATGATGTAAGTACTTTACTAATGGCGTCCAAGAAAGCACTGATAGAAGGGCATTCAAAGAACATATGGGCATCATTGCCATTTACTAAGCTGCATCTATCACATGCCACAGAGGAACCTTGAACACATTCTGCCAACCTATTTGGAGAATAGTATGCTCTGTGAAGCGTGTACAGATGATTCCCGCGCAACCATGCGGGTTTCACAATATCCCAAAAGACCTTGAATGAGATGGACCATAAATCTACCATATTGTCACAGGCTAAAGAGGAGCCCCACAACAGCTCGGGTAGTTGGAATTCCCCTTCAGACTCCTCTAGTATCAGATTGTACCACAGTGATATTTCTTTTTTTGCCTGGTGGTTTGTCCAAAAGTAAAGTTTCCAGTTGGTTGCCACCCCCAACTGGAGCTCCCCTTCGACCTAAAGCCTGCATAGAATGGGCCTGTGCCCAACTGGCTATCTGGATGTATTTACATTTAGAGAGATTAGATCCTGTTTTATCTTTTAGGGTTTTCCAAGGTAATAAATTACCCTCCACAAAGATGTCTCCCCATGTCTCAAGCCCACCATCTCGCAAGAGTGCAGCTAAACTATCTTCCATCCAGCCAGGGTTCCCCGGGGAACCCCATAATGGGGCTTGACTAGAAAAATATCCCAGTTTTGTCAGATTCCTCACCTTGCACCATACTCTTGCCATCCCCTGTAGAACCTTCAATTTGATTTTTTTTTAAAGAACTTTGGGTCTCCGAACTTAAATAGAAAACCTGACTGTGCTGCTGCTTCCCCTTAAGCATGGCTGAAAACATATAGCCAACTCCTTGACCTGTCGGCATCTTTAATAACATTCGAGTATGGCTCAGTTGGAATGCCCACACATATGTTTGCAAATCAGGGGCAGCCAACCCCCCCCTTTTCCCTCCTGCGCCTTAGCTTTTTCCAGGCAATCCTTCAATCAATCAATCAATCAACGACATTTATAAAGTGCACTACATACCCGTAGGGTCTCAAGGCGCTGGGGGTGGGGGGGGGGGGGTGCCGCTACTGCTCGAACAGCCAGGTCTTCAGCTTCTTCCTGAAGGAGAGGTGGTCTTGGGTCAGGCGCAGGTCGGTCGGGAGGGAGTTCCAGGTCTTGGCGGCCAGGTAGGAGAAGGACCTTCCTCCTGTAGTCGCTCTTCGTATGCGGGGGACGGCGGCGAGGGCGTGGTTGGCTGATCGGAGGTGGCGTTTGGGGGCGTAGAAGTTGATTCGGCTGTTGAGGTAGCTCGGGCCTTGGTCGTGTAGGGCTTTGTGTGCGTGGGTGAGGAGGCGGAAGGTGATTCTTTTGTTGACGGGGAGCCAGTGAAGGTCTCTCAGGTGTCTGGAGATGTGGCTGGTTCGTGGGACGTCGAGGATGAGTCTGGCTGAGGCGTTCTGGATCCGCTGGAGTCTCTTCTGGAGCTTGGCGGTGGTACCGGCGTAGAGGGCGTTGCCGTAGTCCAGTCGGCTAGTGACGAGGGCCTGGGTGACGGTCTTCCTGGTCTCGGTGGGGATCCACCAGAAGATCTTCCGTAGCATGCGTAGGATGTTGAAGCACGCCGAGGAGACGTTGTTGACTTGCCTGGTCATGGAGAGGGAGGAGTCCAGGATGAAGCCCAGGTTGCGTGCATGGTCTGTCGGTTTGGGTGCGGTGCCCAGGGCGGGAGGCCACCAGGAGTCGTCCCAGGCGGAGGGCGAGGAGCCCAGGATGAGAACTTCCGTCTTGTCTGAGTTCAGTTTCAGTTCAGGTCGTCATCCACTCGGCTACCTCTTTCATCCCTTCGTGCAGGTTGGCTCTGGCGGCGGCGGGTCGTTGGTCAGGGAGAGGATCAGCTGGGTGTCGTCGGCGTAGGAGATTATGTTGAGGTTGTGTTGGTGTGCGATGGCCGCGAGGGGGCTCATGTAGACGTTGAAGAGGGTGGGGGTCAGAGAGGATCCTTGAGGGACGCCGCAGATGACTTCGGTGGCTTCTGACTTGTACGGTGGTAGGCGGACTCTCTGTGTTCTTCCGTCGAGGAAGGAGATGACCCATTCCAGCACCTTGTCCTGGATTCCGACGTTGCTGAGGCGTTGTACTAGGGTGCGGTGGCAGACAGTGTCGAATGCCGCGGAGAGGTCTAGGAGGATGAGGGCCGCTGTTTCTCCGTTGTCCATCAGGGCTCGGATGTCATCGGTGGCGGCGATGAGGGCGGTCTCGGTGCTGTGATTGGCTCGGAAGCCGGACTGTGAGGGGTCGAGGGATCCATTCGACTCGAGGAAGGCGGCCATCTGCTTGTTGACGGTCTTCTCGATGACTTTGGCTGGAAACGGGAGGAGCGAGATGGGGCGGTAATTCTTGAGTTCGGTGGGGTCCGCTGTGGGTTTCTTGAGTAGAGCGCTGAGTTCGGCGCGCTTCCAGCTCTCAGGGAAGGTGGCGAAGTCGAAGGATGTGTTGATGATGTCTCGCAGGTGGGGTGCGATGACAGCGTCAGCCTTGTTGAAGACGTGGTGAGGGCAGGGGTCGGTCGGTGATCCGGAGTGGATGGAGTTCATCGTGCGGATGGTGTCTTCGGTGCTGATCGGGGTCCAGGCGTGGAGGGTGGTGGTGGGGGGTGGTTGTTCGGTCTTGGTGTGCGTTGGTTGGTTGTTGAAGCTGTTGTGTATGTCCGCGATCTTGTTGTGGAAGTATGAAGCGAGGGAGTTGCAGAGGTCTTGCGATGGGGTGATGTCGTTGTTTCCTGCGCTGGGGTTGGATAGCTCTTTCACGATGTTGAAGAGTTCCTTGCAGTTGTGTGCGTTGTTGTCCAGCCGGTCCTTGAATGCTGTTTTCTTGGCGGCGCGGATCAGCTGGTGGTGCTTCCGGGTGGCCAGCTTGAAGGTGGTCCTGTTGTCCGGTGTAGGTTCCCTTCTCCAGACTTTCTCGAGGGCTCGACAGTTCTTCTTGGAGCTCTTGAGTTCGTCGGTGAACCACGGGGCTTTCTTGCTGCCGGGTCTGCTGGGCGGGGTCCTCAGCGGGGCGAGTTCGTCCGCGCAGTTGCTGATCCACTTTGTGAGGTTGTCGGCGGCCTAGCTGGGGTTCGCTGAGCTGGCAGGAGGGTGCTGGCTCAGGGAGGTGGCGAGCTGGTCTGCTGTGATCTTGTTCCAGCTTCTGCGGGCGACCTGTTGCTGGTGGTGGTGGGTCGTCGTTCTCTTGAAGGTGAAGTGGACGCAGCTGTGGTCCGTCCATTGAAGCTGTGTGGCGTGGCTGAAGTCGATGTCTGTGCTGGAAGAGAAGACTGCGTCGAGTGTGTGTCCGGCGAGGTGGGTGGGGGTGGACACCAGCTGCTTGAGTCCGAGGTTGGTGAGGTTGTCGAGCAGGGTGCTGGTGTTGCGGTCGTTGTTGTTCTCCAGGTGGAAGTTGAGGTCCCCCAGGAGGATGTAGTCGGCGGAGGGGAGGGCATGCGGGCTGACGAAGTCGGCGATGTCCTCGCTGAATTGTGTGCGTGGTCCCGGGGGTCGGTAGATCAGGGTGCCTCTGAGGGTGGTGTTCGGGTCGGTGTGGATCTGGAAATGCAGGTGTTCGGCGGTGGTCAGGGTGTTGTCGGTGCTGGTCGTGAGACGGATGGTGTTCCTGTGGATGATGGCGATGCCTCCTCCCATCTGGTTGGCGTTGCGGTCCCTCCGGACGATCTTTAGCCCTCTGGGATAGCGATGGCGATGTCGGGAGCTGAAGAGGCGTTCATCCAGGTCTCTGTGAGGAAGGCAACGTCTGGGGCTGTGGCGTCTTGGGATATGTTTTGCCCAAATGAAAGACGTTATATCTCCCTGTAACTTAGTAATACCTACAGAATCAAACAAAGAGGAATAATATTAAAAAGAAAAGATACCTTCGGCAAAATAGTCATTTTAACCAAATTAACCAGACCCAGCAAAGATAGTGGAAGATACGTCTAAGACTGCATGAGTAAACGGCATTCCCTAGCAACGGCTGAAAAATTGATTGTAGCTAGTTTGTTAATAGCTTTAATAATGTTTAGGCCCAAATATCTCAGACTAGATGAGAGTTGAAACCCCATCTCGCAATCTCCATAATTCCAGACCATTACCTCGGTCTTTGAGGCATTAACTTCGTAATCAGATATTTTGATATTCTCCACAGATATACGCTCGGCTTTTCCAGCAGTTATTAAACTGGCCTTAGAGTTCGGGGAAATGCAATAAAATGTTATCCAAAGAATTACTTTTCTGAGCATAAAAATTACTACTTGATGATATTGTATGGCTAGGCGTTTTTTTCCCTTAATTATTTGGTTTTGCCTGCCTTGTTACCATTATTTGGCAGAAGGTCACTTTTCTTGATTACACTTCAATAGCACGCAATGTAGCAATACTACAAAACCACCAATATTATACAACTAAAATATATGGAATTCTGCAATCCATGTATAAACTCCTGACACTAATTATTTATAATCGGTGACTTGTGATGCACCCACTTGCCTATTATGAAGAAAAGAGACATCAAAACTAAACTGTAATAAGTTATTGTAGTCGAATTCTGACACAATGCCTGCTGCCAGCAGCCAATGTTAAAGGCAGGTCAGGTCAAGGAGCAGCTGTTTAAAGCAGTGAAAATGAAATGCTGCTTTTCTTTCTATAATTAATTAATTTATAATTTTAATTATTTTATATTTATGTATTTTAAAAAAATTATAATGTAAATTTTGGTAAATAATATATTGTTAACTATTTAATAATTGGCTAATTATAGTTATTAATTAATTAATGATTATGTTATTTGTAGGGGAGAAGGCTTGGAAGTAATTTAATGTCTATTTCTTTCAATTTATTTTTGTTATAAATGTATTTTACATTGATTTAAACGGTTAATTGTATGAATTAAATTATTATTAATTGTTTTTAAATTGTTTGTTCATTTTAATTTATTATCAATTAATTATGTTACTAGTGTTATGTTTTACAACATTGTTGGTGTCATTTATAGGGGAATAGGTTGGGAGGTATTTTTTTTTAAATGAATTAATTGTTTGTGAATTATTTTTAATTATATTACTGGAGTGGGAATAGTAAATTATTCCTCTCCGCTATCCAACTTTTTCCCTACTATTGCACTCTCTGGAGTGGGAATAATAATTTTTACCCCTACTCTTTTCAATACTTTCCCCTCTGTTTCAGTTAATGTAGTGTAAAATGTATTTTACAAAGATTAAAATATTTTAATATTTTAATTTATTATATATATATTTTATTTTTATGTTATTGGTATATTTGTATATATTATTTATAATATAATGTTTACCCCTCCAACACTTTTCCTACTGTTGCACTCTTTGGAGTGGGAATTGTAATGTTTACCCCTCCGCCAGCCAACACTTTCCCTACTGTTGCACTCTCTGGAGTGGGAATAGTCATTTTTACCCCTACTCTATCCAATACATTACCTACTGTTTCAGTTAATGTAGGGTAAAATTAATTTTACAAAGATTAAAATATTTTTATATTTTAATTTATTATATATATATTTTACTTTTATGTTATTGGTGTATGTGTATATATATGTATTTATATTATGTTGCACTTACTGGAGTGGGAATAGTAATTTTTACCCCTCCGCTATCCAACACTTTCCCGACAGTTACACTCTCTGGAGTGGGAATAGTAATTTTCACCCCCTACGCTATTCAACACTTTCCCTACTGTTGCACTCTCTGGAGTGGGAATAGTAATTTTTACCTCTACACTATCCAACACTTTCCCTACTGTTGCACTCACTGGAGTGGGTATAGTCATATTTACCGCTACACTATCTAATACTTTTCCTACTGTTGCACTCACTGGAGTGGGAATAGTAATTTATACCCCTCCGCTATCCAATATTTTCTCTACTGTTTCAGGTAATGTAGTGTAAAATGTATTTTACAGAGATTACAAATGTTTTTATATTTTAATTTGTTATATATATATTACTTTTATGTTATTGGTGTATGTGTATATATATATGTGTTTATAATATGTTTCTAACAATTTATAATTTAATACAATGAAGTAAATATATATATAATATATTTGATATTCATGTATGTTTAAATTTATATTACATTATATGTAATTCTTATAATTGTAAAATTTTTCTAATAAATCGAATTTTTTTTAAATGATATGTATTATTTCCTTTATTTTACATTATGTTTTAACCGCATCGCTGCAGCGGTTATTTTTCCGCTGTGCGGCTTTTTTCAAAAAGCCGCGTTAGATGACGAGCTCAGTTCGTCATCCGCACACGACCACCGTGGCTGATGACGAGCTCAGCTCGTCATCAGCAGCGAAGGGGTTAAACATAATAAAAACAATATTTTAACAACTATATTTTAGACAACAATATTTTTTTTCCGATATTTTTGTACTTATCATTATCTAGATATTTTGGACATCGATATTCTTGCATCGATATTTTTTAACTCGATATTTTTTATGGCGATATTCTGACTGTGATCCGTTGGTTTTGTATTGTATTTGGTCGCATTGGTTAGATAAAGATTTACTATTTTTCTAAACTGGTGTGGTGTCCATTTGTAGTATCTTCACTGTATTACTGTATTTATTCACAAATGCTGTACACACTGCCTCTGAGATAAGCCTGTCTGCTCGTGCCTAGCTACCAACGGGGTGAGCAGGGGTTATTTTAGGAATGTATACCCCTTACCCTGACTAGAAGCAATGGTCCTTATTTGGACAAAGGTACTTACCACTGCCAACTAGATACCCCCATTTCTAACACTATTTGTATTGTGTAGATATCAATGATAGCCTTAGTTTTACACATAACCCTTACCATAATGTGCCATCTTCTACCTATCACTTCTCTTTTCTCTACAGTAATAGTAAAATTATGTTCCCCAACCCGGAATTAGTACAGCGTCTAAACATTGTTTAATAAGGGCATGATTCACAAAGTTAAACTTACACTTTTGTATAAGTTTAGGATTTTTTTGCAATTCACAAAGGAATGTTACAAGTAGTATCTTTATGACTGTGGAATCTCCACATACCGGAGACTCAGCACGTAAAAAGAAAAACCGTTGAAAAGAAGCTACTTGTAAAATTGCTGTGTGAATTGCAAAAATTCATAAACCTACACAAAAGTTTAAGTTTATCTCAGTGAATCAGGAACCGAGTGTTTTAGTTAGGAAAGTAATATTATTTTTAATTGTTGATGTGTTCTTGTTCGTACTTTCATTCAAACTATATTTCTTTTTCTTGTTTTCCACTGAGTGACTTTTGGTAAGAAACTGGATTATTAGTTACGATAGCTGGAAGCACCATTCAAATAATAAACACAATCCTTGTCAGAGGGAACCTCAAAAGTCACTAAATTAATCTGTGTTTAACCCCCAAGTGGCCTGGCACATAAGCAGCCAGGATTAACATATAGGCAAGGTGTTAAGTATTTATGCAGGACTCACCAGTAGTAAGTTCTACTGCCTAGTATATTATAGAGCATGGGACCCCTATGGTCCCTAACAGACTTTGTAGTCAAATTACATAAGTTATGAGATGGGGTTAATAAAATTGATGATCCAGTACATCTCAGTTAATGTTTACACTCTAGAGAATAAAGACGTGTAATGCCGTGCTCCAATTGTAGCATAATTTATTTGCAAGCTACCGGGCTAGGGAGGATGTGAAAACTGATGATGAGATTAGGGATACGTAAACCCCCCAACCTGAAGAGCCGAGAGTGCTCTCCCAGAGAGTTTGCAGAGGTGCAGCAAATTGCTTGTGCTTGCCACATGCACCTCAGTAAAGTGAATAATCGATGGCTGGTGTATGTGGAGTCAAAGCACAACTCCAGACAAAATGAGACCTTTGAAGCCAGTGAAGGCCCCATGGAAAGTTTAATTTATCGACTGTCAGAAAATTGCTAATATGCCTGAGATAATCAGTGCGATGCCACAACTTAACACAGAGCCACCATTCATACAGGACAATAGCGCTTTAGGTGACCACTAGGTACGGAAAGTGCAACAAGAGGTGCCAGCCAGGTGCAAGTAAATGCTGCAAGGGGAAGCAGATAAACACAAAGGAGCGCTAAAGGCGGTGAAAACCAGGTACAATGCAGAAGGTTAAGAGTGGTAAAGAACAAGAATAATAGACAAAAACTCTGCTCCCCATCAAAGAAGAAGATAGTACCGTGCCCACCTCCAGTTGGGCACAACGGTCCGAGCACTAGTCAGCATGCTAATACTCGCCTTGATGACATGGGGCCAGAAGAGGCTGAAGGTCAAGTGCGGCCTTAACAACAGATAATCCTGGCAGCCTCTGCAGAAAATAGCAAAAAGTATGACTTCACGGTTTTCTTAAAATCACCATCTTCATTTGATACCGCCAAAAGCAGGGTCTTGGCGCCCGATGGACCGCTTAGATCTAAACCTTGGATAATTTCATTGATGTGCTAGGATTAACTGATGACAAAAAGATCATCAAATATCTCATAGCAGGAGAAGGAGTAAAATAAGTGATTAAGAAGATACTGCAGGTGGGCAGGTATCTTAGCAGGATGGCAAGGCGGCATTGAACCTCAAGTACAATTTGATGGCGAACGTTGACTATGAATGGTACATCTTCAGTCAGAAGAGACAGAGAGATGATAAAACAATGGATGAATTAGTTGAAAGACGTGAAAATCTCATCAAACGCTGTAAGTTTAACAAGTTCAATGATCAAGAAGCCATTCATCTCAGAGTCATAGATAGTTGCCTTTCCGATTCCTTCAGATGCTGAATTCTGAGAGAAACACTCAGTTTAGAGTGTGTGATCATGGCAGCCAGAGCTGAAGAATCAGCTGACAAGCAAGCTGTTGACATGGTGGCTGGAGGAGCCCAGATTCAATTGGCGTTGAGCGTGAAGAGCAAGAAAGAGCACCAGATAGAAGGACACAAAGTGATGTCTCCAAGGAAAAAGAAGTTGTGTTATCGATGTGGATTTCTGCATGAAGGTAAATGTCCCGCCATTGAACAGATATGTAAAGGCTGTGGGAAACAGTACCAATTTGTAACAGTTTGCAAAGCAAGAGAAAAAGTGAGTGCGTCATGTAGTGAAGACAAAATGGCTGGCATAAAGTTCCAAAATCTTTCCAGTCATGTCCACCGAAGTAAACGGCAACATCAATTGAGGCAAATAGAAACTGAAATAGGCCAATTTTCATCTAATTCTTTGTGGAGAGGTCCTTTGACATCACTGTCGAATGACAGAGAAGAAGATGGGTGTGCAATGTCAGTGCTGACTACTGAAAGATGTGCGCCTGTAGGGTTGGCTTCATGGAAAGACGCATACTCATCAGAAAAGGATTGACAAGTGAAATTACGAAATTCATTGGACATTGTCCCAAAAATAAAATTGAAGGTTAATGGTTGCTATACACCATTTGTCATAGGCAGTGGTGTGTCAATAAATATCATGCCAGTTCGAAAGTACCATAAACAGTCTCCAGTGCCCCGTCACACCATTGAAAACCAAGGTATACACCTCGGTAGCCTTGATGCCCTTAAAAAGTCAAAGTTAATTCATAGTGACAATGAAAGACAAAAAAGGCGAAGGTAAAAGCCCCAATCCATGTCCTTCAGGGCACTTCAAGTGCATTTTTGCTCAGCTTCAGCACTGCTGCTGACATGGGACTAATTTCTGTGAATTACATTGTCAATTCACATCATGACATAGTGACTCAGTTTCCATCTTTGTTCCATGGATTACAAAAACTTAAAACAATAAAAGTGCAGGTTCACATTAGTATGGACATTCTTCCTGTTGCTCAATGACATTGTTGAGTTGAATATCATTTACAAGAAGCTGTTGAAAAGAAATTGAAACTTAGCTGAAACATAATATAATTGAGCACTCTGCTGGTCAACACCATGAGTGTCGCCAAAAGTGGTGTTACCTAAAAAGGACAGTGGAGGGTCTGTGCAAATTTGGTTTGACATGCATCAAGCTAATAAGGTAATCAAACGAGAACAACACCCAGGTGTAACGACCGGATTTTCGGACCAGATAGAATCAACTCACCAAGACACCACTAACCCAGCCGAAACTTAACCACCTCCCTCCTTAGGACCTATTTACAACAGGTATCTATGTTCCCTACCCAAGGATGGGGAATTAGCAATATACATGCTTAGATCTTCTAAAATACCACACTCATACAATATAGTCTTGCGACCACATGGGCCCAGACCAATCTACCCTGGGGCAGTTCTGATTACTTACCATTACACACTGGCTACAACCAGTGCTCTCACAAACCACAATCCGGTGGGTATAAACACCGTGTCCCCCCAGGGCTCTCACTATTACACAAGTCACAATCCTGTGGGTATACACATCGACCTCAGTCAATGCTCTCATTAACGCCGCTTTCCCCAGAGGCGATCTCATTACACACCAGTTTCCCCCCTGGTGCTCTCATTAACGCCGTCTTACGACGACGATCACTTTCCTATGAATACCTTTAGCTCTTCATGTTGGGGAATCTCTCACTATCCACTAGAGGTACAATACTACAATATTATGGATCACACAAGAATGGCCGAATTACACGGTGTATAACTTATTCCCTATTTCAAGAGCTCCTCGCTCCCTCATTATTCAGTTACCATTTACCTGGACGGGAGTAGCATCCGTTCATATAACAGCATCTGACTAGAAGAAAGGCTAACTTTACTGTAGGAGAACAAAATATACACACTGGTTCACTAAGAACTGGGGTATCTTTATTGATCAATAAAAATATCAACAATATAATACTATACCATAACATATAGCCTGAAAAGGAAAAGGAAAGGTTAGAATGTGTGTGCACGCTAATAAGAAAGGGTCGACGTCACCTTATTAATATGAAGTCTGGACTCAGCAGTCATCTGGGTTCCCTTCTCGTCAGTGCCTTGGCTCGTCTTAGGGTCACACCTCTGCAGTCACGGATACACGTCTGCACCGCTATGCTCTGTCTTCTCCGCTTCCCTCCAAGTCACTGGAACCTTCCTCTTATCAGCTGCTTTCTCTCTGGCTGTTCTGCACTACTCCTCTCTCCTCTCAATCAAGGACTGTCTTCACTTCTCAGCTTCGATCTTATAACTCAGTTCCTACCACTCAGGTATTCGTTCTCTCAACTAACTGCTTCACTTTGTATGCTCTGATCTTAATGTCAAATCTCGCCAGCTGCTCCAACTAAAATAACTTCAATCTTTCTAAGAGAGTATCAGATTCTCGGTCTTTCTCGGACTTCAAAATGGCGACTGTCTGCCCTGAAATAATTAATTGCATTTAATGCTAACGACTAGCTGCCGCCTACAGACTGACTGATTCACTGCCTCATACTTTCGCTAATATGGAAGCTTGTCCCTTCATGGAAAGTTACAGCCAGTAAACTGCCGCCCACCAAATTCTTGTACCTCCCCATACCAAGGACACATTCTCAGTCGGCCGATCTGATGTTATGTCCTCTACACGCAGAAAAATACAGTCTTTCGATAAGGGCCAGCCTGAGCCGGTTCTCTCCAAGCGAACAACACCTCATAACTAAAACATTACATTTGACCTAGAAGCATCTCAAGCTGCCGGGGCAGAAAGAAAGATGGAGTCTCTCCCGTTTGAGGCCTACAAGGCCCGAAATAAGCATAACTCCATCGGAAGTATACTAGCACTCTTATAAAAGGACGGATTATTACTAATACTAAGGAATCTATCCCTTAACATAGATTTATAAGCCCTGAACTAAGAAGAAGGGTACGGGATTGTGTCAAACACCTTGTTAATAGGCCCTATCTAAGGCTCTAGTCCTCCTATTAGAATGATAGCAGACTAAAGTCACCTTCAATCACCTTCACTCAAGAAAGGGGCAAAAAAGTCGGTTAGAACACTTCACCCTTGACTTTAGGCTACTAATCATTCGCTAAATGGAACTAACATCCGTAGAGGAATAATATGAAACAAAACTAACTGATCTATTTCTTGTACCACATCTACAAATCTGGAGTAAAGAAGGAATGCACTGAATAAAGCAGCAAATGGCTACTAAAATGCAAATAGTAATCATGATACCCCCTAATATCTGTCGTAAAGAATGTAAGTCAGGCAACCAATTGAAGAGCCAGTCAAACCAGCCCTGGTCAATATGTTTTCTAACTTCTTTGGTCAAATCATGAAGTTTGTCAATATGAGCCTGAATAGATCTGGTATGATCTGTTAGATTGAAACAGCAAAGGCCCTCAAAGTCAGAACAGTCATGTCCATGTTTGAGCAAAAGATAGTCGATGGCAGCCCAGTTCTGCAGAATAGCTCTGCGTTCACCCTGGGCGTCCAATAACATGTCAGATAAAATTGTAGAAGTAGGATTGATAGATTTAACCATCCAACAGGCCGTCTTCCCAATGGACTTTGCATGGTAGACTGCTAAGGCAGGAACACCTACAATCGAAAAAGCTAAACTAAGATATTCAGATTTAGAAAATAAATGTAGTGTAGAGTCACAATCGTCATGTAACATTACAGCATCACGAACAACACGGGAATGCATATTAGGGTGTGAAGAAATAATCAATAAGCTCAGTCTAGTGATGGCACAGGGTCCTCCAGAAATGTTTGCGGGAATGTAGGGCCAGGACGTATTACCACAAGAGAAAAGCCATCCAGAAGGTAAAAGCATTGTACGATAATGACTAGGGGTAACTACTAAACTCTTGCAGGTCATATTATTTTTAACAGAAATACATGATTTCGGGGATCTTCGGGAACACAAAGTTAGTTCATGAGCTGAAAAAGAAGTGGCACCTTTCAATTTCAAACGCACATATTCAGTAATTGCATTGGGATCGCAGGTAAGGAAAAAACATAAATCACCCTGTGTGATATTATACGTAATTATTTGGGAAGGAATCGGGGGTGTTGGATCTGAAAGCACAGTACATAAAGGACAGTACTCGTGTGTGGCAAAGTCTCCAAGAATAACATTAGGACGGGCACTTGGTATATTAAAGATATGGGCTAAAGTCTCCAACGAAGCAGGGACAGCAACCAAACAGGTCGCTAGTATATCAGTCACCGAACGCATCAGTGTTAAACAGAAATGTGGAGAGTTAGTGACCCTTCGGGCCAAGGTAGTCCAAAAGTTAGATGATGAATCCCACGCAGCAAAGGAACGCGGTACTTGGGTTATCGAATCAACCAAAGTCTGTGGGTTCCCTCCTTTCCCGACGTAGCAGGCCAAAAGGAGTCCAACGCCGGCACATCCTGCAACAGCAGTCCAGAGAGTGATCTGAAAGAAAGTCAAATACAGGCATTATTCATTCTCATAAATAACATTTGTCAGCCGGGACAGCTTCCCAGCTATCTTTCCCTGGTCTCATGACAAGAATTGTATTATCATGACCGGTTGCAATAACTTCAGCTTGTTCAGGGGGATTTTTAGGCGATTGCACCCACACTCCCGCTCCTGGATTATCTGTGGAGCCAAAACCTTTTTGTCCTCGTACAGTTAGCAAAGTTGGGGCAGTGCCTTTCTGAATATCACCACTGAAAACAGGCATGATTAACAATTGAGCAATTCGGTCAGTTTTATGAATCGGTAAATCAACCTCACTGCTATTCAGCAGGAGCAACTTAATCTCTCCCTGATAATCACTGTCAATGACTCCTCCGAGTACTTGCATGCCTTTTAAGGCCAGGCCCGATCTAGGGGCAATCAGTCCAAAATTTCCAGTTGGTATACAGACACCAACGCCAGTTTCAATGATAACTCGATCTCTGCTTTTTATTGTAATATCATTCATGGCATGCAGGTCCAAGCCTGCGGAACCTGGGGTTGCTCTGCATGGAGCTAATGCTCCAGGGGAAATTTCCCAATACATTACAGTATTGCCAATGGTGTTTGGCTTCGCATCAATAGCTGGAGGAAATAAACCCATTAATGGAGATTCAGCATTCAACAAGGGACGATTATTCAAAATCAACAGTGCCTGAAACAAATAATCTCTCCAATTTTTATATTTACTGTCAGTTACTTTACTCAGTTGCTCTTTTAGCAAACCATTCATCCTTTCAATAAGGCCTGATGCCTGTGGATAATATGGTATATGAAACACCCATTCGATGTTATTCTCCACACAAAATTCCTGCACCAATCTTCCCTTGAAATGGGATGCATTATCAGATTGAATTTGAAATGGAACATCATAATAGAGCATAATCAATTCCAATGTTTTAATGGTATTCACTTGGGTAGCTCGATTACAGGGAAAGGCCACTAAAAGGCCACTGTATGTATCAACAATGGTGCAAATATATTGGCAGTTTTTACTCATAGGGAGTGGAACAATATAATCAATCTGCCAAATTTGAGCGGGTAATTTTCCTCGGTGTAAATGTCCTTTGACAATTTGGGGTACTTTTCGCTGTCTAGAATGTTGACAGATAGGACAATGCAGTATAGTATATTTAATCACATTTAAAGCAATATAAATTCCTCGATCGGCAGCCCACCTGCTAGTGGCTCTCTCTCCAAAATGTCCTGCTATCTGGTGGGCCCATTTCGCCAATCCCGCCAAATCAGAATCTTGCATGTCCACCACTGCCTCAGCAATTTTAGATTTCTCATCTGCAATGTTATGAAAGAATTTGTCAAGGGAGTCTATTGGTGTATGAGCATCCACATGAAAGATTGTAACAGTACTTTGTGGGAGCAATTCCCAAATTTCTTGCCATAATTCTTTACCCCAAAGTTCTTTAGAATGCAATTCCCAATTATGAGAATGCCAGGTTGGTAACCAAACCGCCAGTCCATTAGCAGTGGACCAGGAATCAGTAAAAAGATGACATGTACCGGGTAACTCTTGTTTTAAAACTTGGTAAACAGCATATAATTCAGCAAATTGACTACTCTTTCCTTCACCAGTTGTACTCAGCAATTTTTGTGTGATGGGATTATAGGACACTGCCTTCCAATGCCTTTTCTCTCCTATGTACCTCGCTGAACCATCCGTAAACCACACATGGTTTCTGTCCTCCGCGGATCATCAAATGGCTTACCCCATTTAACAGGGGATTCCTGTACTACAGGTTCGGAGCAATCACTCCCAGTCTCAATCGATGGCGCCTGCGCCACTTGCTCATGTAATGATGCCACACCTTTCAGTCCCACACGTGCCCTGTCTTGTATGTACCATTTCCACTTAATCACACTCGCCTCTTGAGCATGTCCAATTCGATGAGTTTTCGGCGAACTCAAAACCCACTGCATTATAGGAATCTCAGGTCTCAAAATCACATCATGTCCCAAAGTCAATTGCTCGGTATCCACCAGAGCCCAATAACATGCAAGTAATTGTTTCTCAAAAGGTGTATAACGCTCACCAGCATCAGGTAACTTTTTAGTCTAAAAACCTAATGGTACTTTATTTCTGCCTTGTTTTTGCCACAAACTCCAATTTGCATAAAGACTTTGCAAGGACACATTCAAATCCACATCACCGTCACGCACGGGCTACAAATCCAAAGCATACTGAATCGCTTCTTTTGCCAAATCAAACGCATCCTGCTGCAGTTTACTCAATTCAAACACATTCTTTTTACGAGTAACTTTGTATAAAGGGGCCAATATCTGACTCAAATGTGGGATATGTTGACGCCAAAAGCCAAATAGGCCAATAAAGCTTTGAGCTTCTTTTCGGTTTCTTGGAACTGCAAAATCAAGAATTTTCTGTTTTACTTGTGGAATCACCTCTCTATGACCTTTATGCCAATTAATGCCTAAAAATGTCACACTTTGTGATGGACCTTGCAATTTGTCGGGATTGATTTCCCAACCTTTTTCGCGTAAATGATCAATAACTTGATCTAACTGGGTTTGAACTTGATCTTGTGTCTCACCTTGAATCAAAATATCATCAATATAATGACACATCTGAATTTGCGGATTTACGGGTACCTCAGATAAATGTTCCGCCACCAGCCGGTGACAAATCGTAGGACTATGTACATAGCCTTGGGGAAGACTTCTAAACGTCATTTGACGTCCATTCCATGTAAAACTGAATTGTTCCTGACACTCAGGAGCAATTGGGATTGAAAAGAAAGCATTGGCAATATCAATAGACGCATACCATGTTCCTGGATGTTTTTGAATTCTCTCAATTAAAGTAATTATGTCTGATACTGCAACAGTCAAAGGGGGTGTATGTTTATTCAATTCGCGGTAATCAACAGTCATACGCCAAGAATTATCACTCTTAGGTACGGGCCAAACGGGATTGTTCCAAGCAGAAGTAACCGGAGTTATAACTCCTGCATCCACCAAATCTTGAATTGTAGCACTAATTTCTTCATGGCCACCTGGGATACGATATTGCTTTTGGGAAACAACCTGTGTAGCCTGGGGAATTTTTACAGGGGGCATTCTTAAGCGACCAACTCGTAGAGGTCTGGATGATATATAACTTTTACTTCCAAATTGATAACAGCCGTCATCTAAATGCAATGCCATTCCTTTCAAAATGTCAATTCCGATTATGTATTCCAAAAGTGGCACAACTAAAACAGAATATTCTTTTCGGGGAATTCTACCTATTTTCATTTCAAGTGTAGTCTGCACTGCGGGGGTTTCCTTTCCACCTAAACCAGTAATTGTGAAAAACTGACCTTTAAATTTCTTTGATTTTCCATGAATAAGAGTGGCCTCCGCTCCTGTATCTACCAATGCTCGGGCCCTTTGGATATTACGATGTTTCCAAAAAATGTCAATATCTACATAGGGTCTATTGTCTCTGTGAGCCCACCTGCGTACTGGAGCTTGACCTATTTCCTAGTCATTTTTATTACGTTCTGATAACCAGGACAAATCAGGGTAAATGCTCTCATATTTCTTGGACGATAAAATGTCATGTTCATATTCATCCCCATTACGAAATGGATTCTTGTCATCTGCATGGTACTGTGAATTTCGATCGGAAAATCTGTGTCGATCCTCCCTTCTCCTCATCTTGGGGGACTGATCCCTTTCATCCCTATATCTGCTGTTGACACAATCATCTCTCCCCCTTTCTCTTTCTCCCTCTCGCCCTCTCTCTTTTTCACGCCGAGGGGACACATCACGTTCATGCCGTCGTCCATCACGATGATCAGAATCATCACGACGTCTATCGTCTCCACTGTCATCAGAATATTCACTATCACAATCATTCTTTCGCACACATCGGGCACCCTCCTTCCGATCCAAACCACGCTTGCGAAACAAGTCCCACAAGCGATTATTAGGTTCACCATCAATGTCCTCACTCTTCACACCATCAGCCAGTAAAGCAAGATACATATCACGTCTAGTGAACTTATAATTCCCAGCAGTACGACCCTCAGGTCTGGACTGCCTCTCAGGTTTAAGCCATTCGCCCAGCTCACCAAGCTGACGGACAGATTCAAGCACCATAGACAAAGCATTGCCAGTCTGATTGATCAGCAAAGTCATTATAACCTGCTTATAAGGAACAGGGGAAGAACGGATAATGCGATTACGCACAGAAGATGTTAACAAACCATCCAACAATCTGTCAGATGTACTCAGAAAAATCGCAGTTTTCATCACCTCCTCTTTCAGCCGTTGCGCCGCATCGCGCAAAGTGTACCATGGCTTGTCATTCACAGGCCGATCAGATTCAGTAGGGTATGTGTGATTACAGCCATCAGTCGCTAACTGGAGCAGACTAATTTGACTGACACCATTATAATTCCGGAAATGATCTTGTACAGTGGAATCGGAACTCAAAGAACAAAATTTCAAGGCATCTCCTGCATCTAACATCATACCCGCAGCGCCTAACTCATAAAGGCGTACCATCCATGTAAGCAAGGCCTCACCGGGCCGTTGCCAAAATCGTTGCAAAATGTCACTAACTTCCTGTTGCGTAAAATCTTCTAAACTATCCAAAGGAATACCATTTGGATTACCAGGAGCTTGCTGTAACTTTCGTCGATAAACCGGATGCGCAGAAACCTCAGGACGAGCATCAGAAGTAGCCCGATCAACAGATTTAGAGGGACAATTAGAATGAGAAATGTCATTAGAATGGAAAGAGCGACCACGGTCGCCGGAATCATCATATTTGTCACAAGAATTAGATGTACAGTCACGTCCGGAGCGAGAAGACTCGCGCCTGTCAGACTCCTCAGCCGAGGAACCAGAATCATTCGAGTCCCAGTGGAGTCTCTCCCGTTTGAGGCCTACAAGGCCCGAAATAAGCATAACTCCTTCGGAAGTTTACTAGCACTCTTATAAAGGGACGGATTATTACTAATACTAAGGAATCTATCCCTTAACATAGATTTATAAGGCCTGAACTAAGAAGAAGGGTACGGGATTGTGTCAAACGCCTTGTAAATAGGCCCTATCTAAGGCTCTAGTCCTCCTATTAGAATGATAGCAGACTAAAGTCACCTCCAATCACCTTCACTCAAGAAAGGGGCAAAAAAGTCGGTTAGAACACCAGCAGCCTGATTCATGAACGGGCCGTTTTGCGAGGCTCAAATAGCGAATCATAAGGAATCGCTATTTGAGACTCGCAAAACGGTATTCATGTAGGACTCGCAATATTAATTGCGATTCCCACTGATTCCTTATTTGCGATTAGCTAATTGCTAATCGCAAATAAGGAATAACTCCCCATGCATTCCTATGGGCCAAAAGGGGAGTCATTCCTCATTTGCGATTAGCAATTAGCTAATCGCAAATGAGATTGCGAGTACAAGGGTGCCAGGGGTGTCCAAAGGACACCCTGTAGCACCCCTGCAATGGAAATTAACACAGGTGTTGCACACACACATGTCCAAAGGACATGTGTGTGTGTAACGTGCAACTCAGAAAAATGCATTTAAATGCATTTTTCTGAGTTTTCGCAATTTACCACGAGGTTTGACCTCGCGGTAAATTGCGGCCCGAAATTGCGATTTCGCATTTGTAAAATGGATGATGAATTGCATTTAAGGAATCTCAAATAGAGATTCCTTAAATGTAAATCCTCGCAAATATGCGAATTAGCAAATAGCGATTTTTGCATTTGGGATGTTGAATCCCAAATGCAAAAATCGCACTCGCAAAGGGCCAGATTCTCAGAATCTGGCCCTTTGCGAGCCGATTTAGGCTTCATGAATTAGGCTGCAGGTCTGCACATTGTCAATATGATTACCCACTTGAACGGTACTAAAGTCTTTTCGCAACTTGAGCTGAACAAAGGATATCATCAGCTCAAATTGGAAGAAAGTTGCAGGTATATTACTACTTTTTCAACTCATGTTGGTTTTCTCAGATAAAAAAGATTGAGTTTCGGAGTGTTTTAAGCTGTCAAACATTTCCAAGATGTCAGTTATCGCATTATACAGCCTGTCGCACAGGCTTTCAGTTACAGTGATGCTATACTAGTATTTGGGTACACATGAAAGGAACATAATAGAGCCCTTACACAAGTGTGCCATCTACTTGCTGATGCAGGTCTTACGTTGAATACTGAAAAGTGTGAATTTCATGAAACAAGACTAAAATTATTTTGGCACATATTTGGGGACGGAGGAATGACTCCAGATCAAACCAAGATTCAAGCTTTGTCATCTACCTCCCCTCCACAAGATATAACCATGCTGTCTTCTTTTCTTGGTACGGCCAGTCACTGTTCCAGGTACATCTGCGACTTTGCCAATATAGTGCCCCATTGAAAGAGTTAATGAAATGGAATGTTTCATTTCAGTGGTCACTGATCAAACTTTCAAGACGATTAAGCATGCCATTGAAATTGGAACAAAATGGCTTACTTTGATCCGAATCTGCATACAGAGGTTGTTGTGGATGCCACCCCAGTGAGTTTAGGTGCAATTCTTGCTCAACATAGTGGACATGCAAACGCACGAAGGTGTATCGTAGCATATACTAGTTGAAGTTTGTCATAGACTGAACAAGCTTACTCACAATCTGAGAAAGAAAACCTAGCTGTTGTGTGGTCTTATGAACACTTTCATGTGTTTCTGTAAGGGAAACATTTTATGGTTGTTACTGATCACCAAGCCCTGCTCGCTATTTTTGGCAATCCAAAGGACAAAATACGCCCTTGCATTGAGAAGTGAGGCCTGGTACTACAAGAGTATAACTACACCATTGTGCACTGGCCAGGAAAAGATAAAAACCCGGCAGACTACTTTTCTCAAGGGACCACACAGTGTCATGACAGCCGACGCTACCTTCATTGTGAGAGCCAGCACACCTGCTGCTGTGTCTGTGGAGCAAATTAGTGCTGCTACCAATGTAGAGAGGAATATACTCATCCTCAAAGACATTATTATGCATCAGTCCCAGAGGACACATTCTCAACCTCTTAATAACAACAGTGAATATCAGAAACTCAAGAATGTGTTGGATATACTGTCAGTTTCACAAGAAGGATTTATCCTTCTAGGATCAAGAATTGTCATTCCTGAAAGTTTATGATAGCAAGTCATTGAAGTGGCAGATGAGGGACATCATGGAATTGTCACCACAAAGGAAGATCTCTGGACTGAGTTGCGAGAGAGCTCCAGCCTTGTTATTTGTGTAATTGTTTATCACCCAAAACAACCCAACATCCTTTGAACATTTCGGATCTGCTAACACATGTGTGGGAGAAAATTGCAGTTCCTTCTTTGAACCCCTTAAAAATGGCCATTACCTCATGACTGGTGGAAGACTTTTTGTTAATCACTTATGATCGAGTAATTGAAAGACTAAAAGGCATATTTACCATCTGGGGTGTTCCACTCATTCTAAAACCTGACAATGGCCCTCCCTTTAATGGTCGGGAATTCAAAGACTTTCTTACTCATTTGAATACCAAGCATCAGAAAAGAACACCTCTTTGGCCTCAGGCTAATGGTGTTGTGGAACGTTTTATCAGCACTCTTAAGAAGGCTGTCCAGCACGCCGTGCTAGAGGGATTTGAGCTCAAGTCAGTTCTTCATTCTACTGTTCATACATACAGATCAACCCCCCATTATTCAACAGGTGAAAGCCCAGCTATCCTGATGTTCAGAGACCCATGGTACCAAGCTGCCCATTGGACTACTGAAGGAACAACTCATGCCAAGAAAGTTCGACTCACTGATTCATCTCATACGTCCAGAATGAAGACTTAAGCAGACAATGTCAATGTGCTCAGGACATTATGTTTCAGAAAGAGGATTGTGTCCTTGTCAAGTAGAGGGAAAATGCAAATCTGATGCTTCATTCGATGCTGATCCATTGCAACTTGTGACTAGTGAGGGACACATGGTGACAGCTCACCATCCTGGAAAGTCCATTACGGGGGATTCCTCACATTTCAAGCATCTGCCTCGGAGTCTGTTGGTTCCAGACATCCAGATTAAGAGCAGGAATCAGAGGGCCAGGAGAGCCTCAGGATGGCCTCAGTGCCTAGCTCATCAGTGCCTGCTGTGTTTTTTTTCTCCTACGTCTCCTCAGCCTCACACCACAAGATCTGGAAGAGTGGTTCAAGCGCCGCAGTGACTCATTGAGGAACTATGATGTGTATATGTTTTGTTAGTATTTTTTTATCTAACACAAGGGGAATTGTAGTTTCTTGTGTATTACAGAGTGCAGAACCCCTATGGTCCCTAACAGATTCCGTAATCTAGTGACATAAGTCATTGGGTGTTTGGTCATAAAACTCTAGAAAGTAAAAACATGTAATAACGAGCTCCGGCTGTGGCATAAATAATGTACATGCTAACGGGCTGGAGAGGATGCTACATAAGCGAAAGCACAGCTCAAGTAAAATCTCAAACCAATTTAGAAAAATAGGGTAATTTCTGATAAATAAAATACCACCAAAACAAACTAAATTTGATCTATATAACCAGAGATATATTTAAAAAAATTTTTAGGTGAGAATAATCCAAAGAAGCACAAGTGCTATTGCGGTTTTCTGCTCATGCTAGACCAGGGGAAAGTCACAAGCTCACGCTGATCACGATGGAGTGTGGGTCGTATGCCAGGATAATCTTGCTGGAAAGTTTCCTTCTCTTGTCTAGTGCAAAGAGTTCTGTTTGTGTTGGAGATGGCTGCGAGGAAGAGGCTTTTGGCACAAAGATCAGGCCAAGCTTTGTCCACTGTTGTTGCTGTACTGGGAAGAGCTGGTCATCGCTGGAGCTTCGTGGTGGTTGATCAGTGCGGACGGTCACTGTTGACATGAAGTGCAGGTCTCACATTGCCAGTCATTGCATACAGTCACTGTCAGTGTGAAGAGCAGACTTTGTTCATATCAAGTGGTTAATTTCAATTTCAAAAGTCTTTATTTCGATTTTAGAGATCATAAAAGACAACTTTAAAAAACCATTAAGTAACATGTCATGTAGGAGATTTAATAGCAGCAAATAACGTCAGGGTGATATATCAAATTGATAAACGTCCAACTACTAGTTACAAAAAATAAATTAGTACATTACCTAAGATATAACATATATTTTAACATCGGTTTGATGCACGTTACATTCATTTATGAAAATTTTGAAAACATTAAAAAGGATTCAGAAGGTTACATATAGCATTTGTCTATGTGTAATATTTGGGTTGCATGATCATAATATAATATATAATTTTAAAACAGGTCACAAATAATCAATGTAAACATGATATACGAGCTCGAATTATCCAAATCCAATGCAGAAACTTCTCAACAGCTACAACCACAGGCCGAGAGCTATTTGTTTTAAGAATCCTTAAGGACTCACAGCCTGTTTTAAGGCCTAGCTGCAAGCAGATATGTTTTAACCATGTTTGCCTTGGAACTTTATATTTGGGGCAGATAAATAGAATATGACCAATGCTTTCCCATTGAGTAGGGCAGAAGGGACAGCTGGGGTTAGTTCCTTCGCTCCATTTGGCAGTAAAGGAGTTAATGGGTAGTGTTCCTACCCTAAACTGATGGTATCTCTTTCTATCCTCAGGAACAGTAATACAATACCAATAACCCTCAAGAGCAGTTGAATGTTTTAGTTCCAAAAACTCAGTGGTTAATGATGGACTGGTACAGCGACCGAATCTTTTCATTGAAACCATGCTCCAGTAGAGCTCTCTAAGGATTTTTCTAGGAGGGAATGTATTGGCTATTGGATCTTCCCACAAACTGGATAGACCCATGGCAGTGTATGTTGCCCTTGCCTCCCTCATCCATGGGATTTTGTGTGCCCTGTCCGCGTCTCTGACTTCAAGGAATGCCCGTGCATACTGAGAGAGATCAGGGGTGACCCACAACCTCCTCCAGTATGCCACTGGTCTATATCGGGCCATGTCTTCCAGGTCATAGAAAAGGGGAATCAAAGGAGTAGGTACTGGGAGGCCTGTAATTCCACGCAAAAATTTGTTTTGGGCTCCAGTCAATCGGGTAAGGTTACTATACCCCCACAATTCTGCCCCATAAAGAACTGCTGCTCCAATCTTCGTATCATACATTTTAAGGACTGGGGTAAATGGCCTAGTATGGGGGAGGAGAAACTCTTTAGTTAGGGCTCCTGCTAACTGCTAACACGTTTCGTCACCAACTGATTGGTGTGATGTTTCCAATCTAATTTAGAAGTAAGGGTTATCCCCAGATAAGAGAAAACCTGAGTCTGTTTGAGTTGAACCCCGTTCATGACCACCTTTCCTCCACACGTACTTAGACTTGTGGAGGACCATGAATTTAGTCTTGCTTACATTTATAAAAAGCCCATGGGCTTTGCAGAATACCTCAAAAACATCTATGGCCTTTTGCAGGCCTTGTTGTGTTTTTGAAATTAAAAGGGTATCATCTGCAAACATCAACAGAGGGATCAACTTACCATCCAACTTGGGTGCATCATTTGGTTGATGCTCATAGTAGTTGATCACCCTGTTGATGTACGGTGAAAAGAGGGTCGGTGCCAGTACGCACCCCTGGCGTACTCCCCTTGCAATTGGAAACTTATCTGTTACACTTCCCAGTTAGTTCCAGCGGACTTGGGCAAAATTGTCCTCATGTAATTTCAATAAAAAGGACAAAATATCCAATGGCATGCCCTGGTTTGCAAAAACAGCCCACATTTTAGCTCATGGCACCAAGTCGAACGCTGATTTAAGGTCGACAAATGCCGCGAAGAGCGTACCCCCCAACACTACCACCCGCCAATAAATTAAAACAAATCTAAAAACTTGATCGATTGTGCTTGTATGACTGCGGAACCCGGCCTGGAGAGGTGACAGTACTTCTTCCTCCTCAATCCACCCTTGGAATCTCTGCAAAACAAGCCTTGCTACCACCTTCTGAATGCAGTCATTTAAACTTATGGGCCTGTAATTTCCTCGGTCTGAGCGCTACCCCTTTTTAAAGATCGGAATGATCTCAGCACCCTTCCAGGTATCAGGTATGGGTGAGCCTATGGCAATACCATTAGCTAGAGATTGAATATAGAGTGCCCAAACCTCCTTATCGTGCATAAATAAATCGGCTGGGACTAGGTCCAAACCTGGTGCTCTACCCTTGGGGATAATATTCAGTATCTTTCCAACCTCGGTTCTCTCAAAGAGTAGCGGAGTGAAATCCCTGTTAAGGAGGATAGATTCTTCACTCACATCACCAGCCATTTCTATTAATGCGAACTGGGACGCATAGTGAGAGACCCAGAGGTTGGGTGAAACATGGTTTGTTGGTTCACCCCTTTCAATCCCCCTGCCCCACTTAACCATATCCCAAAAGGTGCACATAGATCGTTCTTTACTAGCACAATACAACTCTCTCCAGTAATCATCATCCCATGCTCGTTTGGCATCATATTGGGCATTTTTGTAGAGAGCACGGGCATTCTTAATTCTTTCTCTATTCTTTCTCTATTTTTTGATTTAACAGCCTCTGCCAGGGCTTTGTACGCGGCCCTGCAGGACTTCCCATACCGTTGGTCTTCCTTTTTAACAGGCCTGTTCTGTCTATTTGACACCTTTTTTTATAAAAAAGCACCTTAGTTGATTAAAAAGTTTATTGTGGATCGGATTGACATTTGCTATGGCCTCCTCCTGTGTAGTACATTTTTGGAGTTCCACTGTTGCCTGGACAGTCAGTTCCCTCATTGCCGCAATCTTATCTTCGCTCACAAGACAATTTGCCCAACTAATCTGTCTAGTATCATTTGAAAGGACAATATCAACACAATCTGGAGGACCCTCCTGGTTAGAAAATTTAAATAGCTTAAATGATAGAATTAAAGGATCATGGTCACTCTCGACCCTATCAAGTGGTCAATTCCGGGTGCAAAGAGATCACTTCACAGTCACAAGGAGCATAACCTTCAGAATCTTCACCTATTCTAGAGGTGGAGTTCACACTGATGTCAGCCAAGGCTCCAGGAGCTGGGGGGCACCTCTTGGGGATCAGGACTCACTCCAGCAGAGCCCAGCAGCAGGGCTATGGAAGGTCCAGTTGATGCTAATTAGTAGAGCAGCTGCAAGGAGGCTTCAGGAACCCTGTTATTGTCCTGTAGCTTACACAGGACGTCAGGCAACTGACCACTGAAGTCACTCTGGGTAGTCTGGGATCAAGGCAAGCAGGTCCAATCTTCGTTTTACAGACATCACACCAGTCCTTTCTGAAGCATGGCAGTCCTTCTGGCAACAGAGCAGTCTTCCATAGGCCCAGGAGGGTTTTGAGCAGAGGTTCTGAATGTCCTATTTTTATACCTGGTATCAGCCTTTGTGTGCGGGAATTCTAGACCTACCCCTAAAACTGGTTCTGGTCAGTTCTTCCGCCTCTGGGTTTGGGTCAAAATTGTCTAGTGTGACAAAAGGCATGGGCATGCTTTTAGTGTCACATTCCTTTGTTTGAGCTGCAGGCAGAGCTCTTTGAAGTATAATCAGGGCAGGGAACAGCTTCTCCTAGCCATCCTATCAAGAAGACTCTTTCCTCTTACACCTAGGCATCATTTGTCTCACTGTCTGACAGCAATAAATAAACCTCAATTCATAGTAATATGACCCAGGACACACAACTAAAGAGGGCTTTAAATTATGATTAATTTAATTATAAACATAATTTCCCCTTCTGCTCCCAAACGGAAGTTGGCACTTACTAAATATGATAAGGTAACTCGGTGTTAGTTTATGGGAGGGATAGGCCTCACAATAGTCAAAAATGACTTTAGGAGTTTTCACTACCAGGACATGTAAAACTTAAACTCACATGTTCTATTTTTTGAATGGCATGCACCCTGCCCTTGGGTGGATAGGGTCTACATTACGCCTACTTATAAGTTTTAAAAAGGAAGGCTTAAGTCTGGCAAAGGCTATAATTTGCCAGGGCGAAATGGCAGTTTAAATATGCACTACAGGATGCCGTGGCAGGCCTGAGACTTGTTTTACAGGGCTGCTTTATTGGGTGGCATAAGGAGTGCTTCTGCCCACTAAAAGCATTCTATTAACCACATCCCTGCTGGCCAAAGTCCTCTCCTGTGTTGGGCCATAATGATCTTGGGTGTGGTCATGATGAGCTCAGCTCGTCATGAGCACAGGAGCACTGTGCCTCAAGACGAGCTGAGCTCGTCATGAGCATGGAAGGGGTTCACAGGCCATAGGTTCATTAGGTGCCACTTACTGGAGACTTATAAGTAAATTAAATATGCCAATTAGGTATAGGCCAATTTTATCATGTTTTAGGGAGAGAGCACATGCACTTTACCACTGATTAGCAGTGGTAAAGGGCACAGAGTTCTAATGTAAAAGAAAATGAGTACAACACAGTAAGGCGCGAAGGCAAAACTTTGGTTGATACCATGCCAAGAATGTCAGGTCTAGCATTTCTTCGTTTTTTGGCTTCTCAGAATGGATCTGCATGATTTTTTTCTAAATTTACTACAGTCCAAGAGACTGCCCACCATGATATCACAGAGAATGAGCACAATAACATTCCACATACAGGGTGCCGTGACTCTGCCTGGTAAACATGCTCACCTGCACCAACAACTTAGTTCTTTATAAAGTCAAGCACCTTCTACAACATCCTAGTAACCTCTAGACAGCATAGAAAGGCCATGGACATTGCGCCTGTGTGCTGCAAGAATCTTTGAGCCACATCTGTTCTATGGACCAAGAGGGTTGTGCAGAGGTCCGGGCTAGTGTCCAGTAGTGTCATTAGATTTTCTTTTATTCAATTACACCAAAAGCTAATTTCAAAGTAGCTGATCATAAAGTCACATTGTGTGCTTTACAGAAACACTCATTCATTCACCCTCTTCTTCTTGCATCCACCCCTGGACAGCCTTCACATCATTTGTTCACACTTGTGCCACACATTAAATTATTTCCCTGATTAAGCTCCGTATTTAAAATAAAATGTATTCACCTCTACCAAATATTCTAAGATATAAAAGTTCCAGAAACTAAATCACAACATTTCTTCATATTCTGTATTTGAAGGAATGCTGAAATCACCCTAGGTTCTCCTGAGACATATTCTCATTTAAAATGTGTACCAAATCACGAGCTATTGAAAGGTAGACGTATTGAAAGAGACTTTGGCAATTTTCCCTTATTTGTATATCACCGAGAGAGTAGCAATTTTAGCTGTTTTCGAGAAGCTATTCGGCCAAACAAGAAAGCAGAAACAGCAAGACTGATTATTACCTTTCCCCAAATGACACAGAATTGCAAGAAAGTAATCAAATCCATTAAGCACTGTTTTGTGGCTGCCTGAAACAAATTACTTGGAGAAGTAAACAGAAATAAGTACTAGCTGGCACGGTACACACCATATGACATAGAATGAGGGTAGGCTTCCAGCAGGCAGCACTGATGCTAGCTAGCCATAACCGGTTCAGCAGATAATTAGATCAATTATTCGCTTTTGCTTCAGTCCTTCACTGGCAAATCAGCATCAATTCAGCCCCCCGTCAAATCATCTATCTCACAGGCAGCTCTGCTTTCAAATTATGTTTAATTTGATTATTTTTTTTGCAGCATCAATAAGCTTTAAAATAAAACTGTTTTAAATCTGCACCCATGGACGTGCTCCACGTTTAGGTGTAATTTTACTGAGTTCACCAATTCTAGAGACCTGCGAAGGTTGGATATTTTCCAAGTGGGGCTGGTCGAAATGCTTTGCACGTGTACTAGGCGTGATTCATGCAAAACTTCCATGTATTAATCGAAATCCGGTTGCCACACAGTTAGTATCTGGTGAACAAAACGTCTGTTTTGAAACTTCCAGTGAGACATTAGCTGCAGGTGAAACTTTTTCAAAGAGGACGCCTGGAAAAGGTTTGTGAATTCGCAATTAAGTTCATTTGAAGACAGTCCTGTATACCGATCTATACAAAGTGCAATTGTACTTTGGCATTTTTATACTTGGTTTTCTACGTCAGTAAAACATAATGTCCCTTGGAATAACCCTTCATAGAAATTTAAATGTCACCTGTGGACAGCTGCACCTATTGTGTCATTCTCCAGTCTGATAAGCAGAACATGTCTTCGGGCCTGGATGTGCATGCAGCCTGAGCCCTGCAGCTTTAAAGCCTGCACGTAGACCTGTCAAAATATATCTAATATTAAACATTAAATAAGTCACCCCTATGTAGACCTTATAGTCTACAAGGCATAGTAGTGCTTGGTATTGTTTACAGGTTCCTGCTGCAATCGCTACATTGATTGATTGCTACACGAGCGCAGGTCGCGCTGACACCTAGCTCGGACAACTGGTGATTTTAAAACTCCCTTTGCCTATCTTTGTTTACCTGGGTTCCTTTAACCCCTGATTTTATTGCCGCTCCACTGGGCTTCTGTCCCCTTACCTGCATTTAATTTTTGGAAAATACACCGCCATTTGGCGGGTCCGGGTTCCGGGGCTGATTTCATTTGTGGGCGCCATCTTTGGTTGGGCTGAGTGTGTGTGTGCGCGCGGGCGCCATCTTGGAGTGTCTCGACGCTCGAGGGGATGTGGGAGACGCCTATTTAAGGCGGACTCGATTTTCAGGCATTCTGATTGATTGCTACACGAGCGCAGGTCGCGCTGACACCTAGCTCGGACAACTGGTGATTTTAAAACTCCCTTTGCCTATCTTTGTTTACCTGGGTTCCTTTAACCCCTGATTTTATTGCCGCTCCACTGGGCTTCTGTCCCCTTACCTGCATTTAATTTTTGGAAAATACACCGCCATTTGGCGGGTCCGGGTTCCGGGGCTGATTTCATTTGTGGGCGCCATCTTTGGTTGGGCTGAGTGTGTGTGTGCGCGCGGGCGCCATCTTGGAGTGTCTCGACGCTCGAGGGGATGTGGGAGACGCCTATTTAAAGTCGTCCTCTCCCGCGCAGCGGGATCGCGCAGTGGGACGCCGTCTCTTAGCCGGAGTCGTGCCAGAGTCCTGCCCGTCTGCGCCCGTCAGCGTCCCGGAGGCGTACGAGGCGACGGGCAGTCCTGGGCAACTGTATTTTATATGTAGCTTGTGCATGTGAGCATTATGCTTCACTACTCGGGTTCGGAACTTCTTTCCTTGCAACACATCAATGGCTCCTGCCGTACGGTGTTTCCTGCTCGCCACAAGGGCAAGTATTGTTGCCCTGAGTGTGGCTGGCGCCCGCAGAAACATCTTGGCGGGGCGCCGCAGAAGGTGGCGGTTAGCGCTAAACATCTGGGCTTACTGCTCAATACTAGATCTCTGGGCCGGCATGCTCTGGACATATTTGATCTGCTGGACTCAGAAAAACCCTTGTTTCTGATGCTCACCGAGACGTGGCTCGGTGAGGCGTCCAACCCAGATATTGCTACTGCTCTCCCGCCCGAGTATAACATCTTCAGGCAGGACAGGCCGAAGGGGCGTGGAGGGGGGGTCGCACTAATAGTAAATAAAATAGCCACCTGCACCATCATCCCCTCGGACGCGATCAAGGATTGCGAATCCCTTGCCTTTGCCCTTGTTCTTTCACCGCACCAATCGATGAAGGGTCTCCTAGTCTATCGGCCGCCAGGACCCATGGGCTCTTTTTTTGAAGAGTTCCAGTCGGTGACTTCTTCTTTATTACTCACGTCAGAGCATTGTATTGTTGCCGGGGACTTTAACGTCCACATGGACGTGGAAACGGATGCTGACGCGATAAAAATGCTGGAGGTCACAACCCCTCTGGGCCTGGTTCCATACCATATCGGACCGACCCATGAGAAGGGACATACTTTAGATTTGACCTTCTCTACGACCCCTATAGAGATGCTGGCTCCTAGCCAGGTTCTTTGGTCCGACCATAGGTTGGTGAAATTTTACTTCTCGGAAGTTAGGAAGCCTTCCGGCGCCCCCCGGCAGTCTTCCGTGGGATTCAGGGCACTTCACCGGATTACTCCGGAACTGCTGGCACAGGCTTGTGCGGACCACCCCTTCGTGTTAGCAGGGAACTTAGAGGAGGATGTGGAGCGACTGCAGGCCTGGTTCTCAGAGAGACTTAATGATCTGGCTCCTCTGAGACCCCTCCGCAAACCTGAAAAAGGTGCATCTGCCCCTTGGTTTACGGAAGCATTGGCGGCCTCTCGGCGCCAATGCAAGGTAGCGGAAAGAGCTTGGCGCGCAAATTACGACGCGACGGCGAAACTCTCCTACAGGTCTGTGGCGAAAGCTTACCATCGGAACATCCTCGCGGAGAAGAAGGCTTATTTCGCGAGAAAAATTGAAGCTGCCTCCAATTCCTGTAAGGAGCTTTTCGCCGTTGTGCGGGAGTTTACAACGTCTCGCGCAGTACCAACCCAGACTCCCCCTCCTGCGCCTTGGGTCAGGGCGATTGCGGACTTTTTCACCTCTAAGATCCAGCGGATCCAGGACTCCTTCCATGTGCTGGAGCCTGAGATACCGGGTCGGGTGGAGAATACCGCTGCTACCCGACTTAACGCAGGTGTGGCCTTGGCAGCTTTCCCTCCTCTCTCGCTGACCGCCTCTTTTGACCTGATGGCTGGGCTTAAATCAGGTTCCCCCCGGGATGCCTGTCCGGCAAAATTTTTGGCTAAAATGGCAGCTGTCATTAATCCCCTCGTGAACCCCCTGTTGAACTGTTCTCTTGCACAGGGTGTGGTTCCCCAGGCCTGGAAGCAGGCCATGATTATTCCCCTGCTTAAAAAGCCTGGCCTGGATGTGGAGGTGTTGGCGAATTATAGGCCTATTTCGCTCCTGCCGTCTTTTGCGAAGGTCATTGAAAAGCATGTCCATAAGGTGCTTGCCGACTACCTGGAGTCCCACGACCTACTGCACCCTACCCAGTCGGGTTTCCGCGCCAATCTGAGCACCGAAACAGCCCTCCTGGAAGTCTCCGAGGCGATTAAGGAGGTGCTGGATTCGGGCGGGAGAGCGATGCTGGTGATGCTAGATCTGTCGGCGGCCTTCGACACCGTCCCTCATGAGGGTCTTCTTGCAAGACTCTCAGAGGTTGGTCTCCGAGGGACGGTGCTCCAGTGGTTTCGATCTTTCCTGGCAGGCCGTCGACAAACGGTCTGGGCTTCTGCTTGCTCCGCCGAGATGTCGCCATTGGGTGTCGGAGTTCCTCAGGGCTCTGTCCTGAGTCCAACTCTATTTAACATCTTCATGACCCCTCTGGCGGCATTGGCGGAGTCTTTCGGGGCCCAGATCGTTTCTTATGCCGATGACACCCAGCTCCTCTTCACCTGCGAGAGGGGTGCGGACTTCGATGGAGGTAGGATCCAGGGTTGCCTTGAGGCTGTGTTTCAATGGTTCCATCACAACAGCCTCAAGTGCAACTCGGATAAATCCGAGGTCCTCTTTTTTGGGTGCAGTTCGGATCCGGACTGGAAAGTGTGGTGGCCTGAGAACATGTTTCCACCAGCAAGTTCGTCCCAGGTGGCTAAAAACCTTGGGATTAAGATCGATAATGGCCTCACACTACGTTCACAGGTAATCGGTCTCACGGGTACCTGCTTTGGCCTACTCCGGATGCTACGTAAGTTCCTTCCCCTGTTATCGGAGGAACATAGGAAGATCACGGTGCAGGCGATTATAGGCTCGAGAATTGACTATTCCAACGTCCTTTATCTCGGCTTGCCAGAATATCTGCTCCAACGGTTACAGGTTGTCCAGAATTCGGCAGCACGGGCCATCTTTGGACTATCTCGCCGTGCCAGAGCCTCGGGTCTTCTGGAGGCTCTGCACTGGCTCCCTGTCCGGAAGCGGATAATTTTTAAAACTCTTACTCTGGCACACAAAGCCTTGCACGCCTCCGGAGCAAAATACCTGCAGAAGAGGCTGGCCTTTTATTTGCCTGCCAGGTCGCTCAGGTCGGAAGCCCTGTTTCTTGCGGCGGTTCCTCGTGTGAAGAGAGCCCGCATCGGAGGCCGCTCTTTTAAACTACTAGCGCCTCAGCTATGGAATAAACTGCCTGTGTCCCTGCGCAGCATTCCTAATTTGTTGGCCTTTCGGAAAGGGCTTAAAACCTGGCTCTTTTCCTCTTAGTCTGGGTCCCTATTAGGTTTCTTTTATCTCTGTTTCTCATTTTATTTTACCTGTTGTGTTATGAGATTAGTGTGCAATCCAAAGCGTCGGGACACTCTTCCGAGTAGCCGCACGCTATACAAAACCCCTGCATAACATAACATAACATAACAATCGCCCTCCGAAAAGGTATTTTCACTGGTAGGGCTGTAGTTCATTCTATGAAGATGAAGCTAAAGTACAATTAATATGTTAATTCTGTATATTATGTTTGTAATAACCTAGAGAGAAAGTTCAACCACTGTTCATAAAATTTATTAAAAATCCAATTCAATGCTGGAGTTGGATTTTTGATGAATATACATACTTTTAAAAAAGTTATGCTTTCTCTGCCTGTAGCCTCATCTGAGTTGATGAGTTGTGGAATACTTCTCTAAGAACAGAGACAATGGTTTGGGCCTGGAAGTATGGCTCAGGCGACGATTCGGACCCAGCTTAACCCTAGTAGGGCAGTTTAGGAGAGTCCACAAATGTCACTGACTAAAAAGAGACCAAGAGGAGACCTGTACCTATATAATTCAGTGATAGTGGAATTCTGGAGGAGAGGGAATTTTTATCCGAAAACAGACTTTAGTCCTGGGCTTTAGTTTCAGTGGAGGAGGGAGCTGGCCCCAGAACCAGTTTAGAGGGGTTGAGCAGGAGTAGACTGATGCTCATTACATTAAAAACATCCATAGGCATTACGCAAGCTCCCTCCAGTGGCAGAACATATTTTCAATGTTGGTTTTACTGAGGCAAATAGGATGTGCTGCACAGCGGGAACGTTTTGTCTTGGGAACTCCTTACCCATTGGTCAGGTCATGTCCTGGAGTCACCCTACCACCTGACTAGTGAATTAAACAAACGTAGCACTTCACCCCGAGATCTTTGCAACACTTTAGGGATCTGCGGCAGAAGAAGACTGGACCTTCCGTATGTAAACTCAGTTTCAGCCTTCAAGGGCTAGCCCTGCTCCCACATGTACCCGGGACTTCATGGGTCAATTGGCTGACCTCCTGCATAGCTACAGGGACATAACAAGCTGCAAGAGGCCTTTTCCTACAAGTGACCCATGAAATTATTACAACTGTAACTGATCTGGATCTTGCTGGTGACCTTTGCTGGGATGTGTCTTGTCCCTAAGTGTTGTCCCTGAATTTCTGGGAGAATCAGAAGTAGCTAAGAGAAACTACCACAGAAAGACTGAAAAGCTGAGACTTAGAAAAACTTTAGACTTCCATCATCTCCAAAGCTTCAACAGGACCGCATGGTAAAGGTGTTTGATTTTGATGTGCCATGTGGGCTGATTTAGAGTTTGGAGAAGAGGGTACAGCATTACAATTGTAACAGAGTAAGCTGTCCACCAAACTGAAGGTCAGCCTGCCTGATTTACAGTTAGATTGACGTTAAGTAAGTCAGTGACAGAGACTACTCTATCTCTTTTGCTGAAATACTCCTCCGACGGGCCTGGAGGAGTAAGGGCTGCAGAAGGTTTGACCATTGAATCACTCAGTCGATTTAGAAGGGGTGGCCGAATGGCTAGTTTTTACTCACCCTTTCTACTTTGAAGAATATGGTGGTAAGGGGCAGTAAAAACATTTAACTGCCCGCTCAAAATACTGTTTTTGGATTTTGTTTTGGAAGATACAACTTCTTTAAAATTTTGGGGTGGTGGGAATGTCATGTTTGATGGAGACGTTCATCAAACTTTTAACTCATTCATAGGAACTGCCATAATGGCATGTCGATGGTGTCCTCCAAGGTGTAAATCAGGCCCTTAATTGGCTACAGCTTTAGGCATGCCATGCTGGAGGGTTTTGAGACTAAGGCCTGACTAAGGTAACGCACCCACCTTCGCTTTTCTGTCTGATTCCCCATCCACCTACAATGCTGTCCCCTGGCTCTATTTAGATGCTGGCGGGTCCATGGACAAAAGCCTGTTTGAGTGCTGCTGACTCCACCAGGCATGTTAACCCGCGTCTATAGCATCACAGGGAAAAGTGGCTATTGGAGGGAGTACAGCCAGTTTGCCCGCTGGGCAAATCACAAAGTGTCTTCCCGCTGACGTGACTGTGGCAGGTAAACCTCCACACCTGAGTTGGCAGATTGGAATGGATATAAGGACGAAACATACCTTCTTTCTGTTTCATATTTCCTTTACTTTCATGGATATGATAGCACAAGTTCTGCCTTTGTTGCTGCTATTTGACCACAAAGCAAATCCACACTGTCGTTGCGGGATTCAGAGGTAAGCTTCTCTTATAACTTGTTACCTTTTTACTTTCAGTTTACATTTGATTAGCACATGCAACTGTGCATGTGTGTACTGTTGTCGTTTGAAACATTTACAGAAAAACACCAGTATAATTTTATTGTAATTTTAAAATTGGTGCAAGTTGCCTTCATGATAATGAACCCTTACACAAAAATGGACATCAATAAAAAAAAAAACGACCATACAGGTGTGTGAACATTACTTTTCAGAAACTATGAAATGATAAGCATATGTATTACACATTATTAGGATAATTGCAAAGTATTCTAATGCAGAAATTGCACTTGATAAGGGAAAACGTTTCCTTTCTAATAACTGTAAAAGAAAAGTCAGCTCCAAAGTTTTATCAATTAATATATTTATCAATTAACATTTCCACTTGTCTAGAGCATTAATTGTATTTAATTGAATGTTATTTGTGCCAGCACTATTTTAAGGTGCAATGCATATGTGCTTATCTTCATCACTTATCACGTAGAAATAAACACATCTGTATTAACACAAAACAAAAATGTGACTAATCCATTTATAAGTGTAAATGTCCATCATCGTGATGAATGCTTGCACCAAATTTTAAATGTCAAGCACATACTTTTATTACTTGTGTATGGAGTTTACAAATTAGACAATCTAAAAAACAGTTGTTTTTCTGTCACCGTTTTTAAGTTAAACTATGGAACCTGCTTAATTCAGTAATGGAACTGACTAAGTTTGTGAAGAAGTCTATTAATACGTTGACTACTAGATAGCCAGAATATGATTACTCAGATAGGTAATGTGTACAAGTTAAATCTACCAAATAATTCCTCAAAACCCCAGGCCGCGACCGAGAAAGCTACATCATTAATAAAGTCATTGCAAACAGGGGAAAATTATAAGGGCAGGAGGTTTGGGTGCTCAATTAGGTAGGGGAGAAAAGACTATTGATATTTTGACAGGTGGGGCAAGAGAACTCATGGGTGAGAGACAAGTGATAGATCTACCTTCAAGAATATTGTCGAAACCTCCTAGACAGATGGAAAATTTAACTAGCCCACACGTTTTAAACTTACCCTCTGACGCCACTCCATTTACTGTAATTCTGGCTAAAGTTCCAAGTCCCTCTCCAGCAGAAAATGAAACATGGTTTTCACTACGAAATAAGGCTATACATTATCTAGGGATTAGAACAGGACTGACAAGACCTATGTTTGAGGATTTCAAAATGGTTAGGAGGATCGGTTTGGTAGGAAATAGTACGAAACTCCTTCAAGGTGTAGTGTAGTTCCTATTTTCCCAATAGGCCCTGCGCATTGGAATAACATAAACAGTTGCATCGACGTAGAAGTGCGGATCTTCCAGGCCTCCACTGACTATGCTAAACTTAATTGGGTTTGTTACCAACTAGCTCAGAGGTCACTGGAAACTTTCTTGACTGAAATAGGAAGTGATCAGCTTCCCTGGCACAGCCAAGAAGGGATTCAGTTTTCCAGCAACCGTGCAACATGACAACTTTGCTCCTCAGATCAAGAGTCAATCTCTAGGGTCGTGTGAAACAATAGACAGTTATTTTACTCAGTCAGTGGTTGTGCAGTTTACTTTCACAATATGTAGAGAATAGAGAGACGGGCTTTGTCAATAAAAGGTAACATTTATTGAACAGTCTTTCTTCTCGTACAAGAGAAATGAATTGCCACAATTGCAAGACTTGTTATTATAAAAAGTACGTACAGTAAGATAAGTATTGCGAAATAATACTGTAAAAGCATTGATATGGTTTCTTAGCCATACAATGGTTTAAAATGAATAAAACATATATACATTCATATATACATTCGGCTAAAATACTCAACTGGTGCTTCTAACTACGCCTACCCCAGTGTACCTGACCTAAGCCTAATACTTGGGAGGGGAGTAAGTAAGTAGCTTTAAGTTAAGTTGGTTTTGCCAAGGTTTGCTTCAAGATTTCTCTCTCAAGGGTTTAGTCAACACCATACCTCTGGAAGAGAATGATGGAGGTCTGGTATCTCCCTCAGGACTCGATATCCCAGTCACCCGCAAGGGTAGACTAGAAACGCCGGAGCTGGATTTCTCTGCAGGAGAAAGACAGCGTCTCTTCTCAGCGCGTCGAGGAGGAGGAGGAGGGGCAGCGTCCGTGGGCAGCTTGCATCTGCTGGGCTCTTTGCAGGGGGACGGCTGTTCAGCTCCTAAGTTCACCACACCATCGTTCGCTTGTTAGCAGCGATAGCAGTAGCGATAGCAGCTATGGTATCATCAGCATGACAGCTTCTTCAGCAGCAGCGAGATAGCTGGCAGCATCAGCTTCAGCAAAACAACGGCAGACAGCAACACAGCATTGATAGCTTCAGCTAGCAATGAGACAGCGTTTGCTTAAGGCAACGTTGGTAATATTTATACCTGAAAGGTGCCTTGTTTGACGTAAGTTTTTGGACATAAGACGTCAATAAAGATGTCACTAGGAAGTGATTGTCTATCAGTGCTCATTAGAGTTCTAGTACTAATCAAAACACAGCAAGCGGGGATTTCCAGGTTTGCTGAGTTTTTATCTTGTTGAAGAACTCGGAGTGTTAATCTAGGAATCTCAGATAGTAACTTCTGCTCTGTCATTGCACTAATTGGTTGCAAAGGAAGTGGCAGAGAAAGCTATTCTGGAATGTGGCTCTGTTTGTGTGAGGCCAGAGACGAGTTTCTGAATATTGCACTTGAACGGTTATGCCAATATAGGGAATAAATGGATTTATAGCCGAATAGGGGCATAAGGTCACAGTATCGATCAGGATCCTAGATTAGAACGCTATACCCACTCCACGAATTCATGTCCATCAAATTACTAAAACTAGAGCAATAAGATGCATGTGTACCCCAAAATACATATATGCATTTGAAATAGGCGTATTTGTAATACGTGAAAATGTAGGTACTGTACGTTTTTGAAGCATAGAAATCATTCAAAAATTATAGCATATGAAATAAATGAACGATTATGCAAAATGAATTACACATGAAATATCTCTGAAACAGAGGAAGGGCGAGATAATTTCATCACATATAAATGCATTGCAATAAAATGTGCTAGAGGCTGGTGTAAAGTTATTATGTCTCTAGATGTATTTAGAAATAGAAGTTGAAGCTTCTGTTCTCTATGAATAGTTTTACTTTAAGCAAAGTATTTTTCGTGCCAAAAAAGGGTGAATATTAAAAGTGTTCAATTCAAAAAAATTATTGCTTGAACGGGGAAAATAGAGTTCCAACGCTTTTAGCAGTTTTTGTTGTTCAAAACTGAAGGCCGAATTCAGAGTTCATGGGAACGCTGTGTGTCGGAATGCTTCTCTAAAGTTATTGTTTCTGTTCTGGTGAGAACATCATATCAGACAGGCTCTCAAAGAATTGGTCTACAAAAGCAGGTGACAGTTCGACCAAATTCGATAGTGCTGTAACTTGGCAGGTGTGAGAATGATTGCTGTCATCAAAGTCGGGATCAGCAATGCTCACAGAAGGTCGTACCTGGGTGATGTTGCTTTTGTCACTTGCTCCACTGTTACCACCTAGTCGTAGCACAGGAGTCTCAACGAATGCCGTCATCAGGATTCGTAGCCGCTGGGGACAACACAATGCGTGAGCCGTTATCGGACTGAGCAAAGTATCGATATCCATTGGTACTGCTGATGGAAGTGAAAGACAGATGTCCAACATGCACTCATCTCCACTCATCTCCGCATAGCATACATCGAAGTACAGGTAAGATGCAGGATTGCCATATCGGTCTGAATGAAAGGAACCAGGTCATGTTTAGATCTCTCAGCCTGGCCAATCCAAGGACTCTAGTTATTCTGTCCCGGTAGCGCATTGCTAGGATTGTCTCTTCCATTCCCATAGGAGTCATGTCTGAGCTGTGGCTTGCCATAACGAAGCAGGAGGGTCAAAAATAAAATTCCTGCTACAAGTCCCAAAAATAGGGGTATGCCGCCAAAAACAGAGTGGACAAAATTTGGAACGATTCCCAGAATTGCTTGAAATGGTGTTAGCAGTCCCGTAAAAATCGTCTTAAATATGCCTGGGATGCCTGTGGCACTAGACATGTTAAGGAGTTGGCTCAACATTTCTTCGAAATGCACAAGGCAATTTGTTGATAAAAGGTCATGAACCTCCGTAGCTGTCCTTGCAACTAGGAGATCATACGTCTCTTTTGATGACGTTATGGGCACTGTTGTCTGTAAAAGCACAGATTTCATTTTGCTTAAAGTATCAATTCGTATAGAAGAGAAATGCAGACGAGGCCAGATGGGAGTCTCTATGTCTCCAGGCCCGCTCGGGAACAATGCTTGCATACAGCATTTGACCATGGATGTTAGGCTTACGAGATAACTTTTCCCTGGAACAAGGCCACAACATCTGTGATCCGTTCTAAGAATGTAACTCCCATTCGAAAGTTGCATAAAGAAGGGCTCTATCTGCGTTGCAGGTGTGACAAGCTGGTGGCATGAAAGGTTGTTAGAATTACCTTCACAGGCTCCGTGTAAATTAATACCCTGACACAATAGTATACCGCTTAGTGAACGTTTACAGTTTTCACCACTAAGAAATACATTTTTGTCGCTGTCACTATAGCATGAATGTGTGTATGGTAATTTCCATTCTGATTTTACATATCCTTTACCCAATCGTTCATACTGGCCAGTAGGTATGTATTCAAGGCACTTTTTAAATCAGAAAGTTGTTATCGGAATAGTGATAATTCCGTGTATTATCCATTCAATGACAGGACTCTCTGACATTGTCAATGGTAATCTTTCAAGTTTTTCGATGCTCAGGATTGTATAGTCTGCTCCTTTCTGTGCCAAACTGATTTGTTTATCAGTAAGGTTAAAAATGGAAAATAATGACGTTGTGTTGATTAAACGCCAAGGCACATAGCCTGAACGAAGATTTTGCAGCGTCCAGCCGAATTGTACAATAGAACGTAATTGTGACTGGCCATGCTGTAACATTAGCAAGTCTCTGTCTATTTGATATTTGATATTTATTGGCATTTGTAAAGCGCTAACTTTCGCTCCGGAAGGAGCATCTTGGCGCTGAGCACACAGAAGGTCGTCTAGGGGGGCATGGATCAAATAGCTGCGAGAACTGAGGAATCGGACTGAGAATAAATCCAGGTTTTCAGAGATTTCCTAAATAGGCTTTCTGAGGGAGCGTGCCTAAGGTTGGGGGGGAGACGGTTCCATGCCTTAGCCGCCAGAAAAGAGAAGGTCTTTCCACCCTTGGATTTTAGTTTTATACGGGGTTCAGAAATGAAATTGGCGCCAGATGACCTCAAACAGCGGGTTGGAGTGTAACGCTGGAAGCGCTTGGTCAGGTAGGATGGACCCAAGCCCCTGTTAGCTTTAAATACAGTGACTAAGAGCTTGAATAAGATTCTCTTATGGAGGGGCAGCCAATGGAGGGTGTTGAGGGCTGCAGAGGCTGAGGACCTACGGGGGAGTTTCAAAACAAGCCTGGCTGCTGCATGTTGGACACTCTGCAGCTTTTTCAGAGAGGACTTCTTGATGCCTGCTAGGAGGCCGTTACAATAATCCAGCCGGGAGAGGATAAGCGCCACCGCGACTGATTTCCTGGCTGTGATAGGCAGGAAATTAAAAAATTTCTTTAATTGCCTGATCAGACTGAAACAGCGCCCTGCGGTAATACGCACATGTTCATCGAAGCTAAGGGAAGCGTCAAATTGAACGCCCAAGTTGCGGGCTGAAGCGACCGCGCTTGGTGGTGCTTCGGAGTTATGAGGCCACCAGTCTTTGGGGGAAAAGAAAGTGCCTTTACCTAGGGGAATTATTTCTGTTTTGGCGCTGTTGCATTTTAAATGATGCAGGTTAAGCCAAGAAAAGACTTCTGACAGACAGTTTTGGAATCTGATGGCAGCATCCGGAAGTCTTTTATCGATAGTGACGACAAGCTGGGTGTCGTCAGCGTAGGATGTCACGAGAATCCCATGTGACTCGATCAACGTGAGAAGGGGGGCCATATATACATTGAAAAAGAGGGGGCTCAGGATGGAACCCTGAGGTACCCCTGAGATGATGGATCGTTCACCGGAAAGAAAGGGACCCAAGGAGACCGTTTGAGAGCGATTGGACAGGAATGAGGTTATCCAAGCAAGCGCGGAGCCCGAGACACCAATCTCACGCATCCTAATAATTAGAATAGCATGTGAGATGGTGTCGAAGGCCGCGGTTAAGTCGAGCAGGATGAGGACGGCTTGCCTGCCCTCATCCTGCAAGAACTTGATGGTGTCTGACAGCTCAATCAAAGCGGTCTCTGTGGAGTGGCCGGAGCGAAAGCCAGATTGCTGTGGGTGCAGCATACAATGATTTTCCACAAAATTCTTTAATTCCTCATGAACTAGTTGTTCAGTGATTTTGCCTAGCGCAGGGAGGAGTGAGATTGGGCGCATATTAGACAAATCGGTAGGCGATTTATTTTGCTTTTTCATGAGGGGCTTGACTGTGGCCTTCTTCCACTCAGAAGGAACAATGCCGGATGTCAAAGGCAGAAGATACAATATTGTCCAACGAATATATTCTGGAGGACAGAGTCATTACTCCATTGTCAACTACAGAAAGTGATTTTTCCAAATTAATACGATCAATTTCTCGTATTTTTTCTGCTGTTTCAATTTGTGTGACTTTCCAAGTCTCGTTGTACGCAGCATAGATGCTGGCCGCTATGAAACGCTTTTGACGCTGTTTGCGTGGTCCAAGAATGAAATTGCGCAAATCAGCACCATCTTTAAGTAAAGATAAGCGTTGCTTAATTTCAGCCAGTGTGGATGATCCTAGCCATTCGAGGCAGAGTTTCCCTACACTGTATGTTGTTACTATCCCTGGATGTTGTCTCTGGGAGTATCTAGGGTCTTGTCTGGTCATTTTTAACCGCTGTGTTTTATTCAGGAATCTATCTTGACAGTTGTTTGTGTCAGTAGGCCAGATTAACCACTTTTTCCAATCAGGATGTGTTCTGTTAAAATGTAAAATTTTAGTTACGTCTATCTCAATTTCTGTTGTTGCATTATCAGGTATTGGCTTCGGAATAGACGGTTTGTTAAGTTCTTTGATCTTAGCTAGGCCAAGACAGGATGTTTGGTGAATTGTGTCATTTAGAAACATCATTTGTTCTGGTATCATGCAGGTTCTGAATAGTGCTTCAAGGCCTTGTACCTGCCAATCTTTTGTACCCCAAATGGTTTTTGTTTCAATGTTATTTTTCCAATAATCAAAACCAAATGTCATTATTTTGTCATAAAATGCTTCTGAATATATTAATTTAGTGTTTGTCAGCATTGTTTTCATTCCTGTTTTATCTAACAGTTTGTAATAAAACGTTTCTGCATCACTGGTGTTAAACCCTGAGAAGTACTTGAATTTCTCAAAGAATGTCTTAGAACTGCTTTTAGGTGGTGTAGCACAATGTTCCCATTGATTATACTTAAAAACATTTCTAGCCTGTGCAGATTTATGCAAATAATGATCGCCATAATGTGTAAAACAGAATAACTGTTCATAACTAGACGAACCTTATAAATAATCATGTTCTGTGAATCTAGCTGACATTACTAAATCAGACATCATGTCATGAATACTGTTAAAGTCCCAATCATCAGAGAATGTACTAGGTTTTACAAAGTCACTTAAGGAAACCTTCAGTTGATGAGGATACTTCAGGATCTCGACCGGACCATAGATCTCATAGTCAGTTTTCTCCCATACTACCCCACCAGGTATTGGAATGGCTGTGACATTTACTGTTGACAGTTCTCTTTTCTTCACGTGGGATGATCTGTGTGGTTTGAGGACTAGGTTGATGTTCTGACTTGCTGTGTCCATTGTACTATATTTTCCCTCAATGAATTTTTCCAAACAAAGTACCATGATGAGCCAAAGCAGGAGGAAAAATACACCTAGACCGAACCAGAACTCTAACCAAGGGGAAATAAGGTAGATTTCCTTTAGTTGATGAAAGAGTTCCGTTGCTTTTTCTTTAAAAGTCTTTTTTGTTTCTGGCATCACTTTGGGGTTACTTTGATCCTCGGAAAAGTTGTCGAAGTCGATGAAATAACCAGAGGCAGTTCTGTCAATTCTTGGGATTGTTCTTTCAATCTGGCTTTCGGTAGCACTTTCTGATTCAAAATTATTGTAGACTGGTGTTTCTTGACGAACTGTTTCAATCTGTGTCTCAAGAGGCACGAGTTCCATGGCATTATTGCATAGTCCTTCTCTGTGCACTGCAGGCTGATCGAATGTGATTAGTCTTTCAGTTTGAACCTCTTGGATTGTTGCGAGTTTGGGCATTCTGTTGTTTCTTGGGAGTCCACTGGGCCTACTGTTGATTATAGGCCACATGCTTGTGGTTTTACCAGGTCGATAGACACAACTCTGTTCTCCTTTTTACCAGCAAGGGGCGGTAGTACTACTGATCTTGTTCCGGTGACTGCCAAGACAGGTACTGCTTTTCTGTAAGAAGGCCCAAATTCCTTCTTCACCGCGATTTTTTCTCTGACTAGATCCCCAATCTTTGGAATCCAGACAGGCCTTGCTGGGGCTGTTGCTTGTGGTACCTCGTCAGTGGTATCTGGCTGTTACTTTAACTTTATGTTGCTTAAGGATTTTCTTGTTTCATTCAGTTCCTGTAAAACAGCCAAACGATCTTGGATGTCAAAGTCTGTTTTCTTATCTTGTACCACTGATACCTGACTATCTAAGTCCTGAATTCTCATTCTAATTCCGAACAATAGTTCGTATGGGCTGAAACCTTTTAGAGAATTTCTTGGCAAATTGTTAAGACTGGTCTGGACACTTATTAAATGTTTGACCCACCCAGCACCTGAACCTAATACCTTCGCTGTTATAGATCGCTTTATGTCTCGGTTTTTTCTTTCTACCACACTATTCCCTTCGGGGTGCGACGGACAAGAATACCGCAACCCAATTCCCATGCTGGCCATGGCCTCCTTATAGGCTCGAGAGCTGAAAGCAGGACCCTGGTCAGAATGTAACGTGGTAATTGCGTATGTGCAGATAAAGACTCGCAGATCTTTTATAACCGTTCTAGCGTCAGCCGAGCGCTGGAGGCCACATTTTTTAAGTGTGTTTAGCCTTAATGATGTACAATGGGACGCGTTTCTCTTTTTTGATAGCGCGGATAGATTACCTGGTGCTTTCTATTAGGGCTTCTGACACTTCACTGGCCGGTTCTCCACTGCGATCTCTGTTACAGTCTTCACAGTTTTTTGCAAATTCATGAATGCCTTCACTCATTTCCGGCCACCAGTACTCTGATTCCAATTCTCCCAGAGAGTCCCTGATTGTTTGGTGTCTCAGACCCAACCCCATATGTGCTTCCTGTTATAGGAAGCCCCTCCGGTCCCTGTTTGGAATTACCCTATCCCCCACTCCAGGGATTCGAGCAAAAGGAACGGAGTTTGCATCATAAATGAGTGGATAGTTCACGGGTAGTGCTGCACAGTCACCTTTTACGGCCGTTTTTACTGCCAGCATGGTTTCCCCGTCTATGTATTTTTCTGTACGCTTTTTTGTGGCTACGGAAGCCGGTTTAGTTGCTTCCGCTGTGGCTGTGTTAGCCAATGAATTCCCTGCAACGTGAACGCCATCACGTTGAAGACTCTGTGCGTGTATCACGTGAGTCTTTTGTAGTTCTTTCTGTAAAAGAGCTACCTCTTTCCACAGCAATTTATGCTTTATTGTGGCACCTGTGTCATCTTTGTAATCGTTTTCAATCCAGCTCTGCAACTTATTATTGTAAGAGTTGACGCAAAAATGAGAATCGCACACGATAAGTGTCGGGAATTCACGTTCTGCATTTTCAAGCGCCATCTTTAAAGATCTGATTTCAGCTCTCTGAGCCGAACAGTTTCTTACTGATTCAGTTTTTGTTACTTTTGGTCTGAATTTACCGCACAGCCAACGACCTTTAACGATCGCACAGGCTGCATCGTAGGATTTGCTCTCTACGTTGAAATGCTGTACAAATCTATCTGTATAGATTATGCAGACGTATTGTGGGAGAGGCAGAAGTTCGACTGGCAGAGGATATTCTTCTTCATATTCTAAATCATTCAGTTCTTTGAATTGCGGGGCGACCTGGAACTCCCTACCGACTGACCTGCGCCTGACCCAAGTGAGGTTCTGTGACGATCGTAAGTGGTGTTTTCGACTCGCACGAATATGGTCGAGTCTGGTATCTATGAACCGCAAATGACGAGTTTAGTGGGTGTGCGCAGTTTCGCTGTGCTAACCTAAACCGTTCGTTTGTTTCGTGGGTTTCTATCTGTACCCACGGGTTCCATCTTATATACGGCATCCATTTTGTCTCTTGCCCTCAAGTAGCCAGCGAACGGACGCTGTCCGCTTCGCGACCCTGGGATTCCCAAGACTCTTGCGGAAGACACATTTCCTTTGAGAGTGTCTTTATGATGAGGGGGATGATACTGTAAGGCAGATGTCCCCGCTCGAGGCACATCTTGCCGTGCCGGTCTATTGTCTCAGCCGTGCATCTCATTAGGCACGTCCCTTTGATGCCTGCAGCTCGTGTTTCCCGATACCACCCCTTTTACACCCTTTCCGATCTCCCCACTGTTTCTGCCTTCCTTTGCACCTGTCCTTGTTCCTTCTTCGATCTGTTTACTGCCGATTGGAATGTACTAATGGTGGGAAGATGGGTTTTTACAGTTGGGAACCACCGAATGTTTCTGTACTTATGTTCCGGACCTTGAATGCATCAAAGCGACCCCTCTTGGGGATAATGATGGGAACCAAGTTGTAAACCTTTGTGTATCATGTTAACCTATGAGAGAAAACTGTATAAAAAGGAGCGATCCACAGTAGCAATTTGAATCAGATCCCGCGAACTTACATGCCGTGTACTTCACGTGACTTCTGTGTTCCCTGCAGTAAATAAACCTCAAATCTTTGACGCCGAAGTAAGTGTCCCGTGTCTCTGTCATTTGTACGCCGGAACAGGTTACCCACGAAGGTTTCAGGTGTTGTCCCCTGGCACCGCTGGGTCTTAAATAACCCAGTCCTTCAGTTGGCGCCCAACGTGGGGCTGCATCAGTGGTACCGGTCCAAGCCCGACGATCGTGAGGAACTTCGTGTGAAATCTCCGAGGGAAGGTGCACCCCGCTTCATCGATCCTGTTGTCGAAATAAGTGGCCCGACGACTTTTCCCACGAAGATTCCCGCCTCCTGACGGCTGCGACGGACTGCTGCCCTGACTGTAGACCTGTTTTGGCGCCCGGCGTAGACCTTGGTACAGCGAGACGATTGACGGGCCTTCCTGGTGACGCCATCGATCTTTGAGTTAAGTATTTGTGGGTCGCTCCCAGAATTCTTGGTTGTGGTTGCTTAGTTGTTGCATGGTTCCATTGCATTTGTGGTTCTTCGTACTTGGTTCTTTGTTGTAATATTTGACGACTGCATTCGCCAAAAACCGAGGGTTTTTGCTCTTTGCAGGGACTTGGTAAATCCCGTAACCCTTGAAGTTTGTGAAACTCGGCTAGTGTGCAAGATGCCTAGTCGTAGTACTTTGTTCAGTTGTTTCAGACGTTGTGGTACGGATTCCCGACTGGAGGACTCGTGTCCGATACCTCCGGTTGGAACTCCCACTTATGAGCTTTACAGCAAACATGGGTTAGGTCCGATTACCTTTAATGAATATTGGATTCGCTACACCAAAAAAGATGGTGTCCTTAGTTGGCCACCTCATGGTAGTTTCGAAACCCCGATTTTAGATATTCTTGAAGCTAAATTGTTTAAGAAAAAGTCAAGGCCATGTTTGATGCCTTTCGGTTATGGCGCAAAGAAGCCAGACAGAAAGAGATCAGACAGACAAAACGTAATCAGAGAGATGGTGTTGCTACCATTGTAAAGAAAGCAGAGCAGTTTCAGCGTGATAAGGAGGAAAAGGAAAAGGAAGTTTTTGACAGGCTTCAGCGTATGACTATAGATAAATGTTATCCCGTTTTGCCAACGGAGTCGGATAAGAAGGAGGAATTAGTTGAGGATCCCTTAATGTCCTATCTTATGAAGTCGCCACCTCCGTACGCACAGGGTACCGCAGCTCCTGCGGCTCCTCCTGTACCTGTTCCTGTACCTGCTCCTCAACCCGCTCCCCCGACTGTTCCTATTCCTTTGCCTACTTCTGTTCCTACTGCTCCTCCGCTTGTACTTCCTCATACTCCTGCTCCCGCTACTGCTCCTGTTCTACTTACTCCTGCTGCTTCTTCTGTTCCCGATTCTTCTCTTGTTACTACTCTATCGTATACTTCTCCATCAACCCGACGTCGCACCCCTTTAGTTGCTGCTAACTTTGTTAATTCTCTTGGACCTATTTCTGAGTCCGCTGGTTCGGACGGTCCACAAAGGCGTAGTCAGCTTCCTGGTAATAGGGAACGTGCTGCGCTGTACAATATGGCAATGGCATGGATGCTGCACCCCTATAGGAATCCTCCACGTTCGGTATTGAATACGTTTGGTCAATTCAATGTACCAACACAACGATATGTTTTTGAGGAAATGTGCAAGGCTTTACGTGATCAAATATCGGCTGATGCATCGGACGATGTATTAACTGCTTTGACCAATCTACAGCTCCAGTTTTCGAGCGGAATGATAGTGGGTACTAATGTTCGACGTGCTGTCGAGCAATTATTGGCTCTTCGCCCCTCTATGATGCCTCAAGCATCATAGACAAGACATAGACATCAAGGATGTTGAGAGACAGTTTGATGCATCTGGTCAGTTTCCCATGCGTGAAGTTACACCAGTGTGGATGCCAGGTGACGCTAATGTTAATCCGCCGATCCTGCCACATTTCCAAAGAGTATGGATACATCTCCCATGGAAGCGATCGGAGGTTTTACAGGTGAAGCAATCTTTGCCTGACCCTCGCAAAAATCCTGCAGGGTATTATAAGGAATTGTCGTAGCTTGTAGATGCTACGATAATGAATCTTGCCGATATCGATATGCTGTTTGGCAATGTCGTACCGCAACCGGTATGGGCCAAGATTCGTCAGGAAGATCATGCAAACGAATTAGGTGGTGATTGGGCTGCTCTTACTGCAGCAGATACACAACAAATTGGTGGGGCTAAGCCTGAACAGCTTATTACTGCTCTCCCTCAGAGAATTATTACCCTGATGAAAACACTTATGCCAGCTATGAGGGTGAATTGGGACAAGTTGTCAGCTTGCAGACAGAAGAAGGACGAGAGTGTCTCTGACTTCTTTACGAGATTTGAGGAGGCATTTATCGATCACAGTGGTCAGGATATGAGTACCGAGGGTGGTCAGCGGTTGTTTGTGGATAAATTTGTCTCAAACTTATTGCCCGACTTGAGCAACAAATTGAAAAATTCTGAGAGTGCGTGGGCTGTCTCTACCTCTGCTCAAATATTGGCTACGGCACAGTATTATGAGAATAGGGAGAAAGAAGAGAATGACCGCGCTGATAAAAAGACGAAAGAACTTAAAACTAAAGTGTTGTTGCAGCAGGCGTATCCTCCGCGTTCGAACCAGAATGAGTCGCAACAACGTAATCAAACGTAGTCGCAATCTAATAGGTCGCAATCGCGAAATGACTCCTCTTCGCAGAGATCTTCGTTAGGGTACAATCAGTGTGCCTATTGTAGACAGGAGGGTCATTTAAAATTCAACTGTCCAGTCCTCAATGAGCGTAACAGTGGTAACATATCTAGAGGAGGTCGTGGTGGTTCTCAGCAGACATCACGTGGTAGGGGTCGTGGTGCTCCAAATGATCGTTCAGACAATCCGTCAAATTCCAATAATTGTTTTGATCAACGTGGATCGTCGCAAGGACGATCTGCGCAGTACAACGTAGATGACTATTACGTCGATCAGGGAACTGGCGACAGTAATTACTAGGACAGCCATAGACAAGGAGAGGGAGTAGTATCAGTTCCGGTTGATCAGAGAGGTCCTTACGTCGCAGTTGCCACATCGGGCATCGTTGAGCCTTTTCTGTTGGACACTGGTGCAGCGAAAAGTTCCATCATGCATTCGAAACTCCCTGGCGCACCTTTGTCTGGCTTAACAAATGTTTCCGTTGGATTCTCTGGCGCCCCTGTTAGCAATCCAGTTTCGTGCCCTTTGCCACTTACAATTGGGCCTCGTGAGCTCAAAGCTCCGTTGATTTTGACCACTGGTTGTGGCGAAAATCTTTTGGGCCTGGATTTGCTAAAACGTTTGTATGCGACTTTGTATTGTTCTCCTGCGGGAGTGAAGCTTACTTTAGGTGAGAGAGTTATCTCTCCAATGTATTTATCTCTCGATAAGCTTCCACAGGAATTGAGTTCTCTTCCTGCATCTTTGTGGGCAACAGGTCCCAATGACGTGGGCCTGCTTGACATCTCCCCTTATGTTGTTCACTTGAAATCTAATGTGCGACTGCCACGTATTCCCCAGTATCGAATCTCCCTTGACGGTGAACGAGCGCTGTTGGCGATCATTTATGATCTGATCGAGAAAGATGTTATTGAGGAGACACGGGGAAACGTGTGCAATAGCCCTGTACTGCCTATTTTGAAACGTACCGATCCTTCCAAACCACCTGTTTATCGTTTTGTTATCGATTTACGGGAGGTAAATAAAATTGTGATTCCTCAGTTCCCTGTTGTGCCTGACATCACGGCGCTGCTGACTCTGATTCCAGCCTCGGCTTCATGGTTTTCAGTGATCGATCTGAAGAATGCGTTCTTCAGTATTCCGATTGCTGAAGAAAGCAGAGACCTTTTCGGTTTCTCTCTTGGTGGTCGTAGCTTCCGGTTTAAACGTGCTCCTCAGGGCTACTGTGAGAATCCATCGATATACAGTCAAGCCTTGAAGGGCCAACTAGATGCATTTGTGTTGCCGGCTGGTGCAGCCTTAATCCAATACGTTGACGACTTATTGGTGGCTGCAGATACTCAGGACATTTGCAAAATTGCTACGGTGTCGTTGTTGCAACATCTCTGTGACTTACATCACAAGGTGTCACCTTCTAAACTTCAATATTGTTGTCAAGAAGTGACCTATCTAGGTCACTTATTGTCAAAGGAGGGAAGAAGGTTGACCCCAGAGAGAATTGCAGCGATTGCGCGAATATCTGTGCCAACAACCCAAAGAGATGTGCGTGCCTTTCTAGGTATCACGTCATACTGCAGACAGTGGATTCCGAATTTTTCATTGTTAGCGAAACCATTGGTGGCTCTTACGTGCAAGGATGTTCCAACTCCTTTACCATGGACGGAAGAATGGCAGAAAAGTTTTTCTGAACTGCGTGTCGCATTGTGTTCGGCTCCTGTGTTAGGTACTCCTGACTACAGCAAGCCGTTTACACTATACGTTCACGAGAGGGAAGGTTGTGCGTTGAGTGTCTTAACGCAACCCTTCGGTGATAAGCAACGTCCATGTGCATATTTCTCCTCGACCTTGGACCCGGTAGCTAGAGCATTGCCGAGTTGTTTGAGAGCAACAGCGGCAGCTGCGGTGTCCATCCGACAATCAGCAGGATTGGTCATGGATAATATGCTTACGGTGATGGTTCCGCATGCAGTTGACACTCTTTTGAATCGTACGAAAACCCAACACTTGACGAGTGCGAGGTTGTCTGGGTACGAGTTGACGCTGTTGGCAAGTCATATTCAGATAAAACGTTGTAATGTTCTAAACCCGGCGACCTTATTGCCAATTAGTGCAGAGTCAGATGAAGTAGCAGCGCATGACTGTTACTTAAGGACTGAGGAGGAAACAAAAGGTCGAGTGGACCTTAAAAACACTCCTTTGGAAGATCCCGATGGAACTTTGTATGTGGATGGTTCATGTTTTAAATTGCCAAATGGTGATGTGACGACTGCGTATGCTGTGGTAACGCTGAATACTGTTGTGGAAGCTGCGAGATTGAATCAGAACTCTGCCCAGGCTGCAGAGCTGATTGCCTTAACTAGAGCGTGTGTGTTGGCGAAAGGGAAACGAGTGAATGTGTTTACCGACAGCCAATATGCTTTTGGCGTCGCGCATAGTTTTGGACGGTTGTGGAGAGAGAGAGGTTTTATGACGTCGCATGGTACAAAGATTCAGCATGGACAGCTTGTGAATGATCTTTTGGATGCACTTACGTTGCCTAAGCAGGTAGCGATTGTTAAATGTAGTGCGCATCGTAAGGTGACGGATGATGTTGGCCGTGGTAATGCGTTTGCGGATGAGACTGCTAAGGAGACTGCCCGGAACCTTAGCACTAGAATGTATGTGACGAGTTCGGTTAGGTGGCCTACAGAGACTAGTATGTGTGAGGATACTATCCAAAGTGTGAAAACGATTCAGAATGAGGCCACTGATACTGAAAAGACGAGGTGGAAAGAGAGTACGGGAAAGTTGGATGCGAATGGTTGTTGGGTTGATTTGTCGGAGCATAAGAGATGGATGTTGCCAGATGCGTATGTGCTGGCTGTTGTGACGATGGCACACGGGCTAGCACATATTAGTGCGAAAGGTATTTGTAAGTTGTTGTCCCCTGTGTGGAAGAATGATGGTATTACTAAATGTGCTGAGAGATTGGTGAAGAATTGCATGATATGTATGTTGTACAATCCTGGTAAGGGAACCCCTACACCTCCTGGCCATTTTGCTCCCCCTTCATATCCCTTTGAGGTGATTCAACTAGACTTCATCCATATGGAGCGATGCAATAACCTGAAATACGTTTTAGTTGTGGTTTGCGCATTCTCCCGATGGATTGAAGCCTACCCTCTCAAAGACAATACTGCCCTGTCTACTGCGAAAATCTTACTGAAGGAATACTTTCCTCGGTATGGAATGCCCCGAATTGTATGGTCTGATAACGGAAGTGAGTTTGTAGGGAGTGTGATGAAGAGTGTGTGTAAGGGCCTTGGAATTAATCAAAAATTCCATAGCGCCAATCATCCCCAGTCAGCAGGTTTGGTTGAAGGGTATAATGGCACCCTTAAACTCAAACTAGCAAAGATTCAAGCTACGACTGGTCTTTCGTGGCCTGACGCTTTGCCCCTTGCTTTGTTGTCAACAAGGGCGACAGTACACTCCCGAGTAGGGCTCAGTCCCTATGAAATAGTGTTCGGCCGTCCTGCGAATGTTTGGGGGGTCCCTAGGCCAAGTGTGTTTTCTGATCTTGAGTACCCAATGCTGATTGATTATCTTCATGATCTGACTGCTAAACTGAGGTTAATTCACCAACAGGTTTACGAAGCATTGCCGACGCGGACGGAGGGTCCAGGCCACCAGCTCCAACCAGGAGATTGGGTGGTTACTCGAAACTTCGCTCGCAAAAAGAATCTGGAACCCCGCTTTACTGGCCCTTTTCAAGTCCTCCTCGCCACGAGAACTGCTGTCCGTTTGGAAGGACGCAAAAACTGGGTGCACGCCACCCATACGAAAAAGGTACCTATACCTTTACCGGCGGACTCGTGGGTGAGGAAAGGCATTGCTTCGTCTGAAACAGAGAAATTCCAGACCTTTGTACCTTTTAGCGACGCTGAACCTACTGGAGAATCCTCAGTGCAGCAGAACGACATTGTTGAACATTTATCATCAAAAGACTCAAGATCTGAACAATCGACTGATCAACAGAATTCTGTTCCTTCATCGGATCCATTGTTTGATGAACAGACACGTCCTGGGAAAACTCGATACTTTTTGCGATCCAGCACTAAAGACTAATAAATTTTCGTTTTGTCCCTCGACATCTGCATTATCCCATTTGCCACGATCAGTCTAAAACACCCGTATAATTGTGATTATTTTTGTAAATATTGAGTTTCGTTCCATATATGTGTTTTTACTTCCACAGCTAAGAGACTTTGTACATATTTGTGAATAAGATACCTTGCATCCAGGTGTACCGTAGGGCCGCGCGTGTACTTCCTTCTGGTTAGTAGGTCTTGACACTAGGTCAAAGACCGTCGGTTCCTGGGAACTCCTAGGGATTGACTACTGCTACACAGAATGAAGTGCGTCAAGAAACGTTGCGGACGGTTTTAGGGGATGGCGTTTTCGAAGCTGATGGATTTGGAAGAAGCTCAGGCGCAAAGATTCAAACTACAGCAGATAACTCATACCAAATGTTTTATGTTTCAAGTGCTCCTTTTGTTTCTGGTTCTTTCTTCGTTATTGGCGGGTGGGGTGTATTACATGATACTGTACTTCCTACCCTCTGCCATACCTACTCCTACTTCTGAATCGAAATCTACCTCCACTGCATCCGCTCATTCTTTCCATATCTTACCCGAACACGAACAGGCTAGACGTGCGGAATTCAGAAATAATTCCTTTATTCAGCTCCTTCATCAGCATCAGTTAGTGGTTAACACTACTAATTGTTGGGTGTGTGGGTTAATGCCACATACCACGGATAAGGGAATTCCATATCTGGTCCTTCCTTATAGTTCCCAGGGTTCAGCTCGAGCATTTCGAACAATGTTTCGAAGTGCACTAGATTCCAACCCTAATCGAGAGCCACATCCTTCCCACTCTGGTCCTGGTTCGTACCAAAAGCCTTTGACTATAGCAATAGATGATTTAGATAGGGATATCTATGAACCGTCGCTCATCCCAGAGGAAGAGGTACAAGCCTATAGGGTCCTGAGTAAGGTCGAGTATAGTGCGCTCACTGATGAAAAACAGCTTAGAAGCTCGCCTCCGATATGGGTCGTACCCCACCTTGGTAATTTCTGTCTACTGGGTCGTGGCCGAAGATCGAGAGCTCGTCTTGGAGAGAGTGCTTGCTCCGAGACTTATATCCTGCCGATGCTCTCTTCCCCTGTGTTTCTGGCTGCCAAGGGTACATACTTTGTCTGCCATGATCGTGCGTATACATGGTTGCCCTCCAACTTTGTGGGCTCATGTTACATCGCAAATCTGTTGCCTCCGACGTTCACTGTTGATGCAGACTATCACAAGACTAGAGTTGTGAGAGGCGTGATTAGCGAAGAGGACACTGCCGGTCAAGAGGCAGGAGACTTTTTCAAGGGTTTCCTTCCGTTTTGGGGACCTATGGTCAATAGTAGGAACCTGAGACAATTGACTCGAGTGGTGGAATCGACAGCTAATATCACTGCCAGTGCCCTTGGTAATATCACCAAAGAACTTCAGGCGGATAGGCTTATGACGTTACAAAACCGTATGGTTTTAGACGTGGTCTTAGCAGATCGAGGTGGAGTATGTAAGGTGATCCATTCGAGCTGCTGCATTTTCATTCCAGATAACGCTCCGACTGTCTATCAAGCCATCTCAAAGTTGCATAAGATCTCTGAGTCCATACACGTGGACGTAGGGGATTGGACGTTACTTGGGTGGTTTTGGGGCCTGATGTCGACTTGGGGTTGGAAGATTCTGATGATCATTGGAGTTGTTGTAGCGTTTCTGTTCACGTGTTGCCTTTGTGTGCAGTGTGGTCCTGCCTTATGTGGCCTCTGTGCTACGACGTGTATAAGACAGCCGCCTGTTACCAAAGGAGCTCAGTTGGACAGAGTTATGTTGCAGCAACATCTAGATGGTCTGATGAATATCGAGTATGATTCTGACTAGTGCTTGCCTACATGAGGGCAAAAGGAGCGTCTGAGGTTCCGTGACGATCGTAAGTGGTGTTTTCGACTCGCACGAATATGGTCGAGTCTGGTATCTATGAACCGCAAATGACGAGTTTAGTGGGTGTGCGCAGTTTCGCTGTGCTAACCTAAACCGTTCGTTTGTTTCGTGGGTTTCTATCTGTACCCACGGGTTCCATCTTAGATACGACATCCATTTTGTCTCTTGCCCTCAAGTAGCCAGCGAACGGACGCTGTCCGCTTCGCGACCCTGGGATTCCCAAGACTCTTGCGGAAGACACATTTCCTTTGAGAGTGTCTTTATGATGAGGGGGATGATACTGTAAGGCAGATGTCCCCGCTCGAGGCACATCTTGCCGTGCCGGTCTATTGTCTCAGCCGTGCATCTCATTAGGCACGTCCCTTTGATGCCTGCAGCTCGTGTTTCCCGATACCACCCCTTTTACACCCTTTCCGATCTCCCCACTGTTTCTGCCTTCCTTTGCACCTGTCCTTGTTCCTTCTTCGATCTGTTTACTGCCGATTGGAATGTACTAATGGTGGGAAGATGGGTTTTTACAGTTGGGAACCACCGAATGTTTCTGTAGTTATGTTCTGGACCTTGAATGCATCAAAGCGACCCCTCTTGGGAATAATGATGGGAACCAAGTTGTAAACCTTTGTGTATCATGTTAACCTATGAGAGAAAACTGTATAAAAAGGAGCGATCCACAGTAGCAATTTGAATCAGATCCCGCGAACTTACATGCTGTGTACTTCACGTGACTTCTGTGTTCCCTGCAGTAAATAAACATCGAATCTTTGACGCCGAAGGAAGTGCCCCGTGTCTCTGTCATTTGTACGCCGGAACAGGTTACCCACGAAGGTTTCAGGTGTTGTCCCCTGGCACCGCTGGGTCTTAAATAACCCAGTCCTTCACAAGACCACCTCTCCTTCAGGAAGAAGCTCAAGACCAAGATTCGAGCAGTAGCAGCACTCCCCCCCCTAGCGCCTTGAGACCCTCCGGGTAAGTAGTGCGCTATATAAATGCCTGTGATTGATTGATTGATTGATTGATTGATTGATTGATTGATTGATTGAAATAGTATTTCACATCTTCCGCTCCTAGAGAATCTATACACTGTATCAATTTCGGATCCAGTGACACTGTTGGCAGGTTTACTGGGCTGAATAGCGACTCGAAGGCGGATTCCGCTGTGAGGATATTAATCCTTTTACCATGTGCTAGTTCTCGTTCATTTGCTAATGCTAATGCAATTTGCACTGCTTTCACAGTTCTTTCTGTGAGACTGAATGTTTTTTCTACTTGTGTGTACAAGTGAGATTTAATTGAAATTGGTACCTTTTCACCCTCATTAGAGGTCAGGTACGTGAATCCGTATCCTCCTGGGATGACTCGATTACAAGATCGCGTGTGTTGTCACGTGTATCTAATTTTGTTTTAGCTAACATGTCTGTTTGCAGTGATCTCAAAATTTCTGTGTGTTTTTGAGTCCAATTGATTTGTTTAAAATCAGGTTTTATTAGTTTGTAGAGAGGTTTAATCCTCTCTGCGTAATTTAGAATGTAAGTTCTTCCGAAATTCAGAAAACCTAGTATGGATTGTAAATTCTTCAGCGTTTTTGGAGCTTGGAGTACAGCGCACTTCTCTAAGAAGTTGTCCGCTAGGCTTTTTCCTTCACTTGATAATTCGTACCCTAAGAATAGTACTGTCAGATGGGCAATTCGAGACTTTTTAAAGTTGAATTTGTAACCCTCTGCTGCGAACCCAAGTATAATGGTGTTCACCTTTTCAAGTGAGTATCCAAGCCGTCGTCTGTGAGATAGATATCATCTACGTAAGATAATGCCTCATCATCATATATTTGTAGTAACTCTGTTACCCTAGCTGAGAATAGTCCTGGGCTGTTCTTGAACCCCTGTGGGAGTCAACAGAATTTTTTCTGCGACCCAAATGCTGAGAAAGCGGTCAAGTATCTGCTTTCTGGTGCAATGTTTTGACAAAAGAAACCATTAGATATGTCTAATGTTGTTTTATATTTTTTCCTAACTATGTTATTCATTAGGGCTGCACTATGCGAGTTTTGTACTGCAAATGTTTTGCAACATGCATTAAGGTGTCTGTAGTCCAAAACTAGACGATATGAATTGTCTGGTTTGGAGACAGGAAACAAAGGATTGTTCATTTGAGAGGTGCATGTTTCAATCACCCCCTGGTATTCAAGTTGATCTAAGATCTCCCTGACTTGTTTTTTAGCTTCTTGCTTAATGGGATACTGCCGTTGGGCAGTTGGTTCACTTTTTAACTGGATTTTGTGAGGAGGTGAGTCCTCATCCCATCCTACATGATTTTTATATAATGCCGGTGCCTGGGCTACTGCCCATTTCCTTGCATAAGTATATTTTTTGTGAATCGGAATGTGATTCGAGAAGGCAGGCATAATCATTTCTTCGCCACGAGGGCACTCCCTGACAAACTCTGGGGGCCAATCTTTTTCAGCTAACAGAATATCATAGCCTTTTGAGAGCTTATCCCAAAATAGACCCTTTATTTTCCTAGTCTTATCACCCTCTATACGCAATGTTATTTCGTATATTTTATGGGGCTCGCTAAGTCTGGTGTCTGCAGTTTCAACCTGAATGTATTCATTCGTGTCCACTGTCTCCAGATGACTCATCAAGATCTTGCGGGCTATACTGATTTCTGCTGCACTGTCCAACATTGTCAATGCCCACTCCCCGTTTTTCAACTGTGTCCTCAGTATTCTCGGCATGGTTGATTACTCTAATACTGGCTACCTTCTTTTTTGGAATTTGAGATTTTTTACTCTGAGCAGGTTCCTTGTCTTTGGACTTGGTGTGCTCTCCTGGGTCTGACCGTCCTCTTCTTTCCGATTTCTGCGAAAAAGATCGAGAGGGACGTGTATCAATACTTTGATATCTATCAGGTTTTTTCAAATTATCCCTATTTCTAAGGTTATATCTTTTCTCAGAGGGCTCCCTCTGGGGAGACTGGTGTTCTCGAGTCGGAGTTCTTTCCCTCCGTCGAGGAGACCTTCCTCTGGACTGGAAAACTTTTTCCTTGGAGGGGATTGTTTATTTCCATCCCAGCTCTTTTTAGGAGTGTTTGAATTATTTTTAATAAATAATTTTTCAGGATTTTCGAGCAGTTGGGGCTTTACTGGTTTCCCACCCAAGCTGTCTCTACCTAATTCTTCATAGCATTTCTCTATGATTTTGGCAAGCTCAATTGGCTGATCTGTTATATCTGTTTCCTTCAACTTCTGGCGGATCGCCACAGATGCTGCTTCTCCCTTTATGTTGGCTAATAATATAGCCGAGACCTGCTTGAAGTCTTTCAGTAATTTCATACCAAGAGTTAAAGCAGGCTCTGGACCGTATTCATTTTGAATCTGTTTTAGCACTTCTGGTATTACCGCCATAGACGGAACACCATGTGTTTTTGTGTAAATGGAAGCAAAGACTGTACCCCAAGTGTCACAGTCCTCCACATGTGGTGCCACCCCCATTGGAAGGCAGATGGTCAGAATTCTGTGTTTCTCAATAGGGGTAGTATACGGAAATACTGCCTCTATTTGAGTGATTTTCTGTGTTAACCAGAAAGGAATTTGTTCCCGTTTTACGGGTGTTTTACCAAGACATGACTGTATGTTCTGTGGTGTAATTTTATTAGTGTTCCCCTGATGAGGGGTCAGCTGTGGTACATTAACAGCTGGTTGGACTGTTGCAGTCCGCATTACATATTGGACTAATTGCCTATGTATTTTAATTAATGTTTTTAGCTGTACTAACAGCTCTTCCTTTGACATTTTTGCAATGTCCGGATGTGGTGTGTAGCTGGCTAGAACTGGCCACGTTGCTCCTGGTCTACCTAGTGGACCGAGCCTGGTAATATGATCATTATGTTTTAGGGCGCCATTAAACCAGAGCAGGTGCTCTTGGAATTTTAGTGGGATTTCAGTCTCCTCGAAAGGAGCGTACTCATCCGGGGGTTTCTCTATTTTGTAATAGTGAAACTCTTTTGTTCTAGCGTTTGCCGCTGGAAAATAGAATACCTCTGTCTGTCGATATTCGTGAGCCTCTATCACGAAAATTACTGTACCACCTTGTGGTGTCAGTCCGTTTTCTATAAGTTTTAAAGTTATAGATTTTCTTAAATGTGCCGGGATGATTATTGCATCCGGGTCAGTAGTAGTGTCGGGACCCTGCTGAGTCGCATCTGCTGCGGCCCCAGTGGTTCCGTTTTCTCCTGGCATTGTGTAAATGCAAGGTTTGCAGAGTAGGTCTCCAAGGAGACAAAGATTAGGTGCACAATATTTTGGAACACTGTATCCTTCAACGTTGAATAAACCAGAGCTTTACATAGGAATCTCTTCCTACTGAGTTCAGGCGGATTTTAACCTTTCACCCACTCCAGACGTCTATTGGAGTATTTACGGGAGAAAGGGGTCTGTATGAAAAATGCACGACTGAGTTACTCTAACGTCTTGCGTTAGTTTATCGCCTTACCAAACGTTGGGCGCCATGTAGTGTAGTTCCTATTTTCCCAATAGGCCCTGCGCATTGGAATAACATAAACAGTAGCATCGACGTAGAAGTGCGGATCTTCCAGGCCTCCACTGACTATGCTAAACTTAATTGGGTTTGTTACCAACTAGCTCAGAGGTCACTGGAAACTTTTTTGACTGAAATAGGAAGTGATCAGATTCCCTGGCAAGGCCAAGAAGGGATTCAGTTTTCCAACAACCGTGCAACATGACAACTTTGCTCCTCAGATCAAGAGTCAATCTCTAGGGTCGTGTGAAACAATAGACAGTTATTTTACTCAGTCAGTGGTTGTGCAGTTTACTTTCACAATATGTAGAGAATAGAGAGACGGGCGTTGTCAATAAAAGGTAACATTTATTGAACAGTCTTTCTTCTCGTACAAGAGAAATGAATTGCCACAATTGCAAGACTTGTTATTATAAAAAGTACGTACAGTAAGATAAGTATTGCGAAATAATACTGTAAAAGCATTGATATGGTTTCTTAGCCATACAATGGTTTAAAATGAATAAAACATATATACATTCATATATACATTCATATATACATTCGGCTAAAATACTCAACTGGTGCTTCTAACTATGCCTACCCCAGTGTACCTGACCTAAGCCTAATACTTGGGAGGGGAGTAAGTAAGTAGCTTTAAGTTAAGTTGGTTTTGCCAAGGTTTGCTTCAAGAATTCTCTCTCAAGGGTTTAGTCAACACCATACCTCTGGAATAGAATGATGGAGGTCTGGTATCTCCCTCAGGACTCGATATCCCAGTCACCCGCAAGGGTAGACTAGAAACGCCGGAGCTGGATTTCTCTGCAGGAGAAAGACAGCGTCTCTTCTCAGCGCGTCGAGGAGGAGGAGGAGGGGCAGCGTCTGCGGGCAGCCTGCATCTGCTGGGCTCTTTGCAGGGGGACGGCTGTTCAGCTCCTAAGTTCCCCACACCATTGTTCGCTTGTTAGCAGCGATAGCAGTAGCGATAGCAGCTATGGTATCATCAGCATGACAGCTTCTTCAGCAGCAGCGAGATAGCTGGCAGCATCAGCTTCAGCGAAACAACGGCAGACAGCAACACAGCATTGATAGCTTCAGCTAGCAATGAGACAGCGTTTGCTTAAGGCAACGTTGGTAATATTTATACCTGAAAGGTGCCTTGTTTGACGTAAGTTTTTGGACATAAGACGTCAATAAAGATGTCACTAGGAAGTGATCGTCTATCAGTGCTCATTAGAGTTCTATTACTAATCAAAACACAGCAAGCGGGGATTTCCAGGTTTGCTGAGTTTTTATCTTGTTGAAGAACTCGGAGTGTTATTCTAGGAATCTCAGATAGTAACTTCTGCTCTGTCATTGCACTAATTGGTTGCAAAGGAAGTGGCAGAGAAAGCTATTCTGGAATGTGGCTCTGTTTGTGTGAGGCCAGAGACGAGTTTCTGAATATTGCACTTGAACGGTTATGCCAATATAGGGAATAAATGGATTTATAGCCGAATAGGGGCATAAGGTCACAGTATCGATCAGGATCCTAGATTAGAACACTACAAAGGTGACTGTGTTGTACTCACCTTTAGAAACCCCCAGCTGGTAAGGTAAATCCTACAAAGAATATGGGATAAAAATATTTCCCATACTAGTATTAATGTTTTACCTTTGGGATTCTTTTACCAGCCTAAACATAACACCTGGCAGAATGGTCATGTCCCTACTATGCAGTCTCATGCTTATCAAAGGTATATTATACAGGTGTTGAATAGATTTGAGGCCCTACAAACGTTGGATGAGAATGACTGACTAAATGATCAACAAGTCCAGAGTTTGATAGGTAGGGGCCATGATAACCAGGCTATCAGTGAATATGACCTGATTATAGATAATAATGTTGCGACAGCTAATATAAGGAAAACCCAACTGGATGTGGAACAAGTACCTGGTTCATCTTTTACAACTAGTGATGACGTAGAGGTGGGTGTGAATAATTACAGTGGGAGAGTTGTGCAATCCTTGACTGAATGTGACCATCAGGACAAAGATCCCCCGGGTTTAATAGTCCTCAAGGGTAGTAACATTAAGGATGATGTTCTCTTTTGGAATATAGCTGGACTCCGTAATAAATTGAATAACATAAGGTGGGGGATTTTATTAATAAATTAAATATTTTATACATACAAGAGACTTGGGTAGTCAGTGAACTTCATATAAATGTCTTTAAGGCCTAGCATACCCCAGCAATCCACTCAAGGCATGGGAGACAAAATGGGGGAAGATGTGTTTATGTTTCTAACCTGATTGGGGCGGTAAAGATTGAAATGTTAAAATCTGAAACCCACTTTCAAATTGTCTTGATTTACATAGACCATTAGAACACCTTGGCCATTATTAACTTTTATAACAATGACCAGAAGGAACAATTGGGGCCCATACTGAGGACGCTTAGTTGTGATCTAAGTAATTACGGGGAAACTAGGGGTGGTGAATTAATCGCTATATGGGGGGGGGGGGTATTTTAACACTGGTATATGCCCATTGGCTGATCTTGGCATATGTGGTTTAACTTTGGAAGAACATGACCCACCAATTCATTTTGGGCACACTGATAGAGGAGAAATGTTCAACAAGATTCTATTCCAGCATGATCTTGGCTTTGCCAACTGCCTATGCTCCCCTCCAGTGGACTTTGAACATCCTTTTATAGGCAGAGGATTAGAATCTACAATTGATTTTATAATTGCTCCGAATCGCTATGCAAAATATATCACTAATTATAGGCTACATGATAATGCAATGAGTGATCATTTACCATTAAGTGTTGGTATCACTCTTCCAACAATTTCAGATGGACGTTACAAGAATCAAACACCTTGGATACGGAATATCGCACTGGGTGCTTCTAACGGTTATACCTTGCGCTGGTCTAGTCAAGACCCGATTAAAACAAATAAACACATTGTAACAAAGGCCTACAATTCTATTTCCACATGCCTAGATGAATGCACTACAGATGGAAACATTTTAACAGATGTTGCTAAGATTACAAGGATAATTCAAGATATGCTTAGAGTGGAAAGTAGGGATACTCAAATGAACAATAAGGGGTGGTTTGACTTAAAATGCACCAAAGCATACATAAATTTAAAAGTGGCAGTACATAAAACAGAGAGAAATAGTAAAGAAATTAGAGAGTGCAGGAAGATTTATAATCAAGCTAGAAAAACACTTAGAAAGGATCTAAAAGAAAAAGCATGGGCTACTCTCTACGAAGCCTCCACGACTAAAGATAGCGCCATTTTTAGGCAGGCAGTAAATGCGCCCTTCTTCGCAAAGGCTGATGGCCCTTCACTGGAGGTGGCAATAGATGGGAGGACGTGGATTGACTTTTTCTCAAATGTATATAAGCAACATGCAGATGTATAAAGTGTAATAGATTGTATAAGACAGAAGGGGGGGATCTTTTCTCGTTTCTCCTATTGACCTGCAACTGACACATGAGGAAGTCATTGGCGCTATAATTGCAAGTAAAAGCGGAAAGACCTCAGGCCCAGATGGGGTGCAAATTGACCTTTTAAAATTAAATCCTCTTTTATGGACACCGCTGATCACACGGGTTCTTCAAGGCTGTTGTGCAAAAGGTTTTATCAACTCTTAGGGGCCCATTAGGATCAGGGGCGGATCGTCACCGCCTGCATGTCGGTGGTGATCTGCCGAGATCTGACTCTCCCCGCGACCCATTACCCCCACCATATTACTATGGTGGGGGGACCGTGGCGGACGGAAGGACCGTCCGCCGCTTTTCCGCCCGGACAACGAGTTGACCGGGCGGAAAAGGGTTTAATATGGTGGCAGTGTCTGTTAGACACCATCAGCCATATTAAGATGGGTGCGGAAAGATGCCTTTCTGTGGCGGCATTGTCGTCATGGAAAGGCATGCGGGAATTGACCGTGGGGGCCCGTTGCGGGCACCCAGGTACTCTGGGGGTGAGGGGTGCACATGGGGGGTACCTATGGCACCCCCCAGCAGTTCCATGCACAACATGGCAGGCACCGCGCGGTGCGTGCCATGTTGTGCATGGAAGTGCACAACTTGCCTTCCTGGCATTGCGGCGTGCGGTGCTAAGTGCACCAACCGCCACAATGTTGGTTTGCAGGATGCGCCCACCACTGTGGTGGGCGCATCCTAATTGACCCCACAGGACCTTTTACCATGAGGATGGCGGGCGAACAAAGTCTGCCCACCTTCCTAATGATTCCCTTAGTCGGAGTCGATCATCGTGCCTATTTTTAAAAAAGGGGGCCGGGGGAATCCTGGCTGTTACCGGCCGATATCTCTATTAGGTTCTTTAATGAAAGTTGCAGGCAGGATTGTTTTAGAGCGGTTACAAGTATGGTCTGAAGAAAATACATTTCTAAGTGATGTCCAGTATGGTTTAGGCAGGAGCTAGGAACTAATGAACAGGTCCTCAATCTTAACATCTTGATTAGGAAATATACACAGGCAAAGGCAGGAAAATTCTATCTGGCCTTTGTAGATTTGACAGTGGCTTTTGACTGCGTCATACATAGCAAACTGTGGGCAATTTTAAGAGAGCTAAAGGTAGACCCAGTTTTGGTTCAATTCTTGCGACAACTATACTCTGGGGCAACCGCTAAAGTCCGCTATGGAACTAAAGGGGAATTTACTGCGTCGTTTAACGTGGAGAGGGGGGGGGTCAGACAGGGATGTGTCCTTGCATCTTTCCCGTTTACTCTTTTATTTTTTTTATTTTTTTTTAAGACCTTTATTTTGATCTTCCATGGTACACAGCTTCCAGCCTACAACCCACCAGGCTGGCCGCGCGGTAAGTAGCACATGCATTGCTTCAAGCATTACACAGCCCATTGCCGTCATCCCGGGGGCACGGCGGCGTGATAAAGTGCAGGTGTCTCACGGTTTAGAGGAGGATAGTGAAGGTCTAATTTTCCCTTTTTGTATAGCCATATAAACAAAAGCATGTTTCAAGAATGTAGTAAATGAGGCCCAACAATCGAACAAACCCCTCCCCCCCAACCAACACGGTCACCCCGTAGAGTACGGAAAGTCCATCTCTGTACTGGCGATGCATTTAAAGTTCCCAACTCCCAAGCATCTGGAACCACAAGGTCGGAAAGGTCCTTACATATCTTCTGTGCGCGCCTGCGTGATGGACGGAGGCTCGCAAATGCCCCCCCTGAAATCGTTCCAGTTGGACCATACTTCCACCCATTTTCGGGGACACCCTCTCGCCATATACACAGTCTTTTCCTGTAGCATACACCAGTCCATATCACTATGCCAGTCTGTAAGTTTATGTGGATCAGGACTACCCCAGAGCCTGGCAATGTTCCGTTTGGCTATCATTTCTCCGAGCATAACCCAGAGTCTCCCTTTCGGCGGCAGGTACGTTGGCTCCCATATATTGAGTAGACATCTCTTGGCCTCTGGGCGAATCTCCACCTCCCATACCTCCTGCATACACTGCACCACCCTTCTCCAATAACTTTAAATCTTGGGGCAACCCCACAATACATGGAAGAAGGTACCCGTGCCACCACATCCCCTCCTGCAGAGTACCGTGTCAGCCCTCCCCATGAGGTGTAACCTTGTACAAGAGATATATACTCTATGTAGTATCTTCAGTTGAATGAGTCGCAGGCGGGCCGATATCGCGACCTCCCGCGGTGAAGCCAAGGCATACATCCACTCCTCTTCATCTATCTCAAGCCCGTCAGCAACCCATTTCTCTCTAAGGGGAAGGAGCATGTCAGGGGGTGATTGATTAGTTTTTTGTATGGGAGTGAAATGGCGTGTTCTGCCATGTGCCCATCAAGTATTCTATCCTCAAGTGGGGAGGATTGTGGTAGTGTGGTCTCTGGTGGGATATTAGCCTGTAGGGAGTGTCTCACCTGTAAATATCTATAGTATTCAGTTGGCGCCAGCTCGTATGTGTCCCGTAAGTGGGTGAACGCGTGAATCCCTTTGGGGCCCCAGATATCCCTGATATGGGAGATTCCGATCAAGTCCCAATTGCGGAAGCCCTTAGTACGTCCGAGGTTGCCCAGCTTTTCGGAGGCCCAAAGTGGCGTGGCCATTGTAAGGACTCCTGACCATCCGAGCTTCTTCCGGGCAGCGTGCCATACCTGTACCGAGTGTAGTGTAGGTCCGGTGAGTTGTCGTGCACCCCGTTTAGAGTAAAGTGCTATCTCGTAGTTCCCCCCGGGAAGCAACTATCTGTCCATACCGTAGGCGGGGTCATTCCCATCGCCATACGTCCCTTGGTTGATTGCTGAGAGGTGGGCTGCCCAGTAATACTTGCGAATGTCTGTGAGGGCTATACCGCCATCATACAACCCCAGCATCAGTTTGGTCAGTGCGATCCGGGGTGACCCGGCCCAGAGGAGGTCACGCTGTGCCGCCTCAATTGCCGCAAAGTATGTGTTAGGGACTGAGTCTGGATAATTTTGCAGTGCATAAAGAAAGCGTGGCAGCGCTAACATCTTAAATAGGGCTGCCCGGCCCAGTAGAGACAGTGGGAGGTGTTGCCAGGATTTGGCCTCCCTTTGGAGCCGACTTAACGGCGGCTTGAGGTTTAGATCATATAGGAGGGCCTTGTTCGTGGTTGTGTACACTCCCAGGTATTTGAACCCGTCCTCTGCGACCGTGATAGGGCACGTGTCAGGGAGCCTCGGAGGGTCACCATGTAGGACGTAGAGATATGACTTGCCCCAGTTGACCCGGAAGCCAGAGTTGCGACCGTAGCTCGCAAATATATCGAGTGCTGCCATGATCGACCTGCGCGGTCTGCAAAGGTACAAGAGGATGTCATTGGCGTAGAGGGATACCTTGTCCTCCCACCCTTCCGTCCAGACTATGCCCTTCAAATAAACGTCTTGCCGTATCCAGGCTGCGAGCGGCTCAAGGGATAGGGCAAAGAGAAGAGGAGAGAGGGGGCAACCCTGTCTTGTCCCTCTCTCTCGAGTGTGAAAACCTCAGACACCTTGTTGTTTACCAGTACCTGCGCCAGGGGTTCTGCATATAGGAGACGCACCCACGCTATAAAGAGAGGTCCAAAGCCCAGTTTACGCAGGACTGCGAACATATATGGCCACTCTAGGGTGTCGAATGCCATGGTGGCGTCCAGAGAGACCACCACTGCGTCCTCCTGCAGCCTGTGGTGCTGCCCCAGCATGCCATGTAACCGTCTGCTATTGAGGGCCGTGTTGCGATGAGGCATGAACCCCGATTGGTCAGGGTGGACCAACGAAGGGAGCAGCGGTTTGAGTCTATTAGCTAGTGTTTTGGCCAGTATTTTGGGCTCCGCGTTGAGGAGCGAGATAGGTCTATATGACGCACACTGGTCTTTAGGTTTCCCTTCTTTCGGTATCGCCACTGTGGTCGCTATGCGCTGATCACGAGGCAGCTCCCCTTTCTCCCTACTCTCGTCGAACATGGGTTTCAAATACTTGCTGGTGACGTCGGGTTTCAGCTTGTAAATCTCTATGGGACATTACCAACGGGTCTACAGGAGGGAGTCGGATCGCCCGGAGGAGGACTCTATAGACCTCCTGTTTACTCGTTATACTAATTCTTTGGAACAGGAACTGGTGAAAAAGGTGAAGGACCCACCATAAATTAATGAACGCCCGATTGTCTCCCTTCTCTATGGGGACGACGCAGTGCTTAAGGCCCGCACGCAATTGGGCCTACAAAAGGCACATGCGGCTTATACATGCTTTATGGATACATTGGGTCTAAAAATAAACACCAAGAAAATGTTTGTTATGTCCTGTGGGAAAGGGGAAACAGAAATGCATGACACTACCATATGGGGAAAATCGGATAGAAAGAACAAATATGGTTACTTACTTAGGTGTTTTATTCCACCGTACTGGCTCATGGACCCAGGCGGTATGGAATAGGAGTCTTTTGTTCATGAAGGATACTGCAGCTTTTTTAATTGTTCTAAAAAAATGGTTAAGCGGCCCCCGGGGATCCTTTTGAAAATGTATCGAAATACGTGATTATAGTCATCTATGGGGTAGGACTATGGGGGGTTCCATAATTCATCTCCTATCCAATATGTTGAAAATGCCTTTTTAAGATTTATTTTAGCTGTACCCACCAGTTCCCCTGTTTTAAATTACGTAGTGTGTTGGGTATTCCTTACATTGCTGATGTTGTCAAAGTACAACCAGTGCTACTTTGGCATAGAATCTGGACCACAAGCAGCACAGGTTTAAATCAGGAAATAATTTAGAAAAGGGGGTGGTGATGAACAGAGTGTCTGAGTTAAGCAGACCACTCTTACCCAGTCCAAAGATCAGGGCTTGATCCATCACCGTTATTTATCTCACTGCCCCATCCCAGCTTAGAACCTGGCTATATGCAAATCAGTCTGTCCCTGGCCCAGTGCATCATGGGAACAGGGCAGACTAAACTACCAAGCCAATTCTTCACCAGAAAGGAGACAAGCTACCGGGGACCGGTTTCTGGCATTTCAGCCTTCTTCGGCCCGGCTTGCTTGAATCCTGATGGAGCAGTGAGAAAGGGACTCATGTCTGAGTATACCCTGCCACACCTATAGTGGCCAAAAACGATTTAGAAAAGGGGGTGGTGATGAACAGAGTGTCTGAGTTAAGCAGACCACTCTTACCCAGTCCAAAGATCAGGGCTTGATCCATCACCGTTATTTATCTCACTGCCCCATCCCAGCTTAGAACCTGGCTATATGCAAATCAGTCTGTCCCTGGCCCAGTGCATCATGGGAACAGGGCAGACTAAACTACCAAGCCAATTCTTCACCAGAAAGGAGACAAGCTACCGGGGACCGGTTTCTGGCATTTCAGCCTTCTTCGGCCCGGCTTGCTTGAATCCTGATGGAGCAGTGAGAAAGGGACTCATGTCTGAGTATACCCTGCCACACCTATAGTGGCCAAAAACGATTTAGAAAAGGGGGTGGTGATGAACAGAGTGTCTGAGTTAAGCAGACCACTCTTACCCAGTCCAAAGATCAGGGCTTGATCCATCACCGTTATTTATCTCACTGCCCCATCCCAGCTTAGAACCTGGCTATATGCAAATCAGTCTGTCCCTGGCCCAGTGCATCATGGGAACAGGGCAGACTAAACTACCAAGCCAATTCTTCACCAGAAAGGAGACAAGCTACCGGGGACCGGTTTCTGGCATTTCAGCCTTCTTCGGCCCGGCTTGCTTGAATCCTGATGGAGCAGTGAGAAAGGGACTCATGTCTGAGTATACCCTGCCACACCTATAGTGGCCAAAAACGATTTAGAAAAGGGGGTGGTGATGAACAGAGTGTCTGAGTTAAGCAGACCACTCTTACCCAGTCCAAAGATCAGGGCTTGATCCATCACCGTTATTTATCTCACTGCCCCATCCCAGCTTAGAACCTGGCTATATGCAAATCAGTCTGTCCCTGGCCCAGTGCATCATGGGAACAGGGCAGACTAAACTACCAAGCCAATTCTTCACCAGAAAGGAGACAAGCTACCGGGGACCGGTTTCTGGCATTTCAGCCTTCTTCGGCCCGGCTTGCTTGAATCCTGATGGAGTAGTGAGAAAGGGACTCATGTCTGAGTATACCCTGCCACACCTATAGTGGCCAAAAACGATTTAGAAAAGGGGGTGGTGATGAACAGAGTGTCTGAGTTAAGCAGACCACTCTTACCCAGTCCAAAGATCAGGGCTTGATCCATCACTGTTATTTATCTCACTGCCCCATCCCAGCTTAGAACCTGGCTATATGCAAATCAGTCTGTCCCTGGCCCAGTGCATCATGGGAACAGGGCAGACTAAACTACCAAGCCAATTCTTCACCAGAAAGGAGACAAGCTACCGGGGACCGGTTTCTGGCATTTCAGCCTTCTTCGGCCCGGCTTGCTTGAATCCTGATGGAGCAGTGAGAAAGGGACTCATGTCTGAGTATACCCTGCCACACCTATAGTGGCCAAAAACGATTTAGAAAAGGGGGTGGTGATGAACAGAGTGTCTGAGTTAAGCAGACCACTCTTACCCAGTCCAAAGATCAGGGCTTGATCCATCACCGTTATTTATCTCACTGCCCCATCCCAGCTTAGAACCTGGCTATATGCAAATCAGTCTGTCCCTGGCCCAGTGCATCATGGGAACAGGGCAGACTAAACTACCAAGCCAATTCTTCACCAGAAAGGAGACAAGCTACCGGGGACCGGTTTCTGGCATTTCAGCCTTCTTCGGCCCGGCTTGCTTGAATCCTGATGGAGCAGTGAGAAAGGGACTCATGTCTGAGTATACCCTGCCACACCTATAGTGGCCAAAAACGATTTAGAAAAGGGGGTGGTGATGAACAGAGTGTCTGAGTTAAGCAGACCACTCTTACCCAGTCCAAAGATCAGGGCTTGATCCATCACCGTTATTTATCTCACTGCCCCATCCCAGCTTAGAACCTGGCTATATGCAAATCAGTCTGTCCCTGGCCCAGTGCATCATGGGAACAGGGCAGACTAAACTACCAAGCCAATTCTTCACCAGAAAGGAGACAAGCTACCGGGGACCGGTTTCTGGCATTTCAGCCTTCTTCGGCCCGGCTTGCTTGAATCCTGATGGAGCAGTGAGAAAGGGACTCATGTCTGAGTATACCCTGCCACACCTATAGTGGCCAAAAACGATTTAGAAAAGGGGGTGGTGATGAACAGAGTGTCTGAGTTAAGCAGACCACTCTTACCCAGTCCAAAGATCAGGGCTTGATCCATCACCGTTATTTATCTCACTGCCCCATCCCAGCTTAGAACCTGGCTATATGCAAATCAGTCTGTCCCTGGCCCAGTGCATCATGGGAACAGGGCAGACTAAACTACCAAGCCAATTCTTCACCAGAAAGGAGACAAGCTACCGGGGACCGGTTTCTGGCATTTCAGCCTTCTTCGGCCCGGCTTGCTTGAATCCTGATGGAGCAGTGAGAAAGGGACTCATGTCTGAGTATACCCTGCCACACCTATAGTGGCCAAAAACGATTTAGAAAAGGGGGTGGTGATGAACAGAGTGTCTGAGTTAAGCAGACCACTCTTACCCAGTCCAAAGATCAGGGCTTGATCCATCACCGTTATTTATCTCACTGCCCCATCCCAGCTTAGAACCTGGCTATATGCAAATCAGTCTGTCCCTGGCCCAGTGCATCATGGGAACAGGGCAGACTAAACTACCAAGCCAATTCTTCACCAGAAAGGAGACAAGCTACCGGGGACCGGTTTCTGGCATTTCAGCCTTCTTCGGCCCGGCTTGCTTGAATCCTGATGGAGCAGTGAGAAAGGGACTCATGTCTGAGTATACCCTGCCACACCTATAGTGGCCAAAAACGATTTAGAAAAGGGGGTGGTGATGAACAGAGTGTCTGAGTTAAGCAGACCACTCTTACCCAGTCCAAAGATCAGGGCTTGATCCATCACCGTTATTTATCTCACTGCCCCATCCCAGCTTAGAACCTGGCTATATGCAAATCAGTCTGTCCCTGGCCCAGTGCATCATGGGAACAGGGCAGACTAAACTACCAAGCCAATTCTTCACCAGAAAGGAGACAAGCTACCGGGGACCGGTTTCTGGCATTTCAGCCTTCTTCGGCCCGGCTTGCTTGAATCCTGATGGAGCAGTGAGAAAGGGACTCATGTCTGAGTATACCCTGCCACACCTATAGTGGCCAAAAACGATTTAGAAAAGGGGGTGGTGATGAACAGAGTGTCTGAGTTAAGCAGACCACTCTTACCCAGTCCAAAGATCAGGGCTTGATCCATCACCGTTATTTATCTCACTGCCCCATCCCAGCTTAGAACCTGGCTATATGCAAATCAGTCTGTCCCTGGCCCAGTGCATCATGGGAACAGGGCAGACTAAACTACCAAGCCAATTCTTCACCAGAAAGGAGACAAGCTACCGGGGACCGGTTTCTGGCATTTCAGCCTTCTTCGGCCCGGCTTGCTTGAATCCTGATGGAGCAGTGAGAAAGGGACTCATGTCTGAGTATACCCTGCCACACCTATAGTGGCCAAAAACGATTTAGAAAAGGGGGTGGTGATGAACAGAGTGTCTGAGTTAAGCAGACCACTCTTACCCAGTCCAAAGATCAGGGCTTGATCCATCACCGTTATTTATCTCACTGCCCCATCCTCTGTCCCTCACCACCCCTTGTTGTAAATATTTTTGTCCACCCTAAGCGTGGAAGGGTATTCTCAGATGTGAGACCCTTGCTCATTGCACCATCAGGATTCAAGCAAACCGGGCCGAAGACGGCTGTAATGCCAGAAACCGGTCCCCGGGAGCTTGTTTCCTTCCCAGTGTAAGAATTGGCTTTTGTAGTTTGGTTTGCCCTGTTCCCATCATGCACTGGGGCAGGAACAGACTAATTTGCATACAGCCAGGTTCTGAAACTGGGATGGTGCAGTGAGCTAAAAAACGGTGTTGGATCTAGCCCTGATCTCTTGACTGGGTGAGAGCTTTCTGCTTAATTCAGAGACTCTGTCCCTCACCACCCCTTGTTGTAAATATTTTTGTCCACCCTAAGCGTGGAAGGGTATTCTCAGATGTGAGACCCTTGCTCATTGCACCATCAGGATTCAAGCAAACCGGGCCGAAGACGGCTGTAATGCCAGAAACCGGTCCCCGGGAGCTTGTTTCCTTCCCAGTGTAAGAATTGGCTTTTGTAGTTTGGTTTGCCCTGTTCCCATCATGCACTGGGACAGGAACAGACTAATTTGCATACAGCCAGGTTCTGAAACTGGGATGGTGCAGTGAGCTAAAAAACGGTGTTGGATCTAGCCCTGATCTCTTGACTGGGTGAGAGCTTTCTGCTTAATTCAGAGACTCTGTCCCTCACCACCCCTTGTTGTAAATATTTTTGTCCACCCTAAGCGTGGAAGGGTATTCTCAGATGTGAGACCCTTGCTCATTGCACCATCAGGATTCAAGCAAACCGGGCCGAAGACGGCTGTAATGCCAGAAACCGGTCCCCGGGAGCTTGTTTCCTTCCCAGTGTAAGAATTGGCTTTTGTAGTTTGGTTTGCCCTGTTCCCATCATGCACTGGGACAGGAACAGACTAATTTGCATACAGCCAGGTTCTGAAACTGGGATGGTGCAGTGAGCTAAAAAACGGTGTTGGATCTAGCCCTGATCTCTTGACTGGGTGAGAGCTTTCTGCTTAATTCAGAGACTCTGTCCCTCACCACCCCTTGTTGTAAATATTTTTGTCCACCCTAAGCGTGGAAGGGTATTCTCAGATGTGAGACCCTTGCTCATTGCACCATCAGGATTCAAGCAAACCGGGCCGAAGACGGCTGTAATGCCAGAAACCGGTCCCCGGGAGCTTGTTTCCTTCCCAGTGTAAGAATTGGCTTTTGTAGTTTGGTTTGCCCTGTTCCCATCATGCACTGGGACAGGAACAGACTAATTTGCATACAGCCAGGTTCTGAAACTGGGATGGTGCAGTGAGCTAAAAAACGGTGTTGGATCTAGCCCTGATCTCTTGACTGGGTGAGAGATTTCTGCTTAATTCAGAGACTCTGTCCCTCACCACCCCTTGTTGTAAATAAATCAGGAAATAATCACGGATGCAATGCAATTGGACCATGCTACCAAGATCAATTGGTTGAGGTATATACATGTTTTTATGTGTGACCTAGGGCACCCAGAATACAATTGCCCAGAGACAATGAATACTATCCCTAGAAAAGAGCTAGAAAAATGCATGTCCCACCAAGAGACTATTAGACTTGCACATGAAATTAAAAATCATCAGTAGACCAGCATATTTGACTCTGATAACATATGATATTCAACCATATCTTTTATGCTGTTTGGGGGGATTTGACAGATATGCTTTAACCCGTTTTAGATTTGGGATTGGTTAATCAGCTACCCAGGGATGAACAACTGGTCTAAAGAATTATGCTGCTGTCCCTGTGAGGACTTGCCTCCACAAACAACTATACATGTGATCTTATTTTGTAAATTTTATGTTAAAGAGAGATCAAGATGGATCCGGCCCTTATTAAGGGTGGAGACAATGCCGACCCGCCTTTCTATACCTACAATCTCTGGATAACGTCTACTGTATTGGAGTTATGAACGTTTTTTTAAAAAGCATATTGAGAGTAAGGAAAACTGTTGATATCTAACCCCCATAAAAGGTTTGTCTGGTTGCATTTTTCAGAAATGTTTTTTCTCACTGTAAAGTTTGAAATATGTCTGATTACTTGTATCAAATATATATGGTTTATGTGCATATGTAAATAGATGAAACAGAATTACTGTACACATGTGTTTTTAAATCAAAGGTATACTTAAGAGATTTCTTTTATGTATTATGCTTTTGTGATTTTATATGATTGAAATCGAATAAAGCTTATTCTGATCTGAAGTTAAAATATGTAAATCACATTTCAATCACTAACAGTTCTAGGAATCAAAGAATAGTAAATGAAAAATATTCTCAGGACAAATTTGGTGAAATTAAAATATATTTTATTAATAAAAAATATACTTCTCTCAAAAAAGATGTATTTTATTTTCAAACATAAAAAAATTCAAAAACTGAAATGTACCAAAGATGTTCGACTGTTGCCCCAAACTTACCTCCTGAACAAAGAGGAACCTCCTCAGGGAGAGGCATCTAGTGGGGAAAGGGAAGGCACCTCAAGGATCTTCTTCGGGAGGGGTGGGTTTTGGAGGTGTGGTAGGGCTGGGGTTGGGTGGTGGGAGGGGTGGGTTTGAGTTTTGGAGAGGTGGATTTGTGTTTGAGAGCAGTGGTTTTGCGTTAGGTAGCAGTGAATGTTAGAGAGGAAATAAAAACAGAACTTGGATAAAGGGTAGGAGGGGTGGGAGAGAACTAGTATTTGGAGGTGGCTGGAGTGTGTTGTGTGCATGTTTCTGTCTGTTGTGCAGTTGCATGTGGGTCTGATGTATGTTTTATTTGTTTGGGGTTTTTGACAGGTGTGTGGTGTTCAGTTGAGTGTGTGCATTTGGGTTTGGTTGCTATTATTTGTTTGGGGCTTTTGACAGGTGTGTCATGTTCAGTTGAGTGTGTGCATTTGGGTTTGTTTGCTATTGTTTTTAATGTGTAGGTGTGGTTTTGTGTGATTGTGTTTGTTTAGATAGGTGCTTTGGTTGGTCTGGTTGTGGTATATGTGGGTCTGATGGTGGTTGTGGTGGTAGTGTGTGTGCTGGTGGTTGTGGATGGGCTAGTGGTTGTGGGTGTGCTGGTGTTTGTGGGGCTTGTGGGTGTGCTAGTGCATGTGGGTGTGCTGTGGTTTTGGGTGTGCAGGTGGTGATCATAATGGTGGTGCTAGTGGTTTTGGCAGGGGTGGGTGTGGGGTTGTTGTGGGGGTGCTGGGGCTTGTGGTGAGATGCTGTACTGGTGGTTGTGGGGATGGCAGTGGTTATGGTGGGGGTGGGTATGCTGGTGGGTTTGGTGGGGGTGGTGGTGGTGGTTGTAGGTGTGGTGGGGTGGTATCTGTATGTTGTTTGGGTGTGTGTTTATGTTTCTTGGTGTGTTTGTATTTATGTGTTGGTGTGTTGCTTGTGTCTGTTAGAGTGTGCAAAGGAGACATGCACTTGAAACAGGGCTGGGAACTGGGAATTGGAATGGGGAAAGTGCCTGAGTTGAGGTCCAAGGTTGGGCTTCTTGGGAGACTGCGGGTAGTGAGGAGACTAGTCCAGTAAACTATCTCTGCACGCCAGATATAGCACTATAAATTTCTTCCAGGTTTGCTACCATTTGTTACTTATGGCATTGAAACCCTGGATGGCATTCAGAAGTGCAGTCTTGCCTATAGCTTCCTCACCTAGCACAGGGCCGGGAGTGAGGTGCCTGCAGTGAATGAGACCCCAGCCCTTTTAGGGAGGCAGGTTTGGCCAACTGGGGGGAGGGTGGAAATGGCTCTATGGGTGGCAGACAAGGATGCAGGTGGAACAGTTGCTATAGAGTCCACCTCCACAAGGTACTGGTCGCTTGTGGAGGCCTCTGAAGATGATGTAGAGTTGATGGCCTCTGTGCCATTCCCCTCATCTTCCGTGCCACTGTGTCCATTGGTGTCGGTGGTCTCATCAGTCAAAACATAGTGGCCAGCTGCTTCCCCGCCTACATGGCCAATTTCTTTTTTGCCTGCTCTTGATGATGCTGAAAAGACTCAGAAAGCAGGTTTATTGTAGTTGTTTAAATACATTTGATCATGAACCGTGATATCAATAAATTTTCCAAGTTTTCAGATTTCCCCTGCTTCAAGGATCTCAAAATCTTGCTTTTCATTATCAATGAAAGTAGGGAAAATCTTCAGAAACCATTTGGTCACCGTTTGGTAATTTCTCATGATTACCTATATATCATTTAAGATCTTGTCTTTTATCCATTTTGAATTCACCCCAGGAGCTGTTTAACACCTCTGAATGGTTTTGCTTTGTTGTTTAGAATAGTGAACTTATGTCACCAAAGAGGATATAAACCAAAAATACTTTTGTACAATGTGTACAATCCTAAATAAGCTGCATAATTTTTATTCACAAAAAGTAAAACATGAATCAATGTGTGTCAACAAACACTGCAATTTTGTATCAATAGTTGTGTAAACTGAAAGCCGGTTTCCTTTGTTTGGGCATTTCACAATGGTAACTAAAGTATATTTCAAATGTAAAAGTTATTATATGGATTCAGTACTGAAGTAGCTTATCGATGTGTCACACACTATGTACATACATATGCTGTAGAAGACATTAAGAATGATTTTTTTTGTAGATTGACAAACGACTTCTACAGCATGAGTAAAATTACAGACTGTAGTACATGTGCATTTGTGAATAAGTAAAACATCATGCAAATCTGTCACTTTTACCATGGATAAAATAGAATTTTGTAATTAAAACACATTTGTGATATGTTTTGAATCTAGAATGTAGCCATTTAACCTGATGAGACTAGACATTTTAGCTCACATGTTCACTCTTGTTTGTGTATAAAGCCAACTTAACAATGTGACATTTAGAACCTCCATTGTATCATAAATGCATTTCCTGCTATGTCACCTTAATAACCTTACATCATTCACAACAGTGAAGGAGTATCACACCTGACACAATAAAAACTGGTGGTCTGTTTGGTAATACTGTTCCTTATAACATCAAAAACCTGATGTATATTTGTTGTTTAGGCAGGCATGTGTTTGCTAAAACCAGTCCTTTGGTAGTGAACAGAAATCAGGTGGTATCCTTTTCCACAAATCCACATATAAAACACATCATCATACACCTTCTGCAAAATGTACACCTTCAAGAAATCTTGAAGCGTTGGACATGAGTCAGCATTAATGTTGATGGCAAAATTAGTTGCTATAATAAACATTATTAGGAGACGCCAAATGCGTTTCAGCGCAAGCAATAACATTCATTTTATTTATTTATTTATCTATATTACTCCGGTCAGCCGTGAGCCAGAGTTTACTACACACCCTACCCCTCCCCCACCCCGCCCCACCAGCATGTGGCACTCCCTCCACGAGCCACTACTGAGAACATTCCTCAATACACTCCTCAATCTGGATAGGTCACCAAGTAAGAGGCTACTACCCTTGTACCAAGACAATTCAATAAAAGGCATCTCAAACACATAAGTGGAGCTTCTCTTTGGATGGAGCCAACCCTCCAAATATTTTGTGTTCCCTGTAGTGGTTGACAGGACGGATTCCCTATCACACTCGAGGTCAGGGCCTCTCCTAACTCTTGCTCCAGACCTAGGGTCATATGTAGGTAAATCCCAAATACTGAATCTTAAATACTGATTATTACAGAATTTTACCGAATTGGTAATAAGAATTCGGTATTTGGGATGTAGGTAAAAATGTGGTAATATTTACCGAGTCAGTAAAATTCGGTAATGAAATACTGAATCCCCATCGGTAAAAACCTAATTGTAATATCCGATTAGGTAAATACCGATTCGGTAAATACCCAATCAGCAATTAAAAAAAAGAAACAATTAAGGAATCAGCCAATCCGGTGCAACCTCCCCACCTCCCAACCAGGAAGTTGCCACACCCATGCAGGTGCACTCAATCTGATGCTACTGGAGAGGCTGGGAGAGCAGAATAGAGCCCTTGAGACACTGGGATACTTAATCCAGGAAAACAGCACGATGTCAAGCAAGGACACTGAAAGGGAAGGAGCAGAGAGAAAGAGGAAGGTGAAATTCAGCACCATGGAGCTGCAGGTCCTTGTGGAGGAGGTAGTGAAAGAACACCACAAGTTGTTTGGCAAGCAGTCCCTGCAGGTGGCAGAATCTGCCAAAAGGAAGATTTGGCTGGCTATACAAACCAAGGTGAATGCCATTGGAGTGACCCCACAGGACATCAACGACCTCAAGAAGAGGTGGTATGCCCTCCGGAGCGTGACAAAGAGGAAAATGGCTGAGCTCCAGAAAGAAGCGAGTCAGAAAGGAGGAGGGAGGAACAGAGCACCTGCCCTGACTGAGCTTGAGGAGCTGGTGGACAGCGTCTGTGGGATTGGGGATGCAGACAGCTCAGCCCGAGCTGCCACCAAAAATGGTAAGAAGCATGCACCGCAATCACCCCACCCCTTCCCTTTCCCTTTTCCCTTCCCCAAAGTGGTAGTGTGAACCCCACTCCAGTACAGGTTTTAGTATACACCAGCAATGCATTATGGGAGATGTAGTCAGTGAAACACCTACCATGTCAGACAACACACCAAACAACAAGGCCTGCGACACACATCAGTATTGAGCAGGCTGAGGCAATAGCGACAGTGTTTCAGAGATGAGAATTTAATTGTATGAGCATTGCTGCAGGACCACAGAGCTAATGTACGATTTTCTGTCCACAGGCGAGACATCTCGCAGGCGTCCCAAGGACAAGGAAGGTAGTGCACCCCAGAGGGAAGGCCCTGAAGGCGAGTACCAGTGCAGGGCACACCACACAAACAACGCAAGCAACAGCGGTATCACCAACACTGCCAGCCTCGCCACATCTGCCAGCGTCACCACAGCTGCTGGCCTCCCCACAGCTGCTGGCCTCACCTCAACTAGTAGAATCACCGGCTGAAACAACACCTGCAGTGCAAAAAACCAAGGAGGCATGTTGTGTTGTTGGCACACTCCGGGAAATGGAGTCTTCCACAGAAGACATGGTGGGGGGTGACACATCACCAGTGGCATTTGAGGACAGCAATGCTAATCAGCAGTCCACGCCCAGGGGGCCCACACTGGTGCCAGACGCCGCAGGGCCAGGGACAGCAGTCCAAACTAACATGGCGAGGGTTCTGGTGTATTCTGCGGCCTGGTGGCAAGTATGGTAAAGGTGCAGCGCATGCAGGGGAAGACCATTCAGTCGGTCCAACGATAGATGAAGCACCTAAATGAAAATGTAAAGAACATTGATAAGGGCATCAGCTCAATGGCGGAAGGAATGAGAGAGATGGCTGCGGGCATGCAGGACATGTCCCAGTCAGTACTGCTGCTCTGCAGCAAGCTGGACGACGACAGGGCAACAAGGTGCAGGGAGAGACAGAGGTCTGAACAACACACAAGGGTAGTGAACTGCCTAGCCACTGCCACTTCCCTGCTCTGCAGGCGCTGCGTCAACCTGCAGGAGGGACTGGCACACTGCAGCAGTAAAGTCTCGCTGGGCCTTGTGAGGGTGACAAGTGCAGTTGAGGTGCTGCTGACTGCTCAGTCTGCAAATACTGGTGCTCTGGATGTGGGGGAGAGCAAGGAGACCACCAGTAGGAGCAGCATGACCCCCCCCATTTTACTGACACCCAGAGGATCTGCAGGCGGCATGGGGCTCCCACTGCCCACACAGCCAGTGAGGACAGCGAGCCAATAGCATCCAGCACCGGTGAGCGGGCCCGCAGACACTGATGCTGCCCACACTCCCTGAACTGGAATGAGTGAAGTAACCCAGGACTTCCCTAATGGAGCGACCCTTGACCCTTCCAGGTAGGCCGCTCCCCCTCCGCACAGCACCACTCAATCAATCAATCAAAAATGTATATAGCGCGCTACTCACCCGGAGGGTCTCAAGGCGCTTGGGGGAGGGGGGTCTGCTACTGTTCGAACAGCCATGTCTTGAGTTGCACCACCTGTGCCCGTTCTTTCCCTCACTGTCCCGTGTCTCTCTGCCTGGTTTTTCCTTCTGCTCCCCTCGCGGCCCCGTGTCTCTCTGCCCATTTTGCCTTCTGTTGCTTAGCTGCCCCTACATTTCTGTGACCTTTCTGCCCTTTCTTGGGACCTTTCTGCCTCTGTGCCACTCATTCCCCCCGTTTTTTTGTGAACTTTCTGCCCTTTTTTGTGAGCTTTCTGCCTCTGTGCCACTCGTTTTCCCCCGTTTTTACTGACCTTGCTGCCCTTTCTTGGGACCTTTCTGCCTCCTGTGCCACTTGTTTCCCTTCCCCTGTTTTTTGTGACCTTTCTGCCCTTTCTTGGGACCTTTCTGCCTCCTGTTCCACTTGTTTCACCCTGTTTTTTGTGAACTTTATGCCCTTTCTTGTGAGCTTTCGGCCTCTGTGCCACTCGTTTCCCCTGTCTTTTGTGACCTTTCTGCCCTTTCTTGTGACCTTTCTGCCTCTGTGCCACTCGTTTCCCCCTGTTTTTTGTGACCATTCTGCCCTTTCTTGTGACCTTTCTGCCTCTGAGCCACTTGTTTCCCCCCGTTTTTTGCTACCTTTTCTGCCCTTTCTTGTAACTGTTGTGCCTCTGTGCCACTCGTTTCCCCCCATTTTATGTGACCTTTCTCCACTTTTTTGTGACCTTTGACCCTGCTCGCAGGCAGGTCGCCCCACGCTGCTGCTTGTCACCTGACTGCCTGGTTCCTGCCTCCCTGCTGCCTCCATGCTTCCATGGTTTTTCCCTCCCCTCTGCCCTGTGCGCCAGTTCCCCCTGCCCCCCACCCCTACAGATCCGGCCCTTTCCCGCAGCTGCTTCCCTGCAGCCCCTCCTCCCCTGCACACCCATTCGCCTCCCCGCTCCCGCCTCCAGGTGCTCCTCCCTCCCAAGCCACCTCATATGTAGGCCGAGAAGCGGCCGGGCAGCCCCTGCGCGCAGCGGGCGCGCCTAAGGTTAACCTGTCTGTGCCCGTTCGCGCCTGGGCCGCACTCAGTGCCAGAACCCCTGGACCCCGCGAACGCCACGACACCAGAATCCACTACGACGCCAGCACCCTTCACGCACTCAATGCCAGCCAAAACCACACCTGCTTCCAGGCTGCCCTGAAGTAGACCCACAGACCCTTCTCCTGCCACACCTGCAGCTTCACCTGCGACAGAACCACCAAACCTCCAAGGACTGGACCCAACCACCTCCGCTGCATACTCCTCAACACCCGCTACGCACGCAAACACGCCGTCGAACTCTGGGTTCTGCTCGACATCTCCGCCCCAGACGTGGCCTTCATGACCGAGACCTGATGGAACGATTGCTCGGCGCCCGACATCGCCATAGCTATCCCAGATGGCTACAAGATCACCCGCAGGGATCACGCCAATAGAATCGGATGAGGAATAGCCATCGTCCACAAGTCCACCCTCAAGGTCGCCACCCACGTAGACGACACCCTCAACATTGCCGAACACCTGCACTTCCAGATCCACACCACCCTCAGAGGAACACTCATCTACAGACCCCCCCGGACCTCTGGCTCAGTTCAGCGATTCCATCGCCGACCTCGCCAGCACCCACGCACTCGCCTTCACTGACTACAACCTCCTCGGGGACCTGAACTTCCACCTTGAGAACAACAATGACGCCAACTCCGCCACCGTGATCGACAACCTCGCCAACCTCGGCCTCAGACAACTCGTCCCGCACCCACCCACGCCGCCGGCCACACGCTGGACCCCGTCTTCTCCACAGGCTCCCACGTCACCTTCGACCCCACCACCGAACTCCACTGGACCGACCACCGCTGCATCCATTTCACCTTCAAGAAACCAACCACGCACCACCGCACCCAACAGCTGCCTCGCTGCTGCTGGAGCAAAGCCACAAAGGACCAGCTGATCACCTCCCTCGCCAAGAACCCACCCACCGACCCCACCAACCCAGACACCGCAGCCCGAAACCACAGACAGCGGATCGACGACTACGCCAACAACCTCGCCCCGCTCAAGAAACCCTCCAACAGCCACACCAACAAGAGAGCCACCTGGTTCACCGACAAGCTCCAGACCTCTAAACGCGCATGCCGGAAACTGGATAAGACATGGCTCCACGAACGCACACCGGACAACCACGCAGCCCACAAGGACGCCACCCGCAGACGCCACCACCTCATCAGATTAGCAGAGAGATCCTCCTTCACAGACCGCTTGGATAACAACGCACAGGACAGCAAAGAGATCTTCAGCATCGTAAAGGAACTCTCCAACTCCAGCACCAACGCCAACGACATCCCGCCCTCACAAGAACTGTGTGACTCACTAGCTATCTTCTTCCACCGCAAGATTGCTGACAGCTTCAACACCACAACCATCCCGACTACGCCAGCCCAACATCAACGACGACGAGACACGCAAGGTCATGAACTCCATCCACTCAGGATCTCCGTCTGACCCGTGCCCACACCACGTATTCAACAAAGCAGACGGAGCCCAACTACGGAAGGTCATCAACATCGCCTTCTAAACAGCGACATTCCCGGAAAGCTGGAAGCACGCCAAAATCAACGCCCTCCTCAAGAAGCCCAAAGCAAACCCCAAGGACCTCAAGAAATTCTGGCCTATCTCCCTGCTCCCGTTCCCGACAAAGCGATACATAAGGGGATGATGGACGGAGCGTTTGAGCAAATCAAACACTCACCCCCAGTCAACTGATCTGGGTTTAATCCATCACCATTCTTTAGCTCACTCAGCCACCCCAGTTCAGACATTGCCATATGCAAATCAGTCTGACCCTGTGCCTCATGGGAACAGTCCAGCCCGAACTGCCAAGCCATGTCTTCCCTGGACCGGAAACAAGCATCCTGGGACCGGTTTTGGATTCATAATCCGTTCCCGGCAAAGGTCATCGAGAAAATTGTCAACATGCAACTGGCCCGCCACCTGGAAGACAACAACATATTGGACCCGTCCCAGTCGGGATTCGGACGAAACCACAGAACCGAGACAGCCCTCATTGCCGCTACAGACGACATCAGGTGCCAACTAGACAACAGCGAAACATCAGCCCTCATCCTCCTGGACCTGTCAGCCGCCTTCGACATGGTCTGCCATCGCACTCTAAAGACACGCCTCCTAGAAGCTGGGATCCAAGAGAAGGCACTTGACTGGAACACGTCCTTCCTCTCCGGCAGAACCCAGAGCGTCCGCCTCCCACCCTTCCGATCCGAAGCCACCTACATCATCTGCGGCATCCCCCAGGGCTCATCCCTCAGCCCAACGCTGTTCAATGTCTACATGGCCCCCCTCGCACAAGTGGCCCGCCATCACAACCTCAACATCATCTCCTACGGTGACGACACCCAGCTCATCCTCTCCCTCACCAAGGACCCACACACCGCCAAAACCAACCACCACGAGGGAATGAAGGCCGTCGCCGACTGGATGAGGAGCAGCCATCTGAAGCTGAACTTGGACAAGACGGCGGTTCTCATCCTGGGACCCACCCCCTCAGCCTGGGATGACTCCTGGTGGCCGACCACACTAGGGACAGCACCAACACCCACTGGCCATGCACGCAATTTAGAATTCATCCTTGGCTCCTCCCTCTCCATGTCTAAGCAGGTCAACGCCGTCTCCTCCTCCTGCTACAACACCTTCAGCATGCTCCGCAGGATCTACAAGTGGATCCCGCCCGAAACAAGAAGAACGGTGACACAGGCCCTCATCAGCAGCAGACTGGACTACGGCAATGCACTCTACGCAGGAATCCCAGCCAAATACATACGACGACTACAACGCATCCAAAACGCCTCAGTCGTCAACGTCCCCCGCCGCAGCCACATGATCCCCTACCTGATAGACCTGCAATGGCTCCCCGTCACTAAGAGGATCACCTTCAAGCTCCTCACCCTTGCACACAAAGCACTCCACAACGCCGGACCAGCCTACCCGAACAGCAGACTCAGCTACCACACCCCCACCCGGCAGCTCCACTCTGCCAGCCTCACCCTCGCCTCTGTCCTCCGCATCCAACGAATGACCTCCGGTGGCAGATCCTTCTCCTACCTCGCCGCCAAGACCTGGAACACCCTCCCTACCCACATACGGCAGACCCAAGACCTACTCGCCTTCAGAAGACTCCTCAAGACCTGGCTCTTCGAGCAGTAACAGCACCCCCCTCTCCCCTCAGCGCCTTGGGACCCTCACGGGTAAGTAGCGTGCTTTACAAGTACTCTGATTGATTGATTGATTGATGGTAACAATTGCACTGGCACATTTAGGCCTTTGTGTACTGGCGTAGTGCCAAGATATTAAAACTACATCATGCACATACAACAACTGGCTGTGTCTCCTTACTTACTTAGAAATAGTTGTGTGCGATCTCTGCCCGTCTTTGTCTCCCATCTGTTGCTGGCGCAACTCCTGCTGTGTTGGACTCAGGGTGTGCAAATTCATTATCATCATCCTCAATATCTGTTAATTCTACTGCTGTTCCTTTCCTAGTGGCAAGGTTGTGCAGCATTGCGCAAGTTGCAATGATTTTACAGCAGATGAGGGGTGAGTACTGACGTGCGCTTCCGCTTTTGTGGAGGCAGCGGAACCTGCTTTTTAACAGCCCAAAGGTGCGCTCCACAACGTTGTGTGTAGATTTGTGTGCCACGTTGTATCGTCTCTCACTCGGGGTTGATGGGTTCAGGTAGGGAGTGAGGATGAATGAGCAGATGGCATATGCGCTATCACCTATGTGGAAAAGAGAGAGCCATTAATCACATGCATAACAACACCTATATCTACAGTATCTATCAGGGTGTGTCACAGTGTTTTACCAAGCAGGTATCCTTCTCCGAATTCCCTAGATCCCACTGTTCTGGAAGATGTCGGAGTCGTGGGTGCTTCCAGGGAATTTGGACACGATGTCTGTGATTATGTTGGCAGCATCACAGATTACCTGCACATTTATGGAGTGGGTGGACTTTCTGTTCCTGTAGATGTACTCAGTGGCTGCAGGTGGGCAGATTGGGATATGTGTGCCATCAATACAGCCGATGACATGTGGGAACTGTGCCATTTGGTAAAAGTCAGTCTTGGTCTTCAGCAGTTCCGCATGTGTGTCAGGGAAGCTGATGTAATGATGCATTCTCTGCATCATGGCTTCCAGGAACTTCCTGAAGAAACGGGACAGGCAGCTCTGGGACACCCCACTTACCGCAGCTATCACCCCCTGGTAACTGCCAGATGCAAGTAGGTGTAGGCTACAGAGCACCTGCACATGTGGTGGTATGGCGGGAGTCCTTAGTGTTGGTTGCTCCAGGAGTGGGTGCAGGTCCCTTATCAAGTCCAGGATGGTGTGGGGGTGTAGCCTGTACCTTTCATGGATCTCTGCCTCAGTAAGTTGGAAGAGTGTGATCCGCTGTTTGTAGACTTGCTCCTCCTGTCTCCAGATATTCACTCCTGCTGCCGGTAGCCGTAGCCGCCTTGCTATCACATAGAAAGCCGCAATTCTGATCACACTGTTGCATTTTGGGGCCTGTTTTATTGCCTGCACTTGGTTACCACCTGCTTTCAATCCATGGTAATTACCGACTCTTAAATACCGAATTTCATGGATTTCTTAATTTAAGGTTTTTCCTACATCTCTTTTCTTGTTTTTAGCGTTTCTTATTTTCTGGATCGGTATTTTCCGAATCGGTATTTTCCGAATCTGTATTATCCGATTCGGTATTTATGAATCGATAGATTCTGATTCGATGATGAGGAATCAATATTTACCGATTCTTTTTTCCCAAATTGTTCCCTATATCGTGCATGCCTATTTACCGGTCGGTAACGGTGAAATTTACTGAATTTCTCCATTACCGACCGGTATTTGGCTACCTACAAATGGCCCCTAAATCCCACAGTTCGTACCCAGTGGCATAATGCAGAATAAAAAGCCCCCCTGCAAAATGCGAGGAGGAGGCCCTGAGTCTTCCATATCTCACAGATATGCATTGGCCTTCGGCTGAGTGGTGGCCTCCTGAAGGATTGGAGGGACCCTTGCACCGCAGGGGGTTACAGGGGCCTGCAAAACGTCCCCGTTGGTACATGTTTCAGACCTGTGGATATAAAGCATTCATCAAATAAAGAAGCATGCACTGAAACATTGTCAGTACTTCAAAGTATTTGTAGTACAGAGGTGACCAGGCATCATCCGTCTTTCTTCATGCTAGCCCCTTGCCTAAACTAATTTTTATCTGAACTCAAATTTGAGCCACAACTGCAGCCTCTTCCCTCAGTGGCCACGACCTCCGGCTGGCTCCCGATTAACTTTTCACGGCACCCGCTTCGCGGGTGCCACTCACCTTTGAACTTTTTGCACGGACCAGACCCTGATTGAAAGGACTCCTGCAGGACATCTGGGCTCTGAATAACGGACTCTGCAGCTTTTCATGGCACCCGCTGTACGGGAACCGTTTCCAAGAACCCTGACAAACCATTGAGGGACTGCGAGGTCCAGCAGGCCTAGCGAGCCACACCTGCAGCCTCTTCCCTCAGTGGCCACGCCCCCCGCCTGGGAGGCTTAACTTCAGTCCTCGCCTCGCGGGACGCGCGTGGGCTAAGCCCGGGCAAAGGGCGGGCCGTCTATGGCCGTCCAAGGCCGAACTAGGCCGGGCTGGGATAGCCCTCTGTCAACGATACCTTTTTGTTGAATTGCTGTACATCTCTGTTTGTATATGAAGACTAGTATTTAATGATTTAGTTAAGGGCTGATGTTCATATTTGTAGTCCAATATTATTGTCTTTTGCCTTGCTGATAAGAAATACATTATGCCTCTTTGCTCAGGGAAAGAAAGAAATGCTACGCTCTCCTCCTCAAGTGGGGTAGTTACAGGCACGCTGGATCAGTTTTTTAAAAGGGCGACTACTATCCTTGATAAGGAAATTGCACTCACTGAGAGGCGGTTGTCCCTGGACTTAATTACAGGGAAACGCTCATCGTTAGGTGCAATCGGGACTGTAGTATCGCCTGTACCCACGGCACAATTAAGCACAAAGCAGAGTAATGCTTCTGAGTACAATGAAGAGAGCTGTTCCATTGCTAATATATCTCTTTCAAGTGTAGGCTCTAGTAATGGCAGTGTCACTGAAGTATCTAACCCAGTTTACTCCAGGATCAGGGATCTCCAACCATCCTAATACCTAACAAAAGGAAAAGAGAGGGTGGCGCTTGTAAGGGTGGGCCTACAAAAATGCAAAAGAAAAGTAGCAGTACTATTCCAACATCATTAGCTGTCCCCACCCTTCTAGCCTGCATATGGCCAGCATTAGATGTTATTTACGAATCCCCCTCTTGTATTGTTGATGGGGATGACGGCCTGTTGGGAAAAATTGAAATACTTGTAAAATCACTGATGCTCCCATTACTGGAAAGAACTAGGAGAATGGCCTCCAAAATAGATCAGATTGAGAAATATGTCCTAGAAAGTTCATATAAATTAGATAATATGCAAAGTGATATGGCAAATAGGAAAACTCCTCGGACTAATATAGAGGGACCAGAGACGGGTAATGGTCAAAGGGTGAATCAATCGGCCTTGGCTTCTAAATTGATTAGTCTACCCACCAATACTGACAAAAACAGGCCTCTAGTGGGTAAAAAACTACCAGTTAGTTCTAAACTTGGGGCTAAGGATGTTGCACCTAGCAAGCAGTCCACCCCTCCTTCATTAGAGGTTGGCAGAAAGTTAAAAGGCCAACCGCCTGCAAGTAACACCGCAGCTACTCCTAATATTGCTTCCCAGTCTTGCCGTAGTATAAAGACTAGGGGCCCGATGTAGGTAAAACCCATTTAACAATTTTAAAATACCGATTTTTACCGAATCGGTATTTTGAAATCGGAAAATGATATGTAGGTAAAAAAATTTGGTAAAATACCGATTCGGTAACAATCGGTATCGTGTTTCGATACTTACCGAATCGGTATTCATCAATTCGGTAATTACCGATTCGGCGAATACCGATTCGGCAAATACCGAATCGGTAATTGCAATACAACCCCATGTGCCAAAAGGCCCATAGGAATGCATTGTAAATACCGATTCGGTATTTACCGAATCGGTATTAGCCGAATCGGTAATTATAAATACGGAATCGGCGAGCAAGTAAAAGTGAAACTAATGACAACAGCCAATGAGGTGGAACCACCCTCCCCCACCCTAGCAGGGAGTGGCTACCCAGGCAGGTGCAACTCATTAGAACTTTCTGGAGAGGCAGCCTGAGCTGAGCATTCAGAGTGAGCAGCAGTGGTAGCACTATCCTGATCTGTGTGGAAATGGCAAGCAGCTCTGAGAGCCAGAAGGCTGAGCGCAAGCGCAAGGCCAAGTTCAGCAGCATGGAGCTGCAAGTATTGGTGGAGGAGGTGGTGAGGGTCCACAGGCAGCTGTTTGGGAGACTGTCCCTCACAGTCCCAGAGAGCACCAAGAGGAAGCTGTGGAGTGCAATCGGTGAGAGGGTGAACGCAGTTGGTGTCACCCCCAGGAGCCTGGACGACCTCAAGAAGAGGTTTTATGACATTCGCAGCCTAACCAAGAGGAAACTGGCCGAGCTGCACAAGCAGGCATGACTAACAGGTGGAGGCAGGAACCCGGCGCCACCCCTCACTGACCTTAAGGAACTTGTGTCCACGACCATTGAGACCGAGAGTGTGGTGGGAGTTGGGGACCTGGACAGCTCAGCCAGAGCTACATCAAAAGGTAAGAAGCATGCGCAGCATGACACACCCTACCAGACACCTCCCCTTTAGCCCCAATGCACAGCCAAACCCCAGCCCAGTACTGCTAGCAACATACATGAGCAATGCATCATGGTAAATGTAGTCAGCTATTGTAGTAACAAATGCCAGTGCACATTCAACTGAAATGCACCTAAAAACTGAATCAGAGTATTGAAAATGAGATGTGCAATGCTTTTATTGTAGTGACTGTGAGACATTTGCACTCAGTTCACAAATGCTTCTTTATACCTAGGGGCACCATCAGGCAGTGGAGCAGCAGCTACACAAGCTCCAGCTCCAGCACCATCAGACAGTGCGGTGGCAGGGCCAAGCAGCATTGTACCGTCACAGGAGGAGGAGGACATCAGTGCCGGGGGCAATGAGGATGACACAGGACATACCCTCTCATTTCCCCACTCCCCCCTACTGTCACTAACGCCCCCATTGCAGTTCTCACCGGAGAACTCACCCACACAGACCCACCCAGCACCTGCCACATCTCCTGCCAGGAGGATTATCGTTGCACCATTGAACATCATGGAGGGAGCAGCGGGTCAGGCCCCAGCACCCACCCCTGCAACACCTGTGGCACACCAGCCCACACAGCAGGGCAGCAGCAATCGGCGCAGGCCACGCACATCCAGCAGTGCTTTACCAGCACGGGAGGGCAGCGTATTCCAAGGGCTGGAGGGGAGCATGGTCCGGATCCAAAGGATGCAGGCCAAGTCAATCCTGGCTTGCCAGCGCCAATTGCGGGAGCACAACCTGCAGATGGGGGCGATGACAAAGGGATTTAAGAGTTTCGTTGATAGCAACAAGGAAATAGCAACTGGACTGGGGCGCATGACTACTGCCATAACCCAACTGTGTAGTAAGATGGAGGAGCACGAGCACAGTAGGCGCAGGGATGCCCGCGTGCAAAACCGGGCAATCAACCGCCTTGCCGCAGCAACCGCCCAGCTATGCCGCCGAGGGGCTAACATGGAGGACTGCCTCACCCAGAACACTGCAGAGGTGACCAGGGGCATGGCCCGCATCACCACTGCCATGGAGGCACTAATTATCTCAAACACGGTGGTGAATCCTGCCCTGGACGTGGGCGAGGCTGGGGACAGCAGCAGCCGCAGCAGCCCGGCCAGCGCTGTATCTGAGCCGCGCCGGAGCACCAGGCGCTCCGCTGAGGCAGCCGGACACACAGAAGGGGGTGAGCCACATCCAAGTGGGTCAGCTAAGCGCAGCAAGAAGTGAGACTGCCAGGGTGGGTGAGGCAACCCGGACCATTTACATTCCCCACCTATACCGTACTTAGTTTATTTGTTGCACATCAGTGCAGTAACGTTGTGCCAACATTATTAAATTTATTTTTTTCCACATCCATTGACCTGTCTGTGCATCTGTACTCACTCAGAAATAGTTTTCTGTTATCTCCTCACGTCTGTATCTGCCATCACTTGGCGAAGACACCCCAGCAGGTTGTGTTTGTGGCACAGCAACGTCGTCGTCATGGTCCTCGTAGTCTGACAACTCCACCTCAGTGCCCTTCTTCACCGCAAGGTTGTGCAACATTGCACAGACAGCTATGATCTTGCAGCAGGTGATGGGGGTATACTGCCTTGCACCTCCACTCTTGTGCAAGCATCTGAACCTGCTTTTCCAGATGCCAAAGGTCCGTTCTACTACATTCCTTGTGCTTTTGTGGGCCCAGTTATACCTCCTTTGGCTGGGTGTAGAGGGGCTGAGGTAGGGGGTGAGTATGAATGAGCGGAGGGCATATGCACTGTCGCCTAGAAGGAAAAGGGGTAACATTACTCACATGCATACATGTACTTTACTGTGCTACTTTGTGTTATGGGGGTCTGATGATGTGTCTCACCTAGGAGGTATCCTTCACCAAATTCCCCAGCCGTCAGCCGTGCATAGATGCCGCTGTTTTGAAAAATGTACGAGTCGTGGGTACTCCCTGGGAATTTTGCTACCAGGTCTGTGATGGTGCACTTAGCATTGCAGATCACCTGCACATTGATGGTGTGCGTAGACTTCCTATTGCGGTATATGTATTCTGTGTCAGCAGGGGGGCAAATCGGAATGTGCGTGCCATCAATGCAGCCGATGATTTGGGAGAATCGTGCCATCTGGTAAAAGTCTGCTTTTGTTTGTACCAGTTCCACATGGGTTGCAGGGAAAGATATGTATTGGTCCATCCTCTGTATCATGGCATCTAGGATTTTGTTGAAAAACTTTGACAGGCTGCTCTGGGTCACCCCTCCTACCGCAGCGACTCCACTTTGATAGCTGCCAGACGCAAGCAGGTGTAGGCTGCATAGCACCTGCACGTGCGTTGGGATGGCGTGTGCCCTTGGGGTGGGGTGGTCCAACAGTGGTTTGAGGTCCCTGATGAGCTCCAGAATGGTGTCTGAGTCCAGCCTGCACCTCTGTAGGATCTCTGCCTCTGTGAGCATGAACAGGGTGATCCTCTGTCTGTAGACCTGTTCCTCTCTTAGCCATTCCCTCTCTCCTTCCTGCTGTAGCCGTAGCCGCCTTGCAATGACATAAAATGCCGCCATCCTGCAAGTTGCATTGCATTTTGGGTCTCTTTTTATAGGTTGCAGTTGGTTACCACCTGATTGGAATCCATGGTAAATACCGAATTTGAAATACCGATTTTGAGGCAAAATTGGTATTTCTGTGCTTCCCTACATCTCAATCAGAGTTTTGGCCTGTCTGAATAGGTAATTTACCGAATCACTAACTCTACCGATTCGGTAGATAGTCCGATTCGGAATATTTACCGATTCGGTATATCTACCGAATCGGTACATGGTCCGAATCGGTATATTTACCGAATCGGTATGTTAACGAATCGTTCTTTTACCGGTGTATTTCCAAATCGGTTTATTTCCGATTCGGTAACTATACCGATTCGGTATAAATACCGAATCGGACGGTTTTCAGCGTCCTACATCACGATGGCTGGATACCGATCGGTAAGGGCCGAAAATCTGTATTTTCGGCCGTTACCGATCGGTATTGGGCCACCTACATCTGGCCTTAGGTCTTTGGAGGATGATCATGCAACACTGGAAAAGCAATCTGCCCCGTTTATCAGTTATGAAATAGAGGCCAATAATAGGCTAGGGATGGCATTAACACCTGTTTTGCCTCCCGAGGCTAACCCTTTAGTAGTTATTCTAGCAGGAGTGCCTAGCCTGGGAGAAAGCGTGAAGGAAAACTTTGCCTCACTCAGAAATAAGGTAGTTAATTGGCTAAATATGAATAGACCGTTGCCCCCCATATTATGAGTAAGATTGCAATGGTTAGGAGGACCCCATGGATTGGTAGATCAGCTAAAAGCATAGCAGGCGACTGTATAGTAGTGACTTTTAGAGATCCCAGAACCGTCTCCCATATATGTGCCTGGTCAAACCAAGGAACCAACGGTAAGATCAAGACATTACCACTAACCTTCTTCTACCCCCCATATAGGGTAGATGCAGAATTAAGAAACCCAATGGATTGGATAAGAATAGCGAGGAGGGGCGGATATAAGGGAATGTGGAATAGACCGGTTCATATACCCCAGAATAGACTAGATCCTATGTTTATACCCAACATGTTCCTTAGTTACAACCGCTTTAACTGTCTTGAGGCAGTAGATTGACTGGGTCCTGATTTTAAGATTGGGCTGCTCCGGGATCAGGAAGGGGGGAAAGTACACCTTTAGAACAGATGGAAATACCTAGCCAAATAGAGCCAAATCAAGTGGGGTTAAGCGACAAAGAAGTCAGTGTTGATCCAGGTAGGCTGGAGGATATGAACATGGGCGAGCTGGGTGATCTGAAACGTGATTACTTCAGACTTATTGCGCCAGGAAACGATAGTTTGGCTCCCAACCAAGCATACCCTGCGACAGAGGACCATAGCCCAAACCCCAATTTTGTTGACACTGGGCTTAGAGAAGATACATTTAGGGAAAGGACAAGAGCCCCTGAATTGGGACAGACCAATGGACAGAGAGGGTATACTTTAGCCTCATGGAACATCGCAGGTTGGCATAGTAAAAAAGATCTACTGGGTTGGGGAGACATCATGGAAGGCTTCAACATCCTATGTCTCCAAGAGACATGGAGTGTGGAGGACATAAGTTATGAAGGATTTGTCTCGTTCAATTTACCAGCACAAAGTTCCACCATGGGCAGAGCTAAAGGTGGTCTTCTGATCCTTTTGTCCATTGATCTCCCTGTGCAAGTCATTCTCTATGAGAAGGTTGGTTGGCACTCCCAACTATTGCGGTTAAGTCATAAAAATGGCTGCAATGTTTTACTGAATAATTATTATAATAATCTGCCGGACTCGTCACGCCTGAATGCAGTCAATGAATTGGAAAAGGCTGTGGAAAATATATGTCGAGTCAAACAGGTTAATTTTGTATTCATCTGGGGGCGGATTTTAATGCCCAGATTTGCCCATTGTCTTTTAACAGGGTATGTGGTTTTAACGATGAGAATGGTGATGGTTGCTTACATTTTGCCCATAGTGCGTATGGGGAATCACTGAATTTAGTTGTAGCAAAATATGATTTAGTTGCTCTACAAGCTGCAAAGGACTGTGAGGGTAATATTGTTCCTACATTCACCGGGAGGAAAGCTGCAACAGTTATAGATCATGTGTTGATCTCGGACAATATTAGCGGGTCTTGTGATAGTCATGGACTTTGCGATGAGTGACCATAACTGTGTCACCATGGTATTACCTATATGGGGAAATAAAGTACTGGCTGCTAAATCTGTGGATACTGATATTGTCCCAATTAGACCTAATGGCCTCAGGATCAAATGGAGAGGAGATAACTCTGAAAACCTCCTGACTAAGATTGTAGTAGCCTGTTTACCAAACCTCAGCAGCTGTCTAGACATTAATACTGACTCAAGGGGCATTTTGTTAAGTTTTAGTCAGATCAATGCCAAATTGTTAATATTATGACTATAACTAAGTCTAGCAATAAGAAACAGAGGACTGGATGGTTTGATACCGCCTGTTCAGAGTCATTACGAAAGTTAAAGAAGGCATTAGCTATTAGGCCCAGAGATAGGCTGAATAGTAAAAATTTGAGAGTTGCTTATAAGGGTCAGATAAAGCGTAGGAAGCATGAATTGCAGGAGGAAGCGTGGGATAAGCTGACTAGGGCCGTTGAACTCCCAGACAGTAAACTTTTCTGGGACACTGTTAACTGCCCCTTCCTCAAGAGCGATAATATGCCATGCCTCACTGCTTTAGTTAGTGAGGAGTGTTGGGTCTCACATTTTACAAGTATTTTTGACCCGGAAGAATTGTGGAATTTACTGACCAAGGAGACCAATCAGTGGCCCATTATTCCACTATGTATCACTGTCCCAGAGGTTGAGCTTGCTATTAGACGCAGTAAGGGCGGGAAAGCCCCAGGCCCGGACGGGGTGCCCATCGACCTTTACAAGGCCGATACTAAATTATGGGGCCCCGTCCTGATCAAGGTGTTCAATGCGGCAGTTAATGAAAATACTCCACCCACTTGGGGTGAATCTATAATCATCCCTATACACAAAAAGAGAGATAGGTCGGATGCGAAGAACTACCGACCTATATCCCTTTTAGACTTGTCACTTAAAAGGATGAGTCGAGTATTGTTGGCCAGGCTGGAGGAGTGGGCAGAAGACGGTGGTATCCTCGCAAAGTCCCAGTTTGGGTTCCGCAAAGGTCTGGGAACTATAGAACAGTGTATTAACCTAGACCTTCTAATAGGAAAGTACACACGCGCTAAGCAGGGGTTGCTGTTCCTCTGCTTCACGGACCTTAGCAGCGCGTTTGACCTCGTTGACCATGCATTGTTATGGTCGACACTATTAGAGCAAGGTGCCCCGCCTGGGATTGTTTATTTTTTGGCCAGATTGTACTCAAAATTATCTGCCAACATAAGTTATGGGAAAGGGGGAGAATGTACGAACAGCATCCATGTTAATTTGGGCATCCGACAAGGGTGCGTTCTCGCGCCCCTTCTTTTTTCCCTCTTTATATAAATGCGATTGATACGGAACTCAAGCAGGTCAACTCAGATGCTCCACAAGTTGACGGTCTGCCAATCCCGGTCCTGCTTTATGCCGATAATTCGGTGCTTTTATCTAGAACCCCATGTGGCTTGCAGAGGCTAATGGACAAGTTTGCAGGGTTTATCAAGGGCAGGAAGCTAAAAATTAACAAAACAGTCATCATGCATTGTGGGAAGAAAATGAGAAAGTCGAAATCATTCTATATAGAGGATAAAAAAATAGAAATTGTAAAAAAATTCTGTTACTTGGGGATTACGTTTAGTAGTAATGGTATGTGGCCCCAAGAGATAATTAATGTGAAGGCCAAAATGTCCAAAAGTGGCACAGGAATTTTCAAATTCGCGACTAAGCTTGGGGACCGTCGTATCCATGACATGCTGCACATCTATCGCTGTAGATGTGTGTCAATCGCATTATATGGATCCGGCGTTTGGGGACACAGTAGGCATATGGATCTACAGGTCGAGGAAAATGCTTTTATCAAAAGATTGTTATGTTTACCAAAATCAGCCTCGAATGAGATCTCACACCGGGAACTGGGTTTGGATTTTTTGTCTGGCCTAATTAGTTTAAGGCCCCTAATGGTGTGGAGGGCAGTCTGGATGAAGGAAGTATTATTAGTGATTGCCTTCTTCTAGACAAGTGCTCACTGATCCCATGGATGCATTATGTTGTGGTAACAGCTAAAGATATGTTTAATCTAGATGTCAAGGCTGACCCTGATTGTTTATCCGATATCCCCAAGAATGAGTTAAAGCGTCGTTATATGAGCAAGAAAACTTACCTTCGGAGAGCTGTAAATATGATGTTAACAACGTCACAATTCTATTTCTCCAATGTGATGTCACTTGGCTTCCAAAATTATCTGAGGATTGTTACCAGACCATCCCACCGGTTTGTCCTCACTAGATTACGACTAGGAATAGTCCACCATCTGGTGGCATTCCCTTGCATGAAAATCATTCATCCTCCCCCTGCCCTTGTGATAAGGTTACTAAGCAAAGCACTGTGCACGTTTTACTTATCTGCGACCTTTACTTGCACTTTCGAATTATGTACTTGAAACCATTATTAAAAAAAAAGGCTCTTACAACGACAAAATCAGCAAAGAGCCTGTTGTTCTCCCTAGAGGATCCAGACGTATGTTTTTTCACAGCCGTATTCATTTTAAAATTAATGGCCATTAGAAAAAGTATGGTTTTTTAACTCTTCTTAAGTCTTATCTTTAAGTGCTCTACTATGTCTACATTTCTGTTATATCTCTGTATTTCTGTATTTTTACTTTTAAGTGATATTAATAATAGAGTGTATTTTGAGGAATGTATATTGCACATATTTTGTATGCTTTTATGATTGTTTTATGAAATAATTGAATAAAGCCTTTGAAACTAAACGATTTATTGAATCCAAAAATGGTTTAACCGTCCTAAGAAATGAATGACTTGCTACAATAAAATATTCTCTACAATCAAACATCGTTGAAACTTAAGGATTGTTTTTTTGACATGCAAAAACCCTAATAGACAATGCTTTAAGGGAATTTCAAAAACCAAAACATGTACACAAAAGCAAACTCTAGTTTGGTGTATATTTCTCATTGCTGATGCACCCATAAAATATTTAGTATAGTCGATGCATTTTAAAGCATTTAATGTAACCTAAAACACGACCAAGTTTCATTCAGAATTGTTTAAAGACGTTACAGATTGCCACATCCCAACAGTACAAAAACGAATAGCTTCGTATCCATAGGAATTGTGGCAACACAGCTTTCCTTGCGTTCTTGTGAAGTTATTACTTAGACATTAACAAATATAAAATATAAAATAACTTTTTTGGGGCGACACGACTCACATTGATGCTACGTTAATGCTCTAAAACCATTTTGGAAATCAGTTCATGAGTGTATATTTTAAAATTCAAATATTGATTTGCCAGAAAAGAATCGATATTAAAAGTCACCCACATTTTACAGAACTGAAAAGTTAGGTGCAAACATAGACTTAGGGCTTTTTCATTGAGTGTTACTTGGATTGAATCCATGGTGCAAGCATTATTCCTTGCTGCTCAAACTGTATTTGTTTGCTGAAGAAACAAAGAAAAGGCCTATCGAGCTTTAAGATCAGTTTCAGGCAGTTAAGCAATGCGCCTTAAATATTTATGGCTTTTAAACAAAAACATCATGAAACACATAAACTGTGACACAAAGTTTAAAGAATTGGATCAATATCTAAAACTGCCAACAACCACAGTTTAGCAGAGAAGAACAGCATATCCGTATATTCAGCTTTCCTCTTACACAAATCTTTCTAATTATCCTGCATGAATGTAATTCTTTTATGTTTTTAATTCTGAAGATAGTGTGAATATAAAATACTATCGCCATATAACAAGGAATCCAATACACCGGCTTGCTTGCTTTGCTTCATTGTTAAGGATTATTTTTCTTTAAGACCTTGCCACTTTACATCGCCTTGCAGTGGCGTAGGAAGTGGGGTGCGGTGGATGCAGGCTGCCCCAGGTGTCATCCCTGAGAGGGGCTGACGAAATGGCAAAAATATGTGTTTTAAACACATATTTTTGACATTGTGTTAAGCCGGGGTGACAAGAAATTCTCTGCACTGGGTACCACCTGACCTTGCTACGCCGCTGTCGCCTGGAGCTCCAACAATCATCTTCATTACACCTTTGTCAGGTTTTCCTCATCACAGTCCTTACTGCATGAGGGCATGGTGCTTTTGTGGTAATTTCTTACATGCAGGCTATAATGTTTATCATGTTGCCCTGTTGACAGATGTGTTGTGTCTCTTCTGTAACAAGCCTGCCCCATTGGCACTCATGGGTCCTTTATCTTCCCTATTGATAGGGTTCTGGTTCTGATCCATGCTAGCTGGGGGTCTGTGCTCCTGGTAAGTTGGTTTAATCTAACTGACTGCTCAATTCACTCCTTCTGTACTTCTCCTCTCCTTGGAATGTTCCCCATCCGGGTGCTGTTGGTGTTTTTCCCTTATGGGTCCTCAGGGGCAAGGTGTGGCTACAACTCGAGTTACATGTCACCACCGTTTTGGTGCTCTGCATAGGCTGGTTGTGTTTGGGGTTTGAATTTGTTATATCTGCTTGGCTCTGCTTAATGTGGCCTCTTTGAGGCTCCTTGAATTCTGTGTTTCGGGCTAGCTGCAGGGACCAATGGTATAATGCTCGCCCCTATAACAGCATCTGTGGCCCGGCTAATAACATGCCTTAGTGAATGAGCATTTTCTGTCGGTATTTGAGATGCTCAGTAGGTCACAACTTTGTTTGTCTACGAGGCTTATCCAGTCTCCATCGTTCTGAGTCTTTTAATCAAGCATTTGCACTGTAATCAGTCTCGCCTTTTGGACCTTATATGTATTTAGCTATGCAGCAGATTACCCTGGGGATGAAACATCTACTGTTCTTTGGCAAGGAGGGAAAGTAAGCACCAAACTGCGTGACAGACCAGTTATGGGAACACATGGAGAGAAATATTGCATTTCGGTGGGAAATGGTATCGTCCAAAGCTCTGTTTTTAATATAAAATCAGGGCCTTTGGTGGTCATATCACTGAAAAGACAAGATTAGAATTTTTTTTATTATCTACGTGTGCTCGTAGAAGACAATTTCTATGGACTGGAATCTATGGAATGCTAAAGTGATTCTGGTATTTTACTGATCTCTGCTGGTCATTTTCTATCAAGAAAGTTAAATAGAGGCAGTTGCCAGAAAAATAAAAAAAAGAATGGCCCTCAGCAGAAAGCAATTCTGGTATTTTACTGACCTCTACTGGTAGTTTTCTATCAAGACATTTAAATAGAGGCAGTTGAACAGAAAAAAAGTCCCTAAGCGGAAGCAGACAAGTAGTAGGGATGATCTCAGGAGCCCACAAAGTACATAAACATATAAGTATATACTAAAGTCTATACAAGAGGTCTTGAAAGCTCAACCTAAAAATGAGTACCATTATCTTGGGGAATAGTAAATGTTGTCAATTACGGAACTTCCCACAGGACAGAAGCATGGTACGGAGATCTGTTTGTTCTTGCTACTGCAGCCATTGTTCTGAGATGTTTACAATCAGCTGGGTTACAAATTCCGATCCCTGAGGATGTGGTTTGTGAGTATCGTATTCTTCTGTGGGCTCTTAGCACCTGCTGGGTGATGATGTTTGGCACTGCTTCTGCATGTCTTGTAGTTCTGACGTACAAATCGCACTAGTCGACTCCTGCAGCGCTTTTAATATGAGCACTCGATATATTGTTTGAATGTTCCAATGGTGCTCTCGATACTGCATTGTGTCCATGTTAGACCTGTCAGCCCTAGGGTAATCTTACCCAATTTGTTTCCCTTTTCACCTCATTTTTACCACCATCTTTTTGTTGGACCTAGGCCTCTGGGCGCCTTACCACTGCCAAACAGTGCTGAGGTGCAGGTGCTCTCTCCTAATAACATGGCTGCCACAGGCCCCTGCTACTGCGGAGTGGCCATTGTACATATACGCACCAGTAGTTAGGAGCAGACTGGAACATATTGTGACTGTATCCTTGCCGTCCTGCCTTTTTGTCACATAGACAGACATGGTAGAAGCCCCTGGAACCTTCCAGCCCAGGGAGGATTTATGCTTTGCCACCTTTCAGGATGGTCACCTGACCTGGGGGTATAAGAGGAAAGGAGGAAAACCAGACTAGTTAGTTGGGGCACCACTGGACCTGGGGGAACCTCTGCCGGAGTATAGGCTGTTGGGCCAAGGGGGGAACCTACAATACTGAGACTGACTGAGCTTAGGCCCTGCTGTACCCAAGATAGCTGAGGGTCTGTGCCAACCTGCTGACCGTGCCCAGCGAGGGGGAAACCCAGGAGACCAACTCCAGTGTGCCGCAGGGAACCATCCTGCCTCCTGTGCCTGCCAACTCAACCCCCTACCCTTCCCCCAAGTAACTGCAACCAAAGACCTGCTATCAACTAGCACTGAGACTGTGAACCTGACGCCTGCCATACCACCAGCTCTGGGAGCCTGAGAGTACCACTACCCTCTGGGGGGCCCTGAGATATGAAGTATGCGCTGAGACCGCAAAGCGATGGAACTTATAGGGGCTGGACCTTCCAGGTGAGGTGACCTGCATGTGCTGGGAGCAGAGAGTGCTGCGAGCTCCCAAAACGCTGTTGCTGAATCACCGCCACTGCCCCGGTCCCGACCGTGCCCTTGATCCCCAATTGCTGACATGGAGAGCGCCCTGTGGGCCAAGATTGCAGCCGCGGCCCGTGCTGTGTGGAAAAGGAAATGCGCTGGTGTGGGGGGACTCACCACCGCTGGCTGGGCATCCGCCTGCAAGCGATTTGACAAAGAGGAGCACTGCCTCACAGATCCCCACCGCAGCCCAGGCCCTGCGAAGTCAGAAGTGTGGTGTGCCCCAGGCGGCCCAAGAAGGAGATCAGGCTGTCCTTGGAACTGCTGCAGCCCCCGAAGTGGGGGGAGGGCAGCTGCGGGTGCTGTGTAGGATGCGCTAGGCCTGGGGAGGGCCCGAGAAGCATTGCAGGGCAACTGGGGTGCTGGCAGCGTCACAGGCCACGCCCCGGGGAGCCACGTTCCCATTGGCTCCTGCTGCTGCGACCCCGAGAGCCACGCCCTCATTGGCTCCCGGGCCGCAGAGAGAGCCAGATGACCCAGAGCCCGTCCAGAGGGGCTGTGCTGCGGGTGGGAGCCCCCAAACCAGCTCCCCCACCTTTGAGAGCCCCACGGACGGTAGAGAGTCTTGCCGCTCCCTCCAGGAGAGAGCCCCGAGGGAAGGAGATGTGGGCTGCCTGGAGAGGGGGTGTGACCCGGAGACTAGGCCCGGCACCGCCTGACTTCTGCGGCTCCATCCTCCTCGGTTAAACTGGTGAGTGCAATTGGAAACTGGGGCCTATGACCCACCCTGGCTCCATCCATGTCCCCTGCTGTTGTGTCCTCAAGGGACCTGCCACGAGCCTCTGCCTGGGGATTGTGCACCTATGGCAGATGTGAACTTAGACTGGAACTGCTAACCACCTGGCCCATTAGACTGGCCTCAATTCCTATGTACCCCCCCACCCAGTGGGCCCGGCTGCCTGTAATTAATATGTGAAGGGGGGCTGGGTACTTAGATGGAGTTCCTGCCGCAGAAGATTGTAGATGTTGGTACCACACCTGCATAGAGTTGAGACCAGCTATAAAGTGGTTACCTGTGTTTCCCAGATGTTAGGGAATGTTCACATGCATTGAATCTGCGCATAGGAAGTGTTACCCTTATTGAAGATGCGCAAATGTCACCTGTATTGATGTTATATAAGGAATGTTGCTTTTATTATCCACCTGCATAGGAGATGTCGCTGATGTTTTATACCAACCTGCAAAGTGTTGCATTTCATGACTGTGCATGAAGGATAAACGGGGGGAACCAGCATTCCTAACATTAGAGAAACTAGGCCGGCAGGGTCAGGAATAAGGCGAAGACCAATTCACAAAGAGAAATTTGATTTAATCTCTTGGAATATAGCAGGAATAAGCAAAATCAGTGGCAATGAAAACTTGAGGCAATTTCTGGAAACTGTCGACATACTTTGCCTCCAAGAGACCTGGGTCCTGGCCAGTACCTCATTGGAAGGGCACTACGAACACTTTATTCCAGCCATAAAAAAGAATTTATTCGGCCGACCAGCTGGCGGCCTATCAGTTTTTATAAAGCATGATTGTGCTCTTGAAGCTAAAACTATCAACTTAAACACAACAGGACTGCAAGCTCTCCAAATCAAAGGCCTGAATATGAATTCACATCCTATGCCTCTTCTAATAATTAACTGTTATAGAAACCCAGCCCTGTTTACCACAAAAGAGAAGTTGGAGGGGCTGCTGGGGAAATTAGAAGATTCAAAAAAACATCAGGAGGGAAGTAGAGTACAGAAGTAGGATTCTTACTCCACGGGCACTGTTACATAAACAAAAGGAATCCTACTCACAGTGGGAAGGGAAAGTGTCGACCACAGGTGTGGGGACACTCAGTGTTTTGTAAAATACCCCTCACACACCAACAGGCCCCTTGGTGTCATGCTTCATCATACCTTCATCATACCTTCATCATCTAACGGGATGCGGCGTGCTGCGACCTATGACTACGTGGGAGCACTGAAAGTATGGACTATGTGTGGTGTATGTGGTGGAAGTGGTTAGGGTATTTTAATGTGAGTGGTGGGATATAGTGAAGGTTTAAAAAGTACCTGGCTCGTGGGTGTATAGGAAAAAACTTTATTCACAACCCCGGGCTGGTACTGTTAAAGAAGTGCAGTGCGAGGTAATTATCTGTCGTGACTATGGACAGTACCTCAGGTGTGCGTCGACATGTTTCGGAGCATATGCTCCTTCTTCAGGACGGGGGCACAACTTCCCCACCTTACTCACGTATCTCTATAGTTTGTGTAAATAACCAAAAGTGCAGGACTATTTACAGTGTTTTAATGCTAGATTAAGGCTATAATGTGCCTACAGCAGTTTTTGACTCAGGACCATGCATTTGCATGACCTAAAAAGAGCAAAAAAGAAAAATGAATATGGTTACCCTGATTAGGGTGGCTCATACAGGTGCAGTCACCTGGAACGCCATTGGCGCATTAGCCCTGTAAAGGAAAATGACAGACAAGACACACAACATAGATAACACACAGAAAGTTATTTGAAACACTTTGGTCATACTCATTGTTAAAGGTTGTCTTGCTTCATGAGCATTCAAGAACGTCTGGGGTTGATTGCTAATTTTGCAATCTAGATGGATAAAGAACCGGTTTTAGTCCTTTGTACTCACTTTTTGGAAGGGAAATGGTGTGTTGTTTTACCCAATACTCACAGACTCGGGACGAGTTTTCCTCTGTGCTACCCCACATGCTGCTCAGCTGGTAATGACTGTGGATGCACGCTGTGTGGTATTTATGCTAAGATTCCCTAATTGGTTTGGCAGTCATAGGCTAATTGTCGGATGCGCCTGATGCCCATATATGGATAATCCGTCCACTTAGTGGATAGTTGACACACCTTATACGGTATGTCCGGTTAAGCAAACTAGCGTAAACACTCAGCCTGGGTGCGGTGATGGTCCCCACAACGTATGCGCAACAACGAGAATAATCGCGCATGCGCATCCAGGAGACCTACGCACTGGCACAGACGCTTCCCAATCGCGCATGCACTTTTGAGAGATCAACACGCTGGAATAGCCGCTTTCCACACGCGTGCGCACGTCATAGAACATTCGCGCATGCGCGCCTCTAGCAACCATCACCGCACCCAGGCTGAGTGTTTACGCTAGTTTGCTTAACTGGACATACCGTATAAGGTGTGTCAACTATCCACTAAGTGGACGGATTATCCATATATGGGCATCAGGCGCATCCGACAGCCTATGACCATATAACCATTTAGGGAATCTTAGCATAAATACCACACGGCGTGCATCCACAGTCATTACCAGCGGAGCAGCGTGTGGGGTAACACGGAGGAAAACTCGTCCCGAGTCTGTGAGTATTGGGTAAAACAACACACCATTTCCCTTCCAAAAAGTGAGTACAAAGTACTAAAACCGGTTCTTTATCCATCTAGATTGCAAAATTAGCAATCAACCCCAGATGTTCTTGAATGCTCATGAAGCAAGACAGCCTTTAACAATGAGTATGACCAAAGTGTTTCAAATAACTTTCTGTGTGTTATCTATGTTGTGTGTCTTGTCTGTCATTTTCCTTTACAGGGCTAATGCGCCAATGGTGTTCCAGGTGACTGCACCTGTATGAGCCACCCTAATCAGGGTAACCATATTCCTTTTTCTTTTTTGCTCTTTTCAGGTCATGCAAATGCATGGTCCTGAGTCAAAAACCGCTGTAGGCACATTATAGCCTTAATCTAGCATTAAAACACTGTAAATAGTCCTGCACTTTTGGTTATTTACACAAACTATTGAGATACGTGAGTAAGGTGGGGAAGTTGTGCCCCCGTCCTGAAGAAGGAGCATATGCTCCGAAACATGTCGACGCACACCTGAGGTACTGTCCATAGTCATGACAGATAATTACCTTGCACTGCACTTCTTTTAACAGTACCAGCCCAGGGTTGTGAATAAAGTTTTTTCCTATACACCCACGAGCCAGGTACTTTTTAAACCTTCACTATATCCCACCACTCACATTAAAATACCCTAACCACTTCCACCACATACACCACACATAGTCCATACTTTCAGTGCTCCCACGCAGTCGTAGGTCGCAGCACGCCACATCCCGTTAGAGGGGTGCGAAAACCCCTATGATGAAGCATGACACCAAGGGGCCTCTTGGTGTGTGAGCGGTATTTTATAAAACACTGAGTGTCCCCACACCTGTGGTCGACACTTTCCCTTTCCACGGAAATTAGAAGATCTCCTGTGCAAATATAAATCCCACCAGGTTATCCTAGCGGTGGATTTCAATCTGAAGGATCTGGGCACTAACAAATCCCCACTCCCGAGTTCTGGCAGGGCAGCGCCCTTGATCAACTTCGTTAGTAACTACAACCTGACCTCAACCTACGCACTGAAGAAAGCTTACTCGAACATATGGGATCCACCTCCTACCTTCAGGGACATCTCAAGAATTGATTACATCATGATCAGCGAAGCACTGGCGGCTAGCTTGTACGACTTTGAAGTAGAAGAAAGGTCAAAAAGTGATCACAGGCCATTGAGAGCGGTCTTCCTGATGACAGTCCCGACAGCTCCACACTATCAAACCATTGGCACATCGAGAGGGGATGAAAATCACAGTGTTTGGAAGAGAATCAAATGGTCAGTCAAGATAGGTAACTCGTTACAAACATGGCTGGAAGAAAAACAGGAAGGCAATCTCTCTACGCCGACATCACCCATAAAAGCCTGGGAAGATATTGTGGAGGACCTACAAGAGAAGTTTGGGAATTCCCAGACAAAATACATCAGGCATACAGGACAACCAGGGCAGGGCAGGGGAGGCCTAAACAAAGACATACAGGTCTGTAAACGCCTACTGCGCAAGGCCCTAGCAAAAAAGAAAAGAGGGGCCGGCGCTTCGGAGGGACCTACGGTTGCATCTCTGAGGGCAGCACTAAGAAAAATAATTTGGGAACACAAAACCGCCATCACAAAAAGGGAATGGCTAAAAGTCTTTGCCCTGATAAAACGAAAGAACCCAGTCCACCTGTGGAGACATATAAATCAAGTGAGCAGCAGAGGAATACCAAGAGAGAATGGAGTAGCAGAAAAGGACCGGCTGACGTATGTCAACCAGTTTTATACAAGTACCGCTGCCCACTAAGACAGTCCAGAAGTGGCCAGTGGCATAGAGGGCCCAGACCGGCAAACAAACATCGCTCCAGGTGACACGAAAGCCAGCCAAGACAACTGGCCTGAGGGTAATAAAACGCCGGCAGAATCATATGATGAAATACCAGCCAAGCTAAATCCCCATATGGTCAGTAAGATCATTAAGAACATGAAGAACGATGGGGCCCCTGGACCAAATGGAATTCAAGCACCAGTCTTTAAAAAGGCCCCCGACTTCTGGGCAGGTTTGCTAACTCCTTTATTCATCCATACATTCCAATCATCAACAACCCCCGATTCCTGGAGGGGCTCCATTTTGGTCCCTTTACATAAAAAAGGAGACCGCCTAAAACCTTCGAACTATAGGCTCATTGCTCTGCTTGACCTTGAAGCCAAGGCGTACGCTCGCCTTCTATTAAAGGACTTGGAGGGGTGGGCAGAAGAGAACAGCATTATAACATCTTATCAAACGGGCTTCAGGTCAAGGGCATCGACCATGGATAACGTACTGGCACTGGCCTATTTATCCATCCAGGCCACCACGAAGAACCATCCCCCACTTTTCTGCACCTTCGTGGATTACAGCACAGCCTTCGATAAAGTGGTGGGAAGAAGATTATGGTGGAAGCTAGAATACTGGGGCATTCCACCGAACCTATTGAAGGCAATAAGATCACTTTATGAAGATACCTGGGTAAGAGTCAAAACCAGCGCCAGCACTGTGTCCTCGAAACTCAAAACGGAGAATGGGCTGAAACAAGGCTGCGTGTTGGCTCCCATTTTTTTTAATCTTTACACGGTGGACTTGGGCGATGCCCTAAAAGGAGCCAGCCTAGTAACTCCAAGACTAGGAAATATGAGGCTGCCGGTGCTCCAATACGCTGACGACACTGCCATAATGGATCATACAAAAGTGGGTCTCTAAAGAGCCCTGACCACTTTAAATCAATTTAATAACATCAATAATCTGACAGTAAACCAAGGAAAGACCAAGGTTGTCATCTTTGGGTCCTACCATCAGAAAAAGAAATCACAATGGCATTTGGGCAACCTGCAAATTAATACGGCAGTGTCAAACAATTACCTAGGGGTCTGGCTGACGGATCGGGCTAAGGCGACTGCCCATTTGAAACATCAGAGCATTAAGGCCAACAGGGTCATATATTTACTCAAACAACTAAATAATCAGCTGATTAGTCCAACCGCCGGCCCAATATTGAAAGCTATGAAAGCGAAACTGCTACTTGCAATCAGCTATGGCCACCAGGCTTTCCCCCGGTCACTGCAGACCTACTTAAATACAGTGCAATCTAAAGCTTATAAAACAGTGTTTCAAATCCCAAGGCCAGCCAGGTAAGCAAGGCTAAGATTGGAGCTGGGAATGGCAAGGCCGGACCTGATGTGCCAGGGTGACATCATAAAACTCTACCTCAGGATTTTAAGGGCTCCGGCACACTCCTTAAAACTCCAACTAAAATCAATCTTTGAAGAGCCTTACACGCCCTGGCATTCTGCACTCGAAAAGGCGTATGAGACATTAAATATAGTGAGAGAAAGCATATCGAGGCCGGACATCCCCCTGAACACATGGAAAAAAGTGATAAATAAACAAGTGTGTGAAATCTCATTTGATTTTGACTGCAAATCCCTTCGTTCAAGTCCACTCTTTGTCTCCTTGAATAGTTCTTACACAGTAGGAAAAGCCCAGGCTTACTTAAGTGACGCCATTACACCATCAGTTCGAAGTAAAATCTTGTCCATGAGACTAATCACCCTGGGGATTTTGGATTTTAATCCTGAGTGGGCTCGCAGAGGTGAAGCCAGTAAATGCAGACTCTGCCCATACAAGAGGGAATCGTGGCTCCACCTGCTATGTTGTTGCCCCAGTCTTATCAAGAAGAGAAGGCGATTACTGCGTAAGATTTGCTCCACTAATGGAACAAAACCCTGCAGCGAAGCATCAGCCTTGTGTTTTCTTACAAACAGCACGATGATTCTAGCCCGACTGGGGAAATTTGTCCATCATATTAGGACTGACTTAAAACTGGCAAATGAATGCAATAAAACTCTGGAGAAGATCACTGCAAATCCGGCGCAAGGATGCTGAGGTGGCCTAATCCGTGCATCGATGCTTGTCTGCTCTTTCGGCATCCCAGTCAGGAAAACCTCTCTCATGGTGAATGGTCTAGAGGCCAAGGGGAAGGAATCATCACCTGACATTCCCACCCATAGAACAACACGGGAGCCCGGGCCACCTTTAAAGCCACACCTCCATAAACACTAACTCTGGGGAAGACCGACTTTGGTGGAACTTGGGGAGGGGAGTTAAACCTTTTTTTTTTTCCTTCTTCTTTTTATCAAAACGTATTTTAAACCTCTGTTATAAATAATAGTTTTTAATTATTGTTCTAGCTGTAATATGATGAGCACTTTTTAATGTAATGATTTTAATTAATTGTACAGGTAATAAAAATATATCACCTATGTTGTATACCTACCCGCAAAGTGTTGCATTTCATGACTGTGCATATAGGAAATGATGCCTATGTTGTCCCTGTATATCAGAATTGCTCCCAGCGTTACGTACCTGAACCAAAAGTGGATAAAGAGTCTTGTTTAATAAACCAGCCTGGTGTGGTGTCTCTTCATTGCGTGCGTGTTACTGCGTCAGTGTGAGTGTGTGCTGCTCCACTGCTTAACACATGCCTTCGGGTGCCTTCCTGCCTCGCGCCAAGCTACCGTGTCGGAGTCGGTGACCCCGGTTCTAACAGTGGAGGATATTTCAGACTTGCGTCTCCCCCGGGCTGGCTGTGGGGTGTAATGAGCACTATTGAGATGGTCAACAATAAACACCTGTTATTCAGTGCCATTAACCTTTGGGTGAACGTGCACTTTACAAATACACGTTACATTATCACCAGTGTCACCAGTGAATATCTGATGTCACTGTTTGGATGGAAACTGGGAGTCATGTTATGTTATGTTAATGTATATTTGTATAGCGCACGGCTACTCCCAGGAGTGTCCCGGCGGTGAAGCACAAGTGCAGTGTAGTCATGAGTGATTGATGTCTGCATGCATGGTGTAGTGTGGATATGGAAGCGGGACTCAATGAGTAAGACACTGCCCCTATAACTGGATTTTAATATCTCTTAGATCCAGTCCAAGACCACGTCATGTCAAAGCCCAGACAGTCGTTTTGAACCCATCTTGGTGCTGCAATTTATCTAGATGCTCAGGGTTCGGTTTTCCATCCCTTCTGGTCATTATACAAGTCCTAACCTAAGGGAAGCCTTCTTGATGGTGAAGTGTGTGCCTTATAGTGCTGTGATAGTAATGCTACAGACGTTTCTCTTGTGTTATTTTCAACTTGTTATTTAACAATGATAATTTGTTTGCAAATATGTGCCTTAGTCTATTCTGTTGTTTTCTTTTTGTTTGCACATGTTTCATTGTTAAGTTTTTATCTTTAGTAATCTCTGCATGGGTGTTTATTTCTCATTGGAAAGGCCTGGAACATGGGCTTTTAGGACAATTTTGGATCCGTTCAATTTTGTAGTCTATTGCCAGTGTCACGTGAGGCTCATCATCAGTTGTGTTTACGCCAACAGCCCTGGCCCCAGCAGGAGGTGTGTGTAATAAAAATAAAAAAAGATCATTAAAATATTTTGTTTTTACTTTTGCACTGGATGACGGGGCTGGGGGCGGTGTGAAAGTAAAGGGGTGGAGCCCCGGCGCCCTCACACGGAAACCTCCACAGAGTAATACACTTGAGTGAGGCTTGTGATGATTGTTCTTGCTTGATTTGCCTGAAGTAGTTAGTAGTGGTAAGTAAATTAATATTTAGCTAGTATTAGTCGTTTATAGTTAGTCTACATATATGTGTGGATTTGTGAGGTGAGTCTTTGCACATGGCAGCTGTGGCGTAGTAGTAATCTCAAAAGTGAAAATAAATAGTACACTGTCTGTTTCCATATCGACGTGTGGGTCAAATGATTGAGGGCTACAGTGGCGGTGGAAATAATTATGTCTTCTCAAATGCAGTTTTTTCGAAGACAGAGCACCTGAACCATTTCCCTCTCTCCCCTTCTCTGAGTTTTGAGCTCCAAGTTTGGGCATATTCAAGTGAATAAAGCCCATCTTTCTCAGTTCTAAAAGGCACAGTGGGATGTCGCAGTACGCTGCAGGCAAAGCTGAACATTCGACTCACTGCAAAGGCCTCTTTGATAGAGCACATAAAAGTTGATACGCAGGATGGGAGAGATTTTTGGAGACAGACGATTTGATATTCTCACCACAGATCTGACTGGACATTACGCAGCTTTTTTCTTTATCCCTGGTTTACTGGCAGTCACATCACTCCTATGCTCTGCCACCCACACACCTATAGGGTTCCAGTAGGGTTCTTTATTGGGCGTTCCCTAAGCTCCCTGCCACAAGCAAGACATTGGCACATCATTCTAGCAACCAATGAAGTCAATTATAATAGTCTAAAGCGTTTGTCTTTATCCACAGCCCTCAAACACTCTGAGGTAATTTACAGTGTCATGCAGGTTCTACAATAGAGCATATATAAATATGCACAAACAGACTCAATCAATAAGGAGTTATAAAGCACGGCTAATCATCCAATAGGGTATCCAGGAACTAGCAGGGCCCAGAGCCTTATTCAAACAACCAGGTCTTGAGGACCATTCGTAATTCCGGAAGTGAGTTGATGGTCCGCAGCTGTGTGGGGAGGCTGAAGGAGCATCCTCCACTTCTGTTTTGGTAGCACGGGCAAGTGAAAGGAAAGCAGAGTGTAGTCTTCTCAATGGTTGGTGGAAGTTCAGACAGGGGGTAATCTAGGCAGATCCCTGGTTGTGTAGAACTTTGTATGCGTGGGTCAGCAGACTGAATTGGCATCTCTTCTGTACGTGGAGCAAGTGGAGTTTCCTGATGAGGGTGTGATGATGGTTTGTTGGGGAATTCCAAGAATGTGTCTGACTGTGGTGTTCTTTATGGTCTGAAGTCTCTGTAAAAGGTGTGCGGTAATTCCTATGTAGAAGGCATTGCCGTAGACCAGTCGGCTGGTGATGAGGACTGGTATTTTCAAAGTACATTAAGCTCTGAACAAAGTTTATATTTCTGAAATGACAGCGAGGAACAGAGTGGAGACATGCACATAGACAATTTTTAAATTATCTGGTTATACTAAATAAGCAAATACCTACTTCATTATCATATGAAAGCTCTTTATTGATGTCATAACTACAAATTCAAAATTGCTTTATTCAACTTCTTGCTTTCTCAAATTTGCAAGAAAATGCACCAGTGCACACCTTTTTTCTGTTTTCCCAGGGGGAGAACCCCCCGCTTATCACAGGGCACTCACCACTTTCAAATGTCGCCAGCCACCATGTGGGTAACCCTAGGTCAAGGATCAACCATTCCTGTAATACCAGTAGGCTGGTCCAAGGGTTGGATTGCATCCTTACTTCAATCAATCCATGGAGTGTCAGGTTTAGCATTGTGCGAATGTGCCTACCAACGTGGCCTGATATTTATGATCTTGGACTCATTGCCATTTGGGAATTTACACACAGCTGCTGATGAGGTAACTTGTCTTTGGTATCCCTGATCTGGTGGTTGCATCCTTTAAGTGGTTGTCAAAGCTGTCAATTATTCATTTATCCTCTCAGGGGCTGTTATTTGTGCCTCTGTTTCTGGTGCCTTATGTATCCTGCAGGCCTTTTCTTTCCCAGTTCCCTGACCCAATTCCCTGTTATAGGCAACAACTGACTCTGGAGTCTGTGGTGGTGATATTTTAACCAGTTTGGCCCCAACTTGATTCCTGTTCTGTTGCAGTGTCTGATTGAGCCTCCTTACATTTGTTTCTTAGTGAAGGGTGGCGTGTATCAGCCATTTCTTTTTTAACAGGTGCTCATATCCCTCTGATTTTTAATCCCAGTCCTAAATTCTGTATAATGCTTACCTTTTGACTAGTTTGGTTCAGGGCAGATATATGTGGTTATGTCTGGTAGCACCTGACTGTATTTGTGGATTGTGGAGGTCTGTTGTGCATGCTGGACCTGGACCTTTTTGCACGGTTGTCTCCAAACTTCTTGCCTTCTTCCTCCTATTTTTTTGACCTGTTTTTGTCAATTTTAGGACTCTGGGTACTTTACCACTGCTAACCAGTATTAAAGTGCGTACGTTCTATGTGTACATTGTATTAGTGGTTGGTTTATCCATGATTGGCCTATTTGATTTACTAGTAGGCCCCAAGTAAAGTGCACCACTTGTGCCCAGATCCTGTAATTCAAATGCTACTAATGGGCCTGCCGCAATGAATGTGCCACCCACATGAGTAGCCCTGCAACCATGTCTTAGACCTGTCACTGCAGTGTCTGTGTGTGCATTTTTAAACTGCCATGTCAAGAGCACATACTTGCCATGTCAAGTGCACCAACTTGCCATGCCCAAACCTTTCCTTTTACTACATGTAAGGAACCCCTAAAGTAGGACTAAAGTAGCCCCATGGACAGGGTGCATTGTATTTGAAAGGTAGTACATGTACTGGTGTGTTTTACATGTCCTGATAGTGAAATACTGCTAATTTCAATTTTCACTATTGCATGGACTATCTTTCCCATAGGTTATCATTGAATGTGCTGTGTCAGCTCTTACAAGTGTAACTTCCAATTGGGTAGAAATTAAGATTTGGAGTTTGTGGTCCCTGAACTCACAATTTAAAAATGCATATTTTAGTGAAGTTGTTTTTTTAAATTCTCTTTGAAAATGGCACTTTTAGAAAGTGGGCATTTTCTTGTTTTAAGTTTAAAGCGCTTTATTGAAACAGGTAAAGGCCAAGGTATAGAATTATATCAACAATCATAAAAGGAGTACAGAAGATATCATGAAATATATGTGAAAAAGGAAAGGTGAAAACTTCATATATCGAACTTTATCTAGAACTAAAACCAATGTTAAAAACAATTTTAAACAATTATGTACCATAATAAATTAGCATTTTTTAAGTTTTATAGGAGATGGAAGAAAAGAGAAAGAGAAAGAAAAAGAGAGAAAAGGGAAAATGAAAACCACAGAAAATCAACATCCTTAACAAATATAGTAACATGAATTTCCAATAGTAAACATTATAAAATCTCAGAGAACAACATGGTATCAATAATATATGAACACTGTGAGAAAGATTTAACACAATACTCACAGCGGAATTGGAAGTGAAAACCTAAAAAGCAATAGCAAGTAACAAATTCACAAATGAACCCAATTCACGAGCACCCAGCCAATGTATGGAATTACTACCCATACATATGGAGTAGATATCAAAAGGAAGATTGGTGGAACAAATGGAGATAATTAGTTTACATACCTTTATCCAAAAAAAGGAAATGTTAGGGCAAAGGAAGAAGGAGTGTAAGTATGTGCCAGGAGTGTTTTTACAGGACCAGCAATTATGGGATAGGTTGGAACTGAATTTAGAGATAGATACAATGGGGTTAAAAATAACCTCTGGTAAAAATAATAAAGAGTTTAAGTGGTACTAGCATTGCAAAAAGTGTGATGTAATCGTCCCCAAATAGAATTCCATGTGTGAATAGGGAGAGTACGTTGCAAATCAGATTCCCATAACATTTCAGTTTTGCTCTTTGGGCGAGTGGAAAGAGAGAAATGGAGATACTTATATATGTGGGAGGCCTAAACGGAAAGGGAAGTAGGTAGTGGTTCTAACAGGGGGTCAGACAGAGAGGAGGATGTTCCAGAGATAAGAGAAATCTGTTGAGTTAAGAGCAGTCTTAAGGATTCATACTTAAGTAGTGAAGTAACAGGTAGACAGAACTTAGATGAACTTGTATTTCTTGAGAAAACAAAAATTGCATATCCTGTATTAGGTGTTTAACCTGGATAATACCTTTGGAAATCCAATCTTTCCAAAAATAGTACAAATAGAAAGTTTAATATACTTATTATGCCAATATTACCAGGTTAAAGGTCAATATAAATTGTGAAATGGTTGGGGACTTAAATGAGCGAGGGGAGTGAGTAAAACTAGCTAACAAGGAGAAAGGAAACGGATGAATCGCAGATTCCTCCAATCTGTACCACACGGATACAGAAGGCTCTTCCGAGGAAGACAGATAAGGTAAAACCTGACGGATTAAAAAGGAAGAATGGAATTGACGAAAATTGGGAAAATTAACACCTCCCCTATATTTAGGAGCAGATAAGGAAGATAAAAATATACAATCTTTCCGGTTGTTCCAGAGAAATTTACTCAGAACACCATTAAGAGTTTTAATGTTTTTCAAAAGAAGCCTTACTGGTAGCATGGACAAGTAAAAATTAATAACAGGAAGCATCATCATTTTGAAGGTGTCCAACCTGCCCCACAATGACAAAAATAAAGGAGACCATTTCTCTGCCATGCCAGATACCTTTAATAGAACTTCCTCCAAATTAAGCTGAACCGTTCCAGCAATTAAAGATTAATATTTTATTCCCAAACATGTAATGTAATTGGTGTTCCATTTGAAAACCGTCCTTTTGAACATACTTCTTAAAAAATACTTGTTTAATGGATGGAGTTCGGATTCAGAAAAATGTAATTTATATCCGGACAAGCCGGCATAAGAAGATAAATGATCTGTGAAAGTGGGTAAAGAAATAGAAGGATTGGAGAGATATAACAGAATATCATCCTCATAAGCAGTGAACTTGATTTCCATTGATTTATGAGTAAAACCCAGAAAAGCGGAAGAATGTCAAAGAGAATAGAGAAAAGGGTCAAGAGATAAGATAAAGAGCAGAGGTGAAAAAGGACAACCTTGATGAGTGCTTCGTTGAAGAGTAAAGTAAGGAGATTGAAATCCATTAACAAAAACCAAAGTAGTAGGGGAGGAATATAACAAACTTATAAGGGATAAAATAACAGGGCCATTTGAGTGCACACATCATAAAAAGACAGTGAATGCGGTCAAAAGCTTTCTCCGTGTCCAAGGTGCAACAGGGGAGGAACTCTTAGACACAAGATGGATGATATTCAAAAAAGTTCTGGAATTATCCGCCAGCATTCTACCTTTGACAAACCCTGTCTGTTCGTAGCCAATCTAATCAGGAATAACTTTATCAATAAGAAGAGCCAGAACCTTAGAAAAAAGTTTGCAATCTAACGTAATTAAAGAAATAGGGCGGTAATTGGCACAAGACAAGGGATCTTTATACTTCTTCGGAATTAAACAGATGATGACTCCAAGAAAGGAGCCACAAGCCTCTTTATGAGAAATAAAGTGTTGAAAGAGAGATAGAAGATGAGAGAGAAGGGTCTGTGAGAAGCAGGAATAAAACTCAGTGGTAAAACCATCTGAAAAGGGGGTTGTCTTCTCTTTAGGTAACTGAGCTAGGGCTGACTTAAGTTCAGAAAGGGATGGATCCTTCTCTAATAAAGAGCAATTAGGAGAGGAGGAGGAGCAAGGCGAAATGATTTAAAAAATTACTCCAAAGCAGTTTCAGAAGGAGAAGATTCTGGAGTGTATAATGTCTTATATAAATCTGTAGAACAGTTTAATATCTCCTCGTCCTTGAAGTGATTAACATCTTTGTCATCAATGATGTGAACTATTTTGGATCTTTGGGATTCAACCTTCAAGTAGTTCACCAGCAATATACTGGCTCTATTACGACCACCATAAACTTTAGAATTAATTTCAAGTAACACCCCAGAGGCTTCCTTCCTCTATTTCCTATTAAAATTAAATTTTGCCTGGACTAATTTCTATAGAGTGTCGTCATTATTAGAAGAAAAGTAGATATGCTCAAGTTGCTTAATGGAGGCTAATAATGATTCCTTGAGAAGTTGTTTATTTTTAACCTCAACATAATCAATGATAAACCCTCTGGCTGTCGCCTTAAAGGTTTCCCAGATATTGTAAAATGGAATGTCAGGACTAGCATTAATAAGAAAAAATTCTGACAAAAAATCTTCGAAACGCCCTAAAGAAGTGAGATCTCTAAGTAAGTAGTTATCAAAGCGCCATCGTTGGGGCTTGGAGTGATCAGAAGGAAGATCTAAATTAATAAAAACAGGACCATGATCGGAAATAAGTATGGACCCAATTTCAGAGTCAATTAGATGAGGAAAGAGATGGGGACTCAAAAAGATGTAGTCAATTCTAGATGTAGAATTATGAGTGGGAAAGTAAAAAAGTGAATTCCAAGCTGATAGTGATTATATATCCTACAAGTGTGCACCAAAACTCTCAAGTGAATCATATTCGTAAAGGTTTTTTGCACTCTATTAGGAACAAATCTAGCAGTGGATTACCTGCCAGAGAAGGGATCATAACCTGATTGTAGTCTCAACCCACCAGGAGGCTAGAATCAGGACAAGAGTGAAGAATATGTGACATGGACTTCCAAAACTGTGAATCAATACCAGTGTGTCCGTAAATGTTAAGAAGAGAGATAGGGGAACCATTTATATTGAGATGCAAAAGGAGTCATCTACCATCATTATCTTTTTCCTCCTTCTCTATAACAAGAGAAAAGGACCTATGAAATAATTTCACCACTCCATTTTTCCTGTTTTTACCCGGGGAACAATACACATGACCTACCCATTGCTTTTTGAGAGAACTAATACTATTACCATTAGGATGAGTCTCTTAAAGCATCGCAATTTTACAATGTAATCTAGATAAATGGGTAAGGACCCTATGTTTCTTGATGGGATTCCACAACTTCACATTCCAGGATACTATGCAAACATTATCAGTCATACTGAACGTAGAAAAACATTAAGCAACATCATGAGCATTTTAAAATTGATAAAACTGAAAGTGAAGCAACTGGCAGGAAAATGAGCAATAAAAACCAAAAAGGGAAAGGAATGGTAAAAACGTAATGAGCAAGAAAAGAGAAAGAGATGAAATTAGTCAGAGATGATACATTGGAGAAATCCAAAGAGTATAGAAGAAGACAAGAACAAAAAAGGAGAGAGGAAGAAAGAAAACAAAATATGTAAATGGTAGAAAGGGAAGAGTTGACAAGAAGCCGAGAGACTTCAGTCAAAATAACCAGAGCATATTGCCAGAGTGAAGAGAGCAACATAGGGAGGCGGGGAATGGCGAGGGGAAGACAGACGAGAGTCAGCAAAGTCAAGGAGAAATGACACAGACCAATTAATAAGTAAAAAGAAAGTATATATTAGGGAGCAGCAGTCAAAGAACCGTGGTAGGCCAGAATAACACAAAGAGAGAAATATAATAAGAACAAATATAGGAAGCGTGCCTACTTTAAGGTGGGAGGAACACTTACCAATACGCAAAGAATTGTAAACAATAGGAGTAGGAGGGGAGGCATAATGAGGAGAGAACATCAGGGAGGGGTGTCCATACTAGACAAGGTGTATATGTGAAATAAAAATCACAAGATCATTAAAAGATAGTACTTTGAGAGGGTGAACATATAACAATCATGGACTAAACAAACACATAAAGATAAAGAACCTCTGGACCTGTAAATTGATAATAATTAAGCAAATGAGAAACAAAACATGTTAGAAAAGTTGGTATTCATATTTTCTCAAGGTCCATTTTCTCTTTTTTGCGACGAGAAATGAATTGTCTTAGATCCTCAGGGCTGTTAAAAGAATGAGTCTGTTCCTTATAGGTAACCTTAAAAAAACAAGGATGGACAAGGCCATATCTGGCATTCATGGAACGGAGAGAAGGACAGAAGGGAAGAAACTCATTACGACGAGCGGCAGTGGCCCGAGCCACATCCTGTGAGAGAAAGACTTTGTGACAAGACCATAAGATCTGATTCTTTTGTTTTGCTGCAGACAAAACCGTTAACAGTTCAGTGTATTCAAGGAACATAACAATTATCCCTCTGGAATGACTACCAGATGATGTGAAGGGGGAGCCACCAAGTTTAGGTCCAATACGATGCGCATGTCGCAAGTTGAGAGTAGTACCGTCCTGAAGGTCAAATAACTGAGGAATATGGATTTTAAGAAAGGTGATCATGTCAGATCCCTTATCTCCCTCAGGAATACCATAAAGTTTAAGATTGTTGGGCCTATTGTGATTTTCCAAGTTTTTCATCTGTTGTTTGAGAAGAGCTATTTCTCCGGACATAAACTCCACTTTAGGAATCCCGTCTTGAGTATCGCTAATCTTCTGCTCCACTACCGTAACTCTCGACTCTAATTTGAACCATTTCTCCTCTAGTCTCTGAAGGGTGGCGTTAGTATCAATGTCAACTGGTTTTAAATGCTTTATCTCCTCCATGAGATCATCCAGTGTGATAGGTAATGGAGACTTTGAGGGAGAGCCTGGCCCTTTTTTTTGACGTTTTGACACAACAGCAGTGGAGTCTTTGCGTATGGGAGACATAGTGGTAAAGGCAACGTTTTGATTGGAGGAGGGAGGAGGTTCCATATATATGTGGAGGAAGAAATACCGCCAATGATGGTAAATTACCAGAGCTTGTAATGCGCAACAAATAGCCCAGCTTGGGAAGAAACATACACAGTTCCTTACATATTCTCTTGTCCCCCTCCTTTATTGACAGCCAGTGTAATGCAGAGAAGAATGGAGAAAGTCTGCAAAGGAAAGCCACTGGTAACCCTCAAAGCAGAAAGAAAACCTCAATACCAGCAATTTTCAGGAACATATTGGCCAGTGCCCCACTTCCAAGTGAACAGAAACCATTATTCTATTGTTACTGACAAATACAATAGCAGGGCACTGAAAACGGCAGCCAGCCACCACCGCAGCTTGCAGTAGACAAAATGGCGGTTGCATCTATTTCTCTTAAAGGAAACACGTCGTGGGAGAAACAGGAGCGAAAAACTGCCCAAAAAAGAAAAAAACACAGCTACCAGCTATCAGTGCTATTAAGTAAGCCTTTCCATGGGTTCAGAGATGAGACGCGCCTCTCCGCAACGGAAAAGGTCCCAACCGATGTGCGGAGCAACACTGAGTGGTGGCCATCTTGTGGTGGCTCACGCCACGCCCCCCAAGTGGGCATTTTCTTGATTTACCACTCTATGCCTCTGCCTGCCTGCGAAACCCACATCTGAGGGAAGGTAACAATTGGGCTTTTTGTGCATTTACTCTAGACAGTCACACAAAGGGAGCTGAGGTGTGCCCTGCATATCGTAATCTCACATCACCAGGCTGATGGGCCTTCCTCAGCTAGAGTGGAGGGAGGTGTTATCAATGACACCTGAATAGGGCTGTGCCTGTCCTCACACAAAGCTGTCTACACCCCCTGTAGTGTGTCTGGATCCAGGCCACAGGAAGGCAGGGTCTTGTGCACTTCAAAGAATTTCCTTTGAAATTTGCCTATTTCAAAGGCAGAAACTGGTATAAGTACTTGAACTGTGGCACCATGACTTTAGAACACTTCTCGACTAAGAGGACGTACTGCCAAGAAGAAGAGCTGGAGAAACTGTCAGGACAGACTTCCACTTTGTTGTGTGCTTTGCTGTGTTGGCCTGCTGCTTGCTGCATCTGTCCTCGGCAGTGAAAGAACCAATGCATCACCAGATAGTGGCCCAAGAATCGATGCAGCGTCTGAGGCGTGGCTGAAAGATCACCACAGCCCGAGCCCTGAGCACCATATCTCCGACATCCGAGGTACAAGTACAACTCGGACACAAGCCCTGCTGTGCTGCTGCAGAAATTGATGCATCTCCTGCCTTGCGGCTGGGAAATAAGTGCAGTACCTGTTTTGCTGCCGCTGTATCTAACCAGCGCATCTGGATTTTTGGCACATTGCGCCTGTGTGCCAAGTTCTTCATCAACATAGTCCAGCAGCAAAGAACCAAATCAGTGTGTCTGCAGATTGACGCTTCACCTCCCCTTGCAGTAAGGAATCGATGCATCACCTCCCCTGGGAGTTAGGAATTAACACATCACTTTGCTTTTCTGGTGCCTCATCTCCCCTGTGCCTGTTTTCATCTTTATTTTGACACATCCCAGGTAATTTGTGACCAAAGGGATGCATCCATAGTTTCCTATGGACTGAACTGTTTTGAGTCTTTTAAAAGTGATATCAAACTGGTGTGGTGTCCATTTGTAGTGATTTCACTGTGTTACTGTGTGTGTTTTGTACAAAGGCTTTACACATTGCCTCTGAGATGAGCCTGACTGCCTGTGCCAAGTTACCAAGGGGATGAGCAGGGGTTATCTTAGCTAGGTAATTCCCTTACCTGATTAGAATAAGGGTTACTACATGGACAGGGTGCAAGCCACTCTCAACTAGAGACCCCCATTCCTAACAGTGCAGTTTACCTGATCCTCAACTATAAGCCTCCTCGCGCTGCATTCCATCTCATACACATGCCTGCCTCCCGCTGCCCTTCTGAGCCTCCCCAATGTGACCTGGGTGTTAGGTGCTTTGAACATCTCCATCTTGGTTGGTACATGGGAGGAGGCTTATGGCCACCTATTTCAGCAGCCTTGAATCTGGGCATGGATTTCTTACCACTGGCTTCTATTTTTCAGATGATGAATTTTTCAGGTACTGCATTCTAGAGCCTTTTCCCTTATTGTGGCTGAGTTTCTGACTGTGAGATTCTTGGAATCTTTTCTTCACCTCCCTTTAAGGGTTTTGAGACACACTTCTTGCTTTCCGCTTCAGCACATCACTTGCTCGTTGTGCCTGTTTCCTTGCCATCTAAGGTAAGTTCCGTGGATCCCCAATTGTATTTAGGTTGTGCCACTGAGCACTTGGTTGGTGTCCATAAAACCATGTTGTAAAAGGGCATTAATATGCTGATTACGTGCCAGTAATTTTCATTACTGTGCAGGCACTCTCATCATCACACTACTATGACACCCTTCTCATTTTCTTGAGTGCTACCACCCAGAAATTGTACTTTTCAAGCCATCCAAGGGGGTTTTGTGGGAATTTATGGGTAGAAAGAGGGAAGGGCCAATGGCAGTAAAAGAGAGAAAAGTTGATACCCTGTTCTTAGAAAAAGAGACTGATTTCCTTTAAAGAATTTCAGTAAAATAGGCCATGGGTATCTTGGGGTACGTATTGGAATGCCAGTAGGAGAAGGAATATTTTCCTGTGATGAGGGAAGATGTAGCCCAACAGATTGGTAGGTATGGTCTGTGCAGAGGTATGCAACATTTTTTAAACCAAGAAGCTGTCAAATAAAATAATGTTGAAGGTTTATGGAGCTGGCTCCATGTATTCTATTGGATTCAACTCTGAATCTAGTTATATTAAAATAATTAGTATAGGAACCTGGGATCTTGGGAAAGGAAATAGGGGCTCCATCGAGAAACATAAACTATCTCCAATAGACTGTAAAAGATGGTAAGAAGGAAAAAATGCAACAATGCAATTTGGTGTTGAGAAAAATTACATAAAGATTTAGGAGCTAGTTGAGAAGGGGTTACTTGACAATTGCCAAGACCAACATGGTGACATTTATGGGAGAGCTTGGGAAGAATAGTTAATCGGCCTGTACAAATGCCCAGGGCATGATACTTGGACAGTCCATGTGTGCAGATTTGTGGACTGCGTTAAAAATACAGGGAGGCAGAAATATTGGAAATTAAGGCCTGATTACAATTCCAGTCTGACCCACTGCCAGACCACCATCTTTGCGAGCCGTCTCTGACCACCGAGGCTGGGAAGTGCCTTTGCCATATTACGATGGAACCGCTGCTAGTGCGGCTGTCAAATTTACGGCAGTGCACATATCCCCGAATATGTTGCTGCAAGTGCATGCAAAATCACAGAAAACATGTGAATTATACACATAAGCATGACATATGTGGGGATATACCTTGTGCTCCATGAACCTCAAAGCTGGAGTGTTATGGAATGTGCACAGTCCAGTCAATGGGGATGCATACTGCAGAAGGAGTTATCTGGATTCTGGCTCCCACAGGGTGGTAGTCATCGGGGTTCAGAAGCTCAGGTGTGGGGGGACTTGGAGAAAGGGATCCACAGCTGAGGCTGCTGGAGAGAAGCGGATTTGGGTGAGTATGCATCCCAAAACCTTTGTTTCCGATGACTCAAGGCATTCGGTCAGACGGCCATGGTCGGGTCGTCAGAAACCCACATTGTAATCCATATGGTGTTTGAGGATCCTTGTACTGCCCTACGGCTGCTGTTGTTGTCCGACTGACATCTTGGTGGTCGGAGAAAGGCTGCCGGAGTCGGTGGTCTGTCAATGGTTGGTAGGAGTACACAATGTATGCATTGTAATCCGGTGGTCGGACCGATCGATTCTGATGACACCGCAGCAGTCCGACCGCATCTGACAGGACCACAGAAGTCAATCTGACTGGCATCGTAATCAGGCCCTAAATTTTATGACACATAGATTTTAAGATGCACAAATATTGTTGAGAAGAGTATCCTTTTTTCAGGTAAGTAATATCGTTTTAAAAAATATGTATGTTTTTCAGGTCGTTTTCACTAATGTAGTGGTTAAAAATATTGTTTCGAAATTATTTTAATGTGTTTTAGTTGATGTATTACTTTTATATGTTAATACTATTGTTTATATAAGTGTTATTAGTTGCTTTTCAAAATATAGATTGCAATATTAAGTAAAAGAATTGTTTAACTATTTTTTTAACTAATTCATAATGTCGTAGGGAGTTGTTCGGTTTGTAGAGGGATAGGGCGGGAAGTTAATTAGTATTAATTAAATAAGAATTATTTAATACATTTACTTTCTATTATATGTTATTTGCTGGCCGTTTTTAGGAGTATAGGGTTGGAAGTTAATTAGGTAATAATTAATTTACAATGAATTAATAATCGTAAATTAGCAATTTAATTGATTTTTAATTATGTAATTTAAGGAATACTTATTTATTTTACTTATATTTTACTTGCGGGCTGCTAGGTTTGTACAGGTGTAGGGTGGGAAGTCAATTAAGTAATATTAACAATTTGTTTTTAATTGTTAAACATTGTTTAGTTGATTATTAATTATGCAAAATATGGAATACTGATCTATTTTACTTATATTTTATGTGTGGGATGCCAAGTTTGTAGGGGCATAAGACGGGATGTTAATTAGGTAATATTTAACTATTTATTACTATTTGTAAATTATTTTTTTATATTTTATTTCAGTTGTGGGATGCTAGCTTTGTAGGGGTCTATGGTGGGAAGTTAATGAAGTAATAATTGATTGTTAATTAATTATTTAATTGATTTTAAATATATAAGTCACAGAATAGTTATTATTTTAGTTATATTTTAGGCACAGGCTGCTAGGTTTGGAGGGTCAAGGGTGGGAAGTTAATTAATTAATAACTGAATACCAATTATTTATTATTTTATAATTAACTATTTTATTGAATACTAATTATGTAAATTGATTAATTGTTTTAATGTTTTAATACATATATTTTATGGAAATTAATATTTTATATAATAAGAGCTTAGTATTTTTTCTACATTCATGGTGTTACTCATATATGTAATGTGTTTGAAGTGAAGTACTTTTCCTACTCTTGTTTAGACTGCAATAGGCATAGTAAAGTTATTCTCTTCGCATTCAACACTTTCTCTTTGTTGTGCTGTAGGAATAATAAACGATATCTCTCTGAAATCAAAAACTTTCCCTGCTGCTGCACAGACTGGAGTGGTAATAGTAAATTTTACCTCTACAAAATCCAGCATTTATTCCACTGTTGCGTTGTTTTGAGTGAGAATAGTAAATGTTGCCCTTCCGAAATCCAATGCTTTCCCTACATTTGCCCTGTTTGGAGTGAGTACAGTAATTTTCACCCCTCCGAACTCCAACAGGTTTCCTACTGTTACGGAGACAGGACGTGGTAATAGTAAATTCTACCCCTCTAAAGTACAACACCTCCATATTGTTGCGTTGCTTGGACTGGAAATAGTAAATTCCCCCCACCCCCGAAAATCCAATTCTTTCCCTACTTTCGCCCTGTTTGTAGTGAGAACAGTAAATTTCACTCTTCTGAAATCCAATGCTTTTCTGACTGTTACAAAGACTGGAGTGGGAATAGTTCATTTTAACCCTCCCAAGTCCAACACTTTTCCTACTGTTGTTCTGACTGGAGTGAGAATAGTACATTTTGTCCCTCAGAAATCCAATGCTTTCCCCACATCTAAAAAGTGTGGGGGTCTCACAAAGTTGGTGGCTGGGGTATTGGCAAATGTTTGGTTTATACCCTGTGTCATGACCACCCATTACTGGAGCACCAGAGTCATTCCCACTTGTGGCAATGCCTCACTGTTGGACTGTTTAGGACACTCACACCCATCATTGGTCACCCACAAAATCACCCTGCACATCTAAACAGTAGACACCCACAAGGATGTCCACTGTGGAACTATCCAGCATAGTCCCAGAGGTAAATCCAGTACCAAAGGTAAGATGGATTAAACCTGGGTTACTGCTGTTAGAGTGTGGTGACAGAGCTTTACAGATCTGGCTCCATTGCGATTTTGGTACAGCTAGTCAAAAGAATTGCATTTCAAATAAAGCAAAGCTGTTTTATTTTGATGTTCCAACGTCTTTTGTGAAAACCGACTCTAAGCAGCTATCTTGGCTATCAGTACTATAAATACCACACCAAGGGCCCGATGTAGGTAAGTCTAATTTACCCCTTCTTAAATACCGAATCATACCGATTCGGTATTTAAGAAGTGGTAAATTAGAGGGGGGGAAATGTAGGTAAATCAGAATCGGTAAATACCGAATCGGTAAGATTCGGTATTTACCAATTCTGTAAATACCGAATCGGTATCCCCCATGGATTCCTATGGGCCTTGAATCTCATAGGAATCAATGTGGAATACCGAATCGTATTTACCGATTCGGTAAATTCCGAATTTTGCAAGGATGCAGGGGGTGTCACTTTGACACCCTCTGGCACCCCAATTCCGGACCTGTGTGCCATGTGGCAAACAGACATGCCCTAAGGGCATGTCTGTGTGTCATATTGCACAGGTGTGCATGCACAGATGTGCATGCACACCTGTATTCGGTATTTTACCACCCAATAGGATTGGGTGGTAAAATACCGAATCTGACTGGCCTTTGGGACTCAGAAGAGTCCCACCTACATATGGAAGTTACCGAATCGCTAAAAATACCGATTCGGTATTTTACCGATTCAGTAAATTTACCGATTCGGTAAATTTACCGAAATGGTAAAATAGGCCACCAACATCAGGAATGACCATTTACCGGTCTGTAACGGCCGAATTCGGCCGTTTCCGACCGGTATTGGGGCACCTACATCGGGCCCCAAATGCTCAAAGGCCATGCTAGAATCGGTCATTTTTGGTACTGCATTACTTGCCTTCCTGTTGTCACCATTAAGTGTAATGGGGTAACCCTGTAAACCTCAGAACCTGGGTGGGTAATTAAACAAAAAATAATGGTTCTGTCGGAAGAGCATGTCAATTGAATTTGGTGCTTAATCAATGGACGTCAACATATATCTCACAGATGATAAATACATGTATTAATAAGCACTGATCACATATAACGAAGCTGAAAAAGTCAATCTTTAGTATTTAACTTTTTTTCAAAGATTTGATTTATGCAATGATTCAAAATGTACTGTCCAAAACACACAAAACACATGGACTGTGAATACATAAGGGATAAAGGTCGTGACTGGTGACTGGATATTTACAAGTGAAAACACGTATATACATAACAGAAAAACGTTTTCAAAATATCCACTGTTGAGTACAATAGACTCAGGAAAATTAATTTGTTTCTTTTGTTCAAATGAGACTTTGAGCAGACGGATATATAACATGTAACGCCGACGTTTCGACCCGGAAGGCGATGCGCTGGTTTGTGTGCATCAAGAGCGGGTCTTAATCAGGACTGGATTGAGGTTGGACAGTCTATAAATGTAGATAAGATGAGGTCAGGGCCTATAGTGTGTCAGTGCTAAAAAAGGGGAAGGTGGACATCCGAAGTATGCTCACCTTAATTATAGGGGTGTGAATCTTCTGGTCGTTTTATTAGGGGTGGTGCATGTCAGCCGACAAGCACTGGTGGCACGTGGTTGCCGTCGGGTTCTATAATTAGTATATGAGATGAACCTTACTACATTTATAATGAAACATGGTGTATAGTTGTTGATTACTTGCTATCCCCTGAGGCGGAAGCCGGGGGCATCTTTCTTTCCCTGTGATTTTAACTCTGATTGAGAGTGTGCGTGTGATGTTATTTCGACTGTCTGTATGCCGGATGATTTGGGCTATAGACGCCACGCTGATCTGCCGATTTTAAAACCTGTGTATATTTTAAAAGGTGCATTTTAATTGTTAAGACAGACCTCGCTGTTGGTCCGGACGACATCTCTACGTCCCAGGGGCCCGACCTGCTCTCTCTCCCCCGGCGCAGCTGAGCACAGCGCTCTCGCCGGCCGGGAGAACGCGGAACCGCCATCTTGGGGGGAGGCAGGGTAGCGCTCCAGCTCCTGGACGCCTCCCGCCCTCCCTCACTATTTAAGTTCCTCTGCCCCTTGCCTTTACAGATTACTTGCTATCCCCTGAGGCGGAAGCCGGGGGCATCTTTCTTTCCCTGTGATTTTAACTCTGATTGAGAGTGTGCGTGTGATGTTATTTCGACTGTCTGTATGCCGGATGATTTGGGCTATAGACGCCACGCTGATCTGCCGATTTTAAAACCTGTGTATATTTTAAAAGGTGCATTTTAATTGTTAAGACAGACCTTGCTGTTGGTCCGGACGACATCTCTACGTCCCAGGGGCCCGACCTGCTCTCTCTCCCCCGGTGCAGCTGAGCACAGCGCTCTCGCCGGCCGGGAGAACGCGGAACCGCCATCTTGGGGGGAGGCAGGGTAGCGCTCCAGCTCCTGGACGCCTCCCGCCCTCCCTCACTATTTAAGTTCCTCTGCCCCTTGCCTTTACAGATTACTTGCTATCCCCTGAGGCGGAAGCCGGGGGCATCTTTCTTTCCCTGTGATTTTAACTCTGATTGAGAGTGTGCGTGTGATGTTATTTCGACTGTCTGTATGCCGGATGATTTGGGCTATAGACGCCACGCTGATCTGCTGATTTTAAAACCTGTGTATATTTTAAAAGGTGCATTTTAATTGTTAAGACAGACCTCGCTGTTGGTCCGGACGACATCTCTACGTCCCAGGGGCCCGACCTGCTCTCTCTCCCCCGGCGCAGCTGAGCACAGCGCTCTCGCCGGCCGGGAGAACGCGGAACCGCCATCTTGGGGGGAGGCAGGGTAGCGCTCCAGCTCCTGGACGCCTCCCGCCCTCCCTCACTATTTAAGTTCCTCTGCCCCTTGCCTTTACAGATTACTTGCTATCCCCTGAGGCGGAAGCCGGGGGCATCTTTCTTTCCCTGTGATTTTAACTCTGATTGAGAGTGTGCGTGTGATGTTATTTCGACTGTTTGTATGCCGGATGATTTGGGCTATAGACGCCACGCTGATCTGCCGATTTTAAAACCTGTGTATATTTTAAAAGGTGCATTTTAATTGTTAAGACAGACCTCGCTGTTGGTCCGGATGACATCTCTACGTCCCAGGGGCCCGACCTGCTCTCTCTCCCCCGGCGCAGCTGAGCACAGCGCTCTCGCCGGCCGGGAGAACGCGGAACCGCCATCTTGGGGGGAGCCAGGGTAGCGCTCCAGCTCCTGGACGCCTCCCACCCTCCTCCCACCGCTTGATGGACTCGGATATAAAGAAGGGACCTTCCCGTCCGCGCAGCGGGGGGCGCAGCGGGCGCGCCGATGGCGCGCCGAAGGCGCGCCTAAGGCAAGCCCGTCTGCGCCCGTCCGCGCCGGACCCGCGCCCAGCGCCTGTCCCCCTGCCTCTCACACCCCAAAATCCTCCTGGACTTCGGATCAATTGCTCCTATTTCGCCCGGGCACTTGCATTCCCTTAACCCGCTGTAATCCCCATGATCTGGACTTTACGGCATATACCTGCCCTCACTGCAACGCCACTCTCCCTATGATATCTAAAACTCCTTTAACTCCCGTGACTGTCAAAAGCCAGCCTCCTACCACTTTAAAAGCGGCATTAATCAATTGCAGATCCCTCCCAGCTCACGCCTCTGATATCTGGCTATCACTCGACACCCATAAATGGGACATCTTGTTTCTTACTGAAACATGGATCAAAGATTCTTCTAAACCAGCCATCCACCTTGCCACTCCCCCCGGCTATTGTTTTATTGGTATTAACCGAGACAACTCTAAGTCTGGAGGAGGTCTTGCGGTAATCGCCAAATCTCATTTTAAACTTAATCTTACGAAAATTCCTAATCTCGGCCTCATTGAAGCCGCTTATTTTACGGTTGCTGACTCTGCTCGCACTATTTGTGCAGGCATATTGGTCTACAACCCCCCCCCCCCCTTTGACTTCCTCCTCTCTACATGCTCTGATGCATTCTATTGCAGATTATTCTCTCAAACATTCCCATTTTACTGTACTAGGTGATTTTAACCTCCATATTGATAACCCCTCCTGCTCACAAGCCTCTTCCCTGTTAGAAACGTTACTTGGACTTAGCTTGCCCCAATTAGTTATTGATCCCACCCATATTGCAGGCCATACACTTGACCTCATCTTTTCCAACCATCCTGGCATCACCTCTTCTCCTCCGATTCCCATTACTTGGACAGATCATTTCCTGATTCCTTTTTCCATCACGGCCCCTTCCCCTCCCTCCCCCACCCCTCTTAACAGAGCCAGAGGTCGGAAATGGGCCAAGGTAACCTGTGATTCCTTGGAAAGCCATTTACATTTCCAACTCAATCAGCTACAAGACCTCGATTCAGAGACCACTAGATTCAATTCGACTCTTTGCGCCGCTCTTGACGCTGTTGCCCCTTATGTTCCACTCACTTCTTCCAGATCTCGTCCCTCGGCCCCGTGGTTTTATCCTCTGCTTCGTGAGGAGAAAAGTAAATGTAAGCAGTTGGAACGTAAATGGAGACAGGATTATGACCCTCTAGCCAAACTGGCTTATAAATCAGCCCGGAACCATTTTCACAAACTGAAACGCTCCTCTATGAGAACTTTCTTCTCCACCCTCATCCAACAGGCACATAACTCCTCCAAAACTCTTTTCTCTATTGTGAAAGACTTTGCAAATCCCCCGGCTGCAAAATCCCAATGTACCCCCACTCAAGATCTGTGCAATGGACTTTCGGATTACTTTCAGGAGAAAATAGTCAAACTCTCCTCCTCCTTTGCCACGGTATCTTTTAACCCCCTTGTAGATAATCCTTGTTCCACTCCCTGTTCTTTCAATTCTTTTAATGAGCTGACCCCAGACCTTGCGCTGTCTTTGCTACTCAGCGTAAAGTCTGGTTCCCCTTTGGACCCAGTCCCGGCTAGAGTCATGGGCATTCTTGCCCCGGTTCTAGTAAATCCATTTCTCTCCATCTGGAATACCTCCCTGTCCTCTGGACAGTTTCCTTCTGTGTGGAAGCAGGCCAGGCTAATTCCCATACTGAAGAAACCTGGTGCTGACCCCCTATTATTCAGCAACTATCGGCCTATATCGCTCCTGCCCAAACCTGCTAAGATCTTGGAGAAGGTGGTACAGAAACAGCTGGCACGATATCTAGAATCTAACCAGCTCCTTCATGACTCCCAGTCCGGTTTCAGAACCGGTTACAGCACTGAGACGGCGCTGGTAGAAGTCTCTGAGATCATTAGGGTGACGTAAATAATTAATTTACTCTCTTAATTTCTATGCAGGTAAGTACTTAATCAATAATAACTCAGATCGGATGAAAAAAGACAGAGTCCGTGGTGTTAGAGTTTCTAAGGGTTTTATTCCTCATAAAGGAATGGTCAAGACCAGGATATCATGTTCTGACCACCACAGGGGTGTCAGAAGGGATAGAGCGCTCCAGTTTATTAACAATACATAGCTTATATACTTAATTCACATCATAGGCAATAGTGTAGGAGGCGTAACAGCTGAGAGAAGACAAGATAACAGTATACACGTGGTACTAGTACGTAATCAAGAGGCGTGAACTAGGCGTGAACCAGAGGTGTGTGCTAGAAACGTCACTGATAGGTGACGCAAGTGGGTGGCACCAAGGGGTGGTGCTAACAGAATTGTTGCCATGTCAGCAGAAATCGGAAGCTTGGATGCGCGCGCAGCTGCATGACGTGTGATTGACGGGGTGCAGGGGACTTGACATTCATACTGACGGAAAGAGACAGAAGTCTGGCATGTCAGATCAACTTGTACCTTTATCATATCTGATATCTGATGTTTAGGAACCATACTATCTGGGCAGAAAAGGTCTCTAGGGCAGAAGCTATTCTATGCTAACTGTGGATGCGTGTATAAGCGCCTAAGTGTCTGTATGAGAAGCGTGGGGGCACGAGGCCTTCCATGGAAGCATGGTAACAGAGGCTATGAATTACTTGCATTGAGACAGGTCGGCCCTTTGGCTCTGCAGCTGGAGAGGATGTTTACCGGAGCTCGTAGGCAGGAATGCATTCTCGAGGAGCGGAACAGATAACTCGAAGGTTATAGTCAGTCTTGGCAGAAAGCAGGCTGAGCTGAGCGCGAGGGGCCGCGCTGAAAGTAAGTCAGAGTTCACGGGTACAGAGGTAGCCTGGGCAGAGGCTGTCAGAGTCAGGAGCCAAAAAGAGGTTCGATGGCAGAAATTCAGGGCCTACTCTGTTAGAGCAGGGAAAACATGTAAAGTGTACTACAAAAAGACGGTGGCATAGCATACTTAGGAACGGACTATATAATCCATTCAGGGTGGATCTGAAAGAGGACAAGTTAACGTTGGACGCAAATGTATTTGCGTCTTCATAGCTGGTACAGGAGGGAAGTTACATGCACTTTAAGCTGGTACATGGAGTCGGTGGGGTACGCGCTAGGGAACATAACATGACCAAAAATTTATATTTCCTCATTCCCTCCTTGTTCCCTACGGACCCTTCATGATATATCGATCCTCATGAATCGATCAGTTTGTTCTTGTAACATCATTTGTTCTTCTTTCTTTCTTTTACGTTTTGAGAGAAAACTGGAATGTTCAATACAAGAGGTGGCACACAGTCCACAAATCGCTGGCCCACACTGCAGGCACAGGCAGCAACTGAATACTAGGACTAGGCCAATGCCTAGGAAGGATAGGATCTTCCATCCCCAAGCGGTTAACGTTGTCCAGAACCAACCGGACCAAGTCCAGGTGCCTGGATTCTGATGTATCTGATTTGCAATTTTATGGAGACGGGTGATAGCTTGATATACAGATGGTGCGTTTTGTGGTATGAAAACACAGCAACTTGACCCGATGACCTTACAGGCTCCACCTCTATCTGCCAAGATGACGTCAATAACAAGACGATTCTGAAGGACAACAACCCGCATGGCGGACTGTTCTTCTGTTAAGTTACCTAAGGCGGAGGCAGTTTCATTCACTACTGCTTCAAGTGTTCTAGTTAATCTGCGTATTAATTTACTATTCTGGACAGGTCCTAAAAAGAAAAAGAATCCTTTATTAAAATCGGTGTACTGTTCCCATGCCGTTTCTGTGTAGTCGACAAGTGGGATATCTCTTCTGGGTCTATTCTTTACTAGATTGGTATTTCTGTGGTAATCAGGAGGAGCTAGAAAAACAGGTGGCAGAAGGAATGCAATGTAACAGGTACCATCCCAATCTGGAGGTAGACGTATGTATGCGGTGTGACCACAAACAAAGTAAGAATGACTAATAGCTTTAAAGGACGATTTTCCATGATCACTGAATTCGACCACAGTAGTGCATTTACTATGACCTAAGTGTACTGAACCTTTCTTCTTGATACATAATTCACCAGTGACTGGCAATACTGACATAGTGGGTATAACAGGTGTGTCTTCGGATTCAACAGTGAGAATCATAAGGCTAATTGTATAATTACCTAATCCATACACTTCATTTTCTAGATCAGTTCCTATTCTAGTGGGGAGTCCCTCCTTATCTGGGTAACAGACGTCAAGCAGGACCAAGTTCAGGTTTCCCCAAACCCAGCCCCCATCGAAAACAGCAATATCAGGATCTAAGGAATTAATTATTTTAAACCATGCTCCGCAGGAGCCATTGTGAGTGAACGGATACGGAAAGAGGGGCAGGGCTCCCTTGAAATTCTGGAAGGGAGGGAGTCGGCCACATATCCAGCAGTCTGTAGCATTGTTAGTTTGATGAGAATGATGTAGCATACTAATGAATGTATTGTTGCGCAGCGCAAGTCTGTAGGAAAGTTCGTGTGGAGGTAACTTACTAAAAGTGTGTTCAGCAGATACATTATAAACAGGTTGTTCACGCTTGAAAATGGGGTAATATATAGGTAACAGGATGCTAGCAGCAATGATTAGAATACTGAGAATAAACATGATTAATAGTGTCACTATACAGTGACTACGAAGTGATTTACAATATGTACGTTTCTTGGCCTCTCTCTCTCTATCTCGATCTAGGGGATACATGTCAGAAACTATTTAACCGATTCACCTAGGGGAGGACTTAAACAATTAAACTGTCTGACTTGCTAGATCGTAATTTCATGCGATAATTTTCTTGAGGAGTTTTTTCTCGTTCAGATTCTGTAAAGTCTTTTTGTTCGACACAGTCTTTGGTGGGGGTGGACGAGTCTCGATCAGGTTTCAGTCCAGAGAATTTTTTTATATGACTCGTGTGGACCCACCCCTTTCTTCCTTCTATTTTCACGGCCGTCCTGGTTGTTAGAAGAACGGTCTTCGGGGACTTCCAGCGGGGCTCCAGCGGACTCTTTCTGTCGAAGTTGCGGACGAACACAAGGTCGCCAGGACGGACGTCGTGTGGCTTTACATCAGTGTTGTCAGGGAAGGCTGCGGCAACCTGTGAACGACATGATTGGAGTGCAGACATCAAGGAGGCAAGGTAATCTGTCAACATGTTACAATCAACATCAGTAATCTTTTTCGGAATGGGCGTCCCCCACATATTCGGTGGTCTGCCAAAGACCACCTCGTACGGGGATAGCCCTGATCTCGAATGGGCAACCATTCTCATGTAGAATAGTGCCACTGGCAGGGCGACTATCCAGTCGACCCCTTTCTCCTGACATATTTTGGCAAGGCGGATTTTTAGTGTCTGGTTATGCCTTTCTACAAGGCCTGCTGCTTCGGGATGTCGGACACAATGGAACTTCCACTGGTATCCCAGTAATAAGGAAACTTCTTTCATTAATGCAGATGAGAATGGCTGACCGTTATCTGAGTACACGACACGAGGCAAACCGTATCGTGGGAAAAATTCACAAACCAGCTGCTTGGCAGTGGTCGGAGCAGTGTAATCTGGAACTGGGTATGCTTCGGTCCAGCGGGACAGAGCACAGACAATTACGAGAACATATTTAAATCCTCGACAACGGTCCATCTGGATATAATCCATCTGGAGGACTTCAAAAGGGTGATCGGGAGGATGAAATCCACCTTGCTCTACAGGGACGCTTTTTCCTGGATTGAACTGACAACAGATCATGCAAGTACGCACTTTCTGTTTTGCGGCTGCTCGTAAGTGTTTATTATTCCAGAGATTTTGTAGACTGTCTAACATCGCTTTCTCTCCTAGATGTGCAGGACTATGTGCTGTATTTATCATGACTTGAACCATAGAGTCAGGGAGAAACCATGTAGATTTTCCCTTCGTCATCCAACCTTGATCTGTCTGGATCCCTCCTAGTTCAATCCATTTCTTTATTTCTTCTGGAGTAGCATGTGTCTGAATGTCGATAACATCTAGTGCAGGATCCCTGACTGTCATACAATTTGTCGGTCCTATTGTCTTTGTCATGTCAGTTGTCTGAGTGTGAGTCAGTGCTGTATGTTTTGCTGTCTGGTCTGCCAGGTCGTTACCCTGAGAAACAGAATCTGTGACTTTAGTATGTGCTTTACACTTCATAACGGATATGGCTGAAGGCAGATGTATTGCTTCTAACAATGCTTGAATGAGGGGACCATGTTGTATCTTGGCACCATGAGAGGTCAAGAAACCTCGTTCTTGCCAGAGCATGCCGAAGTCGTGTACGACTCCGAACGCATAACGGGAATCAGTGTATATGTTGACATTTCTATTCTTGGCTAGAATACAGGCTCGGGTCAGAGCGATGAGCTCTGCCGCTTGAGCAGACAGTGTATCAATACGATGTGTTTCTTTAACTTCAGTTTCAGTGGTCACGGCATACGCGGCCACTAATTCTCCTGTATTTGTTCTCATACATGAACCATCCACATAAAGTGTCAGGTCAGGATTTGTCAATGGAACATCTGTTAAGTCTCGTCGGGGCTTTGTTACTGCATTAATGATCTCTATACAATCATGCGGAACTGGATCTGTCATAACTGTAGGTAACAGTGTTCCTGGGTTCAGGATACTGCAGCGTCTGATTTCTATGTGTGGCTGGAATAGTGTCAATTCGTAACCTGTCAGTCGTGCTATAGTCAAGTGTTGAGTTTGGGTTCTGTTTAAAAGAACCTCTACAGAATGTGGAACTTGTACTGTTAACTGATGACCTAGAACAATTGAGTCGCTTTGTCTGATTGCTAGCGCTGTTGCTGCTACTGACTTTAAGCACGCAGGGAGTGCCTGGGCTACTGAGTCTAATGTACTTGAAAAATAAGCACAAGGCTTATGTGAACCTGCTTGGTCTTGAGTGAGGACAGACAATGCTGTACCGTCACGTTCTGTAACAAAAAGTGTAAACGGTTTGCTGTAACATGGTGTCGCTAAAACTGGTGCTTGGCATAATGCTTTCTTTAATTCCTCAAAGGCTTGTGTGTGTTCCTGAGTCCAAGGGAGGACAGTCGAAGTCGCTGCCTCCTGTGTCGTTAACTGGATAAGTGGTTTAGCTAGAAATGCATATTGAGGAATCCATTGTCTGCAGTACGAGGTGAGGCCTATAAAGGCCCGCACTTCCTTTTGTGTCTGGGGTCGTGGCATATTTACAATTAACTGAATGCGATCGGGAGTGAGCTGTCTCCCCACTTTGGACAGCAAGTGACCCAAGTATACAACTTGCTGAACACAGAATTGTAGCTTCGAAGGAGACACCTTGTGTCCCTTGTCGGCCAGAAAATGTAAAACTGTCAGTGATGCTTGTTCACATTCGGACTCACTTCGTGCGGTGATCAGTAGATCATCGACGTATTGCAGTAAAGCGGTGTTAACTGGCATTTGAACACAATCTAGTTGTTTTTTCAGTGCTTGACTATAGATGCTGGGGCTTTCTGTGAATCCTTGAGGTGCGCGGGAAAATTTGAAACTTCGTCCATTTAAACTGAATCCGAAGAGATATTGGCTCTCCAGATCAATAGGTACACTGAAGAAAGCGTTCTTGAGATCAATTACGGTAAAGAACGTTGCTTCTGAATCAATAGCAGTCAATAGGGAAGAGATATCGGGGACCACAGGGTACTGTGGTACAATGCATTTGTTCAGCTCTCGAAGATCAATCACCAGCCGATATACTGGCGGTGCATTGCGGTCTGTACGTTTAAGAATTGGAATGATGGGTGAATTACAGATATTGGAGTCGGTCTCTACGACCACTCCCTGGGCAATAAGCTCTTCAATGATTTTCAGTAAAGCCACTACAGCATCGGGTGGTAACTTGTATTGTCTGATTCTGGGTAGAACAACTCCTGTCTTGAGTGTAACACGATATGGAGTGATATGCATACAACCTACATCAGCTGGGCCTTTTGCCCATAGGTGATCTGGTACATTTTTCAATCTGACATCAAAATCTCGCAAAACATAATGACCCTTGAAATCCCGTAGAAAGAGTCTAACTCCCTCCGGGGAACAGCAAATTATAGCTCCTAGAGCCTTCAGTGTTTTAATTCCTAACAGATTTTCTGGGCATGATTTCGTAAGTAACAAGTCTGTAACTCGTGATAATGGACCCACAGCCAACGGTACTGGTTCTGATACTTCATTTACAATAGGCTGTCCTGAAAAACCAAGGGAAACATTCTGTGAGCCTGAGAGGGGTGCCCCTGGAACTTCATTATGACTGATAGTGGTGCGACTTGCCCCTGTGTCAATTAAAAACTTTCTGTCTTTTCCCAATATGTGACTATGTACATAAGGACCTTCTTGATCTACAGGAATTTCAATAAGAGGCAAACCACCTTCCCTCTCTAGGCTGTTTCATGTATATCGGGGGTAATCTGGATATGCAGATTGGGCATACTGGTACATCTGTTGTGAGACTTGCTGAGTAGCGGCAATGGGCTGTGGCTGTGGTACTGCTACTGTCTGTGCTGTGTGGGATGGAGCATGCATAGGCTGTGTGTTCTGCATTGGCTGTACATTTTGTGAAGTCTGTTGCTGGACCTGATCTTGTCTAGACGGATGCGGTCTTTCTTTAGTTTTACCTGTTAAAATGTTATGTTTCAGGACTGGGCATTCATGTACATAGTGACCTGGCTGTTTACAGTAATTACATGTCCCTTTAACGGGAACTGTAGTGTGACTTGTCTGGGCCCCACCTTTTCTCTGACCGTCGGCTGGAACCGTCTGAGCTACTAACATTTTCATTTTCGTATCCTTCATACGCTTCTGTTCCTGATCTTGTTCTTCCCTAATTCTGTTTTGATGATATTGTAACATTTGTAACATCTGCGATGGCGTATTTGCCTGCCAAGTACTTTCAACCTTGTACACTCTATTTTTAACTAATGGTAGGGAGTTCTCGACTAGTTTTGATACGAAAAGGTGTGGATATGACTCGCTACTTGGTTGTAGGCCACTATTTATAATGAAACATTTCTCGAATCTTGAGTAGAAGTCACTAGTATCTTCATCTTGTTTCTGTTTACAGGACGAGATTGCGTCCCAATCTTCCTTTCTAGTTGTCAATAATCTTGGCAAAACCTGTACTATTAATCCGGGCAATGCTTTAGTCCTATCCCCAAGGCCTACCCCTGGGATTCGTTTGCTTTCTTCGTCTTCTATTTCTGCCCATGCTATCTTTGTCTCTCCCACCTCCCAATCCTTTTCCTTTAATTTCTCGTAAATGCCCGTGGGCAACAGTACTTTTAACATTTTCATAATATCATCATACGTGTAATCCCCCATTAACAACATGTCCTTAAGCTCTCTGTGAAAGCCTGCAGGGTCTTTATCGTGACACGGGACTAATTTCTTCATTTCTAACAGTTCTAACTTAGTCAGTGGTGTGTGAACATATACACGCCTCAAGACTTGATCCGCACCCATAACTGGGTGTACTTCTCGTAAGGGGTTCTGACTTTCAATGCCACTACCGCATTGCATGTGATACGTTTTTCTTTCTGGAGGCGGGGCGGGAACATATTCAGAACTTATGAAGGTGTTATATTTATGTCGTTGTTCTAGAATTATTTGTATTAACTTGGTACTAAAACCTCTCCATCTATCCATAAGTAGTGCTTCTAACGTTTCGTGTAAGGGACCTGGATCGGAATGGTTGTTTCTGAACTTGATGAGGAGGTGCTGAATCATGTATACACCTGCTAATTTCTGCTCGTCTGGGGAAAGGTTCAAGAATGTCTGCGCTAACGTATCGTCATTATATATGTCTGAGTTTTCGGCCCATAACACGGCTGACCGGGCTAGTTCCTGTTCATCCATAGAATTGAGTACATGGTACCCCATTCGGTCTCGAAGCCTTTTATCAGTTTCCTGGAACTGATGTTCAGAAGAATTCGGATTTGTTAAAGCAGAGAGAAAAACTCTCTTGTGTTCTAGACAGATGCCTTTCCTAGGGTAGTTTCCCTTGCCTACATACGCTATAGTATCTGTAGATCTTCCTGGTTCTGCAAGTTCTTCTTCCTCCTCAGAGGAAGCTTTTTCCTTCTGGTGTGCGGTTATCACTGCTTTTCTGATTTTCTGGTACATACTGGCTATGCAAGCCCCCCTGTCATGTTTTCCTTCGGCTATATTTTGACCCCACTTTGTTAGTGCATCTAATTCACTTTGATCTGTCTCGGGCCTGTCTCGTTCTCTTATTAGACAATTTATGAAAAATCGTAATATCTGTGCTTGAATGTCAACTTTCTGTTTATCCATGGCATCCTTGATACTGTCAGGGTCTTTCCCTGTCTGAACAAACTCATATATTCTATCTAGCCGTTCCTTCATTCCTACATAACATAGCAAGCTATCAGTGGCAGATCTTAACCGTAGTGATGCCAATATCATTAGATCGTTTCTTCCGGGTACTGGATCATATCTGCAAACTGACATGTTTTCCTTTAATGCGTCAAGTCGGGGTGACTGGAACGCGAGAGGACTCTGCGTGTCCCTGAAATTGAATCTGCGTGTTAATGGCGGGGTCCGAAGACCCGCAGTCGCACCTCCTGAGGCGGATGCTTGGGCATTATCTCCCTGCGGAGTCTGGATCTGAACATGAATTTGTCCTTTAGTAGGATCAGGTAGGACTTGTTTCGGTAGGTCAATCTTGGGTAGGGGAAGTGGCGGAACTGGCGGAACAGGGGAGGTCTGTCGCGGCACCGGCGGAACATGATCTGGGGGCGTAGTGCCACCCCCGTCCCTGTCAGTAGGCAGGGCACGAACAGGCAGATTGGTGTAAGCTGGTGCTACATCCTCTAGATAAGCATTTAAGAATATGTCTTTAGTAGTCTTATGCATTACTTTAGTTGGAACTAATGGTGGCGGTAAATTCTTCGGTATTTCTGATAGGGCCTCAGGTGTACCTTCGGCCGCAAGATACATTCCGTTTACAAGATTGTTTCGGGCACGGTCTATTTGTTCTGATTTTACTCGGATCCCTTCAGTAACTAATTCGTTTTCTTGGGCCTTGTCTGATTCTTTAAGTCTGTCTTCTCTACGGAGTGCTTTCTCAGCACGCTTATGTGATTCCTTACGCCAAAATTCTATGGCGTCTTTCTGTGATTGTCTAGCTTTCTTTTTCCATAATGCTTCTTCTACCTTCATGATGCACTCGGCATCCCATGTTCCGGTAACAGGCCATCTGTGTCTTTCGTCTAGGTGTTTGGTGTAATCGGCCCATAAATCTAGATACAATATGGCATCTAAGCCATGCTTGTGGTACATGAAGTTACCTGGAGTGTCCCTAGGGGGAATAGGAATTTCTTCCTCCAGTATCCCTTTCCTAGTTCCTATCTGTTTTAACTTGTTGAAAAACTGCATTTTGCTTACTTATTTCTGAATGCTCGATCCTTACTACTTAATACTGGTTACAGCTTAGTTGATACAAGAAACACAATAATGCACATTAAACGGTCACATTCATACCACGACATTAATCACATGAAAACATTTGAGACATAGATGACTACCCCCCTATACTGGATGTACTGCTCAACAGTACAGATACACTGGTGTAACAGTGCAGAAATTCGGAATACTAGATATACTGCTCAACAGTACAGATACACTGCCTAAAAACAGTGCAGACCGGACTTGCGTACCCAAACCCATCTAGATACGACCCAGCAATGGTACTCACCGGGAAGCACGGAAACAGAAGGCCTCGGAAAACTCGACTGGACTCGACTCGGTACTTCGGAAAACTTCGGAAAACTTCGGAAAACTTCGGAAAACTTCGGAAACCTGGTGGGCCTCTTGACACCTCGGACCTTGCTTCTTTCGGCTAGGCTCTGGTCGGGATCCTCCGCACTCCTCACCGCCTCGTCTGGGCACTGATCGCAGTCTTCGTCACCTCCTTGGGTCAGAGGGAGATGCAGGAAATCCTGCCAGTACGCGTATGTTCCTTCTAACTGATGGCAGGGGACAGAGCTTGCAACGCACCAACCGGCGCGTGAGGTGGGGGAGGGGTCCCTATTCGGGCGCCAAAATGACGTAAATAATTAATTTACTCTCTTAATTTCTATGCAGGTAAGTACTTAATCAATAATAACTCAGATCGGATGAAAAAAGACAGAGTCCGTGGTGTTAGAGTTTCTAAGGGTTTTATTCCTCATAAAGGAATGGTCAAGACCAGGATATCATGTTCTGACCACCACAGGGGTGTCAGAAGGGATAGAGCGCTCCAGTTTATTAACAATACATAGCTTATATACTTAATTCACATCATAGGCAATAGTGTAGGAGGCGTAACAGCTGAGAGAAGACAAGATAACAGTATACACGTGGTACTAGTACGTAATCAAGAGGCGTGAACTAGGCGTGAACCAGAGGTGTGTGCTAGAAACGTCACTGATAGGTGACGCAAGTGGGTGGCACCAAGGGGTGGTGCTAACAGAATTGTTGCCATGTCAGCAGAAATCGGAAGCTTGGATGCGCACGCAGCTGCATGACGTGTGATTGACGGGGTGCAGGGGACTTGACATTCATACTGACGGAAAGAGACAGAAGTCTGGCATGTCAGATCAACTTGTACCTTTATCATATCTGATATCTGATGTTTAGGAACCATACTATCTGGGCAGAAAAGGTCTCTAGGGCAGAAGCTATTCTATGCTAACTGTGGATGCGTGTATAAGCGCCTAAGTGTCTGTATGAGAAGCGTGGGGGCACGAGGCCTTCCATGGAAGCATGGTAACAGAGGCTATGAATTACTTGCATTGAGACAGGTCGGCCCTTTGGCTCTGCAGCTGGAGAGGATGTTTACCGGAGCTCGTAGGCAGGAATGCATTCTCGAGGAGCGGAACAGATAACTCGAAGGTTATAGTCAGTCTTGGCAGAAAGCAGGCTGAGCTGAGCGCGAGGGGCCGCGCTGAAAGTAAGTCAGAGTTCACGGGTACAGAGGTAGCCTGGGCAGAGGCTGTCAGAGTCAGGAGCCAAAAAGAGGTTCGATGGCAGAAATTCAGGGCCTACTCTGTTAGAGCAGGGAAAACATGTAAAGTGTACTACAAAAAGACGGTGGCATAGCATACTTAGGAACGGACTATATAATCCATTCAGGGTGGATCTGAAAGAGGACAAGTTAACGTTGGACGCAAATGTATTTGCGTCTTCATAGCTGGTACAGGAGGGAAGTTACATGCACTTTAAGCTGGTACATGGAGTCGGTGGGGTACGCGCTAGGGAACATAACATGACCAAAAATTTATATTTCCTCAAGGGAATCAGTGGATAGGGGCGAGGAGGCCATGCTGGTCCTCCTCGACCTATCCGCTGCATTTGATACTGTTTCCCATAATATACTTGCCACCCGTCTACAACAGTTAGGGGTAGGAGGTTCAGTGCTGGCCTGGATTAAATCTTTTTTGTCCAGTCGATCTCAGAGGGTTACGTTGCACCCTTTTGAATCTGAGGACAAACCCCTCCTGTGCGGAGTGCCCCAGGGTTCGGCCTTGAGCCCTTTATTGTTCAATGCCTATGTAGCTCCTCTTGCCGGGGTAGTTGAGTCTTGGGGTGTCAGAGTGGTCTCTTATGCTGACGACACTCAGCTTGTTTTCTCCTTCAGAGACCACTCTGACTCCCACTTTTCCAACTTTAGAAACTGCCTTGGCAACATTTGCACATGGATGGCATCTAATCACCTTGCCCTTAACACAGACAAAACGGAGGTTCTCTTTTTCAGTAAGAAATCCCCCCCTCCTGCTAATCTCTGGGGGCCCACTGTTTTGAATCCTCCCCCCTCTCCTGTACAAGCGGCTCGTAACCTTGGTTTTACCTTTGACAATGCTTTGTCTGGAAGGGTCCAAGTCAACAAAGTGGTAGGTGCTTGTTTCTCCAAAATGCGAATGATCAGGAAAATTTTCCCTTACCTCCCGCAATCATCTCGCAAAACAGTCGTTCAGGCACTCATTACCACTCACCTAGACTATGCGAATAGTCTTTATGCAGGTGCTCCCCTCTACCTAATTGACCGCCTGCAAATTGTCCAGAACGCGGCAGCGCGGCTCATTGGTAATATCCCCGCTCGTACCTCGGTCAGGACATACCGGGATGAGCTTCACTGGCTTCCCATAGCCCGTCGCATTCTGACCCTGACATTCCGAGCAATCCATGGAATTGGCCCTCTCTATCTGAGAAAGCGTCTTATGATCTCTTCGTCAGTTAGACACCTAAGATCTAATAGTTTGCGTCTTCTGACGGTGCCAAGATTTAGGCTTTCTCGTAGTGGCGGCAGATCTTTTACCGTCACTGCGGCTAAGCTCTGGAATAGCCTTCCTCTTGATCTCAGGTTCTTGGATTCTGAGCTAGCCTTCCGTCGCCAACTTAAGACCTGGTTGTTTACTATTCATTAGGGCTGCAGTTCTTTTAGGTTCAGTTTTTTTCCTTTCCGGATTGTGATGTATCCTTGGTTTGCTCTTTTGGGGACTTTCATGTAATCTTAGCGCCGGGACACTTCCGTTGGAGGTAGCCGTGCGCTTTATAAGCTTCAAAAATAAATAAATAAAATAAATAAACTTGTGTGGTTAGGTTTCCTCATACTTTTTATAAATCATATTGGTTCCTCTAAACCAGCCTGTAGAAGGATTTGCTTGGTCTGGGATGCCTTGGCAATTAACCTATGGAAAATGGTTCAGATTTAACCAGTATGTTTGGGTGTCTGGTAGCAATATAATCGTACATTGTTCATGCTACATCAGTGACGTGTGTCGGTGACCATGAGGAATCGCTATGAAGGTGAGACCAGATCAAACTTGGTAAAAGTTTTTGTGAGTGGATACCATGATCAACGTAGCTCCGGGACAACTTGTGAAGGGTTTCTATGTAGCGATATGGTCGTGAGTTAATAATAATTGCCTACAAGGATGAGGTGCTTACTGGTGCCATGCTTGTCCGTGATGCTTGAAAGCAAAGCCAAACGATCGCGGTCGCTGTGTGATGTGCTCTTGCCTACACAAGGATCGAGGTATTTAAAAGCTGTGCTGTTTAAAACAAATTGTGCCCCATAGGGTGTGGATTGAATAATATAGATAAATGTAAACTGTGAGTGGTGTTTCGAACCCGCTATTAATTGCTGGTTACATGTGGAGCGATAGACGTGTCCTTGTGGCTTTTCTTAAAAAGACGGGTGTGCACTCGTAACCCTGGTGCTCTGCTTAGAATGCCAAAAACCGCTACCTTTTCCTGGACGGAAGGTAAAGGACTTGGTTCAGTCTGAGGTGGACTTTGCTGGGGATTATGAACTTACTTGGGCACGATAGCAGTGGACGTCCATCTCAGTCTGTGCGTCGGTGATGCTTACCGGCCTGGGCTGCCTAGCGCCTCCTATTTGACCTGCGCTACACGCGGCTTGCGTGTGTTACGTGACAGGTGTATTTCTCGGTGCTCATGATCGGGGATCTGCCTGTTCTCTTAATCTATGCAGGCATGTACCAAGAGATAATACAGTTACCGTGATTTATGTAATTGGGGACAGAGATGTGCGAGCTGTTCGGAAAAACAGACTGTCTTCATTTTAAACCTACTCGGTGTATATTGGACGGGTAACATATATACATTTATAAAATATTTTTGAAAAACCTTGTACGTGTTAACAATAACATTTCTAAACTTAGACAAATTACACAATTGTATCTCGGTTTTCATGTTTGGTGTGTGTGTGATGAGGGCACATGCTGTTACACATATAGGTAAATGAATAGCTCCTGTCATTGTTATTGACATTTGAAACACAATGCTATCATCAGATTTCTCAATGATGTATGCCACGGTGAACAAAGTTGTTTACATGTTACAGGCACATATTATTTCATAGGTGTGTAAGAACACTTGTTCCTACATGTCAAACATAATATTATTATCAGTTACATAGTAATGACCGTTTATGTGTGGTATAAATGATATCATATAGGAGGTAGTTTGCAAATGTAGGCACACCAAAAACGTTATTATTGGCATTTGAAACATAATAATATCACAAGTTTCTCAATGATGTGCGTCTTGGATGCGCTATTATATTTACTTGCCACAACTATATTGCAGTTAGCTTATTCATGTGTATGCACAGTGTTGTGTGTTACTTCTAATCGTGACATGAAGTTATTAGCAGGCATCATATTGGCTGTTGTTTGATTGAAAAGAGTAGCGTGGATGCTCTCTTTGGTGTGTGTATGTGATGTCTGGCGTACTTTGGGAGAAAATATGTAATTTGAAAAATTGTTACAGTCTCGTCATTTGAACATAGGTTTCTTCCTGTTCGTTAAGGCCATGGGTAGTGGCCTCGGTTGCATGTATCCAACGGCATTCCTTGAGGTTGAGTTGGTTTGCGATGTTCCCGCCTCTTGGGTGAAGAAACACTTTTTTCAGCACTGTCCATTCGATCTGTTCAGATGTGTGGCCCATTGTAGAGAAGTGGTCCACCAATGGTGCTCCCTGAACTTTGCATTTGATTCTGCTTTGATGCTGTAGGATTCTGTTTTTTATCTTCTGTATCGTTTGGCCAATGTAGATAAAATGGCTTGGGCATCTTATAGCATATATGACATTTTGACTGTTGCAATTGGTGAAGTGGTTCAGTGAAAATGTCTTGCCTCGGTGCATGATCTTGTTGCCTGTTATCGCATATTTGCATGTTTTGCAGCTGCCACATCTTTGATGTCTAGTGATTGGCGGAAAGACTAGTTGTGACCTTATGTCTGGTGGTGTTATTGGGTCTAGAAATTAGGATACGACATAGTTTTGACATTCTTTGCTCTCTTGAAGGCAAACATGGAGACACCTGGTATCCCAATCTCAGGGCCCACCAAGTTCCAGTATTTTCTAATTATATTGTTTATGTCATGGCTTCTTGTGCAGAAGGTGGTTACACAGATTAGCTTGTCAATTTGAACCTTCTTTGGTTGGATTTCTAGTAGAGTCTCTCGCGGTCTATACCAGGCTCTTCTTTTTTAACTCTGATAAGTAGTCCTTTGGGGTATCCCCTCTCCCTGAGTTTAGAGATGAGTAGATCACTTTCTTTAAAATAATCCTTCCTTCTAGTACAATTTCTTCAGTTCCTCAAAAACTGTCCGTATGGTAAGTTGTCCTTCAAGTTCCTTGGATGGTGTGAGTTGTATCTTAACAATGTATTCCGGTCAGTGGGTTTTTTAAACAAATTCATTATGACTTTTTCATCCTTTACTTCCAGCGTGAGATCAAGGAATGGGATGGACTCTTTGTTACATGTCATCGTGAACTGGATGTCAGTCGAGTGGGCATTTAGCCATGTGAGAAATAGTTGGAGAGTTTCTTCTGTTCCTGTCCAGATCATCACAATATCATCTTTATATTGATGCCAAGATGTTATATTGTCTTTGTACGGATTGTGTTCTGGATATAGAGGCAGTGCCAGATGGCATAATTTAAACAGGAAGTACTGCAATGCTCCAGAAAATAATTTGGCAAGAGGGAGAAAAGAACGGGACACCAGATAAAACCTTCTTGCTAATCAAGCCAAGGAATGAGACGATGGAACTAGGTGCAACACCAGGAACTGGAGTAATGTGAAGTCCATGAAGTCCAGTGAGCAAGCAACAATTCGGGAACAATTGCTAAGCAACTGGACTAACTATGGAACTCAATTTTATAGCAAAAGTATGATATTTGATAATTCCTAAAAAGAGTTAGCCATTTTGGATTGGGAAGGAAAATTAATAAATAAGTGAAAAAAACATGTAAATGGTAAAAAAACAATAATATGAACTTGGAATTAATTCTTATCTCTTTGAAAAAGGCAAAACAATTATTAAATTCAGTAACAGGGTTTCCACTGGAGGCAAATGTTTTCAGAAGCTGACAAGCATAATTTCAAAATGGCTACCACTGAGGATGTTGTCTTTGCTGCATTGACACAGAACGGCCGGCTTCGGAGAAGGGCTGCTGTGGGGAACCACAGTCAGTAGGTGACAAGGAAGAGAAGCCTCTGCAGCACACCTGTGTGGAGCCCTGAGGTAAGGATATTTTAATCCATATCTCAAACCATCAACAGAAATTGATGTAGTTTCAAGATTGGTCTAAAATCAGTCTTTCCAAAGTCGGTCCTGGTGGGCCGGATCCATGACACATTTTAGCATATCCAATCTGAAAATGACAGGGTTGCTGGGGTCAAGAGAACACTTCTTTGGCAAAGGGAAAAACATTGACTATTCTCAGATACTCAATTATACAGTTAATTATAAAATTGTGGCTTATCAGATGACACGTAGCTAATTGTCACCCTTTCTCAGGACAATGAGGCTACTGCCTACCATTTTTCCAGATGTCTAGAAGAGCTAGCATCATGGATGTCCAATCATTGCCTGAAATGTAAATGCAATAAAACTGAGGTACTGATAGTTGGGAAAGCTCCCTCTATCTGGACCTCAGATTGGTGGCCTGAGTCCTTGGGACAAACCCCCAAAACAGAAGCCAAAAATCTGGGGGGGTGGTTCGACTCGAAACTCTCTTTCGATAACCAAATTTATAAAGTCGCTGGCAAGTGCTTTGGTATTCTCAAAGTACTAAGGAAACTTATTGATCTTTTACCCATATCAGCCAGGAAGACTATCATTCATGCCTTGGTCACATCACAATTAGACTCCAGCAACATTCTGTATTTAGGACCATCCAAAGGTAGTCTTACCAAACTTCACCGCATTCAGAATGGAGTGGCGCTTTTGGTTCTTAATCTCCCTAGAAGATCCACTGCCTCTAGGGCTCTGATCTCCTTTCATCGGCTGCCTGTACAAAAGAGAATCATCTACAAAGCCACGCACTTCTGCCACAAAATTTGGTGGAATAAGAGCCCTAGCTATCTTCGATTCTTCCTCACTCCCTACACTCCCAATTGGAATATCAGTTCAAGAGGACCCCTCCTGGCCACAGTTCTTAAAATTCAAAAAGCCAGAATGGGAGCTCGGTTATTTAGCTATCTTGCAGCAAAAATAAGGAACACCCTGTCTGTAATGCTGAGATCTGAATCAGTGGAACACACCTTTCGTAAACAATTGAAAACCTGGCCATTTACATCTTAAATCTCCCCATTGTTCCCCATTTAGTTTACACTTCTGTCTGAATTAACTGCTCTTCCTTTCTCTGAGGCTACGATCCTAGCGCGGGGACACACCGTTGGTGTAACCAGGCGCTTTATAAATGGTATTTGAGTTGATTGACTTGAATGATATTGCTATTGTGTTCCCGATTGTACAGGACGAGGGAGATAATATGAAGAACATAATTTAGAATTTGCAAGAAATCGACACCTTAAGTGTAATTAGGAAATTTGCACTTTAAGAAATGACCATTTGATTTCCTGTATTATACAAACATTTGAAGAGCGGAATGATTGTGTATGTAAAAAAGGTCAGACTTTTCGGTCTTGGCATTAACTTGCAGACGTGAAGAGAATTTATTTTATTGAAAAGAGACAAATATGTTTCCAGTATTCATCCAGAGTGGATTCTGGATTTTGCTAAATTTTATAAATGATTAATGATGAGCTGTTTTGATATTTCAATAACCATAACTGTATAGAGGAGAATCACACCTTTTTGGGATGAATCTCTTCACATGCTGAGAGAGCTCCTCGATGTTTATAGAAATCATTTACTGAGGTTACTCCATAAGCCTTTGTTCATTTATTGCAAACCAATGGCAATTTGATTGTGCTTAATGACATGTTTGTGCAATACCCTTTCCTCTTTTTACATAGATCCAACAATATTGTTAAGACGTTATTCATTAATTTCTCTCTAGCTTCATTCAACCTTCAATACAAATTAATTCCCCAAACTGCATAGTATAGCACGGTATTAGACTACATTTTACCTTGTGTGAAGGAGAAATGGGCCCAGATTCTGAAAGCTAACACGCAATGCAGCGCAGCACCTAAAGACGCTGCGCTGCGTTGCATGCCAGGGAGGGAGCAGAAGAGCGCCATATTTACATAGAAATGACTCTCTCCTCCCCCTCCCTAATGCGGGTGCTGATTCCAGCTGCTGAGTGCCACATACACACCTTAGCGCCATAGAGCTAGTGTGTGTGCATGAGTCTAGCATAGGTTTTGTACAGGAACAGTATCCTTCCTGTACAAAATACTATGCTTAGCGAATAAAAAAGCTTTCCTACTTTGTGTGCTGCACAGTAGAGCTCGCATGCAAACTCAGAAAAGCAGGAAGAAATAAAAAAAATTCTCAGTTTAAAGCTTGCTTTTTATTTGTGTTAATTTCTAGCGCTAAACCCTTTATACTGTTGTTTGAGGGTAAGGTTTAGCATCAAAAAGCATGGGTGGTAGTGCGGATATGCTCATGTATCCCCCATGTAATGGCCCCCTGATGCAAAGGATTGCAAAGCAGCATTTTGCACAGATTCTTCATACTTTTACATGCAAGCTAATGTTAATACCAATTAGTATTGGCTTGTAAATCCCAAAACAGTTTTCGCTTTGGGTTTGAGAATCAGAGCCTTGGTTCTTTCACATCTAAATTGCTTCAGAACCTTTGGAAGAGGCTCTATAACTGATACTTTTCTGAGTATTTATGGCCAATATAAAAAACAAAACATCTTTTTTCTTTTCACTAAAAAAAGCAGCCAAATATTGCACTGAGTGACCAAGCATTACCCACAAGCCTCACCCTCCAAGCAATCATGTCTGGAAAGTTTACAACAATTGGTACCAAATTATGCTTTAAAATGCAATTTTCCTAATGTATTGTCTGAAAGATAATACATTTTAGAGGTATTTCTGATGGGTCCTTCATTCATGCATGTGCCCATCAGAAAGGGGTAGACCTGATAGAAACATTAGATGTACAACAGACAAACATCTATGCAGTAGTGGAGAAGTGTGGCTCAATGATTAGAGCGGCAGACCCTGATGCAGAGGTCTAGCCCGGGACCAGGGTACAATTCCCCGCCTCGGCGTGTCTTGGGCTAAAAATTCCACGGACCTGATAATTCTCTCCTCTGTGCCTATTCCAATCATGGAGTCCCACTCTGCAACTCTGGGCAATAGCTTACTTAATCTCCACAACGGCCCCCACAACGCTAAGGATGCCTGGCCTCCACCTTGGGGGTGCCCAGGAATGGAAGCCTCAAAGGGAAAGCCAGGATGGGTTCCACAGCGGTATTCGTACAAGCGCCTTGAGACCCTTGCGGGTGAGTAGTGCGCTATACAAGTATCAATTTACATTTACCAACGGGGCTCGGTGCAATGTCGACTAAAGTTTACCAATGGTATACATTAATCTATAAGTGTGTCCAGTAGCGGCTGCTTCCAGACACGGGTGGTGGCGTCGGAGGAGGGAATTAAAAAGGTAAATTTAAAAAAGCACTTGGCTAAGGCCTATGTTGCTGCCGACTCTCCTTTCCTGTCTGGAGTCCGGCAGGTGGAAGTACCTGGGCTCCCAAGCTCCCCATACCAATCACAATGCTGCAATGCAGTGTTGTCATTTGCTGAAGCCCCTATTTTGGCACTCAGACCAAGCTTGGGAGCCTTGGGCTTGTTCTCCACCCAAACTGTAGAGCAGCCTGGATGGAGAAAATGTCAAGGGCGCATGACTATTTTGGGCGGCCGAGAGGGCCGGTCAAAATGTCATGAACATTTGGAGTGCCTCCACTCCTCCCTCTGCAGTGCTCTGGTGTCAAGAGGCCCAGCCCCACCCCCAGGATTGAATGGAGTTGTGCAGTAGTTAAAGAAAATGATGAAAACATTACTGTTAGACCTGACATCATTGGCTTGAGTCTCTCCTCCATTTTTCTGTTTGCCTCTACTGTTTTACGATGTTTTGCTGGTATATGCTTTGGGCGCCGTGTCACTGCTGATCAGTGCCATAGCGCAAGTGCTCCCTCTGTTAAAATGATGTATCTATTGTATCCATGTTTGGCTTATTTGGTTTACTGTCAGTCCCTAGTCTAGTGCACCAGGAGTGCCGGGGCTTGTAAATACAAATGCCGCTCGTGGGCTTGCAGCACGTGTTGTGCCACCCACAGGAGCGGCCTTGTAAAAGAATGTCTACGGGTCGGTCATTGCGAGACCCACGTGCAGTCTTGCACTGTCACGTCGGCTGCGCAGGTATACCTACTTGCCAGCCCCTCCAACCTTCCCTTAACTTCATGTTAGTCACCCCTATGGTAGGCCCATGGGCAGGGTGCATTGTAAGTGTAAGGTAGGACACGCCTGACCAAGTTGGCATGTCCTGATAGTGAAGTGCCGCCATCTCAGTGCTTCACTATTGCGAGGTAGCCTACTCTCCGTTGGATAGAATGGGCCGCCGGGATTATTAATGCTATGATCCTAGCTGGCCCGGAGAGTACGGTGCAATGTCGAGTTTGGTATCCCTGAGCTCGGGGTTTAATTACGCATCCGTTGGTGTGGATGGTTTTTGGACTCTGGGTTCGAAAGTAGTACTTTTAGAAAGTGTCTATTTTCTTGTCTAACCATATCTGGTCTCTGCTGGTCTTGCGTGTGTGTGACAGGAGTTGGGCGGCTCCAAGAGGTCTGGATGAGTCAGTGTGGGATGAGTGGGACATTTACGTTGAGAGTAGGGGGAGAGTAGTTGTTGATAGCCTGCCTTGCCTGATACAATGCTGGCTCCACCTCCTGCCAAGCGACTGATGGCTCTGTGCCTGCCATGGACGATCCTAGCCCCACCTCCTGCCAGGAGGGCGATAGCTCTGCTCCTGCCAGTATCAATGCTGGCTCCACCTCCTGCGGGGCGTCTGAGGACCCGGCCCGGCTCAATGAATAGGCCAGGTGCGACTGCCTAGCTCCACCCACCGCAGACCCAGGATGTTGGGAAACCCCCGGCATAGACAAAGGGATCAAAGACGAAAAGGGGTATAAGAGAAGGACCCCTGAACTAGGAAATCAGATCACTTCTGACAAGGAACCCTGTAACCAAGGACAAGAAGCCTGCTGATCTAAAGGACTGCTTACCCCTTCTGCCAAGTGTGCTGTTGTTGGGGGAATCCTGCAGTGCTTCTTTATTTTTGCCAAGGAAACCAGGAGAGAGGAACTGTGTGTGTACTCTCACGCTTGCTAAGAAAATCTCCAAGGACTGGAAGAGTGCCAGTCTCCTGCCGAAGTCACAGGGCTAAAGGACTTCACCTGCTAAAAAGTGCTATCCGCTGGAAGTGTGAATCCAGCACCTCTGAAAGGACCAGCAATCACGACGATCGGACGCTGGGCCCGACCGACGCCAGCAGCAACGCCAGTGAGTAGGAGTACGGCTCTAACTCCAGAGGACCTCGTGTCTGCCCCGCTGCTGATTGCATCAACCGTGTGCCCTTCGACGCCGTGAGCGCTGCTCACTCTGTGCAACTGCATCATCGACAACGCCTGCTGTGGCCTGATCGACACCGAAGACGCGACGCCGGATTGCTCGACGCCGCTGATCATCGTGTGCTTCAATTTCCTAAGGTACTGTGTTGTTGGGGGTCCGTGTGACTCCAGGCCCGGCGCAGCGCTCCTCGCGGTCGACGCCGAACCTGTGGATTATCCTTGCCCCAGCGTTGTGTAGCTCCCGTGTGAGTTACCCTGTTGCTAAGAACTGTGTTTCCAAGAAGAAGAATTGCTTGATACTAAAGACTCTTGTGCTAAAGAAGAAATTACCTGTGAACTATCCTTTTTCCTTCCCGAACGTATTTATTCCGATTGTGTACAGTTTTGACGTTATTTGGTCTTGTGCTAAGTCTTATATAAAGATACTTATTTTTATAATACTACTGTGTCGTGTCCATTTGTAGTGTATTCACTTTATTACTGTATGCGGTCATAATTGCTTAACACACAGCCTCTGAGATAAGCCTGTTCTGCTCTGCCAAGCTACCAAGGGGGTGAGCAGGGGTTATCGAAGGGTGTGATCCCCTTGCCCTGACTAGAAAAGGAGTGTCCCTATTTGTCAGAAGTGCATACCTCTGCCAACTAGAGACAGCCGGTTCTAACACTTACGCTATTATAAAATTTGTTTTCCGTTTTTCACTGCTCAGAGAGCAGTGGGGCAATGCTCCTCCCTCTCAGCAGAGGAGCCGCAACTGAGCGTGCCGAGTAGGTAAATAAACATTCATTTAAGTTAACAGCAACATGTATCATCTGAGAGAGTCATTAATAAATAATACATGTGAGCCACAAAATATAATACTCTCTGTGTGAGTAAATGGCCATCAAAGAATTATACCATAAAATAAAATGCCATTGATGCCAATTACTACCCAATCGAAATGGCCTTTAAAAAGTAAAGTATTATCTGAGCTGCTGCTGCTATATATCATTCTGCTGCCTTACTATGCTATGAATTTACATCATAGGCCTCTGCACTCCCATCACATGCCTGTGATTGCTGTCATTTGCCAAATTAACATCGCAGGCACAGTCATCAAATGCTCGGATATTCACACTTGAGGCCTCAGATCGCAATTGCATCTACATGTTTATCCACCATGCACAAGGTATTATATGCATAAATCAGCTTCTTTGCCACATGGCAGGCGTTGCATCATGTGTCACACACAGACACATGCATATGCACGCACACATATACACATACAAATATTGATCACAAGAATGTCGTGGCACAAAAATATTCTTGTCTAAATTTCAGCTTTACATACATATAATGGGGAGTAATTGAATATCGGCTGCAAAAATGCTGTGGACCAAAATATCAACTTTATATGAGTAGGTATTTGTACTTAACTGTGATTAATAATATTGCAAATAAAAAAATAAGTTAATGTTTAAAAAAAGTAATACAGTTTAAAAATAAATAACATAAAAGTGTATATACATTAATTATTATCTTTTAAAATATAATTCTTAAAAATATGTATAACTTTACCATCATTTTAATGATTAATATAAATACGTTTACAATATAAAGTGAAGTAAATATATGATACAAAAATATACTATTTAATAAAATATACATTAATATGAATTGATATTAAATAAACAATCACTATATAAATATGTCTGTATTATTAATCATTTGAAATAGTTAGAAATTATTTGCTATTCATTGAACCATATCAAAGCACTAAAATGTATAACTAAAACTAATTTTTTATTATTAAATACATAACAAAAATAGGAAATATTCTAAAAGGAAACACAGAGAAAGAACTATTTAAAAAATGAAATAGATCCATAATTTATCAATGAAATCCCTTAAAGAACGGTATGCAAAATCCAGAATGAAGTAAAAAATGGAAATCTAACTCCAATCGCAAATCCAAAAATGTTAAAAAAAATAAAAATATATGAAACAATTCAATTATGCTACTCTAACAATAATCTTACAAATTTTGGGCAAAACAGGTATAACATCTCAATTGTGTTTCTTAAAATTGAAAAAATAAAATATTAAAATGTTTTTACATGATTTATAGAAAAATAAAATAATTATACAGAAATTGCCTTTGGCAAAAACTTACTGACTGGAACATTCAGAGAATCTACTTAGAAGAATACAGCTACTATATTCAGAAACTGGGCATGGGTCTCCCTCAGAAGCAACATGGTCTAACAACTAGAATTTAGATAAAGAGCGGCATCGAACAAGGGTGCATTCTGGTACCTTTGGTATTCAACCTCTATTCAGCAGACTTGCGTGCCCAACTTGATTCAGTTCACTTACACCCACCAATAATAGGCCAACAACCAAAAACAGCATTGTTATATGACGATGACATTGTTCTAATGAATTTATTGGGCATAAGCATACAAAACCTAATGACTGTCTATTTCAATACTATATGATCACAGAGTTGGTCATAAACTTCGAGAAAACAAATATAATCGTGTTTGGGAAGAGGGTTATCTGGAAGAAGACCTGGTATTTTGGAGGAAACCCTGTGGTCAGAAGTGAGAGTTGTAAGTACCTAGGAATATGGTTGCAGGAGTGCTGGTCACATTGTTTGCACTTGAACTTGCACTTGAACATGTTGAAAGCAAGGGTGACATCTCAAATGACCGCGTTACAGACCTTAGGTACTTAATTGTAAAGCCTCTTTTGGCAGCCCCTAGTAATAAAAGCAACGTTTTTGCCCTCACTGACACATGGCTTGGAAATTTTCCCAGGGAAATTTTCATGTTTTTTTTAACAAAGCACAGAGCAAAGATTTCCGTCTTATTTTTTCCTTGCCACAAAGGACTTCACCAGCATATATTAGGCTGGAATTTGACCTACAAGAACAGATAGTTGCTGAAGTGGAAGCTTTTCTCAAATATGTTTCCATACTTAATCATGCATAAGCGAACCTATTAAGAGGACTATTATGGAAAGAAATAGATTTTAATACATTCCAGAATACCAAAAGCTGGCCCGAGAGAATATCGGCCTCAATAAAACATCAGAACGCAGGACAGGTCTCAAATTCTAATATGCCACACAGCTGTTTAAGCGAGTCCTGAACAAACAATCTTGACAGATTTTTAAGTGGGAAGACAAAACAAAATGTAGACAGCGCAAACACATATGGATGGCCATTAACACCTTCAGGGCTCAAATTACACAATCTTATATGCATACCATCTTGAGTAAACTTTTGAAAATCGAAGTCCTCCAAGCTAGATTTGCTCCTTCAAAACCTTTCTAACTCAAATTGCATTGGAATCTGTCCACAAGTTTGATTTGCATGAAAGCATCCTCCCCACAAATTATAACGTTCTTTGCCAAATTTCTTCTAAAAGTGGATCAGCTTTGAAAGCAAATCAACTCTGAGTTTGATTCAATTTAATCATTGGGGGTTCAAGAAAAAATTCTTCTCAAAAAAGGAAATCTTGCACTGAAAAGGTCCAATAGCATCGTACTTTTGTTTTATTCATGTGGTGATTCAAAGGAGTGGACTAAGTGAACAATACTCCAGAAGGAACAGTTTGCACAAAACTGCCAATCGCTGCAAAATAGACTCAATGACAAGAAAAAAATAGTTTTTCCATTTACATTATTAGAATAATCCCAGTCAAAAAAATCCAAAGGAGAAGTCTTGAAAACGAATGTTCGTGTTTTAACAGACAGGACTGTTGAAACCTACTTTAATTGGGGAAGTTGCTATACTTTGAAATTAACAAAAATAGCCTTGTAATAATACAGATTTTTCTTTTTAATCTCTCTCTTTTCAGTTTTTACGATGGTTATACAAATGTTCCAAAAGAGAAATGTCTCCAAAGCGACTGTTCAGGTTTCCCTAACTTGGATTGCTGAAACTTACTGAAACAGGGAACGTTATTCTTTTTTTTAAATGCAATTTAACTTTTGTTGCACAAATGTTGTCTTGCAGAGGACACGGCTCTTCTTTTTAATCTTTGCCTTTTTAATTTTTGTTATGGTTTGACAAATGTCTAAATATCTGATGAACCACCAAAGCGTGTTGCTTTTATCCTCATTACTGCAATGGTCTTTGTTAACTGTGCAAATAAAGATTTGAGGCAAAAAAATTATTATACAAAACACATTTTTGAAGAAAATGTATCCCTCAAACTCAGAAATAAAGCACACAAACCTAAAAAAAGTACTATGTTGCTGAAAAAGTATTTCGAAAACGAAATTTTTAATTTTACATATTTAAGTTTTTATTTAGTTATAAGTTAAAAATGTAACACACTACCCACCCATACCCCCAGTATTCCAAATATCTCATTACAAATGTAATAACATGTATTTAAGATATATACACAATTGTTTTTAAGTTGCAATAATACTTAAACATGCAATTGATACATTTCCAAATAAACATGTTGCATAGCTAATACATTAATCAATAATTAAACCTGTACAGACATTTTATTTTAAGACTACTGACCCATTCCCCCATTAAGCCCAACAATCCAAAGCTATAATGTGATGGATAACTAGAAAAAATTAAACAATTGAACAAATACATATTAAAAGATATAACGTTGTTAATGTATTAACCAATTCACATGAATTAATACCTAACTGAAACACTATCTAGCCTATCCCTTAATAAACACAACCCAAAACATTTACCATATCATTAAAAAAAATATATTGTAATGACAATGTGTATAATAAAACAAAATGATACAATAAAACACCATAATAAAAATAACAAAACAAATATTGATATAACAATATTTTGAACTCAAATATTGTAGTAAAAAATTGTATACTTACCTTTGTTGTTTAGGTTCATGGCATTTTTGTAGTCAGGATATGTTGATCATGATGATATTATGATCAGATTATATTTGTGAGTAGATATTCATGTATAATACTACATAAACCTACCCATATAGATGACATACACTCATAGACAGATACAAATACAGATGTGCAAATATCCGTCCACTCATCTGTCACATCCTCACCTATTTCGCAATTGCAGTCTTCAAACTCTCCTGCTCTGCATTAAGCTGGTTGGCAGGAAGTACTTGCTTCATGTACAGCATCACCCCCTGCTCATTTTGCATATTTCTGAATCCATCTACTGCAAGAGAGATATAGGATTGCTCTGTTTTGGAGGCATATCCTGGGGGAGGGAATAGATGAGTGTAGTAAACTCAGGAAACTAGATGAAATCTAAAGTTGAGTTTATTGATATAAATCCTACACACAGCTCATCATCTGCCAACTCTCTCTCTCTGTCCAGAAGTCAGTTGAACCAGTCATTGAAACATAACGTTCCATTACTGACAGATGCAGTGACATCATTAATACTATGACAGCTGTGAGCATGTAATCATGTATCTGAATAAGCTTGCATAACAAAAACATAAACATAGAATATAACAATGAGCCCTCCTCAGAGTTGCCCAACTCTGCACTGTGCAGTATGAAAAATGAAGTACCTCAATCATTTTGAAGCTGAGGTCAGTTCCAATGGTCTGTATACCCACCCAGACTTCCAAACACAGAAACGTTCCACAAGCAAATACATGCACAATGTGAGAAAGAGGGAGGAATGCTAATAGAATGCAAAGAAGACATTGTCTAAACAAAATTAGTATTAGAAAAAAAAACACTTCAATATACACAAACTTTGTACTGTGTTGTGATGAATAATAGAAAGACATATAAATTCTAACAATGTACTTTGTAAAAGAAAACACCTTTGAAATAGATAAAAAAAATAGAAAAAAAAACAAAGTCTAATCCACAATGTTGGAAAAAGAGGTGTGCTGATCACCGTAGCACATTTCAAGATAGGGTGTGTCCACGTAAATAAATAACAGAGTGTGTGGATCACTGTAGAGGTTATGAAAAACAGGTGTGTGGATCACCGTAGTCCATTAGTAGTTGTAGTGGATGGTAGTCCTCGTCAAGTAATAATGGACCTATTTCTGCCAGGTTCCACTAAGGTCTCAATAATTTAAACCTGAGCTCAACCCTGAATAGCTGTAGCACAGAACAGGCATGCTTAATTTAGGAGCAATGTATAAACCATTTGTCAGTATCAAAACATTGAAAAAGTACATTTCACAACACAATAAAAATCCCACTCCAATTTATAAAAATAGTATACATTTTAATCTTCATAGAGACATGAAAACAACAAAAATGTGATGTAAGAAACTGATGATATGATCCACTTTTGGCGCTTCGCCCACAGTGGATATCTGGTCGGACTAGACTTGGTCAAAGTCAAAAGTTAAATCCAACCGTGATGGAGCACAGGACAGATACTGGGACCGGGTTCATCCCCCTGAAAAGTTCACCTTCTGACTTAGTTGTCAGCGGTCCAGTGGCTGACTCTGGTTCTTTTTTAAAACAGTTTGGAAAAAGTTTCAAGGTGTCCCGTTTTGCAGTTCCAGCACCAAGTAAGGGTTCAAGACCTAGTGGGCACCACTTGGGGGAGGGCAAGGGTCAACTTCCCTGAACCCAGCTCCAGGGCCCAGTGCAAGTCCAGGTGAAACTGATCAGCTGCACTCTTGAAGTTGCAGGCTTGTGGTAGCTGTTGTATTTCTGGAGTTTAACATGATGTTGACTGACTAGCCTTGGAGTCCACTCCTCTGTCCTGGGTTCAGGTGGACCGAGGTCCAGCTCTTGGGGGTACTCTCCACAGTTTATAATAGGTGCAGCCCTCCTTCTGAAGTCCCAATTGTTCAGTAAGTGCAGTCCTCCTGTTTTCCTCAGGTGCAGCAGTGTTTTGCAGAAGGTACCCAGGGGCGCATTTATGGCTATCACTAGCCTATCGGTGGGGAGAAACTTACTGTCTAACAGGAGAAAGGTTCTGAAGAGCAAACCTACCCACTTTGACTTCACAGGTTACAATAGGTGCAGCCCTCTTGCTGAGGTCCAAAGGGTTCATCAGGTACAATCCTGCTTCGGTCTTCCTCAAGTCCAGTAGTGTTTTGAAGAAGGAACTCAGGGGTGCAGCTTTTATGCCTGGCACTAGCTTGTGGGTGGGAGCAACGCCCTGTCCAATTGGGAAAAAATTCTTAGAGGCAACCCTACCCACTTTGACATCAGTTCCTGGGGGTTTCACACTGAATAACACATTGCCCTGTTCTACCAAAATCCAACATGAATGAATGTATGAGAATAAAATAATAGTATAAAGCGCGCATTTACTCTAAGGTGTATTATCACTAAAGGGAAGCCAACAGAACCAAACGATTCTAACTCTAACTGCAGTTTATTCCATAGCCGCGACAAACAGCCAAGTCTTCAGCTGTTTCCTAAATTGCATCAAGGATGGTTGATGACGCAGAGTCGGATGCAGCGATTTCCACCATTTTCCAGCACAAATGGAAAAAGCTCTACCTCCCCATCTAGCTGTGATTGATCTCGGAATGTTGACGGTTTGCAGAGCTAGAACTAAGATTCCTACTTGGTATGTACCATGAGAACGGTTCCTGAAAATATTTTGGACCAGTCCAATTAAGGGCCTTATAAACCAGGCACATGGCCTTAAAGACAGTCCTTTTTAGGTCTCGCAGAGAGACCTATTGCGGTGAAACCAGAAAGCGAAACCAGGCGGATTTTGCCGAGTGCATGTGTGTCCGTGCACGCGCTTTCCATTTGCTTCCCGAGCCGCCTGCTTGCTTCACACGTCAAAGGAATGCAACCCCGCCCATGCAATGCTGAGAGCCAGCGCTTCCCTCCCACTCGCTCACTCCCCTTCTCCCCTGCCCCCCACCCCATCCGACAAAGGGATTCTCCTCCCCTAATTATTCACTGCCCATGGCCAGAATCACAGTTCCCATGCTTTCTTTCCTTTATGCACTTCGCCGCTGGTGGCCGTATGCTCATTTAGGGACTGGTGAACCGAGTATCGGCGTCCACTCAGAATCCCGTGATTTTGGGCAAATCATTGCATCTCATCGTGTCTAAAACAATAAACGTGACTCTATGTAAAGTGCTCTTGTGAATCTCTCCAATACCTTTGGATCACGATCGCGCTGGATAAAAATAAATAAGTATATCTAAAAAGAATAAAGATATCATATGTTAATTGTGTAATCGCTGACGATAAGCACAGAGCAGGCAACTAAACAGCAAGCAGCCAATGAGAGACGAGCAAACATGTTTTTGTTTTTGAGACAGTGTGGCGACTTCAAATTGGTGACAAGGCTTGTTTTTTGTTGTTTTTTTTGTGCATATTTTTATATAGCGCGAACTTGACTGGAAGGTATTGGAGCGCTTTACATGAGAACCGTATTTACATTACACATTCAGGCACGGGGTGCGGCAGCTGTTCAGTTTCTTCAGCCGGGTCTTTCTTTTTCTGAACCGTGTGTGTAATTTAGCACGGCCCTGTTACTATTCTTGACATCGTAAATAGTTGAGACAGTTGTGTTACCTTCCGACCTCGCCCCTTTCTCTCACCCTCCCTTCTCCCTAAACCCTGGGAAGGCGAGAGCGCAGTTTCCGCTCCTTTTCACTGCGCACTCCTGTGGATGTGGCCGAGGGGGCAAGAGACGGGGCAGTGGCGAGTCCCACTATATAAATGGAGCCTCACTGTGAAGCCTGCAAACTAGCAGAGTGCCCCTACTCCCCAGCTTTGCCTGCATTTCTCACTGACCTGTGGTACTAATGAATTAAACCTGGCATGGACATTGGGCACGGACAGTGCGTCGGAAGCGCCAGTCATTATTCTGTGCTATTATTACAGACGTTATTGACGTTCATTCTTTAGAAGCTGAAGTTAAAGACCAAGTCTGAGCTAAATCGAGAAGGCAGTACAGCTAAGAATCCAAGAACTGAATGGGCATGTCCTGACCTTTCTTCTCCACTTTTGGTCACGTGGTCCGCACTGGTTTTCAATGACAGAAGCGAGCACCCGGCGCTCTCTATGGGGCACCGGTCATAACTTCTTACATCCCTGACAAATAATAATTGTGACACTGAGGGAATTGTGCCTATCAAAAAATCTCTCCTTTTTCATACACGGGAGACCGTTTGAGAGCCAATAAGGTTAGGGTTGTGTAACAGCCAGTCACAAGTCAGGCTGGGGAAGGGGGTGTCGGGAGTCTATTGTTGGTGTGTCTGTCATCTTTTGTGTGTTGTGTAGCACTGCATGGCAGTACTGCTGTGTTTTAAGGTGTCTACATTGCTGAGTAATGCTGTGTGTGGGAGCGTGTTGCCACTGACAGTTACGTTGTGTGTTGGTGCACCTGTCTCAGTGTTGTGTGACTCTCTATTTGTACCAGGGAGGCTGCTGGTGAGTTGCTGTGTGCGACACTGTGTGTTGCGTAGTTCTTTCCGCACGTGAAGATGTTTTTGTGGCATGTCTCTCTTTTGGACACGCTATGCTTTGGGTGTGTTACCGTGTCTGGGAGGCGTTGCCCGTGTAGCATGACCGTGTGTGGGTATTGCTGTGCGTGGGTGTGTTAGTGCCTCTCTGTCAGTTGGTGGTGCCGTCTCCCTACAAGCGGCGCTCTGTTGATATTTATTTTCATTTATGAGGCGCTCCTGTAGCTGGGGCAGTTGGTGGGAAGGCCTCTGCTGCTGCTGCACGCGGCCTCATTCCTCTTTATCCTTCTCACATTTCCGTTTTCTTCAGCGGATACCGTTTATCTTTTGATGCATCTTTTCCCCTCGGTAGTCTCTGGCTCCACAACAGAAACCACCCACCCACCCACCCACCGACTCACTCACTCACTCACTCACTCACTCACTCACTCACTCACTCACTCACTCACTCACTCACTCACTCACTCACTCACTCACTCACTCACTCACTCACTCACTCATTCACTCACTCACTCACTCACTCACTCACTCACTCACCCACCCACGCATCCACCCATCCACCCATCCATCCATCCATCCATCCATCCATCCATCCATCCATCCATCCATCCATCCATCCATCCACTTATTCATTCATCCATCCCCACCTCAATACCCCAGTTTCTCTCTCTCTCTTTCCACCATCCCTCTCAACCTTCATTTGTCTCTCTATCCCACATCTTTCTCCTCCACTCCCCCCACACCTACAGCTTGTCCGCAGCTGGTGCTATCGGCAGAGCTTGGCCGAGCTGCGCATTTCCACAATGTACACCTTTTCCCACAGAGAACACATGTCTCCTCGTAGAGAAACTCCTTCCTTTGCACCCCATTACATAAGGGGGCGCTCACTTCGATTTCTACTCGGGCCAATAAATTTACTTCTGCTTTTTGAAGCAGTTAATGTACTTATGGAAAACAGCCCTCTCTGGGAGCTCCACTTTTCATTACATTGAAGCGCCTACAAGTCCATGAAGTGCTTTATAAGCCAAACAGGCACAAGAGCAGTGACTTTATATAGCGCAGAGAAGATGCTCTGTTGTTTTAGGTGCTATAAATAGTGCCCGTATAACCGTTTTGTGAAGATGAAAGTATGAGTCAGGCCGCCAGGATTTAAAGGTGTGGCCTGTATGACCCTAAATTGGTGTAAACCGAATGAGCGACCACGCTAAACATCGTACATCTACCAGGACAAAACACACTCCCCCCCCCCAGTGTTTTATATAGAGCAAACTTGAAAGGTATCAGAGTGCTTTACATACCATCAGTTGCGTTACATAACAAGCATTGGAAATGCAAAAGGTCTCGCCATTGATTACGTTAAAGCAATTTGCTTTGCTAATGGTATTGTATAGCAAAGCAAATGGCTTTAACTTAATGAAAGGCGAGCCCTATTGCATTTTTTTAAATTTTATTTGCATGCAGTCGTTCTTCACCCGCAATGTTTCCCTGCACCAGAACAAACATCAAATTGCACCAGTATTTACCAGAGGCTTTTTAAAAAATTATATTTGCATGCGGTTGTGCTTCACCCATACACACAACCACACACACAACCACACACACACAACCACACACACACAACCACACATACACAACCACACACACACAACCACACACACACACAACCACACACTCAACCACACACTCAACCACAAACACAACCACACACACACACAACCACACCCAACCACACACACACCCAACCACACACCCAACCACACACACAACCACACATACAACCACACACACACAACCACACACATCTATCTATCGCCCTCACTCTATCTATCTATCGCCCTCACTCTATCTATCGCCCTCACGCTATCTATCGCCCTCACTCTATCTATCTATCGCTCTCACTCTATCTATCTGTCGCTCTCACTCTATCTGTCGCCCTCATTCTATCTATCGCCCTCACTCTATCTATCTATCGCCCTCACTCTATCTATCTATCACCCTCACTCTATCTATCACCCTCACTCTATCTATCGCCCTCACTCTATCTATCGCCCTCACTCTATCTATCGCCCTCACTATATCCATCTATCGCCCTCACTATATCTATCTATCACCCTCACTCTAGCTATCGCCCCCACTCTAGCTATCTATCGCCCCCACTCTAGCTATCTATCGCCTTCACTCTAGCTATCTATCGCCCTCACTCTATCTATGGCACCACCACAGCATCACTCAGGGGCACCACAGCATCACTATGCGCTACCACAGCATCACTGAACGCCACAACATCACTCGTCGCCACCACAACATCACTCAGCACCACTGTGAAACCATTCAACAACAACTGGTTCAAATATGTTCTCTCAATGTTTCAAGCTTTATTACAAATGTCACAAAAAGATGTTAATATTTCACTTCTGTTCTTGGATTTTCGTCACAATAAAATACACTGAACATAATCTTCACAAACGTTATTATTGCCAAAAGTTTAAGCTATTGCCATTATAAATTACAGTAACTTCTTTTTTTTTTATTGAACCATATCCGGGCAGACAGCACATAACAAGGAAAGCATATTACAATCAAATCCTTACAAATAATAGGTCCATGATAAAAAATCAATAACTAAAGCAACATAGCAGTTGAAATAAACAGCACAGGATTATAAAATGACAATATAACAAATGTTCTAACCAAACAAATTATATCAAAGTTACGACACATCAGTAATATCAAGTACTTGTGTGGTAGGACTGATACCTGCTTTCCAATTCGTAACTGGGAGCCAAATTGATTCCCCAAATTTCTTCGCGCTAATTCCCCTAGTTGCATAAATAGCGGTCTCAAAGCTGAAGACTGCTAAGAATCGGGCCAGCCACATCTGGAAGTTAGGAGGTTCTGATTCTTTCCAGCGAGCTGACAAGATGATTCTAAGGACAGCCATTCCAATAAATAAAAGTCTTTCCTTGTTCCTTGTAAGTTCTAACGAGGAATCATAACCAAAAATAAAAAGTGTTTCGGATTCCAGACGTTTACGCCCAAATAACTCTTCCCAGTAATCACCAATCGTAGTTTTAATTAAGTCGAGCTTGGGACAGCTGCTCAGCATATGTATTAATGTCGCTGGACCCTGGAAGCATCTAGGACAAAGATCATTTTCCCTTTTGCCCCATGCAAATAATTTGGCCGGTGTATAATAGAGGCTAAAAATGGTTTTATAAGTCTGTGCTTTAAGGTTGCTAGCCATAAAAAGTGAATCGCTTATTATTATTATTATTATTATATTTAAGTTTATAAAGCGCTCAGCTACCCGAAGGTTTCCCGGCGCTAAAACCAACTAATAAAGAGGGGAAGTCAGAGGGGAGGAGGCTACATGTTGAATAACCAATTTTTCACCTGTTTGCGAAAGCTAAGGTAGTTGGGCTCTTTTCGTAACTGAAGGGGAAGAGAATTCCATAGTGAAGGGGCTAGCCAGGCAAAAGAGCGGCCTCCCATTCTGGCTTTTCTGATTCTGGGCACTGAGAAAAGGTATTGGCTAGATGAGCGCAGAGTGCGGGGGGGGCAATGGTGGTGAACCAAGGATGTCAGATAAGGTGGGGCCCGGCCAGTGTTTATTTTGTGCATGAAACAGAGAGCCTTGAATTTCGTGCGGTTTTCGATACGGAGCCAGTGTAGTGAGCAGAGGGAATTAGAGGTAGGAGAAGTGTTGGGGAGTTTGCAGAGCAGTCGTGCTGCCATATTCTGGACTGTCTGCAATTTGCGAGTCACCTCTTTGCTGGCACCCAGAAGAAGAATATTGCTGTAGTCCAGCCTAGAAGTGATTAAGGCCTGGACTACAGTTTTCTGGGTGTCCGCAGGCAGCATCCAGATGATCTTGCGCAACCACTTAATGATTGTGATGCAGGTGGAGGAGGTTTTGACCACATGGTTTTTCATTGACAGCTGGTCGTCAAAGATCACGCCTAAGTTGCGTGCTGATTTAGAAGGGGTAGGAGGAGTGCCCATTTGAGTGGGCCAGTGTTGGGGTCCCCATAGAGTGGTATTGTGGCCAAACAGCAGAAGTTCTGTTTTTCCACCGTTCAGTTGCAGTTTGTTGTCCAACATCCAGGCTGCGATGTTTCTCAATCCTGAACATAGAGCGGATGAGGGGGCAAGAGAGTCAGAGGAAAGAGAGTAGATGATCTGGGTGTCATCTGCGTAGGAGTAAATAGTGAGCCCAGCTTGCTCTGCAACAGATGCCAGAGGTCTGACGTATAAGTTGAAGAGCAAGGGACTCAAGATGGAACCCTGTGGGACTCCATACGCAGATGTAAAAGTTTGGGAAGCGGATGATGAAGAGAAGACTTGGAAGGTTCGGTCGGATAGGAAACTGACAAGCCAGTTAAGGGCTGAACCGGTGATGCCAGATGATCGGAGGGCGTTGACAAGAATGGGGTGGGAAACCGTGTCAAATGCGGCGCTCAAGTCCAGCAGAATGAGTGCCACGGTTTCCCCCCTGTCAACACGGTGACGGATGTTTTCTGAGACTCCCAGCAGAGTGGATTCCGTCGAAAAGCCTGATCGGAAGCCGGATTGTGACGGATGTAGGATTCCCCTTAGCTCAACGTGGGTGGACAGTTGAGAATTAATGTGCTTTTCTAAGATTTTAGAAAATACCGGAATAAGCGAGATGGGACGGAAGTTGGCTGGAATGCTGGGGTCGGCATTAACTTTTTTTAATAACGGCATAATCATCGCGTGTTTCCATGCGGAGGGTAACACTCTAACTCTTAACTCTAACACTCTATAGATATCTACATTGGGATTGCTAAGTTTAATAGCCCAGTTTGTTTCGGTTTTCTCTAGATCATCTTGAATGTTAGCTAAAAGGAGATCATAAAGAAATCCTATTCTAGTGCAAGGTCTGTTGATAGCTTCAATAACATCCACTCTCATTAGACATAAGGCTGGTCCCTTTGCTTTAAGATTGGCATAGATTTGTACAAATTTGATATAATCACCATTAGAGAGTTGGTATTTATTTTTTAGATCTACAAACGTAGTTCCAAGATTATTTAACAAAAAAATCCTTTACTCTACAGATTCCAAGCCTTTGCCATTCCCTAGCTATAACATTGTGGGAGAATCCATAAGTAAGCTTCGATTGCCATAATGACGTATACCTATTAAATTTGATGATATGCATATGCTTAGTAACCTTAGCCCATACCTTCCAGGCACTGTTTACAATTTCAAATTTACATTTCTTTTTAATGTCTTTTGCCACAATTTGCTGTAAAAACAGACCATTTGCATCCCCCCCCAAGAACCAGCACATATATTGATGGTAAGACATTAGCATCTAAGGTAGCCACCTCTGAGCTAAAACTGACCAGCGGTGAGATTTGTTTAAGAAGTGCTGCCCAATGGTAAAGACTAGTATTCGGAATGGCAAGCCCACCTCTATCTCTAGGTAATGACAGTAATTTATGAGATCTCCTGATCTTACCTTGTTGCCATAGGAACTTGATCATAAGAGAGTCGAGTATTTTTAAAGTCTTGGCCGCAACAGCAAGGGGAATTGCGCGGAACAGATATAAACATCTAGGCAGCACGTTCATTTTAAGAAAGTTGCCCCTTCCGATGATTGAAAGGTGAAGGCCATTGACCCGGTCTAAATCTTTTTTAATATTATTAATGAGAGGGTTATAATTAAGACCGGTTATCAATTTAACATCAGGACTAATAATGATTCCCAGATAAGTAGCTTTATCTGCTCTTCTCTGATCGATGCAATTAATATTATCTGTACATAATACAATTGTCTTCCCCCTGTTCAAAGAGTACCCCGAGTGGATACCGTATTCAGAGGTTAAGGTCTCAATTTCCTCCATAGCCTTAACCGGGTCAGATGTAATAACCACGATATCATCGGCATAAGCTAAAACTTTTGTCGCATATTGACCACATACAATTGGATTGATAGACTGGCTCTCAAGAAGTTTTAAAATTAATGGGTTTATATAGAGCGCAAATAATAGGGGTGAGCACGGGCACCCTTGTCTGGTGCCCCTGGTGATGTTAATATAACCAGATTCTGACCCTAACATCTGAAGTTTTGCTCTAGGAGATATATACATGGATTCAATAGCTTTAATAAATTTGGGGCCGAAATTATTGTGTAGCATAACTGCCCAAAGGAAGCTCCACGAGACACGATCAAAGGCTTTTTCGGCATCCAGTAGGATCATTGTCATCCGGCCTCCCACGACAGACATGGCATCGAACAGTGCTATCGCCCTACACGTGTGATCAGTAGTACCTTTACCAGGAACGAAGCCATGTTGCCACGGGGAGACGAGGTGCTCAATAACCCTACTGAGTCTTGTGGCCATCACTTTGGCGTATAATTTGGAATCTGAATTAATTAAAGAGGTGGGCGATATGAAGTTAGTTGTTCGAGGGGTTTTCCTTTCTTTGAGAAGACAATTATATTTGCTTTGTTCCATGAATAGGGGGGCACCCCGTTCCTTTGGATCCCTAGAAAAAGATCATGAAGCAAAGGACCGAGTTGACGACTTAATATTTTGTACAAATCTATTGGTATTTTATCGGAACCAGCTGCTTTGCCCGATGAAAGTGACGACAAGGCCGCTTCCACTTCATCTAAGGTAATTTCAGCTTCTAAGTCTTCCCGGGTAATATCATCTAAAGTTCTTAAAGCCTCATCATTGTGAAGGAGGTTATTGACAAACCCATATATTTCATTATCAGTGGAGTTTGCTTCTTCGGTGTAGAGTTTCTGATAATATTGCTGAAATTGCTGAATAATATTAGGCGCTTGAGTATAAGTCTTGCCACTATCAAATATCTGGCTAATATGGTTAGATACATTTTTTTGTCGTATACGTAGAGCCAGCTGCCTACCAACTCTCTCACCACTCTCGTAAACATCTTTCCTATAAGCCTTATACGTTTGAGCCGCTTTTTCGCTAAAGCTGGCATACCAGCTCAGCTTTTAACATTGCCACTTGATACATTGAGTGTCTGGCATCTAGCCCCTGCGAGATGATCATGGTGTGATTTTCTTCCGCCTTCACTAGGGCCCCTAATTTTAAGTTGTATTTATTACTATTTTGTTTTCGAACCCTGGCTTGAAAGCTTATAGTTTCCCCCCTGAGTGCTGACTTATAGCAGTCCCATACCACGTTCCTTGTGGCGCTAAAGCGATTAATGTTAAAAAATTCTTCTGTTCAATTTTTGATAAACGTAATATATTCATTGTTAGAGAGCAATTTACGATCAAATGTCCATTGTCTGGATTGTTTAACTAAAGCTCCTACCGTCATCGTGAAAATCAGGGCGTTATGGTCTGATATTATTTTAGGGCATTTACTGATTGATGATTGTGTAGCTAAATCCCTGGTTGAAAATATATAGTCTATTCGGACGTGCTTCTAAAGCGGGTGTGAAAAATAAGTATACCCAGAATTCTGTTTATTTTGATTTTTCACCTCCCATATATCAATTAGCCCCAAACTATTCACAAGTCTCCTAATTGCTTTATATACTTCTGGTTTTCTAGCAGTATAGTTCTGTTGTGTGAAACCATTATTATTGAGTAGAGAATTAAGAGAAATATTAAAGTCACCACAAATAATTAATGGGTAGCAAGTTCAGATTCAAGTTATGCAAGATATTCAAGATATGCAAAAACTGTAGGGTCATCCTGATTGGAGCCATAAATAGTGCAGATGGTTATGCCTAAGGCAAGTTTCATGATTGCCCATCTTCCATGAGGATCAGAAAGATGGCGTACAGGCCCACCTAGGTATGATTTGGCTAGAATTGCAACCCCCCTTATATTTAATGACTGTGTAGAGGCAGCTAACAAATTATAGCCTCTTATCTTCAATAATGATCTCCTGGCCCATGGCACATGTGTCTCTTGGAGACACAATATATCTACTGGGTTCAAACCTACTAGTTCACACAATCGGCGCTGTTTCTCATTGTTCAATAGTCCCCCTACATTCCAGGTTTGAACATTCAGTTTACCCATTTTTCAGCACAACAGATTGACCAAAAGGCTCTCTGGATCCCTTATAATTACAATTAGTTACTACCAATATCTTAAGCTTCCTAGTAGATTCGATGAAAACAAAAAAAAGAATTTTTGTCGCCGAAACTGGATCATCATCATTTTTTTTTAGTATCCCCCACCACCCTCCCCTAGCAACCCCACCCACCTCACCCACACCCCTTTCCCCCCCAAAAGGTAGGCCATCAGACTCAACCAGAGTCTGGGTGATGAATGCAGTGCAACACCTGAGCTACCGCTTCAACTAAATGCAAAGAGAAAAAAGAATAACAATAAAGCGGAATGAGAACAAATAGAAAAAATAAAAAATAAAAAAGGAAGTGGAAAAAAAACCTCCATTTGAAAAGAGAGGCAGCTTACTACTAAACATAGCTAGACATAACTAGACAGAACATGATAGATATTAATAACTATAGTATGACTTTTTCACAACCTCCTGATTTAACGTTATTAATTCTTAACAGAAAAAGCTAAACGATAAGCTGAAAAATAGAGAAGATTGCAGATCTAACTTTTCATTAAAGCTCTATTCAGCCCATTATTAATGCCGTTCTTCTAGATAGGTCTTAGCTTTGATCTTGGAAACAAAGAATTTAGTCTGGCCGCCCCAAACGACCTTGAGCTTTGCCGGATTGTTCAAATATGCTTGGGCTCCCTTCTCCTGAAAGGGTTTGATTAATGACCGTAGGTGCCAACGTCTCTCAACAGTAGCGTGACAGAAGTCCGGTCTAGTAAAGAAGGAAACCTCATTAAAGGTCAATTTGTGATCAGGCCTTGCTTTTTCTGCCACTGTCTGCCTTAACAAAAAATTACCAAAATATACTAGGATGGCACAAGGATACATTCCAGGTTTAGATGGCGGGATTGAAAGGCATCCGGTGGGCACGCTGAACTTCAACGTCCCAATTCCAAATCGTAAGTTCAGGCATTGACTCACTAAATAACTTCACAACAAAAGCACGTATATTTTCTCCCTCCATTTTTTCAGGGATCCCCAGTATACGTAAATTGTTCTTGTGCTGCCGGTTCTCAAAATCCTCCAGCTTCCATTTAATGTCAACTAATTCGGCTTCTTGCAACTTAATTTTCCCTGAGTTTGCCATTGCCTCATTCTCAGTAGAGAGTACCCTTGCTTCCACTTCGGTAACTCTCTCCCCAATTTGGTTACACGTCTTAGTCAGTTTCTTAACCACCCCCTGAACCTTACGTAAAGCTGCCTGAGATCGCTTACTATCAATAGCCGTCTGTTCCCTATGGGCAGCAATAGCTTGTAAGATCGTTTCAACAGCATTTGATGGAATCTCATATCTATTGACAGTGTCAGTATCTGCATCTGCATCAGACCCTTGTGCAGTTTGTATAGAGGCTCCAGAGATGGGATGCTGTTCAACTGATCCTTGTTGATTCAGCCTGGATATTGGTTTAACTTTGGATCTAATCGTGTTGGTTTGTAAACCTTCCTCGAGGCTTCCTTCCTCCGAGGTGTTAGAAAAGAGCAGAGATTCCTCATCTTCCTCTTCTGACTCACCGCTAGACTTCTCTTTTTCCTCTTCAAGTGATTCAGGCTCTGACTCTGCCCCTGCTCCTGTCTCATCTGACAATGAGTAAAATACATTTAGCTCCTTATCGCCTTCAGGAAATACCGGGTGAGCTGGGTCTTTAGTTTTCGGCTCAGGATCATACGTTGGTTGTTCCCCTACATTTGCGCCAGTGTCAGTCATCTGAGGCGGAGGGTCATTAGCTATCTGTCCATGAGCTATCATGGCTGGAATAGGTGGTAGGGCGTTCGCTTTACTACGCACAATCTGATCTATCTCCTGGCTAGGAGTATTTACTGAGGAGTTCTGCATATCTCGCGTTTCAGCTTGTTCAGTTACACCCATAATATTTTCACAGCCCCAGAAAAAGACATACTGTGTTTTCCTGCAGTTATTTCTTGACTGACTGCAGCGCTAGAAGGGTCAGGAGGATCAATAACTTCTGCATCATTAAGCTCCCCAATGACTTGTATACTCACAGTTTTAGCAGTCTTAGCAGGCTGAGTATGTTTAGGCAAGTTCGAGGGGTTAGCAGCAGCCTCCAGGCTCAGCGGCGGCGCTTGCAGAGAGAGAGGTTGAGGATTTGGAGAGACGCTTACTATAGCTCCTTGTTTTCTCATCAGAAGATCGATAACTGTATTTCCTGGAGTAGCCATTATCTGAGAATTATCCTTATTTATTTTACGTTTGGAGGCCAGCACCTCCTGTCGCGGTGAGCACTCGGTTGCAATAATAAGCTGCTTCTTATTCTTTGTTTTCGCTGAGGTGCCGCTACCAAGTCCAGATCCTACTCCGTTTGGTGGTTCGTCTTGTTGTTGTTCCTCAAGCTCCGCCTCACGGAGGGCTCTGGCAGCCTTCGCTAGCCTCGACCGGGCTGCCGCTGCGGATGCAGATTTAGACGGCATATCGATAGCAGTTGACCCGGCGATTTCGTTCCAGGTTGCCGCAGCGGGGTGTGGAGATGTAAATATGAATCTGCACACCGCCTGTCCCAGCAGTGTGTACAGCCCCCTCCGAGGGATATTCCTACAATCTTGTGGATAAGTGAGGAACATGGAGTTCGTCTCTGTCTCCGTCTCAGTCTCAGTCTCAGTCTCGGAGGTTCTGGAGTTCCGCTGACGTTGTAATTGAGAGCACCGGTGAGTTGTTTCGGCCCCAATCCTACAGACGACCCAGCCGAGCAGCGCCTGCAAGCCCTCGAGCGAGTCCGTTGTCTCCTGTGTTTGCTCATCAGAATGTAACGTTCCAAAGCTTACGCCGGGTAATTTCATCCCAGTTCGCCTCCGAATCTTTTGATTTCAACTTTCTTTTGACTTTTCTTTCAGCTTTTCCGGCTTTAAAGTGTCTTTCTCAGCTTTTTTTCCCTTTCTTTTAAAGTTTCCTTTTCACCGTTTCTTAATGCTTCATTTCACCTTTTCACCTTTTCACCATTTCAATACTCTCTTTGTTTCTTCTTCAGTGCTATTGTATGTGCTCTAATTCTTGATGTTGCGGAAGCCGAGGGTGTAAAGGTGTACTCAGTTTACGAAGGAGAAGCAGAGCTCAAGCGTAGTGCTGCAATGCGGTCTACGCTGATAAATTACAATAACTTTTATGTAAGTATTAATTATTTAAAAAAATTAAAAGCCATTGTTATTTGTAATATCAATACATCTAAGTCACGTAAATACAAAACATGTTGCATTACAAATGCTATAGGTGTCACATTTGCAAAAGATAAAAGTATTGGCATTGTAAATGACAAAGCTATTCATTTCGCTATTTTCAAAACCAACACATAAATAAAAAATGTGTCATTTACAACACCAATAGCTCAAACTTTGCTAATGCGAGACCTATTGCATTGCAAATGCTTGTTCTAACCGGGAGCCAGTGGAGAACCTGCATTGATTGGGATACAGATGTGAACTTGGGGTTATTCAACAGCAGTCTAGCTGCTACATTTTGTAAAGACTGCTGTTTCCTTACCACATATTTATTAGGACCTAGATGCAGGACATTACAGTAGCCCAGCTTTGTGAAAATAAGAGTTGTTTTTGGCAAGTCAAAGGGAATAAACTGAAAGATTTTCTTCAAAACCTTCAACATGAAAAAAACTGAAAATGAAATTGAATTTACGTGCTCAGAAAAAGATAATGTTTGTGTTGAAAAAGACTCTTAGATTTCTTGCACCGGGACTGGTAACGTGCCTATGGTCAGTGGCCACCCTGACTCTTTCCAGAGAGTGGTCTCTTTTCTAAAAAGCAGCACCTCAATTTTTTCCAAATTTAATTTCAGACAATTATTTTGCATCCAAATTGTAACTTGAGCAATGCAGTTGCAAAAATTCCTTGCCTCCTTGTTTACGTCCGATGAAATAGATACCACTGAGTGTCTTCGGCGTAGGAGAACACTGCTAAACCATAGCTGTGAATGAGGTTAATAAGGGGGCTAATATACATATTAAACAGTGTGGGGCTGAGGGAGGACCCCTGGGGAACACCACAGGGAAGGGAGAAAGAAGAAGAACTCGCATCCCCCATTTCCACTCGCTGTTATCTGTTAATCAAAAACGAGCTCAGCAAGGTTAGTGCAGAGTTTCTGAAGCCAGCAAATGAAGCAGCTTAATGAAAATTGAATGGTGAACCATATCAAAGGCGGTGGTTAGCTCCAATGGAATCAATGCAGTTTTGCCTCCCTTGTTGATTACCAAGCTTAATTCCTCTGAGGGTGCTACCAAGGCCGATTCAGTTCAATGATTAGCTCTGAAGCCATTCTGTGAAGAGTCAAGCAGCAGGTTAGCATCCAGAAAAGCTCGAATTTCCTCATTCATAACTTTCTCCAGTATTTTAGAAGGGAAAGGTACACAGGATATAGGTCTATAGCTTTCCACCTTCGTTGAATCCCAGGAGGGTTTTTTCACCAGTGGAAGAATAGATGCCTATTTCCATATATTCGGAAATTGCCCTGTTGTCAGTATTTCATTCAATAAATCCCTGAGTGGGCTGGCCACTGAGCTAGCTATTTCATTAAGAATCTGAGGTGGGCCAGTATCTGATGCAGCCCCGGGTTTAATGAAATTATTAAGACTCATAATTTTTTCCTTAGTAAAAGGATCAAAGGGGCACATGCATCAACCTATTCAGGAAGGGCAAACAGTGCGAATCCGTAAATTCGGCCGTTTGCGATTCCTAAATAGGTTTTTGAGATGCATCAAACATTTTTGGGAAAATCGCTATTTTTAGCGAATTCCAAAAATGCGATTGCTTTTAAGGAATCGCAAATTTGCGATTCCTTAAAAGCAATGCATGATTGCTTTTAACCCCTTCGAAGCTAATGACGAGCTGGGCTCGTCATGGCGCTTACCTGCCGTGCGCGGATGACAAGGCCAGCTCGTCATGAAATAAAGTAAAACAGCAATTCCCAGCACAGGACGGGAAAACGCCTAGCAGCCATGTGGTTAAAATTGCGAATTCGCAATTAGGGGGTGCAAATTACCACGAGGGTGAACCTCGTGGTAATTTGCGAAAAACTTTAAAAATGCTCAAATTAGCATTTTAAACACTGTCATGTTATAGACACACATGTCCTTAGGACATGTGTGTGTGAAACATGCACTTTAAAATACATTTCAGGGGTGCAGGGGGTTCTCTTAATAGATTTGTGGGTTCTCTTAATAGCTGATTTAGGGTAAAAGTCCTCAGAGTACCAACCAGGTGATTTATGCACGAGTTATTTAAAAGCTCCAGGTGAAAATTAAAATCACCAACTAACGTAAAGCTGGGGTGGTTTATGCATGATTCCATGAAGTCTTGAATTTTATGAATACAATTGGCCTTCGGGCCCGGTGGACGATAAATTAATAATCCCTGAGAAGTGAAGCTATTCTTCAGTTTCTGGCTAAAACCAAGTGCTTCACAGTCCAGATGCAATATGGGCTGAAATGTAGCCTTAATTTGGCTATGAAAAACAATTGCCACCCCCTCACCTTTCTTGTCTATTCTATCGAGTCGTTCAGTGTTATAACCCGTTGGAGTAGCAATGTTAATATCCGTGTCCGAAAAAACTATCTGCCCATGTCTCTGTGAGAAAGGCAATGTCTGAATTGTGTTGGATAAGGAAGTCTGCAAATTCATATTTATTTTTAATAAGGGACCTTACATTGAGTACCATACATGATATCTTCCTCCCTAAAGCTTGCCTCTCTGTTGTGCCTGAAGGGGCTTCTGAGAGCCTGATAAGGCCCTGCTGATCTGAGTACAATTCCTTAAGACAACATGGCAGATGCTTTCGTCCCCTAGTTGGAGCTCAGGGCACTCTCCTGAGGTGTGTCCAGGGAAATGGTGAACTCCCCCTGCAAACCAGTTCTGAAACAGTTTTTTTCACTTTTAGGATTGGTGCTATTTTGGCTACTTATGGCAGGGCAGGCCTCAGTGTGAGTTATATCTGTCTGTGACAGGGGATGCCCCTTTGACGTCTGTGAAGTGGGTGAGCACCCCCACAGCCATTTTGTAAGGAGGAGGTCACAGCTCCTTCCAACCGTTGCCCTTTTGTTCCCTTTCCTAGGAGCCATACACACCTCCCAGCAGGCTGCCATGTGACAGTTTGGCGTTAATTCTGAAAAGGCTGGCTACTAGACGTTTTAGACAGGAAAAAGCTAACTTTTTAAAAGTGGCATTTTTAAAATATTTATTTGAAATCCAATTTGACCATCTAATTAAACTTTACATTTCTATTAATTTGAGCCCATGAACCATTGTTCTAGCTAGTCGCAAACTGCAGTTATGCATTACAAGGTGTTATAATGTAATCCAGTGCTTTTCTATGAGAGTGCCAGCGTGCCACAGTAAGAAAATGACTTAGGAGAGTTTTCACTGCCAGGACATATCAAACGTAATAATCCATCGTAACTTTTAAGTACCATGAGACTTGCCTTATGTGCATTTAGTCCCTACTTTATGGTTGATTTATCAGTATTAAAAATGAAGGAGTAGGCCTGCTAGAAGGGTGATTTTAAGAGGTTGCAATGTCAGTTCTTAAACTGCAATGCTTGACTACTGTGACAGGCCTAGAGTCAATTTTTACATGGTCATTTTAGTGTTGGCACAACAAGTGCTTCAATACACTTGTGCCATTTAACTTACAGCCCAAGGGCACACTGGGTAAATAAAGTACCACAGACTAGGGATTTACAGGTAAATTAAATATAGCAAGCAGGGATTAGCCAATTGTACACATGATTTAGGGGTCAGAGCTCATGTGCACTGGGGTCTGTTTGCAGGACCCCAGTGCAACAGAGCTGAAAAACCTGCAGCATGAGTCCAGAAAGTGGGGGAGATCATGCAAAAAGTGACCTTTCCTTACACGCACAAATTCCATATGTATTTTGTGAGAAGCTGTGATTCCACAATCAAGCAGTGCCAATGTTAATATGTGTTTTGGCGTGTGAGACCCTGAAGGGGTTGAGGTCCCGAAAAGGAGGACAGTCTTTGTGTCCGCCAAGGCCTCTCTAGACATGGAGAAGCACTGGATGAGACGGGCCGTGAAGAGCCTAGTGCATGGGGTGCTGCAAGTGTACTGCTTCCTTTCCTGCCCCCCCCCCCCAACATTTTTTTTTAACAAAAGTCGAGGTTTCAGCTACTGTCCTGGGGAGGTTGTAAAGCCCTGATGGACTTCACCTAATCAGTGATCACAAACAACCTGGAAAGTTACTCAATTTAAGGGCTTTCCAGCTTACCCTCTGAACACAGTATGCAACAGCTCTTCAAGTGAATTATGTTATAAGAACCAATATCCTATGATACACAGTAGCAGTGTGTGAGTTGCGGGTGTGACAGTCCTCTGCCTTGGGATGCAATAGATTGGATTGAGAGAGCTGTTACCATGAGTAACAAAATGATTTCCTGAGCTAAGTTCAGGCAGCTAGTCTTGTTACTCATGATGTCTTGAAATATTGGCGTAGAGCCTCACTCCTAATGGACCAGTTACCCCTACAATTAGGACTGCTGCCATGGTTATGCTACTACGAGCACGCTATAGGGAAATCCTCATCTATTTATTGCTATTTCTTTGAGGCAGATAGGACGTGGTGCAAGGATTGCGGCCCTGGGTGCACTGATCTCAGTATATGCCAAAGGACATAGCATTGCAAAATGGCGTCGAGGCAGTAAAATGCCAAAGCTGCACTATTTCAAATGGCAACCAATAGCAATTTTTTTAAGCAAAACATAAATATGTTGAAGTTAGATTTCACATCAAATGCCCTCATGCTTCAAACAAATGCCCTCACTCATCAAACTATAAACATAAAAAAAATACTTTCCGAGTCTCGAGGATGACACTGCTCATGGAGACATTTTTTATATTTTCAACTCAATAGGCAGCCTTTTTACAGCAGTCCTTGTTAAATGTCCTGAATTTGCAAAACTGCCTGGTGTAGCTGTTCTGCATACGGCGGGGGTTGGAAGCTCATCACTACAATGCTTCAAAGGTAACCTTGATCTAATGAGTGCATTCGGCTAGTGAATCTCCCCGCAGCAGGGAGTTAGGTATGTTGATCCATGAGTTCTCTTCCATCAGAACAGTTCTGTGGTTCTATGAGAGGGGAGTGATGGTTCGGAGTGGGCTGCTGCGGTCTCTGCTATTCTGATTTAATATTGGCACCTTTCTTGCCTTTATACAGTGACTTGTGCGCGTGCCCATGAACATTTGAAGGGGAGAGATCACTGATTTTGTGAATACTGAATAAGTTGTGGGTTGAAGGAGGAAAAGAAAGGGAATGCAAATGTGCAAATGATTTTTCAAGTTAAATGTGTGGTACAGAAGCATCTATATCTTGTAGCTTAAAAACTTGAACTCGATACGGAATCAGACGAGCTTCAAATGAGACAAACTTCAGATACATTACTGTAGTGAGGAAAGAAACAGGGATTTTCTTTGAAGTATACCTATACACTTTAAACACTTCATTGACACATACACACGTGTGTGTGTATGTGTATATATATATATATATATATATACATATATATATATATATACATATATATATATATATATATATATATATATATATATATATATATATATATATATATATATATATATATATATATATATATATATATATATATATATGTTTATGCAAACGCCCTGGAGCTTGGAGGCACACTCGACGATTCCCTCCCTTCCAGGCTGAAAATGCTTCCTGCTTATGTAAGTGCGTGTTCTGTTTTCCTTGTGCCTACGCGTTTCAGGGCCATAAGCCCCTTCTTCCTGGGCTTTAAACAGCAACAATGAGATCCGCATTTTCACTTAAGGGCATTTATTGACCAAGCCTCCCACATGGGCGTGTCAGTTTCACACATACCTGCGTGCATTATGGGGCATGGAGTCCTGTATGCAGATTATAGTCATCATCTTTAAGTAAGTTCATGTTTGCGTTTAAAAGTTATTTCCTTGTTCTTCTATTTCTCTCTGAGTGAGTCACGTTCTTGCAAAGCAGGCTTTATTTAGCATATTGAGAGTCGTGCCGTTTTCCGTGCTGAACAGTTCAGAACGCCGGCCTCAGTCAGCTGGAAAGATGCAGTTGAATTCCAGCTGGTGATGTTGCTGCCTCCCACGGCCAGACACCGTGTATTAATGTTTATGCAAACGCCCTGGAGCTTGGAGGCGCACTCGACGATTCCCTCCCTTCCAGGCTGAAAATGCTTCCTGCTTATGTAAGTGCGTGTTCTGTTTTCCTTGTGCCTACGCGTTTCAGGGCCATAAGCCCCTTCTTCCTGGGCTTTAAACAGCAACAATGAGATCCGCATTTTCACTTAAGGGCATTTATTGACCAAGCCTCCCACATGGGCGTGTCAGTTTCACACATACCTGCGTGCATTATGGGGCATGGAGTCCTGTATGCAGATTATAGTCATCATCTTTAAGTAAGTTCATGTTTGCGTTTAAAAGTTATTTCCTTGTTCTTCTATTTCTCTCTGAGTGAGTCACGTTCTTGCAAAGCAGGCTTTATTTAGCATATTGAGAGTCGTGCCGTTTTCCGTGCTGAACAGTTCAGAACGCCGGCCTCAGTCAGCTGGAAAGATGCAGTTGAATTCCAGCTGGTGATGTTGCTGCCTCCCACGGCCAGACACCGTGTATTAATGTTTATGCAAACGCCCTGGAGCTTGGAGGCGCACTCGACGATTCCCTCCCTTCCAGGCTGAAAATGCTTCCTGCTTATGTAAGTGCGTGTTCTGTTTTCCTTGTGCCTACGCGTTTCAGGGCCATAAGCCCCTTCTTCCTGGGCTTTAAACAGCAACAATGAGATCCGCATTTTCACTTAAGGGCATTTATTGACCAAGCCTCCCACATGGGCGTGTCAGTTTCACACATACCTGCGTGCATTATGGGGCATGGAGTCCTGTATGCAGATTATAGTCATCATCTTTAAGTAAGTTCATGTTTGCGTTTAAAAGTTATTTCCTTGTTCTTCTATTTCTCTCTGAGTGAGTCACGTTCTTGCAAAGCAGGCTTTATTTAGCATATTGAGAGTCGTGCCGTTTTCCGTGCTGAACAGTTCAGAACGCCGGCCTCAGTCAGCTGGAAAGATGCAGTTGAATTCCAGCTGGTGATGTTGCTGCCTCCCACGGCCAGACACCGTGTATTAATGTTTATGCAAACGCCCAAGAGCTTGGAGGCGCACTCGACGATTCCCTCCCTTCCAGGCTGAAAATGCTTCCTGCATATGTAAGTGCGTGTTCTGTTTTCCTTGTGCCTACGCGTTTCAGGGCCATAAGCCCCTTCTTCCTGGGCTTTAAACAGCAACAATGAGATCCGCATTTTCACTTAAGGGCATTTATTGACCAAGCCTCCCACATGGGCGTGTCAGTTTCACACATACCTGCGTGCATTATGGGGCATGGAGTCCTGTATGCAGATTATAGTCATCATCTTTAAGTAAGTTCATGTTTGCGTTTAAAAGTTATTTCCTTGTTCTTCTATTTCTCTCTGAGTGAGTCACGTTCTTGCAAAGCAGGCTTTATTTAGCATATTGAGAGTCGTGCCGTTTTCCGTGCTGAACAGTTCAGAACGCCGGCCTCAGTCAGCTGGAAAGATGCAGTTGAATTCCAGCTGGTGATGTTGCTGCCTCCCACGGCCAGACACCGTGTATTAATGTTTATGCAAACGCCCTGGAGCTTGGAGGCGCACTCGACGATTCCCTCCCTTCCAGGCTGAAAATGCTTCCTGCTTATGTAAGTGCGTGTTCTGTTTTCCTTGTGCCTACGCGTTTCAGGGCCATAAGCCCCTTCTTCCTGGGCTTTAAACAGCAACAATGAGATCCGCATTTTCACTTAAGGGCATTTATTGACCAAGCCTCCCACATGGGCGTGTCAGTTTCACACATACCTGCGTGCATTATGGGGCATGGAGTCCTGTATGCAGATTATAGTCATCATCTTTGAGTAAGTTCATGTTTGCGTTTAAAAGTTATTTCCTTGTTCTTCTATTTCTCTCTGAGTGAGTCACGTTCTTGCAAAGCAGGCTTTATTTAGCATATTGAGAGTCGTGCCGTTTTCCGTGCTGAACAGTTCAGAACGCCGGCCTCAGTCAGCTGGAAAGATGCAGTTGAATTCCAGCTGGTGATGTTGCTGCCTCCCACGGCCAGACACTGTGTATTAATGTTTATGCAAACGCCCTGGAGCTTGGAGGCGCACTCGACGATTCCCTCCCTTCCAGGCTGAAAATGCTTCCTGCTTATGTAAGTGCGTGTTCTGTTTTCCTTGTGCCTACGCGTTTCAGGGCCATAAGCCCCTTCTTCCTGGGCTTTAAACAGCAACAATGAGATCCGCATTTTCACTTAAGGGCATTTATTGACCAAGCCTCCCACATGGGCGTGTCAGTTTCACACATACCTGCGTGCATTATGGGGCATGGAGTCCTGTATGCAGATTATAGTCATCATCTTTAAGTAAGTTCATGTTTGCGTTTAAAAGTTATTTCCTTGTTCTTCTATTTCTCTCTGAGTGAGTCACGTTCTTGCAAAGCAGGCTTTATTTAGCATATTGAGAGTCGTGCCGTTTTCCGTGCTGAACAGTTCAGAACGCCGGCCTCAGTCAGCTGGAAAGATGCAGTTGAATTCCAGCTGGTGATGTTGCTGCCTCCCACGGCCAGACACCGTGTATTAATGTTTATGCAAACGCCCTGGAGCTTGGAGGCGCACTCGACGATTCCCTCCCTTCCAGGCTGAAAATGCTTCCTGCTTATGTAAGTGCGTGTTCTGTTTTCCTTGTGCCTACGCGTTTCAGGGCCATAAGCCCCTTCTTCCTGGGCTTTAAACAGCAACAATGAGATCCGCATTTTCACTTAAGGGCATTTATTGACCAAGCCTCCCACATGGGCGTGTCAGTTTCACACATACCTGCGTGCATTATGGGGCATGGAGTCCTGTATGCAGATTATAGTCATCATCTTTAAGTAAGTTCATGTTTGCGTTTAAAAGTTATTTCCTTGTTCTTCTATTTCTCTCTGAGTGAGTCACGTTCTTGCAAAGCAGGCTTTATTTAGCATATTGAGAGTCGTGCCGTTTTCCGTGCTGAACAGTTCAGAACGCCGGCCTCAGTCAGCTGGAAAGATGCAGTTGAATTCCAGCTGGTGATGTTGCTGCCTCCCACGGCCAGACACCGTGTATTAATGTTAATGCAAACGCCCTGGAGCTTGGAGGCGCACTCGACGATTCCATCCCTTCCAGGCTGAAAATGCTTCCTGCTTATGTAAGTGCGTGTTCTGTTTTCCTTGTGCCTACGCGTTTCAGGGCCATAAGCCCCTTCTTCCTGGGCTTTAAACAGCAACAATGAGATCCGCATTTTCACTTAAGGGCATTTATTGACCAAGCCTCCCACATGGGCGTGTCAGTTTCACACATACCTGCGTGCATTATGGGGCATGGAGTCCTGTATGCAGATTATAGTCATCATCTTTAAGTAAGTTCATGTTTGCGTTTAAAAGTTATTTCCTTGTTCTTCTATTTCTCTCTGAGTGAGTCACGTTCTTGCAAAGCAGGCTTTATTTAGCATATTGAGAGTCGTGCCGTTTTCCGTGCTGAACAGTTCAGAACGCCGGCCTCAGTCAGCTGGAAAGATGCAGTTGAATTCCAGCTGGTGATGTTGCTGCCTCCCACGGCCAGACACCGTGTATTAATGTTTATGCAAACGCCCTGGAGCTTGGAGGCGCACTCGACGATTCCCTCCCTTCCAGGCTGAAAATGCTTCCTGCATATGTAAGTGCGTGTTCTGTTTTCCTTGTGCCTACGCGTTTCAGGGCCATAAGCCCCTTCTTCCTGGGCTTTAAACAGCAACAATGAGATCCGCATTTTCACTTAAGGGCATTTATTGACCAAGCCTCCCACATGGGCGTGTCAGTTTCACACATACCTGCGTGCATTATGGGGCATGGAGTCCTGTATGCAGATTATAGTCATCATCTTTAAGTAAGTTCATGTTTGCGTTTAAAAGTTATTTCCTTGTTCTTCTATTTCTCTCTGAGTGAGTCACGTTCTTGCAAAGCAGGCTTTATTTAGCATATTGAGAGTCGTGCCGTTTTCCGTGCTGAACAGTTCAGAACGCCGGCCTCAGTCAGCTGGAAAGATGCAGTTGAATTCCAGCTGGTGATGTTGCTGCCTCCCACGGCCAGACACCGTGTATTAATGTTTATGCAAACGCCCTGGAGCTTGGAGGCGCACTCGACGATTCCCTCCCTTCCAGGCTGAAAATGCTTCCTGCTTATGTAAGTGCGTGTTCTGTTTTCCTTGTGCCTACGCGTTTCAGGGCCATAAGCCCCTTCTTCCTGGGCTTTAAACAGCAACAATGAGATCCGCATTTTCACTTAAGGGCATTTTTTGACCAAGCCTCCCACATGGGCGTGTCAGTTTCACACATACCTGCGTGCATTATGGGGCATGGAGTCCTGTATGCAGATTATAGTCATCATCTTTAAGTAAGTTCATGTTTGCGTTTAAAAGTTATTTCCTTGTTCTTCTATTTCTCTCTGAGTGAGTCACGTTCTTGCAAAGCAGGCTTTATTTAGCATATTGAGAGTCGTGCCGTTTTCCGTGCTGAACAGTTCAGAACGCCGGCCTCAGTCAGCTGGAAAGATGCAGTTGAATTCCAGCTGGTGATGTTGCTGCCTCCCACGGCCAGACACCGTGTATTAATGTTTATGCAAACGCCCTGGAGCTTGGAGGCGCACTCGACGATTCCCTCCCTTCCAGGCTGAAAATGCTTCCTGCTTATGTAAGTGCGTGTTCTGTTTTCCTTGTGCCTACGCGTTTCAGGGCCATAAGCCCCTTCTTCCTGGGCTTTAAACAGCAACAATGAGATCCGCATTTTCACTTAAGGGCATTTATTGACCAAGCCTCCCACATGGGCGTGTCAGTTTCACACATACCTGCGTGCATTATGGGGCATGGAGTCCTGTATGTGTATGTGTATATATATATATATATATATATATATATATATATATATATATATATATATATATATATATATATATATATATATATATATATATATATATATATATATATTCCTTTTTTTCTACAGTCTGCTCCTCAATTTCGCATTTTCTCATTGAAGAATACTCATGTTGACAGCTGGTCATACACTAAATTCCAGTCTACAGAACACTGAGAATTCAAATAAATTCAACACCACTGGCTAATAAACGATTAGTTCATAAGCGAATTTAGGTTCTTTAGACCTCCAGGCCAAATCCAAAGGGGACCCATGAGGCAGAATTCCTGTATGGGCAAATCATTTACCTATAGATTTTTGCAGGTCAATAGGCAGAACAAAGTGAGGTAACTCGATTGCTGCACGTTGACCCATTTACTAATAGATAATTACTAGGACTCTTTTGTCTCATTATTGAAGTGTTTTTACCAGTTGATTGTTGTGGTTAAAACAAATCCAACCAGCTATTTTGTTATTTAGAAATCTGATTCAGGTAACTGGAAAATAGGATCCTGAAATCAGGTTTCCATTTTTTTTTATCATTTCCCCAAGGGACAGGGACGTTTTAAGGCAAGGACAGAGTGGGCATTTGCCCAGGGCCCCGACATTCTAAGTGGCACCCTGAAAAAGTGAACGCTTCCTCTCTCTACCTCATCTCGGTGAACATCTATATCACAACTTCTCCCCCTCTCTCTGCAGTGGCATCGCCTGTGGGTGGGCATATGGGGCCCATGTCTGAGCTCTTTTTGTCCTGCGTGCTAAATTCGGCGTCACCACCACAGCTGCTGAACATGCAAGAGACAACATAGTAACACACACTGCACCATGACTCTACATGTGTTTGCTCATCTGCCATTTAGTGCAAAGCAGTGTAAGTGTGAGGCAAAGCGCACGCCTACATGTTTGCTTTAGATGTGTAAATCTGACTTTCTATGCCTTTTTGTATATAATGTATATGTTTATAAAAATATATTACTAAAGATATATAATCACATCTATACATAGTCAGATATAAACATTTTAAGCAAACACGCATGGTGTATCTCTGGATATATTTACATATAAATTATATAGGATTTTTATTTCATCTGTTTTTGTGTGACTGCCTTTTTCAAAATTCAACATATATCTAAATCTTGTTTGGCATTATGCTGATTTGAATTTTCAGTAAATCAGTCATTTCAAAGTTGTATGAAACAGAGGCACCTAAATATGCCTTGCTTGGTGCCCCCCAAACATTCTTAAAATTCCAAAGAGGTCTAAATGACTCAAATTGAGTGTAGTGTAAATGTTGCAACTTCATTTAGATGTTTTAATTTATTTGAGACATGTTCCTTTAGACAGTAACGCAAAGTGTCTTGCTAGAGCAAAGCAAACTTTTAGTGAGGAAATCTGGGCCTAACCTTTGTAGCTAAAGCATACAACAGCATGTTTTCTCGCAGAGAAATACATGTTAAGTGTTAAAATGGAACCAAAACAATATTAAAGTCGTAAAACAAAACAATAACCCCTAACCAATTTATTAAACAGGAAGAGAATGTAATAAACAATATGGCATGGAAGTGGTAAAATAGGATTGAGGTAAACACTTTAAGCAAGAAAATGCTTATAGGAACAGTGTTGTTAACCGAGTCAATGTTTGTCTTTGTGCTGACCCAAAGGGACGAGACACAGAAAATGAAAAACATGTTTACCAGCGAACTATTCTTCATTTTGCATAGACCATGGGCAGAGTAAGTTCCTACTCAGTCCTCTACACTCAACTGCACTTAATCTTTCTGATGATTCTTCAGGTGAATTTTGGCTACAGCTCCATTCATAAGTCTGACCTTCTGGGGGCATGATTTAGTGCTCGACCAAGATGGTCACTTGACCACTCGCTCTGCCCATTTGAGAGTGCCTCTGCAGCACCAGGGGACTGGATGGTGGTGAGGGAAATGGTTCTCGATGTTGCTCGACTGAACTAGCATCGCAGCAGTGGTGGAGACCGTTTCCCCCGATATATATAACTCCAGGAACACCAGAGGTCTGATTCGTGTGAAGTGAAGGTTCGGCAACAAAATTATGATGGAAAGAGCTCTCAAAAACCTTCCACCTCAAAGTGCTCCAAATTGACATCTATCTTATCGAAAAGTATGGATTTAGAAAATCACAACCACAGAGGGAACCTACGAAAGTTTGGTCTGCCAGAAGGCGCAAGGATGCTGCTAATTCCTGTGTGGAATTCTTTGAGACATGGATCCCCCGTATTTTGAACATCTCCTTCTCTAAAGACTTGAAGATTGAAAGACTTCACAGAATCCCCCCTGGCAGTCAACCATCAGACTCATGTAGGAGTAAAAAACAACCAAGAACCGAATTCTTTAAACCTCTAGGATATCAGCACACAGAGAAGTTTTTTAAAATGTATGAAAAAACACCAATATATATCCTGGGAAGGAGTAAAAATTGGTATTGCTCAAGATTATGTGAAAGAAACCATTGTCCGCAGGACGGGTGTTTTAGCGCTCAGACACAACATCTGATCTCTCTCTATCCAGCACTTCTTTGTGGGTCTTCCTCCTCCAAAATTATCTTTTTTTCGGATCCTGTATATCTTCAAAAGCTTCTTTAGGATATCAAACACTCTGATATGGACCATTGAGTAATACATGCTGAGATTTTGTTGCATGTTTATATGGTCTAGATCCTATCGCTCAGATTGCATTCTAGCTAAATAGGGACTAATCTACCTCACCAGGGGCCATATGTATCAAGCAGAATTTCGGCGTTTGTGAACGCATTAGTGCTAAATGGTATGTATGAAAGAAATCTGCGTGCAAAATAAGGAATCGCTAAATTTGCGATTCCTTATTTTGCAATTGCATTTAAGGAATCGCAAATTTTGCGATTCCTTCAATGCAATGTAAGAAGCATTCAAAAAATGCAAATTGGCCTTAAGGAACGTAAATTACCACCAACTTCAAGTTGGTGGCAATTTGCTAATTTCTTGAAAAATTCACTTTTTTTTTGCATTTTTCAAAGTGCAATGTGAAGCACATACATGCCCTTAGGGCATGTATGTGCGCCACATGTGCACCCATGCTTATTTCAGGGGTGCAACAGTGTGTCCTTTGGACACCCCTGCACCCTTGAAATTATTCTCAATTTGCGATTCTCAAATTGCGAATCGCAAATTGAGAATAACTTCCCATTCATTCCTATGGGCCTCCTGGCCCATAGAAATGAATGGGAAAGTATTCCTTAATTGCGATTCACAATTTGCTAATCGCAATTAAGGAATACTAAGAATTCGCAAAAAAATTGCGAATTTGTACATACATCCCTATTTGCGATTCTGAAATAGCGATTTCTAAAAAATCGCTATTTCAGAATCGCAAATCAGGTTGATGATACATATGGCCCTTTGTTCCTTTCATTATGCAAATTGATCAGGGCCCTCTAATTACTAAGTCTCACAAATCCATTACTTTCAATGCTTCATTAGAATTTTTTCCTATGTGTTTTTTCCCAGTTTATCTTAGGTAGCATGGTTTACAACTACATTTCCCTATCAGAGGATTAAAGTTGCCTGTTTTGTTTTCAATATTGTTATATAGGTTTTTTGTTACTATTTCTCCCTCCTTCTAAGGATTACGTTTATGACTCAGATGGAAATCATCATCTTCCTATAGCAGTTCTTCTTGTCTTTTCACTGACCATGTAGGTACAATTGTCATCTGTTTCCCCAAATTGATATCGTTAGCATGTGAGGAGGCCTCCTCGTGGTGCTCCGATTTCCATTTTTTTTAGTAATGTCGGGTGGGTTATTGATCATTAGTGCTCTTCTGGGATGGGGTGGGTGCGTTTTTGATTCTTTTTGTATATCATGTTTTTCTTTTTTCCCTTTCTTTTCCTTCTTTACTTATCTTTTGATCCCCTGAAACCTGGATAACTCTTTTGACAGTCCATGTTCATGCAGACCCCTCACGGGTCTTAGCCAGTTTATATACTGACTCATCTTATCGCATGGTTACCACTCATATATCACATTAGTCTACTTCACAATGATAAATGAAAATCTGAAGAGATATCACAAACAGTACACTGTACTTTATTTTCTTCACTGATGATATGTGTACCACAAACTTACGATCTCTTAAAATACTCTGTTAACACCAGCTAATTACTGCCATACACTTAAGAGCAACATTATAGCACTGTAGGAAATGAAATTGGATTTTGCTGAATCTCTGAAAATTAAATACCACTGTATAAATAACTGCTTTGACTTACCTGCACGATATAAGAAAAATTGAGCTGTAACCCATATCTAAAAAAAACTCCAATATCTCAGCCACCTTCTACAAACTTGACAAAGAGGACAGATGGTGAATCATTCTACCCAAAAAACATTGTGTTTTATAACATCAATGTCTACGATCAAAAACTGTTTGACCTTGAGTTCAGTTCTTCTCTCCATTAAACCGTCACTGAACTTCACCAACATATGGCATGAATTTAGGTAATGGCTTCCACCTCCCCCTAGACAGTACGCTCAATTGATTATATCAAGTATACTTTAGACTTAACCGATCACACGCTCAACTGATGAATCTCTGTATCACACATAATCTCACTGATGTATGCTGGATACACAATCCTACTGGTGGTGCATAATCTTTTTCCTCACACACCTATGACTCTATCTCTGGGATTGACTATCCAGGGCACATCTTTAACATAATCAATAATTCATCTGCAACAATGACCTCAGTAATTGCCACATTTCATTCCTGATTAAGTGCAAGAACAGATAAATAATCAAAAAATTATAATAAATAACTCGCACTATCGCAAAGCTTAAACATGATCAATACTTTAATCTGATTGATTGCCACAATTCATTCCTACATCTTTCCTAATTCAGTGCAGGAGCTAATACATAGATAAAGGATAATTTAACATAAGTAGCTTATTTCACTGCAACGACTATCCTCAGCCTGACCATGTCCCCAAGTTAGCTTCATTTCCAATTCAATGTATACATTCTGCCAGTGGGGCCCATATTGCGGCTCCACGCTCCTGGGTTTCCGGCCCTGACACTCATATAATCTCCTCTCCAGATTGCATGTTTCTAACAGCCTTGTCCTCTTTTTGTGCAGAGTTGGGGGTCGATACTCAGCCATTCTGTCGCTATGAACATATGTATCATCACCATGGTTAAGAAAATGAAATATGTTTGCCCTTTCCCCATCCTCTATTCAAAACAGCATCAGCTTGTTATTAAACATAACGAAGGAAAGTTAATTATGGACCTTTTCACTAAGCCAACAGCACGTAATACTCTCCTTCATTATAGTAGCTTCCACCCCTTGTCTCAGAAAGACAGCATTCCCTTCAGCCAATTTCTGAGACTGAGGAGGAATTGTACTAGGTTAACAGACTATGACCAGAAAGCTACTATAATGAAGGAGAAGTTTCTGGAACGTGGCTACCCTAATAAATTAATACGCGACTCCTTTAAAAGAGCCAGGTATTATGACCGTCAACACCTTCTTACAGGCACAAACACAAAACGGGATGCTAGTCTAGTATTTGTAACTAGGCACTCCATGTTGAATAAACAAATTCAACAAATTCTGTATGCAAACTGGCATATCCTTAATGTCAACAAAAGTGGTACTGAAAGCATAAATAAACCCCTTTTCGCATATAAGAAAAACAAAAACATCAAGGATATAGTTGTCAAATCAAGGATGCCAACTCAGAAGGCTTTGAGTCAAAGAAATATCATCACTGGGGCTCCAGTGATTGGCAACCATAGATGTGGTACTTGTAAAATCTGTCCACAAGCCATTGAAACTGCTGAATTTACCTTCAATAATACATCTATCCCCCTGCCCACTATGACAAATTGTAAAACTGCGAACATTGTTTATCTTTTAATTTGTCCTTGTAACAAAGGCTATGTGGGTGAATCGTCACGTTCTGTAAATACTAGGATCACGGAACACAAATCAGCGATACGTACGCAAAAGTTAACTGCCCCCTTAGTATCACACTATCTGGATAAGGACCACAAACCTGATGACATCCGTTGGATAGTCTTAGAAAAAATCGTGGCAAAAGCTGGCATTAACACAGATAAAATCCGTCGCAAACGTGAAGTATTCTGGATATTTACTTTGGACACGTTTAAATCAGGCCTTAATTCCGAAATTCCATGGCAGCAAGCTATCCTTTAATATTATCATCTGAGCATAAGCTTAAATAAAAAAGAGGTACTTGACTCTAACCTTGTACTAATTATGAGAGACAAAGTACATATACCACTATTCATACATCTAATATACATATTTACTCAACAATTAAGCTAATTAATATGTGAGGTCTCTTAATGAGAGTATGTTTATATTTTAAAACAAAGGGGTACCTGAATTTAAGTTTGCAGAGAACTGTAAAATAGAGGAAACGTGCTATTATTTAAACTTCATATACCATCTAATTATAAATGTAAATTGTCCACAAATATAAACAGATCCTTGTTGATTAACTCTAACAGCTAAAATATAACATCTTTAAACGATATAAACATATCGATTTCCATAGGGGTTTCGGCTTTGTGAAACTGAGAGCCAGAGCAAGTTATAGTCTTTTTTCCAATAGCTTTATAACCTTAACTATAGTATCCTAAACCCCGCACCAGTCTGCTTTTGATCTCCATGTAAACAAGCGGGATCCGTGTCCCGTTCGGTTATCATCATCGAGCTGCGCCTGGGGAAATTGGCTACAGCTGCTAGCCATGCAACGCGAGTAAACGAACGCGCGTTTTTTTAAATAAAAAGCCCGGACCCGCTCAGTCCGTTTACATCGCGGACGTCGGAAACACCATCGTAACAGAACCCCCGTTAGAACGCTCGAACACCAGTATTATAAGGTACGTTCTGAACTCGCCAACTATATCGTGCTGGTTAATGTAGAAACTCTTTGTTAAAAAAAACTAGACTAAATATAGGTATGCTGATTTTAATATTGCTTCCATTCTGTATTCCCTTTAACAGTGGCAAATACCCTCAGCATGCGCAGCTGACAGCGCTATTTGATCAAGGTAATGACACCAACATGCCCTATCTGGGAAACACTATATAGCAATATTTAAATATGGTACAATAGAGTTGTCCTTTTTTATGTCCCTTTATATTCAGATTAACTACAAAGAAAGTGATTCAAAAGCCTGTACCTCTTCGGTGGTTTACCTTGCGAAAAAAATACTTCAGAAATATCAGATTTTTAAGGTATGCGTTAATGCCGTAAGAAAAATGTGATTAGGAGACTAATACTGCAAAGTGTGCAAACACACCAAGATAATATTAGGACATATTATGATGCTAGGACCTGTCTTTGATATAAAATCTATACTTACCTGTACAGTGCCTGCTTCTAAATGACAAATAAGAGTCTTAAGATATGAATAACATATAAATAATAAAGGCACCAAGTTAAAAAACTTTTTATCGCACGACCAGACTCTCAGATAGTAACTTTCTCTTGTCCTCACTCAAACTTAGAACCAGTTCTCTAAATTAAGGATCCCAAAGATTTACTCTACTTTTCAACATGTGATGTCATTTGATGGATAGAAAACCACGCGGCAGGAGTAAATAAGGTATTCCTATAGAATAGATAATATTATGATAAAAAATACACAGTCGGATTTGAACTCAAATGGGTACATGTCTATTTTTCAGAATACCTAACACTGGACTAATGATATTAAATGTGTCACCATAAGAGGCAAAAGCGTTGATACGTCATCCTGTCCCTTGTTGTGTAAGTAGAAATAGTCCTTACCTCACTCTACCTACATCCCATACCCTGATCTTTTATTCCATCAGTTAGGTTGCCTCTGTGTTGAGTGTGTAAGGCCTTATTTCTCTGTATCTATGTCTATACCTATCCTTTGGACTCTCTCCCTTTTTTCTATCTTTCTTTTCATGAAACTCTAGTGCCTAATATGGAGCTGCTGGTAACAGAACCTATCCCCAAAGAAAACTATCAAAACTAGAACTGTTAATAAAATAGATACACTTTAATTGACGATCTTTTATCTAGCTAATAAGGCAAATTGTCAACAAATATGCATTGATGTATCTGGAAAGCATAAAAATTAGATAGTCTGGCGTCAATTATAATCTGCTGTTTGCACAAAAAGCCAAAAATGTACATATATCCTTATAGCAACAGCAATAGACCCATAAAATATAGAAATATAAACTGAGTTGTAAATAGCTGTAATGTAGTAGTGTGTCTGAATTGTAGATATATTCAAAATATGTTTTTGTTCTTGTTTTTTCTATTTAGGTTATATCACTACTTTTTATTTATGTTCAATATACGAATGACGGTCACCTGACGAAGGCCTCAGGCCGAAACGCGCGTAGTTCCACTCAACCGCATTGCCTTCATCAATTTACCAACAACTGAATATTTCGTATATCACGGGGTTAATGTGTATATGTAATTGTGTTTATGTAAACTTTTCTGTTCTCACTTATTAATGTGTTTTGATATCATGGTATACACATCAAGCTTCTTTTTAAATGTAAACAATGAATTAAAAAAGTAAACGAATTTTGCACAAAAAATATGAATAACAAACAAAATATACTAAAAACAAAATATAAATAAACTAAAGGATTTTTGTATAAATTTTTGTTTCAGCACACAGTTATTTGATTGCTCTAGAGGGTCTATTATTCTGTTTGGATTCTGATTCAGGGAGTATCTATGCCCTTAGAGTTTAGCTACACTGCCTTTCTCTATATAGTTCCACCTCCCCCTAGACAGTACGCTCAATTGATTATATCAAGTATACTTTAGACTTAACCGATCACACGCTCAACTGATGAATCTCTGTATCACACATAATCTCACTGATGTATGCTGGATACACAATCCTACTGGTGGTGCATAATCTTTTTCCTCACACACCTATGACTCTATCTCTGGGATTGACTATCCAGGGCACATCTTTAACATAATCAATAATTCATCTGCAACAATGACCTCAGTAATTGCCACATTTCATTCCTGATTAAGTGCAAGAACAGATAAATAATCAAAAAATTATAATAAATAACTCGCACTATCGCAAAGCTTAAACATGATCAATACTTTAATCTGATTGATTGCCACAATTCATTCCTACATCTTTCCTAATTCAGTGCAGGAGCTAATACATAGATAAAGGATAATTTAACATAAGTAGCTTATTTCACTGCAACGACTATCCTCAGCCTGACCATGTCCCCAAGTTAGCTTCATTTCCAATTCAATGTATACATTCTGCCAGTGGGGCCCATATTGCGGCTCCACGCTCCTGGGTTTCCGGCCCTGACACTCATATATTCTCCTCTCCAGATTGCATGTTTCTAACAGCCTTGTCCTCTTTTTGTGCAGAGTTGGGGGTCGATACTCAGCCATTCTGTCGCTATGAACATATGTATCATCACCATGGTTAAGAAAATGAAATATGTTTGCCCTTTCCCCATCCTCTATTCAAAACAGCATCAGCTTGGGAGAAATTTCCTCACATATCCCCAGAACAGTACTTATAAGAACCCCAACTCCTTCAGTCAGCTCCTTTAGTCTCTGGCATGTACAAAGCATCTTTACTATATCTGGGTAAGCCCCTCGACAGCAGTGGCAGCTAGCATCAGGTCAGCCCTTTGGCCCTCAATTCTGTCTCCCCTTTGATCCTACAAATCATCCGGCAAGATATCCATTAGCAGCTTATACATTTGCCCAATTCTATCACCATTGATGATGACCTCAATATTTGGGATTGTATAGTTGAAGAGCTGATTAATAAATAGCTTTCCAATGAAATCCTCTATCTGTAGATATTTGGAAAAGTCGTCCTTTGTCAAGTCTTATTTTTTTGTAATTTGCTATAAGAGAGCAACGAGCCCATATGTAGCAAATCTCCCAATCCTACGATTCGCTTTCGTTCCCACTTTTTCCAGACATAGTCATAAAATATGGAAGGTAATAAAGGTGGCCTCCACAGTGATGTATATTTATTATTTTTTGTAATTCTAGTTCTAGCCTTCAAATGTCTCCATTGGCTGTATACCACTTTTACTGTCTTCAATCTAACCGTATCCATCCTCAATATTTCTCAGAAAACATCCCTCCGCCTCATAGCCCAATGCTAATTCAAATATAGAGGATGACCCTGTGGTTGTTACAGTTTCTTGAAGACTTACGGTAATCAAAAAACCCATATGCTGCAACATACAGGACCAGTAATAGAGTCTTAAGCTGGAAACAGCCTATTCACCCCTGTTTCTTGGACGCACCAAAAATCTAGCAGCTTTCCCTGCCCTTTTATACTGCCACAGAAAACTGAAGCAAGTACCCTGAAACTTGTAGAGTCAATGTTTCTCAATTTGAGGTGGGATTGCTCTGGATATAAAGAATTTTTTTAGAAAGTATTAACATTTTTAGTACATTACATCTCACGGTCAGTGTTAAATGATTATTGATCCAGCATTGGGGACACGTTTACATCAACTACTTGGTCCACTCTGCCCTTATTTTCACCCCCAGATAAATCGTGCTATCTACGGACCGCTGATCACTCACGCTGACATTACTGAGGCACACTACTTGAGTCTTTTCGCTGTGCAAATAATAGCCCATGATTTACCTGAATCTTGTGGCCTCCCTCTCTAATTCCATAAAAGTGTTGTCCGTCTCAAGTGTTACAGCGGCAATTTCATCCGCCAGAGTTTTGGTGTTCATGTCGTGTACTGACATTTGTCTTATTAGGGGGGGTTCTTCTCTAGCCGAATGATGAAGGGTCTATACAGAGAGTGAACAAAATTGGGGACCATGGACATCCCTGTTTGGTTCCCCTTGTTGTTGGAATTCAGTCTGACTCTTTCCCCATTATCTGTAACCTGGCACTCAGGTTGTGGGACAGCACCCTTATAGCCTTGATTATGTCCGGTCCTAGCCCCTTCCACCTTAAGGTCTCCCATAAGAACTCCCAGTAGACCCGGTCTAAGGCCTTTTCTGCATCAGATAAAATCATGCTAATAGGGGTATTTTGTGGCCTCAGCTATATTAAACAGAGGGATAACCCTCCCGCTTCTTTCGACTACGATTACGATGTCAGTCGGAAAGGCTCAGAATGGCTTTCGGTTCATCCGAATCCGTGTCAGAAGGCCTTGTTTCCAATGGATTTGGAAACATTTTGGACCGACCAATTACGATGGTTGAAAACCGCTTGGACTGTCCGACTTGGTTCCCAGTTGCGTATGAACGGCTTTCGGAGACTCCGAGTCGGTCCAACGGACTCATACGTCTCTACGGACTGCATTTCCGATCAAGCGATTACGATGTCTGATTCGGACAGCCTTTCTGAATTGGGATGTTCGACATTGATCAGCTGCCAGAATCTGACTCTGCCAGAATCTGACTTTGCGGGCCCGTAGCAGGCCCCCCTTCACCTGGAGCCCTTAAGTTGGGGGCCTTGTGGGTACCCACGGGTCCCCTCTTTCCAGCCAAGCACAGTATGGTAGGCACCACAGGGTGCAAGGTTTTCCGGAAACACTCCTTTCTTCAATGGGAGTCTGTGTTGTTGGTCTGAACACAGGCTCCCGACTGGTGTTTGGACACATCGTAATCGGTCTGTCGGACTCCCCGAATGCGAGCCGGTCGAAAACCATTCCAGAACCGAGTCGGTCGGAATGCTTTCTGACAAACATCATAATCGGTCTCTTAGTGTATTGTAGTTCTAAAATTGAAAGCTCTTCATAGAGCCCCTGGACTTCCCTAACCTTCTGTTTCTGAATATGTAAACTAAAGCTCAATGTTTCACCCCTTGTTCCTGCCTTTAAAGAATCCCAGACTATTCTGCCCGTGGCTGTCCCCCTATTTACTGCCAGAAAGTCTCCAATCCAAACTCTCAAATGCTTGATGTATTCAAGGCTAAAAAGCAGCTTCCTATTGAACGTCCAACCCCGTCCTGATTTAACCACAACTTTTATTGGGATTTCTAGCACCAAATGAGTATGATCAGAGAAAACCCTTTAATATCTTTCAATATCTGCTAACCCTGCCAAACTTGCTGAGATTAAGAAATAGTCTAGTCGGACTAACTTCTTATGAGGATAATAAAATAATGTGTACCGAGGGTCAGGTGATTTCACTCTGTCCCATACATCTATCGGACCATGATCCTTCATCAGCTGGCAAACCACATTATATACCAATGTTTTTTTTTGCCAGTATACTGCATCTGCAACCCCAGCCTATTCCCAACCTCCTTATGGAGATTAAAATTGACAGACAGAGTTTGTTGCCGAAGATGAAAGCTCAAAATCTAAATGTTCTATGACAGCCATATCATCTATATGGTTGTATGACATTACAATGCATAGTAATACATCACATGCCATTACATCGCGGTTTTTACAACACAAGTCATTACAACGACTTGCGTTGGAGGGCGCTGGACTTAGGAGTAGTATAATTTACCATTCCAACTCCAGTCTACATACAGTAGGGAAGGTGTTGGATAGTAAATTATGCTATTCCTTGCCCTAGAGCGCCATCGACCGCGTTGTAAACAACGTTTCCCATCTATATTAGATCCACATAATGGACAAGGGCGAGGGTACCCTACTGTTTGACATTACAATATTACACATCTTCCTAGTTTATCAATGGAGCTCAGTGTAACTGAACACCAATTCCTTCTGGTTAATATTACCACCCCACGAGTAGTTGCCCCTGTGATGTGCTTTCGAGAATAGTATATCCCAGGTCTTCTAGCAGTGTTTTCCTCTCCCATGCAATATGTGTTTCTTGAATGCATACAATATCCAGCCTCATTGCTCTGAGGCCAAGACACACCCTTCCGCTTTTGATTTATCATTAAAGCCACAGAAATTGACTTTACCAAACCTGCATTCTATTATTTTGGGTCCTGTTATCTAGTGTTCAAAATGTTAAGAATTATCCCGGTTGTTTCAACACAGGTCAAGACCCAATATTTCTCAGAAGACTCGCTGTTCCGGCACTATGCCAATAACTCCTCCTTGGCCATAGAACAACTTTCACTAAACAATTAACCACCTGCCTGCTGTGTCTGACTCCTGTACTCCATTTTCTACCTTCACTCTTTCTTCCTTCCACCTTATTCCCGCCTGCCCTCCTCTTCTCCCCCTCTGTCCACCTCCCCAACCTGCCATACACCCAAGTGAAGCAATTAGACCTAGGATAGATCTGTTGATGGTTGTGTGCCCTACCCCCATTCCCAGAGATTAAAAAAAAATATTCCATATACTTTGCCTGCCTGCCTCCATATTAAGACTCCGGGACCTCAGATAACGGTGAGCATAAAAATAAACAGCTAAGACATCCACATGTGTCATAATGTACATACCAGTATGAACTACTTAATACACTCCAACCATATTTCCTAAGTATACTAATAATCCTTCCGAATCACAGACTCAGTCCTGCTCTAGTCTTGTGGATAACACAGTCACACCTTTAGCTCATAATTTCCAGAAACAGGTTTGCCTTAATCTCCAAGGGAAAGACATGTGTCTTATCAGGGAAATAGCAATTACTACGCAGATTGTACCATGCAGTACCATTACATCGCATGTGTTACAACGCATACGATGTAACAACGCGTAGCCCTTACTACGCATACCGTTACATCGCATGCCCTTTCACAAAGCATGCAATGTAATGGCTATCCACGTCGTTGTGAGGACACTGTGGCTGTTTCCTCACAACGACATACGCAGGCAGGAAATGGAGGACACCAAGCCATTGCACAAGGATGACACAGCTGGGGAGAGAGGAACCACGAGGAGAGTGAGGTAAGTGAGATTGCGCTTGGGGTGGGGGTTACTTTTGTTGTAATGTTTTTGTAGTGTTGTGTACTGTAGTGTTTTAGGCTTTAGGGTAGTGTCAGGGAGTCGTGCAGGTTAGTGTTTCAGTGTAGGGCCCTAACAGGGAGTAGGGGCAGGGTTGTGCTGGGGGTAGTGTTTTAAGGTTTATGGTAGTTGTTAGAACTGGCTATTTCTGGTAGGCTAAGGCTGACGCCAAAGCCAGGCAGAAACCACCATTCTAGTCAGGGCAAGGAAGTCACACGCCAAGATAACCTCTGCTCACCCCCTTGGTAGCTTGGCTCAAGCAGTAAGGCTAAACTCGGAGGCAATGTGTAAAGCATTTGCGCCAGCGCACAACAGCAACAACATACTAGGCACACCACAAACGAGACTCCACACAAGGTTATTATAAAAATAACTTTTGTATTGTAAAAATACATCAGATAAAATCACACATATACATGGTGCCAACTGGCACGGGCAATATTCACAGGGATTATGTACACAAGACAGGGCCACATAGGCGCCTGTCAAAATCAGATATAGAACTTCTAGATAAAGTGTAGAATATAAAATCACTTCTAGAATGAAGAATAAATGTAACATAAAATAATAATCAAAGATAACAACCAGTAACCACTGGTAACAGGAACCAGGACCTTACTAGGACCACCTGTACTAAGAAAGAAGAACCACCTAAGTATCACACAGCATTAGGGGTCTAAGAAAGAATACATTACTCATGATGCAATAAACCTACATTCAGAGGAGTAGAAAAGACAACCACCTAAGTATCACTCAGCATTTAGGGGTCTACACCAGAACACCTTACCCATGATGCATGAACACATTCAGAGGAGTAATAAAGAGAAACACATGATGCCATAAACATTCAGAGGTGTTAAGAATAGAGCACATGATGCAATAAAATACATTCAGGGGTGCAGCGCAAGAAGACACATGATGACTAAACATTCAGAGGTGCAGCGCATGGAAAGAAAGACACATGATGCAGTAACACATTCAGAGGTGCATAATAAATCCATAGCGCAAAAACTCACATAAGCAATAACTATTAAAAAGCATAGAAATCACATTGCGCCAACACTACATAAGCCACTACCTGTGGCAGTCCCTAGGCCAACTGGCCTTGTGGGGCAAGGATGCCCTGGGTCCAATGTCAGGGCGCGCTGCCATGCAGCGCCAGTCCAAAGTACAGAAAGCCTAAACGTGGCAGGTGCCCACAAAGTGCTGGGCAACTGTGTACATCACAGAAAGGCCTAAACGTGGCAGGTGCCCACAAAGTGCTGGGCAACTGTGTACATCACAGAAAGGCCTAAACGGTGCAGCTGCCCACTAATTGCCGGACAGCTGGGAAAATCATCAACACTGCGGCTGGGGGCTCTCACTAGCCCCTAGACAAACTGCGCCAGGGTTGGAGCCACACAGGCTCTGTCGCAACACATGCCCCTGGCGTTGGAGCTCTCAGGCTCTGACTAACTAGGGGCCCCCTTAGAGCCTCCGTGGCTCTAAACACAACTGGGCCCACTGGGGACGGGCAACGACAATCTGCCCCGATATGCCCCCTTCGTTGGAGTCCCACTCGGGGGACTCAAAATCATAAAATGCCCCCTGCCCCTCTTGGGGATCTCAAACGTTGGGGCGACCCGCTGCCAATCGGGGCCGCCCTGACTCTGTGCCTCAATCGGCACCATCAGAGGCTGGACGGAGCCCCCCCAGCCCTTCCTACTCACCGGGCTCTGGTGCGGGGCTCCTCCGGGCGGCGGCTCACTCTCGCCGGCTGCGGTAGGGGCAGGCACCAGCCATGGGCCTCGCGCCCCCTTCGCTCTTCTCACCCGGGGCTCCCTCAGCACACGGGAGCCCCAGCAGCCATTCCTCGGCGCGCCTCCCTCGGCGCAGCAGCTCCGGTCTCCCTCTCCTCACGGGAGACCGGACGGGCACATCATGGCTTCCCCCCGGCCGGGGGAGGCGGGAACGACGTCCTCCTCGCTTTCCCGGGGCTCCCTGAAGATCACAGGAGCCCCGGGCGGCCATTACCGCTCACTCTCTTCTCCTCCAGGCATCCACGAACGCTGGGCCAATCCCAGCGCGGCCTTCGGGACGAGCCTCCCGCTGACGTGCAGCGTCTTCGGTCATTCAGCAAATCGGAGCGCGGCTCTCGGGGGCAGGCCTACGGCAAAGGCCAATCAGAGCGCGGCTCCTGTCGATGCTTGACCAATCAGGTCGCGGCCCCTTCGTTCCTTTCTCCACGGCTTCGCGGAGCGGGGCGGGACAGCTTCTGGTCCATGTCAGGCCCCCGGCCGCGGCGGTGAGACCACGGGGCAATGCCGGGTGGGCACCGGCCGTAAATAATCAAATAAAAAATGGGGAATCACAGCGCTACCAAGCGCTCGAGGGCCAACAAGGTCCTAGAAGGAATAGAAGCGCTCCCAGGCGCTTTGGAGCACACACAAAGGTGCGAGTAAAATTACAGCGCTCCCAGTGCTAGGGACAACAAGGTAAAGCGCTATTAAGCGCTGGGGGCCAAAATCAAGCGCTCCCAAGCGCTACAGCACAAATAGAGCGCTCCCAAGGCATCCCAAGTCCAGCAAAGTCCCTCAGGGGTCCAGGACCTCAGCAGTCCAGGACATCAGCAGTCCATCCAGGGTAAAGCAAAGTCCCCCATCAGCCCAGGCAAGGCAGAGGGGTCCCCCAGAAGTCCTCCAGGCATCCAGGGGCTGGGCAGCGCCCGCCCCTGGTAGATTCAAGTCAGAAACAAGAACATTTTGGAAGGGGGCACAGCCCCTTCTTATACACAGAAAATCCTTTGAAGTCCTTTGAAGCAGGCAGTGTGAGAACCAGCTGGACTGGTTTAGAGGGAAGTCCCCTTCAGTATCAGGGACAGAGGTGTCAGTCGCCCAGCGGGAGGTGGAGCCAGCTTTGTAGTTACACAGGAACAGCCCTTCACTATCAGGTGCTAATCTCCTCCCACTTCCCTGGCAGCAGATGCTGCCTTTCATCCATGGGCTGACTCAAGACAACCTCCTGGGCTCTCCAGACCCTGTCATCCTCAAACCAGACAGTCAATCCACAAGCAGGCCCAGGCACTCTGGGCCAGGCTCACAAGCCTATCACACGCTAGCACCAACTTACACAAATATTCCAACTTCCAAAAGTAGTACTTCCAGACTAGACACAGTCTTGCCGCATACATCATTTTGCAACATTCATTCTCACGAGTTCGCTCATACCAAACTCGCCCCTGCACTCCCCACGCATCAGGAACTACCATGGGCATACATATTCCCCATTCATTCCTATGGGAGGGCTGGTCACTCACCATTCATTCACAGAGAGCTCAAGCACTTTACACTGTACCACAGTGAAAAAGTGCGCAGAGGCCTAAAATCACCAACACCAGGTTCCATAAATAGGCTAGGAAAACGCAAAAAGTCTAGGGGTGAACCTGCCTAATGGGCCGGGTCCAACAGTAGTGCTGTATTGTTTGTGTAGTGTAGTGATTTAGGGTTAAGGGTAGTGTTGTAGTGTTTGTGTAGTGTAGTGTTTTAGGGTTTAGGGTAGTGTTGTAGTGTTTGTGTAGTGTAGTGTTTTAGGTTTTAGGGTAGTGTTGCAGTGTTTGTGTAGTGTAGTATTTTAGGGTTTAGGGTAGTGTTGTAGTGTTTGTGTAGTGTAGTGATTTAGGGTTTAGGGTAGTGTAGTAGTGTTTGTGTATTGTTGTGTTTTAGGGTAGTGTCAGGGGGGGTCATGCAGGGTAGTGTAGTGTTATTGTAAGAAGTAGTTGTGCAGGGGTAGGGTAAAGTCACTTACCTTGCAAACTTTTACCATGCGTATAACTTTACCACGCATGCCTATGCGTTGTAATGACATGCGTGGTAAAGGCATAGTTGTGGTAAAAGTTTGTGATGTAATGGCATGTCGTTGTCATTGACATCGCGTAGTAATACCCACGTTGTAATGACACACAGGAAAGTCAAATCTGGCTCCCCAGCAGACCCTATGAGACCAGCTCAATTTACTGAATCTTTAGAATTTTTTCTACCTTCCCTGGCCTCTATACTTAATCGTTCCTTCTCTTCGGCTAGTGTCCCGACTGTTTGGAAACAAGCATGGGTCTCCCCATTATTAAGAAGCCCACTCTAGACCCTTCCAAACTAGAAAACTTCAGACCCATTTCGCTGCTCCCATGGGTGTCTAAACTTGCGGAGGCTCATGTAAACAATGTTCTGTCCCAACATATGGATCAAAATAACATCTTGGGCCCATCTCAAAACGGATTCAGGCCGGGCCACAGTACTGAGTCTGCCCTCCTGTCCACGACTGAACATCTCCGGACAATTCTTGATGCCGGTCAGAGTGCTGCGCTGATTTTGTTAGATCTCAGCGCAGCCTTTGATACGGTTTCCCATAACAATCTGTTAAATCGTCTGGCGACAGTAGGGATTACCGGTCTTGCCCTGGAATGGCTCCGCTCTTTTTTGAAGGACAGATCCTTCCGGGTGTCAGCTCCCCCGTTTCTCTCCCAGTCCCATTCCATCGGCCAGGGAGTCCCTCAGGGCTATGCACTTAGCCCATCCCTCTTTAATCTATATGTGCAGCCACTTGCGGCAGTGGCTAAGTAGTGGGACCTAACGCTGGTGTCATATGCAGATGACACGCAGCTGGTCATCACTCTCACCGAAGGTCCTTCTACTTCGGCCTCGAGATTTAGGGATGGCCTGGCTGCAGTAGCCCAGTGGATGATGGACAACTGCCTGCAGCTTAATGCAGGCAAGACGGAGGTGCTGCTCCTCGGGAAGAATACCAGCTATTGGAATGAACACTGGTGGCCCTCTTCATTGGGCACCATTCCACCACCTAAATCTTTGGTCAAAAATCTGGGCGTCTGGATAGACTCCTCGCTTAGTTTCCAGACCCACACAAAAAAAGTGGCAGCTACTTGTGTGGGCCTGCTGAGGAGTCTCAACCCGATACTCGGATTCTTTGACTCTAAAATCCGCCAACTCATTGTTCAATACACAATTCTCTCCAGTTTGGACTATGCCAGTGTTTTATTTCTGGGCGCCAACAAAGTGGAGATAGCGCGAATGCAACGCGTGCAGAACTCTGCGACAAGAGCCTTGGTGGGTCTTCCCTGCAGATGTTTGGTCAGAGCTACCATTCGAAAGTTGCATTGGCTGCCCATTGAATCTCGTATTCAGTTCAAAACCCTCACCATGGCATTCAAGATCCTCAAATCCGGATGTCTAGAACTTTTGCGCCCGCTTCTAACACCTTACGTGCCACAGCGCAATTTGCGCTCACTAGGCCAGCACCTAGTGACTGTACCCCGTACAAAGCTTTGCCGTATTGGCGGTCGCTCCTTTAGGGTTTTGGGAACCAAGCTCTGTAACTCCTTGCCACTGAACATTCGTTCTTTGGAAAACCTGTCTGCCTTCCGGAAAGCTATTAAGACCCATCTGTTCCCCTCTCCTTAGGATTCCCTGTTTTTCTTCCTTCTCCTTCTTTAGTATAGCTCCTGTGGTTCTTCAGCGCCGGGACGCCTCTTTGCTGGGGCAGCTGTTGCGCTTAATCAAAATGTTAACATAACATAACATAACAAATGGTATTAGTATGCGATGTAATGACAAACATACGTCTTATCATGTCTAATCACTTGTGGCTAGATTGATCAGAAAGGCTTGTTTCCCCTTATGCGGAAAAGGTTTAATGACCTGTCTCAATCTCTAATGTCTTTCTTCCATAACATGACAGAAATCTTGCTTCACAAAAAATTTACAACCATCATCGGAGCACTGGAAGTCCGGATGAGCCTTTTCAAACACAGTTTTCGTGAGATGGAAGCTTTCAAAGAAGATTAATATGGCCCTGAGCTTCCCCAATCTTGTTGAGATTGTTGTTGCCTAAAAAGAAAGCTGTGGCCCCTCTGAATCTCCTGCTTCAAATTCCAGTCTGCCAGTCTGGAAAAGCACTCTTGTATAGCCTTTTTTTTTATCTTACTCCTGTCATTCCCTTCTACACATTCAGCCATACCCGGAACCCTGAGATTATTGCATCGCAGCCTGTTCGCAAAGTTTTTATGAGTTGCCATCTCGACCTCCATAATAGCCACCCTTTTCTCCAACACTGTCATTCTGTCAGAGAATTCTGCATTGTTTTTGCCACCTTCTGAATAGCCCCTTGCAGCTTCCTGTTTACCATCTGCACCCTGTGGCTACTTGCCAGAGTCTCTTCTCTGTGGGCCATAATCCCTTGGTTGATAGCATTAAGTATAGCTGAATTAGCTGTCCCGGCCTCATTTTCTTGATAAGCCTCCCCCTGGGCATCCATTAAGCTCCCCCAACCTAGGCATAGCAGAATAGTCCCACTTTAAGCCATCCTCACCCCTGGCCTGCACTGTGTACCTCCCTCAGTGGATTTTTCTTAATGGTCAGTCAAGGAATTTTCTTGTACCAATCGCATGAGAGGAAGTCGCCTCCCTTGATTGCACCACTCGAAGTATTCAAGTAGTTCACTTTTGAGTCCTTTCTAGATCCTCCTTCAAGGGATTCCTTGGTCTTCCGCTGACCAATCAGAATTATCTGACAGTGATGAAAAATTGGGTGCAAATAAAGTACCGAGTCCAGTTCGTGTTTTGCGAGGAGCTGAGGAGTTGCAGAGGATTCACGGAACGAGGAGCGAGTGAGCGAGCGAGCGAGCGAGACGTAAGGAAGGCTCCAGGGAAGGCTCCAGTGGTGCATGCGTTTGGTGAGCGGAGGGCAGCCGTAGTTGCTGGAGTTGCTGGGGGCGGCACACGTCGGCATTGATGCCTCGCATCCTTGTGACATCTGCTCGGTGCCGTTCAGAGCAGCCGAGTTGGACCGCCGAACCGAGACGCTGAACGCCGCCGCCCGACTTCCTTCATCCACCATCTGCTGTCCCTCTGAAGGTGAAGGTGAGCAGGGAGCAGGGGCGAGCACGGGGGATTGGGCTGCTTGTGCTCCGTTGGTCTGTTGCTCCGCTGCCCCGTAATTTCTGCACTCCTGGCCCAGTGTGGTCGGCGGTGGTGGTGGACGGCGTTGAGCATCTCGGGATTAGTGCATGAGTGCAGGTTACACGATACAGGAAAAATAAACGACGTCCACGAGAGATGTACTACTGAACTATTGAACTATTGAACTATTGAAAACCACTTAAACACCCTCGCTTCTGCCACCTTCTGCCACCTGTCCTGCCCCCCGTCTCCTGCTCCCCAACATCGGAGGGAGTCACGGCGGTGTAACAAGCGGGGGCTAGCGGAAGCGGTTTAACTGATTTACCGGACCTCCCACTGATTCCCTGCTGGACTGCCGGACTGTCCGTGTGTGTTTTGTTTCACGCTTCACACCGCAGGTACGGGAAAGCCCGAGAGTAGGTGGACCGGGCTGAGAAGGGCGGGCAGAGCCGTAGTGTGCAGGCGAGCGGGCGGGTGAGAGTGGAAAGGGGCGACCACTCGGTCCCCCCGAACGTATGGCAGAGTGCCTCGATCCCCCCGGGAAGACATTTTTGGGCGGGAGGCGCGTCTCGGCTGGTATGCCCGAAGCGGCGTAGCCGGGGCGCGCTTTTTCCCGCCCTTGAGTGGGCTGGCCTAGACACGGACGCCGCCGGCCACGCCCTCGGGGCAGGCAGGGGCGGGTTTACGCCCGCCCTGAAGATGGATAAAAAGAGACGCAAGACCAGAAGACATCCTCTTGTTCCTGTGCTCTGAAGCTGCACCTCCCCGCTGCACGTGAGCTCGAGACGGAACGAAGAGCCAATTTTGAGCGTTTTAATCGTTCTTGTTTGTTTTTCAGTTACTTTGTTGGAGAATGCCGAAGAAGGTTGGAAAGCGTATGAATACCGACCAGATGCTGCGTGTTCTCATGAAGGAGATGTCCGAGCTAAGGAAGCGGGTGGACATGAATGAAGAAAGGGGTCCAAAACGTCCTTTGGCGGGAGCAGCCCCGGGAGGGAAAAACAAGAGGCCCAGGAGGGGGGCAGCGGGAGAAGAGATTCCCGGTCCCAGTGCTCCGCTCGAGGCTCCAATTCCCGTGCCAGGGGAAGGGAATCCGATCACCCCCGTGTCCGAGGATGATATGCCGCCCGAGTTGGCAGCACAATTGGCAGCGTGGTTGGGAAAAGGTAACGAGGGCGCCACGGCTGTCGAAGCGCAGGAGCTGATTAAGCAATTGCGTGAGAAGCGGGAAGCAGCAAAGGTGCCCGTACCGGCTGCAGTAGGGGACAAGACACCAGGGACGGTTGCGACCACAGAGGCAGCGTCAGGTGCAGGTAAGCGGCCATTGCCGATCGCGAGGGATGAGTCAGCACCCTCTCGGAGAGAAAAGTTGGGGCAACATGTTCCTTTGGCAATTAAGGAAAAGATTTGGGCGGGGGAGTATGTGAACATTTTTTCGTTACTTGTTGATCATTATGAGGTTGAGCATGTAAAGAGTCAGAAGGACCTAATGCACCCGAGTGTTTGGCGCGCAAAGATGGCCGCCTTTAAAGTGAACGAGAATATCGCCAATTGGGGCAATGCCTGGGGAATTTTTACATCAATCCTGGGCGAACGTAGGCCTGAGTTGCTTTCCGAGTTCCCAATATACCAATCACGAATCATGGGGTACTCGACATCGCACCAGGGGAACCATTGGTTTTGTTACGATAATATGTTCAGAAAGGAAAAGGAGCATAATAAAAGTTTAACCTGGGATTGTTATGATGCCTTGACCTGGGATAAAATGAAGGAGTCAGGAATGTTAAAAATGCCGTTGGTAGGAAGTAATGTGGGTGAATCCTCTCGACAATATGCGGGGACGCCCTTTCGATCAGGTTCGGGGTCCGACGATCACTCGAAACCTACCGGCAATACCGGAAGAAAGGGTTTCTGTTTTAATTACAACAGAGGGAAATGTACGAGACCGCAGGGATCGTGTAAATTCAAACATGAATGTAGTGGTTGTGGGTCGTCCCATTCTGAGGTCTCGTGCAGAGCCAGAACGGGTGATAACGGGGGGAGAGGAGGTGCCAAACAGGTCTAATATAGTCCGAGGGGCGCCTTTACCCACTCCCATTGATACCCTGGCAATGATCCCTTGGCTCAGTGATTACCCGGATCGTACTTCTGCTGGGGTGCTGCGAAACGGTTTTTCGTATGGTTTCCGCATCCCGGTAGGGGATTTTCAGGGTGTGGAAAAGTGTACAAACCAACTTTCCGTCCTGCAACATACAACCGTAGTACAGGAAAAGATCCGAAAAGAGGTGACTCGAGGTCGGGTCGCTGGCCCGTTTAGTGTACCCCCAGTTCAGAATTTTGTTTGTTCTCCCTTGGGGGTAGTACCCAAGAAAGACCCTGGAGAGTTCCGACTAATTCATAACTTATCAGCTCCACGAGGTCTTTCCGTAAATGAGGCAATCGATCCAGAAGTGTGTTCGGTGCGGTACGCATCCTTCGATGAGGCCGTAGCCATTTTTAATCGCCTGGGGCCCGGGGCGCTGATGGCGAAGTCAGATATCGAGTCAGCGTTCCGATTGCTCCCGGTACACCCAGACGACCAGCGTCTCCTAGGTTTCATGTTTCAGGGTTGTTATTACATGGATAGGTGTATGCCAATGGGGTGTTCTATATCCTGTGCCTATTTCGAGAAATTTAGTTGTTTTCTACAATGGGTTTTCACAAAGAAAACGGGTTTCCAAGATGTAATGCACTACCTTGATGATTTCTTATTTCTTGGGGCAGCTGGGGGTCTTGAATGTGGCCGGGCCTTGGCCGAATTTTGTGTGTTGATGAAACAGTTAGGCGTGCCATTGGCGCCGGGTAAAACAGTGGGTCCTACGACTTGCCTCGAGTTTCTGGGGATCGAGTTGGACTCCATTGAGGGGTGTTTCCGTTTGCCAGCCGTGAAAGTGTTGAAGTTCAGGGCTGCACTGCAACTGTGTATAAATGCATCAAAAGTTACGCTGCAACAATTACAGCAAGTGGTGGGACAGTTGAATTTTGCACTGAGGGTGATACCAATGGCCCGCCCCTTTTCCCGTTCAATTGCCCAAGCGATGGTCGGCCTTAAAGAAGGCCATCATCGCACGAGACTATCGGCCGAGATCCGCCAGGACATGCGTATTTGGTTAGCATTCTTGGCGGATTTCAATGGTAGAATCGTCTGGAATAAACCAGCCGTGTCTTCTGAGGAGCTGGGGCTGTGGACAGATTCGGCGGGAAGCATAGGTTTTGGCGCCATTTTCGGCACAAAATGGTCAGCACAAAGATGGCCGACTTGGTGGCATGAGAAGGGTCTAACGAGTAATATTGCTTTCCTCGAGCTGTTTCCCATCTTGGTGGCCTTGAGAACATGGCCCGATGGGTTCAAAAATCACTCGGTCATATTTTGGTCGGACAATATGACTGTGGTCGAGTGCATCAATAGTCAGGCAGCACGTTGTAAACTGATCTTAAGACTACTTAAAGAAATTGTTTTACTATGTATGCAATTGAACGTGCTATTCAGAGCAAAACACGTGCCAGGGGTGATGAATCAGGCAGCTGACGCACTGTCTCGTTTTCAAATGCAGGCTTTTGCTGGTTTCCTTCCCTCAGCGGACCCGGAGCCGGCACCCTTTACCGAGGCTCTCTGGTCTCTCGGTGCCCCGAACTTCGTCACCTCGTGGGAGAGAGTCTAGCACCAAGGACGAGGAAGGCATATGAAGGGGCGTTTCGGGCCTATTTAGCCTTTTTGGGGAGTGATAGAGAGCGACTTTGGGGTCATGAGGAATGGGTGGTGAATTTCCTGATGTCCTTACGTAAGGCTGGGAAATCGGTGGCTACGGCCCAGAGGCATCGTGCCGCCAGCGTCCTTCGTTGTACAGAAAGCGCTGCGTGGGTGGCAACGCCTGGAGGGTCGCAGAGTAGATGAAAGGCGCCCGATAGGTTTGGATAGATTGTCCCAGTTGTTGGCTACACTTCCTGCCACATGTTCATCTCAGTTTGAGGCAGTGCTGTTCCGAGCCGCGTTTACGTTAGCATTTCACGGAGCAATGCGGGTAAGCGAACTAGTGGCAAGGAACAAACTAGATGTGGCGGGGGGTTTGTGCCGGGAACACGTCCAGATCAGGGGAGAAACAATGACTATCTCCTTTGTAAGGTCGAAGACTGACCAGGATGGGATGGGTGACTGCGTCATCATACGCAGGATTCCTGGGTCCTCCATATGTCCGGTAAAGTGTTTAGAGGATTACCTAGCACGAAGGGTGGCATCATGGGAGGGGACTTTGTTAAGACACACGGACGCCACCCCACTGACGAAATTTCAGTTTCAGCGGGTGCTTGCGATGTCTGTTGCCGCTGCGGGCTTGAACCCGGGCGAATTTGGGACCCATTCCTTTCGGATAGGGGCTGCTACTGAAGCTACGGCCAGGGGTCTTAATGTTGAGCAAGTGAAACGAGTGGGGCGTTGGTCCTCCAATTGTTATAAAAGATATGTGCGGTTGCACATGTTGTGAAGCTGTAATTATGTACTCTGTACTCACGCTTCTTGTTTTGTTTGGTTTCAGTTACGCAAGCCTACGAGGCGGGGCGGACTATGCAGTCGACCTTACACCGGGCCAGCGGTCTGACATCACCGGCTGTGAAAAAGGAGGTGTGGGTCGTGGGCCACTCATACGTGAGGCGTGCCGCAGACGTATTCAAAGCAGGTGACATGATTCACGTAGCTGGGGAATACGGGTACAGGATGTCCTTCTACGGAAGGGGCGGTCTCTGTATTGACCAGTTTCAAACATTTTTTGAGGGTTTGTTAGGGCGGACAAGGTCACCGCCGGCTATAGTTATAGTGCATATCGGGGGCAATGATTTGGTCACCATCGGTAGACGACTACTCCTGGAGGCACTGCTTTCCACTGTAAGTTGGTTGGCGAGGAGAGTTCCGGGGTGCACGATTGCTTGGTCCCATTTGATTCCACGAAAGGTGTGGCGGGGGGCTGTCTCTATACCTGCTTTGAATCACTCTGTTAGAAAGCTTAACAATAAAGTGAGTAGGTTGTTCCGTTCCAGGACATTGCATTCTATTTCTCATAGCTGTATTACTGATGACAGGATGTATTCGGGGGATGGTGTGCATTTGTCTTGGGAGGGGAATGAGTTGTTCTTAGGAGATTTTTTAGCATGGTTGAAATCTTTGAAACATGACCTTTAGGTAGGAGTTTTTTGTGGGGGGTCCGGATAGCCGGTCAACTATCCGGCCTGTGGCGGTAAGGTCATGATCGGTGAGCACTAATTGGAAGATCCCTATGAGTGGGCGTCACCCAACACGGATGGGAGCGCTCGGGGGAGGTGGCCTTTGGCCCCTCAACGGGGAGGCGGTCCCTTCTAAGGATGGGTCGCCGGAAGAAGAGGAAAGGCGGTCAAGGCCCCTTCCTGTGTAGGAGGGGTTACAGCCCCCTCCTGGGGAATTTCCCGGGGCCGGTGACATCTGCGACGGCAGATGCGGTAAGTTGTGTGGGGTTGGGGGGAGGTCTACGATACCTTCTAGATACCTCACACGAGTTTTCGAACGACCTTTAACTGGCGTCGAGTTGATAAGTGCCCCCGTCAAGACAAGGGAAATTGTAGTAGTTGCACGTGAGTACGCCTCAGTGCTGTCGCCCCTCCCAAGTGGGGGGGGTATGTCTGGTTAGGGATCTTGACACCGGTTACGACCTTGCCGTTGGCCCTTAAACGTTAGGATGTACAATTTCAATATTTCAAGTAAATGTTTTTGTAGGATGTTAGATCGGCTAGGAGAACCTCTGTATTAGAGAATCTGTTAAGGTTAGCCAAACATCGCAGTGTGGTATGAAATTGTACATTAATGTTTAAATGTTCTAATTTTTTGTTTTAATAAATACGGCCGGGAGGGTCACTCCCTCCCACTTCCAAAAACTTCAAGAACCGTTTCCGGTTTCCCTCATTTGGGGATTGTGTTGAGAGGGGGTGGCGGGTATCTCAGCCATATGGAAAGGGGCGACCACTCGGTCCCCCCGAACGTATGGCAGAGTGCCTCGATCCCCCCGGGAAGACATTTTTGGGCGGGAGGCGCGTCTCGGCTGGTATGCCCGAAGCGGCGTAGCCGGGGCGCGCTTTTTCCCGCCCTTGAGTGGGCTGGCCTAGACACGGACGCCGCCGGCCACGCCCTCGGGGCAGGCAGGGGCGGGTTTACGCCCGCCCTGAAGATGGATAAAAAGAGACGCAAGACCAGAAGACATCCTCTTGTTCCTGTGCTCTGAAGCTGCACCTCCCCGCTGCACGTGAGCTCGAGACGGAACGAAGAGCCAATTTTGACCCACCCACCAGCCCCTGAGGACAGCTAGTTGTTTTAATAAAGTTGATCGGTTATTCTATTTTGTTTTTCAGGTTGTTTTTGGGTGTGATATTGATATTGAATGTGTAATAAAGATTGGTATAATGTTACGAGTTGGTGATTAAAGAATGTCGGATTTGAGGTCCATTTGGACACAGGTTTTCGGTCATAGTGGCCAATGTAGTTTCGTTTAGTTAGCACTTGTCGTATTTATTTCGGTCAGGCGGTAGGCGGTAAGGTCATGATCGGTGAGCACTAATTGGAAGATCCCTATGAGTGGGCGTCACCCAACACGGATGGGAGCGCTCGGGGGAGGTGGCCTTTGGCCCCTCAACGGGGAGGCGGTCCCTTCTAAGGATGGGTCGCCGGAAGAAGAGGAAAGGCGGTCAAGGCCCCTTCCTGTGTAGGAGGGGTTACAGCCCCCTCCTGGGGAATTTCCCGGGGCCGGTGACATCTGCGACGGCAGATGCGGTAAGTTGTGTGGGGTTGGGGGGAGGTCTACGATACCTTCTAGATACCTCACACGAGTTTTCGAACGACCTTTAACTGGCGTCGAGTTGATAAGTGCCCCCGTCAAGACAAGGGAAATTGTAGTAGTTGCACGTGAGTACGCCTCAGTGCTGTCGCCCCTCCCAAGTGGGGGGGGTATGTCTGGTTAGGGATCTTGACACCGGTTACGACCTTGCCGTTGGCCCTTAAACGTTAGGATGTACAATTTCAATATTTCAAGTAAATGTTTTTGTAGGATGTTAGATCGGCTAGGAGAACCTCTGTATTAGAGAATCTGTTAAGGTTAGCCAAACATCGCAGTGTGGTATGAAATTGTACATTAATGTTTAAATGTTCTAATTTTTTGTTTTAATAAATACGGCCGGGAGGGTCACTCCCTCCCACTTCCAAAAACTTCAAGAACCGTTTCCGGTTTCCCTCATTTGGGGATTGTGTTGAGAGGGGGTGGCGGGTATCTCAGCCATATGAGAGGGTGCGAGCGCTGCGCTGCCGAGTCCAAGGCTTAGCGCTGAGACAACAGCACCCCTCCGCCTCCGTCTGCATCTGTGTCTGCGCCAGTGTGGTCAAGCTCTACGGTTACGCGCAACCTAGAGCATGTAGCATGTCGCCTGCAGCCTGTATCCTTGACTTTCTAAGAACTGCGGATCTATAAAAAGGACCATTTAGAACCATTTAGAACCTCATGAACCTGCTGCTTCCTGTTGGCTGGCTGACGTGAGTACTCTTCAAGAACAACACTGCAGGGCAGGGAGTCTGCCATTTTTGCTTTACACCAGGAGCACATCAAGGACTGCAGTGCTGCCCCTGATGGTAGCTGTTCCTTGCTCCGTTTAACTTGCAGTGTGGATCAGCAAGTGGTAGGTTCCAGAGCTATATGGAGTAGACAGGCTTGGGAGAGCACTGAGGAGTTTGCCATTTCTTACGTTTAACTAAGTGTCGATAAGAGTAGGCGGCAGGACTAAGTAGGAGTGTTACAATCGCACCGGAATCTTACCCACAAGGAGCAAAAGTAAATATATAATCAAAAGCACAGTCCTAGACATGAGATCAGGTAAGGTAAGGACTGTGGGAACAGCAATTAAACGTACAAAAAAACTACAGCAATCAAATGTGGTAAAAAAATTAAAATAAATACTCCAGGTCAGAACCAATCTCTTATATGCCCGTTTGCTAGGATGTTCGAGAAATCTCTTAAAATACCAGACAAATTTCAATTTCTGAAGGATCCTGCGGGTGGTATGTTGTCAATGACAATGGAAACAAATAAAGATAAAGACAAATTACAAACACCAATGAAACCCTTTAATACTAATACTAATACTGATGCCCTAAATCAGTCACAAAACAGCAAAGAAATAAAAGATTTGGACCAAATTGAATTTGTCTGGAATGAAAATGAATCTGTGGATCTAGAAATACAAACTGCAGCCCAACAGTTGGGGAAAACTCAAGAACAACTCTCAAAAGATATGGGAAATTGCTATACGACGAAAGAAAATAATATAGCTGTAACATCTAACCTGGCTGTCACTACCGCAAACAAACTGCTGTCGCAATTTGTGGGATCTAACCAAGAAGATTGCCACGACATAACTGACCAAGCTGAGCAGATAGTACAAAGGGTCCCTCTTGAAGTCAACGTTGAGATTACAAAAAGGTTGGGCATAATCTCTGAGGTAACTGAAATACACCTAGACCATCAACAGGAATCACAAAGGAGCATTCGGACTGACAACATATCCAATGAAGTGGCTGACAACAGTGTAAACAAGGTTGAAATTAGGGAGCAAACACTAGACTCCGTGGGAGCTGAAGATTCCAAAGATGAAACTGTGGAAACTGGAGCAAAACACCAGGGCGTAGTCAAACCCTGGGATATTTTCTACCAAATATTAACCCTTACGCTTGAAGCCCTTCACTATCAATCAAATAAAATGGATATACAAATTGACCTTCTAAAAATGATGGCAAATAATGTGGCTGGGATTGACAACAAACTGGCCCAATTAAATGACCTGATAATCAGAGTACAAAGAGATAATGAAAAAACATCCTCTGACAGCATCTACGTGCCTATCATGGATAAGCTTTCAGCCATACCTGCGGTATTAACAAGCATAATAGATGATGCCAAAAGAACCATCCATCACAGTAAGGACAATCCCAAAACAAACATCACAAGTTCCATGGGAATGGAAAAAATTACATCTGGGGATGGTACGGGCAACTCTATTCCCGTAGGGCCACAACAATTAATAAGTCAATTTGATGATTCAGTTAACATACATATTCTACAGGCAAAGGATTATCTGGACAATGAAATCCGGTGTGAAGCTCTGCGTAAACTCGCCAAAAACGATCAAAATTCGATTGATAACCAGCCGGATGGATTCTCAACAATGACAAAACGCCAAAAGAAAAAACTCCGCAAAGCAAGAAAAAATGAGAAACAGAAGGTGAATACTATGAGTATTCCACCTAAGGACCCCAAATCATCTAACTCAGGACCTAACAACGTCTTCCCTATCTTTGGATAAAAAACAGTAAACGTTCATGGTCTGATAAATACTAATGAATTACAAAACCAGGAATGGGAAGAAGATAGAGAAGTGGAAGTACGAGTAATAAACAGTATGCCAGAGAGTCTACAAATGGGACCTAACCAGAATAAAAACCTAAACAAGGAAGAAAGAGATCAAACTACTTTTAACTCTGATACAATGAATGGAAGCATCGCTACAAAAGAGTCAGAAACAATGAATTCTCATCTCAAAGCATGTATGAAGGAAAATATTTAAAAAAATAGACATTGTCCTAACAGAGAGAAGGGCAGAAAGTAGCCACGACATAATATCTGAACGAGATCACTTGCAGATTAAATGCGTGAATGGCAATAAAACAGTAACCTGTACAACGAAACATACTAAAAAAAACGGAGGCTGTAAATCAACACAATACTGAAACTAATGTGAAACTCAAATTTACACCAGAATTCCGCTCTAGAGATAGACATGATATCCTTAATCGAGGAAATTTACTGCGACTTTTCAAATCCATACCTTCCCTCAACAACATTGTATCTAATGACATTATATCTGTTCAATTTATGGAGGATGACCGGAATAGCCAGACCCCAACCTTAATCTCACTATCCTCAATATCTATAGCTGATCAGATAATGAAGGAGCAAAAGATATTCAAAACCTGGGGTATAATACTTACCAAACAAATTCCAGAGGTTTACCCTAGTCCTTTTGTAGGAGATGAAACTCCACTGAAACATAAGAAGGTAGGGACGAAGACTGTATCAGTCCTAAGAAATGCACTTGCCAGATCTCCAGAAAAAAATGAAAGTACCATCTTGCAAAAAGAGGTAGAAAGAAACACAGAAATAAATGTAAAATGGATCAACTTGGCACTGCATAGTAACCAGAGTCAATGAAATAGAAGTCCACTACAAATTGGAACTAAAAGCACACACAAAGAAATAATAAGTCTATGTTGCAAAATGCTTACTTGGAATGTGGCTGGACTAAGCGAAAAAACTTCTGATCCTTTATGGCAGGGCTTTGTTAAGCAGTATGATATGTTGGCCTTTCAAGAGACATGGGACATATCACCCAGTTTTTCATTAGATGGCTTTCTTAGTTTCTCAACCCCAGAAGTACCGGGGCTGAGAGGAAGAGCTAAAGGGGGCTTGCTTACATTGTTCTCACTTAACTTGGTTGGGGTTTTTAAAAAAATAGAACCCACCCCTCTGAATTCATTGATAATTGAATGGACCATTTTGGACCAACAAAAACTTCTAATTGTTAATTTTTATAATTCCAGGGCAGGCTCATCTGAGAATGAGCATTTGACTGCCCTGGCAGATTTTCTGTCAGTCTACAAACATAATCGCACTTCTATCCCAGAGATGGTTATTATGGGAGATTTTAATATTTACCCTTGTGAGGGGGATTGTTATAATGATGTACATGGAGGATCACCTGTGGAGGGGGTCCCTCATTTTGAACATAGTAAGGAGGGTGATGCCTTTGAGAGTCTCCTTGCCAATTCAAATTTATTAGAACCAGGCTTAGGTAATGACGAGATTAGAGCACCTACATTTATTGGGAGGGACGCATACATAGTTATCGACTATATTTTTGTTTCCCCTTGGGTGTTAGCCAAAACGCAGGAGTACAGTGTAGTGACCGCAATTTTTAGTGACCACAACCCCGTCTTATTGGCTATAGATCTTGAGAGTTTCTTGCATGGGAGGAAATCAAGCGTGGTGGCCTCAAAAGACTTGTCAACTGGAGGGCAGGGCAGGAGGGTAAAATGGGAGAGGGTTATTCCAGAAACCTTTTTTAAAACACTTGCACAGGAAACCGAGGACAATATGGCTGTCTGCTTAGACTCCACTGCATCAGGGGCTGATGTTGTGGATGCCTATGTAGAGATATGCTCATGGATTTCCAAGAATTTGGAGTCTAGAAACGGCTCACATTGTGAGAAGGTGTTTAAATGGTTTGACAAAAAGTGCTCACTCGCCCATAGTGCCCTACTTAAAGCGCTGAAACGTAGAACCAGGGATAGGTCAATTGTGGCGAACCTTCGTAAGGAATACAAACTGGCACTTGCAAATCGCAAGAACCAAATTAAGGAAGAAGCTTGGGGTCATCTACAATCTGTTGATGTGTTGAGAGACAGCAAATTTTGGGCTATCATCAAACAGTCGTTTTTCACTGAGGAGGGGAAATCAGATATGGACTGCGTAATTGAAGATGAGAGTTGGCTCAACCACTTCGGAAACATCTATGATATTGAGCTAGGGGTTCCTACTCCCCCAGATTTAGTTGTACCTCGAAACAATATGTCCATTAAGTTTAACACCTCTGAAGTGGAAAAGGCGATTAAAAACACTAGCAAACATAAGGCCCCTGGCCCGGATGGGGTCCCTGCAGATCTTTATATTTTGTACCCACAATTTTGGTCCAAAATTCTAACAAATGTTGTCAATGCAATACTCACCGCAGGCTCCCCAACCTCTTGGTCAACCTCCATTATCGTTCCGATTTTCAAGAAAGGGAACAGGGGAGACCCCGCTTGCTACAGGCCAATCTCCATGCTGGACTCAGCCGTAAAGATCTTAGGCAGAGTTATCTTACAGAGATTGGGAGATTGGCTTGAGGGGAAAGGGGTTCTCTCTAATCTCCAGTACGGTTTTAGGGCACATAGGGGGACCATGGATCAATGCCTAAACCTTCATTTCATTATTAGCAAGTACACAGTGGTGAAGGAGGGGCTTCTATATTTGGGTTTTATGGATCTTTCTTCCGCATTTGATTTGGTCAATCGTTCTAAATTATGGTTCATTTTGCGGGATATGAGTTTGGACATTACGTTGGTCAATTTTTTAAATGATCTTCACCAGAACTTGTCGGCTTCTGTTAGGGTAACAAGGGAGGGCAGATGTACTGAGCAATTTAGATCAAGAAGAGGGGTCAGACAAGGTTGCATTCTGGCCCCTCTCCTATTTACGGTCTACAATAATTCTTTGGGTAAATCCTTAGATCTGGCCACCCTGGACGTCCCGCGTATGGGAGGGTCGGCTATACCGGTCCTCCTGTACGTGGACGACGCTGTCCTACTTGCTCGAACTGGCACTGGATTACAAAGATTGTTAGATCATTTTGGCTCCTTTATGGAGGCCTTAGACTTAAAAATCAACACCTCGAAATCCCACGTAATGGTGGCTGGTTCATGCAGGAAAACCATGAAGATCAAAACCTTTAGATGCAATGGAACGCCAATCTCAAGGGTACCTTCCTTTTGTTACTTAGGGGTTTTATTTGATGAAAGAGGGAATTGGGGCCCCCAGTTGAAACTCAAGGGTAACGTGGTTGCAAGATCAACCACAGCCCTCATGAATTTTTCAAAAAGATTGGGTGCAAGACCCATGGAGGCTATGATCCGCATTTATAAATCAAAGTGCGTAGCAATTGCCTCATATGGGGCTGATATATGGGGCTATGTTCCAACAACAGGGATTCAAATCATAGAAAACAAGTTCATAAGATCCCTTCTGTCACTCCCTAAATCATCCCCTACATATTCCATCCACTGTGAAGTAGCCTTGGGGTACATCTTTGATCACTTAAAAATGGCCCCTTTATTACGATGGGTTAAAACCTGGCTAAATGAGGAGATCACGCTTAACCACCTAATACTCAAGGATTGTATGGCCCTGGATAGAGTAGATAGAATACCCTGGCTTGCGTATGTTAGAGCGGCATGCGTGAGGCTAGGACGTCCGGAAATGTATCTATCACCACAGGGTCTCAGGAATGAGGATGTAGGGTGGATCAGCGCAACTTCCTCAATTTACTTGAGTCGGAAAGGGAGGAAGTTGAACTCAGGAAACCTATAGTGAGATCAATCTATCAACTTGTGATCTCCCCAGTCATGGAACCCTATCTGAAGTACGTGACCAACTCTTACCATCGTTTCCTTTTAGTTAGATTCAGGTTCAACCTCATCCACCTCACACTAGGTACCTATCTGAAGTGGGGGAACCCTGAAGATACTCCAACCTGCACCTGTGATAGTTTCTCTACACAGGACACGCTCCACTTGGTGATGTTTTGCAAGCACTTTCTGGTAGCCCGTAAACATTTTTTATCCCCTGTTCTGAAGGAACTAAAATTCGTCCAGGTGAGGCCTGCCCTCCTACATTTACAAATGCTTGATTCTATGCAGGTTACGCATAGTGTAGCCAGTTTTTTGGTAGCTGCAGCGCGTATAAATAAAATAAGACTCACCCTAATGAATTCACTATCAGGAGGACACATAACTGAAGGATGATTGTCTGAAAATAGGGTTGGGCCTCTATATTCATGATACAGATTTTGTCTCTTTTCTCTTTGCATCAAAGATTTTAACTGTTTTAGATTGTTTGAACTGCAATCATGTGTATATCTTATTTCTGTACAAATCTTAATGTGTATATAATGTGTATATAAGGAATTTCTGTATGGCTGGTATCTCCTCCACACCTTTCTCCAGTCTGCTGTTAGTACTGTGGCCAGTATCTACTCCTGAATCACTCTTAGTGCCCTTCGCCCATATTGTTTTTCTGATGACCCTCCTGCACAATCTCACTAACCTTAATAAATATTCTGCTTCTAGCCAGTAGGTCCGTAGATGTATGGGTAGCTGAGGTAGCATTAGCCTTTACTGAGAGTGAGCTTGTACTCTCCGAAATACCTGCGGTCGTCCCTATTGCCCCCTTGTTGCCTGTACAAGGGGTCTTCTGACATGGCCCCATAGCATTCTCTGAAAGGGACGTTTTGTTTGTGTCGGCTGTCACGCTCATGGGCAAACTTCCGTAAAGGAGGTTTTCATTTCCCTTGTCAGTAACTGTTTATCCTTGTGCCGGAGGTCGTCTTTTAAAAAAAACTGCTGCTGTGCCAAGGGCCTCCACGCTCCCACACTGCCTTTCCTGTCAACCATGTCAGGGTTTGGATCTCCTGCTACAGTCTGCCATGAGCAGGGCTTCCATTGCCCTGCCAAATCTCCACTTAAATTGCCCATCCAGTTTTTCAGCAGGCCTTCAATCTTCAGTCACATCACTTTCACTGCCGCTGCCCTCTGGAGTTGCCTCCTTGCTTCTCTGACCGCTTGGGAACTCGCTAGCCAAAGGAGCACCTTCACTGCTCTCAGAGCTCCTTTCGTACCACTCCCCAATAATCTCCACAGCCTAGTGGTGCACATTCCAAACACATTCCATAAAGGGAGGGGTGCTCCAGCAGGCAATTACCCTAACCGACTCTAGTAGGGAGAAGGACCACACTTGGCCACCATCTAGCTTCCCCTAGGATTGACTATCTTTTAGTAGAGGACCATCTTCTCCAACAGTCAGCATCAATGACTTGATCATAGATGATGAAGTTAAGAATTCCTCCGTTAAAAACGACATTACACATTTCATTAACGATAACAATGTAGATGAAACTCCTCCTAAACTATTCTGAGACTCACTCAAAGCTTCCATAAGAGGAAGCATAAATAACCTGATGGCATCCATAAACTAAATGGATAACCACCTCCTAAATGAGTTACAGACCAATATCAAAGCTCTGTTATTTAAACTAAACCAATCTAAGGGCTCCATGGCACTCCCTGAGCTAAAATCTCTTAAATACGACCATAACAACATTTTCAACACTGACGCTCATAAATAGGTTGAGGTCAACAAAGTAGAAAATATTAACAAAAATAATAAAGTCAGCTGATTTCTAGCTATTTAAAATTCAGACAAAACAAATGTGTGATACTAGCTATCAAAAATACTATTGCCGTAAATATCACTTCATTGACAGACATTTTGAATTATTTTCAAAACTTCTGTGAATTCTTATACAGTCCCATTAATACAATTAATGCTAATCTATGTGGAGAATTTATGCACAATTTGTAATTTCCCATCCTAGATCCAGATTATGCAGATAGCCTCAATAACCCTATAGAACAGGATGGGATCCTCAAAGTCATATCTAGCTTAAAATGAGATAAAGCTCCTGGCCCAGACAGTTTCAATAGTAAAATGTATAAGAAATATGCATGAATACTACTTATACCTGCCATCATTTGTTTCTTTATTTTGCAGACACAGGTAAAATCCAAAGCTCAGCTGCTGTGGCAACAATACTCATAATCCCTAACAAAGGGAAATATGCAAGGTTCAACTGCTTTGGCAACAATAGTCATTTTCCCTAAAGAAGAAAAAGATCCCCATGAGATTAAAAACTACCAACTGATTTCACAAATAAATATAATCTATGCTAAAGTGTTAGGTATGAGACTAGACAAAATGTTTTGAGTAAACTGTTACATATGACCTAGACATGGTTCCCGAAAGGTCACTTGGCAAGTGATAATGTTAGAGATTTGTGCATTGCTCTGGAAAAAGCTATCACAAGGAGATGATGGATGGAGCATTGAAACTTTTCAGACACTCACCCCCAGTCACAGATCTGGGTTGAATCCGTCATCACTCTTAGCTCACTTTGTCACCTCAGTTCAGACACAGCTATATGCAAATCAGTCTTGACCCTGTGCCTCTTGGGAACAATCCATCCTGAACTGCCAAGCCAGGTCTTCCCTGAACCAGAAACAAGCATCCTGGGACCAGTTTTGGCGTAACACCCCACATCAGCCAGGCTAGCTTGAATCCAGTGGCAGAGTGAGCAAAGGACCCATGTCTGGGTATACTCTGCCATCTTAGGGCAAACAAAGTAAACAAAAGGAGATGATGGATGGAGCACTGAAACTTTTCAGACACTCACCCCAGTCACAGATCTGGGTTGAATCCATCATCGTTCTTTAACTCACTTTGCCACCTCAGTTCAGACAGAGCTATATGCAAATCAGTCTTGACCCTGTGCCTCATGGGAACAGTCCAGCCCGAACTGCCAAGCCAGGTCTTCCCTGAACCAAAAACAAGCATCCTGGGACCATATTCGGGGTAACAACCCTCATCAGCAAGGCTAGCTGGAATCCAGTGGCAAAGTGAGCAAGGGACCCATGTTTGGGCATACACTGCCAACTTAGGGTGAACAAAGCAAACACAAGGAGATGATGGACAGAGCGCTGAAACTTTTCAGACACTCACCCCCAGTCACAGATCTGGGTTGAATCCATCATCGTTCTTTAGCTCACTGTGCCACCTCAGGCAGACAGCCTGCTGTAGAAAGAATCTTCTGGGGACAATGATGTATAGCTGCCCTGTTAGCAAGAAGAGAATTTGGCATCAGCTGCTCTGGAATTGTTTAAAGGGTTCTTGGAGAAGCATTCCTGCTGGTTGTTAAAGGTGTCTTTAGAAGAAGCCTTTCTGGTAAAAAACCAGAGGTGAAGGTGCAACTTATCATCAAGTCTGGTTTAAGAGGTAGAAAACAGCACTTTGAAGCTCTCCATGATAGGTATATTTCAGTGAAGGAAAGACTGGTCTCTTTACAGAGTGTAGGCATTGACTGAATTGAGACTTCATTTGCATTGGTAACTCAGTGATTAGTAGATTCCCCTTAGAGAATAGCCTTCCCAGTGAGCCAAAGACTATCGCCTATCTGGAGAGACGGCAGCTATCATTGATCATCATGTATAGGTTTCCTTGTGGTGCTTGACATCCTTGCTAGGGAACTGTGCTACACCATTGCTGCAGCTGGATGTTTTGCTAAGTTCTGTTACAGGGTTTTATATAGCACTTGATCATCAGTCAGGTTTCTTGGTGCTGGGTAACACAGACAACGCACTGCAGGCAGAAACTTAGTCATACGCTTGTCTGAAGAACCAAGTCTTCAGGGGTTTCCGGAATCTCAAATAGTTGGATGTAGATCGCAACTCTGGGGAAATGGAGTTCCAGATGCGAGGGTCAAGAACAAAAAATCTGGAACCTTCCGTCCTCTTCTTTTAAAATGAGGGGGTTGTGAGGAGACTCTTGTGAGTGAACCTTAAGTTGCGATTACATCGTTGTTGTTTCTCAGAAGCCAAAACCTTTAATTCCTACAGGATTGGATTATCAATCAATCAATCAGGGAATTGTGAAGCAAACTACTCACCCGTGAGGGTCTCAAGGGTCTCAAGGCGCTGGGGGGGGTGCAGCTCCGGGTCAGCCGAAGAGCCAGGACTTGAGGCTCTTCCTTATGGTGTGCAGACTGGGGGCATGTCTTCAAATTTTAAAAGCACCTCTAAATGGTCTCCCAGGTCATCTGCCTGATGCTGTGTAGTCCTACTCACATACAATAGAGATACCATTTCTAGAGAGATTTGAGATAAATATTGAGCCAACTCTGTTTACCATTAAAGTCCGAAGGCTGCCCATACTGTGGGCGCTCACACGTTGGTATGGCCTTTGCCCCAGATCTAACACCCATTGTAAAACTGTATTTTACAGCCTGTTTTTGTTACGTTATGTTATAACAATTTATATAGCGCACTAATACTAATACCTCCATTGTAACATAAAATCCTGCCCTCAAGAACCCCCACCCTCCACCACCACTGCAAGGCAACTCCACTGCATGCTGATCAACACCTGTTCAATCCACAAACACACCCTTGAGATCTGGGACACCATCACATCCTTCACACCAGATGTTATCTTCCAAACCGAAACCAGGCTCAGCCCTCCATAAGCACCCAACATAATCACCGCCACTCCAAACGGATACAAGATAATTCACGAGGTCCACATCAACAAACACGGAGGTTAAATAGCTGTCATCCACAAATAATCCCTCAGCTGCAGAGCCACCACTGATGGTACTTCCCCCATCATGGAACATCTCAACTTTAAAATCCACATTGACGGTAAAACAACAGTCATAGGCACTCTCACATACAGACCCCCAGGACCTCGCCCTGTCTTCTGCAAGGCCATTTCTGATTTTATTGCCCCCTCTGACACTCAATTCAAAAGACTTCTTCTTTCCCGGGGACCTGATTTTTCACGTTGATGACCCCAATGAGGCTAATACCACCGATCTCCTAGAAAGCATGGGCACGCTTGGCCTAACACAACTAGTCACCGACCCCATGCACATTGCTGGACACACACTGGACCCCATAGTTTCATCCAGCAACAGAATCAAGTACCATCACTCCTCCAAAATCATCTGGTCCAACCACTCGATTGTCCACTTCTACATCATATCCACCCACAAGATCCCCGCCTACCATTACAGCACCCCCCACAGGAGCTGTGGCAAAGTAACCGAAGACCTTTGGACCAACACCCTCAGCTCCTCATCCTCAGAACCCACCTCTAACCTCGAGGTAGCCATCGAAAACTTCAACAAATGGATTACACACAATGCCAACATAGTTTCACCCCTCAAACCCACCACAACAGACACACCCTCCAAATACTCCAACGGGTTCATTCCAGAACTTGAGTCCACTAACGCAACTGCGAAAGGTTTGAATGGGACTGGCACACCAACAAAACACCCAACGACTGAGCCAACTTCAAACTAGCTCTCAACAAATACCACTAACATCTGAACTCTCCCACAAAGGACCCTCACCATCCACCTCAAAGCTAGCTCCAATCACAGCAAGGGGCTCTTCTGCATCATCAAATAGTTCTTCAACCCAGCAGCTTCAGAGAACACCATCACCCCTTCCAGGACCGCTGCAACACCCTTGCACACTTTTCTTCAACAAAATCACCACAATCTATTAATACATCGCCCCCCACCACCCATAACTGACTTCAACAGACTCTTCAACCTCAACGACTCCAACAGAAACACAATAACCACATTGGACCCACTCTCCACACAAACCACCATCATGAGCTCCATCCACTCCGGAGCTCCCAGAGATCCCTGCCCCCACCATTGTTCAACTTCGGGAACAACACCATCAGCAAGGAACTCACCACAATCCTCAGCTCATCCATCAACTCTGCCTCCTTCCCAGAGGGATAAAAGCATGCAGACGTCAAACAGCTCCTCAAAAACCCACCGCAGATCCTGAAGAACTCAAAAACTACTGGCCAATCTCCCTGCTCCCATTTCCCACTAAAGTCTTGGAGAAAGCAACAAACATCCAGTTCACCAACCACCTGGAAAATAACAACCCCCTGGACCTCTCCCAATCTGAATTCTGCTCAAATCACAGCACGGATATAACCCTAATTGCAGCCACCTATCAGGGCTCTCCTAGGCAGAGGAAGAACTGCCGCTCTGATCCTCCTCGACCTCTCTGCAGCCTCTGACATCATGTCCTGCTACACTCTGCTACACGGCCTCCACCAGATAGGGATTTGAGGGAAAAGCCCTCAAGTAGATTGCATCCTTTCTCTCTGGAATTACTCAGAGCATCCGCCTCCCACACTACATCTTGGGGCCCAAAAATATCATTGGCAGCATTCCCCATGGGTCCTCACTGAGTCCAACCTTGTTCAACACATGCATGACCGCCCCGGCCACCTTGGTCAGATCCAATGGTATGACCATCATTTCTTATGATGGCCACACTCAGCTCATCCTCTCTCTATCCTCTGACCCCACCACAACCAAATCCAACTTCCACATGTTCAAGACCAGCGTTGCCAGCTGGATGCAGAACAGGTGCCTCAAACCCAACACTGATAAAACTGAGACAGTCGTCTTCAGGAGCAACTCCTCACCATGAGATGACTCCTACAGGCCAGGTGTACTTGGCTCCTCACCCACACCCACACTCACAGAGCATGCAAGCAACTTTGGCATCGTACAGACAGCAACCTCACCATGAAGAAGCAGATAAATGCTAACTCATCATCCTACTTCCTCTCTCTAAGCATGCGCCGGAAAATCTTCAAACGGCTTCCCACCAGCACCAAACGTACCATCACCCAGGCCCTTGTCACCAGCCGCTTGGACTATGGCAACTCCATTTATGCGGGATCAGTTTACAACTACTAAACAGACTACAGATCATTCAGAATGCAGCAGTTCGGCTCGTCCTCAACCTAACTAGGAGGACCCACATCACCCCTCTCCTCAGATCACTATGCTCCCCATCAGCAAACTGTGCCAGTTCAAACTCCTAACCCACACCTACAAGGCCCTGCACAACAAAGGACTGACCTACCTCAACCACATGTGAATTTCCACCAACCAGCATGACGACTGCACTCCACATCCCTCTACCTAGCCCACAGGCCCCGCATACGCAGAAGCAGGAGCGACAGCGAGCCTTCTCTCTTCCTGGCCGCCAACTCCTGGAACAGTCTTTCCCTCCACCTCCGAACTGCCCCCACCCTGCAGGATTTTAGGATAGACTTAAAAAACTGGCTATTTGACTGATGTCCCTCTGCAGCTGAAACCGACCCCCTCACCCCAGCACCTGGATAACTTTATGGGTGATAAGAACCACTTTAAAAATCATGTTTGATTGATTGATTTGATTGTTATTTTGCCTACTTTGTATTGGGGGCCATTGGGAAATAAAACAGGGGAGACAATATTGGGACGTATATCTTGTAGCATATAGGTAAACCTGCTCAGGAAATACCCCATTGAGGTACCATTTTAAAATTGTTGTTGAGGATACAAAGACTACTGACTTTCAAAGCCCCCATCAATTTCAGAAAATATCACCCTTAATCTGGAAGGATAGACAATGACTTTCAAAATAGCACCAACGTCAATTGAAAATATGGCATCTGATCACACAGATCTCCTTGGAGGTTACTGCTTAAAGTTTATTGTGTCTTTTCCTAATTTTATCTTGCTTTCTCTGTCCTTCCCCCCCCCATTTTTGTGCCTTCTACTGCTTTTTCTTCATTTTTTACTGCTTCCTCCTTTCTTCCCCATTTTTCTGAGTGCTTTTTCCTGTTTTCCCTCATTTTTCCATGCTTCTCCCTGTTTTTTACCTCATTTGCAGTTCCTTCCACCCGTTTTCCCACCTCTCGCCTAACCCTGCCCATTGCTTACCAGCGCCCCTCCCTACGTACAGGACCAACTTAATGGGGGGCATAGTGTGACCCCATTGAGCAGGCCCAATCTCTTCCCTTTTTCTGAGTTCTTTCTTGTGCTTTTCCCTCATTTTGTACTCATTTCTCATTGCTTTCCCCCTGTTTTTCTGAATACTTTCTCCTGCTTATTGCCTCATTTTTTAATGCTTTCTCCGCAAAGTTGTTAACAACTCCAGCTCCTTGAGACCCTCACAAGTGATTTGCTGTGCTTTATAAATCCTGATTAATTGATTGAAGTGTGATTCCAATATGCACTCTCATACATTCCACAGCACATTCTCAGTACCAGATGATTGGTATCTTCTGTAATACAAATACAGGGTGCAGAAGAATACTGATTTGGGGGTATGTTCAATAGCACTGGATGCAGAGCACCACGCGATGTGTCCAATTCTACAAAGAGTTACCACCAGCAGAATGAAAACATAGTTCCCCGTATTGATTAAGTTCTTTGAATGTATCAATGTTGTTGGAAATTGGATTACTGGTTGAGGGGTGGGAGAAACCCTACTCAAGCAGCAACCGCAATCTTTACCATGGTGAAACACAAGCAAACACCAAATAAAAATGTGCTCAACCAATCTGGAATGGAATGGAATGGAATGAGGGTTTGTAGAGCGCGATGGCTACCCAGGGGCGTCCCAGCGCTGTAGGGAACTTGAGCTAGTCCGGAGGGGTAGGAAGAGGGAGGCTAGGTTTGGTTTTAAACAGAGGTTTTGCTGAATAACCAGGTTTTGAGAGTTTTTCGGAAGGTGAGGAGGTTGGGTTCGGATCTGAGATTGAGAGGGAGGGAGTTCCAGATCTTGGCCAGGTTGTAGGAGAGCGAACGACCACCACATCTGGCCTTCCTGATGCGTGGTACTGAGGCAAGGTAGGAGGTCGCAGATCTGAGAGAACGAGTGGGCTGGTAGGTTTTCACAAGGGGAGAGTTAATAGGGGGCGTGTTCCCCAGTAAGAGCGGTGTGCAATGCACATGCTCTTAAACTCGATTCTAGATCTCACCGGGAGCCAGTGAAGATCTCTCAGTCTGGCTCTTACTGACGTTCGGCGGGGGATATCCAGAAGAATTCTTGCTGCGCAATTTTGAATAACCTGGAGTCTGTTGATTGTGGATTGGGGTGCTCCAAGATATAAGGCAATTCCACAGGCGAGGCGGGAGAGGATCAATCAATCAATCAATCAGTGACACTTATAAAGCGCGCTACATACCCGTAGGGTCTCAAGGCGCTGGGGGGGGGGGTGCCGCTACTGCTCGAACAGCCAGGTCTTCAGCTTCTTCCTGAAGGGGAGGTGGTCTTGGGTCAGGCGCAGGTCGGACGGGAGGGAGTTCCAGGTCTTGGCGGCCAGGTAGGAGAAGGACCTTCCTCCTGTAGTCGCTCTTCGGATGCGGGGGACGGCGGCGAGGGCGTGGTTGGCTGATCGGAGGTGGCATTTGGGAGCGGAGGATCAGTCCTTGAACCACAATTCGTCTCGAGTGGAATGGAAGCAAAGGGAGAATTTTGCGGAGCAGTCTCATCAGGCCAAAACAGGTCGCAGCTAGCTTAGTGGCCTGATGGTTGAAGGACAGAGTGTGGTCAAGCCAGATGCCCAGGCTCTTGATTTGCTCCTTGGGTTGCAGGGGTTGCCTAAGCAGGAGGGCCAGATGGGGTCGATGGTTTTGGCGATGTTATTACCCAGGAGCATTATCTCAGTTTTTTCCCCATTAAGCCTAAGACAGGAGCTGGACATCCAGGTGGTGACTGCTTCCAGACATTTGTGTAGGCTGTGTTGAGAGTTTAGGGGGGGGGTCCAGAGATACCACTAGCTGCGTGTCGTCCGCATAGGACACGATCTTTACGCCAAATGGGCGGACGACATCAGCTAGGGGGCGCAGATAGACATTAAAAAGGTTGGGACTCAGGGACGAGCCCTGAGGCACTCCACAATTAAGTGGTCTACTGGCAGAGGAGAAGTCTCTCTCAAAAACCTTGAAGGATCTGTCAGTCAGAAAGGAACTCATCCAACTGAGGGCGGTCCCGGGCTTTATGCCAATCTGGTAGCTTGGCATAAAGCACTCAGACTTATCTTAGAGGCAATAGGTAAAGTATTTATGCAGCACTTCAAACAGTAATAAAGTGACACCACAACACAAGGAAAGTCCCATGCTAATTTAGGAAAATAGAGTAAAATGTAATGAATTATTTGAGACCAAAACAACAAACATTAAATCAGTAGAATCAGAGAAATGCAATTTTAAAGTTGTAAGTAAAAATAGTGCCTAGAAACACAAACCACCAACTGTGGTTATCTTGTCGCGTTGGACCTGGACATGCTCACAAGTTCAGGCCGATCGTGATGGAGCATGGGCTGGATACAAGAACCAAGTCAGGCTAGCTGAACAAGGTACCTTAAATAGTTGTAGTAGAGCATTGCAAGCTCCTGCATCGAGGATGCATCGTGCAGTGGCGGCTCATAGTAGCTTGAAGGCTGCAATGTGGGTCCTGAATCGTTTTCATGGATGTCAAAGATGAGCGGCTTGCAATGAGAAGTGAATGAAGATTCGTCGCACACCAGTGGTTCTGAAGAAGCAACAGGGCTGCGATGTGGAGTTCTGCATTGTCGCAAGGATACATTTGACAAGGGCTTGCGATGCGAAGGCCTGCATCGAGGATGCATTTCACAGTTGCAAAGCAAGATCCACCGTGGGGGATGGGTCCAGCCACGGCCGGTAGTAGGTGTAACTGCAGGCCGGTGACTTAGGGAGGGGGAGGGGCAGGGTGGGGGGTTGTAATGTATGGATTACGTACTATACAGGTAAGTAAACTTAAAAATAAATAAAACGAATTTCGTTGTGTACACTGCATTACCAAATGCGATGCAGTGCGCGCAACAAAATTTGTTTTATTCATTTATATGTTTACTTACCTGTTAAAGTCCGTAATCCATACATTACAACCCCCCACCCTGCCTTTCCCCCTCCCTACGTCACCGCCCTGCAGTTCCACCTACTACCGGCTGTGGCTGGATGGGTCGCGCTGCGGTGGTCCATAGTGTAGTTGCGAGGAGATGTGTCATTAAAGAAGGTTTAAATAACAATTTCTAGATATTCCTACTTGCTTCTAAGTTAATTTAAGCACTCATTAAATGTAGTAAGGTAACCCAATGTTGTCTTGTGGGAGAGGTAGGCATCGCAGTAGTGAAAATTAGTTTTTCTCTACCAGGATTTTAAAACTTACTCATACATGTACAATCATTTTCAAATGCACTGCACCCTGCCCTCTGGGCTGTTCCTGGCCTACCTTAGGGGTGACTTATATGTATCAAAAAGGAAGGTTTGCCAGGTCAAAAAAACAGGTTTAACTGCACACACAGGCTGTAATGGCAGACCTGAGACATCGTTAAAAGACTACTGAAGTGTGTGGCATAATAAGCGCTGCTGGCCCATTTAATTTACAGATCCCAAGAACATTTAGTACCACTTTACTAGAGACTTAAAAGTAAATTAAATATGTCAATTGGGTTTGAGACAATTTAACCATGTTTAAAGGAGAAAGCACAGGTCCTTTAGCACCACTTAGCAGTGGTAAAGTCTGCGTAGTCCTACAGCCAACAAAATCGAGATCAGCAAAATAGGAGAAGTAAGGCAAAAAGTTTGGGGGAAAACCACCCTAAGGCTGACAGGTCTAGCAGATGACAATTCAACAGAATACCATGGGCAGTGGAAGTGCCATCACACATCCTTTGACCTCTTATGATATCAGAGGGCTAAACCTTGTCCCAACACTAGCCCATCAATGCCTCATTTTTTTGCTGCTGAGGGACCAGTTGAAGCTGAATGAAGCAAACTACAAAAAGTAAACTGGTCTCTCAGATTCCTGTTTACTTTCTTTTCCTCCCACTATTCTTTAGCTATGAGATTGGGGTAGCAATGGTTGTTCCTGGGATACGAAAGGGTAAGCTAGGGTTTCAATTGCTTCCGCTGGCACACCTCAGTGACATCCATGTTTTCCAGTTTGCTTTGTCATATTACTGTGTGCCAGGTTTTGCCCCTCTGGGTGTCCAAAAGAAAACCCGTTGCTCCCATGAATGAAACCCTGCCCACCAATGGAAGGGGATGTGCTGACCGTATCCAGCAGCGCACATTTGCTTGACTCTGTCAATCCGTATTAGAGCTTGTTGGCTCGAGGCAGGCATAGCTATTTATATTTTTCATGTTTTTGGTAGGCAAAACCACAATGAATGGGTCTGTACTCAGCATAAAATGTTGTGCTTGGCCGTGTTCAGTAGGCTACATATCCCCATAACACAGCTCAAAAGGAACTTTAATGTCCTATTATTAAAGAACTGTTATGACGCACAGCAGTATCACAAAACGTACAATTTCGGTTAAAAAATTAAAAGTAACATATTTTTTTCCCACTATGCAAAGCTTCATTATAGCAGGTTACCTTCACTGAAGCACAAACTTCAGCAATGAGGTATCCAGTTTACTAAAATTATTTTTGCTACTTGCAGCATTTCATGTAACAGCAAGGGCTTTTAAACCTCGAGGGACATGTTCAAGATCAGTTGCAGGGCTGGCTCCACTGCGTGGCCAATATCTTTCCTAATGGACTGAAAAGTACTTCAATTTCATCCCGTTTCCACTTTTCATCAATAAGAAGAATATATAGCTCAGCAACCTTTAATATAGCCGCAGGAAGAGAACCAGCACCTCTCGCCGTCACCAATGTTAAGTGCAAGGGATTCATTTAAGACTAGAATACCAGGCAGCTCATGATAAATGGAGAATGCTTTGCTGTGAATGTAAGAAATGTGTTTAAATTTCGACCATTAATTCGTTTAAATAAAAACGAGATCAATCTACACCTTGAATACCAGCATTTAAAGTGGTTTAAGATTGTTTCTTATTGCAGAATCCTTACTACTGAGTTTGAGGTATTTTATTTTATTTATGGTATATTTATGTGTGGCAGAAAAACATAAGCATTGACAATGCCAGCAGACTTGGCATTTGGGTAGTACATGAATTTAAAAGCAAAACACCCACAAACGCACATACAATACACGTACACATACAAGTACTCACACCTACACATGAGCAGAAATGTCCGTCATCTGAATTCCTCAGCTGACTTTCTCGTTTCATCTATGCACACTCCCATTGCTATTGTTCCTGCCCCACTGCAGACCATGCAGGCTTGACTGATGGATCCTGTAAGGGTCGGGCTCGGATAGAAAATATTTCCGGGAAGCAAAAAAAAGTGGGCTCCCTTTAGTGAATTAGATAGCTAAAAAAGCTGCCAATGTTTGCAAATTAGGGCCCTGTTGAAATTTAAAAGACACGCTGTATAAGTGTTTTGCAAAGTATGGAAGACTGCACGTATTTGTGCATGCTGCAGGCGAAGTTTGTTTTAATGTCAGGAAAATCAACAGTAAAAACCAGCCCAGAAGACTAAAAGAGGCCCACAATCATCCAAAAAATGGGCCACACACTGACTTGTCAGACTAGCCCATTGGGCACTGTTTGATTGTTCTATAGGCCTGAACTGTCAATCTTACTGTTTAATTGAGCAATGGGTACAGAGCCTTATTAGAGTGGCAGGAGAGTGCTAAATTATGAGTATAAACAAGTAATGTACAAAGTTCCCCAGGAGATAATGTTAGTGTAGCAAGGTAGTCTCTCTCTCTGTGAATAAAGGTGTGATAAGTAGGCAGGGAGCCAAAGGGGTCCCTTGTCGGAACTAGGAAGCCTCACACAACTAATAAGCTGGATGACTTTGTTTTCATCCCGCAAGATGGTTGTCTTGCCTCATCAACGGCTTCCTGCTCCAACGTCAAGCCGGCGCTGCAATGCCTGACGGGTAACACGAAGTGCTACACTTTTATGGAGTTCTTTTGTTCCTTGCCATTGGTGGGTGTGAGTGAGGGGCCTAGGAAAGTGAAGTAGTGAGCGTGGGAAGTGTGTTAAAAAAGGTTAGTTTAGTCCACTAAGGCGACTTTATTCATGTGGCTAACTACCTTATTAAAAAACGGTGAAAGGAGGGGTACCGAGACAAAAATTCAATGTAGTTTGGCCTCGTTCAACCCTCGCTAAATTATGCGGCAAGAAAATCCCAATTATGTAGTGTAATATGGTACTTTTTTTTATAGTATTACTTCATTATTTTGTTCTTTGTAGGTCTCGTCCTAGGCAACGCGCATGCGTTGCATAGGAGGGGACCTAATGTCATCGGCAGAGCTTAAACAGCAAAGAAGTGCACGCGTTGCATTGCTTGCAATGCAACGCATGCACATCTTGGCGATTTCCTTTCGGGAGTGCGCGGCGCCATATGGTGGCGCCATATGGTCGCACACTCCCGAAAGGAAATTGCCCATGCCCCCTCCCCCTGCTGCCACTTTCACTGCCGCACGGCTTTACTGCCGCGCGGCCAATGCTTGTTAGACTCAGGTGCTGATTGCGAACTAGCTTTGTAAATTGAGCATCGGCTACCGACACACGTGTGTGATCTCCAGGGTGCAGATTTAAATCCTGTCGGAGTCCAGTAAGCCATCTGTACTTCCGAGGCCAGAAAATGATCGCCGATCTTGCCGGACAGCAATGTATGGAATACTCCACAGAAAGCAAAAGGTATTTTAAGCCATTATTTAGCGAGAATTCATCGAGCACAGTGTGGGGAGCGTCAGACAGTCTGACATGCACTTTCACCCTCAAGTCGCCAGGATGGGTACACGATGTATCTGTCCATTTCATCTAATTCCATCTCAAACTATTGAACACATTGCAGCACGCTGCTGTAATGGAAGGCGTAATGGAGTGGGGGGGGGTGAACTGTAAATATTTAAGCTGTCAGCAAGTGCGTAGCCTTTTAGTATTCTTCTTTATGAGCAGTTTGTCAGAACAAACAGCAGAGAAGACTTGGCTTCCATACTAAAGAGGCGGCCCCTTTAAGACCCCAGCTCCTTTTGTTATTCCCTGCTTTAATATATCCCATGCAAACACTTCCACATCTCTCCCTGTCACTACAGACTCATTAAGTCCATAGGTAAGAAAACTGGGGTGCCAGCTATCCCCTCAAGCCCTACTAAATTGGGCATAAGATGAATGGCTTTGTTCCAAAGTTGTTGTCAAAATGGCAAATTGAAATGCTGTTGGTTCTCAGGCACTAGTCTCTGGGGCATTGTCAGCTTGTCTCTTATCACATTGATCCCCATGTCTATTGATCCCCATCCTGCAAATCCTCATGAAATCCCCTGTTGATGATAATATGCGAGTTAAAGTTCCCCGACTGTTCTTTGTGAGGATATTGCAAGTCACCGAGGACATCTGTGACCATACGGAGAAACATGGTGGAATAAAGAGTTCCTCTTCATAAGGTCAGAGAACTGCAGCGAGGCCACTTTTAATACCCTTTTACGCACGTTAAGGTAAATTTAATTAATTTTTTTATTCATGGCTACATTATTGACAAGCCGTGTCTTTTCAAAATATAGCTTCGCTCTCCCCTTTGAAACAGACACAACGCTGCTGCAGTGGAGCACCTGCACCATGGAAATACAAATTCTGCTGTTAATTGTTGATTTGTTTAGTTGGCTGTTGGTGTTCTGTCAGAAACATCTCTGCTCGCTGCTGACTCAGCAGGCCCAGTGGCATCACAAATGAAGTAAGATGAGTCTTTAAAAGAGAGCAGTGGTCTCATTTTCTTATTACGGGAGGACGTTCCGACTAGACTGTATTCCTATCCAGTTAATTTTTTGGTCTCCCTCCTGTGTCTCTCTGGTGGTCTGCCTCCTCACTACTGGTGTGCATTACACATGTGGTGGTTTCTTACGAGAATAGCTTTAAATGAATGAATCAATCATTTGATGCCGGTTTTCACCCTCCATATGCGCAGAGTACGTTTTGCATACGGTAAGCTTTTATAAGGTTACGTAAAAATTATAATGTATTAACATTATAAATCCCCCCCACCCCCACCAAAATAAATTACTTTTGTACACAGCCTGCAGTATCCGCGTGCACAGATAGGATGAGCTTTTTACTGCTCTATCATGTTCTTTAACACCCTTGTCATTCAGGAGGCTAGCTGCTCGCGTGAGTGCAGAAAATGCAAGTCAGATATGCATACCTTAAAAGTTCACATGGTTTGCCTGAAAAGATCCTGCCCGATCCACACTTTCTGATAAACACATCCATTAAAAACAAGCACAAGCACAGTGTAGTGACCGGATATTTTGTCCTATTTCTGAGTGATGGTGACTTTAGTCTACTACCATCTTAGTATAGTGGATAGACCCCTATCTTCAGCCTAATATTAGGGTTAGCCTATTGACTTTGGCATAAGAATATGTCCTTTCATTATTTTCGGGCCTGAAGGCCTATATTAGAGGGTAGATCCTTTATTCCTGATACTATATTACCTATTACTAGGGCTTGTTTATGTATTTAGATAGAGCTATGCGTCTCTTTCATCTTTTTTGGGCCTACAGGGCCCAAACGAGAGAGACTCCATTTTCTTTCCTGCCTCGACTGCTCGAGGCGCTTGTAGGTCAAGAGTGATGTTATAGTTATGAGCTGTTGTTCACTGGAGAGGAACCGGTCAGAGCTGGCCCTTATTGGAGGAATGTAAGCAGAGCTCGGGTTTTACACGAAACAGCAGTTGGCCACGGTGGGAGCGTTGGAGGCCCGGAGCCTAGCACAGGAATCTGGTGGGAGGCAGGTTACTGTCTGGAAATTTCCATGAATGAGGAGCTCTTTATATTATCAAGGTGCAGAAAGGAGAGGCAGGCAGAAAGCAGTCTGCAGTTGACAGTTGCAGTTGCAGATGACAATTGGAGATTGGAGCGATCGAAGGCTGATGATCTTTTGGAGAGACTGAAGTTACATCGTGAGTCAGTCTATTAGAGCAGTTGGAGATAGTTAAACGTCGGAGTTAGAATAATCAAAGTGAAGAAGTTAGTATATTAATAGATTGAAGTCTGGAGATGAAGACAGTTCATGGGAGAGAGGAAGCAGTGTAAAGTAATCATGCAGAGATGAGACACAGAGGAGAAGAAGACGGGAGAAGGGTTCCAGTGCTTTGAAGGGGCATAGCGGTGCAGACGTGTCTCCGTGGGTGCAGAGTAGAATCTGAGATGAGCCAAGGCACAGACGAGAGAGGGACCCGGATGACAGCTAGAACCGGACTCCGTAATTATAAGGTGAAGTATGTCCTGCTATTATAGTGTATTTATACTAATTCTTTCCTTTACTTTTCAGGCTATGCTTAGATTGTTAGGTCGTAGTGTGACTTTATAATATAATGTTTTCTTTGTATGTTATTGTGTAATAAAGGGACCCCAATTTGTAACGAGCACATACTTGATTATTGTTTTCATGATAAAGCTAACCTTTCTTTACAGCCAGGTGCTATCGTATGGAAGGATGGGCGATTCCCTTCCTACAGGTAACTGATGCAGGAGATTGATGTGAGTTTTATATCAGGGAATAATTCTTAAGTGTATCAATTTGGCAGGTCTTGTGTGAGAGCATCGGATCTCCTATCTATCACATGAGGTATAACAATTTCTATAAGATAGACCCCCAGTAAATATTAGTTATAAAGAAACTTACCCAATAGAGAGAGAGAGAGGAAGGTATTAATAGAACAGTGAGATCGCTCAAGATAAGGCGTTAATGAGAACACCAATTGGGATTGGTGTGTAATGAGATTGCTCAAGATAGGGCATTAGTGAGAGTACCGATTGGGGAAGGTGTGTAATGAGATTGCGCAAGATAGGGCGTTAATGAGAACACCAATTGTGGTTGGTGTGGTAGAGTGAGCTGCTCTCCACCATGAGAAGGAGAGTAGAATAGTCCGGGCCAGATTGTCGCAGGCTATAAGGTAAGATCATAGGATGGGACATGGAATTCCGTAGTTATTAGTGACTATTCTTAGTAACCCCTTAGATCTAGCAGTGTTTTTGATGATATGAGCTTGTATATTGCGAGTGCCCCATTCCCAGGTAAGTATTCAGGAACCATTGTAAATAGGGTCCGGGAAAATATGGTGTTACGTTTTGGCTGGGTTGGTTGTATCTAGGTGAGTGGGTGATTCTTGGCCTGAGAATCCGGTCATTACATTTGGCGTCACGAACCATTTACGAAAGCCTTGTAGCGCATTTTGTTTTCATCTTGTTGGTTTGCGCTAGGCGTGTGCGGAGGTTCTTTTTGTATTTTTTTTGTTTATTTCTGTATATATTTCTACTTCTGACACGATGTTTTTGAGAAAGTCAAAATCTACTCTTAAATTGCCTATTGAAATTCCCGGATGGGAGTCAACGCCTTATGAGGTGCAAGCTCATGAATGGGCTGATTGTACTGGTTTTAGTGAGAGCTGGAATTCTTGTTTGGAAAAAGCGGATCCGGCTCAGGTGATTGCTTGCTTACAGAAAGCGCCGATTGTGAAGGGCGAGGAGCTTCCTATATTAGGACGGAGAGGTTGGATTTTGTTGTATGCGTACAGGCTTGTACATGAGAAGTTTGTGAAGTTGCAGCGTCAATGCAAAGACTTTGAAGAACAGTTTGTTGAAGTGCAGAATGCTTGTACTCTCTTGAGATGTCAGAATAAATTTCTTGCCGACAAACTTGATACATACCAGACTATTGCAGAAAGAGCTAAAGTTCTTATTGTTAAATACAAATACAGATATTGACGTGGTCGAGTCAGTAAAAGGAAAGTGCGTTTGGTTGTGGCGATAGCAGGGCTCGATTGGAACCCTGATGAGTGGGATGGTAATATCTGGCACTCTAATGAGTCTGACTCCTCGGCTGAGGAGAATGAGAGGCGTGAACCTTCTCGTACTGAACGTGACTGTAAATCGTGGGCTTCTTGTAAATCTAACGATCAGTGTAAATGTGATGATCATGCGGAGGTTTCTGCACATCCTGTCTTTCGGAGAAAATTACAACAGGCTCCTGGCAATCCCAATGGGATTCCTTTAGATAGTTTGGAAGATTTTACACTACAGGAAGTTAGTGACATTTTGGATTGATTTCGACAATGGCCTGGTGAGGCCTTGCTTACATGGATGGTGCGTCTTTTTGAGTCGGGTGCTGCTGGCATCATGTTGGATATGGGAGATGCGCTGAAGTTCAGTTCTTTGAGTTCCGATTCTACTGTGGAAGATCATTTTCGAAATTATAATGTTAATAGACAGATTAGTTTGCTTCAATTAGCGATGGAGGGTTGTAATCACAAATATTCTACTGAATCTGATTGGCCTTTGAATGATAAGCCGTGGTATACTTTGAGACGCCTCGCAGAGACTGAAAGAGGAGGTGATGAAAACTGCAATTTTTCTGAGCACGCCTGACAGATTGATGGATGGCTTATTAACTTCTTCTGTGCGGAATAGAATTATTCGATCCGCCCCTGTTACCTATAAGCAAGTTATGATGACGTTGTTGATTAATCAGACTGGCAGTCCTTTGTCTCTTGTGCTTGAGGCTCTGCGTCAGCTTGGTGAATTGGGTGAGTGGCTTAAACCGGACAGACAGTCCAGACCCGAGGGTCATACTGCTGGTAATTATCGATTTACTAGACGTGACATGTTTCTCGCCTTGTTGGCTGATGGTGTGAAAAGAGAAGATATTGATGGTGAGCCGAATAATCGATTGTGGGCCATGTTCCGCAAACGTGGCTTAGACAAAAAGGAAGGTGCTAGGCGCGTACATAAACAGGATTATGATCATTATCATTCTGATGACAGTGCTGATGATACAAACCGTGATAAATCTGACAGGCATGGCTGAAGATGGACTGAGAGAGATTTGTCTCCCTGTTGTGAACGAGAAAAGGGGGAGAGAGAGAGGGGGAGAGATGAGCATTTTGAAAGCAGACATAGAGAGGAGAGGGATGATCTGAGCGAAATTCACAATACTTTGTGGATGACAAAAATCCATTTTATGAGGGAAATAAGTATGAACGAGAGGTGACACTACCTAAAAGATTTGAAAGTCTCTATCCTGATTTGACTTGGGCGATGGAACGCAATAAAAACGACTAGGAAATAGGTCAAGCTCCGGTACGCAATTGGGCTCACAGAGATAATAGACCCTATCTAGATATTGAAATTTTTTGGAGACATCGTAACATACAGAGGGCCCGAGCATTGGTAGATACAGGAGCGGAAGCCACTTTAATTTATGGAAACCCAAAGAAAGTTAAAGGACAATTTTTCACAATTCCTGGATTAGATGGTAAAGAAACTCCCACAGTACAAGCTAATGTTGAAATGAAAATAGGTAGAATTCCCCTAAAAGAATATTCTGTACTAGTAGTACCCCTTCTTGAAAACATAATTGGAATCGACATTTTGAAAGGTATGACATTATATTTAGATGACGGCTGTTATCGATTTGGAGACAGGAATTATATATCCTCAAAGTCCGTGAGAGTTGGTTGTTTGAGAATTCCTCCTGTAAAATGTCCTCAAGCTACAAAAGTAATTTCCCAGAAACAGTATCGCATTCAAGGTGGGCATGAAGAGATCCGTGCTACAATTCAGGATTTAGTGGATGCAGGAGTTATAAGTCCGGTTACTTCTGCCTGGAATAATCCCATATGGCCGTTGCGCAAAAGTGATAATTCTTGGCGCATGACAGTTGCTTATCGCGAATTGAACAAACATACACCTCCTTTGACTGCTGCAGTACCTGACATTATTACTTTAATTGAGAGAATTCAAAAAAATTCAGGAACTTGGTATGCTTCTATTGATATTGCTAATGCTTTCTTTTCCATCCTGATTTCCCCTGAGTGTCAAGAACAGTTCAGTTTTACATGGAATGGACGTCAAATGACGTTCAGAAGTCTTCCCCAGGGCTATGTGCATAGTTCTACGATCTGTCACCGGCTGGTGGCAGAACATTTAACTGAAGTACTGATAAGTTCACAAATACAGGTGTGTCATTACATTGATGATATTTTGATTCAAGGTGAAACACAGGAACAAGTTCAGACCCAATTAGATCTAATCGTAGCTCATTTGCAAAGTAAAGGTTGGGAAATTGATCCAGACAAATTGCAAGGTCCAGCACAAAGTGTAAAATTGTTAGGCATTAATTGGCATAAAGGGAATAGAGAAGTGATTCCGCAGGTAAAACAGAAAATGGCAGAATTTGCAGTTCCGCGCAATAGAAAGGAAGCACAAACATTTATTGGTTTATTTGGCTTTTGGCGTCAACATATCCCACATTTGAGTCAGATATTAGCCCCTTTGTACAAAGCTACCAGTAAAAAGAATGTGTTTGAATGGAATATACCCCAGCAAGATGCATTTGATTTGGCGAAAGAAGCGATTCAGCATGCTTTGGATTTGTGGCCTGGGCGTGATGGTGATATGGATTTGAATGTGTCTGTACAAGGCCCTTATGCAAATTGGAGTTTGTGGCAAAAACAAGGTAGAACAAAAGTACCGTTAGGTTTCTGGACTAAAAAGTTACCAGATGTTGGTGAGCGTTACACACCATTTGAGAAACAGTTACTTGCATGCTATTGGGCTCTGGTGGATACTGAGCAACTGACTTTGGGACATGATGTGATTTTGAGACCGGAAATTCCTATTATGCAATAGGTTTTGAGTTCACCAAAAACTCATAGGATTGGACGCGCTCAAGAAGCAAGTGTGATTAAATGGAAATGGTATATACAAGATAGAGCACGTGTAGGACTGAAGGGTGTTGCGACGTTACATGAGCAAGTGGCGCTGGCGCCGTTAGGAGAGGCAGAAAGTGATTGCTCCGTACCTATAGTACAGGAATCCCGTTAGGTGGGGTAAGGCATTTGATGATTTTTCCGTGGAGGACAGAAAACATGTGTGGTTTACGGATGGTTCAGCGAGGTATATTGGAGAGAAGAGGCATTGGAAAGCTGTATCCTACAATCCGATCACACAGAAATTGCTAAGTACCACAGGTTAGGGAAAGAGTAGTCAATTTGCCGAACTATATGCTGTTTATCAAGTTTTGAAACAAGAACTGCCTGGTACATGTCATATTTTTAATGATTCTTGGTCCACTGCTAATGGTCTAGCGGTTTGGTTACCCACATGGTATTCTCATAACTGGAAACTGCATTCTAAGGAGCTTTGGGGTAAGCATTTATGGCAAGAGATTTGGGAACTACTTCTTCAGAGTAACGTAACAGTTTTTCATGTTGATGCACACACACACGTAGACTCCCTTGATAAACTTTTTCACCAAATTACAGATGAGAAATTAAAAATTTCTGAGGCAATGGTGGACAAACAAGATTTTGATTTGGCGGGATTGGCGAAATGGGCCCACCAGAAGTCAGGACATTTTGGAGAAAGAATCACTAGCAGGTGGGCTGCTGATCGAGGAATTTATATTCCTCTCAATTTGATTAAAGACGTTATACTTCATTGCCCCGTATGTCAGCATTCTAGACAGAGAGAAGTGCCGCAAATTGTAAGAGGTCAATTACATCGAGGAAAATCCCCTGCACAGATTTGGCAAATAGATTATATAGGTCCTCTTCCCATGAGTAAAAATTGTCAATATGTTTGTACAGTTGTAGACACTTTTAGTGGTCTTTTAGTGGCCTTTCCCTGTAAGAGAGCTACTCAGATAAATACTATTAAAACGTTAGAGTTAATCATGTTGTACTATGATGTTCCACTTCAAATACAATCTGACAACGCATCTCATTTTAAAGGCAGACAAGTGCAGGAATTTTGTGTGGAGAACAACATCGAATGGGTGTTTCATATACCTTATTATCCACAGGCAGCAGGCCTTGTGGAGAGAATGAATGGTTTGCTGAAAGATCAATTACGTAGGTTATCAAATGACAACTATAAGAACTGGAGAGATCATTTGTTTGATGCATTGTTAATTTTGAATAATTGTCCTTATTTGAATTCTGCTTCCCCATTAATGCGTTTATTTCCTTCAGCTATTGATGCTAAACCTAACACAGTGGAGAGTACACTGATGTATTGGGAAATTTCCCCTGGAGCCTTGGCTCCATGCAGAGCAACCCCAGGTTCTGCAGGCCTAGACCTGCATTCTATAAACACCATTACTTTAAAGAAAGAAGACATTGCTATTGTGGAAACCGGCATTGGTGTCCAAATACCTGCTGGAAGTTTTGGATTATTTGCCCCGAGATATGGCTTGGCTTTAAAAGGTATCCAGGTGCTTGGAGGTGTCATTGACAGTGATTATCAAGGAGAGATTAAAGTGATCCTATTAAAAAGTGGTGAGTCTGATTTACTGATACACAAAGCAGACCGAGTTGCTCAATTGCTAATTATGCCCGTTTTCAGTGGTGAGATTCAAAAAGGTACTGCCCCAACTCTGTTATCTGTACGAGGAAAAAAGGGTTTTGGCTCCACTGATAATCCCGGAGCAAGAGTGTGGGTTCAGTCACCTAAAAATCCCCCTGAACAGGCTGAAATAATTGCAACCGGTCAGGATAATACGGTCATAGTTATGAGGCCAGGGCAAGATAGCTGGGAAGCTGTCCCAGCTGATAAATGTTATTTGCGAGAATGAATAATACCTGTATTTGATCCCGTTCTCCTAGACCATCGTTTGGACTTCTGCTGTCGGAAGTGTCGTCGCTGGACTCCTTTTGGCTTGCTGCGCCGAGAGACGGGAGAGCCCCCAGGACTGGAATAATTCGTTGGACCGAAGACGTCGTTCTTCTGCGTGGAATTCGTCATCTAATTTCTGGACGTCTCTAGCCCGGAGACTAACTAACTCTAATCACTTATGTTTGACCCCTATGCATTCAGTGACTGATATTTTAGTGACCTGCTTGGTTGCTGTCCCAACTTCTATGGAGACACTTGCCCATATTTTTAATTTATCGAATGCTCATCCAAGTGTAATTTTTAGTGATTTTGCGGTCTATGATTACTGTGCTCTATGCACGGTTTCGCCTGATTTACAGCCCCCTTTGAATTCCCAAATAATGACCTACAATATTACAGAGGGTGATCTTTGCTTTTTCATGACCTGTGATCCTAAAATCATAGGCAAGTGCGTTCAATTGAGACAGAAACATGTAACTTCATTTACTGCCCATGAAAGAACTCTATGTTTCGAAAGACTTTCTAAATCATGTACTTCTGTTAGAAATAATATGACTTGTAGGCGTCTTGTAGTTACCCCTAGTCACTATCACATGGTGCTATTACCTTCTGGATGGCTATTTTCATGTGGCAATTTATCTTGGCCCTATATTCCTGCTAATATTACTGGAGGTCCTTGTGCTATTACTAGATTGAGTTTATTAATGTATTCTTTACATCCTGATGTTATTTCCCGAACTACACGTGATGCCCGTCTTTGAAAGTCAATTGTAATTCCTCATTACATTTATTCATCTGAGTATCTTAGTTTAGCGTTTTCTATTTTAGGTGTTCAAGCATTATCTGTATACAATGCTAAATCAATAGGAAAATTGGCTTGCTGGATGGTCAAATTTATTAACCATACTTCTATTGTTTTATCTGACCTTTTATTAGATGCTCAAGGTGAGCGTAGAGCCATTTTACAAAATAGAGCTGCAATAGATTACCTTTTACTTGAACATGGTCATGGCTGCTCAGATTTTGAGTGCCTTTGTTGTTTTAATTTGTCGGACCATTCTAAATCCATCCAGTCCCACATTGATAAACTTAATGAATTAACTGAAGAAGTTAGGCAACATATAGATCATGGGTGGTTTGATTGGCTTCTCAATTGGTTGCCCGATTTACACTCCCTGCGTCAAGTGTTGGGGGGTGTCTTGATCGCTGTTTCTATTTTAGTTGCTATTTGTTGTTGCATTCAATGCGTCCCTTCCTTAATTAAAATTTTTAGACGACACACTATGTCTAGGTCTGTCAGTTTTGTTTCTTATTATTCTTTATCAGATGTTCGCTCAGTTTGACAGATGTTAGTTGACGAAAGTCAAGGGTGAAGTGTAGTGACCGGATATTTTGTCCTATTTCTGAGTGATGGTGACTTTAGTCTATTACCATCTTAGTATAGTGGATAGACCCCTATCTTCAGCCTAATATTAGGGTTATCCTATTGACTTTGGCATAAGAATATGTCCTTTCATTATTTTCGGGCCTGAAGGCCTATATTAGAGGGTAGATCATTTATTCCTGATACTATATTACCAATTGGTAGGGCTTGTTTATGTATTTAGATAGAGCGATGCGTCTCTTTCATCTTTTTCGGGCCTACAGGGCCCAAACGAGAGAGACTCCATTTTCTTTCCTGCCTCGACTACTCGAGGCGCTTGTAGGTCAAGAGTGATGTTTTAGTTATGAGCTGTTGTTCACTGGAGAGGAACCGGTCAGAGCTGGCCGTTATTGGAGGAATGTAAGCAGAGCTCGGGATTTTAGACGAAACAGCAGTTGGCCACTGTGGGAGCATCGGAGGCACGGAGCCTAGCACAGGAATCTGGTGGGAGGCAGGTTACTGTCTGGAAATGTCCATGAACAAGGAGCTCTTTATATTATCGAGGTGTAGAGAGGAGAGGCAGGCAGAAAGCAGTCGGCAGTTGACAGTTGCAGTTGCAGATGACAATTGGAGTTTGGAGCGATCGAAGGCTGATGATCTTTTGGGTACACAGACAAAATATCGATTTTTAAATATCGATATACAAAAATATCGAAGTTTAAAAATCGATGGGACAAAATATCGAAGGTAAGTAATATTGACAGTCTTAATATCGATATTAGTATGATATCAGTAATATCGAAGTTTTAAATATCGATGTCAATAATATCGAAATAAATAACTTCGATGTTACTAATATCAATTTTTAAATAAATTTAGTGTATATTATATTGTATTTATTATATTTTATTATTTATTTTTAATGTAATTTAATTAAATATTGTCTTTTACTACTGTAGCGGGTTGTGGGTTTATAGGGGAATAGGGTGGGAAGTAATTTAATTATGTTAAATTAATTATTAATTAGTAGGAATTATTAATTAATTAATTGAGAAATAATTTTTAATTAATTTTTATTAATTGATTAATTGATAAATATGTTCTGTAGCGGGTTATGGGTTTACAGGGGAATAGGGTGGGAAGTAATTTAATAATAATTAATTAATTAATATATGTTTGTACATATTTTAATTAATAATTAATAGGTAGATAATTTATATTAATTAGTTAATTAATTAATATCATTTTGTACATATTTATAATTATTAATTAGTTGGTAATTAATTAATATTAATTATTTAATTACATTAATTATAGTAATTTTTTTTATATATAAATTTTTTGTTATTCTTAATTAATTAATTGGGAAACATTATATTAATTAATACATTAAATTAATTACAGCTAATGTGCTAATATATTTACTTTATTGTTATTGTTAATTAATAATTAATTGGTAATTAAATAATATTAATTAATTTTGGGTAAAGGAGTATTTTTAGGGTTCAGGGTCAGTTTTCAGTTTTTGGGTAAAGGGGTATTTTTAGGGTTCAGGGTCAGTTTTCAGTTTTTGGGTAAAGGGGTATTTTTAGGGTTCTGGGTCAGTTTTCAGTTTTTGGGTAAAGGGGTATTTTTAGGGTTCAGGGTCAGTTTTCAGTTCATGGGTAAAGGGGTATTTTTAGGGTTCAGGGTCAGTTTTCAGTTTTTGGGTAAAGGGGTATTTTTAGGGTTCAGGGTCAGTTTTCAGTTTTTGGATAAAGGGGTATTTTTAGGGTTCAGGGTCAGTTTTCAGTTTTTGGGTAAAGGGGTATTTTTAGGGATAAGGGTCAGTTTTCAGTTTTTGGGTAAAGGGGTATTTTTAGGGTTCAGGGTCAGTTTTGGGTTTTTGGGGTACAGGGATATTTTTAGGGTTCAGGGTCAGTTTTGGGTTTTTGGGGTACAGGCGTACAGGGTAAAAACAAAAAAATATTACATTAAATCAAATAAATAACATTAAAAAAAATTACATTAAATTATTAAGTGTTTTATTTATTTTAAATGTATATGTATTAGTTGTAATTTTGTTTTAATATTTTTATTTAATATTTGTAAAATTATATGTATTTTAAAATTATTTTTACATTATTATTAATACATTTAAAAAACAATATTTTTGATTCCGATATTTTTGTACTACGATATTATTTTTTCGATATTTTTGTATTTACCTTTATGAAGATAGGATTCCGATATTTTTGATGTCGATATTTTTGCTCCGATATTTTTGTATTTCGATATTCTGTCTGTCGATATTATGTCAGACATTCGATCTTTTGGAGAGACTGAAGTTACATCGTGAGTCAGTCTATTAGAGCAGTTGGAGATAGTTAAACGTCGGAGTTAGAATAATCAAAGTGAAGAAGTTAGTTGAACAGATGGTTTCCAGAGCGGCTGAAACTATATCATTAGATTGAAGTCTGGAGGTGAAGACAGTTCGTGGGAGAGAGGAAGCAGGGTAAAGTAATCGGTGCAGAGCTGAGACACAGAGGAGAAGAAGACGGGAGAAGGGTTCCAGTGCTTTGAAGGGGCATAGCGGTGCAGACGTGTAACCGTGGGTGCAGAGTAGAATCTGAGATGAGCCAAGGCACAGACGAGAGAGGGACCCAGATGACAGCTAGAACTGGACTCCGTAATTTTAAGGTGAAGCCTGTCCTGCTATTATAGTGTATTTATACTAATTCTTTCCTTTACTTTTCAGGGTATGCTTAGATTGTTAGGTAGTATTGTGACTTTATAATATAATGTTTTCTTTGTATGATATTGTGTAATAAAGGGACCCCAGTTTGTAACAAACACATACTTGATTATTGTTTTTATGATAAAGCTAACCTTTCTTTACAGCCAGGTGCTATTGTATGAAAGGATTGGCGATTTCCTTCCTACAGGTAACTGATGCGGGAGATTGATGTGAGTTTTATATCAGGAAATAATTCTTAAGTGTAACAATTTGGCAGTTCTTGTGTGAGAGGATCGGATCTCCTATCTATCACATGAGGGATAACAATTTATATAAGATAGACCCCCAGTAAATATTAGTTATAAAGAAACTTCCCCAATAGAGAGAGAGAGAGGAATGTATTAATAGGACAGTGAGATCGCTCAAGATAGGGCGTTAATGAGAACACCAATTGGGATTGGTGTGTAATGAGATTGCTCAAGATAGGGCATTAGTGAGAGTACCGATTGGGGAAGGTGTGTAATGAGATCACTCAAGATAGGGCGTTAATGAGAACACCAATTGTGGTTGGTGTGGTAGAGTGAGCTGCTCTCCACCATGAGAAGGAGGGTAGAATAGTACGGGCCAGATTGTCGCGGGGCTATAAGGTAAGATTATAGGATGGGACATGGGATTCCATAGTTATTAGTGACTATTCTTAGTAACCCCTTAGATCTAGCAGTGTTTTTGATGATATGAGCTTGTATATTGTGTGTGCCCCATTTCCAGGTAAGTATTAAGGAACCATTGTAAATAGGGTCCGGGAAGGGATGGTGTTACGTTTTGGCCGGGTTGGTTGTATCTAGGTGAGTGGGTGATTCTTGGTCTGAGAATCCGGTCATTGCACACAGCCAAATGGCCGGGCGCTTGTCTCCAGCCTTTTCACGTTGTCAGTGCTTTTCTCGACATGCGTTTTACAAATTATTGTTGTGAGAGCTGATGGGCCCTTGCTGGTGTAATGGAAAAAAATCTTCACTCTGCACACATGGCTAAACGTTTGTGAAGTGAGCATTGTGAAAGGTGCGACTCCTCACTGCTGCACTGCTCTGGTGCTTTACCTTCTCACTACTGCACCGCCCTGGTGCTTTGCCTCCTCACTACTGCACCACTCTGGTGCTCTGCCTTCTCACTACTGTGCTGCCCTGGTGTACTGCCTTCTCACTACTGCGCTGCCCTGGTGCTTTGCCTCTGAACTACTTTGCTGCCCTGGTGCTCTGCCTTCTCACTACTGCCCGCCCCAGTGCTCGGCCTCCTCACTACTGGGCCGTCCTGTTACTCTGCCTCCTCACTGCTATGCCGCCCTGGTGCTCTGCCTTCTCACTTCTGGCATCTGGTGCTCTGCCTCCTGCCTCAGTCCTCGCTCCCTTCCTTCCTCTCTCCTCGGCCTTCACTTCCCCTCCCCCATTCTCCCCTACTCTGTACCAATACCTCTCTCCCCCATCTTCCCCTGCTACTTCCCCTGCCAGCCCCCTTGCACACCTGCCACCCCTTCTTGTTCCCCACACCCCTCTCCTGCCTGCTTACGCCTAACAAAACGCACAGTGTTCTTTGTAATATTTGTAAACTCGCAGCTTTTATGCTGCATGGCTAACCACTTATATGGTCCCAAAGGCGAGACCTATTGGCTATGCCAATGCTTGTTATACTTGTTAACGCTGTCTGGGCATTGGGTGCACCTCATCAGTGCCAGTTTAATGCCCAAATATAGCAATAAGCAACAGAAAGGTGACCAGTCAACCTTTGCAAAAGGCCTTCCACTGTGCGGTTACATGTTGCTGCGTTTTCAGTAACTTTTGAATCGTTTCAGATAAAAGCATGTTTTATTTTTGTCTTAAAATCTGTAGATTATGTAGCAGATGGGAAATTATGTGGCAAATGCGGCAAATCTATAATTATGTGTAAATTGAACCTGTCGCACAATCGCATAATTCCAGTGACCCTGGCTATACTCCTCTAACAGAGCACTGTGCATCAGCACCATAAACTGCACTTGTCTGATTGGCTGAGTATGGGCCACAGATTCATCCCAGATGGGCTGATTTTTCCTGTCACACTTATGGCATAAAACTGCCGGGCAGAGCCATTCATACACCTCAAGAACCATATGACAATGGTAAAATACCTAGAGTACACCGCCCAGACAACTATAAGAGAGAACTGCCAAACCTCGAGAACGCCAGTTGGTTTGACTTTTGAATAAAGCATGCACACAGCATTGATACACACCTGTGCACAGATCTACACACTGCAGCCATACTGTTACTTAGTTCAACAGACATTCAGACTCTGAATCATACAGGCCAACAAAAAAAGGGTATCAACAGCAGACAATCATACATAATCATGTACATGTGCAGGAGAAGGCATGCAACAACCGGTTCTGTAAATGAAGAGACGTACAAACTTACTGGAGAGGGGCTCAGGGTGATGTTCACCATACAAACAGTGAGAGATGGGAATTAGGATGTTACTCAGTTATGCATCCCCGGGGAGTATTAAGTGATGTGCCCCAGGGGATGCACCAGGTAAAATGCCTCAGGAAAACACTGAATGATACACCTTTGGGGTACACTGGGTGATGTCTGTCACAAGAGAACTAGGCAATCCACCTCCTGAGAGCACTAGGAGTTGTGCCTAAGTTAACGACGTGTTATACATTAATTGAGTACTGGGTGAGTCACCGGTGCACTGGGTGATATAGTTCAGTGAATTGTGGAGCTGTGCATTTTGAGAGCAAAAGATATTGCAAAATAAAATGCAGAATGAGCATCGGATGGTGTTAGAAAGGTAGGAAGTTGTCCCCTATCAGACTTGAGTAGCTCATCCAAACTTCGGTTTTAATCAACAATCTCAGACTTGAAGTACAAAAATGCAAACAAAAATGTTGGGGTTCAATAAGGTACTGACCCCTCAGATTTTAGAAAAAAGACGAGCTTTAGTAGCCTTTCAAGGACTGGCTGAACAGAGCTTGAAATGTTTTGCAAAAGCTTATATGAGCCATAAAGAGAGAGAGAGGCAAACATTTATTGTGTTATTCACATATTGGTAGGCCCACATTAATTGGCCTTTGATTAAGGATCATTCAATATGTTTACAGAAGTAAACACAAGGAGATGATGGACGGAGCGCTGAAACTTTTTAGACACTCACCCTCAGTCACAGATCTAGGTTGAATCCATCATCGTTCTTCAGCTCACTTCGTGACCTCCGTTCAGACCCACCTATATGCCCAAACTGCCAAGCCAGGTCTTCCCTGATCTGGAAACAAGCATCCTGGGACCGGTTTCGGGTAATACCCCTCATCAGCCAGCTTGAATCCAGTGGCAAAGTGAGCACTTCTGGGTATACCCTTCCAACTTAGGGTGAACAAAGAAAACAGAAGGAGATGATGGATGGAGCGCTGATACTTTTCAGACACTCAGCCCCAGACACAGATCTGGGTTAAATCCATCTTCGTTCTTTAGCTTACTTCGCTACCCCAGTTCCGACCCAGCTATATGCAAATCTGTCTTGAACTTGTGCCTCATGTGAACAGTCCAGCCCGAACTGGCAAGCATTCATTCAATATTCATATGATATGTTCCCTGTGTACCTGCATATGTTCATTTATTTAGTGCAGAGGTTAGAAGAGTCCTCACATCAAGATTTGTATTCTTTTTTGTTTCCTCTCTGTTGTAATTTTGCAGCTGTTTACTGATTTCACAACACAAGGAAACACTGAAATCACTATAAGGAGATACAAGAAAGCAGAGGGAAGGCTCTCATTCCCCTAGCAGTCATCCCTAAATGAAATGGCATGCGAGGAGGCATGCGAGGAGTTAAAATATCCTGAGAGGCTTTACTGGGTGATGTCCCCATCAATGGTATCAATGATCTTGCTTGCGATGTCATCAGTGATATCATGTAGATATCATCAGCAGCTTCAGTTGGTCGGGGAGGGTACATTATGTTTTACCTGACGGTCCATAACTGACGACTTTCAGAGGATTTCTGTGTACTTTTACTGAATATTTTCAGTCTGTATATATGTAGTGAGTACATAATGGATAAACGTGTAATATGGTCCCATATTGCCATCAATGGTTTTGAGTCACATCATAAACTAAAAGGCTTATAAATGGCAGGAGTACCCCAGGGTGTTATATATCACACTTGTTACCCATCATGTATTTTTTACATTACATGCATACTTTGGTGTAGTTAGCTTGAAGAAAGTCTTTTATCAAATAGGGAAATCCATCTTTACTGAAACTTGTAAGTGTAATAATGGACAATACTATTTAATTGTCTGTTGTAAAAATAAGAAGAACAAACTTAATTAAGTAGTTAGGAATGTAGAATTAAAAAAACACCCCGTGTGTCATTAGAAACAAATTGAGTCACAAACTACTAGTAAATATGAGTGGGATAAAGGACAGTGTATAATTGGAAATACTTACTACTAAATAGGAGTTAAGGGGACTTTAAGGAGGAGTTTAGAGTGGGACATATTATTAGAAACACACACTCATTATTGGGTAAGTGCATTGATATTCACAAATTACACTTCTAAAGTTACTACATCTCTAAAGTTGTCAAAATATGTGTAAAGCAAATGCACTCTTCAGCCTAGCCTTGGAGTAAGTCAAACACCACACATATGCCACTTGCAGGTCCTTCAACCTAAGTAAAGAAAATAATGGAGGCAGGGAAATGAAATTACACTCCTTAGTAGCTAATGTTAGGTTGATTTAATTGTAAGGGATTAATTAATAGAGGACTAAATTGATATCAAAATGATGATAGAATTTGATAATACTGTATCTGGCAATGACTGAATACAAAGTGATCGAATAGAGGACCCCCGGCCCAAGGGACCACCACCTCTCTGGGGCTACACACAAGATGGGAGGGGGGCCCCAGGGACCGCCACCCCTCAGGGCCCGCTCCAGCAATGTCCCGGGGACCTTCCTGACATTTATCTTTTTTTCACCCTCAGGGACGGTGAAAAATGCCCAAACAATGCTCTCCTTTCGCTTCTTTTTTTGTTTAAAATATTTTATTGAACAAAAGCAGAGGTAGTATTTAGCAAAACAATCACGAGTTAGTCTTGCCACAGAACATGTACATTACAGCGGTGCACCACAATTACAATTACAGGGGGAAATTAGGTCTGGTCATTTTCATGTCTGCTGCGGGGGAAGTACACAATTCGCCTCTATAAGTATTCCACTGTCCCCATTTCTTATCCCAAACCCCAGGACATCCCCTGATCTTGTAGACCGTTTTCTCGGACAGCATGCACACATACATAGTGGCCACCCACCTAATCAGGAGCGGTTTAGATGGTGAGCCCCATTGCATAGCTACTTCACGTTTCAGTAAGAGAAAACCCAGAGCCGCCCATTGCTGTCTCCTTTCGCTTCTTGATGAGCTTCTCAATATCTTCAACATCATCCAGCTGCTCTTGCTCTGGATGTGAAGATACGATTATGAAAAATGTGTTGGTCCAAACACCCAACAAATAAACATTTGAGTAGAGTCTACAAAAAAGTTCTCCACAGATGCAGACATACACAAAACAAGAAGAAAGGAAAAGGTGTTGGATCCTCCTTCTAACAGAATGAAAACCTTTTTAACCAATGAAAAGCTTTCTTTCCATGTCACATGAAGTCACGTAGGAGTCGTGTAACCATCGCTTGCACATCGAGCGCCTGTAAAATTTGCTAAATTTAATTAAAAAGAATAAATTGCTATTTGTAAATTGTGTCTTAACTATTTTAGTGGAAAGTCTTTAGTAATACAAATCAGTGATGTAATTTGAGGTGTCATCTGTGATGTCATCAGTGATTTCCCTGACCATGTCATGAGTGATGTAATATGTGACGTCATCAGCAGTGCATTGCTGGCGCGCAAGTTATAGTGAGTCCAACTAACTATAACGTGGGAATTTCAATGGTTTTATGTCAGTAAAATTTCCAGCTAACTATAACTGGTGTCAAACCTATGGTTTTTTCAGTGAATTTAATAGGTTTTTTAAATGCTAATTCCTAACTATAACTGGCGTGAAACCTATGTTTTTTTCTGTGAATTTCATAGGTTTTGTAAATGCTAATTCCTAACTATATATAGTGCCTCAAACCTATGTTTTTTTCAGTGAATTTCAAAGATTTTTTAATAGCAAATTTCTATTGCTATCAAATATAATATTTTTTATAATGAATCCTATATTGTATATTTATGTAATACTATTTTTTAATGTATATTCTTCATTTATTTTGTATTTTTTTTGCCCTGGAGCTCTCCCGGTACGCGTACCGGTTTGCACACCGGAAAGCGCAGTCCTGCGGCGCGCCCCGGTGCGCGTACCGGTGAGCGTCCCGTTTGCGCTATTGCCGCGAATGAAAACATCATCGTGACGTATCGCGTAGCCGCGTCCGCGTGATACGCACGGCGTAATCGCACCCGGAAGCACCCGAGCGCATACGATATAAGCGCAAAATATAGATAGTACAACTATATAGGAACAATTCCAATGGTTTTGTATGAGTGAAATGTCCAGCTAACTATAACACCCCTAAAACGTATAGTTTTTTGATTGAATTTTAAAGGTTTTTAAAATGCTAATTCCTAACTATATAAGGCCTGAAACCTATGGTTTTTTCAGTGAATTTCAAAGGTTTTTTAAATGCTAATTCCTTACTATATGAGGCCTGAAACCTATGGTTTTTTCAGTGAATGTGCAAGGTTTTTTAAATGCTAATTCCTAACTATATAAGGCCTGAAACCTATGTTTTTTTCAGTGAATTTCAAAGGTTTTTTTAATGCTAATCCTAACTATATGAGGCCTGAAACCTATGGTTTTTTCAGTGAATGTGCAAGGTTTTTTAAATGCTAATTCCTAACTATATAAGGCCTGAAACCTATGTTTTTTTTAGTGAATTTCAAAGGTTTTTTTAATGCTAATTCCTAACTATATAAGACCTGAAAGCCCACCAGGAATCTCCAGTATGCGCCAGGGGACTGCATTGCAGAGAGGTGTAATGAAGCCACGCCCCTTTTTACACCTCTCAGCAACGCAGCCCCCGTGCATGTTTGAAGAGAGGGAACTAATTCCCCTTGCATACTGGGGGCCCCTGGGGGCCAACTAGCCCACCTGGAACCTCCAGTATGCACCAGGGGGCTGCATTGCAGAGGTGTAATGAGGCTATGCCCCTTGTTACACCTCTCTGCAACGCAGCCCCCTGCCGCGTTTGCAGAGGGGGAACTAATTCCCCTTGCATACTGGGGGTCCCTGGGGGCCCCTGGGGGCCAACTAGCCCACCAGGAGCCTCCAGTATGCGCCAGGGGGCTGCATTGCAGAGAGGTGTAATGAGGCCACACCCTTTTTTACACCTCTCTGCAACGCAGCCCCCGTGCAGGTTTAAAGAGGGGGAACTAATTCCACTTGCATACTAGGGATCCCTGGGGGCCAACTAGCCCACCTGGAACCTCCAGTATGCGCCAGGGGGCTGCATTGCACAGAGGTGTAATGAGGCTATGCCCCTTTTTACACCTCTCTGCAACGCAGGCCACTGGCGCGTTTGCAGAGGGGGGACTAATTCCCCTTGCATACTGGGGGTCCCTGGGTCATATCTGCCTAAACACCGATATTCCGAACGATTGAAAATGACTTTTCTTGAGAAACATTTGGATTTGGATTATCATGTCCTATACTTTGGAATTTTTGAAAGACTGACTTTGAGGATGCTTTAAATTACTCAAGTCTGCCCGAATTGTGTGGGTAAAATTGATACCTAATCCAAGTAGGACAAGTGCACAACCTATTGTTTGGTGAATAAAGTTGTTAGTGTGTATTTGCGTGTATTTAGAAAGGTTTAAGGTTGCTCCCTTGGGTACGTTGTCCGTCCAATACAACGTAACAATAAATCTTAACTGAGTGTTTCCAAATAAAATTTGGTCACAAGCCCAACTGGGGCACTCCTTATAAGTGATCACAATCAGAGCTTCATATTTTCACAGTTTGAATCTTTTATTTTTTCATTGTTTCAAAACGAAAGAGTTCATTTAAATTTCATTTGTTTCCAATTATTTCAAAGGACCTCCTGAAATTATTTTCCAATCTCCAATGCATTTCGAGCGGACATTCCGCTCTTCATCAGGGAGTGCATTCTAGAAAAAATCGATACAATACAACCAATAAATTCAATTTCAATCGTAAGAGACATCACATTTTGAAAATACATGGGTGCCAAAAAAGCGTCTGTTTCAAAGTCACACAAGCATAACTAATACGGTGTTCATAGAGTGCCGGTATAGACCTTATAACCCAAGTGAAAAGTGTGTTAAAGTGCACAAGGTTGTACAAAACTACTCACGTACTCATTAGACGAGTAGTAGAAAGTCTAGGGAAAAAATAAGGAGTATGTCAGACAAAGGTAGGCTGACTAAGTAAATGAAAAAACTCAACTCGCGCTTAAAAAATAAAGCGCTTCTGAAACGATACGGAAAGGATACGGAAGCGTAGCCCTCTCAGGACTGCTTACCTGGTGAGATTTAGATACGCGCGTTCAGGGAACCGTCCATAACACCGTGTACGGTGATACTAACATTAGTGTGCTCATTATATACGCAAAGGTTAAAAAACGCGGGGTTTAGAAAAAACCGCGTAGCGTTCAAAACAATCAAAATGGTGAGACGGACTAAAGTGAGTGGTCACGTGAACGAGAGCAAAAAGGTGGCGGCCATCTTAAAACGGTGAAGTTCCAGCAAGATAGACTATAACAATAAAGACAAATCGTAACACACATGTAATATTTAGAGGCATCACATTTACAGAGAATCAAAGAGCAATATAAACAAATGTCTGTAATGTTACAAATAGCAGACAAATTCAATTCGTTCATTTAAACCGTTAGGTTTCAGCGCCTGCAGGTAATAAATCCAGAAGTTCTCTCTGCGCAAGAGTTCCTTGTTGTTGTCTTTTCCTTCAGATTTTTCTACAATTTCCAATATCAAAAATCTCAATTGCGCAATGTTATGTTTTGATTCATGGAAATGGGTAGCCACGGTAGATTTTGCATTTTTTGTCCTAATGTTTGATTTGTGCTCGTTAATGCGCAAACGAATTTTGCGCTCAGTCTTCCCCACATAAATTTTCCCACAGGGACATTTCAAAAGATAGATCACATTTGCAGTTTCACAAGTTGCTGTTACTTTTAGTTTGATTTCTTGGCCCCGCATGGGGTGATGGATAACATTACCACGAATGATGTTATGACAGTTCTGGCAGTTTAAACAAGGCATCGTGCCTTTATACATCTTTTTCCTTGGTTCTTTTCTTTTGATGATCTCTCCTAGGTTTCTGTTCCTAGTGTAAGCAAAAAGGGGAAGTTCAGTGAATGAGGTTTTAAAATCAGGTTCCATAGTCAACATTGACCAGTATTTGTTGATAATTTTTTTGAAAATGTAACTGGATGTAGTGAACTTAGTAACTACCACCATCCTGGTGGTTTCCTTTCTTTTACTTTTAGTTAAAGTCTCCTTTCGGGTAACTTGTTGACATTTTGAGGATGCATCAGAAATGACAGTTGTAGGGTACCCTCTTTCACTGAATCTGTCAGACATTTCTTTGATACGCTGTTCAACTTTTAGTTCATCAGATACAATTCTTTTAATCCTTAACATTTGAGATGTAGGTAGATTGTTTTTTAGAGAATGTTGGTGATGACTTGAATAGTGGAGAATGCTATTTTTATCGGTTGGTTTCCTGAAGATGTCAGTTTCCAGGCATTCACTTTTTTTCGTTACAAGTACGTCAAGAAACGTAATCTGGGTATTTGAAATTGTGTGGGTAAATTGAAGGTGTTCATTGAATGAATTCCATGTTTCGATTGCCATTTTGGCGCTTTCCTCATTACCTTTCCATAGCATGAAAATATCATCAATATAACGTTGATACATTAGGATGTGGGGCATCCATTCCATGTTAGACAAAATATGATCTTCCTCAAATTTTTCCATTACTAGATTCGCATATGAAGGGGCCATACAATTTCCCATGGAGGTACCACTAAGTTGGAGGAACCACTCCTCCTTCCATTTAAAGTAACTATGGTACAACGAGAAGTTCACTAGTTCCAAGATGAATATTTGCATGGAGTGTTCCAGATTACTATTTAGCAAAGTACGTTCAATGGCTTCCAAGCCTAATTGGTGGGGAATAGAAGTATAGAGTGATGACACATCAGCTGTACAGAGGGTAATCTCATCTCCCTCTGACCATTTGATTTCTTGAAGTTTTAGAATGAAGTCAGTCGTGTCTTTTGTAAAGGATTTCATTTTCCTTACACTTGGTTGTAGATATTTGTCAATAAATTGACCAGTATGTTCATGGATACTCCCACAAGTGGAGACAATTGGTCTAAACGGTGGGTCTTTCAAGTTTTTATGAACTTTGGGCAACATATATATGTTGGGACTCTTAGGATTTTTCACGAGTAGAAACAGTTTTGTTTTCTCATTTATAGCGCCCATCTCTACTGCATTTTCAACAATTTTTTCCAAAATCAAACTAAACTCTTTGGTTGGGTTGTTAGCAAGTTTTAGATATGTATTAGGATCCGTTATATGTTCCAAAACTTTTCCTTCGTAGTGTGAAGTGTTAATGATAACCAGTCCTCCTCCTTTATCAGCCTTTTGAAACGTGATTTCTGAATTGTTAGATAATTTCTTTAAGATATCCCAATCTCTTCTTGTGAGGTTTTTTTTATTTGTCGGTTTGAACTTTAAGGAATTGAGTTCTTTCTTCACCATATTTTCAAATAGATCGAGAGTTTTATGGCTGATTGGAGCCATATACGTACTACGAGTTCTTAGTCCCATAAGTTCATCATCTTCTTCTTTCTGTTTTTCACCTGACGTATCAGTTTGTATGACATTATCAAAGAAATTCCTTAAACGAAGTTTCCTCATCAACTTAAACAGGTCAATCTCCAATTCCAGTAGGTTACTGTCAGATGTAGGTACATATGAAATACCCTTTTGTAAAATGGCTAGTTCCTGAGGAGCAAGTTCGTGGTTGGAAATGTTTATGACTAGGTTTCCTTCCCAGTTTTCTTCTTGTCCTTCTTTGGGACATTCGTGCTCCTGGTGTTCGGGTGCTCTTTTTCTTTCTCCTTTTCCTTTTCTCTTATGTTTTCCCCGCCTGAGTCTTCTATTAGATCTTGGCCTACCTCTAAAAAAGTATTCCCAGAGGTTGTAGGTACATTTTTCTCAACTGTAGTGGATGAGGATCCACTAGTAGGTTTAGCAATTGTGGTTCTTGATTGTTGCGTTCTTCGAGGTTGGTGGTCACTGTTCTCGCTGGCAGAAGATGAAGTGTCTGTATTTTGAGTTTGCGGTCGGTTTCTACGTCGTTGGGCATAAACATCCGCCCAAGTATACACTTCTCCCAATTTATAGTCTAAAGTGTCTCTTTTAAATTTACGTATCTTCCGTTCATTGACTTCTTGGGAGTGTTTAGAGAGTTGGTTGTTGATGTCCTCTAATACTTTAGACCAATCATCAGTTGTCATCATTTTACTTAGTTCATCCTTGACTTCATTGATTTCCTTCGATAATTCTTCCAAAATGTTGGATAACTCCTCAACAATTAGAAGTATCAGGTCCAAAGAACACTTATTCAGGATAGCGTACCACCGCTCTTGAAATGATTTAGCATTTTTGCACAATGAAGGTTTTAAGGCGATACGTAATCCACGGGGAATCCTTAGGGCCCGATGGTATTTGATCAATGTGCTTGCGTGTAACCTTTGGTTTACTTCACGTTTTGACAGGTAGAGGAGATGTTTTATACTTTGCTCCCTGGATCTGTGTGGGGATGCCTCCGAGGTATCTTCTTTGATTAGAGCATAAATTCTGGTTGCTGCATCTTCTTTGAAGGCAAAAGTTTCTGCCCTTTGGTCAGTTGTATTAGTGATTTCTTCAAAACTTGACATGGTGTGCTACTTGTAGATAGGGCGGAAATAGAGTAAACAATCCAAGTAGGACAAGTGCACAACCTATTGTTTGGTGAATAAAGTTGTTAGTGTGTATTTGCGTGTATTTAGAAAGGTTTAAGGTTGCTCCCTTGGGTACGTTGTCCGTCCAATACAACGTAACAATAAACCCACACAATTTCAAATACCCAGATTACGTTTCTTGACGTACTTGTAACGAAAAAAAGTGAATGCCTGGAAACTGACATCTTCAGGAAACCAACCGATAAAAATAGCATTCTCCACTATTCAAGTCATCACCAACATTCTCTAAAAAACAATCTACCTACATCTCAAATGTTAAGGATTAAAAGAATTGTATCTGATGAACTAAAAGTTGAACAGCGTATCAAAGAAATGTCTGACAGATTCAGTGAAAGAGGGTACCCTACAACTGTCATTTCTGATGCATCCTCAAAATGTCAACAAGTTACCCGAAAGGAGACTTTAACTAAAAGTAAAAGAAAGGAAACCACCAGGATGGTGGTAGTTACTAAGTTCACTACATCCAGTTACATTTTCAAAAAAATTATCAACAAATACTGGTCAATGTTGACTATGGAACCTGATTTTAAAACCTCATTCACTGAACTTCCCCTTTTTGCTTACACTAGGAACAGAAACCTAGGAGAGATCATCAAAAGAAAAGAACCAAGGAAAAAGATGTATAAAGGCACGATGCCTTGTTTAAACTGCCAGAACTGTCATAACATCATTCGTGGTAATGTTATCCATCACCCCATGCGGGGCCAAGAAATCAAACTAAAAGTAACAGCAACTTGTGAAACTGCAAATGTGATCTATCTTTTGAAATGTCCCTGTGGGAAAATTTATGTGGGGAAGACTGAGCGCAAAATTCGTTTGCGCATTAACGAGCACAAATCAAACATTAGGACAAAAAATGCAAAATCTACCGTGGCTACCCATTTCCATGAATCAAAACATAACATTGCGCAATTGAGATTTTTGATATTGGAAATTGTAGAAAAATCTGAAGGAAAAGACAACAACAAGGAACTCTTGCGCAGAGAGAACTTCTGGATTTATTACCTGCAGGCGCTGAAACCTAACGGTTTAAATGAACGAATTGAATTTGTCTGCTATTTGTAACATTACAGACATTTGTTTATATTGCTCTTTGATTCTCTGTAAATGTGATGCCTCTAAATATTACATGTGTGTTACGATTTGTCTTTATTGTTATAGTCTATCTTGCTGGAACTTCACCGTTTTAAGATGGCCGCCACCTTTTTGCTCTCGTTCACGTGACCACTCACTTTAGTCCGTCTCACCATTTTGATTGTTTTGAACGCTACGCGTTTTTTTCTAAACCCCGCGTTTTTTAACCTTTGCGTATATAATGAGCACACTAATGTTAGTATCACCGTACACGGTGTTATGGACGGTTCCCTGAACGCGCGTATCTAAATCTCACCAGGTAAGCAGTCCTGAGAGGGCTACGCTTCCGTATCCTTTCCGTATCGTTTCAGAAGCGCTTTATTTTTTAAGCGCGAGTTGAGTTTTTTCATTTACTTAGTCAGCCTACCTTTGTCTGACATACTCCTTATTTTTTCCCTAGACTTTCTACTACTCGTCTAATGAGTACGTGAGTAGTTTTGTACAACCTTGTGCACTTTAACACACTTTTCACTTGGGTTATAAGGTCTATACCGGCACTCTATGAACACCGTATTAGTTATGCTTGTGTGACTTTGAAACAGACGCTTTTTTGGCACCCATGTATTTTCAAAATGTGATGTCTCTTACGATTGAAATTGAATTTATTGGTTGTATTGTATCGATTTTTTCTAGAATGCACTCCCTGATGAAGAGCGGAATGTCCGCTCGAAATGCATTGGAGATTGGAAAATAATTTCAGGAGGTCCTTTGAAATAATTGGAAACAAATGAAATTTAAATGAACTCTTTCGTTTTGAAACAATGAAAAAATAAAAGATTCAAACTGTGAAAATATGAAGCTCTGATTGTGATCACTTATAAGGAGTGCCCCAGTTGGGCTTGTGACCAAATTTTATTTGGAAACACTCAGTTAAGATTTATTGTTACGTTGTATTGGACGGACAACGTACCCAAGGGAGCAACCTTAAACCTTTCTAAATACACGCAAATACACACTAACAACTTTATTCACCAAACAATAGGTTGTGCACTTGTCCTACTTGGATTGTTTACTCTATTTCCGCCCTATCTACAAGTAGCACACCATGTCAAGTTTTGAAGAAATCACTAATACAACTGACCAAAGGGCAGAAACTTTTGCCTTCAAAGAAGATGCAGCAACCAGAATTTATGCTCTAATCAAAGAAGATACCTCGGAGGCATCCCCACACAGATCCAGGGAGCAAAGTATAAAACATCTCCTCTACCTGTCAAAACGTGAAGTAAACCAAAGGTTACACGCAAGCACATTGATCAAATACCATCGGGCCCTAAGGATTCCCCGTGGATTACGTATCGCCTTAAAACCTTCATTGTGCAAAAATGCTAAATCATTTCAAGAGCGGTGGTACGCTATCCTGAATAAGTGTTCTTTGGACCTGATACTTCTAATTGTTGAGGAGTTATACAACATTTTGGAAGAATTATCGAAGGAAATCAATGAAGTCAAGGATGAACTAAGTAAAATGATGACAACTGATGATTGGTCTAAAGTATTAGAGGACATCAACAACCAACTCTCTAAACACTCCCAAGAAGTCAATGAACGGAAGATACGTAAATTTAAAAGAGACACTTTAGACTATAAATTGGGAGAAGTGTATACTTGGGCGGATGTTTATGCCCAACGACGTAGAAACCGACCGCAAACTCAAAATACAGACACTTCATCACTGCCAGCGAGAACAGTGACCACCAACCTCGAAGAACGCAACAATCAAGAACCACAATTGCTAAACCTACTAGTGGATCCTCATCCACTACAGTTGAGAAAAATGTACCTACAACCTCTGGGAATACTTTTTTAGAGGTAGGCCAAGATCTAATAGAAGACTCAGGCGGGGAAAACATAAGAGAAAAGGAAAAGGAGAAAGAAAAAGAGCACCCGAACACCAGGAGCACGAATGTCCCAAAGAAGGACAAGAAGAAAACTGGGAAGGAAACCTAGTCATAAACATTTCCAACCACGAACTTGCTCCTCAGGAACTAGCCATTTTACAAAAGGGTATTTCATATGTACCTACATCTGACAGTAACCTACTGGAATTGGAGATTGACCTGTTTAAGTTGATGAGGAAACTTCGTTTAAGGAATTTCTTTGATAATGTCATACAAACTGATACGTCAGGTGAAAAACAGAAAGAAGAAGATGATGAACTTATGGGACTAAGAACTCGTAGTACGTATATGGCTCCAATCAGCCATAAAACTCTCGATCTATTTGAAAATATGGTGAAGAAAGAACTCAATTCCTTAAAGTTCAAACCGACAAATAAAAAAAACCTCACAAGAAGAGATTGGGATATCTTAAAGAAATTATCTAACAATTCAGAAATCACGTTTCAAAAGGCTGATAAAGGAGGAGGACTGGTTATCATTAACACTTCACACTACGAAGGAAAAGTTTTGGAACA